>NC_059568.1:12412369-14824738 GCF_905220415.1 Colias croceus | reverse complement strand
TTTTATTTAAATGAAATTACGATAATTTATTTAAATGAAATATGTTAACTTGACATAATTTTCGATACTCAATAAAATAATAGCAATATTATAGTAGCGTTTAGCTACTATTATGTATTCTGTGATTATAGGTAAAAGAAAATGAATAACGGAGCAATCGTGTCAAAGGTGTCAAACGCCGCTAACGTCAAATATAACAAAACAATTTCTAAATAATACATGAAGGTTACACTGAACCTTCAAATAAAATAGATCTACCCAAGTGGGTATTCATATAAGTATATGAATACTTAAATTTTGTCATGATATGATATCCTTCTAATATTATAAATGCGAAAGTTCGTATCATGTAAGGATGTTTGTTACTCTTTCACACAAATAAAAGGCAAAACAATGGAATTTGGCACACACATAGAAGGTAACTTGGATTAACGCTTATGAGAGCTTTTATCCTGGAAATCCCACAGGAACGGAAACTATGCGGGTTTTTCTTTGAAAACATCTTCTTCATCTTTGACCGTGCACTCAAACGGCTAGCATACGTTAGTTTTTGCTCTGTGAAGAATTACTATTTCTTAAAGTTATTTACGTTTAAATTGCAACAAGTACTTTCATAACTTGACAATAAACCAGTGCTGCAGTGAATTACATCAAAAATATCAATAAACAGTGTGTATTTTAAGCGAACTAATATCATTCCGTTCAAAAGTTATATTACAATCGATGTACTGACGTCTGCATGACTTGTGATTTCTACGCGTAGTGCGTGCAATTTGCACGGTTCCGCTCCACGCATAAGCATCAGAACTGCTTGCCTGCCGCGTTGAAGCATAGTCCCCGCCCATTGCGTCAAAGAATAAGCGACGGAACGTAAGTTACTTAGTGCCTTGCCCTTGTGTGCCGCTGTGAGAATCTTTATATAGGGAAAAATCGGAAATATAAGTTAAGTTTTTGGATTACACTTTTTAAATATATACTATGGCTACTGTATCCGCATTATGGGGATGTTGCACAAATGACGATGATACTGGTGGAAACCAAAAGTGCATTATATGTTCATCGTGTGGAAAGTCATTTCATTATGCCTGCTTATCTATGAAGGTTTCCCCCTACAAATCTAAGGAGGAAAAATCCTGGAACTGCCCTATATGCCTAAGCAAGAACCCAAAAACTTTGAAGAAGGATTCGACTCCTATCCGTAATGTAACCTTGAATAGAGGCAATAAAAGGCAAGCCTCAGGATCCCCACCACCAACTTCTCCGATATCTAATAATGAAGATTTACGTTTAATGATACAGAATATTATAAAAACGGAATTTAGCGAGATGTTAGGTCAATTTAATGTTAGTATTGTCTCCACTATCAATAAAGAACTAATACCAGTCCGTGAGGAAATGAAGGAGCTCGTAAGATCGATGCAGTTTATGAATGCAAGATTTGATGAAATTGAGAAATTACAGCAATCGGCCACTGAAATAACAAAAAAATTAGAAAAAGAAAATACCGAACTTAGAAATTCAATTGATGATTTACTTTTACGAATTAATAACCTGGAGCAACATTCTCGTTCGAATAATCTGGAAATACAATGCATGCCTGAAAAAAGAAATGAGAATCTATACAACATCGTTACTCAACTAGGCAACGTTGTTAATTGCAACATCGGAGAAAAAGATATTTTGCATTGTACTCGCGTTGCTAAGTCCAATAAATCGAATTCTCGCCCACGGTCTATAGTGGTTCAGTTAACGTCAACAAAGATGCGCGATCAGCTGCTTGCCTCGATTCTGAAGTATAACCAAAACAACCCTCACGATAAACTAAACTCTACTCATCTGGGCTGTGAGACACAGAGGTCTCCTGTTTACATAATGGAACACCTTTCGCCAGCCAACAAGGCTCTTCATGCAGCGACCAGAATTAAAGCTAAAGAAATGGGTTACAAATACGTCTGGGTTAGAAATGGTAAAATATTTGTACGTAAAACTGATGGTGCTGAATATATATTGATCAAGAATAGTGTTAGTCTTAGCAAATTAATTTAGCTGAACCTAGATCGTAAGTTTTTCTTTTATTATAACCATGATTGAGACTTAACCTCTACAAAATTCAATAATTTAAAAATCTATTACCAAAATTGCAGGGGCCTTAGAACTAAAACCAACACTTTTTACAATAATATTTCCTGTACCGATTATGATATAATAATCCTAACCGAAACCTGGCTAAATAGCAATATACTTAGTTCTGAACTGGTTGATGATAGGTACGTGATCTATAGGCGGGATAGGGAGACGTCAGGTTTTCACCCAAATAAAGATGGCGGTGGAGTCTTAATTGCTGTTCTAAGGAAATTTAACTCCTACCGTATCGATAGATGGGAAAGTAGATGTGAGGATCTCTGGGTGACTGTTGATGTGCCTTCTAATCACGTCTCAAATCAAGTTATCTTCTGTGCAGTGTACCATCCTCCACCTGTTTCTCTGTCCTCCATCGAACATTTTATTGAGCACTGCAATATAGTCATTGAGTCGACAAAAATGCCAATATGCATAATAGGAGATTTCAATCTAGGTAAAATAAACTGGACCTCTAGATCCCTTAATATATCTCTTCCTAATGTGTGCAAAACATTTCTGGAATTTGTTGATGTTAGTAAACTGTCCCAATTCAACTGTGTAAAAAATATTTCTGGTCGAACTTTGGATCTTGTCCTTTCTTCCTTATCTTCATGCTCAGTAAGTGAACCCTTATTCACTTTGACATCCATTGACGTACTTCACCCTCCGCTTGACATTACACTTATATTTTTAAAGGAACTAAATCTACCTTACAACAAACACAACTTGAAACGTAATTTCTACAAAGCAAATTATAAGAAAATTATAGAGTACCTGAATAGTCTTAATTGGAGTGAAGTTCTTGGTGGGTCTAATGATGTTGATAGCATGGTTCAAATTCTATATGATTTGCTAAATGAGATCATAGCTAAGCATGTTCCAACCAGTAAAACCTCATCGACTCGTTATCCACCATGGTTTAATAAAGGAATGATACGTTCATTAAAAGAAAAGAATAAGTTGAGATTGCGTTATAAGATGTACAAAAATCCAATGGATGAAATTGAATTCAAATTAATAACAAAGAGATGTCAATTACTAGCAAAGGACTTATACAAAAAATATATGGACTCATTAGAATCTAATCTATCGAAGAATCCAAAGCTCTTATGGTCTTATATCAAATTAAAGCGCGGTGGAACCAGTTCCTATCCCCTGACTATGAGCGATAGCGAGACTTCTTCATCAGATGCTACAACAATATGTAATCTTTTTGCTTCGTATTTTTTATCATCATACACAACTGCTCATGACAGTGTCTCTCGTGTTCCTTATCATCTAGATGCAATTGAAACTAATAGCCAATGCTTAATAATACCGTCACTTGATAGGGACTGCATTCTTAAAAAGTTACAGTCGCTGAATGTCGAAAAAGGTGCTGGTCCTGATGGGATTCCGCCTATTTTTATATCTACTTGTGCGACAGCCCTCGTTGACCCCCTGGTAATAATTTTTAATAAGTCGCTGAAGTCTGGAACTTTCCCAATTCAATGGAAGAAAGCTAAAGTCGTCCCCGTACATAAGTCCGAGAAGAAGGATATAGTCTCAAATTATAGGCCTATTTCAATTATCTCAACATTTGCGAAAGTCTTCGAGTCATTAATTTGTCCTTACATCCAACAACATTTCAAGCTCTATGTAAGTGATCACCAGCATGGTTTCATTCCATCAAGATCAACAACCACAAACTTGGTGACGTTTACAGAGTCTCTTATCCGAAATATTGACGCAAATAAACAATTTGACGTCATCTATACAGATTTTAGCAAAGCCTTTGATAGAATCTCTCATCCTATACTAGTCTATAAACTTTCTGCATATGGCATCACAGGGTCACTATTAAATTGGATCCAGTCTTATGTTACGAACCGCGAGTTCTTTGTCGTCATGAATGGGTACAGATCCAATAGTCACCACATTTCATCGGGTGCTCCCCAGGGTTCGCACTTAGCACCCGTCCTTTTCAACATCTATATCAACGACCTGCCCCGATGTTTTCAATTTTCTGAATGTTTTATGTATGCCGATGACTTAAAATTTGCCAGAGCTATTGATGAACCGAATGACATTGCGCTACTTCAGGACGATTTAAATAGGCTTACTCAATGGTGTTATCAAAACAAAATGCAACTAAATCCAAAAAAATGCTACCATGTAAGTTTTTCCCGTAAAAATTTAACCTTTCGATCGCAGTATCTAATTGGTAATGAACTAATTCAAAATGTTGACACAATCCGAGATTTGGGAGTAATTTTTGATAAGAAAGTAACCTTTGTACCTCATATTGATCATGTCATTAAGAAGTCATCCCGAATGTTAGGCTTCCTAATCCGAAACACTAAGGACTTTATCCGTGAGCGTACAAAAATTATGCTATACAATAGCTTAGTACGAAGTATTATGGAATACTGTAGTATCGTTTGGAGGCCGCACTTTGCCACTCACATGTTGAGATTGGAAAGGGTCCAGAAACGTTTTTTATGGCACTTAGCTTTTTTTAAAGGGAAAGCTAAGCAGCTGTCCTCTTATAAGGAGCGTCTCGGCTTTTTCGGAATGATCTCTCTATCGACCCGCTATAATGTCAGCGATGTGTTGTTTCTCTTTAAAATTCTTAGAAATAAAATTAACTGTCCAGGCATATTGCATCTGATAAATTTTCGCGTTCCATCCAAGTACCCACGTAAATGTATTACTCCGTTGTGTCCGCCACTACGAAGAACGGTTCTAGGGGCAAATTCCCCTATCGGCAGATTAACTAAATCTCTAAACGAATACAGTGATCTAATAGATATAAATGCAGACAGTGTGGTTAAGTTTTATAATGCTTCTCTCAAATATTTCAAGGAAAAATAATTGTACCAAATAATGTATTTATTTAATTGTAGCTTTTTTATTGTTATTGTTATTTTAATTTTTTTTCTTTAATTTTAATATTGTAATGTAATTAATTGAATGACGATTTTATCTTAATATTAATATGAATGTTTAAATTATTTATAAATGGATATTTTTCTTATGTTTGTTCAAACTATATTTTTGTGTAGATATTATAAAAAAAAATTGAATTTTTGTGTTGGTTTTTTTTAAGCTTTTTAATATTATATTTGAAAATTGTAAATTAAATGCCGATTTTATCTTAACTTGAATATTTACATTGTTTAAATAGATATTTTGTCTGTCGAACTTTATTTTTATGTAGATATTATATTATATTATTAATATTATAAAAAATGAATTTTTATGTTGGTTTTTAACTTTTTATGTACTTTAATTTAATATTTTAAAATTGTAATTTTTGTATGCCGATTTTATTTTAATATGACTTACATTAGTTTTTAAATAGATATTCTGTTGATAATTTGTTAAACGTTATCTTGTGTATTTATCAGTTTTTTTTTTTTTTTTTTAATGTTCATATGTCATAACCGTTTTCAAAAGCATGTAGTGTTAGCCTGTAAGTAATTGTTACACTTGATAAGTTAAATTGTATTTTTCCTTTCATGCCATATATAGTGTAAACAATTGTTGGCTATCAAAAAAAAAAAAAAAAAAAAAAAAAAAATAAAACGCGGGCGAAGCCGCGGGTGTTAAGCTGGTAGGATATAATATCTAGACATACAATATGTAGTATACAACGACGGCACATATTAATTAATATGGTAATAATGTTTTAAAACAACGTAGTTAAAATAAAATTTATATTTTGTATTAATTCAATATTAAATTAAAATAAAATTGTGTCAGATATTATTGCTTCCTAGTTGATGTCACATATTTATGCTTTTTGTGTGAAATCAACGCAAAATACAGAAATATAAAATTGTGTCAGATATTATTGCCACCTAGTTGGTGTCACATATTTATGCTTTGTGTGAGGAATCGATGCAAAATACAGAAATATGAAATTGTGTCAGATATTATTGCTTCCTAGTTGATGTCACATATTTATGCTTTTCGTGAAGAATCGATGCAAAATACAGAAATATGAAATTGTGTCAGATATTATTGCTTCCTAGTTGATGTCACATATTTATGCTTTTCGTGAGGAATCGATGCAAAATACAGAAATATGAAATTGTGTCAGATATTATTGCTTCCTAGTTGATGTCACATATTTATGCTTTTCGTGAGGAATCGATGCAAAATACAGAAATATGAAATTGTGTCAGATATTATTGCTTCCTAGTTGATGTCACATATTTATGCTTTTCGTGAGGAATCGATGCAAAATACAGAAATATGAAATTGTGTCATATATTATTGCTTCCTAGTTGATGTCACATATTTATGCTTTTCGTGAGGAATCGATGCAAAATACAGAAATATGAAATTGTGTCAGATATTATTGCCACCTAGTTGGTGTCACATAGGTATTTATTATTTATGCTTTGTGTGAGGAATCGATGCAAAATACAGAAATATGAAATTGTGTCAGATATTATTGCTTCCTAGTTGATGTCACATATTTAAATGCTTTTTGTGAGGAATCGATGCAAAATACAGAAATATGAAATTGTGTCAGATATTATTGCCATCTAGTTGATGTCACATATTTATGCCGTGAGAGGTTGTCACAATTATTTGCTGTACATTTTCGTCACATTATTTTGATGCCACTTTATTATGTTGCCTACTAATGTCAGATATTTTTGCTGTATACGGGCAGACAGATATTATTGAATTTATTCTAGTGACAGATATTTTTGCACATCGCCCCCTAGGCATATATTATTGCTCGTGACTGTACAGTCTCCAAACTTGAACGTACACCACCGCTCTCAGACAATAAATATACGGAAAACTGGCCTTTTCTGACTCAAACCGACCACTACATTTCGTTTTATTTTTTCCGATGTTCAGAGCTCACAAACCAAAGAGATTAAGGTGCGATGAAGTAAGCCGAAAACGGTTTTTGTAAAGTACTCAACTAGTGATGCGCCGAGGCCTATCCGGTTTATAAAATCCGATTATATGGTGACATGCTCTCAGTAGACTGGATCGATTGCTTTTATTTAAGAGGCCTACACCACCGAAACTAGCGCCACCGAACATTTTATTTTTTTACTCCTTAACCAGATCAAATTTAAAAAATCTAGCTCGGTACTTTGCTAGTATATTACTTGTAGTATTTTTGGTATTACTTTTCACTATTCTAACTTTTCATTATTCTAGAGAACTTTTGATTACCGCCAAAAGTGGCCACTTTTGGCGGTAATCAAAAGTTCTCCTAATTTACCGAATGCAAAATAATGAAAAGTAATACCAAAAATACTACAAGTAATATACTAGCAAAGTACCGAGCTAGATTTTTTAAATTTGATCTGGTTTAGGAGTAAAAAAATAAAATGTTGGGGGGGCGCTAGTTTCGGTGGTGTAGTCGCCTTAAACCTTTTGTTTTATAGTTGCGTGTTGGTTTGTGTGATTTATAGAAAAAAATTAACTTGTTGATTGATTTATAGCTGATATTTGTATGCAACTGGCATTTCTGTAAATGCTATTCAAATTAGCGGTTCTGTACTGAGTGGTAATATAATCTCACTGATATATTCAGTATTCACGTCTCCGCTCTATTACCAATAAATGTATGGATGACGAGCATTAATATTGCGAATATATATATTAATGGAAGTTCAATATCGCATTTCACTCGTCGCGTTCGCTGAAATGAGTCTTAGACCAATATGAGTTTATGTTACTTTAGCTCAATATGATATTATGATATTATATTGTAATGTATACAGAGGATTATTATTTCAGAGCAAACAAAATATTCAGTTAACTTATTGTTCTATTTCTAAATATCTGAGCTGGTCTTGTTTCGGTTTTTATCTTCTGTCTGGATGTGTAAAGTGAAATTATTTGATTGTGTCCACGAACTTCTTTTTCTTGCATAATTAAAAACCTAAAAATCGTAAAAAGTGATAAAAATGATGGGTATAAAATTATTTTTTTGTTCGAATAAACCGATATTAATTGGAACATCACTAGTACTTACTCAGCACACTTAGCATGTTTTTGCGCCTCTTGGTCTCAAAAGTGTAATAATCTTTTTCGTAATAGCTTCATTTCTTGAAAACATGAATGGTATTGGCCTGTTCGGTATCTTATAAAATTGACCCTTATGACCTTAGTTGTGACCGTTTCCGAACATAACGCACACATGTGTGTCGGTATCATTAGTAGTAATGTGACACGCAAATGCAAATAATATCAAATATGAGTCTCAAAACATGTTAGTTGAACATTTGAGTATCAAAGAAAGACAAGTAATTCGTGGATGTATCGCGCCTGTAAAACTAGCCTTGCTAGAGTCTAGATGTTACTAGATTCTAAAACTTGTTGTAAAACTAGGTTCTAAGACTAAGGTTGGCTAATGGCTCCGAAAGGACTTATATAATATTCTTGTTTTGTATTGGACTATCTCAATGTAAAATACATACTATGATTGATAGACATTATTGTATACTTTTAGTGTGAAGTTATTCATGCTTGAGCGTGCCTCGGACGGGGCCCAGACACGGCACTTTGAAAATGTATGGTAATTTTCAATTTTTTCCCGGCTCTAGCACGGCGCGTCCCTGGCACGGTGTGACGTGAAACATATGTGTGTATACGTAATAACAATAACAGGTACCTAAGAAAAATTGTTAGTAAGGTATCATTGTACAAAGTAATTCAATATAGCCCATTTTTTATTACTTTAATAACTTTAAAATTTATGATTTCATTTTTATTGTTTCACCATTATTCTATAATCTCTTCAAAGAAAAGAATAGAAAAAAAAAATCTTTGTTTTCACAGTAGGTATAGGCATCATTAAAAAACAATAATTTCCCCCTATCAAACTTATCGTATTGTTTTCGAAACAAAAGGCTAACAAAGGTCAAAACTCAAAGCCTTAAATAGATTCTATGATATTGTGTCAAATAAGAGTTTCCATTCAACAGTAACAAGGTCCCTCACGGGGGTGCCTGAAGCGGTTCTATACAAAGAGGGAAATATTTGACTTTTAGATGTCTAAATATTATATGTTTTTAATTTTTGTTTACGCATAATTTTTAGATGAGTGAATGTATGTATGTAGCGAATAGTAATCAGTGATACATGTTCAAAATCTACATGTCAATTATCTAATAAAAAAACCATCCAAGCGTGAGTCAGACTGGTGTACCAAGGTTTCCGTACAAATCTTTTTTTTTAATATACCTATGTTGTAACTTTGAATTAATGTTTTTTACATTTTTTATCTGTATTATAGAACTTGCTTCGCATGAAATTTCAAAATTCTGTATTTACTGGAAGTACCCTGTATGTTTTATTTCCCTGGTGAATGACGAAAATTTGAAGCATAGCATTTTTGCAATTTGCAGCATATTTTGTTTAATAATAGCATATATAGCATAGCAATCAAAATATGCTGCATAGCATATTATGATTAGTAATAACAACAGCTTTTGGTTAATTCTAAGCCTACACGGCTTAGAATTTTGACTTCGGTTCACTGTTCCTGGAGCTTCAATAATTGACCTGATTATTTGACATAAATTTCAGCTTGCTACATCCACGCGTTTCTTAAAAAAAAAACGATCTCGACATACAGACAAATGAACAACTAAGAAATTCTACAAAGTTCCGCTATTTCCTCTTGCAGCTCGGAACCCTAAAAACTCAGCATGCTTTATTTACAATTTTTCATTCAAAATTGTTGCATTAAGTTTTTGTCCCAACCGAAATGTAAAAGAACCAAGCTAATTATCATATAAAACCCACGTCTCGTCTCCACACATTTTTTGTTCCACACCTAAGTGCAGTTGTAAACAGTAAGCAGAATTTACGAGACATACTTACGTTTGTGGCTCATTTATCACGATCAAAGTGGCGTATGCGTAATAACGGACCAAAATTTCCTCTGTGTGTGGCCGAAACACAATTAGCGAGCGACGCTACGCTCATGATTTACGGAAAATAAGACTGTAATGTCCTAACCATTAATGATAGTTGCGGCTCCGTGGATTTTTGTTCTGTTTCGTTGAACGTGTACAATGGTAGATGTTGTTTTGGACTGGTAAAAGGAAAGTTGGATTTGATGACAAAATCATAATTGTACGTGTTGTGTAAAACTAATGTGTTACTTTTCATGCCAAATAAATTACTTTCTAATAAATTATACATTGAGAATCAATAATTTAGTCATGTAGGTATTATGGGACTTATAACTCGGGAGTGATTTTCCTAAGAACAAGTGAAATGCATTTGATATCTGTTGTAGAAAGTTTTATTGAATTTTACAAATCTTTTGAATTTAAAACGAGAGCTCACAATAAAATTATATCTAAAGTACAAAATTTTATTCCAAACTTTTGTAACTCACCCCTTACTAAGAAACCTTTAAAAGCCAATGGATTTAAACTTCAATCGGAAAAATAGCTTCATTATATTTCAGAATATTTTAAATATTAATACGTATTTCAACTGCTTCTTTACAGAAGGCTTTATTTTGTAAAATATTGGTTCATTCGCAGTTTATTACGATTGGAGCAATGAGGAAGATTTATTTTGTCTTTATGATTTTATTTTTTGCAATTTGGAGCTTATTTTCATTAATATGACGGCGAAAATGCTTAATAGTAAATATAATTAGTATAAATTAATAATATATAATAACTAGCTTACCGCCCGCGGCTTCGCCCGCTTTCTCTAAAACGATTTGAGATTTAAACTATCCTATCTCTCAAGTTGGATCGAACTGCACATGGTGTGCGAATTTTATTATAATCGGTTAAGTGGTTTAGGAGTCCATTGAGGACAAACATTGTGACACGAGATTTAGGTATATATATTAAGATTAAGATCAATCCGTAGGTAACATGCTCTCAAAAGACACATTTTTAAAAGAATGGAAAATATTGATGACCTTTACAATTTATTAGGTTCTAGATTCATAACTTTGTATCGTAGAATAAAGACTAACAATGCTGAAGTTGCTTTGGTTTGATAATAGAACTAACATATATTGTGTCTCATAAATTATCTGGTGTAGGGATTATTTATTTATTCATTCGACCACTCAATTATTATGTTATTCTGAAACTAATAAACCTTAGTGTGTTTTAAATACATAGTATAATATTATAATTGTATACTGCGTTCCTATTAAAGAATTCTCAGAACATCTCAGACAAGACATCCATACTAATATTAATATTATAAATGCGAAAGTAACTCTGTCTGTTACTCAATCACGCCTAAACTACTCAACCAATTTTCATGAAATTTTGTATGGGGATATTTTCATACCCGAGAAAGGAGGCTACTTTTTATCCCGGGAAAACGACGCAATCCCGGAAATCCCACGGGAAGGGGAACTATGCGGGTTTTTCTTTGACTGCGCGGGCGAAACCGCGGGCGGAAACCTATTTTAAAATATTATATTCATCATGTAAACTTAATCTGCGAAGATTGAATGATGTCGTTTATAATAAAAACACGTTCGTCGTTCAACAAGCCCTTGCTCAAGAACTCAACAACTCATTAATTGGGTCGCGCTATATTATTTTATATTCCTTTAGTCATCCTCTTCCTTCGCTGATAACAATATTAATTTTTGAAATGAATTTTTACGAGTACTCTCATTACATATTAATTAAAAATTTCATCATCGTTCGTTGGTAATTTGGAGATAATTTGCACGATCGTATCATTGGAATACGAGCGGAATTTTCCCGTAGTTTTAAATATACATTATTAATGGTTCCATGTATTTATCTTAAATGTTTGCGCAGTTTTATAGTTCGTCATAAAAGGATTGTTTTTATACCGCTCGGTAAGTCAAACGGCGTGTTATCGCTGCGGTGTTTCAGTGTAAGTGCATACCAGTAAAAGCTCCAACAAAAACAACAGCCATCTCTGTTTCACTCATAAAAAGCACATCAAATTTTATTACATCACCCATTCTCCACTAGGGTAAATATCCACGAAAATCGAGCTCGCAGTACTTACGTTTGTCATAAAATTAATGAACGAGTCGCATAAGAGCAAAATATGCGGACTATCAAAATAATGTACAATTTTGAAATTATTAAACGCGACTCTTACGAATGCGGTGGAGGGAGGACGATATTTTATGCATAACCGTGGCTTTATGGTCGAGGAAACATAGTTACAAAGACAAACGTCTCTTTGTTATAAGTTTTTATTGTTAAGGCTTGTTAGCTTCTAGTTTATATACGGCAGTTAATGGGTGATTATGGAAGTAAGGGTGCTTGATATAAGATTTTATGATTCTCGTTAAAATTGAAATAATATTTCTTGAGTGTAGATGAAAATAATGATCTGTTAGACAATGAAAAGATTTTTACAGAATATTTGACTCACCGTCTATCAATAATGTATTTCACCAGTGTATTTATCTGTTTGTCTTTTGCATATAAACTGGTAGGTAACATGGTATGGTATTACTAGATAGTAATCGATTTTTTAAATCGATTTTTATGACATCTAAACATGCAGAAAATGTCCGTAATTTGAGATGGATAGAAAACCCTTAATATTAATTGTTTATCTGCTGATAAACACAAAGGATTATGGGAATTATTTCCACTTATACTACTAGACTACTGCATAAAGTGTTTGAATCCACATATTGTAATAAAACAAAACATAATATACTAGCTTCCCGCCCGTCTTTGTCTAAAACCTAATGTATTATAATTATATACTAAAACTTTCCTCTTGAATCACTCTATCTATTAAAAAACGACGTATGGCAGCTATTGCATGCTATGCCTTCAAGCCACACCTCCGCCAGTCGTAGTGGGGAGCGTGAGGTTTTTTCGTTACGGAATTTCTCGATTCGGTCCCCGCGCTCAAGGCCCGCGATAGAAGCTATGCAATAGCTTAACAAACCGCATCAAAATCCATTACGTAGTTTTAAAGATTTAAGCATACAAAGGGACATAGAACATAGAGACAGAGAAAGCGACTTTGTTTTATACTATCTAGTGATTTGCATTGAATTGATTTAAAACCGTAGTTTATTCCAGACAAAAATAGCCGTCCCTAAAGATAGTTTAACAGAAAATACTTGAATATTAATATCTGCTTAACTACTATAATACTCGCTGGAACTAGTTGGAGTGCGATTTGGAATTTGTACAGCGCTTGAAGCATCGTTGTGATGCTTGAAGAAGTCTTCAAGTACTAAAGCCGAGATATTAAAATGTCCGCAAGGTTTTGTAAAAAATACGCTGTGAATTTATTGCTCAGACTGTTTATTAATGGAGTTGTTCTAGAAGCGCATATATTATTACGCCGTATTGCCACAGTATTACAATATAAAGGAAATATATTGTTATACTGTGGTATTACTCACAGATTGTCTACGTCTAGGTTGTAGATAGGTAAGTACTTCTCTCAAAAATATCAGATCACCTTCGGAATCGTCACCTGAGGAGCGCCAAAATAATGTAGTTGCTATTTAGAAAGCTTATAAAATGATGAGATATTGTTTTAATACATACAAGCTGCCCCAGCATGTTTTGCCCTTGGATATAAAAATATTACCTGTGCCTTAAAAATCATGAAAAAAATAGTAAAATTGTTCGAGCCCTTCTTGAGTTTTACGCTTAGCAACACATTAGGCGATTTATTTTTATTACGTACTAGCGGTCCGCCCCGGCTTCGCCCGCTGTACATATTTCATAATAAAAGGTAGCCTATGTTCTTTCTCAGGGTCTAAAGCTTGTCTGTGCTAAATTTCATTAAAATCGGTTGAAAGGTTTAAGCGGGAAAGCGTAACAGACAGACAGAGTTATACTTTCGCATTTATAATAATAGGGATATAAATTAGGTAGGTATTATCCAATCCACATCCTGTATCTATTTATCATCATAATTGTATTAAATTGCGAATGTTTGTAATACAGATAGATGGATGTATGAATTGATGGATTGATGTAACGTCAGTGAATGGAAAGCTTTGACTTTTAACTTTAAACAAAAATACAATTTTTAGTTTTTTTTAAGGAAAAGCTGATGTTCAAACATGTTACGCTTCGATTGGGTTTAAATAAACAAGACTCAATTTGAAAAAAGTTTTATCAATTTAGTTTACGTAGGCACTCTAAACAAAAATACTTTTATATTCGTTAAAAATCTAGCGAACTTGTAACGAATAATGAATGTCAATAAGCTACGGATGTATCGTAAAATTAAGGCAATTAAAAAATAAGATACTTAAAGAAGATTATGGTAGAACATTCACGGTTACCTTCATAAGATCCATCATTCCATTTTATTGTATCATTATTTTTGTTTTTTTGTAATCTTATATTTTTGTGTGCAATAAAGAATTTTTCATTCATTCATTTACCATATCACAGTCACTCAATTTAAAACAAATATAGCTACCTTATACTAAAATAAGTTGATATTGTAATTAAATTCAGCCTTATAAACGTATAAGCATCCACATCCAGTAAGGACATTTTTAATAAAAAAGACAGAACTAAACGAAACCAAAACATTCTATATATTTTCTGCTTGCGTTTGCAATCGTTTTCTTTACGTGCAAGGACAACAGAATTCAATATAATTGTCCCCTAAAGCCTTTTGAACGACTTGCGGACAGATAGGCTATTCTGCGAACGTGCGAAATCAAAGGAATGAAATCATTATTGTGGAATATCACGAAGATATAATAAATTTTGAAAAAAAAAAATTGAAAAGAAAACTCATGTGGCATGATGTTTAATATTAAAGTGTAAAAAAGGTACTCTTTAAACGTTTTGTTTTATTCAAAAGAATATGTCTCTAGTAAAGCAAGGAACAAACGCAGAGACAATATTATGCATGTAGCTTCGAGTTAAACTATTGCGTCAAACTATGTCAATATAGATTCCGATAAAATAAGTTGGTTGTTGTTTGTGGGTGGTAAAATATGCCAACGATAATAATATTATGTAAAATATTAAGAGTAATAAAATTAATACAATAACACTAACGTTTTACACATTTATTGAAATGAATTCTTAAAAATTCAGTGAATTTATAATACAGTTTAGATACACACTCGCATTATTTTATATCAAACATCAAATTAAATCAGTCGTCGTCGTCGTCGTCGTTTCAGCCGAGGGACGTCCACTGCTGGAAAAAGGCCTCTCTCAGGGTTTTCCACCACGACCGGTCACTGGCGGCCTGCATCCAGCGGCTCCCTGCCACTCGGACCTGCAGGTCGTCTGTCCATCTTGTGGTCGTCCCACGCTTCGTCGTCCAGTATAATTAAATCAGTAAACGCCAGTAAATCCATAACACCATCTTCATGTAGATAGATAGTCATAAAAACCTCACCCTCTTTTCCACGCAGTTGGGTATTAATCACGTACACAGAATCTAGACAAAATATCGGTAAACTTAGCACAGGGCGTGTCAAACAATACGCTTCTAAGATGAATAGCTCCACACTAGATAATTTCAAGTGGAGTCTTCGAGCACGTACAGACACTCTAGTAATTAGCCTTTTCAGTATGCCATAGTATGTGATAGACTTGCCCGAAATTGATAATTTATTTCCAATCTAGGATCGAAAAATATACATTTCTAGTAAATTTTGCATCAACCTTTGATTATTGTATGTCTTTTAATCCATATCTAACCACCCTTCAAATTAGACAATTTTTCTCAAAAAACGTATTGTTAATTCTATGCTTACCTACAACTTTTGGATACTTATTTATTTTATTTTTCTTTATTGGAAAACATACAGAGACATACATATATAAAACAAAACAGATCTTATTAACTATACTGATATATGAAGATGTCTCCTTGTGGTGTTTCCACTGTGAACATATATTATTTTTGCCAACACATAGCAATAAGAGAGACAAGGAAAACATAATAATAAAGGATAAAGGGATATAGGGATAAAGGGTTACAATGGTAAAGGAAAGGATAAAGGGTTACAATGGGTTTTGCAGCCGAGGAAAAATTCAAAAAATTAGTAGAACAGAAAGAAAATGCTAAGAAATAGAGAAGGTAAATAATATGGACAGATACGTGCAATGTGCATTATGTTCCATACCATGACTCTGGATTCGCGCCAGAAGAATAATTAAATTAGGTTCCATTGAGATTAAAGATATCTATCAACTATTACGTTATACCTCATACTAAATAACCTTTAGATTCCAGAGTAATAGTGAATCCCACCAAAAACATAAATGTAAAAATTGGAGCCGAGTTCAATCGTTGACTTAATTTGCCAAAAAAGAAATGAGATCTAATTAATGTGTGCCAAGTTCTGCAGACAGTCCAGAAATTTATTTATAAAGATGTATTAAGTTCTTAGGTTGACTGAAAACTCAATTGTTTTATTTTCCCTTAGAGAACAATGTTTATTCCAAAATATAACTTTTTTAATTTGAATAATATAATTATTTTCACAAAGCAAACAACTAATGACCTATTGAACCCCATAATTTGATGAGGCTAGTTTTTAGAACTTCACAAAATATAAACAGTATGCACAGGTAAAACTAGCCTCATCAAATTATGGGGTTCAATAGGTCATTAGTTGTTTGCTTTGTGAAAATAATTATATTATTCAAATTAAAAAAGTTATATTTTGGAATAAACATTGTTCTCTAAGGGAAAATAAAACAATTGAGTTTTCAGTCAACCTAAGAACTTAATACATCTTTATAAATAAATTTCTGGACTGTCTGCAGAACTTGGCACACATTAATTAGATCTCATTTCTTTTTTGGCAAATTAAGTCAACGATTGAACTCGGCTCCAATTTTTACATTTATGTTTTTGGTGGGATATCATTACTTTTTGTACAGAAAATTACTCTGCAAATTTGATTTACTTTATGAATATAATTATACTTTTTATATACGATTTTTTTATATTTTTTCTTGCGGATTCTTTGTATGGTTTGTTTAGTATTATTTTCTATATTTTCTTGTATGTTATGAATGTCAGCGCACATTGCCCCGTCATTATATGCAATTTTTTAAACTCGTTTTCTGTTTAAAAGATTACATGATTTTCTAAACATCCAGCGTGAATATGTACACACACTATTACAAAGATGCAAAGATCGTTATAGAAGAATCGTCGCTTTACTCCATGACGTTACGGTATTGCCATGACGAGATTTTGAAATTTTACTCTAAACGCGCCTAAAGATGTTTCACTTATATTAATATTAATATTACGCAAATTAAATCATTTCGACCTTCGACAAAGCCTTCTTCCATTACACTGAAATTAAAAATAAACTAAACACTCATAAATAAAGATTAAAGAAATGTGAATTTGTAAAATTATATATTATTTTTAACTGTATGGGCAATATTTTTATTACAATTTTCTTTTATTTTACGTTTAATAATAGTTTTGAATAAAGAAATCATGCAATCGAAGTAATCCGCCCTAGCGATACTAGCGCGAGTGAGTGTGATGTCAGAGGCGCATCGAATCTACAGATGTTTCGCGCTAAAATATGTAAACTTCAATAATCTATATCTCAGTCATTTATTGATGGATTTCAAAATTTTTTTCGGCCACTGACTAGTTTTGATCTATTTTTTAAGACTAGTAAGGTGAATATACTATTTTCTATTTTTTTAAACTTTTCCATTTTTCCATACAAACAAAATTAATGTCATTGAAAAAAAAATTAAATACAAATAAATTCAGTATTTTCTGATTTTTCCCTTTGTACACTCACTATTACCTAGCTGATTACAAAATTTGAACTTTCTAGGTCATCTGGAAGTGGGTTAGGTTTTGTATATGTCTATAAGTCAGTCAGTCTTAAAAATTGCGATATTTGGATATTAATATCTACGCAACTGTTTAATCTGTATTTATGAAATTTAAGGTTCTTGTTTATCTTGAGGTCCTCTTGATATGTACCAAATTTGGTTTATTTAACTTAAATAGTTTTCGAGTTATAAGGGGGTGAAAAGTGGCTCGAAATGGTTCGTGTAAATATACACACGGCTGCTGCTCGCCAGTTCTCTTCGCTTGAACTCGGCTTGACACGCTGCCGCGTGTCTAGATTGTAGAAAATAAGTGTACAATTTCAACACAAGCCTAAGTTTGTATTATGAGTGGTAATACCTATATATCTTATGAGTTATAATATATATAGGTACTTTTAAGATACATTATAATGTACACTAGCTTACCGCCCGCGGCTTCGCCCGCTTTGTCTAAAACCTAATAAATTATATAATAATACCTTCCTCTTGAATCACTCTATCTATTAAAAAAAACTGCATCAAAATCCGTTGCGTAGTTTTAAAGATTTAAGCATACAAAGGGACATAGGGACAGAGAAAGCGACTTTGTTTTATACTATGTAGTGATAAATATTAATTGTTACTACGATGTGAGTTGTGACTGAGTTGCAAAACTCCATGTTTAAAGTTTAAACATAGGTACTGAGAAAGTTTCTAGAAGTCTAATAATGAACAAGGCTCTTCACATAACTAACAACGTATCTTCTTTCAACATAATTTCCCCTCGTTAAAACTTTTCAACTTGGAATAAAGAGATTCCATATGTTACTTACAAAGGATACATATTATGAGTATATTACTTGACAATATTATTCAAATACAATGGTTATACATATTAACAAAAACTGTTTAATGTGGGTACTTATGTAATTTTCACTTATTGGTACCTAAACTACGCTACTCGAGACGAGAGTATAAAATCGAAGAGTCCTGTGTTCGATTTTCAGAGCGTACTAAGAACAAGAATATTTCGATCAGGTAGGACCATTATTATTTAGATTTCTATGATTATATTATTATTTATTTTATTTTATTTCAGTATGTTGATGACATTATATTATGCGTTAAGAAAATCGATAAGAAAAACAGACATATTACCCCCTTTGGGGGCTTGGTATCTATCCCAAACCCCCAAAGGGGATACCGGACTTAACATATTAGTACCTAACTTGAGTTAATACACAATAGAACAACTATTTTTGTATTACGTACCTAACGCAATATTGCGCTCACATAGTTATAAATCTTAAATAATATTTAGTGCACAAATGAATTTAGCCGTCCTCCCTAATTTTCTCCAAATTACCGTTGGACGACGTCCAAATGATGGAAGCCAAAGGATTTCTTTCTAATATTACGTAATCTTTAATCTTGGAGTATATCTCCAGTTCATTGTGTGTTCTTTGCCAAAACAAACCTGCTGACCGTTAAGTATGGATCTAATTGTTGTTTCATATAATACATAGGTACCTATGTATTATATGAAACAACAATTAGATTTCTATTATAATAGTAGTCCTGGCTCGGTCCAAGACATATATCCTTCTAAATTAATATGGTCTTTGGATCAAGCCAGTCGTATATAACTTTATGTAGTCGTATATACATTATAGAAATTAGAACTTCACTTTAGGTTAGTTAGTTGAATTGAATTATTGTGGAACATACAAAAATAAATAAATTCTTTCCATTTGATCAAAAATGTATTAGATCGTAGATCAGTTCTGGATTGCCAAGAAACTTCGTTTGTCTTACGTTTCTCTGAAATTGTCCATATTTATTTCCCAGATAACTAGAAACATTTTTTATCTAATAAGGTAAAGTTGATCTCTTACCATTCATAAAATCATATTTAAATCAGTAGTTAACATATTTTAATACCATTGTGAACTGTCATTTAGATGATAATGTCCCTATAGGTGAATCATTTTAGTGCATATAAATATCAATGATTTTAAAATTATTATCTCATCTGTATAATATTATCTCATCAAAATAATTTATTTAATTTTGGGATAAGGCATAAGGTATAAATAAAACAACATATCATAGTATACATCAATCGTGTTTATTAGTTATAATCGTGTGACAAATATAAAATAGTTTAGAAAAATATCGAGTGACGCCGTCGGCTTTCGAGGAAGGAATGCCGATCTCTAAGATTCGTTCCCCAGTGTACCCTGGATATAAGCCTGGGAAAAGTGTAGAGTAGCGTCAAATAAAATATCACACGAACGCACATTGTCGGCAATTAAACATTAGCTGTTACGTAGTTCTATTAAGTAGTCCCTAGAACTACTCAATAGAACATTACCGTTTACGTGAATTGTCATGCTGCATGAGCGTCTAAATTATCAAATCATTATTTTTTTTACAGTTTGGGTCCAGCCTGATTTTAGTGTAGGTATGAAACAATTTAAGCTTTTGCATGACAGTAACCGATCTACACGATCATGTTGCATGTCGTTACAACTTGCAGGATAGAAAGTAGAAAGCTTCACCAATCAGCTACTATCACGTTTACATGTTATTTGTTTCGATCATCGATCTTAATTCATGCATGACACCACGTAACGCAGGTCATGCTGCAGTATCATCTAGAAACAACTTAAAACTATATTTTTCACAGTTTTTTTTATATGATCTGATTAAAAAATCAAAATTGTTTAATTATATCAAAGTGCATGTTCTCACAAAAATAATCCAATGAATGCGATCAAACTGAATGCCACCGAAATCAATGAAAGGAATTTTCCAGCTTTTATTTCGAAAACGAATTCAACTGAATTCATATTTTTGTACTGCAATATTTGTAGATCTGTTACTTACTCCACTTAGCTTTCATTATCACTGGTATTAAGATTTTAAGCTGACAATTTGGAAATATTAAAAAATTCCCTGGAGATTACCGTAGTAGCTTTTCAATGATACTTGCTGACCTATTAGACACCCTCTTTACGTAAACTGCCAATCACGCGAATTTTAAGTCGGTCAGTCGTTAAGTTTTGCAATTCCCAATTTTCTGCGCACCTTCATTACCTTTAATCAAAACTTTAAAAAATGCTAATTCTAAACGCATTTGTTTTTACTTGGTTAAATAAATATATTTACGATGATAAGAAAAAAAAGTGTATTTTCTTTATATTCCAACTTGTAGTAAGATTAAACAGAAGCATTGTCGATATTGAAATGTCAGGAGTTTATTCAAGTAAAACCAAAGCCATGGAGCAAGTTTAATACTCTGCTATTTGGTGCGATGAAGTTTCGTTTGGAAAGGATTAGCGATCTCTGTGCGAACTTCGTATTATAAGCTGGTTGAATGGTTTAATTACAGTGTGGGTTTAAAACGATACAGTGTGATTTAGTTTTATAATTCCGTAGATAATAAAGACTTTGCGTTATATTTTTTAAGTTTTGAGAGAATTTGTGGCTTTTGAGAAGTCCATATTTACATAAAAATATTATGGTAGAACAGGTATTTAAATAAAATTATGTGTAATTTATTCTTTAAGCCTCAACGAATGTGCGTTCGTGCGAAAGGTTACACTTACAAATTATCAGTAGGATAAACGAATCACAAAATAACAGCCAGATTTAGCGATAGTTACGCTAGATAAAGGTTCAAAAATTCTTCAGTCGTTTCTAGACATTTCGTCGTTTACCCCGATTTCAAAACAATATTTACAAACATTGAAATATTTCACGTCAAACGTAACGTAAAACAGGTACAAATGAATTTACAAGTGTGAGTAATAGGGATGGGAAGAATGCGTAATATAACTGTTATAAAATTATGTCACTGTTATTTTAGCGCAGCGTTAATTTCACCCGTAGTTTTACTGTAGCCGTTTTACCTAGAACAATTCGTTAAACAATTATGCTATTAATTTGGAATATATAATTGGCATATCAAATTTATAGGCCGATCATTTGGCGAATTTATTCAACACTTAACCATACGCACTGACATAATAATCCCACACAAATACAGTGGTGTTACAAAATCAACAATAGGTACAAACGTTTGATATGTAAATAACAGTATCAATTTATCAATGGCTTATTTTCCAGTGAATAAAATATTAAATTAGGTATTATTCTCAATATATCTAATAGTTATAAAATAACACAATAACAAAATGACAGAAATTGGTCGTTAGAGCAGTACAAAGTACGATAGTAGCAGTGAAATAACAGTGATTTTTAACACACGAAGCTTTCCCATCCCTATTACGGAGCAAAACGCTTGAGTCAACGATCGTTCGCTTAATGGAAACAAACTCATGAAAAGAACACATTTGTACCAGTTATATTTGGCACAATGCGTAACACATTTGTAATGGAAAATAACACAAAATCCTTCGTGTAACGCAGAGGAATTTGATTAAAAGCTTTTACCATTACTTAAACATACAAGAAAGAAATACAGTACATTCAATAAGGATTAGAATTATCTTAGTCTTACTATATTCAGGAGGTAAATGAAGGATTTACAAAGGAGGTCGTCCGAAATGGCGTTCTTTGTTAATTTACCAATTATTCATAAAAACCATGTTTTTATAAAAGTATAAAATTAAATAATAACATTTATAACATCGTTTAAAACTTATTTTCTATCCTTAGAAAATACCAAGTCACATTGACTTCGAGAAATCATAAGCATTTGATAAATGCTATACTTTTTAAAAATACATATTTTAGATAAATTTTTTCAATTTGTTAATTTTAAATCCTCATTTTAAGGTCATTCAGATGTTTCAAAGTTACACTTCTATATTTTATCGAAGCCATTTGCGGACATAGATAGAAGATAAAGATGGGGAGATATCGACATATTTCTATAAAACAAACAAAAGTGGTCATTAATTTATAGTTTTATCCTGACTTTTATTCAGATTCACGTCATTCGAAAAGGTTAAATTTCATTAAAATGGTTCGATATTCCAGTTATTCTAAATCGGGTTTCCAATTAAAAAGAACAATAACTATTATGTATGTAACACGTTAAAAATTGGTATTTTTGATGTTATCAGGACCAATTTGAAATTTAATCTACGCTTTTGTGTTTTCCAAAAATATGTCGATACTATAGGCTTCATAGAAGGGAAACAAGAAGTGCAATTTACAGTGAGAGTCTATCACTACACAGATTAACATTTATAACTTACGGTTATACTACGTGCATAATGTTACAATCGTCCCAATACGTGTAAATGGATTACTGTTACAATTTTTAAGAATTTTTCAATGTTGCCCCTTCAAAATTTGTTAAGCTGTGTTCACAACTGATTATTAAAGGTAGTTTTGATGTCAACAGATCTTCTTTGATAAATATTAGTGAATTACCTTTATGTTGGATGGTTACGTAACAACTTTAATTTGTTTCATACAATATGAAAGATAGCTATTATGACTGTTTATAATTCATTTTATGAGGATTTTCACAGGATAACATCACTAGAGTTCAGGACTAGGACGATTAAATACATTATGCACAGTTTCGTACATTATATACTGACAGTGTACAGGGACCTTTAAGGGTGAAAAAATCTAACGGACCATTCCAAAACTACCGTATATTTATCAGTGTATTATATATAACGACACGGTAACGTTAAGACGACGATTTATCGTGCGCGTATTGTCGGCTCCTAATGACGGAACGCACGCAATCGTAAAAATAAACATTGTGTATTTGCAAAGAGCTGAGAGCTTGTGGTAAATAGACGCGTAAATGTGAACTTATCTCACGTTTTATTTGATAGCAATTCGTTTTCTTTAATCTCGTATGACGGTTTACGTAATTAGAAATTAACTGGAATGATGTAGAAACTAAATGAAATATTTTCAAATGAAGAATTTATCATACATGAAAACGTATAATATCTCAATGAAAATATTATGTTATCACCAATGTTATTTTAAGCATGTTGGCTTGAAGTACTGTATCAAAATTCATACGAACACTGAACAAAGCTTACTAGGCAACTCGCTGTAACTTTCTTGTAGATGTGCTACATATTCGTAGGCGTTTGCTACAAGCTACGCTTTGTAGTGGAAGTTAGAAAATATAAATTAGAATAATGTTTGTATTGGGCGTTTTTCCATTACCCGGCCCGGCACCGGCACCGGCGCCGGCACCAGCGCCGTGCCGTTGCCGGGGAAGCAAAAATGTATGAAAATGTATTGCTCGCTTTTTCACTTACCGGCGCCGGCGCCGGCACGGCATTGAGTCCTGCCGGCGCCGTCGCCGTTGCCGGGGTAGCAAGCTTCCCACTTGTGCCGGCCGGCAAAATTGCATATGTATTGCATATTTATTTGAATTGTAGCCGTGTGAGTGTGTAACTGCGCGGGGCGGGTAGGAGAGAGCGGAGCGGAGGGACCGGGCGTAAACCGGCATTGACACCGGCGCAATGGAAAAACGAAGTCCCGGTGCCGGTACCGGTCCCCGACCATGCCGTTGCCGTGCCGGTGCCGGGCCGGGTAATGGAAAAACGCCCTATTAATATCGGTGTCGTGCCGTCGCCGTGTCGTCACATATAAACAAGTAGTTCTGGAATAGTTTGGGTTCCATAAGTATATTATAGACCCTATTGAAGGGTTCTACACAACACCAATGACATTTATCGTGATAGATACACACATTAATTATAATAAAATTGATTATCTGTGCCGTATTACTAGAACTTTCCACACATCTGCCGACGAAACCCGCATCAACAATTTAAATTTGATTAATTTTGTCGAATTCATATAATAAAATTGAGTAAGTACATAAAACATAAAAATCACCAAACTAATAACAATGAAAAGGAACAAAAATAAAAATCCGAATTTTTATTCAAGAAATAAACATATTACCAAACTAATAAACAAAATGATAATAAAATAATACTACCATTTCAAAAAAGATTAATTAAGTATATTAATTTTTTTTTTATAATTATCTAAACTACAGTTCTCAGCAGAGCATTGGAGATGAAACTGAAATAACTACACTGCGATAGAATTAGGTAATATCCAATAACTTCAAAAATTTATTAAATACAATACAATAAATGTAGAAGGCGATTTATAATTTTAATAAAACACATTAAATAAACAGTTTCAAATTCCAAAAAAATACACAACTACCGCAGTCAACACAAACAACACTGATATGTGCGAAAGAGCAACAAGTTCTCAGTCTCATCCCCAACCCGCTGAACTTATCTAGCCCATCCATTGACCGCTGAGTACTTAAACGAAAGAGCATCGTATCAAGGCAGACATAGTGTAGAGCAAGGGTTCCCAAACTGTGCGCCGTAGAAAGTAGAGTACCTTTTTTGTGCGCTCAAGAAACATAGCATAGATTGCCCTAATCTAGTCTCGTATTGTAGGTACCTATACCGACGATATCCTTTTCAAATAGCTAGGTTGCCGCGACAAAAAACTTAACATGAAACTGCGCCGCGAGCTGAAAAAGTTTGAGAACCCCTGGTGTAGAGTGTTTAAGCATAGTCCGTGTAGAATGCATTGCTGGTGCAGTTGCCGTTGTCGGAGGGTGAGTCGGGATGCTCTTCGGGTTCGATGCCGTTGGTGCGCATTTCATCTCGGACCTTTGGGAAAAATTAATTTTATTTAGTTAATATAAAATTTACAGATGAAATAATAGTTATTGGTACAGTTCAATTCAAACTTAATGGCGGTTTGGAAGTTAGGTGTAGGTGCCGTTATAATACCTAAAACTGTTTTCTGCATATCATACGATGCTCCGAGCCGCTATTAAGTTTGAATCTTACTATTCAGTTTGTTCATTATTTCCAGAATAATATTGGAGTACGATTTGGTGATCAAAAACAAATTATACATTTATAAAGAATAGAAAAAATTCGATCACGAGGCCCGCCTAGTCCCGACTCGAACCCGCATCCTTTCGCGCCATTCCGGGGCGGATGCCTGACCAACTCAGCCACTCGTGACCCGCTTGAGCAATCGAATTTATTCTATTCTTTCAGTTTTATGTGTCTAAGGGACACAACGCGCGCCATCTATTGAGATGATTAATTACCATCTCAACCAATATGAAACTTTTCAGTGAATATTTTATACTATGTAGTCACAGTATGTAGTGATGGGCATAGCCAATATCGAATACATTATACACGTTTATAAATGACATTTCAAACAAAATCCTCAGATAATAACCGCCATCCATCACCGGAGACACATTTTTCAAACGGATTTTCGTATTTCGAAATAAAGCGCTGCGAGTTAGAATCATAGATAAAAGAGTTAGTTTATTGCTTTTGGAAAGTCAAATAATATGGGTAATTGATTAACAGTAAAAAAGATGAGTTAGCGCTGATTTTTCAATCCTAGGTTAATAATTATTCGTCGAACGTATTAAACTATCATTTCAAAAATGTATTCTTTGCCCGTCTTTGTTAGTTTACGGGTGACATTTTAATATTATCGTGTAATACTTTATTGTGTGGATAAGTTTCATCCGTGCATTGAAAAATCGGCCCTTAATGATATTAAAATAAAGCTATGCTTTACTTTTTGGTACTATTGGTGTGTGTGAAAATATAGTCGTACACGTGTAAAAAGTATTGGATTAGCAATGAAAGTAGTAAATACATCCGTGGTTTCAAATTTCGAGAAAAGAAGAAGCAACAGGAAAAAGTAAAGTTATTCCTAATCTTATCGCAATACACAAATAATTAAGAACGAATATAATATAACCTACATAAATTAGAATTTTTTGGACATGAATTTTCTTAAGGCAAGGCAAGGTCGCTTCCTAGTTCCTAGCATTACCGTCCGGTAATGAGTTAAGGCGACGATTGCGGTATCTTTGCCAAAGAAGTTTCACTTCTAACACTTGTGTTCGTCACACACGCTCTTTTTTGCATTTTTCATTCCTCACAGAAAAATGGAGATCGAAATTACCAAAAAAAAAAAAAAAATTTCTAACATAATGAGTCCTGATGCTTGAATAAATAAATAAATTATTATATTTACCTTCTCTACCTGCCTCATCACGCGCAGCATGTTCAAACCAGCGAGATTCTTCAGCTCCTGCACGGTCCACTGGCCGCTGCGGAGGAGCTCCGCGAACAGATCCGGGTAACGGGACACGTCTTCCAGCCCGCGGGGTACACTGTGATGTTAGAAATATAAAAAGAGTTAGTTCTATAATTAAAATAATTATTCTGTAACAAAAGAACTTAACCGCCTTCTCACAACAGAACTAGCAAAAAAATAGGACTAACCGGAAGGCAATAGATTTAAAGTAAAAAGAAACATAAAAATCAGTTGACCCAGTCTTGCTTGAATACAAAAAAAAATTCATTAAAATCGGTCCAGCCGTCAAGTTCTACAGCAATATTATATTCAAAAAGATTATGCATAAGGACTTTAAATTTTACTTTCTTTACAAAATTTTATCAATATCGTCGTACTAGCTAAAGTGAGTTACAATGTACGCTAGCGGCATAGATACATATACCTACAATGACATTTTTAGGTACCTAATTTTTTCGATTGATTAAAAACTTTATTCTTTTTTGTGTAAGTAATGTCTACTGCAATGGTTATTTAAAGTAGTTTAGATATTATGGTCTACCAATATTTAATTTTTATTAGTTACAACTTTTAAATATGTATAATCATTATAGACAGGAATTAAGAATTTTCGTGATCCACTACAAGAACACTTCCTAAAGCTCAGCTAGTTCTGTATTATACACTCTAACTAAACTATAATTCTTATTTCTTAATTAATACATTAAAATTCAGTTCTATCCTGATCCTTGTAAAATAAAACTTACATTGTCTGTTGATTTCATAATATTAAAGGCTTTAACCAAGAAGCAAGGGAACTGATAATGACTCCAGGCCAAAAATATCAATTCGTAAACTTTGCCGATTTACGTTGAAACTCTTGGAAGTTTGCAAAGTTTCGATTATCGATTGACTTCCACAAATTTGAAGCAAGGCTTTACCTTCTGTACATTTAGGGCCTGTTTCACAAAGTGTTAGACATCCTTTAATTAAATTCTTTGACGCAAAAACTTTTTTACATAAACATTTTTGTAAAAGGCTCGGATAAATCTGTTTTTGTATAGGGTATTTTCTTGTTTCGCCAAAAAATGGATCGAAAGGTAACTAGAACCATAGTGACGTCCTATTCACAGGAAAGGTTTAGAGGGCGTACTGGACAATATATCAGGAAAGAACAATGCAGTTCGAATTGGTTGAAGCATTGACACAGTAAATCTCATCTCATGGATGTCCCCACATTCCTGACTCGGATTGCAATCCATTCTCTTGCCACGTTTTAATTTTTCCAACACGTTTGCCCATTAGCACTATCAAACAAAAAGGGGTTTAAACGATTCCCAATAGCAATCCGAATTCCGTGACTCGATCAATAATAAAGGTCCAGTCATTTTCTGAGGCCATTTTGAACGAAGGAAATGAAATGGAGGGAAAACACTGAAACGTTCCTCTCAGCTTTGTATCCACATGAGTGGCCTGAAGATTCCACCTAAATAGCTTTTATAAAATATCTATAACTAGATTTCCGCCCGCGGCTTCGCCCGCGTTTGCAAAGGATAACCCGCATAGGAGAAAATTATAGCATTGGAGGAGCAACGTTCAATAAATACATGCAATCACGATGAGGATATCGCGAATACAGTCTCTCAATTAAAATCTGAATTAAATGATCGCGAACAGGAGTCCCTCCTGACCGATATTGAAATTTCTGGTTTGACAGAATGCGACAATGAGAATCTGGTGCATCTCGTAACCCTCGTCGCTTCAAAACTGAGTATTACAATCAACGAAAACGATATTGTCTATGTACAGCGAATGGGGCCTCCACGTTCCCATTCCTCCGAAGATCTAAAGCCCTCACCCCGTCCTGTGGCCGTACGTCTGGCGCGGCGCTCGCTCCGCGACGAGTTTATAAAAGGCGCTCGCGTACGTAGGGGCGCAGATACATCGGGATTCAACTTACCTGGTCCAATACGTAAATTATATGTTAATGAACGTCTAACCCGCACGAATAGACAGTTATTTCGCAAAGCACGGGATGAGGGAGCAAAGCGAAGTTGGCGGTTCGTGTGGACGCGTAACGGACGTATATACGCGCGGAAACAGTCTGGGTCTCCGGCAATGCGAATCAAGATGGATTCAGATATTGCATCGGTTTTTGGCATAGCCTAGGTTCGAGTATAATAATAAAATATGTTATAGAAGTATTATGTGCAGATTTATTACTAAAGAACGAATTCACCAATAATAAAAATGTGTTCATTTCGATGAGTTTAAAAATTAAGGAATGTATCTGCTTCTATTATATTCACATTGATCCTCAGTTTCTAAAATCGGTATTAATATGTTTATTTAATAAAAACTTTGTAATTAGTACGATAGATGTTAATATGGCGAATTATTACGATGTAGATAACTCTATTATTCTTCCTTTATGTAGCTTGAACACTGTATCTTTTATATTAACCTCTAAATGGACCGGCTATGCTTACAATTATTATAATATTCTATTTATAATAATTATTGACTATTATGAATATACAGTAAACGCGCAAGCCTGGTTTTTAATTCAAAGTCCAAAGAAGAGGATATTATTATCATTAGTTATGTTTTATGATATAATGTTTTTTATTTGCTTTTATAAAATTGTTAAATTGATACAAAAGGTACCTTTTACAAACATTAAAAACAAATACCAAGTGTTTATAGCATCTAACTTAAATAAATTGTATTACAATTACAATCATTTTATCTCATTTATTTTTGCAATATTCTCACTAAGGTTTATAATCATGAAGTTATATTTATTATATTTTATAGAATTTTATTATTTTTTATATTGTGGAAAAAGTCTTTTTACATGTCATCAAATAATAATATCAGACATAACAAAATATATTTCTGGTTTATTTATATACGGTTTTTGTGATTCAACATGTAAACAGGCGTCGTTATTATTCTGCTTACAATTATTTCGGTTGTTCGGTTGTTTTATCCATTTATTTATGATCTATTTTTACCATGAGTAATAAACGGAATACCAATTTGATATTAGGATTATTAAATGTACAGTCTCTTTTTACCGGTTGTGAAGAATTACAAGTGATGCTCGAAACTCACGGTCTTGACATTTTAGCCTTGAATGAGACATGGACGAAGGAGGGAATGGAGAGGTTTGCTCCCATCATGCCTGGATACAAATTGTTAAACACGCCTCGTCCGCACGGAGGCCGGGGAGGAGGGGTGGGCTTTTATGTACGCAAAGGCTTGAGAGTACGAACCCGAGCGCACCCTCCGTCTCTATTGGAACAGATGTGGATCGAGCTGACGATAGCCGGTGTGGGGCGAGTAGCAATCGGTACTGCTTACAGACCCGAGAGCATTAGAGTTGCAGCCGCTATCGACGCTCTTAGCGAATCTGTGAGCTCATTCGGAAGCTGTACTCATTTATTTCTGCTGACAGACTTCAATATTGATTTAACGAGAACAGACAGGGGTCAAGCTTCTGAGTTCCTCTCTTTTTTGACGCAACAAAATTTACATCAACTTACTAAAGAGCCTACTCGGATCTCAAAAACTGCACAAACTCTCTTAGATTTGATTATTACCGACAGCCCAGAAGTTTGTGAAAGTATGAATATTATACACAATCGGGACCTTAGTGACCACGCTTTAGTCATATTAAAATGTAAAATTAAAAAAATAAAACCTGTGCCAAAATATAAATATACGAGATTATTAAAAAGTGTTAATTTGGAAGAATTTAATAAAGATTTAGTTTCTTTACCTTGGAACTCAGTACAATACGCGAAAGACATGAACGAAATGACAAACATTTTTAACCAACTTATAAATAAATTGTTTGATAAACACGCTCCAATAAAGAAAATTAAGATTCATTCAACGCCGCGTCCTTGGGTCACGAATACAGTAAGGACCATGATGTTACTACGAGACAAAGCACTAATAAGGGCGCGAAAAACTAAGAACGACGCACACTATCGCTTTTATCAAGACTTACGTAATTCGGTCATTAGTGCTTTGAGACGAGAAAAAACGGCATTCTTCACCGAGTATGTAAATAATAACAAATGCAACCCGAAAGCAATGTGGAATTTTTTACGTCAAATCTCGATTACTGGCAAAAATAGGGATACAGATAGTTTACCGCACCATTTAAACGACGCTAATGCTATTAATAAATTCTTCCTCGATGTACCCGGGCAAACAATGATAGATACAAATCTAATTAATTTTTATAACAATAATAATTTCGGCGTAAGTAATCAATTTAATATAGAGCCATGTACAATAGATCAAGTCAAAAAAATAATATCAGGTATACAAACGAACGCGGCTGGCCAAGATACAATTAATATTGATATGATAAGGATGACTTTATCTGTAACTCTACCAATTATAACGCGGATGGTTAACACATCTATATCTACCCGAACATTTCCGGATGCTTGGAAAACTGCTAAGATAAAGCCTTTGCCAAAAAAACCAATTGTGGAGGAACTGAATGATTTACGGGCCGTCAGTATACTACCTGTTTTATCAAAAATTATTGAGCGAGTAGTTTGTAATCAATTAGTAAAATTTTTAGACAGTGAAAAAATCCTACCAAATGTTCAATCTGGGTTTCGAGCGAAGCATGGCACAGCTACAGCTTTAGCACACGTAACTGATGATGTCATATCAGACAGTGATAATGGGATGGGTAGTATTATGATTTTATTGGACTTCACTCGTGCGTTTGACTCCATCGATAAGGAACTTTTGTTAGCCAAATTAAAGTACTACGGTGTTAATCCAAATGCTAGTGGTTGGTTCAGATCCTATCTATCTGATAGAAAACAGTTTGTTGTCACCGAAAAGGAAGGAAGTTTAAATTATTCAAGAACTGAGCCAACTCCGCGTGGTTGTCCTCAGGGTTCAATACTCAGTCCGGTTTTATTCACACTGTACACTACTGACCTGATAAAACACATAAAACACTGTAAAGTACACTTGTATGCCGATGACACGCAGTTATATTATCCTATAGACCCCAAAAATTCAATAATCACAGAGCGTCAAATTAACGAAGATTTAAAACGGGTGTCATTATGGGCTAAACAGAATGCTTTGGTACTTAATGGATCCAAATCCAAATACATTGTATTAGGTTTTTTTTTTTTTTTTTTTTATACATAGATAGGCGGACGTTTGACCCCAGTCCCACCTGATGGAAAGTGGTGACGAGATCTAAGGTGGTAAGTCACGCCCGCCTAGAAAGTGCCTGTTAATTCGTCTCTTGAAAATTCCCGTGTTATACTTCTCTGGAAAGACGGACGCCGGCAGAGAATTCCACTCTTTGGCAGCTCGCATTAAGAAGGAGGACGCAAAGCGTGCTGTGCGTGCAAAAAATCAAATAAAAAAAATAAAAAATCTTAATTTGGAAATAAAGATCGATAATAAACAGTTAGTTGAAGTGGATAGGGCTAAGAATCTCGGCATAGTTTTGGATGGACAGCTTAAATATGACGATCATATAAATCTCACTATCAGAAATGCCTTTTACAGATTGAAAGTCTTGTATGGTCTCAGGCAAGATCTATCAGAGCGGTCCAGAATAATGCTTACAGAGTCATTGGTTCTGTCCCACTTTAACTACTGTGATACGATATATGGTCCCCGCTTGTACGCTAAAACTGAGCGAGCAATACAGCGTGTACAGAATGCGTGCGCTCGTTTCTGCTTCGGTATACCAAAGCGTGCACATATCACGCCTTACCTAAATAGCCGAAGGATCCTAAAGATGGCCGGTCGTAGACAGTTACATCTAGCAGGCCTGGTACATAGATTGGTACACACTGGAGTTCCTGTCTACCTCTATGAAAAATTGAAATGGACCCAGGAGTACCATGGTAAGAATACACGAGGTAGAAGTAGCAATGCATTGGTAATACCGAAGCACCATACGTCGGGTTTTAAGGGTGGTTTCAAGTATTCTGCCTCGAAGATTTGGAATGACCTTCCTCCACCCTTGAAACTTAATATGTCATACATATCGTTCAAGCATAAATACAAAATTATACTTTTGAACAAACAAATATCAAACTGGACACCCCAATAAAGCAAAATTGTGGATTGCAAATGTATTTAATATAATATTATATCCTTCTATATATTTATATGTTTTAAGTATATATAAGTAACGAAGTATATACATAGATATGTGTTTATTTTATTTAATATAATCATAATAATGTGTACTTAATTATCTATAAATCTGTTTTAATATATTATTCGTATGTAATTTTTAATAATAACAATGCAAATTATTTTTAGAACTGTAAAGAATGTTTTTTGGTTGGTATTTGTATTTTAATGTAGACTTAGTGAGCCTCGGAAATAAAAACTTACGGGCAGACTGAAAATCAGCGCTGTTCAGGTGTTAAAGCCCGACAGCATGGCTGAGTCTGACCCGATTGCCATGTAAATTCTCTACTTAATTTTTTTAAGTAATGTAAGTAGTTTTTAAGTGTGTGTAACTTAATGTGGCAATAAATATTTTTTCTTTTCTTTTCTTTTTTTGCATAGTTCCCGTTCCCGTGGGATTTCCGGGATAAAAACTATCCTATGTGTTAATCCAAGTTACCTTCTATATGTGTGCTAAATTTCATTGTAATCGGTTCAGTAGTTTTTACGTGAAAGAGTAACAAACATCCATACATCCATACAAACTTTCGCATTTATAATATTAGTAGGATTCCTAAAGAAATTCGCTAAATGTAACTCGATATACTTCTAAAGATTTTAATGCTGATTAGAAGGTAATTCGGTAAGAGCTTCTATTTATAGAAAATTTTAAGTATAATTTGATACAAATTAGTAATTGGAAACGATGGAAAGGTACTTTAAGGGTCTTTCTATTTACTTTAAGGATATTTTTAATAGGCTAATGATTATAGATATATTAATTTGTTTACCGACAAGTTTATTTGAAATTGGTGTTGTAAAATCACTGTTCTGGAAATAGACTTCCTGTCTAATAATAATAATGTTTGTAATTAAGGCACAAAGAGGGGACTATCCCCGTATATGTCTTATTAGCTTTCCGCCTACGGTTTCCCCTGCGTTTTCAAAGAAAAAACCCCATGGTTCCCGTTCGCTTGGGATTTCTGGGATAAAACCTATCCTATGTGTTAATCCAAGTAAATTGGTTCGGTAGTATTTGCGTGAAAGAGTAATAAACTTATATACGCAAACACATCATCCTCACAAACATTCGCATTTATAATATTAATAGAATTAGGATAGGATTTTATAAAATAACCCTGTCGAGTAAAGCAAATAAATAGTTGCGCTTCAAGTTTTATAATATTTAACTAGCTTACCGCCCGCGGCTTCGCCCGCTTTCTCTAAAATGATTTGAGATTTAAACTATCCTATCTATCAAGTTGGATTGAACTGCATATGGTGTGCGAATTTTATTATAATCGGTTAAGTGGTTTAGGAGTCCATTGAGGACAAACATTGTGACACGAGATTAATATATGGTTTAGGAGTCCATTGAGGACAAACATTGTGATACGAGATTTATATATATATTATTATTATTATATTATAAGATATTATTTACCGGTTGACGCCATCATAATCTCCGCCGATGCCGACGTAATCAGCTCCGATCATCCTCTTGATGTAGTGGAAATGTTCTACAAACAAAATAAATTAAAGTTAAGGTATATTTAAATTAATATGAAAATTATTAACTTTTGCTAAACGAAATGTATCTAAAATAAAAAAGTATTTCTCATATCTTTTGACATATTTTATATTTTGTTAAAGTATCTGACTCCCAAGTCGCAAACTAGGTAATAACTAACGACATGTATTTGATACAAGTGATAACTGCGTTAAAAACAACCGACTTCAAACTTGCACTTGCAAAATTCACAAATACCTACAGACAAAAATGCTCATAAAATAAAAACTACTGGGCCTATCCGAATAAAATTTTTATGGGACCAATTCGACACCATCCCGCATCGAACAAAAAAAGAATCACGTAAATCGGTTCAGAAACCTCTGAGTAATCGGTGTACATACATAAAAATAAAAAAAAACATACCGGCCGAATTGATAACCTCCTCCTTTTTTTGAAGTCGGTTAAAAAATATTACCAGCAGTTTCTGAATAAATGGTGTAACTATACAATTAGCTAAAGCCTCTTGAAAACATTTTTACACTTAAATAAATTTGAGCTAGTAACGAATACCAATTTAAAATTAAAAAAAAATCCCTGTAACGGTTTAATCACGCGTTCTGGCTTCAAACATTATGCCAATTCATTCGTCTATACATATAATAAAATCGTAGGAAAGTCAAAACTGTACATTGAATATTTTTTTAAAAGAATACATAATCCATGATCTATAATCGATATAGAAGCCAAAAACATAGTTTTTAGAATTTTTGTCTGTTTGTCTGTTTGTCTGTTTGTCTGTTTGTCTGTATGTATTTCCTTGCTAATCTCAGAAAGTACTGCATAGATTGACTTCAAATTTTGCATGAATATTACTAACAGGTCGGGTGAGGCTATAGGCTACATATTATCAAGCTATCACCTACGGGGGAGGAGCTGTGAACCTTTATTTTTCTTACGTATTCCGTGTATTACGACAGCGTACAATCTAAAGACTCATGTTTAAATGTTGGTTTCGAGTAAGCCATGCTATTATCTAGCTTTACAAAATAAAAACTATGTCATTTACGTAATTTGGGCAGAGAAACAGTTTAATGAATTTAGTAGTATAAAGACAAATTAGAAACAGCGCCATCTATTAAATGTTATAAAAATCAATTCAATTTACACGTTAACTATTGGAAATTAATAATCAAATGACGCATATATAAATGTTGTTTGACAATATCTATATTGACACTATAAAAATTATGCCATTTAAGTAACTTGGGAAGAGAAACATAGCTTAAAGAATGTAAGTTGTATAATGTTAATTTTGTAACAGCGCCATCTATGAGATTTCGTAAAAATCAAATCAATTTACATGTTAACACTACTGAACACAATGTTAAAAATTAATAATTTAAATATAATTATGTTATTTATTTATTTAACTCTTTAACCCATATCTTTCGTTCCCTATAAGATATATTTCGTGTAAATAATAAACTACATTTTTTTAAAGTGAGGGTAGATGTTTATTATTTTAAGTAAAAATAGACACCATTATCTACAGTTAATCTAATGATTGTGTTCCAAAGAGTATAATAATATATTGTTGTGTTCATTAGTTACAATTTTAAAAATCTTCGTGTTTTATAAATTTACTAGCTTACCGCCCGCGGCTTCGTCCGCTTTGTCTAAAACCTAATAAATTATGTACTAAAACCTTCCTCTTGAATTAGTCTATCTATTAAAAAAACCGCATCAAAATCTGTTGCGAAGTTTTAAAGATTTAAGCATACAAAGGGACATAGGGACACAGGGACACAGAAAGCGACTTTTTTCATACTATGTAGTGATATTTATAAAGCAATTGAATGCCATAAAACAAAAAATATCAAATGCAATCTTCGTGTTTTGTGAATTTTCACCATCATGCGTTCCCACAAAAGGTAAGTTGTTACTTACAGGTATTTATTGAAATGAAATGAAATGAAATGAATGATTCTTTTATTATTTTGAGGTGCATTGGGAACAGAAGTTTTTGATAAAATTTTATTTGTAAGTAGTTTTTTTTATAGATTTACAGTTAACTTTTGATTTTTTTATTTACAGATTCAATGCTAATAAAATTATATCGCCTTTGGAAGACGATTTCTGCTGATATTTTTACTACACCACTTGAAAATAAATTGATGATTTGATGATAAAGACAGTAGCAGCGAGGATTAAGTGGAAATTAGTAATCATCCGCTTCGTCAATTTTTGACTGAAGTTAATGTCCAACGTCCAATGGTTCAATCATTGGAAGTATCTCGGGAAATTTTGGAGGATATTTTTCAGGAAGGAGAGGAGGGGTAGCCAACCACATATCAAACTACTACGTTTTAGTACCGAAAAAATTTTTATTGCCAAATGAAACGTAAATTTTGCACTCACAACTTTACAAGTAATGTTTTTATTTTGACTTTGCGGTTATCTGATTATAATATTTATCGTTATGGCTATCGACGTACCGACCGTACTGGGATCAGAGTAGGTACATGATATACAGTTCATCATCCAGGATTGCTTAGAGCATTTTCACACTGAAAAAGATGTTTTCTTTGAATCGTAGTTGCTTCATTTATTTATTTTTAATCATTTTACATAATATGTTTTATATTTTATAAATATATCATTTTCATTATTTAAGTAGATAAAATAAATTATGTAACGGTTTTATAAGAAAACACATTATAGTTAGGCGACGGTGATTTCTTCCAGGCAAAAGATATTCATCAGCTCAATAAAATTGAACAGTATGTTAGTTATTCTTTAGATTCACAATTGTAATGAGCATTTCCGCATGCAAGTTGTATCGTAGTTTAGATATATCATAGTTTTTACATATTAAAGTTCCAACAAAACCCTCAAATTTTTTAGTAGAGTTGAGCAAGATAATTTGAAAAATGTGCCGTGTTAAGTATTATAGAAAAGGTAAGTTCGTTGGTAATTATTATTTCTTCTTCATTTACATGTTGTTAGTAAAAATAAACTTTAACTAACAGTCAAAGTAGTCAAAGTATAATATTGTAACATTCATTCATCATTTTTTGTATAGGCGATATTAACGTAGTATGTTCTTTTTGTAATGCTTTATAGTGTAGTAAGGCGAGTCGGCTTTCGTTTGAAGATACACCGGAACCTTTCACAAAATCACTACTTTTAGAGGAACATACTGTGCAATTAGCGTTTAGCTACTATTATGTATTCTGTGGTGCAATGTAAACTGTTATTAGACAATATTCGCTCTTATAGTAGTGCGTTTCAAATGATCCTTTGGTACTCAATAATTATCAGAAGATCCGTTCATGCTTACTTTTAAGTTTACCATTTGATAGGATCCCTTTTGCCTGAAGGCCAAGCTAAGTTTGTTTAAATATATTTTGTATTCGACTACAACGAATCGTGGAATACAAGAAATCAATATTTCTCAAATTTAAAACTGAACTCATTTCACAATTTTAGAACAGGTTAATTCGTATGTATGCAGTTTTAAATCGACATTAAAAGCTTTTCCTCAAGATGGTGATACCGGCACTCAGGAACTCCCTGGACGTGTTATAACGCCCAGGCCACAGTATTACAATTTTTCCTACAGTAGGGCGACGAATGTATTTTCGCATAGCAACGGAGGGGAACTCGCGGGGGGTCAAGTGACGCGGGCCACGTACCACAAACATGCTTAGTTTGTGGTATCGAGCGCGAAAGATAGTCATCGTGTTTTTAGTAAAGTTACTATGTAAACTAACGTAATTTAATACTTAGGTACATATTCTATAATGGTGTGCTCAAACTGTTAATCTACATTTAATTTAGATTATTATTTGATACTAAGTAATGTAGAATTTAAACCACATTCATGTTTTCTTCAGATTTTAAGATTTTCTTATCAGAGTGTTCAATTTTAATGTAGTTAAATTTTATAAGAGACAATAATTAAGAAAATTTTAAAATAAAGTGTCACGTATTTTTTTTAAACGACGAATGACGAAAAACGACCTTCACGCGGACGAAGTCGCGGGCAACAGCTAGTTCAAACTAAAAATATATTTATTCGTTTATCTGTTTTCGAATATTGCTAAATGTTGCGAGTAACGTCGATTTGTATTTTTACGATTTCAAAGATAAACGACAAATACGATTCGTATCGAATCTGTATCCTATTCCTTCGGTCTCAAAGAATGTTTAGGTAAACAGTATTATTAAAATATTTTCAAAGATTTCTTTGAAAAGATTTCTCTTAGAGATTAGTGAAAGATTTTAAAACTGATTAAATGTACTAAATACCAATATTATGAATAACAACTTACTTAATAATGTTTATTAACATTTTATTTTCAAATTATTCCCATTTTCTAAATCTTTGCCGTAATAATACGATAAACTCTACTGACCCTCAAACAGAATGAAAATCTGTTGTATTATATTTGAAAAAGACAAACAGATGTATTGTACAATTGACTTTGTTTTATAATATTATGTAGTGATTTAAAAACATAATACTATCTCTGCTATCCCATACAACAAATCTATAATTATTATATTTATAGAATCTGTATATTTTTATCTATTTAATCCCCTTAAATCATCATTGTAACGATCAGGCCCAGAGTCCTATGAGAGTTTGCCATTCTCCTTTAGTTTTAAAATTATCTGCATTCACATTACCTCTAAAGGTCGATAAGAGTAGGTAACATGTTGGACAGCTGGGCCTAAGTGATAGGTTTTTGTTTTTCACCGGCTCAGCCTAATGGCTAGAATGATTTGGACCTTCTTGCCCCTAGGTAGCAAGAATCTAATTGTGTGGATTTAGCATTCATTAATCACACCTTATCTGAATGACGAGCGTTTTTATTAATGAAATTTAACTATATCCCGTGTCTTCGTTCGTAATTTCTTTAACGTCATTTGGTCATTATTTTGTACTAGCTTCCGCCCGCGACTCCGTCCGCGCGGATGTCGGTCTTCGCGTGGATGGTTTATTTCTCCATTTTGAGACCTCTGACAATAACATCTTATAAATATCTATTGGACCCAATTCCCAAATACGGTTAGGCCTATAATAATACGCAACGTGTGTTCGCGGTTCTACGGAACAACGTCTATGGATAAAACTGAAAAATTAAGATTAATTTTTTTCTACGTATTTTTCCAGGATAAAAAGTATCCTATTTTACGCCCAGGATAATAAGGTATTATTATACCAAGTTTCATCGAAATCGAACCGCTAGTTTTCACGTGATGCCTTCACATACAGACAGACAGACAGACAGACAGACAGACAGACAAAAAATTTTTTAATCACATATTTGGGTTTGGTATCGATCCAGTAACACCCCCTGGTATTTATTTTTTCAATATTTTCAATGTACAGAATTGACCCTTCTACAGATTTATTATATGTATAGATTCATCTCGTTGTAGTTATTTAGAATGCTAAAGGAACTGTTAATATTAAACTATCCTGATCCTTTTTTTTAGAGGCACCCATCATTTCAGGGTTTTGTCTTGACCTCCTCCGGAATATTGTCCAGAGATTTTTTTTTCTTTTTTAAACTATCGTGATCTTTAGGTAAGTAATATAACAAGGAATAAGTAAGTATAGACAATTTTTATAAAATATTCAAAATAGATACAAGTATATGAAAGGTAGTTAAAGGATAAAGAAAGCTAAGCCAGCGTAATATTTACATTTCTCTATTTGAAGGATGCATCATTAGTTGCTAAATCCATACTTAAATACATATTCTATTCACGTAAATCTACAAAATCATACTTGTAATATCGAGTTCGTGTGATTCTGTTAAGTGCACAATAAACTGTTCATTATATCAAGTCATGTTCTAACAAATAAATTACGATTTTTATAAACTTAAACAGTTATGTATAAGCTTCATTTAGTTTCAGTCAATTAATATCAAATTTCATCAAGCCTTATTCTAAAAACTACATAGCAAATTACGTCCCATGGGCCATAATAAAGAATAATTTTATAGGGTGTGAATATTGTCAATTGAAAGAAAAAACCCAAACTTGGACATTTCACACTGGTATCACGCTCACTGAGATACGCCATCGCGTCCGGCTACAAAGCGAACCTTCCGAAGTTTCTGTCGAACTTTCCAGAAGTTGTTCTAAGTTGAATTATTGTTGCTATATGAGACAGTTTGGAATGCGACTGCGATTTAATGCTTTTAACACGTCTTAGAAGATACAATTATAGAAAGGAGATTTAAGTTTTAGAATATAAGTGTAGTCCCGTATCCCCTAGTGGGGTAAGGGGCAGATGCATTTGCATACATCTGTTTCACTGATTGATTTTCTTTAGGGAAAAGTAGGTGATCAGCCTTCTCTTCTGTGTCCTGCCAGACAGAGAAATTTTTTTTCTTCGTCTCCACCGGGAATCGAACCCAGGACACCTAAGTTCTATTCTGACGCGTCAACCACTGTACCTAGGAGGCGGTCATAAGCGGTAAGGCGGTTTTAGAATATGGGAAGGATCAATTTGTGTTTAAAGACGCTCTGAGTGGGTCCGTCACAAAATTGAGATATTACTAACACCCTACGTGTTCTAACGAAAATTTGTTGGATATATCTACCTATATGTTACATCACGATGCACGCAAAGGAATGTAGATTGGAGTCCTTAGTTCATACTATCGTATCATGCTTCTCATCAAGCTCTTTAGAAAATTAGTCTGTGATAGAGTTGTTTACTTTATTCATCAAGAAGTGAGATTAACAATTGAAATTCATGTCCAATAATTGAATTTAAATATATAATTGATTGACTAGGTGTTATAGGTAACTTTTAAATTTATCACACAAAGAAAGTAATCATAAATTAGTTTACCTATCATTTTTTTACACGCGTATTCTTAGACGGATTTCTGTATGGACTGTTTAATTTTTTTTTATCTCTTTTTTTACAATAATCCGTTTGCAAACCTCGCACAAAAGGTAACGCAACGCAAACATCCCTGTTTTGACTGCCTTGTTTTGTTTTAAGTACATTTCCGTGGGCATATAAACATTCAAGTTATTATTTGGGACCCGGGATAAAATTGCGCGACCTACTCAATTACTCACAGCCTTGGCCGGGGCAAAAGGGAATTTTATTTACTTAAATTTTCCATTTTCAAACGGTGATGTAATTTGCGAAAAACCTTGTGAAGGAAACAAATGATTCCGTAAGTTTGTTAGTGAATGAAAATGTTGCCTGCGGATCAATATAATTAGATTTTTTTGCATTTATCTTTTAATAATATGTGATATTATATATGAGAGTTAAATTTATTCTTCAATCTACGGTGTCATGTTAGTTAGTTCACTTATAACTCAAGAACAGCTAGTTAGATATATTCGTGATAGTTACACCACTTATAACTCAAGAACGGCTGAATAGATTTTAATGATTTCATGGTGCTTGTATTATTGCCTTACCAGCGACATCGGAGATAGTAGCATTGGGAGCGCACTTCACGAAGTCAGGGAAGAAATTCACCATTATCAAGCCGCCGTTTTCTTTCTGTGGGCAAATGATTACAAAATAATGTTGATAGATTAGGCAGAGACAATACATAATTAATTAACAACTAAATTGTTTAGGTATCACGAATAAAGAAGGGCATAATATTGAAATTTATTAGCGTGTAAGTAAGAGAACCGAGGCTTTTTGAGTAACTTTTTAAAAGATATCAGGAAGAATCTCCCATGTGTTCATAAATTATTAGATATAAATTAATACGTAGCCCACTACCAAACTATTTCCAACCAGAACACCCGTAAAACCTTTAATCCCACCCAAATCGAATTACAATGCCCTCTAATGTAATCAAACGATAACCTAATTACGTTTCAAATGAGACAGCAACCAAATCCCATATATAAACAATTATTTCGCGATAACAATATACCGACAAACCATAATACTATAACATTCAGTATTGATTTGGATTTGCACATCCATCTCTGAGGATGACTATCAAATTCCAGGAATATTAAATGCAAGTACCATGAATAATTCATTGGAGAGGTTAAATTGTGATGCGGTGTTCAAGGTAACGTATATGCCATTTCTGAAGTGTTATGCAGCTAAGACTTTAACTAGCAACGCGCCGTGCTCGAGTAATCCTATGGAGCCTATATTATGACACTTTCAAATTAGGCAGTTTTAACTGATGAGTAAAATTTCAAAATTTATCTGGAGAAATTTTGAACTCTGGAGTTCTGGAGAATATTTTTTACAAATCCTCTGAATAAAATGAGTGTTGATTTCATAAGAATGTTACAAAATAGATTATGAGTTTACAGCATTGAATTTAACAATTGATTTAGTGGCGATAAAAATACTTCTAAATAGATATTATTTAATTTATACAAAAATGTGAAAATTACTACCATACCATTCAGAAGATAATAGTTATTTTAAAGATACTAAAATATTTTATTGTTTCTTCAAAATTGAAAACCTTCGTTATCCAGAATTTTGTTAGCGTTATAAAAAATTGGTGAAAAGTAAAAAATCGTCCGTGGCGAGGTGAAAGGTTACGAAATATAGATTTTTTGTCCAATATTCGCTATGATTCTTTCCAATCGTTCAAAGTGTTCGTAGAAAAATGTTGGATGAAATATAAGGAATTTTCTTTTTAAGATTTTGTCCAACAGTTTTGACGAGCGTGATTTTATTTATTAGTCTGATCTTTTAGTATCTTTATTTCCATTGCAAACAATAGTCAATTTAGTCAATATAAAAGAGTACCATCATTCTATTCAAAGACTTTCAATCAAATCAACAAACAAATTATCTCACCATGAATTTCATTACGAAAAAAACAAAAAGCGAAAATTTATTAATTCCCGAAAAAAGCACAATAAAACACACCTAACATTCTATTTCTCCATACATTCAGTCGATTTTTCATTCTACGCAGTTGTCGACGCTAAATCTAAAGGCCTATTCACACAGGGCGGTAATTTAAAGAACTGACGTGACAATATGGGCGCTGAAAGGCATTGCACGCTGACTGCCTTTGTTAGCATTGTGGACGCAACTTTGTGGCTGCGTGGTGTGTACAGATTTGGCGATATTTAACCAACAAGTTTTGATACTTTGCTTTAAAAGTGTTGAAAATTGTTTTATTTTTAGAAATTTTGTTATTTGGCATTAAATCTGTTTACACTTAAATTATAAAGGAGTTTTTTTGTTGGTCGTCTGTTTGTATTGAATAGGCTCCAAAAATACTGGATATCATCATCATTGTCAACCGACTTAGTAATAAAACCAACATTAAAATCACAAATCCTTACCAAAGATTGGATAATATCATCCGGAACGTTCCTCTTATGAGGGCAGAGACTATACACCGAAGAGTGGCTGAATATCACCGGAGCTTTGGACAGCCGGATCGCTGCTCTGGTGGTGTTTTCCCCAACGTGGGAGAGGTCCACTATCATGCCCAGACGGTTCATCTCCCTCACCACTTTCTGTTGACAAATGATAGTGTAAACTTATGGTATTGGGGTAAGATATGGCTGTGCAGAGTTCGTTAAGTTGGTGGTTGGAAAGGAATTGAAAATGAAGAAGATTTTATATAGTGCACTTATTTATGAAAACACACAAATATTTTAAATAAATTCGCGATGCAATTTTATGTTACAAGAAGCTGTCCATAAACATCAGAATATGTACCTATGTAAATTTTTGACGATTAAAAAATCAAATAAAAATTTTGATGTTCAAAAAACAAAAATTCAGATATAATGGTTCATGATGAAAAACTAGATAAATTTCATGAAATAAATAAATTATCGAGTATGATATTCAATTAAAATTCAAACAAATGAAGGATTTATGAAAAACGGATTAAATATAATTTCATAGAATACGGTTTATTATTACCTAAGTATATTAGGATTACGGTTAATACAAGCTCATAATTAGTGAGAAATCAATGGTCCGGGTGTATATTGCTATTAATTGAAGTTAGTTACCCCAGCTAATAGGAATTCCGCTGCTATGTTACATACTATCTGTTTTATTTGCTTTAATTAAGTTAATATAGAGTCCATATAATTCAATTAAAATTCAAAACTAGAGGTCCACCCCGGCTTCGCCCCTGGTGGTACATGTTTACGATTTCTCTCCATAAGAACCATCCTCGTACTTCAAGGAATAATATAAAAATGGAAATAGGTCCATCCGTTCACGCGCGATGCTGTGAACACTTCTTTTTCAAGAGAATAAACAATTATTTACAGCCTGGCCGGAAAACAGTTCTTTGTTAATAATATTATGTGTAAGTAACTGAATCATCTTTTTTTTGTAGCACTTGGCCAGAATCTCGCCTGATGGTAAGCTGAGATGTGGCCTAAAATGGGGAGCGCTTCCCTAGAATGTTATTAAAAAGTTTTATTTTATATAATATATGTAATAATTATGTTCTTTTAAATAAGGTAGAAGATAAAGAGACATAAGTTAATGATTTTAGACATTTCATTTTTGGCTCCACCCTAATGAAAAATGTAATATTACTTTTTTTAATCCTTATTAAAATTGCTCAAAATTTCTAAAGCTAAAAATTTTCTCAACAGTTTTAACAATAGCAATTTAGTGAATGAAATTAAGAATTTAAATAACAATGCAATCAACAATCACATTGTTGAATTCACCTTTCGCTCATTAATCAAACATAACACAAGTTGTTTAGAGGACGCTCAAATTATTTTTGATTGAATTATTCAGAATATCACGTACCTATCTGTGAAACTAGCAATTTCATACGAACGCCGCTAATGATGCCATTTTAGAGTTTATTGACACATAGAAATTTAATGCTCCATTGGTTATGATGAAAATGTTTAACGAGAACCTGTAATTGGGATAATTATGCGCTAAGTAATAAACATAGCAACAGACAAACCATTTTTAGTTGTCCTTGATTGCTTGTCCGAAAAGGCACATTTTAAAAGCAAAATTGGCACGCGAAACGTCCGTACATGTCGTAATAAAAACCAATTAAACTTCATAACACACGACATATTCGTTTTAAAAGTTTAAAACAGTGCTTAAAAGCGAAACATTCCGCATAAGCTACGGGCGTGCTCTGGGTTTTTTAATTTTAATGCCATTTATTGTATGCCAATTTTTACAGGCGACCTTCCTTTAAATATGCGTACTTTAACATTTATTAAAAAATGCTACTTTATTTGAATAAATACTTAACCAATTTTAAGTAGTTCACCGCAAACCGTAGCCAACTTGGATGTAAAATGTTAAATGTAAGACAAAGTACATAATCCCAAAAACTAAGCAGTTAATAAACGCAGCAGTGACTTTGACCAACTTTAAAACTCTAATTACGGCAGCAATCATCGGCTTCTTAAGACTGCATTTCAGACTTGTGGAAAAAATAACGAGTGAGAAAAAATTCCTCGCAAAAACCTAGACTTGGCACAAATTGTTGGCACTCGCTGAGCTGTTAATGATACGTGAAAATAATATATGGCGGCATTTTGAAACGGAAAATTATGCAAGTATTAATAACAATATTTTTCAGCCGGATTACTTTAATTAGGCTCTAAAAGCCTAATTATAGAGAGGTTTCTTGCGGTGGGAATAAAAACTTGGGCCGAGGTCAAAGGGAGTATTATCTAGCCTTTTTATATTCCTTAGCTTGATTAAGTCGTTACGAAGGTAACAGGAATGGCAGATAATCTCCTCCTTGGGCACGGAATTCCAATTGTCTCTATTTGGCTGTTCGTCACTATAAGCATTGCGTTCTCGGGTTTATTTTTATTAAACTTTTCATCTAGTCCTCTTTATTTCTGTCTCATGTTTTCCTTTGTAGCTTTATCTCTTCTATTCTGTATTAAATACTGGTCGTCTTAACCCGGGTTTATATTATTATTTACCAAAATAAATTTATTATAAAAATATCTGTTGTGAATAATATTTATCTATGTGTACATACAAATTTAAAAAGTAAAATATAATTTCGTTCGTTAATAGTGCTCCCAAGTGAAAATAAGCCTATATAATAATATTATGTAGGTATGTACGTAATAATCCAGCTAATAATCTATTTCTCAGCTAAATTTCTAAAGATTATATAAGTAGGAAAAATAGTATTTGGTAATACACAAACTACTTGCTTTACAAAGTATTGTACAAGAGTGAGGAGACACACAAGCTATTGCCGAATACCATGTTCAAAACAGCACTCTTATTTTTGTTTGTAACTTGACAGCGTTATGGCAGACAGGTTTTAATGAAAGTTTGAATTTCATTATATCTTTTATTTGAAACTCCGAATTTTCTTGTGTGTCATATTTATGTTCGTCTCTCTGAGCTGAAATGAGATTTATTTTCAAGGTTTATAAATTGCTGGTAATACCTATGTTTAGTTTTATTTGCTTGCTATCTTTGAAGTAAATAATTATTAATTACTATAAAATATAATTTAACGTACAACAACTACTACTACTAAAACAGTTCTCAATATGTTAGCAGTCTTATATTTGTTTAACAATCGCTTTATAAATTACATTAATACCCAGATTTAAGCCTTCTGATCTTCAATGAAAAACGCAACATTGTTTTATATTTTACAAAGATATAAAATTTATGGAAGAACGTGGCCTTTTCATTTCTCTGTAGGCACATTTATCTGTATTTTGATGTTGTATTTTTTCACTATTAATAATTTATGCCATTTCTGCTTGGCATACAATTGTAACAATTCAACACACAATGCTTCCTAATTTCCTCTAACCAAATCCAATCAAATATGCTATCTAGATTCCAGGGTTTACAGAACTGAGATGCACTTGACATATACAATGGCAATACTGGGCAAACGGATGCGATCTTAGATCTATAAGATATTATGTTGATTAGCATTTACTGTTTTAATTAATATTGTATAGCCTTATATATTTCAATTTTTTTTAACACGATTTTATTAGCTTCATTAGCTTCACCTGTATAATTATGTAACTGACTCCTTTTATTTTAAACAGACAGATTTAACAAATGCAATGTATACGTAATTATTAATGACTTTTTTACGTTAATGTTATGTTATGATAACATATTTATGTTTATGAAAATTATTTCTCGTAACTTTTTATTTACTTTTCTCATAAATCATTCCTTGATTGAATATCCTGTAGGTAAATGTAGCTGATTACTTACTGGTTATTTAATGTTTTCATTGAAAATTGATGTTTAACAGAAGCGAATCTTTATGAAAATGAGACCTTATTATTGAATGTGGTTGCTTTAATAAATTTCTGAGAAATATCCAATTAACTTTGTAATAGAAGGTTAACGTGTTACCTAACGTGTGAAGGTAGATAATATTATGGTACCAATGAAAATGATTCGTATAATAATTAATACATATCTCATAGTATTTGTCAAAAAAGTTTGCGGTCCAGTACAAGCTCAAACTGGACTAATTTTTGTGACCCAAGCAGTTATTAAATAATTCGCATCGAAAAATATACCAATTGTTCAAGCGTTATGGGCCCTCTACACAATAGGCAGCGTTGGGCGAGTAGAGGCAATCACGATAGCGTAGAGAACGTCTATGAACAGTCGTCACTGTAGAAGTTTATTGCCGTATTGGCGGCAAACATCGACGATCATTTGTTGGGCCAACGCCACCCATTGTGTAGACCGACCGGTCTTTAAACATTTTATAAAATCGTAGGAAATATTTATATTTCTTTTATAATATTAAAAAAAAATCTTACCTCACCAAACTCCGTTAGGCCATTGGCAGCGGGTGGTTCATTTGAAGAATCGGCCCTATGGAAAGAGACAACACCATAATATAGAAAAGTTGAAAACAAGTTAGAGAGAGACAAATATATTAATAATATCCTCGATAATGATTGGCTCCGATCAATATCGTCATGTGTTTTTCAACTTTCCTATCGCAAGCAAAATAGCAGAAAACTCGTTAATTTAAATTCATTCGCTTTCGCATGTTGTTTATTTTTTAATACATTTGCCTCAGCAATAACAGCATGTAATAGTGTTTTGCTTTTATTCGGATACATTATGGTTGTTGATAAGGATGTTCAAATATTAGCTTTATTACAATGTATCTGTTATTCTCAGGTGAAAGGGAAACAGCCGTAAGGAAAAGAACCGCCAAATGATAATAAAATAAACTTATTAGGAAAATAACAAAAAAGAATAATTACTTAATTTTCTGTAGACAGAGTAGGATACAATTTGATTGGGTTATTTTTTTTACTAAGTTGAATATAATTTTGACTTTAATAATAAATTCTTATAATATTGAAGGTACTTTTAGGTTACATGCGAAATCAAAGCATATGTATAGAACGGTAGAAGCATAGTACCTATATGGATTAATGAATATATATTCTATCATAGGATAAAGGAATTAATTCTAGGCTGCATAGTGCATATGGGTACAAAGGTCCGACAGCGCACCGAAACGTATGGATCGAAGTTCGAACTATAGAGAAATGTAATGCCCTTTGAGGGTATTTTGAATTTCATAGCTACAATTTCGCTTATTTGGAGGTTAGAATATATTGCCGCTTAGAAATACTAGGTGTGAGTAGAATATTCTAGAAAATATTGTTGAAAAATGTAGAAATTACCGTATCGAACGTCTCTTTGGTTAACGAAAACTGAATTATAATAATTTTTCACTAATCTTTGTATAACATTAATTCAAATTTATTATTGAAAAATGTTTTTGAGTTTGAAGTAATTATTTCCAACGTAATTCGTTTTTTAACCGACTTCAAAAAAAAGGAGGAGGTTATCAATTCGGCCGGTATATTTTTTTTTATGTATGTACACCGATTACTCCGAGGTTTCTGAACCGATTTACGTGATTCTTTTTTTGTTCGATGCGGGATGGTGTCGAATTTTATTCGGATAGGCCTAGTAGTTTTTATTTTATGAGCATTTTTGTCTGTAGGTATCTGTAAATTTTGCAAGTGCAAGTTTGAAGTCGGTTGTTTTTAACGCAGTTATCACTTGTATTTATTATTACGTGTGATTGAATTCTTGATGAAAGTGTATTAAGCAAATTATAATTTTATTAAATCGTGTTTTATGTTATGAATAAATAAGTGATACGAGTACAGAGTTGATTTTGAATATTATAATAATAATTTTTTATTGTTAAAACAAAATTTATAGGGAAATATTTTCCCTCAACCGTATAAAGTATTCTCTCATTTTATTTAATATTAATTATTCAAAAAGTATTTGTTCATTTTATTTAAACTTTAAATCATCCACCAGTCACTAGAATAAAATGATGGGCAAAACAACTTCTCAAACATATTGTTTTGTCTTGGTTCTTCCATTTGGAAAGGTAAAGGGATCGGATCCAAAAACACTTGTCTTAAGTGGGAAATAATTACTAATTCTTTTCTATATTTATAAATCTATTCTCTATCTGCTCGGGTAATACCAACTAAATCATTACATTGTTTTTGATTTCACTTGATTTTGAAAACAATTTAGCGCTCAAAGGGTATTTATTATATATATTACACAATATTTCCAGGCGTCGACAGCGCCTCCATATACGGGGAGGGAACTACAAAAGCGAAGTGAATACTCAAACAATAGATTCAATGGTTTTAATAAACAAGCCCACGGCTGCTAAATGATGCAATTTTGAAGCTCTATGGCCGTTGGAATAGATACCTAATTGGGAAAAGTTGAACGCTAAGGTTTTATGTTCTTTATTTGGGGGTGAATGTTGGTTTGGATTTGTGATGGACTTTTAATGTGATTGAAATTGTAAGGATATTCCTGGGTGTGCATAATACCAATTGATTACTACCACTGCAGGGCTTATAAAACTACTGAATTATGATTTATTATTGTCGTAATTACATTACTGTTTTATTAATCACACAAAACTTTCATCACAAATTATTTCAAGATTTCCATTTAGTCGCAATATACAAAAAATGTAACAAAAAAAGGTATAAATTTTTTTGACAAAAGAATTTTTGACAAAATTTAGAAATAAAATTATTCCCCATATTTTTAGTATAATAAAATGTACTTACCATGGCGTATTACAGGTGTGAGTGAGAGTCATGTACCGCACGCCAAGCTGGTAGTAACTACGGAGGACCCCCAGGGAGTTCGCGATAGAGTGTCCCCCCTCTATACCGATGAGTGATGCAATCTTACGAGGCCGTGCGCTGTGAGCTTCCAGAATGTCTGTTAAAATAATGTTTCGTAATAGTAATAGTGTCCCACAACACATTTAAAGTCTCGAAAGGGCCTCTGCGTGTTGGATCCGTGTCCCCACGTAAGCCTTCCAAAGGTCCGGGTACCGTCCTTCTGGTGGTACCCGAGTATTATGGAACCGAGAAACATAGTAATTTACATAATGAGGTGACATGTGCGTTAAAGTTATTAACTTTTATAATAAACAAATTATTGTTTATTTTTTTATCTTACATCGCCAACATGGATACTCAGATGTATAAAGATAACAAAATTTATTTCTAGCAACAAGTGTAACTGCCTTTTTTTTGTCTGAAAACAAGATGTGAAACAGCGAGCAAATGAGCACAATTTATTTAACATAAAGGAACATTCGAATGAAATATCGCTTTATTCGTTCTTTTGAATTCTCTAATGTGTTCTCAAATTTCAAAGTATAAGTAAATGATAAAATCCCCCGAGCATTGGAGAAGGAAAGTCATTATTTTTACTTCCCCAGTGTATATTAATTTATCACGTTTGTCACATTGTAGCTAAATTGTAGAGTCATCATTTTTAACGTATTTACTTTAACAGGGCGCGATGAATGTCTTTTGATTGTTTTGTGTATCTTCTACAATAGACAGAATTATTAATAAAGTAGGTGTGTAATAAATAATTAATGTTTGCAACGTTTTGAGAGTCATCCACACTAATATTATAAATGCGAAAGTAACTCTGTCTGTCTGTTACCCAATCAATGAAATTTGGTATAGATATATTTTGATACCAAAGAAAGGACATAGGATAAGGTTTTATCATGGAAATCCCACGGGAACGGGAACTATGCGGATTTTTCTTTGACTGCGCGGGCGATGCCGCGGAATCTTTTATATATCAATCTTAAGTAGATTCTATGTTCTTTTCTTCTCCTTTCTTTTGCTTCTATGAGCAGCGATTAAGAATCATAAAGTCATTCCATCTTCACCTATAATTGCTGTACCCAAACCATTGTTTAAAAATTAAAATCTATCTTATTTTCTAGGTAACTACCATGTACAAAAAATCTTTTTCCCAGGTGATTAACGCCCAACTTATTTGGCCCGACTTGAATGAAAAACCTAATTATTTTCAAAAACAAAAGAAGCAGGTTGGCGTAGCGCTAACTCGGCCCATTGTACAGAAAAATCGCAATGAAAATTATAATTGTGTGCCCGCAAACAATTAAGGCATAGAAAAGGAAAGTGTAGCCCAAATAGAATATTATTTATGCCTTGCTAATTATTGCGGGAAGAATAGTGTGTTTATTCTGTGTTATTATAGTGTTCTATTTAGCGTGGTCAGTTTCTTTCCATTGTTTAAGATATTAACTTGAAATAAGTAGTGGCAAATGTGAAAATATGAATGGAAATTTTATTTTGTTTTAAGTACGTAAATAATTAAAGCCAGTTAAAGCTGAAGAATTTGTTTGTTTGCTTGAATTGAACGCGTTAATCTTAGGAACCACGAGTTGGATTTGCGCGCTAGTAAATATTAAAAATTTTATTATCCTGATAACTCGTGAAAAATGGAACTGTATCTGCCTATGTTCCACTTAAATCGTTCTAAATTGTAATCTAAACTGGAAAAGCACTTCACATTGAGTTCAGAATGATCATTAATTGTTTATTACCATGAAGTAATTAATTTTGTTAACATTATAATGTTACTTTTCCAAGGTTATAAAACCAATGATTCGAAAATGTAGTATTATGTGGGAAGCGATAATACTATTATTTGTTTAATATACGAAATTAATACGAAAACACATAATATAATGCTAAGTAACATACATGTGCCTACCTATATAATATGATTTTATAGAAAAACCAAAAAAATTGAGTGTTTAATTCTTGTATAGACTCTAGATATATAAAATTCTCATATTATCACAATGTTTTGTACCTCAGCTATGTAACTACACTCAGCAAATAAAGAAAATTGAAATTGAATTAGTAACCATACTCCTCCGTGACGCCTGGACCGATTATCATGAAATTTTGCGTATCGGGTCTGAAAATTGGACAGCATGTATTTTTCATACCCCTAAATGATAAGAGGAAGGCCCACCTGCCCCTTCGCTTGCTCTGACATAAAAAATGTATTTAACAGAAATAATCTCACCAGTAACAGAAGTAGCCATTTGGAAGTGCTGCGGGTACTTCTCAACCAAGCGTTTGATAACGTCTATTTGCTCCAAAGTCAACTGGACAGCGTCCTTGTTCTGGGCACTGCAGGGCACGAATGCTGACCAGAACTGGAACAAAAATGATACATTAGTCAAAGTGTAAATATCATAGAAATACAGTTATCATAATATAGCACCTAGATATAGCGTTAGATCAGCCTGTAGCTGCATCTGCTGAAGGAATATTCACTTATTTCAATTTTTGAAGTGAAACTTCTTTGAGCGCATTGAGAGTAAAATTTCTAGGTCGCGTCATGGTGGACCGTCACGTCGTGGACTAAGGCGACGATTTTGGTATCTTTGAATCTTGCCAGAGAAGTTTCACTTGAGACGCGTGTGCTCGGCACATACGCTCTTTTTCTAAGTATGACATGATTGAGAATGCAATTTATGCATGACCTTAAAAAATAATAACGTCAGATTATCAAAAGGTAAATCTAGTGGGCTGTTATTATCAAAATGTCTATCGATATAAGCGTAGTTCTTGATACAGGCTCTAAGAATACCAAAGCGGGGTTTGCGGGAGAATCATTTCCAAGATGTATCTTTCCAACTACCGTTGCGAGGTAATAAATAAGAAATAAAAAAAAAATCTTTTGGAATCATGACATATTGTGTGTCATGAATAGGAAAGATTTTTATTTTTGTATGTTATGTATCAACATAAAATTACTCTATAGAGTTCTATTACCATTCGTTAACTACATCTAGAGGTATAACAAGTAACGTGATAAACAGTCTACTACTAACCCGATCAAGCTATAATATTCATAGAAAATTCTTCAAACCCAATCTAAACTAATACGGCTTAGATCTCAAAATAACACAACACTTGAACCTAAAATGACGTGTTACTGCCCCTACAGCCGTGGAGGTACATACATACATACATACATATAGGTATTAGGTATCCGTATAGTATTTTAAGTGTGATTCGTGCTTCGGCTCCGATTGAGCCACGCTTGAAAGTGAAGGGTCTCAACCATCAGAAAATCGGCGCTTAGGTTGTTCCATGAAATTTTATGATCCTTTACACGCAGTATTATATGTGTTTTTTAAATAATTGTCTGTTAAAACCTACACTGTTATTATGAATAGAGTACAACGTCTTAATACAAATTAATTTAAACCTAAATTTACTGATAAATTTTTATGAATGAATGAAATGACAATACCTTTTTCATCATTCATACACAGGACCCGATACGAGGCCCTTTCCCACAGTCCAGAGATATACTTTGGCAAAGAAGCAGTTCAGAAAAGGGGAATTTCAAAGCTGACCTGGCCAGTTCACCGTGGCATGATCGAGGATTGGGATGAAATGGAGAAACTCTGGCACCATCTATTTTATCGAGAATTGCACGTCGCACCCGAAATATCGCCAACCCTTGTTGCTGTGCATCCCTTGACCCCGAAAAGGGATAAGTGAGTGCCTTTTCGCATGTATGGAATTCCGTTTTACGAAGTCCGAGTGAATTATTTATGCACCATTTGGAAAGATTAATTGAAGGTCTTTACTTTTTAATGGTAGTGTCTTGAAACAATAGTCGTGCAAACCCTTAGTTAAATGCTATAAAGAAGTTTATTTCAGCTCTTTAGTACATCACATAAGACAAAAGAGTAAATAAAAAATTCAAATAATAATCTTTAAACCCTTTTTATACATAAATAACCACTCTATTTGTACAGGTATTAGATAGGTATGCTTTATGAATATTTTTAAAACGATGAAATAGAAAAATTTACATTAAGACAATTATTATTAATTTTTTCATTTCATGTGTTTTAAATGAGTTAACTATTTCAAATTAATAAAATGATTATAAATAAAATTTCATAACTGTATCAATTTGACGAATTTAAAATATCAAACTCGAAGCCATTATAAAAGCTTATTTATGGTTCATTTTGCTGCGCTCATGTTAAGGAGTACAATCGTAGCACAATAGAAATTCTAATATCAAACTCATATTCGAGTAAAATGGAATGTATAGCTCTCCATTGCTCGCGTAATACGAATTAATATGAAGGAGTTGGGGGCGCATTGTATCGTTATTAACAAATAGCTCCCGTCTCTCGCTTTCATTGAATAATGAAGAATCTGGGCTCCGTCTGTTTCTATTAATCTCAGTCCTACCTCCACATGAATGCATTTACATTGACTTGCAGACGGCAATAATTCCCTCTCCAAATGCATTTCGGCGCTCCATAATTTAATAAATTAATTTGTATATTTTGCGTTTCTACAAATAGAAATATCAGAGAAACTCGTTAATTTTAATTGAGAAAACGAGGAATATCATTTCTCGGTAGTAAGTGCTTCAAAAATATATGGATGCTATAATATTTAGTTAGTTTGTTTGAATGAAATTAAAATAAAATCCTTAATAAAAGAATCTATTACAAGTTACAAGTCTTATGAAATATTAACCAATTATATATTTTAACCTGATCGTCTCAGTGATTTTACTAGCAATTAGCTCATTATGGCCATATTTTTAACCGACTTCAAAAAAAGGAGGAGGTTATTAATTCGGCCGGTATATTTTTTTTTTATGTACGTACACCGATTACTCCGAGGTTTCTGAACCGATTTACCTACGTGATTCTTTTTTTGTTCGATGCGGGATGGTGTCGAATTGGTCCCATAAAAATTTTATTCGGATAGGCCCAGTAGTTTTTATTTTATGAGCATTTTTGTCTGTAGGTATTTGTAAATTTTGCAAGTGCAAGTTTGAAGTCGGTTGTTTTTAACGCAGTTATCACTTGTTTAGGGAACGAATCGCCGAGATCCTATTCGAATCTTTCATCGTCAAGGACTTATACTTAGCGTCATCACCCGCGCTAGTAGTCCATGCAAGTGGAAGAACAACAGGAGTGGTATATGAAAACGGATATTCCTGCAGTTACACGACCCCAGTGTTCGAAGGATTCCCGCTTAAACATGCAACAGTTAGCTCGGAAATAAATGGCAAACTACTGACAGAGAGACTTCAACACTTGCTAAAGGGAGTTGGGTATTGCTTCACAACACCTCATGAATTTGATTTATTGGATCAAATGAAGGTAGTTTATAATGTTTGAGTTTGTTTGTTTTGTGTGGTGACGTATTTTACTTTACGTGATTATACTGCGTGTAGAAATGTTGAATTATAAACATTTGTTTAGGGTAAAAGTATTAAAACTAATTCGTTTAATTATTTTATGTTGATAAACAGACATGCTGTTATTATTATTTCATTTATTAGCGTTCAGTAATAGTTGTACAATATAAAAATAGTAAAGCTATATACATGCTAATTACCCATTAATTAATATTGTATCATTGCGATGAAATATGTCTGAAACACGTCATTCATTTGTATTGCCACTTCATAATTGGATAACATTATATTAATTCAATAACCTTATCTAACTCGTATAAATGAGATAAATAAACACAGCCCTCAATAGTTAATAGTAAGAAACACAACAATGTTTCGCTCAAGCATTACTAAACTTGATTGTTCACTCGTGCTAAACATTGACTTCGTTAAAGCTAAAATTATATGAAATGTTTCAGGAAAATCTATGTTTCATACCAAACGACTATGAGGCTGAAGTTAATGAATTCGCGTTTTCAAAAGAGAAAGTTCAGTATGAACTTCCGGACGGCCAACACGTGATCATTGGTGATGAAAGATTTCGATGTCCCGAAGTGTTGTTTCAACCGAGTCTACATGGGCTTACATGTCCGAACATTGTGGATGATTTACGCTTAAGTATTTCACGATCAGACTTGGATTATAAGGCGTTGTTCTATAATAATATAATCCTCTCTGGTGGTAGTAGTATGATAAAAGGTTTGCCGGATAGACTGTTTTTGGAAATGAGAAAGCGGGCGACGGATTCTTGCGAATTAAACGCTAAGATTGATGCAATGCCTTCAAGGAATATAGCTGCGTGGGTCGGAGGGTCTATATTGGCATCGTTATCGTCATACAAGGACTTCTGGATGTCCAGGGAGGAGTATGAAGACGCTGGATCCGATCGCGTTCATTATAAATTCTTCTAGACAAGAGTGGATATTACAGAAATTTATTTCTTAACATTGTGTATTTCTTAGGGTGTATTCCTTTACATTTATCTATAGAAATATAACGTTTTAAGCGTTTTTGTATCTAAGGAGCTTCCTAAAAATACATATTTTTATAAATTAAATTAAATGCTATATATATATTTATATCTATTCAATTAAATGCAGCTCTTGCATGAGACATAATTCTGAAATCATCACTTCATTGAAATATAACACCGTAAACCAAATAGTTTAGAAAAAGTATTAAAGCAGATCTGACTTTTAAACAAATACCGTCTGCAAATTTCTCACCAGCTGCAATGCTATAAAAGCAACACTGCCGCTTTTATGCCTCCTATATAAATATATAAAGCTTATTTACATTCACCGCTTAGCGTATACGAGATATGTAGCGATAGTAATGTGATGTTTTAAATACTCAACAATTAAACGATGTTTACATACACTACGCGTATAAAAATCTCGTGCTGTTAGTTCCGTTTTTGCACGAACTTTGTTGTTTAAGCCGTCGCGTTGTTTTAATTTGGCCTATTTTGTTAGAGGCTTTGAGAGGCGTGTTTATTTGCTTTATAAGTTTAAAGTAAACAAGAATAACAAGCTCATCATTATTATTTTTGAATAATTAATTGTTAAAGTTTCATTCTATACTAATATTAATTTTAACTATTAATTAATATCTGGACATACTGAATACCTCTAATGCAATATTTCAAATCTGTTAAAGGATCCACAGTGCTCACACTGTGCTCATCACAGGTGCTCATACATACAATTATTATAGAAAACCTCAAATTAACAAATCCGTCAATAACAATAAAAACAATAAAAAGCCATAAACATGACTGTGTCAAAACATAAGCTTGTCTAATAAGCATAATCAAACAAAACACCATTGCGTAATACAGGATAACTCTTCACGAATCCCAAAAGCCTGTAACATGGCATTCGAAAAGCCGGTCGTCGTGTTGGACCATGGAAGCTATATAATGAAGGCCGGATTTGCATGCGATAACCACCCTGTATCCATGTTTAGAACGCTCGTAGGCCGCCCTAATTATTTAAAAGGCACTTACGGACGGGAATATTACGATGTCTTTATTGGAGACGAGGCGGAGGCTAGAATCGACGATTTAGAACTATGCAGTCCAGTTGTTAACGGCCAGATTGTACATTGGGATAATATGGAGAGGATCTGGCATCATGTGTTTTATAGGGAATTGAAAGCGGCGCCTGAAGACAGATCTGTTATGATGGCGTGTGATAATTGTTCTACTATGGAAGAGAAGTATGATGTTTGTTTACCGATTATTGTAGATATAGTATAAAAATGATGAAATAAAAAAAATTACCACGTCGCAATGTGTGAGGAGGTATATTTTATATCTCTTTCACTGGTCGATTGTATTTAAAATGCACATGTTTTTTATCGTATTTAAGTGAGTTCTTGTATCTAACAATCCGTAAGTATTAATTATATCAAGAAAGTAATGACTTTCATTCATTAAATTATTCTAATCTAGTTTATACAGAGAACAGTCTTGGATAAAGTAATAAATTTAAAGAAGATCTCATTTTCAAAGCGTTTTAAGGTAATATCTTATTCTACAAAGTCGTTGGATTTAATTGTTCAATAGCAGAAAAGGAGTTAATTATACGTTTCAACTAGTAACAAACTCAGGGCTTAAAAAGCCCTTAAAAGAGAATAAAAAAACAAGTCTTAAACGTATATAAAATAAATGAAGGCGAAATTGCCAATTATCAACCATTGCATCGAAAAAGGATTAATGTGTAAAATACCGATAATAATCAACATATCGAAATTTACATGAGCCATCATTTCAGGATAAAATGCTGCGAGATATTTTTTGAAGTATTAAATTCGCCGGGCCTGTGCATCCAATCACAAAGCGTTCTGGCCATGTACGGGTCTGGTTTCACAACTGGCATATGCGTAGACATCGGTTATGATACTACGGATGTAAACCCCGTGTTTGAGGGAGGCATGATCAAGTATGCACATATTCAGACCGGTTTGGCAGGCGCTCAAATATCGAACTATGTAAAACGCAGCTTGGTCGAACGCAATCTAGCTCATGGAATCAAAACTCCCAAGGATATAGACGATATTCTTAGAAACCAATTGTACATAACCCCTGACTGTGCCATGCCAAGAAACAATTACAAGAGATCGGTCAACTCGGCTTGCGGCGAGGCAATCGATCTGACTAATGAAGCGTTCATGGCAGGGGAGATGTTTTTCCAACCGGATTTTGTGATGGGTGAAAAGACAAATTACATCCCATTGCATGACGCTGTGTTGACGGCTTCGTTGAAGTGCGATTCGGAGCTACGTCCCGAGCTGTATGACGCGATTGTGCCTTGCGGAGGATTTGCGATGGTGCCAGGTATGAATGAGAGGTTACAAATCGAGCTGGAAAATCTGATACATCGGCCAGTGACAATTTCGTCATCGACAGAGGCGTATGCTGTAGTGTGGCTCGGCGGAGCGACATTCGCGGGATTGCCAGACGCAAAAAAACTGTGGGTGACGAGAAAACAATACGAGGAACACGGCTTTAAAATAATAAAAAATAAATTCATGTAACTGTTGATTTATTTAACAAAGTTGTATGTAAATTGGACGTGCGCGCTTCAAATTAGCGAAATGAATGCTCAATTTGGTTCCTGACATTTCACACGAGTGCCTTTCAGTTTAGCCGCGGAGTTAGTCACGAAGTTTTTAAACGTGAGATGAGCGTTAAAATTATGTTAGCGCCGGGATGAAAGGGCAATTAAAATTTCTTTTAGATACCTTTTAAACACCGACGTACGTTAAGTAAAGTCGTTTGAAAGCTTTTACTCATTTTTATCGCGGTTAAGTATACAGTTTATAATGATGCTTTATAGTAGTTTATTACAAATTATATTTTGATAATTTTTAAATCATATTTCTAGAGTGGTTATACTACCGCATAATATATACGATGCTATAAATTACCAATTGATAATCAATAGATAAACAAGCTAATTTATAACTGTAACCCAATAAGCACAATCACAGACAACAAACGTATTCAACCTTTGCCATTTGGCCATTTATAACTGAAATTAACATGGAAATTTGAACAGGTATTGCATCGAATATCACACAATGACAAACTAGGTATGCACGTCCTATATAATTGATTTAATACACAAACACGAAAGCTCAGAGACAGTTCACGCTTTGGAGCTGTAAGTTCATGCGAATTCTCGGAAGGGCTTGAGACGTGATGTGAAGGAGGATTGTTAGCTCTCAATATAGATTTGTAACCCATGTTGTATAGTGTTTAGTGCATTTCAGTACAGCTTTAGATCATTCAACAAGTGATACAGTTTGTACCAGATCTCTTAAATGATCTTAGAGAGAATGATAGGTGAAAGAACCAAAGCAAGTCTCTCTATGCAAACTTAAATAATTTTGTGAACAAGATTTCTTTTAGAAGCGCTAAATAAAAACAAAGATTTACCACCGATTATTACTTCGAACCTGTTATGTCTAATAAATACTACGTTAATTTAATTAAAAAAACGTCGGCAGACAAAACCTGATAAAAATTAATAATTCTGTTACAAGCCCACTCACAATTCGACAAATATTGATTTTAGTGTCGTATTTTCTTTTATAACATGGTACCTACTGGTATTGTACCGTACCTACACAATATGTTTCAAAAACAACCGGCCAAGTGCGAGCCAAAATTGACGATTTGCAGCATAAACGGCTGTATCTTTTGATTGATTTAGCTTATAAGTTTGATTTTCACAGCTTCATGGGACCGTAGACTTAGGTGTTTAATATAAATTTCAGCTTGATTCCTCTACGCATTCCTAAGAAAAAGGGTCTTGACAGAAAAACTGACATACAGAAGAACAACAAGGTGATCCTATTAGGGTTTCGTTTTTTCCTTTTGAGGTTACCCTAAAAAGATTGAAAGCACAGATTTATTAAGCCATGAAACTTAGCATAATACCCGCCTGACACATTGCAAGTTTGAAGAGAACTAACGAAGAATACATGGAAGTTTTGTAATTAGTGCATGTGAGACCAGGTGCAGGAATAATTTAGGATCAAACTTCATGTATTATGTAATGGAGGTAAAGCATCAGCGCTATTTTAAAATTCCAAAGTGCTTTTGGTGATCTATTAGCACATTATTGGCATTGTTTGTAGATAATATGTTACGGCTAAAGGTAGGTGAGAACATAAACTTAAGATTAGCCGGCTAAACTTAGGTTTATTTTCGACGATGTGTTAATGTTAGTTTGTTCTATCTTTAGCCAGCTAAAAATGTAGAAGAAAACTGGCACTTCGCCGGCTGCTGCCGCTGCCGCAGCACGCTCGCTGCGCTCGCTCGGCTCGTGCGGGTCTTAAGAGTTCTAACCTAACCTAACCTAGCCACCAGCTTTCTGCCCTGAGTCGGGGTGGGTAGATTTGGTTACTATAATACATGTAAGGAACAGGGCGAGTGTTTTCTGGCACTTCGCCGGCTGCTGCCACAGCACGCTCGCTGCGCTCGCTCGGCTCGTGCGGGTCATAACCTAGCCACCAGCTTTCTGCGTGCGGGCCCCTCAAACCCTCCACCGGCCCGGCGCGCCCATCGAATACATTTTTAGCCGTTTCGTTTCGGTTAATGTGCACATTAACCGGCTAAAGATGGAATATCACGACGCAAACAAACATGTTATCGAACTTTAGCTGCCCTTTGAAAATAAACTTAAGTTTAGCCGGCTAATTTATGTTCACACCTACCTTTAGCCGTAACAGATATATTTTAACGGATTTTAAATTCGGTTCATTCATTAGGTAACAATTAGAATTTATACGTAAACTGTGGTGAATGCTTTGTATACAATTTATAAATAAATAGTACTAATTAAGAGGAGGCTCCCTTACATAATTTCTGGCATTGAGAGACCGGTTAGACCGCTACGGTACTAGACGCTAACACAGCCGTAATAACGTTGAATATCGCGTGCGTTCTTTGATCGCGTTCGTGCTCCAAACTAATATCGTAAGTCTCAATTCTTATTTCGTTTATAACTAAAGTAATAATTGATCTAGTGAAAAAACATCTTGGGATTCGATAGTAAACTATATTTTCTTACTGTTAACATTTATTTTAGATAAAAAGGCATAATTTTTGAATAAAAAATGAATCGAGTGAAAATGTTAAATACGTCTTGTACATAGAAAGAAAAAGACCCAATAAATCATATACCATTATTCCATTTTGATTATATGTGTGACTGTTTCAGAATATTAATCCAAATTCACATAAAATTTAGGGAGCTTCCCCTTAATGTGTAATGCTTTGTGTATAAATGTTAAATGTATATGTCGTGGCCATATCGTAGATTTGCTCATTTTATGATATGATCGATCATTTCACGAAATGGTCGCATTTCATGAAATGGCCAACATGGTTTGATAAGATCGTTAAATCGTCAACGTTTCACGATATAGTCATCCACATTTGGCCAGATCGTATAAAATATAATATAAAGTCCATAAAACATTAAAAAATTCTGAATATTTTTGGACCTTGTTTATTGTCATTTAAGTTAGTGCCACGGCAGTGGCCGGCGAATGCCAGAAGCGAATGGTTTTTGCAATAGAAAGCATTTAGGTTAGGTTAGGTTAGACTTTAATAAAAAACGCACGAGCCGAGCGTGCAAAGCGAGCGTGCCGCGGTAGCGGCCGGCGAGTGCCAGAAGCGAATCGCTTTTTAAAAAAAATTATAATAACAATTATAATTACACAGGATATATAAATATATTTTAGACGTATTTTTTCCTCGATATAAGATATCCGCATTTTCCATAGTACTCTAACATCTTCGTCGTAAATTATTTGCTATGACTTTCTTCATATTGTAATAAAACGAACTATGAAGTTTTAAACTGCGAATAATTAAATTTTCGCCAGCGGCCGCCATCTTATCACATAAACACAGAGCTTGCAGCGCCTCTACCAATAATCAATGTAACTATTTTACGATATGATCAAATAATTTTGATCATTTCATGAAAAAACCGCGCGTTTAGTTGGCCATATCGAGAAACGATTTCTTATCATTGATCTGCTCAAACCACATCATGATGTGGCCAATAGACATTCGAGCATTTCATGAAATGCGACCATTTCACGAAATGATCGATCATATCATGAAATCTACGATATGGCCACGACATATACCTATATATTCTTGCTATACTAATAATAAAATTGGTAGGTACATAATTAAATCCGACGTTTGTTTTGTACACTTTACAGCTACCTTAGTTTCCATAGAGGCCTTTTTTCTAAATTCTTGAACAATATAACAGAGTTAATTAGATTGGCTCTGAACCCTAGGTTTCCGGTGAAACGTGGCGACGTCTAGACAAATTCGGTTACTCACGGCTTGGCTTACATCTGAGATTTATTCTCTCCTTTCGTTTAGTGTCGTGCACCGCTTTTGTATAGATAAACTGGAACAGTTATATCTAAGGTTTTATTTGTAACAAAAACAACAGAATTATCGTTTAAGCCAGACAGTCACCATCACGCTACCGGACAACCCTTCTTCTAGTTTTTTTGCTTTTTATATAAAACTAACTATCCTAAGAAACGTTGGTCACATAGGGGTATGAAAAATTGATGTTGTCTGATTCACGAAATCACGAGAATCGGCAAAACCGTTTCGGAGAAGTTTAACTACAAACACCGCGACACGAGGTTTTTTAAATCATAATATAAGTTTGGAACTTATAAGCCATAGATGACTATTTGTTTTTAACCGACTTCAAAAAAAAGGAGGAGGTTATCAATTCGGCCGGTATATTTTTTTTTTTTTTTTTATGTATGTACACCGATTACTCCGAGGTTTCTGAACCGATTTACGTGATTCTTTTTTTGTTCGATGCGGGATGGTGTCGAATTGGTCCCATAAAAATTTTATTCGGATAGGCCCAGTAGTTTTTATTTTATGAGCATTTTTGTCTGTAGGTATTTGTAAATTTTGCAAGTGCAAGTTTGAAGTCGGTTGTTTTTAACGCAGTTATCACTTGTTATTTATACCTTTTGGAACAGTATATTATTATGTTTATTAAATCATATTCCATGGTATGAGCATGAATATCATTATGGTATCGAGACGATGGCGGCAGGATATTAGATATTAGATCCCAATTCATGAGTCAATAATATCACAATATCATATAACATTACGCTCCCTATTATATTACGGTGTACCGTACTAATATTCGCTGCTTTGTGTATTAATGTTGTACATAGAATTAGCATAGTATATTATTAGTTAGTACAATATATAAAAAAATTATAATTGATCCCATAGAATCTGCCACAGTATCTGCTATCTGCCTGCTTTGATTCAAGCACCTTTTATTAAAGTTTTAAGGCATCAATGTATTTAGATATCTTTATACATTGGTATAATATACCTACCAGCATGATAAGATAATTTTGGACTGATTAAAAATTCCATGTGTTATGGTACATGTTCATGGTAAAATGTTCAAACAGAAGCAAAATTAAAAATGCAATGGCATGGCCCAGTGTCCCTGTGAGGTAGTTCGTTAACTCTTTGAATAATTCATGCGGTATCGCGATGTGGCATAGAATTAGCATGTAATCTGGTTGCACGGAAAAATGTCACGAAGCAATGAGGCCTAATTATATCGCGGAATCAGAGTTGTTGTTGCTTTCAAATGCTTGAATAGCTTTTTTAATTATAACTTCTAAGACGTCTAATGTATTTGTCTCTAGTGGGACTGTTTTTATATTTTAATTTACGGTACTTGATGCTGATGTAGAAATAATGTTGACAAAGAAAGGTACATTATATTATATGTCTGATCCTGCAGCAATTTTTAGGATGCGTGTTTTTCTCCTTACATAAGAGCACTGAAAGAAGCAATCCCAGTTATGTCAAGCTGATATCGTTCTAAAATAAATTGCTAGAGGTGAGAATATTGAGTTATTTATTTTGCGAGTAACTGGTAGGATTATACAGGATTTATATTACGTAAAAAATAGTAGACCGTTATATTATAATTCAATGTATCGCATAAATAAATAGCGCTAGTGAACATTTGACCAGATAAATAAATGCCAAGGGGCAAAGATAAATAAAAATAAGCTCTATTTAGCAATTCTGAATAAATATTTCGCCCGCCATTGATATGCAAATGAACGTTCTGTAGTGCAGCAAAATTAAGTCCTCTGGGATACTTTTGCATTTTAATATTATTGGATTTCGACCGTGACCTGTTGAATATTTCTTTTGTAATTAATTGAAGCTATGTCTATCGGAGGGGGATTAAAGCTGAATGAGTAACCACAGTGTTAATAGGTTAGAATTTTTTTAAAGTATTGGATAGTAGATCTACTGAATATGAGGTTCATTGAAGGTACTTTTAATTTTTAAATGATTTATTGACTGTGCATTTGCAGCAAAATGAAACGATAATAAACCTTCGCACACTGATATTCGTAAAATCGGGTATATCAAAATATACCCGAATATATTTTATACCTATTATTAATAACATTGTACCTATGAGATGGTTAAAGTTTAACACTAAAAGAAAAGTAGAACGTTACTTAATTAAAATAATTATTATCAATATATAGAACAGTAATTATTAAACATACCTACTCGATACATGAATAGTAATGCACCTGCAGAATATTCCTATACAAATTTTTTAAACCCTACGATACATGTCTATACATTTGTATCGAGAAATACAGCGTCAGAAACTATCATATTTCCTGTCTTTCGCGTTCAGTGATCTGAAACTGTCTCTATTTCTATTTAATAATAAAATTCCCGGACATTTTATACAATATTCTATTCATTTTAAGGAGGACAACCTTTCTGTCAATGTTTCTGTTCCAATCTTATAATTTTATCATCGACGTTTCTCTGAAGCGTCGTCAGCTAATTATTGTACTTATGAATAGCGTCTCCAGTACTGAGAGATTGAAAAATGTCTTTTAAAAATAAGCTCTTTGACCCTTGTAACGATTGCAAGAAAATGCTAATTGCTTTCGATTCTCATTTTGTTTGTTTATTTATTTCTCTTCATTGAGGTTTTACATTGAAACAGAAGTAAAAATATCAGCAAGAGTCACAACTCTTTAATAACAGCTCTATATTTTATGGATCAATAAATATGATTAATTTATATAATTAATTATTAATTTTATGATTCTTTCAATTTCTCTATACACCTAGAATACTAAAAAAGGATTGAAAAACTTTTAGAGAACATATTTTTCATATCCCTCCGGACATTTAATTATTTCATTTAAGTATTTTAACCCGCGGCATCGCCCGCGCAGTTAAAGAAAAACCCGCATAGTTCCCGTTCCCGTGGGATTTCCGGGATAAAACCTATCCTATGTCCTTTCTCGGGTATCAAAATATTTCTATACCAAATTTCATGCAAATTGGTTCAGTTGTTAAGGCGTGATTGAGTAACAGACAGACAGACAGACAGAGTTACTTTCGCATTTATAATATTAGTATGGACTAGCGGTCCGCCCCGGCTTAGCCCGTGGTACATGTTTACGTTTTCTCTACATAAGATCCATCCTCGTACTTCAAGAAATATAATAAAAAAAGAATTATCGAAATTGGTATTATCATGTAACGTACCTGAGCGCCAACCATGCCCTGCCTCAGCCTCGGAAGATCAGTATGGGAGTACTTCGAGATGGACCAGGGTTCCACTTGCGTCAGGTCGGTGTCCAGCTCGAACTCGTTGATCTGGTTGCGAAGGAACTTGCGGATGTTCCACGGCAAGTCGTTGTGCCTGGAAAAGGGGTTGTTTGTATCGAATGTTCTAGAATGTTTTAGAATGTTCCAGAACGTTCGAGGATGTTCTGGAATGTATTCAAATGATTGATTGTTCTCGAATGTGTTCTTGAAGTATACGTCGTTTTATCAAAGAACATCGTATATTCTTTATTTAAAAGCGTAAATGCACCATAAAAGTGGCGTGCCTACTCTTTATTCGCAAAGTTGATAGTCTTTAAATTGTTACGAAGGTTAACGCACAGTCATTTAAAGCGGGAAGCGAATCGATGCCCGTCGAGATAAGTCCTAATGTGGTATAGATTCATGATCACTTAAACGGCTATAAAAGACTTTTGCCAAACGAGTACAGTATTTACCGTAACTGTTTGAAAACGTTTCCATTTTGTTATATTGAATTTAGTTAAAAACCTATAAACACTTTGTCTCTGATATCTTTCTATAAGGTCATACAGATACTGAGAAATAAGCTAAACTAGTAGTTCCACGATTAGACATAAAACTCCTCCGTTTTTGAGACTAAAATAGATTATTCAAGGAAAACTACCAATAAAGAATACATGAATAGAGTGCTATACTTTAAATACGGAGAAAAACATTTTCCCTTCCCTATTTATTCTGATTGCGTGGGGTACTTGCCCTATCTTGGCCTATTGTGAATATCTTTGATAGATAGCCTGGTTCGACCGCATTTGCTAAGAAACGAGTTGCGGTCAATTTATATAAAAGCTGTTACAGAAACCGTCAATACGCTTAGAGATAATACATTATCGTGCGCTTGACGGGAAGAATAATAAGTAAATGAAATAGCTACCTAATAAAATTAATCTATAAACTGGAGTTGAGAAATAATTATGGTCTATAATGATGTTGCCGAATATAGCATTAAAATACTTTAAAATATTTTGTTGTTAATTTTTAATTTTCTAATTATATTAAGGGCCGAAGTTTTCTCTTACTTAAACATAAAATAATGCTTTTATATTTCGTGACAGAGAAAAACAAACATTGACAGACAAAGAAAAAAAAACTGATAATATGTAGATACTGGTACCTTTATTATAATGTTTTTAACACGTTGCACGCTTTACGACCCACCGGTGAGCCCAGCTTACTTTTCCATTCGAGCCAAGCCGTAATCAGATAATCGGTAATTTTCATCAACTTAAAATTTTAATCCCAATGTTCATAAAATTAAGTAAATCGTATGATAAATCAAAACTAACGACTTTTACCGTCTAGTTTTTAAGATATTGTATAAGGCTCACGGGTGAGTCCCGTGGCCTCATGCAAAGGATTTTGTATTTTCCGTTGGCGGGGGGCCGCGGGGTCACCGCACGGCCCACGGCGCCGCACGCTACGTCGAGTAGTGAGGATCGGTTACGCTTTTTTCTTCAAAACCGGCCAAGTGCGAGTCGGACTCGCGCATCGAGGGTTCCGTAAAATTTAAGGTTTTCGGAATTTTTCCTTTATGTGTGCTATAAAACGTTGCTTCATGCCAAATTTCAAGATTCTAGGTCGACTGGAAGTACCCTTTAGGTTTTGATTCCCTTGCGAGTACTTGCGAGTTTCAAAATATGCAGCTTAAATTGCTGTTTCTTTTGATTGCGTTGACAAGAAGTTTGATTTTGTTACAGCTTAAAGGTATTATAGACCTGAGTATTTGGTATGAATTTCAATTTAATACCTCTACGCGTTTATGAGGAAATGGGTAGTAAGTTTAAAATTATTAAAAAAAATATATTATGTGATGTAACTAAAAATAATTTATGGTTTTCGTAATTTTTCCTTTATCTATGCTATAAGACGTTGCTTCGTACCAAATTTCAAGATTCTGAGTTCACGGGAAGCACCCTGTAGGTTTTGATTCCCTTGCAAGCGTCGAAAATTTGCGGCATAAACGGCTGTATCTTTTGATTGCGTTGGCTTAGAAGTTTGATTTTTTCACAGCTTCAAGGGACAGTAGACCTGAGTAATTGATATAAATTTCAGCTTCATACCTCCACGCGTTTCTGAGAAAAAGGGTCTTGACAGACGGACGGACGGACAACAAAGTGATCCTATAAGGGTTCCGTTTTTTCCTTTTGAGGTACGGAACCCTAAAAATGGATGATTTTGATGATTTTGAACTAACTCAAGAGGAGCTAACGCAGTTAGAAAGCATCGCAAACAACAACAACCCTAGCATTCTTACAAAAACCCGGATAAAACTAGTAAGTTTCCATCGGATTTGAAAACCACGCAGTCCGTACCGACTACTGGGCCTCGCGGCTCACTTCCATACGCGTTTTGTTTCATAGCTGCAGTCTGTGGCTTGTGGGAAGCGTTTACGTTGGACCTGTCACGCGGCTCACGGGTGACCACCATGGCTCGAATGGTCCGGTATGATAAGGCTCACCGATGAGCCTTGTGGCCTGAATGGAAATACTCGATTTTTCTTAAAGCGTTTAACGTGTTAAAGGTTGATAGCAATGAAACCTTATACTCTGCTCTATCTAAATATTTTGTTTATTATAATAATATACTTTAATTGCATAGAAATTCTTTGGTGCGGCGTGAGCGGGCCTACTCAAATATAATATAATTTATTGGACTGCTGGTATTTTAACCAAATATCTGCAGCCCTGAGGCTGACATACTTCAAATCATAATGGAATATTATTAACATTGTTTATGAAAATATTATATTGTTACAAACAAGGCACATAGCGTACGGACTGGATAAATAAATAATATAATAAAATCGAGTTTGTGATTTTAAAAGACATTAAGTAGTCTTTTTTCTAATTTGCTTTTTTATGTTAATTATATTAAAGTCCTTCTTTATGTGGGTTTGAATGTATGTTTTATTTTTATTGTTGAAGTTTTACAGGATGTGTCCCTTAAATCCCTGAAGTTTCTCCAGTATCTGTAATCTGTATCTATACATGAAAAACCACGACTTATCAATTGCCGCTTGAATTTTGAAATGGAAAACTAAATCATCATAGCTATTAACTACTAAATTATATACTAAAACCTTCCTCTTGAATCACTCTATCTATTTAAAAACCGCATCAAAATCTTTTGCGTAGTTTTAAAGATTTAAGCATACATAACCCTTGCCCTGCCATATAGGGACAGAGAAAGCGACTGTTTTATACTATGTAGTGCTATTAATCATACATTATTTCAATCGCGATAAAACAATAGCACCGCAAGGAAATAAGAAACAGTTATTCACCGTTACATTTGGACCACGAAGAATAAATCTTCATTATCGTCTAACCAGACGCGACGTTTCAAGCGATTTACACTTCGAAATACGTTTAATTTAAAGGAATTTTCAATCTATCTGTATTGAAAAATTCCATCTCGCTACATTATCTTTATTATGTTTTGCCTCAACTAGACAATTACTGAAAAAAGGTAGAAAATGTAATTCGAATATCTAGTTTCTATATTGCTTCATTTTCTTAATTATCTTCACACTTATAGAAGTGGAAATAGGTATCTATATTTTTCGGTGAGAATATTAATGAAAATTATGAGAGTCATAGATAATAATCTTATATCAGGTTTATTTTAGTTAATTGATAGACTTTAATTTTACAACTAAATATGGATTGTTTTTACCTATTTAAATTCATTGAAAAGAAGCTACTTGAAATAAAAATTATTTGTCACAAAATGGTTCACTTTGTTACAGACAGAACCTGATATATAAATTCTCCAAACAATTATCAAACATATCATTTTGGCACCGAACCTCTCACTTCAAAAGAACTTTATCAATACGTTACTCCATCCGTAATAAACCACCCAAAATACGTATTCTTACGCGTAAAGAAGTTCAAAACACTCCTATTTTAGTACAAGGTCTCACTAGCTCCCTTAAGACACATATAACGTATATAAAACACATATAAAAGTGTAAATAGCGGTCTAAGCAGAACGACAAATTGAACTTCGGGGACTCCCGACAACTGGAGTTTTGTTACTCTTATGAGTATTGAGTAGTTAGTATGGTACAAACTATATGTTAATGGCTGTTTGGATACCCTTTTATTTGGTAGTGTGATACCCTTTGTGGTGATGTAGATTTAAGATTATGTGTGCAGAAATGGAAGTCTATTGTAGGTAAATAGAAGTGCATATGTGTTTCTTCCTTAAAATGTTAAAATGTGTGTGCTCCTCGCATTGTAACACATTTTAATTACTTCGGATATTATTTTTACAGAATTAACTATAAATAACATTAAATTTATGTATTTTCTTTCAGTTCATATAATATTTATCCTTAATATCACAATTTTAAGCTTCTCAAGTCAAATTGTCATTCTGTAAAGCTACACATATTTTAAAAGACAACTTATACCATGTTCTACATGCAACCCAAAACGACTCAGTCTTAATTTACAACTATAAAGGCACTAATTCCTCACCCGTCCGTAAGCGGTACTTCTTCCAGGATCTGCTTAGCGATCTCTAGCCTCTCCCGGTCGTATGACGCAGCTGCTACCACAGCCATGATGGCCAGCAGGACGCAGCCAACCGCCCGTCTCTGGCTGCCTTGGATCAGCCTCACTGTGGAAATAATGCCTGTTAATAACTTTCTGTAATACCACCTGTGTTTCTAGTTATGGGTGGTGGTGATCACATATCATCAGGTAAGCGTTTTGCTTGCTCCGAAATTAAAATTATTTGGTGCTTGCTTCGACATAAAAAATGACTTGTCTTTATAATCCAGCCAAGGGGTAAAGACCTGTGATCCGAGGCATTATTGCTCTATAAAAATTCTTTTGAAAACAGTGGTAAGTAATTTCGTTCTGTATTTTGACGATTCAAAAGCACTACTGGATACAGTTCATTTGAATTAACAAATGAAGTCCTGGATGTGAGATTATTTATGGTCGCTGGAAGATGTAAAGGGAGTAACATGTAAAGCCAGCTTAAGTCACTTTTCCTTGCCCTGCCATAATAAAGAAAAGAAAAAGAACCATGACTCTAAATCTATACTTATATTATAAACCTGAAGAGTTTGTTTGTTTGAATGCGCTAATCTCAGGAACTACTGGTCCGATTTGAAAGATTATTTCGGTCTTAGATAGCTTATTTACCGAGGACGGCTATAGACTATATATCACGCTAACACCAACAGAAACGGAGCCACGCCGGTGAAACCGCGGGGCGCGGCTAGTGATAGATAGAAATGACAACACCTGACTTACAAAGGTCTATTTTTAATGGCCAGGGTCATCTCGAACCTTAATTGGAAAATGAAGTTCTACTGCTTTTAATTAAGTCGGAAATTGATTATGGAATAACGTCGCTATGTCAGTTTCAACGTCGAATTATAAAAGTTCATTACGAAAAAAAAAATAGTGTTTCTAAAATGTTTTATGAATTTTTAGCAAAAAACCAAACATAATGTAGGTCTTCATTTTACTTTGCTTTTCGTAGAAATTATTAACAAAATAACAACGTATTAATGACATGAAAATAGAAATTCTATATTTATGTAAATATTCATAACGAATTTCGACAAGAAAATTTTTTGTAGATGAAATAAGGACTTATCCTACACACACACCCACATCGATTGTACATTTTATATTACAAGATTTATTTTTCTGTAACTATTTATGAAATATTTATCTTGTAAAATACTTCAATCTAAAGATTTTGTTTCGGTTTATATTTTTAGATAAGTATGAAAATTATTAAAGACGAATATCCTCTATCATATATTTAAAAATATAAATAAGCGACGCTGTGAAAATACATAAGTACAGTCTACAAAACATCTCAACACTCCAAAGTTCAAAACCGCAACAACTTTCACTGTGTAAAGCATGTCTGATAAAATTCCCCAAATATATTTAATACTTGGTTAAAACTCGGTTATACAAAAGCACTTACCGTCTACAATATCATATTTTGAATAAAACTATCAGTGCTTACACTAAAAGCGCAAGCTGTAATCAGATTTACATGTTCATACAACGCACGATTGAGAGCTATTACCAACTACCAGAACCTTTTATCTCAAAGTCGCATCGTCGCTTTTCACAGAACACGATACATTACGCCGTATGCATGAAAAGATTTATGAAATTGCGTACACGATGAAGTGTGCCGATCTATGTATAATGAGGATGAAATTCAGGTCGCGTAGCTTCCAATTCACATGGTAGTGTTCTAAGGCTTTTATCTGTGCTTTTATGCTCCTTCTTCTTTCCGTGAAATAGAACGAAATTGTAGGAAATTAATTGTCTAGGCGGATATTGATTTTTCTTTAGCGAAGAAAGTGATGAACAGACCTTAATATAAATACTACCTACTTATTTATTCAGAAAATATACGGGTTTTTAGTTCCGTATCTCAAACGGAAATAAACTAAGCCCTTGAGGAATACTTTTTTGACCATAATATGTCTATCTGTCAACCCTTTTTTCTAGGAACACGTGAAAGAATCATATATTTTATTAAAATTTAACTTTGGTGTTGTATTATGTTATATATATTTATGTTATATTTTTTGTTTAGTTTTCACCCTTTTCCTTAATTGTTTCATAATAATTTAGTGGTCAAACATCAACATTTTCCTCTGTATCTGTTTAATAACCATTATTTTACATTCTGAAACCAGAACTCTCTGAATTCATTCTCGCTTTGAATATTTAATAATAATTCATTGAATTAGAACACAAAGGCATTTCTACAAAAACACATAAACCAAGAGATTTCTTGGGATTCACCTTTCTAATGAAGGATAAAGGGAAAAGTCTAAATTTTATGATCAGTGAAAAATGTGAATAATATTTGTATGAAAAATACCTTCAGCGATAGACCCTATAGTCCTAACCTATAAAGATTAAAGGCTGCATTACAATGCATGGTTTTAAGATGTATAATCAAACTTGCCTTAAATATGAGCAATTCAATATATAATTTCAGTATGGAAACATGATTTGCATTTCTGTATAGAAACTAGCATTTCACCAATTACCAAAATATTAAACTTTGACATAGCGAAATGCGTACAGTCGATAAATAATATAAAATTAATGAAATCCATGCTCTTCTATACATATCATAAATCTGTAGAAGGGTCAATTCTGTACATTGAAAATATTGAAAAAATAAATAGCAGGGGGTGTTACTGGATCGATACCAAGCCCAAATATGTGATTAAAAAAATTTTTGTCTGTCTGTCTGTCTGTCTGTCTGTCTGTCTGTCTGTCTGTCTGTATGTTCAGGTGAAAACTAACGGTTCGATTTCGATGAAACTTGGTATAATTATACCTTATTATCCTGGGCATAAAATAGGATACTTTTTATCCCGGAAAAATACGTAGAAAAAAAATAAATCGTAATTTTTCTTAATTTTTCCGCGCGGACGGAGTCGCGGGCGGAAGCTAGTTAAAACTATTTCGTAACTAGCTTTAGCCCCGCCCGTGGCTTTACACACATTGCTTCACTAATATTGGTAGTATTGTGATGATAATATTTATACCTATAGCCTTCTTCGATTAATGGGCTATATAACACTGAAAGTTTTTTTTTAAAATCATACCCGCAGTTCCTAAGATAATCGCATTCAATCAAACAAAGTCTTCAACTTTATAATATTACTAGCTTTCCGCCCGCGGCTTCGCCCGCGTTTTCAGAGAAAGCCCCGCATAGTTCCCTTTCCCGTGGGATTTCCGGGATAAAACCTATCCTATCTCTCAAGTTGGATCGAACTGCACATGGTGTGCGAATTTTATTATAATCGGTTACGTGGTTTAGGAGTCCATTGAGGACAAACATTGTGACACGAGATTTATATATATTAGAGAAGATTAGTATAGATTCGTACTGATCATTAAAATATTATTCATTGCATGTTTCTATCTATTAAAGCAAATAATTGGTTTCTATTTATTAAACGTTTATTATAATATCTTCCTACATTCACACTGGAAAGGAAAAACAATAAAGCTGGTTTTAATAAATCAGAAATTGCTGTAACGTGTAAAATGAAAAGTGCATTGTTATAAAAGTGTCGATTCCAGGTGCCGTTTCAAATGCGTTATTTTTGTATCTCGTATAAAACAATTTAATGTTAGATAACTGTGGACATAGTAAATTTCGTTGTATTTTTAAAAGAGTTTTTTAAGTAGGTTATTTATTAATTGATGGTTGAATATGTGCAAAAGTATTCAATACTAATGTACGCTTTTCTGTGTTTCTACCAAAAGTATTCCTTACAATTAAAAATGGACTTCTTCGAAAAGAGTATTCTTTACGTGTTTTTATGTTTAACTTTCAGGGTTTTAACCTCCAATATTCAGACAGGGCGTTAGGTACCTACATCTTAAAATAGATTTGTTATTCAATATACATAGGGCCATTGTAAATGATTGTATATTTTTATAAGTGACTAGCGGTTCGCCCCGGCTTCGCCCGTGGTACATGTTTACGTTTTCTCTACATAAGAACCATCCTCGTACTTCAAGGAATATAATAAAAAAAGAATTATCGAAATCGGTTCAGCCGTTCACACGTGATGCCGTGACAACGCGACACGGGTTTCATTTTTATATACATACTAGCAGTCCGCCCCGGCTTCGCCCGTGGTACATATTCACGTTTTCTCTAAATAAGAACCATTCTCGTACTTCAAGGAATATAATAAAAAAAGAATTATCGAAATCGGTCCAGCCGTTCTCAAGTTATGCGCTTACCAACACATTTTGGGATTCATTTTTATATATAAAAGATATAGATATAATTTCTAACTTTTTAATTTTTTATGATGTTTATTGATTGTATTAGTATTTTAATATGCAAACGCAGGTGTAAGTAAGGCTTTGAGAGATTTTCTTGATGAGTAGGTACTATCGTCCACATATTTTTAATTTTTCACAATTTATCAATTCCTTTATTTTAATATTGGTTTCACTTTTAAATATCAGTATTATATACACTCCACAGCATAATGCTATGCTATTTCATTTCTTCATTCCTTCCGTCGTTTTCAAACACCTTACAGCATACATGACATCGCATATGAGTTGATATGAGAACTCTTATGCTATGAATCGCTCCACAAAATTACAGTTGAAATGATCTGATTAAATCGATACTCCCAAACGAATTCATTGCAGTAAATCGAATTCCTCTCGAGAACTAATGGATAGATCGAATTAGAATCACAAACAAATCGAATTTCAATCGAATGGGCGCTCCAGCTCTCGAGTTCAAGAGAGTTTTGAAATGATTCAACTATTCGAACTTCATCATATCTATTGATGTTTCTACGCTTAACTTTTAGGCATGTGAAATGTGGAATATTGGATGTATATAGCAGTGATTTTACAAACTTAAAGGTTGTATTCCAGTCTGAATAAACTAAGACAGTCTAGTAAATAGCCGGCTTAGACTCATGGCAGTTTGAAGTTGTTAGGAAGTTGTAATTGTCTTAATAAGTTTCTGCAAGGCAATGCTGTTCTGCTGTTCAAAACATTGACGTTAAACATAGTTAATGCGTTTTAAAAGGATTTAGTTCTTTCTAGAATCCAGTTTTGCAACTGCGTACCAATGTTAAGCACGAAGGAATTTTTATTAATACAGTAGAAAAGAAAAGTGTTCGTAATTAGGTACCCAAATTTCAGAGCTATTACCATTGGGTTTGAAAATTTACCTGTTTCAATAACTAAATTAATTATGATTTAACAGAACTGCAACTAATCATGGAGGCTTATAGACAGAGCTTATCCACAATGACGCATATGTTTGCTTACCTTCTGTTCAAACTGATATTGATATGAAAATTAACACATAATTAGGACCTCTCTTCGAATTCCTACACTAGTATGTCGAAACGCTTATATAATATGGTCAGATATTTCAACCAAAGTGCCTGCAATTTCCTTCAAAATCTTTGGTATCCTTAACATTTTTATGCGAATATCAAAGAGGATTCAATAAACAATTGTTGTAAGCGGCTGATTTGTTATTCGGTATGCGTGCCGTAGGCTTTGTAACGGAGAATTTGCCCTACTTTGGAGGTCAGCAAGATTGGCACATTACTTATATACTGGCCGGGCCTAGTGATGTATTATTAATAGTTATTGCGAGAAGCGTTAGTTTATTTCTCTCCTCTATAGCAACATATCGATGTATCGAAATATAGCTTGGAATCAAAATGTTTCGCACCGAACAAATATTAAGAAACGGTTTCGGTTAGGTTAATAAGTAGAAATTAACTTTAACGCATTCTTTGTCATTTAACTGACACATTAGCTAATGAGAACATATCCAGAAGGTAATTGTCCGTCAATATTATATGTAGTATTTTGTCTAATATAATGGCCATGATTTTCATCCTATGTCGGTTGAATGTAGTCCAATTTTTAAATTAAATTTGCTCTAAATATAATAAAATAATATGCTCGTTAATTTTTTAATTAGATGCTTCTTATTTTATTTTTCAAATCAGTTTCCTTAAGAATCATATGTATTTACAAACATATACGAAGGAATAAAATAAATGTTCCCCTAATAAAGTGAAATTACTACTCAGTTTAATCTGAAAACTTAGTAATAATACTTACGAAAGAAAACTTTGAAGTGAACTTGACATTTGAAGCTTGCTACTTATAACAAAGTTCTTGTTAATAACAAAGTTTATGAGGAAATTCTATGTTCGTTTAAATAATTATAAAGACAGACAAGATTGTGAAAGGCAGAAATTCACAGGAATTGGAGAAATACCTATTAATGTTCTGAAACTAGTGATAATTATACTATACAGTGCACTGAAAACAGTTACTAATAAGATTTAGATAGTGTATCTTGTTATTTGGATGTTCGACTGTTAGTTCACGTAAGTAACTATATCTATAGATTGGCAAAATCTATGCTTGGTGTGTAATGTGTCATATATTTATATATCATCAAATATCTTTAAATGTGTGAAGAATTTTCTCACACCTATGTAAAGGGCAGAATGTTCTGTTTTCTACTTTAAGATGCCAAGTAAAAAATTCGATTTTTTTTCATAGATTTCGTGGTACCTATTATAATTTTTTAAATAAAACTACTTAGATCAGTATAGTTGGCGCCTGCTCTAGGTATTATTATACAAAGTGCGTTCCAATTCGATCGGGAGATATTCATTATAAGTTTAAAATTATATTGCTATGCTATGTTTATATAAACAGAAGATAATAACTTTGGAATGGGTTTATTACTTACCTCTCATAATTTAGTATTTTGCTTTATGCTTTAAAGAAATGAAAAATAAATAGGTTCTATCGCTGGCTTGTTTACATCAAAATACTTGGAAATTCGCATTAGTGCTGATTTACACAGGGTCAGTAGACAAGCCGAAATTCGGCGCCGCGACTGACTTTAACTGTTTACATAGACTTCAAGCCTCTGTACTGACTTCAAATCTGTTTACACGGGGTTTTTTTTCGGGTCAGCACTGATTTGCCTCGAATTTGTAGTCAGTTACTGACCCTGTGTAAATCAGCACTAACTCATTGTGAAAACTTACTTCCTGGTAATTTCGGAATCCTCGTCACCCGCCGAGGGGCATGACCTGTGGGCAAATAAAATTAATTATTATAATTTTCAAGTATATACATATAACATACCTTAAGCTTATGTAGCTTATAAACTGACAAAAACATTGTAAATGATAATTTTAAGAGGATTAACGCAATATAAATTCAATATTAATACACAATAATAAAATTAAATTAAAACACACTATTATCTTCGACATTATTATTTTACTTTAAATAAAATATTTTATCTCAACTTCGTTTTAATTTAAAATAAAAATAATACTTTTCCAATTCCCTCTTACAAAATGTGTTTATTAAGATAATAGGTCTACTATTAACATTTTAAACGTCCTTCAAAGTATCGGTTCAAAGATCAAAGTCCCTTATCAAACTTGCGAAAAGTATATTAATTCATTTAAAAACCGTTCAAACTTTTCAGACTAGTTATCGAAATGTCATCTGCAACGAAAGAGCGCGGAAAAGTGTAGATTTAATTCTGGCATAGTGTGACTTGCACATGACTCTAGTACTAGACTATAATATTCTTATATCAATACTACATAATATTATAAAACAAAGTTCTCTGCGTCAGACTGTTCGCGACATGTTCAAAAAGAACAGCTTCGATTTTCAATCTGGTATCATGACCAATGGATAGCGTAGTTCTCAATACAAGGAAGGATTTAGTACACAATTTGTTAAGTTCTGGGCGAAGCCGCGTGCAAAAGCTAGATTAGTATCTTTTAGTTAGCATTTTAGTGAGATTTTTCTACTTTTAAGTCGTAAAGGAATCTCAGATTTATCCACTGCGGTCCAAGTTTCCGTCGAGAAATAAGTAATCATTAAAATGTACCCCCGGGGTGGCATTTAGAGACACTACGGGCGTTAATTAACCCGAAGTGTGTAGTGACAGGGCTGCTTGAGGTAATGAAGGAATCCAGATTGTATTGAATAGATCTGTTTCGGTTGAAGCGTATTTTCTGTGAAGCTTTGATGAGGGAAGCGAAGTTATGAACTGGATAAATAGTTTTGGTAGGAAGAATTTTTTATACAATACATAATATTTAATAGAAATTAGAATAATATACCTACAGTTACGCTATAAGTTTTATCTATTAGTAATAAGTCCGGAAAAGGTAACGTTGATGTTGATTTTTGCGCATCACTAGTTTTATTTCCGTAACTGAAAGTCAATTGTGCTACATATATGGCATAGTCAAAGTAAAACAATACCTTATCAACTAAAATTTCATTTAGTAATGTACGAGTAATGATCACAAATAGTTTGATCAAATTTCCAGAGTTAATCAGTAAACAGGTCATTATTAGAAGTATATTGAGCTCATGAAATCAGCAATGTTTGTCGTAGTGCCAGTTCAAACTGGGCATTTGGATTATGTCCAAATTTAACAAGGCTATTTGCAAATCTCTACGAACATATGACGGGGGGAAATTTATATTTTAAATTGTCGGTAGTTTGTCGGAACCGCAGTCGGTCCTGACGGTATTGCTTCTGCATCTACAAGTTATGAAACCTATAAAGTATGCTGAATTTATTTATGCAAAGCCAATGCGTGCTCTTGTACGAATAGAAAAAAAGAAACTTCGTTGGCAGGCGTTCTTTTGTTCTTTTGATAACAGAAATGTAACATTGGAACTTTTTTTAGTTAGTTGTTTGTAAAGTTTTGTTTATGTGGAATAGTGTGTGATTTTTATGAATAGGTACTATGTTTTGAACATAGTTTTTTTTACATATAGCTTCAAGTTTCTAACTACGATGAACACTAAGTTAGACCTTTTATTATATAGAGATTCTATACCTTATGATATTATTCACATAAATGACTTATGCATAAAAACTAATATATCGTTTTTTTACTTATCCAAAATAAACTCAACATTTTTACAAAAAAACAAACCCTAGAAACCGACGCGTCAAGCAATATTTAAGAGCACTCTCACTTTCGCCTATCTCTATAATGTCTAGAACGTTCCAGAAGAAAATATACAATAGCGACGTACACTGATATCCAAGTTGAGCAATAAAAATGTCCACACATATAAAATACAGCTAATAGCCAAGAAACAAAGTACACTAAGTATATACATTCCGTGATACATCGCCTTTGAACTTCATCTGAAGGGTGCGTGATTGTGGTCTGAATAAATACTTTGGGTCAAAGGTTTTATACGAATCTAGATGTATATATACCAACTGATTTGATTGTCTCGTTATGTTACTGTAAAAATTTACATTGTAATGTAACAAACAACATGAAATAGAAAAGCATTTTTGAAAGGCTTTTTGCGTAAAACTATCGTTCGCTACAGTATAAATGAATCCAATTAACCTCGCTATGTACGCATATCATCTATTCTTTCTCAACTAAAATAGCCCGTAAAGAATCTACGTATAAAATTTTTGATGAAACATTTTTATACGATTCAGTTACACGAACGAAAACGCAGTTTAAAAAAGGAAATCCATTAACAGATTCTCTATCAGAGCCATCCAATCTGAGACTTGATTTACAATCCCTATTTTTCATGCAAACAAAATATAAACGAAACAGCCACTAAAGAAAAGTAAAAAGGGGCAATTCTAGATATTTCTCCAATAAATTGTCCGGTATCTGTGCTGAGGATAAAATAAAACATTTACGCGACACGGCTTCGAATTATTGCTCTCTGCCTCCGATCTTACCTTACTTTACCTTAAAATACGTCATTACCTTTTTAATCTAGCTAATGTTTTCTCTTCAGAGGTCGAACGGCGTTTTGTTTTATATTGTCCCACTATTTGTACACAATTTTATAAATTGTTTTACGTTCAAACACAGCTTTATTCTGAATTTTCTTCACTCTTTTTAAAGTTTTTCGCTAACAACGTTCAGTTATTGAATAATTAAATTAAAAAATCTCCGTATTTTCTCTCGTAAAATGATAGAAAAATTGAGTTTATTTGACAGTAAAGAAATGACTATGATATGATTAGTTATTGATGAATAATTTTCAATAAAAATGTATCTTATTATTAAATATAGCTATCAGATGAATACACATACACATAGGGTTCTAAATTATTGTCGTCAAACGATTTTACTATAAAATCAGAACAAGTGACAGCTCATGTTTAGTACGAGATTTAACATTTTAGGTGAGATCTTAGTCCATTTTCTCTCTATTAACATTAGGGACTCATCTTAACTGGCGGCTTAGTACTACAACAACAATTTAACAGTACGTGAACATCACTCCTGATTCAAACCTTTAGTAATCTCAACCAAGAGGCATGCCATAACGCAGGCCATGCGTACATTCTAGAACAAAACAAATGACGTCATCTCGTGACGTCATGTCACCGCAATTAGTATAAATGGAACCCTTATGTGTTCATTACAGTTTCCCGCTCAGTTAGGTCCTCAACAGTCCTCTTCGGAGTAACAAGTTATGAGGGCTCTTTGCGGTACTTCTTAGGCGTAGTTGCGGTCCAAAACTGTTACAATAAACGTTTTTAAGGCTATGAGACGGTTTTTAAGAGGGTTAATGAGAAAATGTTGTCTCGAAGTGGCATTGTGGAAACTATTGTTAAGGGTTATTTAGTGAACGAACAGTGTCAAGATATAGGTATAAGGAAAAGTCTTATTTATCTGTAAGCATTTTACTGGAGTGTAGTCTATATTTTTGTCCTTGTATTTCTAGATATTTATTTCTGTTATTTAAATCACTCTTACTATTCAAGCATTACTCAAAATCCATGAGCACAGAGCTCACATAAATGGTGTCAGAAATAGCCCAATGAAGCGGCAAGGTAGACATATAAGATATGTGAAGCACAGACGGAGCTCTGCTGGTAATAAATAAAAGACCAAGCGATGTCTCTCTGACTGAGTGGCTAATCCATCAACGCCCTGTTGGACTACTGTAGCTAATTGCATAACTCTGGTGGAAATCATAGAAATCCTAATGAAAGAAATTTTTGTTATCGTGTTAAATGTTCCTCGTATAAACCATAAAATATATGTAAAGTTACTCAGTTTTATGTATCTTAATCTATACTAATATTATAAAGCTGAAGAGTTTGTTTGTTTGAACGCGCTAATCTCGGGAAGTACTGGACCGATTTGAAAAAATATTTAGCTCATTTATCGAGGAAGGCTATAGAGTATAGGGTACATTATATCATCACGCTACGACCAACAGAGGTGGAGCCATGGGGGTGAAACCGCGCGGAGCAGCTCATCATTAGTAAGGCATCATTTTCCTATTTCGGTTTCAGAAAATAGAGCACTTTTATTTTAAGATACAATATACAGATAGCTTAATGTGATTTAAGGATACACCTACTCCTAAAATCAAAATGTACTGGCAAGGACGTTTTAATAATAATTGATGAATATGTATAAGCATCGAAATAGAACGATCCGATCACAACATAATTCTCTTATTGACAATGTATCTCACCCGCAAAAGTTTGTAAATGATGAATCAGATATTGTTTCCCTACAACTTGGTACCAGACATGATAATGTATAGTAATTCAGTTACCTGGTCCAAGCCTGCCTCTGGAATGCCTACTGCAGAACCTATACAAACACTGCCTTGGTCTGTTCCAAACATACCGTATACTCTTGCATTCGACCGTGAATGCATCGAGCCTTTCGTGCTATATTCATCAGTATAACTCCAAAATATAGAATTCTACCGGGATTACAAAATGGACTCCGTGTTCCGTGCATTATGAACATTACTATCGAAATGTGTTCCTCACGTGATACCCAAGAGAATACAGGTGTATTCATGAACATTAAATAAAATAACTCGTTCGGAGATTAAGAGGGGAAGGTTATACAATGGGAGATGATTAATGATGAAGTTTTTATTACATTCGACGCACTGGAAATGGGTGTTTTTGTCGGATTAATAAATATGTAGCCCAATCACGTGTGGACGATTTATACGAGGACGGGTATTTTCAATTTATAAGGTTTAACAATTGCCTATGGTTGAGGTTAAGCTTTAGGATTATTTGACCTAATTGAGATTATAATTCCCGGTATTATTTGCAATTAAATATTTATATAGTCTCCTTTTGCAAATTAATATTATAATAATATTATCCAATTCTTAAGTGCATAATGTTTCTTGGAAAGAATGCATATACTATATTTCTAATTATATATTATATATAAATATATATTCTAAATTTTTAATTCAATACGATGAAAGTGAATTGCAGAACAGTTTAATAAGAGTTCAATGTATAATACCTATTAGACATTTCATTATATTAATTCAAATACTCATTAACGTTATCTTTTCTTCAAGACGTAAGTTCTTACTTTAACTAGACAAATATAATACTAACAGAGGTATTTAATTTAACTAATAGATTCCTTCTAGGTGAAGATTTCACCGCTACTACAAATTAGCAGTGCCTACACCCTGTGGTACCTCTTGTAAATTAATTATACAACACCTTTCAAATAAAATCCTTAGAAAGACATGTATGCCGTATGTTCTATCCCATAGAATACACATTCGCTTACACATGCAATTGATTCAAATTGATTGCATTTATTCGATCAAAATCTTATACTAATATTATTTGTTTGTTTGAACGCACTAATCTGAGGAACTAAAAGATTATTTCGGTGTTACACAACTCATTTACCGAGGAAGGCTACTTACTGGCTATACTTATATTATTATCACGCTAAGACCAACAGGAGCGGAGCCATGCGGACGAAACCGCATGGCACAGCTAGTTTTCAATAAACGTATTGAATATTTTATTTTGTAAATAATTTTTCAAGCTGCTGAAGGAAATAACTATTAGAACTTTATTACATTTCAATTCTCTACGGAAATTTTATGTAAAGATAAAAACATTTTGAACTAAAAATTACATTTTTACACGATGGAATGAGCTGTGCTCTAGATCGAATAATTCAAGCATTTTTAACTTCATCGCTTATTTTTCAAGTTGATATTTAATTAAACAATTTAATGATTCCTGACATTGTAACAAATAACTTTGTAGAATATACATAGAACTATCAAGGGTTCTTTAGATGATCCTTAAAATATAATGTTGAGATGATTTTGTCTCATTTGTATATACAAATGAGACAAAATCATGCGAAGCTGCGTATATTATAATTTCAGGAATCACAAATTTTAAGCAATAACTTTCATCATTCCATACCATAACACATTTTACAAAATCCTTTTCCATAGAAACTACGAGATATATTTTTATATCCTATTCGATAAACAACAAAGCTCCATCCATCGCGTTATAATACCTATCATCTAAAATAAGGTACTAAAAACGGCTCAAAACTTCCAACAATTTTCAATTTATAAGGAATGTCGTACCTCGTGTGAAAATCGTGTAGATGCAATCAGCTTAAGTTTTTTAACAAACAGACGTTTAGCTCACAGAGATGTTTCTTCGCAAAATAAATCTATTTCTTTGGATGCCTGAGCGCGACGTGATGTTTTTAGCCTCATCGCGACATTCTTTTCAGAGGAAATTTCATTATCTTCTCTGCTTGAAACTGGTGTTGGTGGGACAGGTACATTTTGCGTAAATTTTAATAAATGATTAACTTGTATTGCAAAATAATGATAAGTTTTCTGTGAACTTTATATCAGTCTACAGGTGCCTCTTTAATCAGGTATACAGAACTAATTCTTTATCTGTAGACAAAAATTAGACATTATCACAAAACCCAAAAATATAATAAAACTATTGCTAGTTGCAAATGCAAGTAACCAATAAAGTTATATTAGACCAATAATAACTTCTGTCGGTTTAGTTAACTTTTACTCTATACCATATTATGAAACCTTGAAAAGTAATGATAAATGAAAATATTCCATATAAAACCGTATGTTACAAAGAGATTATGGGAAAATTGTCATACCGAAAAAATACATAATACTTTAAGCCAGAATGCGTCTGTGCACGGGTATTGGTAAATAATAATACCAGCTTATCACATCTGCGAATTTTATAAAACCGAGGATTTGTATTGAAAAAATGAGTCAATGCTCAAATGTAGGTATTTCATTATCTGTCTTCTTCTTCGTTTAAAACATTAGTAAATTAATATACCTATTATTTTATATTACGTTTTTATCAATGTAGGTGTATTCGTAAGAATTTATTGCATAAAAATAATTAATTTTATATCACAGAGTAATTACTAATAACTGGCGTGTAATATAATTAATAAATTATATAATAATTGCGAACATAAATCGCGACAAACTACACGACAAATACATTACAATTAGTTCAGGATACATCGCCCATTTTTGCAAGTGACTACTATCAAGCTAATTTTCCGTTTGTAGCTTTATTTTGATGAGACGCCCAATAATTTCGTGTACAAAAGTCTCGATTGTGGTAGCTAACAGAGATAACAAGGATAAAAATTTTTGATTTGATGGTTCTCAAATATTTATTACTAACTGAATATTTTTTTTTGTTCAATCTCAAGATAATTACCTAAATTATTCGAAAAAATATTTGTCCTACAAAATCTATGGTTTGTTCAAAGAGTCCCCCTTTCCAAAGTGTATCGATAACGAGGTCATCATAAATGATTACTAACAAGCTGATTTTTTTGTTTTCACTTAGTTAATGTTTATATAATTCAACAGACATATTGTCCTACAAATTGCGTAATAAATATTTGAGAACCATCAAATCAAAAAATTTTATCCTTGTTATCTCTGTTAGCTACCACAATCGAGAGTTTCGTACACGAAATTATTCGGTGTCTCATCAAAATAAAGCTACAAACGGAAAATCAGCTTGATAGCTGTAGTCACTTGCAAAAATGGGCGATGTATCCTGAACTAAAAAACTATTTAGTAATTTAAATTTAATTTTTTTTTCTATCACTCTTATAAGTACTAGAAAACATAAAAAACAAATGTCATTATACCTATCAAGTTCGTAACAAACCCTAGTTAATATCGATTACTTGTCTATACTGATATTAAATATGAAATATGAATACGTACGTTAACATCACCTATCGGTCAAACAAAAGCTTCGAAATTTCAAGTATATCAAAAGGCTTGAAGATCCAATCAGGTTCCCAAAGGCTCGTTTCACAGTCATAAATACGTTCAAGATTGAATGAAGTATTTGTTGTAGATTACAATCGAACGCTATGTGAAACGTTGCCCTAAATTTACATTCTATTAAGACTTTTCACGAAATAACAATGTGTTGGAATCGAACACAAATGCGCCGCGTCGCGTCGCGTCGCCTTGTTCCAACGGATTTGCGCGGGAAATTCTTAGAGCGTTCAGCGTTCTTTTGTTTTTTTTTTTATTCAAAGGCAATGGGTTTAGGTATGTGTTACCAGCAATGTTGCGATTAGAACATTTTCATAGGTAAAGCGATTTAATTATTATTATAATTGAGATTTTTTTCTCATTTTATTGCTGATTTTATTCAGATTTAATTTTATTTCGTGGGATAAATTCGTAATGAAAGCAAATTGATTTTAACGAATTCTTAAAAATTTTAGTGAACATTTCAAATTATTAATATTATTTTCAATGTATCAATTTTTACGATTATTACATATTTATTATTATTTTTTATTGTTCAATTAATTTAAAAGGTAATTTATTATTTTTATCAACAGCAAAAATGACTGAGCATTTGAACTGACGTCAAGCGAAATTGCTACGATTCCAAAACTTTATACAAATAAACACAGGATTGCTTTGTTAAATCGAGCCGAATAAAAATATATACCGGTACTCAACTGGCTAGAAATTGTTCAACAAACGTAGGGTTTGTTGCGGATTTTCGTCCAAATCGGCTAAAAGTTAAGCCTGCGTATAACGTTTCATCTTAATTACATGTCTAAACTATATAAACACTACATTCAAGAACTTCATGATTTAATATGAGAGATATAAGTTTAATTTTATTCGTATTTTTGATATTTTATAGTAGTAAATTATGGTAACAATTTAAGATTAAAACAATTACTTTGTTAATCATACAAATAGTGGACGTATATAGATATTTTTATGTTCAGTATATTACATTCGTGGTACTTACGAAAATTATCAAAATATTGTCAAAATGTTGATACAAAACAATAAAAAATAGCCAATAATGTTAATGAAATTCAAATATACGAATAAACGACTATATGCCAACTAAAGTAGCGTTAAGTTAAGAGATTTGACAAAAAAGGATAATAAAAACTCACCACAATAAAAATTAAAACACTGCTCAGAAAGTGAATTAGAAAAGAAACTCCAATAAGAACTTTCTATTTTTTTTATTTCATATTACTTACATTTTATTTCAATCAAGATCAAGACAAAAAAAAGCGAATCAATTTGTACAGATCGAAAATGTTCGAAAAATTTAAATGCTTTTTTCTTTCTTCCAAATTTAAAAAGTTAAACATTTATTAACTGCCAGTCAGTTATACTCAAAAAATAAAAGGAGGTTTTACGGTGAATATTTATCTACACTAATATTATAAAGAGGAAAACTTTGTTTGTTTGTTTGTTTGATTGATTGTAATGAATAGGCTCATAAACTACTGGACCGATTTTGATGAAATTTGGCACAGACAATCTTTAGACCCTGAGAAAGAACATAGGCTACTTTTTATTGCGAAATATGTACCACGGGCGAAGCTGGGGCGGACCGCTAGTTATTTATATATCTCAGTGTCATGTTGGTGTTATTTTAGTCAACTGTTAAAGAGATATGGAGAATCTTTTGAATTATTGTGAGTTATACCATCGTTTAAATGATCATATCGATGCTTTACAGCCAATAAAGGATAACCGCCACCTATAAAATTGTTCATGAGAGTGGTTTAAAGTGAAAAATATAAAAAAAAAATTCATAAAAAAAATTGTATAGACCCCAAAAAGCTGGAGATGTATACAATATAGCATTGAATTTAGTACTTATTAAATGACGTTTTTATTTTTCCATTATATAGCGCAAAATACAATTTACTGTCGCTTATCCTCAAATGGTTTTTATTTTGTAAACAGGAAAAATGGCATAAGTGTAAATACTTGAATTTTTTGCTTGAGCATAAATGACGTAATTCTAATTTAAATGTTATATACATCGAAGAAAAATGTCACAAGCAAAAGTTTTAGGGAAAAAATATAGGTAAATACTGTGTAAGGAGCTACCGAATAAAAATTAACAGTATGCAAAACTGTATAAAGTTAAATTTTTTAACGGAAATATTTTGCATAAGATACTGAAACTTGCTTTGCCCCAAATTTTGCTTTAGGGATGTAAATAATTAGAAGACATCAATATTTATCAAATCAGTCTTTATTGTACGTATTAATAGCACATAACATAAGCATCACAAAATCAAAAATAAAATAAAAAAGCATCTCCGACGAATGGCTCTTACATAGCCGAGCTCAAATTAACTTAAAAATAACAAAGGTATTTTTTTTATGTCAGAGCAAGCAAAGAAGCAGGTGGGCCACCTGATGTTAAGTGGTCACCACCGCCCATAAACACTTGTAACACAAGGAGTGTTACAGGTGCTTTGCCGGCCTTTAATGTACAAATAAGCTCTTTTCTTGAAGGCCTCAATGTCGTAGTTGTTCGGGAACACCGCAGGTGGCAGATCGTTCCACAGTTTCACCGTACGCGGAAGGAAGTTACGGGTAAAGCGGACAGTGGTGGAGCGCCAACCATCCAGATGGTGCGGATGGAACTGGTTTTTACGGCGTGTGGTCCGGTGGTGGAACTGTGCGGCTGGTATAAGGTGGAACAATTCCTCAGAGCACTCCCCGTAGTAGATTCTGTACAGTATACAGAGAGACGCAACGTCTCTCCGCACTGACAGTGGATCGAGCCTATCGGAAAGCCTACGGTCATCGACAATTCGAGCTGCTCGACGTTGGATGCGGTCAAGTGGAAGGAGTTGATACTGTGGGGCTCCGGCCCAGAGATGAGAATAGTACTCCATATGCGGTCGCACCTGAGCCTTGTACAGCTGAAGTCGGTGGGCCGGCTTGAAGTACTGTCTCGATCTACTGAGCACACCAAGTTTTTTCGAGGCTTATTTAGCTTTCGCTTCCAAATGACTGCGGAATTGAACTTCACTCGAGATTTCAACTCCGAGGATTCCGATTTTCGGCGATATACTAAGAGGAGTACTCTTAAACCGAGGTTCTACGACAAATGGGGTCTTTTTAGCGGTAAACGCGCAAACATGTGTCTTTAGGGGATTGAACTCGACAAGATTAAGTTCGCCCCACTCCGAGACTTCTTGGAGAGAAGACTCGACTTCAGACACAAGTTTGTTTCGACTCTCATTGAGGCTTTCCTTTGAGGTGTTTGCACGGCCGGGATAAAGAGCATCCCCCGTACTGTCGTCTGCATAGCAATGAATGTTACTGATTTGTAACAAATCATTGATATGCAGAAGGAACAGTGTAGGAGATAGCACGCAGCCTTGTGGGACACGAGCGTTCACATGAAGAGGCTTAGAGCAAGAACCGTCGATAACGACCTTAATGCTCCTCTCTTCCAGGAAGCTGGCAACCCAATCGCATAACCTTGCAGGAAGTCCGAAAGATGGTAATTTCGCTAGAAGTGCCTTGTGCCAGACCCGATCGAAGGCTTTCGCTACATCCAAACTTACAGCCAATGCCTCCCCTTTACTCTCAACCGCCTCCGCCCATCTGTGAGTGAGGTACACCAAAAGATCACCAGTCGAGCGACCACTACGGAAACCGTATTGCCGGTCGCTTAACAACTGGTTCTCCTCCAGATACCTCATGAGCTGGCAGTTAATAATGGATTCCATTATTTTGGAGAGTAAAGAAGTGATGGCGATCGGTCTGTAGTTTACGGATTTGAGTAGACGGATTTGAGCGATCGCCTTTTTTAGGGATTGGGTGGACAAGAGCAGTCTTCCACGAATTCGGGACAATGCCTTTGGCGTAAGAGAGCCGAAAAAGACGCGTTACAACCGGTGCCAACTCAGGAGCACATGTCCTAAGCACAATCTTCATCCGGCCCAGTCGACTTATGTTTGTGTAAGGGAAAAGAGAGCGTTTCGAACGGCACGTTGTGTGAAGCGTATATCCGCCATTGAATGGTTGCACCGCGGGATGGTCGGCGGTGTCATTCCCCTGTCATCAAGAGTCGAGTTCCTAGCAAAGAGAGCGCCCAAGAGTTCGGCTTTCTCTTTAGCGGAATGGGCCAGAGAGTCTTCGTCCTTGTGCAAAGGTGGAAAGGATGAACGACAAAAGTTTCCTTGGATGGCCTTGGCGAGGGACCAAAACTCCCTTGTCCCCGAAGGAAGTCGCGCTAGTCTATCGCCAAGTGCACCAATATAACTAGATTTTTTAAATAGAATTCAACGTTTTGTAATTTTTATGTATATTAAATTTTGTTCTGTGTAGGTATTTCTCATAGAAAACATTACAAAAATTTAAAAAAAAGAACTGCAACTTTAACAAACAAAGTTTTCTTAACATTAATTAAGATTAATGAAATCAGTCTTCTCATCGCGAAGCCGCTTGGGCTCGTAGGTTTGGGGAAACGATACCGATAACCACCATTCCAAACTGTTTTTAGACAGATAAACGACAAATAGGATGAAAACAAATTAGCATAAACGTATTTTTCATTTCTGCTATTTTATCCTAAGCGTCATAATTTCTTCTGTTTCGGGGGGGAAAAAAAGTATAAGCGACAAACTATTATTAAATATTTATAGGGACAAATGTAGTATCCGCCATTTAAGTGTTTAAAGACTAACCGGAAAAAAACTGCTAAACACCAAATTAAGTCTCAAAAATGTTGCCTTTCTATATCAAACGACAATTTTGTTTTTTGAAGGCACGAGCGTAAAGTACTAAATGAAATTTAACAAAAAATTACAGCGAAGCAAATTATCTTAAACGCATATTTTTTTATACTTGCCTTCAGACAAAATGGTTTAACGTTAAAATAGTAAAATTTTACAGGAAGCCCAAAAAGTATAAAGGTTGTTTGTATTGAAATATTTTTGATTAACTACCAAAATGCATTCCACACAAAAAAATCTGTCGTTTAAGACGAAGAAATTTGGCCTTAGTCTTTGATTTTACTACCGCCTAACCGACTTAAAGTTTAACCTAGAGATGTGTGAACTAGACCAAACGACGCAGAAAAAAAAGAGCAATTCAGCGGTATATATAAGTCCGTTCTCCAAAAAATGGCGCTTATCCCTTTTTGGCTGTAAGTCATCGATATAATGCAACAGGGAAATAAAATAAAAAGCGCTTTATGTAGGTACATAAAATTTACATTGACACAGTCGTCAAATGTATCACGGAATAATATAGGATTCGTAGAAGTCGTAATATCGTGGATTATAATCGCGATAATTGTCCCGGATTTGCGTGTAAATCCTTTAAAGACGGATTAGTTCAGTGTTTTAATTGAAGCCCCCACATTACGCGGCTCATAGTACGCATTCCAATATTATTGAATATCTACAATAGCCGTTAATTTGTACATAAATTGGTATGGTCTAATTAATATCGAATTGCTTATTAGTTAGCTGCTGTGTGTACACAATACTTCGTTATGACAATAGGACACGTATTTTGGCAGTATTGATAACATATCTGAATTTCAATACTACGCATGTACAATATTTTGAAACAATTATCATTGTTTATGTTTTTCATCCTATTCTGTAATTTACGATATAGAATACTGAATCACTTATATTTATGAATACTTCTAAATTCTAATTTCTAATACTTCTACTAATGTATAAAGTTGAAGAGTTCGTTTGTTTGTTTGCTTGTTTGTATCGGGGAAGGCGGTGAAATGCGGGTAAATCCCCGAAGCATGGCTAGTAGCTACATAAATAGTAAAGTAAATATTTTAATAAACGTTTATTTTAAAGATTCGTAAAAATCTCAATATTTATGCAAGAAAGAATAACTTAACGGTCATAATGGCATTGCATAAGGAACGAAATTCATGCGACTCTACCTTTTTGAACTCGTGTGAAAATATTCAATAGATTTGCGAAGTCTTTGTCACTTGAGAATGAAGATTTAGTGCATATAATATTATGTAACCATCTATAGATACAAATATTATAAAGCTGAAGAGTTTGTTTGTGTGTGTGTGTTTGTTTAACGCGCTAATATCAGGAACTACTGGTCCGATTTGAAAATTGTTTCGGTAATAGATAGCCCATTTATTAAGAAAGTCTTTAGGCTATATACATATTATTATCACGGTAATACCAACAGTAGTGGATCACTGCGGGCAAAACCGCAGAGCACAGCTAGTCGTTATAGAAAGCCTGGAACAATGTTAGTTACTTAAATGAATTGTAGGAAAAATTAAATCCTGCTATGGAATTCTGTGATTCGATTACCCTTTGTTCAATTTAGTCTATGTGACGTTGATTTTCATTTTTATTTGATGGTTTCATGGCTTTAAAACAGATTTTTTTTTAATTATTATATGTATACGTATAGATTACATGCTATATCGTTCGTTAAATAAGCCAGCGATTCGTTAATTTTATATTCTCGTAGACTGTTGTATATTTCTATGTTAATTATACAGTATACCTATGTACTAATAGTTAATAATAAAACCAATCGATATATTTATCTTTCTTTGTAATATGAAAGTTCTCTTCATGTGACTCACGTTTTATCAATACTGAAGATTGTTTATTTGAGACTTACATATAATAATTATAACCAAAAGTGTAATGAAGCACTTTATGGGTATCTGTGTTGTAATATATTTTATAGCCCGTGTTATCTTTCCTTCCATGAAATTCCCGGGTTTATTCATTATTTGCAAGAAATTTAAATGACAATTTAAATTTGGCCGGTCACCTAACCTCATCTTTTCCTATCGGTCAAACTATCTTGTTAAACTCGAGATGGGTTATTACGATAATACCAACATACATAAAACCAACCGGTGATAATAACAACATAATACCAACCCAAACGCTGTAGGTATATTAAAACTATGTTTTAGTTAAACATATTAATTATTATGAAGCTTGTTGCCAACTTTTGCAATTTCGTTGACAATGGTTGATAAAATTATGCTCGCAAATATTAACAAACTAAAATCGTTAGCCGGCTAACAAAGCAATATTGAATCGACGAACCTACGGCTTCCAAAATGGCGGCACAACATAACTGAATTTAATTTTGAAAACAATAAAGCAATTCACTGCATTTTAACATTTCGACCTCTATGTCATAACAGACAATGGACTGCGGTTGATGTTTTTACTGTTAACATTTATATATGAAACATATATTATGTATTTATTATATCCAAATAAAATTGGACAAGTGCGAGTCGGGCCACGGGCATTTCATATCTGTGACCCAGAAAGTCTTCCAAAATGTCACTAAATTTGACAAAGAGTTCTCGTACATATTTTTCCTCCCCCCATGTTCACAAATTTTGTTTTCCTTCCTTTACATCTCATATACACTAAATATTCAAGATTCGCACAATGAGATTTGAGAAGTAAATTTCCCTCAATGCCATTTAATATTCCCGCAAACAATTTTCACGGACAACAATATAACAGTGGCATAATACATTTTCAAAAGCGCCGTTAAATTGTACAGTGCGTGTGCATAACAATACAAGTACTGAATATTAAACGAAGCCGTTCACAGTTAAACAGAAGAACTTTGAATCTATCCCCTTACCCTTTATCTAGGCTACATTCATTAAATCAAAATTGCAAAGTGAAAACTTTTTGTGGCCACCTTCTCTGGAAAGTTCCATCGCTTGGACAGATTTTTATTACAATTTCCACTTGCGGGAATTCAATTCAAGTTTTAATGGCAATAGTTTTTCATTAACCTCGGTATTACCTGAAGTGCGGATAATGTAAGAAATGATTTATATTCTTCTTAACTCTTAAATTGTGGTTGCTGCAAATAATATGGGATATTTCTTTTTGATTCTGAGCTAATCTTGCTGTAGATTTTTATAAATTCATTTACCTACTCAAATCAATTTCTTCTAAAACAATGACATTGAAAAAGCATGAATTTTAACCAATAAATGTATGAAGAACTATACATGTACATAGTTCACAAAACTATCCTACCTATGCCACAACTGAAAAATATTTTTCTGAATAGCTTCAAATTTGTATAGACGAAGCGCGCGTACAACCCGACACGCAGCCAGCGCCGGAATATATTTAATTCTCTTCGTTTTATTGGAAATTTCGTTTTCCCCTGATTGCTGTATTGTACCCTGGGAGGGTCTTTAACAATAGCTACTTACACAGTCACGTTTCTGGAGACTACGTGCGTTGGAACTGAGAGATTTTATTGATTATCATTTTGGGTGATTGTAATCCAGAACTCGATAAAGGGTGTTCAAAAGTTAAGTGTAATGTTTGTTAGCTATTTTTAACAGAATCCGATCATTTTGCTAAGCTACTTAGGTACCTATAATTTTTTTCGCTGTGTGTGGTACATATTATCAGCTTAGCATAAAGTCTTAAAGACAAACTACATAAATTACTTAAATAAAATAAAATATCTCTAACGATATGATAATATCATGCTGAGAAAATTTTCGGCAGTCCAGTACTAATTTAGACTTTCGTTAACTTATTTTTTTTTCTATCATAAGCCGTTCTTAAACTATTCCAATCATTACATCCTCTTTCAGAAAATATGACTCATCTCTTGTTGTCTTGTATTGAAAGCTTATCAGGGAAGCTACTAAATTAGGCAAGTTTCTAATTAATGCAGGAAAGTACCCTTCCCGAAACCCCTATAAATTGCAAACAGAGTCCCTCGCGTTGTTTCGTTTCAATAAATATATCGCAAATCGTTTACGAGCCTGATTATAAATAAAGAAACAATTTGTGTCGTATTAATTTAATTGGAGAATTTAAACGCCTTCCCTTCGTTTAGGTTAAAACTTTTAACATTAAACCGTAAAGTAAAGGAGGTATGCAAGATGACTAAATTAGAAATCGAAATGTGCGCGAGTCTTATATTCAAAGAAATTAAAAAAATATCAGAAAATAAATAATTGTAAGTAATAAAAATTGCAAATAACAAAAACCTGAAAACAATAGAAAATAACGTATCGTAGCTATTTCGAAATAGTAAAAGCAGAATCAATAAAAACATGAAGAGCCACGGGCTACAGCTAGTAATTGATAACAGATTGGTTTAGCTACAAAGCTCGGTTTATTGAATTAATGATTACTTTTACGGTCGGATAGATCCCATTACTATTTGAACGGAATGTTAACCGTTTCGTAATATCCGCCGTATTCAATATGATGACGTCACGCTTCCTGCGTTATTTCCAGTTTTAAATGGGATTAGAAATTAAATATCGAATATTATTTTGTTTGTATTGTGTGCTTGATTATATAAATTACCGTTTTCGTGAAAGGATTATTTTGAAGTTTTTTAGGCGGTTTTAAGGATTCAATGATCACTTGGAGTTGGTTGACAGTTGACTAGTTTATCTATGGACTTGATATTGGTATACATGATAATACTGCCATCCAAACTCCAAATGAATAAATAAATTGCTTCTTTCTAATTTAATTGAAGCCACCGACCTTATTGTGAGATAATAAAGGTTCAAGCGCTAGATGGTAGTTTCAAATTTAACAATATTAACAAAATATTATAGATTCAAGGAAGGAAATGTCTTTGAAGATCTTAAAAGTTATAGTGCCTTTTAAGTTCAAAACCGAAAAAGCAGTAATAGCAACTCCTTTAAAACCGAAAGGTATAACCATTAAAGCAACGTTAACTTGAAATACACAGTAAATATCTTAGACCGAAGACAATTATAGTATAATTCCGATTAACTGCAAGAATGCGGTCGGTTCCTGCGAAAGTTCAGCAAAATAATATCGCTAGCCCATTCGGACCAACGATGGTGGTCCGATGTACACAGGGCTGTCAAAGTTTGCCTAACTTACTTATCACATCGCCTATTTGCTCGCCGGTTCAGTTGAATCCAGTTAATTCTGGATAGAACTAGAATTTCATTAATGTCTTGTATTGAACATAACAGTTCTTGTAAATTGGTTATGGATATGTGTACTGGTAAGACCAATCCAAGTAAGTTTGAAAAGCAAAATTTAGGTGCATATTATTTTCTGTCGTACATAATCTACACTAATATTATAAAAAGGAAAACTTTGTTTGTTTGTTTGCTTGATTGTAATGAATAGGCTCATAAACTACTGGACCGATTTTGATGAAATTTGGCACTGACAATCTTTAGACCCTGAGAAAGAACATAGGGTACCTTTTATTGCGAAATATGTGCCACGGGCGAAGGCGGGGCGGGCCGCTATTAAAAATATTCTCGTAGGAAATTTAGCAAGATGCTCTTTAATTGTAAATAATATATCTGTTTTTAACAGTCAGACTGTTGATATGACTACTAAATTGGATATCGAATTTGATTGGGGAAACAAAATTTAAATAAGAAGCATACAAACGGTGTGACTTTGTCACTAAAGTACATAAAACTATCCGAAATATCAAAAAGTTTAGCAACCTTGTTAAAATTGCGCTTTAAAGTATTGCAAAATTAAATTTAAAATCAACTGACAACCCTAGACCACATTGTTCTTGCAGCCGTTACATGCGTTTTCTTGAGAGTACAATATTAAACACTAGTAACCTAACTGCTCGCTAGCTGCTACTCTTGACTTCTTATACGTTTGTTATTTACATAGAACTTGTGAATACTAAAGATTTATTTTATAATTATGTATTAAGATTTAAAGCCATTTTTACATCTTCTGGACAGTGTTATTTTTCTGTATATATTGTTTCGTTATCTGAAAAATAAATATATTATAATAATATATATCATATACTAACAAATATTTTAAGTAAATTTTATTATTTTAAGGGCTGATTTTTCAATCCTTGGTTAAAACTTAATCATCGAATAACGTATTAGGCTACTATTTCAGTAATATATTATAATTGTCCGTACTTATATGACAGTTTACAGCTGTGAGCTGATATTTTAAAAAGTTCGTGTAATACTTTATTAGACGGATTAATTTTAACCAAGGATTGAAGAATCGCCCCTAAAACATTCAAAAATTCATACACGTCTTGAGCTAACAAGTCGCAAGATTTATATTCATCCTATATGCAAAACAAACCCTCAAAATCCACCCACTTAGGCCAAGCCATGAGCTACACGCCACAGAAAGTCCTTTAGATTAAAATGAACCTCTAATTTTGCATTAACTAAAATGTAAATACCACATTATTGGCATTACAAACAATACAATTTATATCTACAACTAGCTTTCCACCCGCAGCTTCGCCCGCGCAGTCAAAGAAACACCCGCACAGTTCCCGTTCCCGAGGGATTTCCGGGATAAAACCAATCCCATTTCCCAGGGTAAGAAGTAGCCTATGTCCTTTCTCGGGTATCAGAATATCTCTATACCAAATTTCATGCAAATTGGTTCAGTAGTTAAGGCGTGATTGAGTAACAGACAGACAGACAGAGTTACTTTCGCATTTATAGTATGGACAATATATCTACAATAACAGAACGAAATCTTACAATACGGGAAAATTGATTTCAAACACGAATGGAACAAATCGTTCGTCTTGACTCGATTCCAATAATCACAAATTTTGGTAATGATTGTTAATCCTGATTCAATTCACGAAGCAGGTTGTGTATTAGATAATTATACAAATTGATGATATTTGTTTATGATGTAGTGAACTTGAATTATATATTTTATAGTAACTTATTGTGTAAAATTGAACTATTACAAATTTTGGGAAGGAGCGATTTCATCTTCAGCATAATTATGAAAAACGAAAAGGCTCACCGCTCAGTCAAATTGAAAATTTTTTTTTTGGTATCTGGTTGTATTAAATTTAAGATATTAAAAATTTACATATTTTTCACAAAATCGTTGGTAGGGCAACGAAATTTTTACTATCCTTATATGAAAGAAATTTTAGTTTCCGAGGGATTTAAAAGGTTTTCTTAAGGTGAAATCGCACTTGGATTCAGTTTCATTTATCATTCGGCAATATTTTACTTTTCTTTAGAAGTTGTTCTGTTATTGCTTGTTTTTGTAAGTGTCGTAGAAGTAATAATAAAGATAAGAATGGGATGGTAGGTATAGATACCTACCATACCATAGTTCAGAATACTGGATTCAAAATATATTTTGTTTTATTAGTCTGGATGCTGAATCGAATCTACGATCGCTTAAAACCTATAATTACTTATGTACACATGCATATAACTCGTATAAAAGTTTGAGAATGAGCCGTGTTTTTAACAAACATTCTTATCCAGATGTACTCCCCTAGCAGACGGAAACTTTCCTACGTACTATAACTACATAAACATAAAAAAATGATCTCAACTAATTCGTAAGGCATTTACTACTCTATTTATATACATATAGCGTACATTTTAGATAGCACCAATTCGTAGTTGAACATATAAACTTTGGCTATTCCTTATTACAGAACAACACCCAAGTCACGCAGGTATTATAGGTACACGGTAGCTTAATATGACCCTAGATAACTTCACTAGTTTGTGCAAGTTTCGCCACAGATAATTAAACAGTTGCGATGAAAGTTTCTTCGTCAGACACGAAGTAATTTAGGCTGAATTGCGTCGAGTATTGGGATTTGAAGGGTTCTAAAATGGGTTTTATGGCCTGGAGATATGAATGTTTTTTAATTGTTTGTAATTCATTGTATCAGGTAGCATCTATTTATTTAAATTGTCACTGATTTCAATGGTTTAGATATATGTTTTATGGCCTGAATAACATTTATTATTTAATATTTACCTACTTGATTTTTGTTGCCTAATTGTAAAGTGTAGGAGTGGTAAACTTATTATTTAAATTGTCACTGTATTATGTAAAGATTATAATTCTAATATTAACAGTAGTCGTTTATAACAATGATAATATGAATAGGTATGAGTTAAAAGTGGACAATAAATCTATAAGTATTCCGAATTCCGATATTCGAATAAATTAAACTAAGAAAGAAAAATATAAGATTCAAAAGTTATAAGTTCTATAAAAGGAAGATATCATAAATACGAATTGAAATATTATACTGAAGAAACTTCAATCGAGGATAATTTTTGCATAAATCAAGAAAAAGTTCTGAAGAGTTCTGTTAATATGATCTCTTCAAAAATTGAATGTAAGTTCATGAAATTATAGAAAAGACAAAAAAATTATGGAAAGAAAGATATTTTCCAAGTCTATAATTTCCTACCAAGTTGAAATAAGATACTCGGAGAGAACGATTATTAGGTCTTAGAGCTAGCGCGCAAGAGCAACTTTTGTCTCCGCAACTATTTTGTCTCTCCCATCAACTCTATGAGAAGTTGCGTCGCTACGTGCGCGCACTTTCTTACTTGGCTTGCTCCTGCGCGCTAGCTCTTATTGCTTTAATAATGCAATTGCAGACGCTCATATTAGTTATTGTAAAATAAAGTAGGTAAGTATTATTATTTTTCGAGTAGCGATGAATGGTAATGGCCTTACCACAAAACAATTTAAACACAGTCTAACTTTAAACCAGGGATCTGTCACTTTAATAGTTGTCTATGTGAAATACGACAAAACCAGATTAACGAGAACCCGCGCTTAAAGTTAAACCCTGTCTAAATTTTTTGTGGTAAGACAGTAAAATTTCAAAAAGCAAATGAAAATTTGAGACGATAAAACCCTGACACAAAAATTGCAATTAAAAAATGTTCCAATCGATGAAAAGCAACAACTACCAACTTGTAGGCTATTGAAAAAAAAAAGATAAAGTTGGCTTAAGATAAGGCTTAAGGCTTGTCCAAATATTATAAACTAGCTTTCCACCCGCGGCTTTGCCCGCGTTTTCAAAGAAAAACCCGTTCCCGTAGGATTTCCGGAATAAAACCTATCCTATGTCCTTTCTGGGGTATCAAAATATATCTGTACCAAACTTCATGCAAATTGGTTCAGTAGTTAAGGCGTGATTGAATAACAGACAGACAGACAGTTACTTTCGCATTTATAATGGGGTTTGGTGGAGAACAATATGACCTTAACCCAATTAAAAATATAATATGAAGTACTGTATTTACCTGTTGTAGGAACAAAAACAACTGCTCATAAATAAGTTTGAAATTATAAAGGTTGGAATTTTCTCGTATTTCCATAGTAGTATGAGACGAGATATTAGGTTTTTAATCTAGCATTCCGCACACGGGAGAATACGTCTTACAGTTTATTAAAACATTTCTTACTCTTAATATTTATTTATTTTTATGATCTTTTCTTAGTAAAATGTGTGGGTTGAAATAAATTAAAAAAAACCTTTCATAGGATACTTTTTACTTATGTCTCATCTTTTGTTAATACTATCACTATTAATATAATTTTAATCCCAGGTATAAACCAGCAAAATTATAAACACCTAATTTATTATCACACAAACAACGAACTCCTAACAACTGAAATCGAGGACCTTAATATTATTAGTCCAATTAGAGCTTAACCTAGCATTTGTGACCAATCACAAGCTGAAAACGACACAAAGTCATTAAATAAAGATTAATTACAAAAAATCCCGCCAAAATAACACAAGCCTTAATGGCATTAATATATGAGCATAAATATCGCGAAAACATTTTTTGCGGGAAAATACCAACGCTGTGAAAGTAACCCTTTCGTTAGGGTTGTCAACTGTGGAGTTTATAAGATCAAATTACTCGTTAATTAATTAAAAGTAACTGTGTTCAAGTTAAATCAAAACAGGAAGTAAAAATATACGGAATAATCAATAAGTAGCTGAATTAACATAACAAAAGCCTAAAATAAAAAAAAATCGTCGTATCTTTATTTAAGGTAAACAATTGAATCTTATGTGTTAAATATTATTCTATGAAACCGTTTTTATTTCAGTGCGCGGTGCAGAGTACAGAATTATTTTCCGTGCGTCCAGAATTGTGCTTTAAATTATTACACGTTGTTGTTTATTCACCTTTTTAAATACAACTACAAATTTTCTAAATAACTTCGACGCGACAACCCTAGCTCGTACATATTCATTAAAGCGTAATTAGGAGTCCAAATGAAAATGCAGGCAACAAAAATATGTTTACACCGCGTCTTAATGCGTGGAAGGATTTAACGACCCTAACGCGGATTGCTGAAACATTTTTCATGTGGTTTAATGACCTTATACATAATAAATGATGCGAAGGTGACAGTGAATGATAAACATCTGTAAGACAATAGCCCTAATACAAAAAGCGTGTGTTCCGAGCACACGTGTCAGAAGTGAATCTTTTTTTGTCAAGATTCAAAGATACCTAACTCGTCGCATTACTCCATGACGTGACGGTATTGCCATGACGTGACTTTGAAATTTAACTCTCAACGCGTCAAAAGAAGTTTCACTTAAAAAAAACTTTATTTGAGGGAAAGTTTCACGACTTGATGATTTTTTTTTTGTTATAAAGTCCCTGATAGCCATTCTACTATGACAGGTATTAACTATTATTATGTAATCTTTTAACTGAAAGATAAGCTGAACTAAGCCGGCTTCATAACAAAAAGTTCTAAAGCCGACAAGAAGCATTAACTCAGTCTATTTTATGTGATTTATTCCTGTCTCAATGGTTCTGCTGTATTCGGAGCATTTCTGAAAAAAAAAAAATTTGAACATTCAAAATATATAAAAAAAACTAATCTTAATCGAAAATAGTCATAAAATAATGTAAAATTTAGAAATTAAAGATTTTTAACGGATTTTAAACGCGATTTATTCATTACATTATTTTTCCGACGTTAATGTAAAATTTATCAACTACAATAACTCCTTCCAGAAGTCTATATAGCATAATTAATTACATTCTTAAATTTTTTATAAATCTCTAAGCCCTGTACTTTTATCGTAGAACTATTTATTATTTGTCAGGCCATTCATCAGGTGAATGCTCGTATTAAACAAGTAATTAATCAGTTTACTGCAAGCGCTGGGAGCTATTTATTCACTATAAATGTACTAATTGAAGGGCTAGTCATCGGTATAATGAAAATAGAAGCCGGTTATAGCGGTCTGGATGCAATATTGCAATATTATATCGCATTTCATAATCTTTTGGTAGAAAAATGATTGTAATAATATTACTATATTATAAGAATGTGTAAACTTAACTAAAAGACACTAATGCATTTATAAAATAAATATTAGCATACTAGTATTATAAATGCCAAAGTCAGTCTTTCTTTTACGCGTTCGCTAATCGCGATTTGTACAAAATTCTAGAAAATGATTGGCGTTCCAGCGGTCACCGAAGCAATCTAATACAATAAGTGATAACTGCGTTAAAAACAACCGACTTCAAACTTGCACTTGCAAAATTTACAAATACCTACAGACCAAAAATGCTCATAAAATAAAAACTACTGTGCCTATCCGAATAAAATTTTTATGGGACCAATTCGACACCATCCCGCATCGAACAAAAAAAGAATCACGTAAATCGGTTCAGAAACCTCGGAGTAATCGGTGTACATACATAAAAAAAAAAAAATATACCGGCCGAATTGATAACCTCCTCCTTTTTTTTGAAGTCGGTTAAAAAAAGAGATGAATTTCCAAAATTATAACTTTACGTGTTACAATTAAAACCTTATCCCGTCTTATGGATATTGTTATAATTATATTATTTTCTTCGAACGTAATTCTGTTATTTCACGGTACACCATATTCTACGCAATTTGGTAGATTGATTATTTACATTTCACGAACATTCTGGGTATATGTACGCAGGAAAACTATGATAAATTGATCATATAAATCAACAATTTTCTATTACGCATTATAGTGCAGGCAATATTTGATAATATTCGGAACCCGAAATTGATCACACTGGCCTTAATAGTTTAGCGAGGAACCCTGTAGTTGTGAGATTAATTGGTTGTTGTATTTAGATAAACTGTTATAATTATGATCTTGGGAATATGATTGTATCTATGCAGCTATTAGGTTGATGGAAAACTCATTGTGAATGTTTCAAGATAGTGCAACGTCACTACATAGTATAAAACGAAGTTGCTTCTCCGTCCGTGTAGGTATGCTTAAATCTTTAAAAGTACGCAGCGGATTTTGATGCGTTTTTTAATCGATAGAGTGATTCAATAGAAGAAGAATAACATTTATTAGGTTTTAGACAGTCGCGGGTGGGAAGCTAGTAGGTACATAATAAATAACTATTCTAAGCATCCGACCCTAAACCATCTAAATAATGGAAACGTTCTATGGAAACTGTTACACTGACATAATGTTTTCTAAAAAGCATACTTACATACTATAAACACACAATAATATTACTCTTGTCTTTTGATTGTATCCACAACTCTCATAAAAACCATTTTCACAAATGAACAGAAAGAAAGCAAAATAAATATATAAATTATTTTCAAATCCAAAACCTCACTGTAATCTTATAAAAACAACTTATATCAGATATATAAAACTAGATATTAGATAACCATAATGTAGCAAAACATTCAAAAAGATCGTTCAATTTAAGGGTACCGTTTAAGCTTTTAATAACGTAGGATGTTTGTGCCATTTTTTATCAATCGAGGCCGCAATAAGAGATCCCCTTTGATAAGCGTATCAGGTGCTTGTGATCGAAAATGTATTTGCGACGCGTTCCACGTAAAAATATATTGAGCGCCGGTTTTAAGGCGAATATCTTCATCTTCATTATCAATTTCCTAGAGCAAACGAGGTTATTTCTGTAATACTTTAAGTCATTATTTGATTTCTCAGTGTAATTTAGTAAGTTACTATCTAACTAAATTAAACAACTGCCAAAATAATTTTAACACGCTCATAATATGAGCTTTACCTGTAAGTTTGTAAAGTTGTATAAATATAACCGACTTCTTTTGTTGTCCCATTTAAAACGGACAGACTCAATTCTTTGTGGAATTATCAAGGACTAGCTGTTTTACCGGCAGTGCTCCGCTCCTGTTGGTCTAAGCGTGATGATATATAGCCTATAGCATTCCTTGATAAATGGGCTATCTAACTCCGAAAGAAATTTATTATTGTTACTTTTACATTTATATTATTAGCATTAGTTCCATCTTGCAGTTCTAACCCGTCTCTGGTGAGTTTCGAAATTCATATTTTTTCTGGTTATTTATGGTTTCTACTATTCGTTTACACTGTTAGGCCATGGATAAATATTGATTTGGTTGAGGTCTTTTGTATAAAAAATATGTAAGTACACAAAAATGACAACGTTGACCACACGTAAACATAAAGGACGAAGTTATCTTGATATATTATACCTAGCGTCTTTTTTTTCTAGCATCTTGGTTTTGTCCTTGCCAAAAGGCAGAATAATATATACCTATGTAATATTATTTTATACAAACATTTATAGTAGGTATTCACCTAATACAATGACATTTTGCTAATAGAACCGTCAGTGTGTGAACATTTTTACAAGAAAAAAATCACACAAAACATTACTTAACAGTATTTTACTAAAACAAAATAAAATGTACACAAAATGATTTCATAGATGTATGGAATATAGCTCAGTGATTTGGACCCATTTCAAAGTCATTTTTAATATAGGCTGTGACATTTCGTAAAATCTTTTTTATAAAAAAAATTATGTTCTACGTAATCATGTTTTTCTTATAACATTATAAGGCTTTAAAAGCTTTGTAGGCGCTTAATCCATTAAGTATTTGACCTTGTTAAATTTTATTTCTCAAGGAGAAAGTAAAAATGCCAAGAAAAGTGTAAGATTGTGTACAATATAAAATTTATAGAAGAAGGAAACTGTAGCGTATTATGTAGATAAATGTGTAAAACTTAAACATTTATTTATTCAACTTTAAAAAGATATATATTTACCACCCTATGTTACCACCGAAAAACAAATTCTAAAGGAGAACCGGTGAGAAACACTGTTTTCGTCCTCTTTTTACTCCCAATTTTGTACAGACATTTGTTGATTCAAAAAGAAAATATATGCACTTTCAATAGATAATTATCTATATAAGTATGTATTTAATATTATATATAATGTTTATCAGCTATAACACAAGTGAAAAGCTTAGCATGGGATCATGCCGTGCGATATGGGATCAACAGATCTTGCCGTGTGTGAAAAATCCTGAAATATTTATTTATTATAAACCATTTAAGTTTATTTAAAATAAAATAAAACAGAATAGTGTAGTTAGAACCACCCTAAAAACCTTTTCATACAATATACTATAGAAAAATAATAATAAACCTTTCATACGAAAATCAATAATTAGCCTGTAGGTAGCGTTTAGCTACTATTATGTATTCTGTGCTGTAGGTACATACTACATCACTAAAATACCTTCATTCCTAACAAAATATGACATCAAAAATGTCTGTTTTAAAACACGGTTTTGTATTTTTACGCGCGATAACATACCTTAACCAAGGAAATATTGACATAAGGCACCTTTCATACAGAGCCGGGATATTATAATTATTTATAAGTTATGTTAATTATATGACAAAATATATGGGCATAATTTGCTTCATTAGAAGTATGGTACATATCCAGAGACATTTCTAGTTAAGTTTCATAATGTTTGATATTTTTTCCTTAGATAAACAAGGTGTTTCTTGAAACTACAGATATTATGTTATCTTAATTATTAGGTATGTTAAAATATTTCTAATCTAATAAGTTAACATCAATCTTTCATCCTTGAATATAGTTAATAAAACCAACAAAATAAGCTGCTATAGATTAATAATTTTCTTAATACCTTAAATAAAAATTGCGCCATACACAAATTGCTACGCAAAGTCGCTCACGTGTATTAGCCCTTATAAAGTAAAACAAACACGCCGCAGTTAAATTATTTCAACAAAACGAATGAATAGGTCGGCTGGTAAAGAACAATGGTGTTTGGTTGTTATTTACGGAACCTCGCAATTCGAACAATGTGGGAGCATATGCAAAAAAGGCCGTGAACACATCTGCGACTTGCTTACTCAATTAAATCGTTATTTGCTTTTAGCAATGATTAAATCCTATTTGTAAAACGGTAGAGCAGAATCTTTTTATGACTCAAGAACAATCTTTTTTTTACCATTCTTGGGATTTAGACTATAGAATAAAATATATGGTATCGATAATACCACTGGAGCTATAATAAAACTAATATTTGGATAGTTGATTACCGATATTGGCTGATGTCTCGACAGTGACAAACAATAGGTATAAGAGCTAAATAATTTCGAGACGACTCTTATTTCTTCCAAATTTAGTAGGTAATTTCTAAATCAGCAATCCAAAGTAAATCTCTTTGGGATCTATGATTCTAATTTCTAAACACCTTTACCTTCCTTAAAAAAACCTTCATATAGTTCATATTATATACATAGAAACTCGCGCCAAACTAAAACACAATTTTCCGCTAAAACAAATCGATTATAAGTCCCAAAACCAAACTCAAACATTTATCCACTCACCTAGATTTTCGTCAGTCACATTGTCCTGTCTAGATCTAAAAGTCTCTTAAACAATTCCGTTATAAATAAAACAATGTACCTATACATATTATATTTTCATAAAAAAGACGTCGCACTGAGTACGAACGAGACGCGAACGGTCGGTCAGTCCCTGACCGTTCTACCAACGCACAGCATAAACTATTATAGAACTGGGCCGTTCGACTATTCGGCATGCAGTTAACCACTATAATACAGACATCCGCTAAAAAAGAGTTTCATACGTTTTATCCCATGGGGATAAAATGGGACATGAAAGTATGTACCATTTCACTAGTCACTCACATAGTATAAAACAAAGTTGCTGTCGCCGTCTGTCATATAAATGCTAAAATTGGGCTCAAATAATTAAAACTACGGTTATGTGTTTGTTTAAATGGTTTTTGAAGATTTTGTACATAATTTATTTTAGACAAAGACGAAGCTGAGGGCAACAGCTAGTTATATATAAAACAATGTACATCTCCGTAGTCATCCAGTAGCAACCGCTCTGACTCAGCAACATTGGAACACCACTTTCCCCCGAACTTTACTCGTTACCTCGTATAATTAATTTTTGATATATCGGTCTGGAGCGAATTTCACATTTACGTTAACTACAATGCCTATCTTATTTATGATACTTTTGATTTTCTGACTCGTGAAGGTCTAATTCATGAAGATTATAATAATTATTTTAGACGTATAAAAGATTAACTTATTCTTCCAGCCTTCGTAATGGATCATAATATTATACTACAATAGGTGTCTGACTTTATGAATAATTATTTTGTAAAAAGAAAATATCGAAGAGATTATTAAGAAAAATGGTAAATACAAGTCAAATGATTTAAATTATACAAGTGCGTTTACAACAAACGAAGCCAACCCAGCAAATTTTATAAACATAGTTTAATAACTCAGGCCCCGGAACCACAGACACAATAGAAAATCTATTGTGTCGTGGACCGATCGGGCCGCTTGCTGCTCAATGGGTTTAAACATACCTCTTATTTTGTCTACATGGATTCTAACAGAAATATGCACACTGTTTACTTTAGTATGCATTTGGTGCTTATCGCTATTTGTATTCTGTCATATGCCAATATTCTATGAAAAGACCACAAAGGTTTCACTATTTTTCCGCTATCAAATTCGTTCTGTTATTTTGAAACTACTAACATGACTATTAAAACTAAGATTAAAACCATACATAAAAAATCCACGTTGGTTCAGCCATTTACGGGCGAAGATTGACAGACCATTGAAATGCAGTTATAAAGGACTTCTGACGTGGTTTCACATTTCGTTCAGTATTGATTCCCACAAATTCAAATGATTAAAAAAAAAACTTTACATTGTTTTAAAGTTTTTATCCTTTTACCCCTTTATATTTTATACTAGGTTTCCGCCCGCGGCTTCAAAGAAAAAACCCGGATAGTTCCCGTTCTCATGTCTTTTCTCGGGTATCAAAATATCTCCATACCAAATTTCATGAAAATTGGTTCAGTAGTAGGCGTGATTGAGTAACAGACAGACAGACAGAGTTACTTTCGCATTTATTATTTTTTTTTTTTTTTATATTTCTATTTCATTTTTTACATTTATATTTCAATAAATATATTTAACGCCTTACCTAAAAATATAAGAGAGCTACCGTTAAATAGATTTAAGTTTAAGCTTAAAAACTGGTTAATTGACAAATGCTATTATAATTTAAATGAATTTTTTGATGCAAATATGTAATAATTCATTATAATTTATTTTAATTTGATTTGAATCTCTGTCATCATCGCTAATAAAATGTTTATAATTTATATTAAAATTTAAAATTTAACAAGCACTGTAAAATTTAGTTAATGTAACTATTCGCATGCCAGCTGAGACTGGCGAATTGTGTAGAACATGTTCTCTCATAACACCAATGTATTACCACTTTTCTTGCGAATAAATTCATTTCATTTCATTTCATTTCATTTCATATAATTTTAAAAAGTATGGATTCAGTTTTCACGATGATATTGAAAACTTTCCCGGTAGAACATCATTTGTTAAGTCAGCTAGTTTCATTCATAAAATACACTAAAGTATAACAAAAATATGACTATATTAACCTCACTTTAAATATTTTGTCAGCTCTTTGTTACCTGACAATTTCGTGCTATTTAATATGTTTTACAAATATTTCAATCGGTTCAATGTTGTATTTATTTTATTACTAAATTAAATAGTTTTAGATTGAATACTCAATCAAAATAATTGGCTTTAACCTCATACAGTAAACATTTTAAAAACACATGAGTAAAAGTGTTTACCCGTGCGTATGATCGGTCTAGCTATGAACGGTTTTATGAATTTCCATACATATGACAAGCGCGACTGACGTACGCACTGATGGTCGGTGAAGCTCTGCAACCGGCCTTACAATGTATTTTATTAAAATTCATCCGATGATGTTATGAATATTATTTTATGGCAGACAAATGTATCGTTTAAAATTGATTCTAAAAATACGTTGTTCAAAAGATAATTTAAATTCTCTCACCCACTACAGTAAATAAAAGAAAGACCAATGTTCTTCTTCACCAAACATTTAACCGTCAATTAAAAATCACCTTTTAGAAAATAAACCTTTGTTAAAGCATGTTTAACCGTACGTGTTAACTGGAAGATAATTTAAAAAGCAATTTCGCATTTATTTTCTCTCTTCCATCAAGCTGCTATTGTCTAGTACGAACCTTAATCGAAAACCTTTCATATTCCGTCCTTTGGAAAATCTAAATTAATACACACCATATTTTAAATAAACACGTATGAATAGAAAAGATAAAATTTTATGTTTTAACAATGCAAATGTGAACTATAGGTACCTAATTAATATAAGTATACAAAATCAAACCTAAAAATACATCATTCAAATTATATAGAGAGTATAGATATTTTGCTATTATTTTTTTATACTATTAAAAAAACCGCATCAAAATCCGTTGAGTAGTTTTAAAGATTTATACAAAGGGACATAGGGACAGAGAAAGCGACTTTGTTTTATACTATGTAGTGAAGAACATTTAGAACACATGAACAGAAAGTCACCTAGTTGTTACTAAAATCGAACAAAAGCAAAATACAATTTTCGAAAGTTTAAATGGAAATTTCGCTCACAATTAAACTTGTGCGTTTGATTTTTGAAAAGGAAGTTGACATAATCAATGTTTGCAGCTCGAATGAGTTATGGCTTTTTAACGATCGTTTGTTATTCTGTCCGTATGTTTGTTTCCGTTTATTATCTTTTTCATACGTCAGTAATTGGTTCTAACCGTTGATTGTATAAAGAGTTTCATGAACATGAATGAACATTTTATTGTATACCAACACTTTAAAAAGGTACATAATACAAAATGTTTATATTATGTAGGTATGTATATTGTATATCCTAAAATTTGTGTTTAAATACGTCATAATTATATACAATTTTTTGGTATAATTTTGTATATGTATTACATTTTGTACACATTAAAAATTAATATTTTTAAAGTTAAATACATAATATTGGTAGTTACATTATGTATTAAAGTTTTTAATAAATTTTAAACTTGATTTAATTATTATTTATTCTTTGACAAAAAACTATTATTTATGTTATTACAAAATCTTTAACGTATATGTATCTAGAAATCCGCAAGTTCAATAAATTTAATAAACCTCTCCACAAAACATTACTCGTCTGTGTGTAAATATAAAATTAATTTATACTAGGTATAATGAAAATCTAAATCTTCAAGAAGGAATCAACTTTATTAAAAGTAGAAACTAAACGCAATTTTCCTCTGCAGTTATTTTTATATATTTTTTTTCAAACTCATATTAAAAATCTCCTGCATCATATTAAAGGAACAATGTTTTCTTTATAAGAATATTCATCTTGTATATAAAATATTCACTTTAATTTAAATTAAATTTTGTCGAAAAATTTATAATATACACATGCTCATGAAAAGCTCATTATATTATCTTTTTCATACGAGAATTACTTTTATTTTCGTGCGTTTGATTTAATTCAAGTATGAAACTTAAAAAACAAAAAAGAGTGTGTGCACATGTCAGAAGTAAAGCTTATAGGCAAGATTCAGGCCGGTTGCAGAGATTCACCGACCATCAGTACGTACCAAGAAGCTTGTACGTACGTCAGTCGCGCTTATCATATATCTATGGAAATTCATAAAACCGTTCATAGCTAGACCGACCATACGCACGCGTATTTCCATACATATGACAAGCGCGACTGACGTACGCACTGATGATCGGTAACCGGCCTCAAAGATACCTGAAGATACCAAAATAGTAGGCAGTAGCCTTACTCTATGACGCGGCGGTATTGCCCTGACGCGAGCTTGAAATTTTACTCTCAACGCGCCTATAGAAGTTTCACTTCAATAAGATCTGTAACGTATAGTGTAATACATTATGTAGTCCTAGTCACTACATAGTATAAAACAAAGTCGCTTTATCTGTCCCTATCCTATGTACGCTTAAATCTTTAAAACTACGCAACGGATTTTGATGCAGTTTTTTTTAAATAGATAGAGTGATTCACGAGGAATTCAAATTCAAATTCAAAGGAAGGTTTAAGTAGGTATGTAAATTTATTATTTATTAGGTTTAAGACAAAGCGGGCAAAGCCGCGGTCAGAAAGCTAGTAATATTATTAATGCGAAAGTTCGTGAGGATGGATGTATGTGTATGTTTAATGTTTATGTATGTTTATTTTTTTTATGTCAGAGCATGCAAAGGAACAGGTGGGCCACCTGATGTTAAGTGGTCACCACCGCCCATAAACACTTGTAACACTAGAAGTGTTGCAGGTGCTTTGCCCGCGGCCTTTTATGGACAAATAAGCTCTTTTCTTGAAGGACCCAATGTATTTCGGGAACACCGCAGGTGGCAAATCGTTCCAAAGAAGTGTCTTTAGAGTAGTGACTCTTACTAATCTTTCACACAAATACTACTGAACTGATTACAATGAAATTAAGCACGCATATAGAGGGTAACTTGGATTAACACATGGGATAGGTTTTATCACATAAATTCCCCGGGAACGGGAACTATGCGGGTTTTTCTTTGAAAACGCGGGCAAAGTCGTCGGCGGAAGATAGTATTAAATATTTAAAACATTTTTAATCCGTTAAAAGGTATTTAAGTCCATGCATATTCATTATGGAAGTGGAAATAATCCTATAATGAACTATTTGTGAAATGTTTTCGAATAATCCTTGCATGTTTGCAATCAGAAGAGCTAAAACGGATTAAGATGCACTTAATGGAGGGGCAACTCATCTAAATATATAAAAATATCCCTACACATTAATTTACTTGACTGTTTATTTGTAATATAGTATATATATTATGTATCATTTTTCTTTTTTTAAATATAATAACCTCCGATGATGTAACCTTTGCTATTAGATTTTTAATATGTTTTTGAAGCCAACTATATTATATTTTTAATAAAATTTTAGAAGACAAACTCATACAATGATAATGAGAACGAAATAAATAAAAAAAGAAAAAAAAACATATTTTTTTATTAAAATACAAAATGAAATACAAGTTAAAACTAAACCATGTTTAAAATGGAATGTCCACAATCAATTAATTAATAATTACCTATGCATTCCTATTGATACGAAATAGTTAAATATTTACTTTCACAAATTGAGGCAATATAACGGTATAATAACTTTTGCAAAACTCGCTCGTTAGTAAAACACTTCTATAATATAAACTCGATACAGCCGTTATCATTACGTAATAAAATTCGTAGAACAATCTGGAAAAAACAAAGCCAATTTGTATACAAACGCAATGAAAAATACATCAGAATCAACGTTCATAACCAAAATGTATTGAATCTGGAATTATTTTTATTTACTAACTGCGTCTCGCGATTTCACCCGCGTACTCGTTTTAAAGCGTTTTGCCTTTTAATCCTAATGTTCCTAACGCTCATAAAATATCAGATTAAAAAGTAACCTAAGTTAATCTTTGTTATATCGGCTATCTGTTAGTGAAAGTCCCATCAAAATCGATGTCGTCGTTTCAGAGATAAGCTGGAACAAACAGAATACACTCATTGTCAATATGTCAAACATTGTATAAATTTATTTTTTGTTACAGTGATAGTTGTGAGAAACAGGCAAAATTAGTATTGGTATAGATAGCTACTAACTCTCGTATTGTTTCGCAAACATATTATCTAAAATTGATGAAATACCTCGCGTTTAGTACTTCGTAACGAACAATAAAGAATACACGATAAATGAAAATAACATACATAAATAAAGCCAATAAGAGTATTGATACAGACCGGAGTACACTTATATTTAATTCTGTTTATCAAACCTCAATACCAATAATCACTTTGAAGTGTATTGCGAAGTACATAAGCTGTTTAAAGCTTTTTCATTTGTATTTCTCTGTTTTCCTTCTGCCGGGACTTTTTGGCACGTAACTGATTTTTTTCTTCTGTATTTTTATATTACACTAGCTGCGCTCCGCGGTTTCACCCGCGTGGCTCCGCTCCTGTTGGTCTTAGCGTGATGATATTATATAGCCTATTAAAAGACTTCCTTCATGAATCGGCTATCTAAAACCGAAAGAATTTTTCAAATCGGACCAGTAGTTCCTGAAATTAACGCGTTCAAACAAACAAAAAATCTGGTCAAAATCAATGATCAGTGATGAAGATAGTTAAAATTGCGCAATAAAGAATAGATACCTTATGTGTTTTTATAATTAATTAGTAAAACGGAATCAAATTGAGCAATCGAACTACTTTAATTATCGAGAAGTATTATTGCTATCCTATTATGCTCATTTCATTACTCTCCAATGAAAAATAAATACTCTCTCAAAATTTATAAATTACTATTATTGCTATAAAAAGTGTACAATCGCTCTTATTTTCATAACACAAAAAGTTCCAACAAAAACTGACGCAATTCAAATTGAGCATCACAAACGGGCAAAGAGTTATATTGCGTCGTAAAAACGTTGTAAACTCAAATAGTTTCCATCAGATGGAAAGAAAGGGTGCTAGTAATTGAGCCCAGGCACATAAATATCCCTAACTTTATTTTTATTCGAGTGGATTTATTGTAAGATGCGCCGTAACGTTGAATTTTGTTCCCGAAACTGGGCAAAATAGATCCATTCCAATTATTTGTAAATTTTCGGAGGAAAATTGTAATGGCCTTAATAGAAATGAATAGGTCATAAAATCGGCCTAGTGTTGGACTTTCACGCGAAGGGTTAAAATTCAAATTTATATAAACCATATTTAATACTATCTACTTGGAGACGACCTTTAGAAAGAAGAAAGAAAGAAAATACGTTTAATCACAAATACTTTTACAAATTTTTGACTGACATGAGAAAAAAAATCTTTAGATATCATCTCTTTAGATATTATCATTTAGTTTTATTAACCGACTTCAAAAAAAAGGAGGAGGTTATCAATTCGGCCGGTATATTTTTTTTTTTTTATTTTTTTTTTTATGTATGTACACCGATTACTCCGAGGTTTCTGAACCGATTTACGTGATTCTTTTTTTGTTCGATGCAGGATGGTGTCGAATTGGTCCCATAAAAATTTTATTCGGCTAGGCCCAGTAGTTTTTATTTTATGAGCATTTTTGTCTGTACTCGATGACTTAATTGGAATGTAGCAAGTAACTTTGATTCACTTCCCGGTAACCGATTGAGCTGAAATTTTGTATAAGTGTGTAAATTGGATAGCGATGAAACATTATCATGACATAGAGCTGATTTGATGATGGAATCGGAAGGTGGCCATAGGAACTCATTAATATATTGACTCAACTTTATCGAGTTTGGGCTCGTTTGATTCGTGTTGAAAATTACACTAAAAAGTATTAAATAAAATTAACTGCGTTAAAAACAACCGACTTCAAAAACGGAAAAGTAAAAAATAAAAAAGATTTGATATTATTAATTACTACATATTATTTAGATGTGCTATTTATTAAATAGGTTTGAAGTCGGTGCCAAACACTAAGCACTTAGTATTAAGCCCGTGCACCGACATCAAACCTATTTAATAAATAGCACATCTAAATAATATGTAGTAATTAATAATATCAAATCTTTTTTATTTTTTACTTTTCCGTTTTTGAAGTCGGTTGTTTTTAACGCAGTTAATTTTATACGGTTCATATATTATATGGCTACAAGTTTAGGACCAATTCAACAACATTTCAACTAAATTTCGATAGCAGTGAAAGTATCAGTTTCATATAAATTATAATATAATATATTCATATATTTAGAACACCTTGAAACAGTTTTCAGCGGTAATATTTCTATAGTGCGGGATAGGTGCGGTAACAATCGTGTATGTAAATGCGACGTAAAATATTCCTATCAATTGAACAACTAGCAAACAGATGGATAAAATAGCCATTTGATTGGCTTGCAATAAACGTAACTGTAGTGTACTATGGCCGACGATTCGCGCGAATTGGCTTGAGCTGTGAGCTGCCGAAAATCGGCGCGAAATAATAGCATTTTTAAATATATTTCACACGACGATTGGGCAATTTACAAGCCAGTAAATTGTTATTTAATCTACGTATTCTGTTTCCTTACCCCTTTGTCAGATAGTAATGAGAGATTTTTCATTATAATTATTTATATCATATGGCTTAAATTCTGATTTTGAGCTATACAGCAGTAAAGAAAACGTGAGCGGTCAGCGGTATCTATATACATTTAATAAATCTGTAGGAGGGTCAATTCAGTACATTGAAAATATTGAAAAAATCGACCCAAATATTATGTGATTAAAAAATTTTTTGTCTGTCTGTCTGTCTGTCTGTATGTGAAGGCATCACGTAAAAACTAACGGTTCGATTTCAATGAAACTTGGTACAATTATACCTTCTTATCCTGGGCATAAAAAGGATACTTTTTATCCCGGAAAAATAGGTAGAAAAAAAATCTTTATTTTTCCGCGCGGACGGAGTCGCGGGCGGAAGCTAGTAATGAAATATATTTAAAGACTAAAGAACAGAGAGTGGACATTATAGTTACAATTAAACTAGCAAAGAAAGCTGCTAAAACCTACTAACACATTATTTAACATCATAGAACTTATTACGAGTATTCCACATTTAATTACACCGCTTTAATTTTGACAGAACACATACTTGAATATCCCAGTTTAATATTGATGGTATCGGATTCTGACAAACATACACAAGGTACGGATCTGCGGAAGGCTGAATGTAATGAGTAATGCAATACTAGCATTGCCCGCGGGCTAGCTTCACAAAGGTAATATTATAGTGTTGGAAATAAAGCATCAATTTATATGCAAAGGTTAATGAATTTTTGTGGTATTGCTTTTGCAGCGTACAATTTTATAATGTTTCATTAAATATTAATTAGCGTAGAGTAGAGACTAAAAAAGATGATAAAAATTGTTCAGCCTTTCTTCAGTTCTAAAAGGTGTTAAGATACTTTTTTTATAATTTTATATGGGGAATTTTCAGTGTATGTTGGAGATATTAGTATTTTATACAGTAGTTCGGTATTGAGACAGCCGTTATAAATTCGTTGTGAGTTTTTAGGAATCCATACAAAAAATTCACTTACAATAAAAATAACTGCGTTAAAAACAACCGACTTCAAAAACGGAAAAGTAAGAAATAAAAAAGATTTGATATTATTAATTACTACATATTATTTTTATGTGCTATTTACTAAAAAGGTTTGATGTCGGTGCATGGGCTTAATACTAAGTGCTTAGTGTTTGGCACCGACTTCAAACCTATTTAATAAATAGCACATAAAAATAATATGTAGTAATTAATAATATCAAATCTTTTTTATTTCTTACTTTTCCGTTTTTGAAGTCGGTTGTTTTTAACGCAGTTATTTTTATTTAATACTTTTTAGTGTATTTTTCAACACGAATCAAACGAGCCCAAACTCGATAAAGTTGAGTCAATATATTACTGAGTTCCTATGGCCACCTTCCGATTCCATCATCAGATCAGCTCCATGTCATGATAATGTTTCATCGCTATCCAATTTACATTCGTATACAAAATTTCAGCTCAATCGGTTACCGGGAAGTGAATCAAAGTTACTTGCTACATTGAAATTAAGTCATCGAGTACAGACAAAAATGCTCATAAAATAAAAACTACTAGGCCTAGCTGAATAAAATTTTTATGGGACCAATTCGACACCATCCCGCATCGAACAAAAAAAGAATCACGTAAATCGGTTCAGAAACCTCGGAGTAATCGGTGTACATACATAAAAAAAAAAAAAAAAAAAAAAAATATACCGGCCGAATTGATAACCTCCTCCTTTTTTTTGAAGTCAGTTAAAAAGTCCCAATTTTAAGTATCCAGGAATGCAAGGAACTAGAACACCAATTATTACATTTTTTTGTTTATTCATGAATATGAGTTCATGAACTCCCAAAAAATAATATAAACAGTAATGGTAAATGTTTTACGCACTAACGAATTTGAAATGAGCACTCAAAGGCAAAGAACGGAACGCATCAAAATCTGGACTTCAAGCTTAGTTGATTCCAAAATCCTAAAGCCTTTGTTGAGAAACGTTCTTTTAAGAACATAGCTTTTAGTTGATGTACTTTATGTGTTGAAATAATGTTCAAAAACCTTCCCTTGTTTTGGGAATTAAGACGTAAAAATACGTAGGTAAGTCGTCAATTGTAAAATAAATTAAAAAATGTTGTGTGGTTTTATGAAACCACGGTAAAAGTGAAACTTTTTTTCACACTATAGACATTTAACTAAAAATTATCGTATTTGTACGATAATTATCATACCTACGTATCGTCACGCGACATGCGCTACACAGACCAAAAAGTTTGAGACGATGTAATAAAAGTTTCACTTTAACGTTGTGTTGTGTTTCACGTTGTCTAGCCATTTACTGGGAAAATTCTTTATTACAAGAGTATAAGTAAACTCGTAAGCATTCTTCATTCCGTACTCCATACATCACACGGAGAGTACAATTGAACAGAGTGTATCAGGCGCATGACTGATCTGACGTGAACGAGTACTAGGAAATGTAGGAGCTATTTTCAGGTTACTACAAGATTATTAGGAATTATTCGGTTGTTCAGGCCACACCAGAAGATAAAAAGCAACGTACACTAAAACATCGATTCACGACACAATATAGAATTGAATGATAAGATCTATTTAGGAAATTTATCAGTAATAAAATTTTATTTATTTCTAATATTTGACTAGCATAACATACCTACATATCAGGTAGGTTCCTACACAAGGATAATCTTCCAGGTAACCTCAGAATTACCTGCACTACGGTCTGCGATCAGCATATTATCTCACAATAAGTATACCTACAACAAGCCTATAACAATTACTATAATAAAACTTAGACTATATAACCAAAACACAAAACAAACTCTTCCATAATCCAGATAACATAAATATCATTGTCATGAATCCAAAACATTGCTCATATTATTGTGATGTCAAATGTCATAACAATTTGTAGCAACATTTCTATCGAATGGTCGAGGCGCTGAAGCATGTATTCCATTGAACACAATCTTCGTGAAGCTGGGATGGAGTGCGATGGACTGTGGGTAATGGACAGCGAATGTATGAGGAAGAATGTACCTGTGTGTGGTTATAGTTTGTTGTATGAAGTCTGGATTGTTAATTAAATCTAAAAACAACTGTATAATTTGGCGGCGTGTTGAACCAAATATTTCGAATAAATTTGAGAAATATCATGGTATTGAAGAAAAATATAATAATATGCGGAATCCGCAGATACTAACTCCTCTTACATATCAGAAAGTTCTCGATATTGAAACTAAATGCATAATTATAATATGTTGAAAAGCAGACAATATAATATTATTTAAAGAATTTTCACCCAACCAGTAAGGTAATTATTATAAGGTTAGTCTGCTCTCAAATCACTTTTATAATGCAGGTCAAACCGCGCGCAAAACTAGTTCGTAATAATTTTTAAAATTATCTTACAAAATATGACGGATCTAAGAGGTAAATGGGTCACCGCGAGTGGATCATAGCACTTAAAACTGCCTCGGAAAATGTCTAATCCTTTTCGGGGAAATTTTCTTAATTTACGGTATAAATCGGTTTTCATATAGAGATATCGAATGTATATTGATAAACATTCACATAAACCTTTCGATACGATCGAGGTAAAAACTACTCGATTGATTATAAAAAAATATTTTACAACATGGACTTTATTACTGTTTTCTTTTTAAGTCGGGAAAAGCGGCTATTTATCTTAATACAGAAAACCCCTGTTTATTCCATTCGACTCCAATTATTAACAACTAGCTGCTCCGCGCGGTTTCACCCCCGTGGCTCCACTTCTGTTGGTCGTAGCGTGATTATATAGCCTATAGCGTTCTTCGATAAATGGGCTATCTAACACCGAAATAATTTTTCAAATCGGACTAGTAGTTCCCGAGATTAGCACGTTCAAACAAACAAACTCTTCAGCTTTATAAGATCAGTATAGATTAATTAGTAACCTATGTATCTGAGATTAGTTTTTCGTCTTGAATATTTAGAGATCATAAACTATTTATATGTAATTGATATTATTATCTATACATATAATAAAATCGTAGGAAAGTCAAAACTGTACATTGAATATTTTTTTAAAAGAATACTTGGGCCGTGATCTATAATCGATATAGAAGCCAAAAACATAGTTTTTAGAATTTTTGTCTGTTTGTCTGTTTGTCTGTTTGTCTGTTTGTCTGTATGTTTGTCTGGGCTAATCTCGAAAAGTACTGCATAGATTGACTTCAAATTTTGCATGAATATTACTAACAGGTCGGGTGAGGCTATAGGCTACATATTATCAAGCTATCACCTACGGGGGAGGAGCTGTGAACCTTTATTTTTCTTACATATTCCGTGTACTACGACAGCGTACAATCTAAAGACTCATGTTTAAATGTTGTTTTTGAGTAAGCCATGCTATTATCTACCTTTACACTATAAAAACTACGTCATTTATGTAATTTTGGCAGAGGAACAGTTAAATGAATCTTAGCAGTATAAAGACAAATTTGAAACAGCGCCATCTATAGCCAGTGTTATAAAAATCAAACACACATTAACTATTGGAAATTAATAATTAAATGACGCATATATAAATGTTGTTTGACAATATCTAGATTGAAACTATAAAAATTATGCCATTTAAGTAACTTGGGAAGAGAAACATAGTTTAAAGAATGTAAGTTGTATAATGTTAATTTTGTAACAGCACCATCTATGAGATTCCGTAAAAATCAAATCAATTTACATACATGTTAACACTACTGAATACACTGTTGAAAATTAATAATTTAAATATAATCATGTTATTTATTTAACTCTTTAACCCATATCTTCCCTTCCCTATAAGGTATATTTCGTGTAAATAATAAATATACTACATTTTTTTAAAGTGAGGGTAGATGTTTATTATTTTAAGTAAAACTAGACACCATTATCTACAGTAATTAATCTAATATTGATTGTGTTCATTAGTTACAATTTTAAAAATCTTCGTGTTTTATAAATTTACTAGCTTACCGCCCGCGGCTTCGCCCGCTTTGTCTAAAACCTAATAAATTATATACCTTGCTCTTGAATTAGTCTATTTATTTAAAAAACCGCATCAAAATCCGTTGCGTAGTTTTAAAGATTTAAGCATACAAAGGGACATAGGGACAGAGAAATCGACTTTTGACTATTGAATGCCATAAAACCAAAAATATCAAATGCAATCTTAGTGTTTTGTGAATTTTCACCATCATGCGTTCCCACTAAAGGTAAGTTGTTACATACAGGTATTTATTTTTTTATAATGATAGCAATTCATGTGTTTTGTTGGTATTATATTATTACACTTTTTGAATGAAATAATAAAATGATGAATTGATGAATTCTTTTATATATGACTTTTACAAGGTTTTGAGGTGCATTGGGAACAGTAGTTTTTGATAAAATTTTATTTGTAAGTAGCTTTTTTTATAGATTTACAGTTAACTTTTGATTTTTTTATTTACAGATTCAATGCTCATAAAATTATATCGCCTTTGGAAGACGATTTCTGCTGACAATTTTACAACACCACTTGAAAATTGATGATTTGATGATAAAGATAGTGGTAGCGAGGATTATGTGGAAATTAGTAATCATCCGCTTCGTTAATTTTTGACTGAAGTTAATGTCCAACGTCCAATGGTTCAATCATTGATCAATATCAATAATAGTGTTAATCCTAATGGTTCAATCATTGGAAGTATCTCGGGAAATTTTGGAGGATATTTTTCAGGAAGGAGAGGAGGGGCAGCCAGCCACATATCAAACTACTACGTTTTAGCACCGAAAAAATGTTATTGCCAAATGAAACGTAAATTTTGCACTCACAACTGTACAAGTAATGTTTTTATTTTGACTTTGCGGTTATCTGATTATAATATTTATCGTTATGGCTATCGAGGTACCGACCGTACTGGGATCAGAGTACATGATATACAGTTCATCATCCAGGATTGCTAAGAGCATTTTCACACTGAAAAAGATGTTTTCTTTGAATCGTAGTTGCTTCATTTATTTATTTTTAATCATTTTACATAACTAATATTTTATAAATATATAATTTTCATTATTTATAAATAAAATGGATCCAACATAACTTTGTTATGTATCATTTCTCTATTAATAACCCATAGGCATATTTTCCGAGCGCCCCATTTAAGTTGCGGTCCTGAAATTATAAAAAATTTATGTATACTTTTGCCAAATATGTATAAGCTCATTGCTCAAGCTCATTTTTACATAAAAATAACAAAAACTAAACTACTAAATAAAATAAATTATGTAAAGATTTTATAAGAAAACACAGTATATTTATTAGGAGACGGTGATCTCTTCCAGGCAAAAGATATTCATCAGCTCAATAAAATTGAATAGTATGTTGTTAGTTATTCTTTAGATTCACAATTGTAATGAGCATTTCCGCATGCAAGTTATTTCAAGTAGTATCGTAGTTTATAGATAGGGAGGCGAAGAGGGGAATTTTCTACAATACTCGAGCGTGGCAGTTTAAGATATGAGAGATACCTTAGACCTAATAGAACAAACTTTTTCACTATTTAGCTCTATATGTAGTGACGCGCGCCTAGGATAGACGATCAGATTAGTAAAAAAAAATCGATAGTCTGAAATACTCGAGCGCGTCAGATTAAGATATTGGGGGTTGATTTTAGTGTTTTAAGACTAAATTTAATTAATCTGACCATAAGTCCTTGACGCCGCCGAGTTATAGGGTCGCGAACTTGTAAAAAAAAAACGTTAACCCGGCATTCTCGAGCGCGATTTTTTTTTATTTTTATTTTGAAGAATATAATCTAAAACTTACTAAAAACACAAAATCTGCCGGTTTCCGCATGACCGGAAGTCTGGAGGAGCCATTTCGTCTTCCGAAAAACGCGTTGCAGCATATAAGTCGCGAACTTTACTTTTTCAAAAAAAGAAAGTTTAAATAAACAAAAAAGGTAATTTTATTTTACAAAAAAAGGTCTCTTTTCATTTTTGTCCAAAGTTTAATTTTTTTTTACTTGAAGCATCATAAAAACTCAAACTCCCGGTTTTTTGAGTATATCTCGAAAACTGAGGGTGGTAAGAATAATTGATATGAAATAACGATGATTAAAAAAAAGAAACCCACAAACCTTTTTCGGTCAGATTAAGAGAACCCACCAACATTTTTATCAGATTAAGAAAATATGCTTTCAGGATACCTAGATAAACCTCCCCTATGAAAATCTGACGCGCTCGAGTATTTCAAAAGGACTTTTTTTTTCTGCATTTTCAAAAATTCATCGTAACTTATCGTCATGCCGTAATCGTCAGTTTTTTTAAGGGGAGCTTTCTTGGGGCCTAATTAACACCCCTTCCGAAAATCTGACGCGCTCGAGTAAATTTTTTTTTTTGTACATTTTTGACGAATTTATATGCCTAGCCCCACCACGCAAACCGGCAGATTAGTATACCGTTGTTATCAGAGGCACTTGGGGCATACGTAGTATGAATATCTGACGCGCTCGAGAATGCCCAAGTAACTGTTTTTTTTTACATTTTTGAAAATCCGTACACGCCAAACCCACCGCTAAAATGGTTTTTACCATAGAAGCTTTTCTTTTCGAAATTATTTTCTCTTTCGATTTTGATAAGTCTCGACGACGCCGTTGAATTACGCCATTTAGCTACCTCGCCTCCCTATCTATTAGATATATCATAGTTTTGACACATTAAAGTTCCAACAAAACCCTCAAATTTTTGAGCAGAGTTGAGCAAGATAATTTGAAAAATGTGCCGTGTTAAGTATTATAGAAAAGGTTAGTTCGTTGGTAATTATTATTTCTTCTTCATTTACATGTTGTTAGTTAAAATAAACTTTGACTAACAGTCAAAGTATATTTTAACTAATACTACTTAATACTAACTATTATACTTATGTTCAGTATTTATCTGTATTATTATTGCTTGGTAATTAATATATTTTCATGTCGTATACCTAATTAAAAACATAAGTTTGATGTGTTATTAGCTGGATTTATTGAAGTGAAAACTTTTTTAGCGGCGTTGGGTATAAAATCTTAAACTCGCGTCAGGACACGTGACCATCGAAAAAGCGTAAGACGGATGTTAGTTTTTTTAGCCCTTATATTCCATGCGTAAGACAGATACCTACCATTCCAAAATATCAAACATGCTGAACGTTAATAATCAAGTTTTCACTTCTGCCGGCACTCCCGGAGTGCAACCCGTCTTTTTTTTTACACACTCACAGACTTATAATATTTTATGTTAAAATAGTGTTAATCATATTAATATTTTTTCACAATTAAAAATATTTCCTTTTTTCTGATGGTGATGTTATGAGGACCATATTCGGTCATCATTAAAAATCTGTGCGAAAACTATAAACACTTGTGAGGCCCTCACGGCAGTCACGGATGAATTCTACACATACCCGTGGCCCTGTCGTTGATGCGGCTCGACGGAACACAGTGGGGTTTTGGTCGGTAGGAATCCGACATAACCCACGGCCTCTTCCCCGGAGGCCGTGGGTATCTATGCAAGATTTCCCCACTAAAAAAAAAAAGGCCCTCACGGCAGATCGGGGCGGTCTGACGCGAAGTGGGGACAGCGTTGTCACTGTATCGCTTTTGCCACGCTTTTCAACAGACTTATTCGATAGTTCAGTTTTGTGTTAAGACCGCTGTGACAACCAACCCGTGAGACAAACAAACCCGGTTTCCCCTATTATCCCGTTAGACCGAAACCCTCACTGAGAGGGAATTACGTCTCACTACTGATCACGACAGTCATATTTTATCTCGAGAATCTGAAACTTTACTCAATATGAAGACCGTTTGACAAATGATAGGGTGTATCATAATATTATTCGATCTCTTGAAGATGAACATGAGCATAAGCAATGACTAGAGTAGGGACGCGAATATTACAATTATTTGAGACAAGAACGATTAATATTTGTTTAATGAAAGATTAAGAATTGAAATTATTCAGTCTCTGAAAACGGACGAATAGCGAGAGGCCCGTCTTACTGCAGACGATTTCGTCATAGTCTTGATGACTTAGAGGTAAACAATCTACGAATTCGGTGGTGTGGTCCGACAAATATAAAAGTGGGTTTGCTTATAACCTCACAATTTATTACAGATCATCTTCTGTATAGGCGATATTAACGTAGTATGTTCTTTGCATGCTTTACATGCTTTAAAGTGGAGTAAGGAGACGGCTTTCGTTTGAAGATACACCGGAACCTTTGAAATCACTACTTTTAGAGGAACATACTGTGCAATCTAAACTGTTATTAGACAATATTCGCTCTTATAGTAGTGCGTTTCAAATGATCCTTTGGTGCTCAATAATTATCAGAAGGTCCTTTCATGCTTACTTTTAAGATACAAGGTCAAGTTTACCATTTGATAGGATCCCTTTTGCCTGAAGGCCAACCTAAGTTTGTTTAAATATATTTTGTATTCGACTACAACGAATAGTGGAATATAAGATTGTTTAAATATATTTTGTATTCGACTACAACGAATAGTGGAATACAAGAAATCAATATTTCTCAAATTTAAAACTGAACTCATTTCACAATTATTTTAGAACAGGTTAATTCGTATGTATGCAGTTTTAAATCGACATTAGAAGCTTTTCCTCAAGATGGTGATATCGGCACTCAGGAACTCCCTGGACGTGTTATAACGCCCAGGCCACAGTATTACAATTTTTCCTACAGTAGGGCGACGAATGTATTTTCGCATAGCAACAGAGGGGAACTCGCGGGGGGTCAAGTGACGCGGGCCACGTACCACAAACATGCTTAGTTTGTGGTACCGAGCGCGAAAGAAAGTCATCGTGTTTTTAGTAAAGTTACTATGTATACTGACGTAATTTAATACTTAGGTACATATTCTATAATGGTGCGCTCAAACTATTAATCTACATTTAATTTAGATTATTATTTGAAATACTAAGTAATGTAGAATTTAAATCACATTCATTCATGTTGTCTTTAGATTTTAAGATTTTCTTATCAGTGTTCAATTTTAATGTAGTTAAATTTTATAAGAGACAATAATTAAGAACATTCAAAAATAAAGTGTCACGTATTTTTTTTAAACGACGAATGACGAAAAACGACGTAATCGCGGACGAAGTCGCGGGCAACAGCTAGTACATAATATATCCTTATTGTATGGCACATTCAGTGCTCATATGAATCAGTACTAACGGCACAATTAGTTACAGATGTGACCACTTTACATATCATAGAATTAGGGCATATATTGAATTGTATGATAAGGTATATAATAGCATTAGAATAAAAAAAATTCAAAACCAAAAACATTTTTAACTAGATCGAACAAGTTATCAGATTCACCTTAAAACTCTTCTCTATTATATTATGTCAACCACCACGCTCGTTGTAATTCCCGTAACTAAATCGCCCCAAAACTAAATCACCTTTATCCCTATTTACCTTGTGTTCAAATAAACCGATTAAATCTGCACGTCGGATAACAACAGCGTAATTGCAATCACCTGAGACACTTTTTTCCCATTAAGGGTGCTTTTCCACCTATAATCAGCGAGGATGTGTAGCGAGGAATAGTTTTTAAATAACCATTCATTATAGTATTACTTCAAACTAAATAAAGCGATATAATTGGTTATTTCATACATTCCTCGCTACACATCCTCGTACATTATTGGTGGAAACGTACCTTTATGCCCTGTTGCAAGCATTCAAAGCTTGTCAATTCAAACGTGCACACGACACTAACTTTAGCATCCATTTTGTTATGAATAGACCAAGAATAGACGGAGGATAATAAAATTCATTTCCCTTTATAATTTCAGTCTGCATTTAACAGGCCGTAATAATACGCTTCCGACGGTTTACCTTGCTAATAAATTTGACTAATGTTTAAACTTAACTATCGCCTGGAAATGAACTGTTGGCTATTTAAAGTAAGGTTTTAAAAGTATTCCAATAATGTATGGAACTGTGAATCCATACTTTAATATTATAAATGCGAAAGTAACTCTGTCTGTCTGTCTGTCACTCAATCATGCCTAAGCTACTGAACCAATTTGCATGAAATTTGGTATGGAGATATTTTGATACCCGAGACAAGACATAGGCTACTTTTTATTGCGAAATATGTACCACGGGCAAAGCCGGGGCGGACCGCTAGTATATGAAATAAGTCCTGTAGATACTGTACCCGTATAAACATGATGGTTTTATCTACTATCATAGACAAATTTGAAAGACATTGATTTGAATTTGGTTTTTTCTTGGTTTAAAATTTTAATTACGATGCTTTCCTAAAGCGTCCTTAAACGAAATAGAGTTATTTATGTTAGAGCTGCAACATAAAGTACCGAAACTGAGGTACTAATTCATAAAATAATAAATTTGTTGCTCAAACTCCACCACGAGCTATTGCATTAAGATATTATGAAAGGGGTCCATCAAGGAAGCGGTAATAGCAAGAAACTTTCACGTCTAAAACGACTTGAAGACTAGTGTATCGGACAACACGCCTTTAATATTCCTAAAAGGGATCCTTTAGTTACCTTGGAAATGTTTGACAACTATATTCAAATAAGTCCGCGGTTTCTGCAATATTGAGGATGCATTTTGATGGACGATTCTGTTCTCCAAGACAAGAAAGAAATGAATCGTAGTACTTATACTATGTTCCTTATTATCGTTATATAGTGATAAGGATCATCTTAGCATGACTTAAGTGTCAAGAAAAACATATCAAGTGTAACAATTATGATCAAATACAGGTACTTCACATCTCTTTACGGCAGCTCACAATAAAAAAAAAGGTTTCTCTCGATACGCTAAGTACTGAGCGTGCCAATATATAGTTCTTAATAAGTATTATCGAGACAGATCACAAATCTAAAGGAAATTAAAAAAATAATGCTATTTTGCCTCTTACGCAGAAATTAAGCAGATTGGAACCAATTTCACATGTTTATTTGTTGCAGAGGAATTAACACATTCTTTTAAATCTGATATGTAACGAGATCGAATCTCCAGTTAATTCACAAGCAAAAAGAAACGCAGGTGGCTGTGGATTGCGGAATTTCTCCAGCATCATACATTATTAATAACCCGCCGTTGAAGGAAGGAGGGTGAATATTTCTTATCACTGTATGTATATTTAGGTCATTTATTCCGATGTTTTCGATTTAAAATAACATTACGATATTAGTACGAATATTCCTTATTTGGATATATTTTTATTCTATTGTGGATGAATTTTGTGAACATTCAAGGCTTACCAAATAGATGAAATGAAAATAAAAATCGATATATCCTGCTTGTTTTGAATATGGTGATTTTGGTAAAAATGCAAATATATTTATATTACCTATTTAATTTGATGTTATATCAATAACTAAATGATTAATGTAATTACATTGTACAAATTGTACACGATCTAAAAATAAAATTAACTGCGTTAAAAACAACCGACTTCAAAAACGGAAAAGTAAAAAATAAAAAAGATTTGATATTATTAATTACTACATATTATTTAGATGTGCTATTTATTAAATAGGTTTGATGTCGGTGCACGGGCTTAATACTAAGTGCTTAGTGTTTGGCACCGACTTCAAACCTATTTAATAAATAGCACATCTAAATAATATGTAGTAATTAATAATATCAAATCTTTTTTATTTTTTACTTTTCCGTTTTTGAAGTCGGTTGTTTTTAACGCAGTTAATTTTATTTAATACTTTTTAGTGTAATTTTCAACACGAATCAAACGAGCCCAAACTCGATAAAGTTGAGTCAATATATTACTGAGTTCCTATGGCCACCTTCCGATTCCATCATCAAATCAGCTCTATGTCATGATAATGTTTCATCGCTATCCAATTTACACACTTATACAAAATTTCAGCTCAATCGGTTACCGGGAAGTGAATCAAAGTTACTTGCTACATTCCAATTAAGTCATCGAGTACAGACAAAAATGCTCATAAAATAAAAACTACTGGGCCTAGCCGAATAAAATTTTTATGGGACCAATTCGACACCATCCTGCATCGAACAAAAAAAGAATCACGGAAATCGGTTCAGAAACCTCGGAGTAATCGGTGTACATACATAAAAAAAAAAAAAAAAAAAAATATACCGGCCGAATTGATAACCTCCTCCTTTTTTTTGAAGTCGGTTAATTATTTGTGAAAAAAAAAACAGCTTATACTCATTATTATACAATTACGCTTCTAAAAGAATATTTCTTGTTGGAGTTTAGTTACGCAAGAAATATTTACTTCTGTAAGTAATGGAAACTATTAAAAACTGCGACTCATGTTCCGTCAGTATTCTTCCAGTCATGGAATAGCAATTTGTTCAGAAAAATCCTACTTTTAATATATACCTATATCATAAGATATTACAAGTATTTTCCCAAATTAAAAAAAGTGATTCACAAAAACGATCACCTCTCAATAGTCTAACTATTTTCTATTTCGCTAATTTAGCAGATCGTTTAATAAATCACAGACACTCCAATATTACATCGTAATTACATTTCATTTTCTAAACATATTATCCATGTGAAATTTGTATTTATGTTTTGTATGCAATAAAGATTATAAATAAATAAAATAAATAAATATCCTAATATTTTTTCCTCTCAAAATTCATATCACGAACTCGTCTGAAGAGGATCACACCAGAGTCTAGAGTCTAGACCAACAACATTAATAAAACCCGACCAGAATAAACCTAGGCTATAAATATTAGGAAAAAGGCACACGCTATCATTTCTGAATAAGGTCAAAGGGATTACTTTGAAACCTTATCGCAAAAACTAATAATCCTTTACCTCTGGCCTACAACGGATCTTTAAATCTCCAAGATCCATTTTAATCTTGAAGCAAGAAAATTTAATGCTGAAACATCTGATAATTAATATTTTTTAACCTAAACCGCCTTCTAATTTTTCGAACTGACCAAACCTAAATAAGACCACATATGAAGTATCTGTTTTCTAATATAAAAAAAATATATCAAAATCAGAAAGTGCTCAAAAAAATACATTCAAATTGATGAATTCAGAACCTCTTCATTTTTTTTTAGGTTTAAAAGAACTATTTTGAAGTCAGTTGAAAATCTAATACTAAGAACATCTTCAAAAGCAAATATTTCCAACAATGTTTAAATAAACTATTCGCTATCACAATATGTTGAATGAAGAATGAAAATGAGATTGACATCGACCAAGCATACTTCACGATGTATTCGTACAAACATTCGCTGAGTATCTAGGATTTCTTATACATACATTTCATATATTTGCGGAATCCGCTCAGTTAATTCAAGCCAATGTTGATTCTGTTTGATTTGTTGTGATAGAAAAGTGAAAATATAAGGAAACGTAAATTGTGGACATATTTTTTATATAAATCATGTTTGAATGAGTTTGTTCGTGTATGTTATTTTATCCTTGTAAATAGTTTAGGTAGTTGAGGTAAAGAAAAAGCTTAGAATACTTCCGATAACATATCGTAGTATGTCAAATTCTACAAAAGTAATTGAGAAGTAACTCAGTTGAAAAATATTTATGAATAAAAAAGTAGTTATTAATATTATATACCTACTCGAAATAAATTATAGAAAAATGCCTTTATTACTTTATTTTTTATTTTTGCATACATAATACGTTTGCCCTCAGAATATCTTACAAGTGAAACAAAAATATTCCCGTACGTAATAACATTTTTGTATTCGGTAAGTAATGAATGGCTCTGAAGGAATACTAGGTTTTCGTAAAGTGACATTAATACTGTAAAACCATTCAAAGGCGACCCGGGCTCGCGATTTTCCCACTACTTTTATATTTCCTACTGAAACCGGGTATTTTTTACTCGTCTAAATTTATTTCATATTTTCAACACTCGCCCGTATTTCGCTTCGAGTGAACATGGCCTAGTATTTTATGTCCTCAAATGAATATGTAATTAGTGAATTATGAACTAGCTTTAACTCGCGGTTTAACTTCATAGGATGAATGTTGAAAATTCTAATTTATTCTAATACATAAGGAACTAAGGACGTTTTAAATGGCAGTAAAAATAACATAAAAACATGCTTTTCATTTGGACTCAGTAAATGAGTAATATAATTCTCGTTTAGCTAAAAACTTGCGCTAATTTTATAAAATAAAAATCTATTTCTAGACTTTTCACATAAGCCTTCCAGAACCAACCTGAGTCATAAACGACTTCAGTACGGAATTTGTCTCATAAAGCGGTCTCAATTTGAGTGCAGGTCTAAGCCAGTTATAGAACATAAAATTCTACCAACAAGCTTATCAAAAATATATACTTAGTTCATTTATTTAGAAATTATCAATTCCAAATATTAGAACATGATTCTAAAATAAATTCAACTTATAGTTTCCTACAGTTGCATTTTCTATACCATTCGCCTTACAACCGTTTAAAATCTTTAATTAAATGTTATTGTAAAGATATAATAATATACTAAGCGTAGTAACCAAACCTCTTTTGTGTATAAAATATTTATAATCTCAATATAACAGTCTAGATTCAGAGCTTACTATGTGAGGAAAATTTTAAGAGGATTACGAACTTCTGAAGTTGCCGCAAATCGTTATTTTTCTCCTTATAATGTTAATGCAAATAATGGGTAAAGTGTGTTTAATAAAAGCTGCTTTGCATCGTTACTTTCACGTTGTTTATTTGATAAATTACAAGCACAAACATGTTTTTTTTTTTATACGGCTAAATAGCAAAACAAATAAGGGATTGGTATTTGGTACCCGCATATTGTGCTCATCTATTTAATCATGAATATTAATTTTGATAAAATTTTTACTGAAAGTTCGAAGCTTATCCGCTCTAGCCATTTGGTATAAAATGGTTTTAAAAATTCAAAGCGATTCCTTAAGAAGTTGAATGAATTACTTAATTTTTTGTGGTTGAATTCCTGTCCTGATTGTGGCCAGATTATAATTTATCCCTTCTAAAGACGATGAAAAGATCACCGTAAGTTCTAAGAGGATTTAAAACTACCATTTTGAAACCAAGTGCAAAAATCGGTCAAGTGCGAGTCGGTTTCGCGACAGTAAAGGTGTTTAAAGTTATATGAGTATTCAATTTCTAACCTTTATTTCAAATACATTTTACTTCACAACATAATATAAAACTGAAAAAACAAAGTCCGTATGCTTAGATCTTTAAAATTAAGCAACAGATTTTGATTTTTTTTTAATAGATATAGTTAATCAAGTAAGGTTTTAGTAAATAATTAATTATGTTTTAGACAAAGCGGGCAAAACCGCGGGTGAAAAGCTAGTATGTTATAAAGTACTAAGTTTATGAGAACATATTGTTACTATTTCACACAAAATATTATGATCGGATGTGTACCTGAAAAACCGGCAGAATTACCTAGCATATTGTGGATTTTTACCCAGGTACCTAGTAAATACTGTGACTTTACTTACCTTGGTAACTTATGAAGCAATATAAAATAACATCACACAGATGTTTGTTATTCAGAGGAAAATTACAAGAACGTTTTGGCAGAAATTTTATATGCACATAGATTACGGTCTAGTATATAAGCCATTTTATCAAGAAGCCATGTGAGTTCACATGAGCTATTAATGACACACAGAACCTTTGAAAATACATATTTTTTATATATTTTGATCTGGCCAAATGAGAAGTGAAATGTCGAATATACAATATAATATTAGTTATTGTTAAGTCCTTTGATCTACCTTTGCAATTTCGAAATATAAGTATGTCCATGTCCAATCTTTTGTGAATAATTAATTTAATTACCTTGTACATAAAAGAGAATTAATCTTACGAATCTTCTTCTTCTAAAATGAATTGCAAAATGTGTTGGTAAGCGCATAACTCAAGAACGGCTGAACCGATTTCGATAATTCTTTTTTTATTATATTCCTTGAAGTACGAGGATGGATCTTATGTAGAGAAAACGTTAACATGTACCACGGGCGAAGCCGGGGTGGACCGCTAGTTCTAAATATATACTTTTGTTCCATTGAATTATGAATACTAATTCGAGCCTTCACTAGGCATAATATAATAACGCATAAATGAGACCAATTCATATACTCATTCTAAGTGCTTAAGAAAACTGCATTAACATTTATCACAGTTTCAGTTTAAAACCTCTTTTAAAGTTCAATTGAAACACAGAGTGAAAAGACCAGAAGTACAAATTCATCTAATACTTATATACTGTATTTCCTGATGTTTTTTGTAACCGTCAAGTTTGCTATACTGGTTTGTGACGTCAAACAATTAATTTCATGTTACGAAGCTGAGGTTTTCCAACCGTTTATTTTATAAAGGAATTCAACAGTATTTAATTGATAAAATGTGTTTAGTAGACATTATTTACTTCCTTTTAAACGCTTAAGTGAAAGTAGTAATAGACAGTTATTTCTTTCTAATATAAATTTACCAATTTATTAATTACTGGTGCATTCACTGCTCATTTCGATTGTACAAAAAACGTATAAAAATTTATTGCCCGAATCTTAATATATTTTTTTAATCCGTTATAGTTTTATGAACTCAAACATTCAAGTAAACAAACAAACTTATTAATAAGTAGGATCAAAGGTCAACTAAGTATATTTATAGAGAGTCACCCGCAACCTACGCGCAATTAGAAATACGAAATAGAATATTCACTACAAAAATATACTATCCATGTTATATTTTAGTCTGAATCCTTTTATTTAAACTATGTTAAACATGATAACTATTTTCGGCAAGTATTACAAATATCTTCTCATTTCTAGTACCAAGGGCATTCCAAACTTGGGCTATACATATAGCATACGCCTCAAATACCTGTGGATCGCTTTATAATGGTTTCACCCTCTCAGGCGTCCTTGAGGGCACAACCCTCCGTTCGGTGACCTTGTAACCGTCGCGCTCTAATATTTGAAAATAGGTAAGTCCACACAGAGCGAGCGGCCTCGCGAAACAATTGCTCGCAAGCTCGGTTGGTGTGGACGTGGCTCTGACAAGGAGAGTGACGTCACACGCGCTTTGTTCAGCCCAGCCACACAAACAGCTCGAACTGCTTCGCTTAGCAGTTGCTTCGCGAGGCTGCTCGCTCTGTGTGGACTGCTTATTTAAATTAACAACAATTCTATTCCCAAAAGCAATTATAAATGACGCGAGCTCAAGCGCCACTTTTAAAGATAAATCAATTACATGTTAGAGTTCTGTGGCCCAAAATGTAAAAATAGATTGCGATAGGTGATCCCTGTTAATGTGACCCTCCGTCCTTCCTCGTTATGGTTCCTTTTATAGAAATAAATGCGGAAATAGAAAAAAAATAACATATCATGTTGATACTGATTCAGGAATTACGGGTAGCTACGTATATAGCTACGTAGACGAAGGTATAATATGTAACTAATTTATTCAACAATAGGTTTCGAGATACTTTTGAATATTTTGAGTAGAACAGCGTTAAATTCTTCGTTCCTTATTTAATTTTAAGCCAGCCACATCATTAAAACAATATTAATCTTTGTGTAAACAGAGCATATTTATAGAAGCCACATGTTTAACGGTTATAAACATTTTTAATTTCCCGCCTCACGCTGACAAAATTTCACAAATTAAAGTTCACGTTGCTGCAGGAAATAATACGCTTTTATGTTGATTATAATACCTTAAGCTATCAATAATTTATGAGATGATAAATGGTTCTTGAGTTCGCCTTGCAAGGGTAAAAGCTTTTAAGATTATAAGGTAAGTTATATTTTATATAAATTACTACCTGCTGAAGTACTAGGGTGAAATTTTTATAAAAACTAGGCCACGCCTCTCTTAAAGATAGTGGTTTGAAGAATGTTCGGTTTAGTTTGAAGATTGTTTGAGAGTTATGTACTTACGATTGTACAAATCTTGGTACAAATAATATAATATATGACATAAATACAAATGGGCAAATACCTTTCCTATAACTATTATTTCTAGATGAAACGGATTTGCCGAAATTGGGTGAAAGCGCTTTTAGTTTTATTATTTACTTCAATTAGGTGACTTAATTCAAAAGGCAAAAGAAAAGGTGGTTTATACCGGTTTTTCTTTGTCCCTAAGTGAAAAACGTGTCGGTTTTTCGTAAATGACTATTATGAAACAAAATGGAAACTTTGTTTTAAATAAAAATTAAATAAATACTTTTGTCGTTTCAAAATTCGTGCCCACTAATGTTTGTAACTCAAACTGTTAACCAAAAAGTACATCATTACATATACATCATTACATTACATAATATATAGTAATACGTGTAGTACATAATAAATAAATAAATAAATATCATTAATTTTAACCATATATCATTGATAGCTATATCGAATCAGAATACCACACTATATTAACTCAGCTCAAGCTAAATAATCACTTGAAAGAACTAATCGATTATTAAACTATTGGAAATATAAATTATATCAACAAAAAACACAGATACAACGCCCCAAATCCCATACCATTCTATTCGTGGTTTAAAAATACCCGTAAAAAGGATTAGGCTAGGTCGTTGACAAGTGACATAAAACTAAAGTTAACCTGTATAAACCTTATATGGGTCGGTCTCAGCCCGAGGTGAGTTGTCGAGATTTGAAATACTGAATACAAGAAAGTGAAAGGATTGTAAGGAACGAGTGATCTCGGTCATACATCACGTGTAACAGAAATGTGTAAACTCGCTGAATCGAATTGGGTTAACTTTATTAGTTTGAGTGTTTGCTGCTAATGGATAGGGAGGTTGGAAAGTTGGTACGAATTGAGGAAAAAGGTACTGAATGACCGCCTCCTTGGTACTGCGGTTAACGTAACGGTGAACGTAGAACAGAGTCGTAGGTTAGATTCCCCGTGGAGACCAAGAAAAAAAATTCTCGGTGGCAGAACACAGAAGTCCGATCTCGTTTTTTATAATATGTATAGAAAATCGATCCGTAAATAAATGTACAAACGTACCCCACAACCGGAAAAACCACCCGGATCCGTGTTCAAGTCACCTTTTCAAATACTGTACTTGATATCTTACTCAACTACTGCAAGGGCCCTACGCTCTCTCTCTATGTCCGAATCGTCTTTTAGATCCCCCGTTAAAATGTGACCCAAATATTTAAATTGTCTCACGATTTTAACAGGAGAACCATTCAAAAATAACCCAGGTATTCTCTCCGGTCCCTGTCCATATCTAAATACCATCAATTCGGTCTTTGAAGCATTATACTTCAAGCCATGAGAATTAGCATAATTCTCACATATTGAGAGTAATTTTCTCAGACCCTTAATTGAAGGGCTCAGCAGAACCATGTCGTCGGTAATGAACATATACCAAAAAAAATTGTATAACACAATCGTCATACAATCAAAATTCACAAACCATTCACGCAACAAAGCGTGCCATACAACACAATACCTACACAAAACACAAATCCATTTAATTTAATTACTTAATTAAACACCGATCACAAATAGCATGATATCAAACACGTGCACAAATGGGTACAAAATAACGCTTGAAATCTTGCACACAACAACCGAATACAGGATTTAATGATCATTCCGATGCCACAGGGCACAAAAGACCAGACCGCGCACGCAAATAATAATTGCTGCGTATAAATGTGGCCCGTGAATGCAGCCAAATGCAATGATTGAGAGCATATAGCGGTATACTGGTGCGTCCACACTGGACTGGACATAACTTTAGTTAGATTTTAGAAATGCTACAGAACTTTCAAGACACTGCACAAAACATTCGGCTATAAAATACATGCATACAGTATGGTGCACACTTCGTAATAAAAATGAATCTCCTAGTGATGCTAAACGTAAAACTCGAGAGCGGCTCGACCAATTCAACAAAATTTTTCAACATTTTTGTCACAGCACAAGAAAGTTTCGTATCGAGAAAACACAAAAACGGACAATATGGCAGACCAACGTCTATTGGGGCAACGAGCATTAAGATAGCTATAGATAATTAGATATTGGTATCAGACCGGTGTGGCTACACCACAATGATCATGAAGCGACAAATTGTACGGTAAACTGTATTCCAATAATTCGTGCCAACGCATCAGACACTGTTGCAGTTGATAATGAATGATGTAATTAATTCTGCCGATTATACTCGTATGAACATGTTACTTGTGATTGAGTGTCACTACATAGTATTAAAAAGCTTTTAGCTTCGCTTTCTATGTACCTATGTCTGTATGCTTAAAACTCTAAAACTACGAAACGGATTTTGATGCAGTCTTATTAATAGATAAATTATTGATTCAAGAAAAAGTTTTAGACAAAGCGGACGAAGCCTTGGGTGGAAAGCCAGTTCTATTATAAATTACTCACAACCAGGTATTTAACTCGAAATCAGAACTTTCTTCATCAGGTTTCCCAGGCTTGGCAAAGATTGCTGTCCAACCACAAGGCTGTCTTTTGTGCAAATTTGTATCTTTTATAGATTTACTTATAAAAATAATCTCATTAAAGCAATGTAAATAAATAAAATATTTCGGTTATACTACAATTCAAATAAAAGACTTGCTTTCCGCCCGAGGACTTGCCCGCGTAGCCAAACAAAACCTACACGTAACAGATGATAAATCGCTGTAAAAAGTAGTCTATGTCACCCTCTAGCCAACTATCTCTAGAAATTTTATTTGGTATAATCACTCCATTGTTACGTCACGTTACGTGAAAGAAAAACAAACAAACGAATAAAACATATTAGTAAAGATAAACTACTGGATCTTATTTTTCTGCTAGAAGGGCTATGATAAAATTACAACTGCATTCAAAAACTGTTTCGGCTGAGAAGAACTAGGTAGCCAGTAACTTGATAGCCGCTTTTCCTAAGATATGTCTTTACTTACTTTAATTTAGAGCCAAAACATTTCTCAACTGTGATAGTATTCAAAAGTGCTATTAAGAGTCTAGCTTAAAATTAAAGTTCTTTTGGAAGTTCTTTTGAATGCGCTTATTATACATATAAAATTTGTTTGAGAAAACAATTTGTGCAGAAAAGAGCTGGAATTTTTCTTAGTTACTGACTTTAATATGATGTAATCACTAAATAATATAGATAATTCTATTTATCTATACTAATATTATAAAAAGGAAAGATTTGTAATTATGTATGTATGTATGGTTTTCACGCATAAAATACTGGACCGATTTTGATGAAATTTGACACAGACAATCTTTAGACCCTGAGAAAGATCAGGCTGCCTTTTATTGTGAAATATGTACACGGGCGAAGCCGGGGCGACCAGTTTTTAACTAATCTTATTAATCCATGCACATACCAATTCGGTATTTAAAATAAAAACAAATAAAAAAAAATACCATAAATTTAATAAAAATAGTAATCTTATATGAACCAAGAATACACAATCTTTAAGTTTGAATATTGAATATTACATACTAGATTATTTTATTATATTTCACTACAATAAATAAATAAATATTCAGGACAATTTTCACACACGACCGATCTGATCCCATACTAAGCTTTCGCTTGTGTTATGGAAACCAGATGGCTGAAAAACATACATATATATAATTTTTAAATAAATACAATATTTTTAAAAAGCAATATACCTAGTTGAATAACATAAATATATTTAAAACTAGTGGTCCGCCCCGGCTTCGCCCGTGGTACGTATTTAGTATCCTATATCCTTCTCCTGGCTCTAAACTACCTCCCTGACAATTTTCAGCTAAATCGGTTCAGCCGTTCTTGAGTTATAAGTGGAGTAACTAACACGACTTTCTTTTATATATATAGATGCAGGTAACAATGGATCAGGCTTAATTCAATTTATTTGCGTCACATTTTATTTACACCGAGATAAATTGATATCACGGTGTAAGTGTAACTTAATATGTCATTTATTACTTTTAAATATTCTTCGGATATCAAATACAAATTGTTATTATTTATTTTATGTGTTTAAATTTATATTAGTACGTAATATATTACGCATACACGTTTAAAAGGAGAATGCCCATGAAAGTATGGACCACAGTATAGTGTTGCGTCAATGCCAGAGTGGTTTTGGAGGGTTTTTCGATATTCAAAAGATTTTTACCAATTGATTTTTTTGTGATAAAAACAGGGGTTTTCAAGATATTGAGAAAAATGTGAATTAACCTCAAAACTTAAATAAACCCGATTTAGTTAGGTTTATGCGTGATTTAGGTAGTATTTTATCGTCTGAAGGTTATTTTTCGTTTAACATATTTAATCTATGCGTAGAGCTTATGCTTTCAGACAAAGTATATCTGTTCATCGGCTAGAAATCTTCCAGGACGGATTTCAAGAAAACCTAAATATATATTTAAATAATGCCAATAGAGTTTTTATTCGGTTTACATATTGTTGTTGTTGTTTGAATCATTTTTTCACTACATATTCGAAGAAAGAAACAAATAATAAATAACTGGTTACCTACCAAGCTATGTCATAATACATAATATTTTTTTATATATATTTATATTATTTTACTTCACTATCTATGTTTAAACAACCTACAGTGTATAAACAATACCTTACAGAGTGATTTTATGTTAATTGATTTTTTTGTAATTCAATGAAAACAATAATCGATATTAATACATTTAGCTATTTACCATAGTAAATGTCATAATAGTTACCGCTTGGTTACCGTGGTAACCGGTAATGGATACTAAATCTATGGTAACGGATCTAAACAATTACATGTCTTATTAGATTTTACAAAACATTCCCTGATCAAAATATATTTTCCGATAGTAAGAAGGCCTCTAAATTGCCGAGATTTTTTTTAAAAGTACATATTTTTATCTTGATGCATGAGAAAAACCTGTACCAAAAATGTAAACGGTAATGGACACTAAATCTATAATAACGGATCTAAACAATTACATGTCTTATTAGATTTTACAAAACATTCCCTGTTCAAATTATATTTTCCGATGGTAAGAAGGCCTTTAAATTGCCGAGATTTTTTTAATAGTATTGTTGTCTTGATGCATGAGAAAAACCAGTACCAAAAATGGGCATTCTCCTTTGTTTATTGAATTACTCATAAAACTTTGTTTTAAAAACACGGACATTGGAAAATAATTAATAAAAAATATATTAAGTAATATTATTTTATTACACATACACGTTCAAAATTATTTTTTTTAATGCACATTGGAAAATAATTAATTATAACAATCAATGTATGTTTCTTTATATGAAGTCAAAATAACAGATAATCAGTAAATAACAGAAAAAACCCTCAATTTCAACCTTTTCGGCTTTGATTTTATTTTTAATAACTCAGGCCCCGGAATCACAGACACAATAGAAAATCTATTGTGTCGTGGCCCGATCGGGCCGCTTGGGGCTCAATGGGTCCAAATGAGGTTACTGGACCATTTCATCCAATTCAAATCGGTTTAATCTAAATATATTAAGGCTTAGCCGTAGTTAAGTAACATACACACATACGTACAAACTTTTATATACAAAGCTGAAAATCCATGTGTCATTTAAGTTCATATTAAAATGTATATTATATGTACATGTTTTAAATGTTATTTATTAATACTGTTAAAGAACGTTAATTCAATATTTTGATATTATATATTGAATATAAAATTATTATTTGAATAATTCCTCGCATGAATTCATTGGAATATAATATTTAAAACGTTATTAATTTAAAGGTATTATATCAATCGTTACTGAACAATTTCGAAATTGTAAATAATTAACATTATTTAAGATATTATTAACTAGTTTGCCCCCCGGCTCTGCCCGGATTTATATTTACTGAACTTTCTTTTTTTTCCATTGGTTTGTGTGTATTTTATAGTATACATATACATATTCGTTGTTTAGTTAACCGATTTCAAAAAAGGTTCTCGATTTTTTTTAATCTAGTTTATAATCTTAAAAGAGATCTACATAATATCTCTTATTTAATTCGGTAGATCTCTCGTAATTAACAAATTACAATTTAATTTCATATTTACCTAGTAGTTTAGTAGTAGGTTTTAGTTTAGATTTAGATAAATTTTCCAAAGCTAATTTTTTTTTCATTAGCTCTAACTGGAAATCAACTCTACCTTTTATAATCACACTGCTCGCCAATCAATCCATATGTAGTATGTACTTACTACACTTAATATTATAAATGCGAAGGTAACTCTGTCTGTCTGTCTGTTACTTAATCACGCCTTAACTACTGAACCAATTTGTATGAAATTTGGTATAGACATTTTGATACCCGAGAAAGGACATAGGCTACTTTTTACCCCGGGAAATAGGCCAAGTTTTATCCAGGAAATCCCATGGAAACGGGAACTATGCGGGTTTTTCTTTGACTGCGCGGGCGAAGCCGCGGGTGGAAAGCTAGTTTTTAATAAATTTAATGTTCTTTTATTCATTTTTATTAGATACTATTCTACCGAGATGATTTAAAATATTTTTTTAATGTTTTTTTGGAGTTATACAATTATAGAAGAGATGAACCGACAAATGTGTTGGTAAGCTCATAACTCCAGAGCGGCTAAACCGATTTCGTCAATTCTTGTTTTTGTTATAATCCTTGAAGTACAAGGATGTTTCTAATAGAGAGAAAACGTAAACATACACAACAGGCGGAGCATGGGCGGACCGCTAGTGTTATAATAAATATTTATTTATTCACAAGAAATTAACAATTTTCAATGTTCATACGAATTGATATTCCCATTACAATTTTTATCGGCAACGATCGATACTAATTAAAAACATTAATAACTAGCGGTCCGCCCCGGCTTCGCCCGTGGTACATATTCACGTTTTCTCTACATAAGAAATCGTACTTCAAGGAATATAATAAAAAATAATTAAAGAAATCGGTTCAGCTGTTCTAAAGTTATGCGCTTACCAACACATTTTGGGATTCATTTTTATATAAAAGAGAAGATAAAGCTTTTAAAATAATATAATTACCTGCGACAAATCAACATTCTTGTTAAAAAATTACTCGTGTATTTTCTGATCAGATTTCACGCTTAGAAGATTTGTATTATTGTCATTCGGTTATTGTTTGTTGATTATTATTTGTGATATACTTTTTACTTATTAATAAAATAAAAATGATGATAAAATAAACTATTCAATACTTTAAAGGAATATTAATTTTAATTAGAATATTTCTCAAACATAAATCTTAAAAATCTCTACAAAAAATATTTAGGTTTAAGATTATAATTTATATTATTATAATAACTTAGATGGTATGAATTATACTAAAATAATGTAACTCCATAGAAACGTCTAATTAGTTTCAAATATCTAGAACATTAAAATTGAAATACAGAAATAAACGTTGTATTATTAAATTTACGCCACCAAAAATCTAATAAATAATTAGATTTAACAAGATATTTAGGTTGAGATTCAAGCATGGTCTTGTTTACTAGCGAAATCCACTTTCAAAAAATCAACAAGTAATCCAATTTATAAAATACGAACAAAATAAAATTAACAATAAATAAATACCTGATAAAAATACAACAATCACATTTTTATCTCAACCGTTTAATTGTTGACTCTATCCGCGTAAAAATAATTTGTACGCTTTATTTAAACAAAATAAATTACTACATATTTTCTCTATTATTTCTACAAACACACCTATTGTTTCAGCAAATGAAGGTTAATATTGACTCAAGCCCCGAAATATTCTGAACCACGCACAACGGGCATAATCTCAAAGTAAACACCCGAATTCGTGACCTTAACCATTAGAAAAAAATTACGCACGTAAAAAGTATTGCCGTGTATTAAAACCTCTTTAGTTTTTTTATTTTTAATCTGTGCTTTTTTTAATTTGGAAGTTAAAGTTTGTACGTACCGGGCTCGTGATTACGAACGAAGGTTTGCGCGGAAGGCATGAGTGCTGTGCGTGTATCACACACCGGTTGCGCGCGGGAACTGTCAAACGCTTTCGGCGGGATCTCGAGATACGGCCAGTGATGTTCTACGATAGATTAGTGACTTCTGACTTGTGTTATCGATAAATGTCACCCGTGGCCAAAGTTAATTGTACTACATTGTATTATCTACTCATTACGATTGCATACCATTCAATATTATAATATTTTGATAAATAAAATATTCAAGTAAAAAATATTTTTCTTTAAACGAATTTTTCTATAAACGATCTTCAAACAAAAAATGTAATTTGCATATCAGCGGAAATATTAAGAAAGCCGCGTTCAAACTTTCCAATGCGAATTTATTTTGTTAATTGGCTTAGCGGAATTCCATTACGCCACTTAATTTCAAGGGTCCAATTTCCCGGGCGAGAAATATCGTAATGTCTCATCCCTACGCAGGGCGCATGCGTACAAGCGTCCTAAGCATTCGCTGGGTAGACTTAGCACGTTGATTGATTCACGAAGTTGTGCGCAGGTTAACTCTCCAGGCACGTGCCTTCGCCAACCTCAAAGGACCGTGGCGTCCTTCCCTTCGTTCCAAAAGTGGAGCCCTAAAGGGGAGCGCCTCAAAAAACAGGGCTCAAAACAAACTGGCTGGCCTTATCTGGGCACTTAGCGAGCGTGTCATTTGTTTTGCAAGAGTATACGCTCAAGTTTGTTGTAGCGGGTGAATGCGCGATCTTCACCTGTTCTTTTGAATTAAATAGTTTTGTTATGATGCTTGAAGGTCGCAGTATTAATGTAAATCGGGATCTAGAAATTATTTACTGAACGTAGTGTATAAATTATCTTACTATGATTACATATTTTTGGTTATTTTGGTCCTTCGAGTAACATTGAATTTTTAAGTAAGAGTTCAGTTGAGATAAATTTATTGAAACCGAAATAGTTTTTATTGAAAATAAAAAACATTTTATTGAAAATAAAAAACATTTTATTGAAAATAAAAAACATTTTATTGAAAATAAAAAACATTTTATTGAAAATAAAAAACATTTTATTTTATTTATGAGCACATTTTAGTAACCGAATTATAAGATTGCAATGAGTTAATTTGTTATTAGTAAATTGACAGGAGAAATCACGGGGCTTAGCTAGTGAAGCATAAAATAATATAGCCTTTTAGCGGTGAAAACGGTTACACAGTTATTCAGGACTCCCGACCAATTTAATGGTGTAGAAATTCCATAAACGCCCGAAACAGTTTAGATTTAAATAAATGTGCGAATCGGTAAAAAATATTAATTACAAGGGTTGTAAATGTTAATTATATTTATGTACTAGCTTACCGCCGGCGGCTTCGCCCGCTTTGACTTAAACCTAATAAATTATATACTAAAACCTTCCTCTTGAATCACTCTATCTATTAAAAAAAACCGCATCAAAATCCGTTGGATTTAAGCATACAAACGGATATAGGGACAGAGAAAGTGACTTTGTTTTATACTATGTAGTGATAATGTACCGTTTGTTAGAGGAAATGGGGAATCAAAATCTATGTCGCTCGCTTTACCTGTAAGCAAACAAATTACACACTTGAATCACTCTTATCTATTTAAAAAACTGCTCCCCAATCGGTTGGGTAGTTTTAGAGATTTTATCAAACATAGAGACAGACGGATAGACGGATAGTAGTGTAATTTTTCCTTTTTTTTAATTGTTCCAACTTACGATGTATTATATTTTTATACATGGAAGTGAATAGACTAATATGGTTGATATTAAACGTATTTTCATTCTAAACTATGGAAATATACTTCTAGCCAAGTGCCGTAATGTGGTTTTCGTAGAATACTGGATTTCTATACATGCTTTGTACTCCGCCCCTGCTCTATGTATTCATAATAAATTTAAATCTCTAGGTATAAGTTTATTTCATTAAAAAGAGTAATGAAAAACATATTATATGGTCATATATGGTACGAACATATGTATTATGCTCAATACTTATATTCATATTTGACCACCAAATCACTAAGAACAAAATGTTCATATCAAACAATTGTTTTCACTAGACCGAATCGAACCCACACCCTCCCGTACAACTACTAACCACTGAGCCACGACTGCAAACAAAAACAACCACTCAACCGTATAAATTATTCATGTAATGGCGCGAACTATTAGCCAAATAAATGTGTCTCACATAGGTATGTCAAAGTTCCCAAGCTCTCAGTACTCACTAATCATTCAGGGGAAATCTCATTAAGTAATCAAATGTGGATTTTGGCGCCTAACCAAGACGCACACCACTACACACTAGTGATGTAATCACCACACACACCCCCACAGACCGGGTGTTGTGTGTGTGATTACATCACTAATGACATTATAGACCAAGGCTTTTTTCTACGAGAATGTTTACGAATATGAAATCTAGTGATGTCTATTTATGAGTGAGGTTTGATCAAATTCTATGCATTTTAATGATGTCACATACCTATATCGTCGTTATTTATTTACAGTATTACTTTATGTTAGAATATGTAATATACAGTATTCTTCAGGCAGTTTTACGTCGTATAATTACGTTTTGAAATGTTCAGTGAGCTTTCGAAACACCAACAGTCTTAAGTATTACTTATGTACCTACGAAAACTTATAAAATATGCTTCTATATCACATGAGAAAGTAACACATTCATCGTTTTAACCTATAAATATAAACGTATACAAAATCTAGTTAAATTGATGATAAATAAAATAAATATTTTCAGGACAGTATGTGGTGGTATCTTTGGGGGAGGCCTATGTCCTGCAGTGGACGTCTTGAAAGGCTGGAATGATGATGATGATGATGATGATGTGGTGACGGTATTACATACATATTCACACCCTCCATCTCGTCAAACAATACACAGAGTTAACAATATACAGGATGTAAAAGTACATATGAATAAAATCAAGCACACAATAAGCTTCAACTATTGACATCTCTGAGGATTGATAAGGACACGATTTGAGATGAAAGGTATGGATTGAAACCGTTCATGTGTAAAAGAGAGGGCAAAATGTGTAGTTTAGGCGCGAAATTTTAGATTTATAGTATGTGGTCTTATTATTATAATATATGGAGTGAGATTTTGTAAATTGGTAAGTTAACGCTTTAAAAACTGTCCCATATTATATTATAGTCTTTATCTACTATAGGAAAAATGAATCTCAAAATAAGTTGGTAACTCGAGAACGGCTGAACCGATTTAGTTAATCATATTTTTATAATATTCCTTGAAGTACGAGATGGTTCTTATGGAATAAAAACATAAACATGTACCGCGGGCGAAGCCGGGGCGGACTGCTAGTAACTATTTTAATTAGGTATTCACAAGCAAGAGGCTTTTTATTTTAAAGTAAAACTGTCATTTTTCATACAAATATTACGTAACAATATGAAATCACAGATAATATAATATGTACAAATGTATATCGTTGAAGATGTCATTTTGTAACCGTAGGGGACGCCTCCCGTCACACCATTGTATTGGAAAACCGAAAATGATTCGTGCATTTTTTAAAAGGAAATAATTTTTTTTTTTAATGCAATAGGAGGCAACAGAGCAGATGCGTCACCTGGTGGTAAGTGCTCCACTTCGCCCATAAGTACCCACAGTGCCAGAGACATTGTGAGTATGTTGCCGGCCTTTCAAGTAGGAATATGCTCTTTTCTTGAAGGTCCCCAGTTCATAGCCGTTTGGAAAAGCCGCATGAGGGAGTTTGTTCCAGATGTCTTTAGTGTGCGGGAAGAAAGATCTTTTATAGCGCACAGTTGTAGATTGCCAACAGTCAAGGTGGTGAGGGTGGTATTGTTGGCGATGTCGTGCTGTACGGTGGTGGAACTCGGCGGCGGGTAATGTACCAAACAACTCTTCAGAGCACTCCCCATAGTAAATGCGATAGAGAACGCATAAGGAAGCGACATCTCTACTACTAATTACTACTAATACTATAATACTTATTTTTATTGCATTCGAACTTCTTTAGGCGCGAAGACAGTAAATTTTCGATTTTGGTATCTTTGAATCTTGCAAAAGAAGTTTCACTTCTGACACTTGTGCTTGGCACACACGCCCTTTTTTATAAAGGAAATTATGTCATTCTTATAGAAAGAATTATATATATAGCTATTCTTATTGGTTCCGTAGTCAAATGACATAATCGGAAGCCTTATCCTTTTTGGGGCATATTTTTCAGATTTATGCTCATAATTATTAAAGCGATTAATATATTATGCTATTTTTAATGAATTTTTTTTTATTATTTTTTTTTTTATTAGATGTACTCCACACATGTCAATACAAGCACTTCAACATTCACTTCACATTTCTCATGTAAGACATGGTTGACATAAATTAATAATTCAGGCCCCGGAATCACAGACACAATAGAAAATCAGCTATTGGTCGTGGACCGATCGGGCCGCTCGGGGATCAATCGGTTAAACTAGCTTTCGCATATATAATAATAAAAAAATGTGTGCGTGTACTAGTGTACACACGTAAGAAGTGAAACTTCTATAGGACCTTATTTTTCAAAAAATAATTTACTAGTTATAAGCCACTTTACAGAAATACGTCGAATCGCGCGTGGTAGGGATAAGAAAAAAAAGGCGCGTAACGGAAACATGTCACGCGTAACGAAAAAATGTTACACTAAATTTTTTTCCAACCCCGATAAAGAAGTTTCACTTCAAAAATGTATGGATTACACTTTTTCACATAATATCCTACAGACATTTCTGTTTTTACATTTTAGTATATAATTTTCATTATTTCCCACCTGGAAACATAATATAACCTAACATAACTTATAAACAGCTTTTATACACCTCTATCAGACAAGTAAAGAATCATAATATTCTCACGCTACATGTAATGATAATCAAAACCTACATTTAGTTTTAGACATAAAAAAGTTAAGTAATAACGAGGTAATAACCCACGTGTAACTTTTAATAGCTAGCGAAGTATGTTAACAAAATCATAACATTATCCTATGATAATATTGTACCGTGTTTACGGTAAACATATCAAAAATAACATATTGGAGAATACAGATTATAACGAAAATATTGCTATGAAAAGGTTAAATGTACGGTAAGAATGTAGAGAATTTGAAAATTAAATAAAAGCAAAAAGATAATTTTATGATTTTTGAAGCAAAAACAATTTCTAAACATAGTAAGTAAGAGTTGCTCTTGTACGCTAGCTTTGAGCTATGATGTATGAAATATTTTCGATCAAAACGTAAACATTTATGTTTAATGTATAATTTTACACTTGTTTTATATCCGAGTCCATTCACTCCGTGTGAAATTATTTAATAACAAAAGTTTTATAAGTATGTGTATATGTTACAGTCAAAACGCCCTTAGTCAATATCCTTATTAACTGATTTTACCGGTCAATAACGTTATTGACTGGTTCAGGGTTTTGACTGTAACATATATAATACGAAACACAAAACAAAGTAATATAAACAAAATATACTATGATTCCGAGTTGTAGAATAAATTAATAAATACCTTTCAAGGTTCATTAGACGTGGTTTCAAATTACGTAAATGATCTCTAAAACGTAGAAATTCAGCTTTAAAACTTTATGAGGTAAGCGGCTAAGAGTTAAAGATTATGGTGAAAATCTGAAGTTTAATGTATTTGCTCTTTTCTTAGATCTTTTTTATAAAACAAGAAACAATGTTTCGAATTTGAAAACTTGATGTTTGAAAAAAACGAACCTGCTGCCAAGAGATATTTTTTATTTTTTGAAAATCCTGTTTCAATTAAGTATTAAATGGAAGCCATTATTAACATATTATGTAGTTAAATACATTATACTCTGTCTATTATGCTTATTATTGAATAAATATATTTTAATAAAATAATTAATATTTATGATATTAATATTATTGAATAAATATATATTAATAAAATTTTATTCATGTTATTATTGTAGTATTCATTTTATGTATTCTTGATAAATTTTTAATTGTGTAATGAATTTTATGTTTTTATAACTATGTACTTATTTTTTTTTCTCGATGGATGATAAATTTGATTAACTATGTATTTTTAGACTTAAAACTGAAAAATTTTAAGACCTGTTTTTTTATAATTGTTGTACACGCCTGCTTTATGGCCAATTCAGTTTAGGAAATAATGATTAATGTACTTCTGTAAATTGTATTAATTGAGTCATTATTGGTGTGTCTAATAAATAAATAAATAAATAAATAATAATGTTATTTTTCAATTACAAATTCATAAATGTTAAATAGCATATTATTCCGTTTACCGAGAAATCATTACATTATTATATAATATCCAATACCTTCCAATCCAATACAATAGCTAGAATTACCATATTTCGTTATTTAATAACGAGTTAATCGTAAATAAATAATCACATAGTGGAGTAATATAAATGTTTACGGAATCTATACTATAATATTATAAAGCTGAAGAGATTGTTTGTTTGTTTGAACGCGCTAATCTAGGGTCCGATTTAAAAAATTCTTTCGCTGTTAGATAGCCCATTTATCAAGGAAGGCTAGGTATATTCATCGGGAAGACTAACAAGAGTGAAGCACTGCGGGTAAAACCGCGAAGCACAGCTAGTTTGCATATATGCAAAATATTTTCCACAGAAATAGACGGTACCAGGAAATCATAACGTCACGAAGTTAAGAACACAAAGACAATTCAGCCAATACGTAAATTCCTGGAATATGTTATGAACTTATGATTTCTCACTCATTGTTTGTTGTGTCTTCTTTGTCTTTTAAAGAACACGTGTAAAGTTTTATTTTCATTATTCTTTTATAAAATTAAAACGTATTCAAGCGTAATAAAAATAAGAGTAGACATCTTGTTGGTTTTACTGTTTCATTTATCTGCTCATTCTTCATATTATCTTGCCATACTCAATACTTCTATAAACTTATTAATTTACTGTGTAAATTTCCATATTACAATGAGCCGACTATGCCCATCTCTTCTATAACAATGATCATGAGATCAAGTGTCAAATTTACCTGAACGCCATGTGCCATATCTTTAAAAACTTTAAATGCGAGTTTTAAAGCCAGCTTAAAACTACGTTTATAAAGCAGCTTAACGAGATAATATGTTTTAAAAGTACGAAGTTGTTCCGCTGCGATAGTATGTACTTACCTTAATAAATGTTTAACGCTGTTTCGAAACTGTAAAGCTGGTGACACACGATGCGGAAGATTGTATAATTAGCATGATATGAGGCTTGATGGAAGTAGTGTGTACTGCACCTGAGCGTTAAATCGTATACCTTGACAGCCTTTATAATTTATCATCGCTGAAGCGAAATCTTCATTCATAACAAACTGACTCAGCTTCTAAACATTGAAATTATGTTATAGCGAAGTAATTATACAATTAGTAAACATCTAGGTACCTACCTAATGTATGGTGGGCACAACCTTCATAGCAAGAGTATGGACACACTATCTGAAAATTTTAATGGCATGATAAATATTTTTTTCAAGGTTGCGTCATGATAATACCGTCACGTCATGGTGCTACGCGACGATTTTCTTATGTATCTTTGAAGCCATAGAAGTTTCACTCCTGACACGTGTGATCGGTACACACGCTCTTTTCTTGTTTGCAGTAATATCATTTGATTTAACTTAAGCCTTAATTTTCAATCTTAAATACGTAAGTATAGCCTTTTAATGTAGTTTTCGAAGAGATAAAAAATGTGCACCATTCGTGTCCACTTTTACCACTTTGTTGATAACAGTGTTGTTACAATTTTCTATATGAAAATATCGCTGGTACGAATAAGGAACTGCAGTTGTCCAGAATGGCACTTTAGAATAAATTATAATGCACTTTAACAAGCATGAGATTCATGTGCATAATTAACTTAGTACAAAGTTAACTTACAGAATATAATATAGTACGAAACGAGGAAAATCATAAAAAAATGATTACCATATTCTGTGAAATACCAACCTCTATTTAGTTCCACAATTTAAACGTTTTTACCTTCTTATTAAATAACCTTTTAATGATCACCTCTAGAAACATATCAAGCCGAAAAGTTCTGAAGGTCTATGATTTCATCTCTCAATACTTTAATTAGTAACACAATAATAAATTAATTTCCAACAATAACCAACACAATTGTGTATTAATTATTATTGGCGCTGAATAATCTTAATTAATCGCTACACTAGTATCGGTTTCCCTTCTAATCGAAACATCACAGGTTGTCACTGAAAATCACAACTCAAGTACTAATAATACACGCAAATTCTCCAAGAAGTTTACAATACATTGCCCAGTGTATACGACTCTGTAAACGCCGTCAACGAGAGGTTTAACACATGCGAAGCAATGTATTAGAGTTTTGCGATATTTTCAAAGACAATTCCCGTAGATAGAAACCTCAGCTGTGGTTATCCAATGTTTATAGAACGTGACATACAAGTTCCTTGCGCTCGGCTTTTAATTGCTTTTCTTATATTAAACTTTAACAGTTGGACGACTACTTTGAGCGAATCATATTTACTTTCGTAATTACTTACCTTGTATCTACATTGATGAGATAAAAGTAGTGGTAGCGTTTTGATACCTTTTATTTTAAGGATTATTATTTTAGGCTAATATTATAATTAAAAATTTCAGGTTCTCAGAATAAGCAAAATCAATATTTTTAACCAACAGCACAGGTTTCACACTCTTATTTTGTCGTTAAGCCTTAATTTGTATGTATAGCTAAGGTCTATAAAAACATCTCGCTATTCCTTAGCCAAAACCATATTTCTAAATACATACACTTCTACATTCATAAATTTATCGTTTCAATATACGTTAATCCATTATATCTAAGTTTGCAATAAAGCTGAAGAAATAAATGTACGGACGCTCACGAAAAGCGGTAATAAGAAATATTACACACACGAAGTATTGTTTAATATCAACACAAGCTGAGACGTGGTTCATGAAATGAAAGAAAATAGCATTAGATGGTTAACCGCGCCAATAAATGGCTGGAATGGCTTGTTCTCTCTCGCTCGTTTATTGTTGTCTTAGTCACGCTTATTACACTATATTTTGATTGCGCGAGTTACTTCGAATATAGTATTGTTCTTTGCTCTCTAGTTCCTAAAAATAAATAAACATACGAAATGTTGTAAATTTTGCATAACTTCTATACAACTAATTTTAAAAATATGAAAAACATTTCTCAATCAGTAAGAGCTCAATATATTTTATGTAGCTGTTTTATTACACTATAATTGAAGTAATAATTATTCCGACGGGTGAAAATTAATTAAAATATCTCATACCTGGCAAATTTACATTAAAGTAAGTCATATATGGATTACGGGTAGTAAAACATATTTGATTCCTTCCATTACTAGCGCGAGCTATACCAACTAGTCGTTTTCACATTTACTGGACAAAATATAAAAATAAACCGGCGTGTTACTGCTAATGGTTATAAAATTACACAGCGGTTCAAGGGAAATGGATTTCACATTTAATGGGGAGGTGAGAAAAATGCTGGTTGCTTAATATCGTATAGGTACCTAATCGTAAAATTACCTTATCACTACATAGTATAAAACTCGCTTTCTCTGTCACTACCTATATCCCTATGTATGCTTCAATGCATGCGCAATGGATTTTGATGCGGTTTTTTAATAGATAAAATGATTCTCGAGGAAGAATTTAGTATATAATTTATTAGAATTTAGACTAGTAGCTAGTAATACTACAGAATAATTTTGGGAAGAGCATTTAACAGATAACAACAATATTTAATTCATGTCGATGTATTTCTGAAGTGGCTATAGCAGGCCATACTTAATATTATAAATGCGAAAGTAACTCTGTCTGTCAGTCTGTTACTCAATCACGCCATAACTACTGAACCAATTTGCATGAAATTTGGTATAGAGATATTTTGATACCCGAGAAAGGACATAGGCTACTTTTTACCCCGGGAAATAGGATAGGTTTTATCCCGGAATTCGGAAATCCCACGGGAACGGGAAATATGCGGATTTTTCTTTGACTGCGCGGGCGAAGCCGCGCGTGGAAAGCTAGTTAACATATATTTTTTCCAGGGGCCGTAGTCTGGACTTGTGTCGGTATAATTATCGATAAACTAATTCATATTTAAATAAAAATTATAAATATCTAATTCATTTTTAAATTCCGTCGTTAGCAATATACTTTCGGTGTTGGATAGCCCATTTATCGAGGAAGGCTATAAATCATCACGCAAAGACAAACCGCGGCATGCAGCTAGTCTTATCTAGAACTCAAAAGCCTGGATATGTGGTTGGCAAGCTTCAACCAAACTAGGATAGATTTATAACAAAGACGACCTGGAAGAAATTTGTCAGATAGATATCACTTTTGGGACATATGACGCGATTACGGATCCACAGCACTTATTTTGCCAAATATTTTTTTTTTTGTATTTGTTAAACAACAATTGAATAACAATTGAAATAATTTAATAGCCTTCCGACCGCAGCCTCACCCCGCTTTGCCTAAAACCTAATAAATTATATATACTGAAACCTTCCTTTTGGGTCGAAATGTCTAGTAAAAAAACCACATCAAAATCCGTTGCGTAAAGTAGTTTTAAAGATTTAAGCATAAATTAATGGGGACAGAGAAAGCGACTTTGTTTTATACTATGTGATAATAGTCCGTTTTTGTTGATTCGGTCCGGATTTGTAACATTCATTGATCATGTCTATGAGTCTATCTATGGAATGCTCTTTTTTTTATTTTTTTTTTATGGTTAGTAAATAATATTACCACTCATTAATTCAGCTAAAATCAAGCTTTATTAAGCTTAACTACTAGATTTTAGTGCCATATTCAACAATCTTAATACATCTACACTAATATTATAAAGAGGAAAACTTTGTTTGTTTGATTGTAATGAATAGGCTCATAAAATACTGGACCGATTTTAAAAATTCTTTCACCATTCGAAAGCTACATTATCCACGAGTAATATAGGCTAGGTTTTATCCAGGAAATCCCACGGGAACGGGAACTATGCGGGTTTTTCTTTGAAAACGCGGGCGAAGCCGCGGGCGGAAAGCTAGTACATTATAAAGGCGGAAGTTTGTAAGTATGGATGTTTGTTACTCTTTCACGTAAAAACTACTGAACCGATTACAATGAAATTTAGCACACATATAGAGGGTAACTTGGATTAACACATAGGATAGTTTTTATCCCGGAAATCCCACGGGAACGGGATCTATGCGGGTTTTCTTTTGCAAACGCGGGCGAAGCCGCGGGCGGAAATCTAGTATTAACTAATTGTAGAAATGTAATTACAAATGAAGTACCTACTGAAAGATAATTTGAGAATTTGAAGTGAAACTTCTTTATCGGGGTTAGAAAAAAATTAAGTGTAACATTTTTTCATTACGCGTGACATTTTTGCGTTACGCGCAATCTTTTTCTTATCCCTACCACGCGTAATTCGACGTATTTCTGTAGAGTTGCTTAAAGTAAATAATTTTATGACAAATAAGGTCATAAAGAAGTTTCACTTCTTACGTGTGTACACTAGTACACGCACACATTTTTTTATAATAATTAAAAATCTCTAAGACAGTTTCATTCCAATAATACTTAAACAAATGACAGATTTTGTCCTCACCCTCATCTAAAATAACTTACTATTAAAATTCTATCGCCCGATCTAGGGTTACCTATATCCCTGACTGACCCAAATATAAACTTTAGACTTAAAACTTTCAGTTTGGAAAAGTTATATATTTTGGTGTTAATCAGTAATTAGGATTAAACGCAAAACGAGATCTAATCTGTTTGTTTGTGTGTAACTTTTCAACTACATTTCATAAATTCTACTTGAAAATTATGTTATTCTAAAATGTTGTATATTAATTTTCTGAATTACTGTGTAGACTACTTCACAAAATTTTTAACGAAGTGCAGTTGTATGTAATTTATTATAATAATTCGTAAAAAACAAGTTTTTTATGCCTTATGCATACGTGCTTATTACATTTTTTTAACAAGACTCAAAGCAATATAATTAAATTGAATCCACACCCTTTGATTAGGTATATAGTCATGGTCATTAACAAAATGCCTGGTCATGGTTTTAAGAATATTAATCATTATAGTATTTATTTCATACTAGGTTTCCGCCCGCGGCTTCGCCCGCGCAGTCGAAGAAAAACCCGCATAGTTCCCGTTCCCGTGGGATTTCCGGGATTGCGTCATTTTCCCGGGATAAAAAGTAGCCTATGTCCTTTCTTGGGTATATAATATATCCATACCAAAATTCATGAAAATTGGTTCTGTAGTTCAGGCGTGATTGAGTAACAGACAGACAGACAGACAGAGTTATTTTCGCATTTATAATATTAGTATGGATTTTCAAAAAAACATGTACTATAAAATATTAATTTGAGCTTAATGTGCATATAATATATTTTCAGAACAGCATCTCCCAAATTAAGCTCGTAGGTTTATAACATTTATTTCCAATACTGATCAAAACTGTACCATGTGAATTTCGGAAAAAGGACTTTATTACGGGGCTATAGGTTTTATTTTTGAATGAGTTTTGGGTAACAGGGTTCACAAAATGATATGAACTGAGACAGGAAAGTGTATTGCTTGGTGCCAAAAATAACTATAGCAAAGAATAATGTATTTCACCTGCATTGACTTTATAGCGCAGCAGTGCTTGAAATAACTATTATTTAAATACTTATGTGAATATATATCTACGATATCTTAATATATATAAATCTCGTGTCACAAAGTTTGTCCTCAATGGACTCCTAAACCACTAAACAGATTATAATAAACTTCGCACACCATGTGCAGTTGGATCCAACTTGAGAGATAGGATAGCTGTTTAAACATGTAGGTACCACGGGCGAAGCCGGGGCGGACCACTAGTAATATATATGATATTATTATGGTAGCAATAAATTCTTCTCAATGTATGAAAAATGGATTTTAGGTTCCTCTGCTGGATGGAGCCATTACTAAGTGAAGAAGAGCTTACGAAAGATATTGCTTTCAAATATTACATAATAATATATACCTAATCGAATTATGATAGTTTACATAATATAATAATAACTCAATAATCAAATCGAATTATTAAAAATACAAAAACGACAAGATATTTTACTAATAAAGCAATATCTAACAAGCCTTTACACCATCTGCAGCATTCACATACCGTAATTCTCATTACCATCACCAAAATACCATGGCAACCACATGAATGAACAAGCAGTGAATAGGGACGAAATACATCGATACAGCTATAGCTACAAAATAGAATCTAGTCGCTAATGACGTGTTAAATCCCCAGGTACAATGGGTAATATGCCGGCGATTCATACTGCCATTAGCGAGGAAGCAGATATTTCAGTTTCGTGTGCATATCTCTTAATGTTGTACGAAACATGATTGAATTTACGGGTGAAAATTGGGGTATGTTTTTGAAATATCGATAATTGTTTTTATTTAAAGAACAAGGATTCTAATAGGTAAGGTAGAATATAAGTTGCATTTAACTAAAAGTTCATAAGTTTAGATTATTTAAGTAAATATTGAAAATAATCGAGGCTAATTTACACAAACTGCTTGCATGACATGGTGTCCTTTTTAACATAAAATAAATAAATAAATACATAAATATTTCGGGACTATTTTCACACACGGCACGATCCTATCCCATACTTAGCTTTCGCTTGTATTATAGAAACCAGATGGCTGATAAACATACATATATAATCCATACTAATATTATAAATGCGAAAGTAACTCTGTCTGTCTGTCTGTCTGTTACTCAATCACGCCTTAACTACTGAACCAATTTGCATGAAATTTGGTATAGAGATATTTTGATACCCGAGAAAGGACATAGGATAGGTTTTATCCTGGAAATCCCACGGGAACGGGAACTATGCGGGTTTTTCTTTGACTGCGCGGGCGATGCCGCGGGTGGAAAGCTAGTTTTAAATAAATACTTATATAGATAATTAAAACCCAGACACAGAGCAAACATCTATGTCCATCACACAAATATTTGCCCCGGGTGGGAATCGAACCCACGACCAGTGAATTGGAAGGCAGGTCCACTACCAACCCAGCCAACCGGCCAGTCAAAATGTTGAGGAACTTCACACAACTTAACAATCAATGCATATTGCATATTTATATTTTTGTAGAGAGAGTAATAGTTATTACTGAAACGTTTAATAATTGCAAAAATAATAAAAAAAATAATTTGAATATAATTTATCCCCATATCTGAACCACTGATTCTTTTCATCACAACCCGATGCGGATAAATACAATAAATCAAATTGCACACGACATTTCCAAAATTTACGTCAGCCCACGCAAAACCAATACACCCCATAAATTAGACATTAATTTATGACTGGTAAAAGGTATAAGGTACAATGGGGTACATTCTTTCATCGCGATGATAAATGTTGATAAATGAGCCATCTTGGTGGTGTTTCCCTCTTTTTGTTACGTAGCAATGTCTTCATATTTTTAAAGGAAAATGTAAGGTATGTGCAGTTAATCATGTTTCTGTATGAGCTTGGCAATTATTCAATATTACTTCCCTTATGACCAGCTGTATTTTCAGATTAGACACTGTGTATAATGTTGGTAATTTTGTTATGTCACCATTTTTAGTACCTAGGTAATTATTGTTATAGTAGTAGTAATCCATTTAGTTCGGGAGTATAGGTAGGTACTACGCGTTTATTTATGTTGACCAAGACTTGACTATTCTAAAGTTTGTTTATTAAAGTTAGCTTTTCCTATACTATCATTAAAATTAGCATAACCCTAAGATAAACCAGTTAAGTATCCCAGTATAAATGTTGTCAATAATAATCTAATACATCTCAAGAAAGCTATTTTCTCACATTCTAAAAATGCCTTTACTTCATTTAGCTGCACTTTTGGAGGCACTCCGGAGGCTATCTGTCAGAGTTGATTTTCCCTCCGTATTTTAGAATTGTGTGGTAAGCTAAAAATATTGGGTCCATTCACAATTATATAAGAGAAAATATTTGGAGAGAGTACCTATTTCATTTGGCATCTATTTCAATTGTATGGTTTGGTTACCTTTTGTCACAAGACTCTACTTACATAAATAACGAGGAAAATATAGTGAAGTCCTGTGTCCCCGTAGTGGGGTAAGGGGCAATTGCATTATGCATACATCTGTTTCACTGATCGATTTTCTTTAGGGACAAGTAGGTGATCAGCCTTCTGTATCCTACCAGACCGAGACATTTTTTTTTCTTCGTCTTCACCGGGAATCGAACCCAGGACCCCTTGGTTCTATACGCTCACGCGTCAACCACTGTACCAAGGAGGCGGTCCGAACGAGAAAAATATACTATCTCTTTATTGTTCAAAATGAAATATATAGGAAAGTATATGTTACTTTCTACTTTTACACAGGTACCTAATTTTGGACACTTTTCAAGAGCAGAGCACTTTTCAACGTGTCATGTGCACTAATTAATAGACCAAGAACATTCCATTTCAATTTCAACGTAAAATACGACAAAATAAAGGTAAAACCATTTTATTTTTCCACAATTAAAGTCTGAAGCGAACAAGGTTCAAAACTGCGGGTATTATTCATTTTACATTCATAACAATTCACTGCTCCTGTCGTCTGTCACGAACACTTGCAACAGATAATACCTTTTAATTTTTATTATTTATAAAGCTGTTTTGTGCGTTTTTATACCACTTTGGATTGTAGAAAATATGATATTATGACGGAAAATTATAACAATTTGCAAGTGTAAACAGTTACGGATGGCGTAAATATTTGGTTTTGTTGGTAAATTTATAATCTAAATAAGTAAACATAGATGTCTCAAAAATATTTAAAAATTGTTCCTCTTGTCAGTAGGACAGACAGTATAAAATATAAAAACGTATAAAAACAATCGAAAGTTAAGTTAACTTCCTCTGCTAAACCGAGACATTACGAGTATTTCTAACCCTCTACGGGAAATAAACCTACATCCTTTCATATTTAACAATTACGCGTAATCCTTTGTGAAAAGGTGAAGAACTCTAAACTGTGATACTAGCGCGACCTTCGAGCCCTAAGCTTATCCATAAGATCCCTATAAATTATGATAAGGGTATAAGGGTCCTTTTCCACCAGAGATGTGCCATGCTACGTTGCTGTGGACTCTCGAAGATATGATTTTCTAGTGAAACTTCTTTAGATGAGAGTAAAATTTCAAGGTCGCGTCGTAACAATACCGTCACGTCATGGAGTAAGGCGACGATTTCGGTATCTTTGAATCTTGCCAAAGAAGTTTCACTTCTGAGACATGCTCTTTTTTCTATGGAAGGATTCATTTTCGCAGCACGAAGTGTTCAGCACATCTCTGGTGAAAAAGTACTCTAAGGCAACGAGTATCCTATATTTTTTCTGAAAGAATTAAAATCTGAAATCCAACGTCAGGTCTAATTGGCAACCATGCTGCCCCATTTCTCACGCCTAATGACTTCCACAGTGAAGTGCGTCGCGGTAATGATACCAGCTAAGTTCACTGTAATTATTGTGGTGGACTATAGTGGGTTTTTCTTAAGTCAGAAAAACGTTTTGTTTTGGTTTTCAGGTTAACTACCACTCTACGGCTCTAGCTTTACACGTTACTTTGAAAGTTTCATTACCTAAAGTAGGTTATTTTTAATAGCTTTCAAACTCAAAACTTACCTGACACAGTGAACAATTCCAATAAAAATAATATTAAAATGCAACAAAAAAAAAAGTATTAATGAAATAAAATATTGTTTTAATATAACATAATAAATAAAACTGACTTATTATACAAACAAATTAACCAGACTAAACATCAGTAATCAACTTCTGGCCAGATTTGCTGGTGTCGTAATACCCCTGTGTCTGTGAAAGCAAGCAAAGCGTTTGGTTGTACACCCGACGATGTAGTTGTTATTGGACTTCCGTCCCTATGGAGTATGGGACTGAAGGATTAGAGGGTTCATGTTTGTGTACACATTTATGTAGGATACTCTCCGTGGGGATTGACTGTACCTGAAATTCGGTCAAGTGGACATTATAATATTCTAGACTAGCTGTTATCCACAGCTTTGCCTGCGTGTTCCAAAGTACTTCCCTCAGGAATTATGGAAAACCGGTAAGTTTATATTATCCTCTAGCTCCCTAGCCATCTCCAGACACAATAATCATAGTAAAAAACCACTCCGTTCCTTGAGAAAAGGACAAACGGATAAACAACAACACACTCACATTTATAATATTATTGAAAGGAATGCCATATTGCTTCGTTCGCATACTCTGCCATTTGACACCACAATAACCACATAGGTGATATTCCGCATAACTGATGAAATTCCTCATTTTTAAGTATGGTTGGTATTCAATTCGTATACGGTATGCGTAGAACAGTAGCAATTTATTATACAAGCATAATATGCTGTAGTATTATCTCTCTAGGGTTGCCCCTCAACCAGTATTAATAACCTGTCAAGGCACGCTTCTTGAATAATTATGAATGCATAGATTTCCTGTGTAACTACTATGTACCTACTATAATCTAGTTCAGGCAACGCATACTTCTATGCAGTGATACTTCTAGGTACTGTCATATTTATTATTGACTGTTGTATGCATTTACATTTGATTTCACTTTTTTCTCTGATGTACTTTTCGAACCTTCTGCCGTTTTAGTTTTTCCTTATCTGGATTAATGTTAGTCTTTAAAAGGAACAAAAATCTTTTTTTAAAACAAGTAGGTAATCTATAATATAAAAATGAATCACAAAATGTGTTGGTAAGCGCATAACTTGAGAACGGCTGAACCGATTTCGTTAATTCTTTTATTATGATATTCCTTGAAGTACGAGGATGGTACTTATGTAGAGAAAACGTAAATATGTACCACGGGCGAACCCGGGGCGGACTGCTAGTATTATATAAATGAATCCTCAACCAGTTTGTTTGACTGTTAGCTCGTTCGTAGTAGTGAAGTCCCATGTCCCCTAGTGGGGTAAGGGGCAGATGCATTATACATCTGTTTCACTGATCGATTTTCTTTAGGAACAAGTAGGTGATCGGCCTTCTGTGTCCTGCCAGACCAAGACATTTTTTTTTCTTCGTCTCCACCGAAAATCGAACCCAGGACCCCTCGGTGTTACGCTCATGCGTCAACCACTGTACCAAGGAGGCGGTTAGCTTGTTAGACGCAAACATACACACACACATTAATTATTCTGCTGTTTAACCTCCTTGACATAAATTAGTTAAAGTTATCATATTCTTGCACGTTCTTTTTGTCAAATGAAATAACACAATAGGCGACATTATTTTCTGTCTATAATTAATATTTCGTGATCGATTTAGGTTTAAAATAGTTAAATGGACCTTAGGGAAAGACAAAATTTGCTAACAAATCTAGATAAAGGTAAGAAACAAATGACAATTTATATTCGGAGAATCCACGAATATTTCAGCCTCGGCTATCCAGAAAACTAAATTAACTACTTAGGAAAATATTACGTATATAACTAGCTGTTTCCCGCGGTTTTACCCGAATTGCTTCGCTCCTATTGGTCTGAGCGTGATAATATAGCTAATAGCATTCCTCGATAAGTGAGTATCTAACACAGAAATATTTTTGCAAAGCGGAGCAGTAGTTCCTGAGTTCAATCAAACAAATAAACAAACAACAAACTAAAAATGGAGTACAATTAAAAAATCCTAGCTTTTTAAAATGCTTCAAAGGTATGGAGTGCTAAAAACTAGGTCTGCGTTATTGACAACAACAGTCTGTAGAAGAGTTTAATGTGTCGTCACTTTATGAACTCGGAATATGCTCCGTGATGTCTAAACTACGTGCTTTTATCTTTTCAGGGCAACTAGATAGACATTTTTTAACAATTTTTTTCAGATAATACTGAAAAGGTACTAGTTTTTTTTTCGTAAATCTGAATTTCTGAACTGAATTTAAGTAATTACATAATTACCATGTGTTTACTGTATCAGTGTTAATTTAAAATAAGAAAATTTTCTTAAAATAGAGATTTAAATTTATCAATTGACCACAGAAAGTAAAAAATAAATATATCTATTAAGATATATCATCATCACTACATAGTATAAAACAAAGTCGCGTTTTCTATCCCTATTTCCCTATGTCCCTTTGTATGCTAAAATCTTTAAAACTACGGAACGGATTTTGATGTGGGTTTAGTACATAGAGTGATTCAATAGGAAGGTTTTAGTGTATAATTAATTAGGATTGAGACAAAGTGGGCGAAGCCGCGGGCGGTAAGCTAGTACACAATAAAGTCACAAAATCGACAAGACCAATATAAACAAAATTCATATAAACCAAACCAATTCCAACCTGAAAAACTCCAATTAATATCTATTAATATACACAATAAATTCGAGTGGATCTATAATTAAAGTACCCATTGTCTATTTTTCAGCTCGCACCTCAATTACCTACGAGTATTCGTATATCGTATTCATTCACTAACTGTATACGAAAAGCAAGCGAAATGGAGAGCTAGTAATTAGTTCCATTTCGATACACTTTGATGGATATTTATAACTAGTTTCAGCTGGCGGTTCCACTCGCTATGTTCGGGTAAAAGCCGTATATGCTAAATCATATCTATGTCTCTAATGTGATGCATTTGATCAGCTATATTTGATTGAAAGGGCGAGCAATATGGATTTGTCCATCCATCAGTCTTGATAATATAAAGGATACTAAATGCGAGAGCATAACACATATTTAAGATTTCATCATCATCAACACGATTATATAGGGATTAATCTATCTATCGATACTAATATTATAAAGCTGAACAGTTTGTTTGTCAGGTCCGATCTGAAAAATTATTTCGGTGTTAGATAGTCTATTTTTTGAAGAAAGCTTATATATCATCACGCTAAGATCAACAAGAGCGGAGCACTGCGTGTAAAACCACGGGGCACATCTAGTACGTTATATTTAAATAAAAAAAGCCTTGATTATTATCGAGAACGATTGATTTTGGTTTTGTAATATTTGTGGTAGGCCCAGGGAAGGCTGAAACGGTAAAAAGCTTAAAATATAAGCAACCGGGTAGGCGAACTACACATGGGACTATGTATATATTATATATCTATGTAGGACTATGTAGATATGTATGTATCAATATAAACATAACATTAACATCATTTATCAGAGTCGAAAACTACTCAATTTAAATGCTTACACGAACTAGAAATCTTTTCAATAGAAAAGAAACAATGGCGTTAAAAGAATAAAAACGGTCGTGAGACGGCAGTCGAAGCACGTTCCCACTACCTCACGCAGATGCAGTGCACACTTATTAACTATCTCTTACTCTTGGATTTATTCAGGATATATGGTTAGTTTCTAGGGTTGCCACTTGCCTGAATTATCTTTTGTTTTTGAAGTTACACTTATTTTGGCGCGATGGAGAATAATGATGAGAGTGAATTTTTACGATGCGCGCGCACACCGACACCTAAATTTAACAGCATGAAGTTAGTTCTAGGTGGTATGAAAATTGATAACTATGTTCAAGTTGTACATTCTAGTATTTTTCCATACGCCAAAGAAGTATAACTTCTAACGCGTGTACATAAGTACACACACACTTTTTTTATTATAATATTACATTGATTCTGACGATTATTAAGTAAAATTGCTTAAAAATTCAACCTTTTCGTTCCACGACTCTTACCATATTAGAACTAAAAAATGCACATGGGAGGGAAGCCAAGCTCTGAAGGATAAATAATAATAACTGTTAAATTACAATGCACTAAACTTGCTTTGCGTATTCACTTTTCCAGTGTTTTTAAGTTTTCTTATTTGTTATGTTTTTAAATATTATTATTAATTTATAATAACAATGATTAAAGTCTCATGTTTTTTGTCACTTTGTCTCTAGAATATCCTACACAATACTGTGTAGACTTTCCTTCAACAAATGCTGATAAAATAAAAATGAGTAAAAGCAAAGCAATTAAGCCTTGTATTGTTTGCTCGCGCTTAGAATTTTAATAGAGTCTAAGGCACTTAACGCTCACGATCTAACAATGCCTTGTTACGGTTTTTCAAAGCGTTTATATATCATCATGCTTAGACGGAGATTTTTAATAAGGTCATATTGGGTATTTTTAACAAGGTATTATATCAACATCTAAATGTCATATATTATTGAAGTGAAACTTCTAGGCGCGTTGAGACTTGAGAGTAGATTTTCAAGATCACGTCATGGCGACGCGGCGACGATTCTGGTATACTCTAAAGGGTATCTTTGAATCTTGCCAAAGAAGTTTATTTTTAAATAGACGCGACTCTACAGAGCGAGAAGCCTCGCGAAGCATTCGCTTACACTTCGGTAAGCCCGTCTTAGGAAAAATGACAGCAAACGTGTCTACTGTCTACACTGACTGTGTTGCTTTGCGCAACATTATTTGCATCATGGGGCTGCTCACATTGTGTGGACCCGCCTAATGCTATATTCCTTGTAACTCTAGACGATGTTTAATTTTAGGTTAATGATATTGCGTCCTACATCAAAAAGATGACTTTCGCATTTTACGGCATTATTCGCCGTCTTTTCTAAAATGACTCATAATATTTCTTACATTACGTAATTTATCATTAAGTTTTCTCTCGTAGGTTGTATATTTATTATATTATATAATAATTAACAATCACAAAACAATTGCACTAAAGCAAGAATAATACACAAATATTTATTTCGTAAAACATTAATGTTTAATTAAACAGAAAAACTCGTTTTTAATTAAATAGAATTATTCAAACAACGTCTTTCACCCTTATAACGTAAATAATGAATGTTCGTCCTGACTTAGGTAATCAAAAGGATAGAAGGGGGAAACTAGTTACATTGTTTGTAGCAATTTAACTCTTTAACATGAAATAAGAATCTCTTGATTTAAAATGGTACAAAATTATGCGTAAAATAGTTTCTATTAATTCTTTTTAGTGTTAGTAATCACTACATAGTATGAAACAAAGTCGCTTTCTATGTCCCTTTGTATGCTTAAAATCTTTAAAACTACGCAACGGATTTTGATGCGGTTTTTTTTAATAGATAGAGTGATTCAAGAGGAAGGTTTTAGTATATAATTTAATAGGTTTTAGACAAAGCGGGAGCAGCCGCGGGCGGTAATCTAGTTCATACTAATATTATAAATGCGAAAGTAACTCTGTCTGCCTGTGTGTTACTCAATCACGCCTAAACTACTGAACCAATTTTCATGAAATTTGGTATGGAGATATTTTGATACCCGAGAAAGGACATAGGCCACTTTTTATACCGGGAAAATGACGTAATCCCGGAAATCCCACGGGAACGGGAACTATGCGGGTTTTTCTTTGACTGCGCGGGCGAAGCTGCGGGTGGAAAGCTAGTACAATATAAGCCGTCAAAGTTATTTACTAACTAAACTAACATTATCGTAAGTACCAATAAAAGTAGATTCTTAAATGATGTAGAGGTTTGACCCTAGAGGATTAAATCTTAATGGGATTGGATACAAAAAGGCCAGTCCTTGCTCACTTAAAGCGATAACATATTATCACTTCTATTGTGTAAGCCTCGTAAGTAAGGCTTGCTAAGTTGCTAGAGCGTGATGACGTCATGGCTGTAGGTAATACATAGTAGGTATGGTATAAACCGTTTAAGATATAAAAAAATTTAGTTTTTTCGTTAAAATAAACAAAATAATTCATTAAGAGCCATTAGATGTAAAAGCTATTGTTAATTGTATCAAACTGTATTGTATTTATAAAAGTATCATATTATCATAATACAGAACTATATCAAATAACATGAACAACGTCTGGTTATTACCGAGAAATCTTTTGTTTATTCTAGCTAATCTTGAAAATCTGGACGGAATTTGACGGGTCCTCTTAACTTATAGCGTTACTAGTTCTCCGCCCGCGGCTTCGACTGCGTAATTAAAGAAAATCCCGAATAATTCCCGTTTCCGGCATAAAAACTTTTTTCATGTCTCAAGCTATCTTTGTAGCAAATTTCACCCAAACCTGTTCAGTTTGAGGCTTGAAGAAGAGAAAGACAGACAGACAGAGCAACTTTCGCAGTTATGATATCAGTAAGGATAAATATATAAATATAGGTTGCTCGCAAAAAAAAGATCAAATGCGAACGAAATTGCGGGCGTCAGCTTGTATTATCAGAAGCAATACATCAGAACTTGTATGATATCTTTGACAGTAATGAATGATTTATTTCTCAGAATCGGATCTTATATTCTTTTCAGTTCGCAGTATTTATTATTATTGTAATATCCAATTATAATTCTATTCATCATCAGTTCTAAAGAATACTGAGAAATACTAAATATTTAGTAATCTTTTGTGTTGCCACAGTCTAATAACACATTCAGTAGCTCAACGAAGGCGTTTAGAGGTTTAGGTACGTGAATCGTGCAGTGGGCGAGGGGTGAGGCGTGGGCGGAACGACACGATATGTCTTTAGTAGCTCGGAACACTATTTAGGGGCTGCCGCACGCATTTTAAAACATTACTTTTTCATTATTAACGTAGATTCAATACTATACAAAAAATTTTATTGCGCACTGTTTTATTGTTACCAAAGATTATATAAATCTGATTAATTAATTATCATTGCTAAATTAAGTATTGTCTACCATTGAAAGCGTTGTAGGTACTACGGTATGCTTCCTTTTTATACTGTGGTAATACTAAAAAATTGGCTATTATCGTGCTCCATTCTCACTTCGAAAGAACATCAAACCATTCAGTTTTATAAAGCCATAACCTAAGCTCATAAAATTCGATGTTTCTAGAAATTTTTCAATTAGAAACCTGTCTGCAAATTCACCTGATCGCACGCTCGGCTAGCTCTTGAGAGTAAATGGAGAAGAAAATGGTTCTCGAAAACATTGTGGCTACAAAAATTTAATCTTTTTAACTCGACTATGTGAATATCCTTTTCCCGCGCTCGATTATGTCTTTATGAAATTCCGCCAAAACGGGATATCAAATATCCAACATTTGATCGTGTCTTTTTCTCTGGTAACGACTGCGATTTGTTATATTAAATTATCTATACCAATCTGTACTAATATTAAAGATGAGTTGGGTTGTTTTTTTGTTTGTTTGAACGCGCTAATCCCAGGAACTAGTGGTCCGATTTGAAAAATTATTTCAGTGTTAGATAGCCCATTTATCGAGGAAGGCTATAGGCTTATCATCACGCTTAGACAAAGCGGGTGGAGCCGCGGGGCACAGTTAGTAATATTATAAAGCTGAACAGTTTGAACGCACTTATCAGGAACTATTGCACCGATTTCAAAATTTTTTTCACTATTGGATACCGTGCACCCTGAGTGCTATATGCTATAATAATATCCAGGCTTTATCTGTATCACGGGTGAAAGGCAAGTTTCTAGTTATGATTTTAAAAATGAATGCGAAATAATAAAGAGTATGCATCCGACACTAGAATCAAAGCAATGGGGCGACTTGGCAAGCGTTCAGGTCCTACAACTTTAATGGCACGCAACGTTAGCATTGCCAAATAAAAAATGCCATTTACTAGTTTTATTTCATATGTAAGTATATTAAAAATGTGTAACTATTGTTTTAGTTCTAGTAATTTGGCAAGATATGTTGGCCCGTTTACAATGTATTTATTGTTTTAAAACTCAATTATTATAAACCACTTTTATTAGGGCTGTTGTAGACACTCGGCATAATAATTACATTTTATGATTATTGGTGTAGTTTTATGTGATGTTTTCTACGTTATTAATTGAATTTTCAGATTAAGAGGATTATCGATAATTATTATTCATAGAATGGTTATATTTATTTTATTCCCATATTTTACAGAAAATGCTTTAATTTCGATTAAGCTGTTACTAAATGTAAAATAAAATATGTAAAGCTGGCTCGTATCTGCATTCGATAATCTCACTGTTGTAATATCAAGTATCAACGCTTATGCTACTGTTCCGCATTTATATAACAATTGTGCTGTGAGAATCGCTGTGACAAGTAACTGTTACTTTTAATCACGGGCATAAATCACATGCTTCACGCATCACTTTATACTGTGTGTTTAGAAAGAATATTATTCTTAATTAAAAGTATAGAATAACAAGAAGTGAAGAACAATGCATATCGGATGTTACCGTGAAATTAAAGTTTTATTTACATAAAACAATGATAATTATAATAAATAAGTAAAATATACTGTAAAAATAATTGTAATATTAGTTAAAACCACACTTCCTTAATAACTAAAATATATTACTTATATATATACCTACACATGCAAAACTTTTCCATAAAAAATAACTGGCTTTTGTTTTAGACCTGTGATTTTTCACAATGATTTTCATTACAACACTATCATGCGTTCGCGGATGGCGACTCAATTATTTATCAGAGTAATTATACACAAAGTGCGACAATCCAATCTAAAGCCTTACATTTCTCGTTGAAACGCAAATATTTACGTTTACACTCCCCGCTTTACAGAAGAATTAAAATATATTTCTCTTCCATCTTTATTACATAGATATTTACATTGACACAATTAATTAATATAAATTTGTAAAAATAATATCTATTAAAAAAAAGTACGATCGTTTCGTGAAATTGATAAAATAAACAACATTATAGTACAAATATTGTGTTCTTTGTATATTGCTTTTATATTTATGAAATTCCCTTCATATTTCTTTTATTGTCACGTGACCCACACTCGGTCACTAAAACCTGCCAATAATAAGATATTTATCAGTATAATCAAATTGCAATTCACCCCCATGGGATTCGTGTGATGTCATGTTATTTCAGCATCAAAAATAAACATTACCTAAGTAAAAGGTCCAGACTTTTATTCATACAGCTGTGCCCCGCGGTTTTACCTGCATTGCTCTGCTATTGGTCTTAGCGATGATATATAGCCTACCCTTCTTAAACCAATTATTTAATAGTTTTTGAGATTAGCGCTATAAACAAACAAACTCTTCAGCTTTACAATATTAGTATAGATTTATACCTACAATTAACTATAGTCTCCCCCAAATCTTCAATTAGCCAATCCATTAGACCATCGTTTCTGATTAGTTGCTAATCTGTCGAAAACAACAATTAGTCCATTAAATATCCGACTAAATCCAGTTAATGTTACCGAAAAAGCGCTTAAACACAATTTGGGAGCGAAAGCTTACGAATTACGTTTGTGAGTACGTGTACTAGTTAAATGGGCAAGTGACTCGCTTATAGATAACTATATTCTTCGCAAGAGAAGTACTTACTTTGGATTTACATAACATTAATAGACCGGGAGATACTGACACAAAATTTCGAGTCATTTTTAACAGGATGGCGGTTCTACAGGGGTCTTAGTACGCAATGACAAAAAGAAAAACAATGGTGTGAACGCTGGTACCGGCGGCTTAGTCGCGTGGGCGTTAGTCGAACTCGTCGGAAAAATAGCGAAAGTCAAATTACAAATGACTCGAAATTTTGTGTCAGTATCTCCCGGTCTATAACTTGAATTCGAAACATGTTTGTCGAAATTTCAATAATTTTGAGCGATATACAATATACACATTTATATTATATCTAATTATACTAGTAGTACGACGTTCGTAAAAATTACAGATTCTTTTTACTAATTAGATAAAAATTAAGTACCTATAAATTTATAAAGACACGGATTGATCTGGTGGGTCACGAGTGGCTGAGTTGGTCAGGCATCCGCCCCGGAATGGCGCGAAAGGATGCGGATTCGAGTCCCGCCTCGTGATCGAATTTTTTCTATTCTTTATAAATTTATATTTATTTGAATGTCATAAAACCAATAATATAAATTCATATTTATAGAAAAATTATGGTGTAAAATATCTCACTCTAGAGTAGTAATTAAAATACTATTTTGAGGGTACAGTTTTAAGACTAATTGAGGTTTTAAAATCAACAGTGATTTTGTCTTTTTTTGTTGATTAGGGATAGTTGCAATTTGATAAAAACGCTTTTTATTTTAAGCCGCGTATTAGTTTATTCATCACGCATCCGTATGTTTGTCGCTTTTATGACTAAGCTGGTAAATGGATTTTGATGAATATTAATGAACGGATAGATTGAAGCCCGTTGATACGATAGTAAACGAAATAAGTGATGAAAGTGTGAATGGGGAATGAATGTCGCGCAATATCGTACACTACACCAATGAAACTGCGTGTTCAAATATCCTACTACTAACTAATATTATAAATGAGAAAGTTTATGAGGATGGGTGTATGTGTAATGTGTATGTATGTTTGTAACTCTTTCAAGCAAATACTACTGAACCGATTACAATGAAATTTAGCACACATACAGAGGGTAACTTGGATTAACACGTAGGATAAGTTTTATATCGGAAATCCCACGGAACTATGTGGGTTTTTCTTTGAAAACGCGGCGAAGTGGTAGACTGAAAGCTAGTAGTCTATAAATACATAAATAATTAATAAATAAAATATTGAGTAGGTACTCATACATTTATATAAGTTTCAAACTCAACGATCGTCTCAACTAGGCGTAAGAATAGTTTCTGATGAGTTATTTTAATTTTATTGTTTAACTGAATATTTTTTTTTTTTTTTTTTTTTTATATTTTCTTGTACCTGCCGAAAAGTAGCAAAATTATTTTACAATATTTTCAAAAGACTTTATTGTTAATTTAGCCTGTCTGCTTATTGTTAAATTTACATCTTTCATCTAAAATTGTACATCTTTCATCTCAAATTGTTACATCTTTTCATCTTCATATGCCAATGTTCTTCTACGCGTTAGAATAGACTCTACGATGTAGTATCCATCTATACGCTACGTTCTACGCGCAACCCTACGCAAAAGCGTAGACGCTCGTAGCGGTAACGGATCATCCGATTTACAATTATAGACTACCAATTTACAATACACTAATATAATGTGAATAATATTGTATTGTGATCATTTTAAATATTGATTTTAAAGACTTTTATTTTACGTAATATTAAAGATAAATAATATTAACGTGTCCAATGTAATACGCAAATAGCACGAAGTATTATAATTATTATGCAGTTTATAAAATTCATCAACAAGCTATCTTCAATAGGTCATCGAACTCTAAACAACGCTGAAAATATTCTAAATTATGCAAGATGGAAATTCAATAACATTAATTGCTGGAGGGTACAAAATATGGGCAATGTGTATAATTTTAATTATTAGTGATGTGGGGCGTAGCCCCTATTATTAAATTATAAATTGTTATTGGGTATAACGTAAACAGGGCCATTAGCGTGCTAATTATGCTGCAGTAGCTTAATATTAGCAATTGATGTAAATCAATATATGCAAATAGCTAGTACCTTTTACTCGGTTGTGCCTCTCAGAATTTAAGTAAGCGGTACCCTAAAATGACGTCAGACGCACTTTTCTCGGTTGAGCAGTGACCGAACTACTTCGCGCATCAAAGCAAGGCTGCTTGCGCTTTAGCCTGAGGGTTCCGCCTTTTAATGAATGTATGTGTATTAAACGTAAAATACATATACGTTCATAATTCTAGATTGTTTAAAAATGTGATAATTTTATAACCTTTAAATATGTTACAAAATATTTATTTATGTACTTAATCCTAGTAAAATTCATATGCAACACTACATCATAATTACATGCATAGCATCGTCAATTCGTGTTTCATGTTCCAAAGTGACGAAATGGCCTTTCAATTTAAGCGAACTAAAGCAAAACTGACTGACGTTGTTGGCTAACAGAATTTTGTAAGCTCGGCGTTTGAACCGGTAGGGCTTTGCTAGATAGAACGCGTGCCCTTACGCTCCCGTTGGCATATAGGTAATACGCAACGAGACGTAAAACCACATCACGGACGTTTGAGCAAATTGCACAACTAGCCGCTTCCTGTGTTTTTTTACCGACTATTAAAAATATTGTCCAGTGTAGATATACCTTTATGTTGTGTTTCTCGCTTGAGGTATAAATTATAGTACGGCTTATAAAAGTTGGTTGTTTGTTATAAGCCGCATTGAACTTTTCTTTTACAAGTTTTTAACTATCAGGGGAGTTTCGAATTTCTTAAAAAGTGGTTAGTTGTTTTATTTGACGGAAAGTTTGACATTTTTAATGGTAATGTCAATTTGTAGACATGAAGATATAGATACAATAAGTATACAATGATATAAATTATGTTTTAGTGCTCAATAATAATTTGTAAATATTATAATAAAAATTATGGTTTGGTCTTCCCAGAATATATTTTTATATGATGTTTTACACATTGATGTGAAGATATTAAAACAATATCAACCGTCACAATCCCAACTTGTCGGTGTCATCAAAAGAAATAAGTATTACGTTTTTATATCTGTCTGTTTGTAAGAACAATGGAGTCTGAAACCGACGTTACCATTTGTACACAAAACCAAGAAAAACCGTCGTCACATAGTGCTTCCTAAGAGCCTAGCGTTCTAAATTCAAATGTTGTATGGTCAGCATATAAATGAATAAAATAAAATATATTTTTCCTTATAACAACGCACAAAAAAATATATTTTTGTTTACTAATAAAGCCGTTAAAAACACGAGTTAAAGTGGTGTATTAAAATAAGTTTAGTAGTGCAAAATAGACCCCTGTAGTCGTAAAGAAGAGCCCCTTCTGGTATTCTATGTACAATAGTGTGGCAAAATGATATTTTATACCCAATACATATCTAATACTATTTTTATTTATCAGATAGCTTTATAGAAACTTTGCAAATAAAAATTCAATATTATCTTATCTTATCTTATCTTAATCTTAATATATAATATAAATCTCGTGTCACAATGTTTGTCCTCAATGGACTCTTAAACCACTTAACTGATTATAATAAAATTCGCACACCATGTGCAATTCGATCCAACTTGAGAGATAGGATAGTTTAAATCTCAAATCGTTATAGAGAAAGCGGGCGACGCCGCGGGCGGTAAGCTAGTTGATTATAATACTATGTGTTAGATAAAACATAATACTCTCTACATTTAAAGCAAGTTTACTCGACCGTTCCCCTTCATCGTAGGAAGGATAGTGTTATTTTTCGACTTACTAGAGTATGAGCTTCGGCGAGCAGGTGCAGTCAATGAACCTTATCATATACTTCAATGTATATAATACTAGTGTTCCGCCCCTGCTTCGCCCGTGGTACATATTTCGCAATAAAAGGTAGCCTATGTCCTTTCTTGGGTATCAAAATATCTCCATACCAAATTTCATGCAAATTGGTTCAGTAGTTTAGGCGTGACTGAGTAACAGACAGACAGGCAGAGGCAGAGTTACTTTCGCATTTATAATATTAGTATAGATTGACCTATTAATAATCAGAGCGTCTTCTATTTAAATTCCCAGATTATTCAATTGTTTTTTGACATAGAGCAATTCTGTGAATAATTCGGTTTGTAAGAGACGATCTGGTTTAGACTGGTTGCAGAGTTTGAGCGATCATCAGTGCGTACGTCAGTCGCGCTTGTCATATGTATGGAAATTCATAAAACCGTTCATAGCTAGACCGACCATACGCACGTGTATTGTCATGCGCATTAGTGTCATCTTCATACATTTTGTTGATGCGTATCATCAGGACCGACGGTACGCACTGACGGTCGGTCAAGCTCTGCAACCAGCCTTAAAGAAATTTGAACAAAGCAAATTATAGAAAGTATCATTCATTCATACAAACATTGTAGAGATCCAATTATATTACTTTGAAAAAATAATAATATAATAACTCCACTCATGTCTATTTTATAGTTCAATATATGAAATATATCTATACATATAATAAATCTGTAGAAGGGTCAATTCTGTACATTGAAAATATTGAAAAAATAATAACTAGCAGGGGGTGTTACTGGATCGATACCAAACCCAAATATTATGTGATTAAAAAAATTTTTGTCTGTCCGTCTGTCTGTCTGTCTGTCTGTATGTATGTGAAGACATCACGTGAAAACTACCGGTTCGATTTCGATGAAACTTGGTATAATTATACCTTATTATCCTGGGCGTAAAATAGGATACTTTTTATCCTGGAAAAATACGTAGAAAAAAAAATAATCTCAATTTTTCAGTTATCCATAGACGTTGTTCTGTAGTAGGTACCGCGAACACACGTTGCGTATTATTATAGACCTAGCCGTATTTGGGTCCAATAGATATTTATAAGATGTCATTATCCGAGTTACTCAAAATGGAGAAATAAACCATCCACGCAAAGACCGACATCCGCGCGGACGGAGTCGCGGGCGGAAGCTAGTATGAAATATTTCGCAACTTATAACAATCTGAACGATACTTTATGCATACGGGAACACAAATATCTCCAATTACAAAGAAACAACAAGTTCTATTATTTTACTATAGAAAATAACGATGTTCGAATGATATTTACTTTATGAATATTTATTTATATTTTATTGAGCATTCAAACGAAATGCGTATGAAATTAAAACAGGCAATTGAATCAATTTTCAACCTCATTTCATTACTCTAATGTATTGGAAGCCGGTAACGCAAATTAGCTGTTGTATATTTTTTATTATTATTTAATATAAATGTTTATTCAATTATACTCATTTATTCTTCTTCAAAGATATAAAAATTCTTATTATAATGAACAAGATTTTTTACTTTTCTCTCTCCTACTCAAAATATCAAAAATTTTAACTGGTTCAAAACTAGCCAGCGAAATTGGCACGATCAATCATTTTGACGACAAGGAAATTTGAAAAAGTGTTATAAAAAGTGAGAACTTTTTTGCTGACCCTCCATAATGTTTTTCTTGTGCATCACCGCGGTGAAGAAATACAGTCTTAATGGTCGCTAAGTTTTATTTTAATACAGTAAAATATGGATCTGGAATTAATACGATGGTTCTAAAGTTTTAGTAAAATATGAATGAATAATAATGAATTAATGAAAATACATTATTGCATTAAAATTACATAGACTGAACAAAAGACAACATACAACAGCAAAAGGCGGCCTTATTGCTAATTGCAGTGATTTTTACCAGGCAACAAAATAATTAAACTATTTCAGCAATAAATAAGTATAAGGTACTGTTATCATAATATGCCTTAACAAGACTTTAATAAAGAACTAGCTTACCGCCCGCGGCTTCGCCCGCTTTGTCTAAAACCTAATAAATTATATACTAAAAACCTTCCTCTTGAATCTCTATCTATTAAATAAACGCCTCAAAATCCGTTGCGTAGTTTTAAAGATTTAAGATACAAAGGGACATAGATAGGGACAGAGAAAGCGACTTTGTTTTATACTATGTAGTGATTAGCCGAATTGATCAAGCTGTTCTTGCATAGCAACACATTCAGCGATTATTTTTATTACTTCAAGTATAAGCTATCCATACTAATATTATAAATGCGAAAGTAACTCTGTCTGTCTGTTACTCAATCACGCCTAAACTACTGAACCAATTTGCATGAAATTTGGTATAGAGATATTTTGATACCCGAGAAAGGACATAGGATAGGTTTTATCCCGGAAATCCCACGGGAACGGGAACTATGCGGGTTTTTCTTTGACTGCGCGGGCGATGCCGCGGGTGGAAAGCTAGTATGCTATATAAACAAAATATGATATCAATATAATTATGAATAGCACATATAATCTATTTTCAGTGATTGGATAGCAGCTTGGGATATAATTAATTTTATTTATTAATCAAAATTACGTCGCATTAACCCGAGTGAAAACGCCAGGTTTATGACTAGCTGATAAAGTTGCTGATAGCCTATTTAACATTGCTTTATGTATAATATTACGATCCATTGTTTGTTATTTTAACTGACATACACGTTTTATAGAATATACAGGATGTCCTACTGTTGGTATACTAAGCTCAAAGGAGGTTATAGTTTTGCATAAGCTGAGTACGTAATAAATACTTACAAAATTCCAGACCCATTTTTTTTTCAAATAGTTGAATCGTTTAAGATTATATTTTCATAGACAAAATGCTCACATTATAGAAGCGGTATATGCCGGCTGCGCGAAGCTAGAGAAGAAAACATGGATTTTCAGGAAAAATTTAGTAAACAATTTTTGACGTAATTTTGTTGTTTTACAAATTTTTTACATTGAAATAATAATTAAGTCTGTCTCTTTGTACGAAAATATGTGGGTATTATCAACGGACGGTAATAACATGAAGCCAATCGTTCGTATCTTTTATCTATTTATTGTACCTTCGTGTAATATTTTTGGAACTGGTAATACTGTTAACCCAGGTAAATGGTAAATGGTTATATTTTATTTAAGAATTATTTATTTTTCTCATTTATTTAAAGAATAGCTTTCCGGCCGCGGCTTCGCCCGCGCTTTTTAAGAAAAACCCGCATAGTTCCCGTTCCCGTGGGATTTCCGAAATAAAACTTATCGTATGTGTTAATCCAAGTTACCCTCTATATGTGTATCTAATTAATTTAATTGTAATTGGATTAGTAGTATTTGTGTGTAAGAGTAACAAACATACACACACACATACATCCATCCATTGTAGGATGTATCATCACTACATAGTATTTAAAACGAAGTCGCTTTCTCTGTCCCTATGTCCCTTTGTATGCTTAAATTTTTAAAACTACGCAATGAATTTTGATGCGGTTTTTTTAGATAGAGTGATCTAAGAGGAAGGTTTTAGTATATAATTTATTAGGTTTTAGACAAAGCGGGCGAACCCGCGGGCGATTAGCTAGTTCTTGATAAAATACTGTAAAATCTAGTCAAAAGTTTCTAATGAACATATAAACTCTTTTACAGCAACAAGATAAATAATTTATAATTAACTATTTACGTCACCATAGCCGTGAACACTAGAAACATATTATTTCTGCCCGTAGTTTAAAATTTGCAACAACAAATGGACCAACATCACCAAATTCCTTAAAATATTTAAGAATAAATTAATTCATAACAACGATATATATACTATATAACATAAAGACTACTAACAGCCAATTAGTGGTATATTATAATGTATATTCAAAGGGATGTAATAATTAACACTCGATTTAATCTACAATAAATTAACCCCAAGACTCACAAAACAAAGAAAATAAGACATAAATTTTAATTCAAAAGTATTCAAACGTTTTCATTACAATCCCTTTGTTAACAGAAATGATGATGTTGTAAAGAGCTTTGATTTTCATTCTAGTGATGTAATAAAGATTCCTGACCGCCTTGGAACAATGGTTAATGCTTGAGCGTAGGACAGAGGTGTCCTGGCTTCGATTTCCGGTTTAGAGTAAGATCACTTACTCCTCCGTAAAGAAAATTGATCAGTGAAACTAATGAATAATGCATCTGCCCATATCACACAAGGGGACAAGAGACTACACCCTTAACTACATCAATAAAAACTCCCGATGTTTTGAGTACCTACTACCTACTTCAAAATAATTCACGGGACTCCTTAATAATAAAGATTATTTTATCCTGGTGTTTAACTTCCAAATATTTCATAGAAGCGTCGTGTTACATAAGTATTTTTCCTTGAATATTTCTATTTTTGACGGCCGCCATCATGTCGCCTTGACTACAAGTGTCTTTCAATGATATAACTTCTACGGAAAATGAAAATATGCCAATCCTACTTAGGAAAGAAGAGGCCTTAGGAAGAGGCATACAAATATCACACAAAGCAACAGAAAAAAACTTATTTTTTTCTTGAGGTAAAGTCTCTTCGTAAGTAAATACTTAGGCGTCTTGATATTTTTGTACTATGAAGTCGGGTGAAAATGGTTTCTTAGTAAATCCTTTATACACCAAGGTCATTGACCTCTATTCTTTGGATGGCATTATTCAGTTTGGAGCGTGGACCCATCTCGCGCTGGATGTCATGTCATGGCAGCTGTCGGAAGCCCTAGTTTTGCTTGTCTAGCTCCTACGTAGTTATAAAGAGCACATGTCGTTAATGTAAAATGTCTAGCCTAGTTTAGTCTTTAGGTATCTAGATTTGACTTTATGAACGCTTTTTAAACTAGCCCGAATTTATGTTAGCAAACTATGAAATTTATTTTTTATAATGCATTTATTTGCATCAATTGTTTGTTTGTGTTCCTTTATGTTTATATGTTACCCACTCGACATATTTAATTCAAACTTCGCACACAATATCAAGGATCGATACAATAATTTTGTGAGCTTGTCCTACTAACTATTACAACGAAAATCATCCAATCACTTCACAACAGACTAATACGACTTTCCGCAAACTGCAAACATAAAACAACTAATAACATCTCTCAACCAAAAGAATACCTCTTATTACTATTTATCATCCCTTTCATTCTCTCTTGTGTATAATTACAGATACAGTGTTGATTAATAACCGGATCGGTTTCGGCACTGGATATTAATATTTACTAGCGAAATCCGATCGAATCCCATCTGTATGAAACATCACCTGCCACTGAACACATTCGATGTGTACACAATATTGTACAGATTGAATTATAACTTTAATTCATACAAAATCAATATTAAGAGAGAAAAATATGTACAATAGAAGACTGCAATTAATTATTATAGGTATCTTAAATTATTTTTTTTTGTTTCCTTGCCTAAAACAAGCCTTGTGAAATTTATCTAACGCAATAAAATTAATAAACAGCTTTGAACAATAATTATATCTCATTAAATCAGATAAATCCGAAAGCCTGAAGTTATATGAATGATAATATTTAATTACTTTAATTATTTAAACAGAAATATCAAAGAGTCTTATTTACGCTCTCTAATTTTATTAACAGAGATTAAACAAAATTAAATTATTAATCATTAACAATTTTACAGTAGTTTCTTGATTACGATAATTGTCTCAATTCTATATTTAAGCACACCCCCCGGACACTCCATACAAAACACAAAATTATCGTTTTGACAGTAGAGACTGTAGAGACTGCAAATGTGTGTGTTAACGCTTTATGGTAGGCACATTTGTGACTAGCGTAAAATAAAATTCGCGTTTTTCTGATGAAATACATCTGTAAACAGCACAATATCTAACCATTTTCTACGAAAAACGATAGTCACAAATCCAAAATAATAAAATTACTTCAAGTCAATTTGATTAATGTTGCAAATGCGGACCATTTTCAGGCTGATCGTGCGGGGTGAGGCAAGTGTTTAATTTTGGCGGGAGGTGGAGAGTGTCCGTTCTGTAGCGTTTAGCTATCTGTGATTTAAGTATAATAATTAATTGGATATAACATAGCTACTTTATATTTAACGAATCTGCTGTGTATTCTATAGTAATCAACTAATCAACCCAAAATTTTTATTTGTGTGCAAAGAGCTTAAACTGAGCCGCCATTGCTATTAATAACTTTACATTTCTAGTAAAAGACAAAAAATTACCAACAAGTACAGGTAGTAACCTTCTCAGCAATAACGTAGATGTTTGGAAATTAATACTTCTTTAGAACTGGATAAGGACACATGAGAATGGGGTATAATCGTACATCTTATCTATACTACTATTATAAAGCTGAAATTTTTTTTTGTTTGTTTGAACGCGCTGATCTCGGGAACTACTGGTCCAATTTGAAAAATGCTTTCGCTGTTAGATAGCCTATTTATCGAGGAAGGTTAAAGGCTATGTATCATCAATGTAAGCCACGGGGGTGAAACCGCGCGGAGCAGCTAGTAAATAGATAAAACACAACAAACAAAAATCTAACTAATTTCGCACTTGGAGGTTTATCGAAACTTGCCTAAAAGATCAAACTTGTTCCCCCTAACTCTTAATACACCAAAAAGTTTATTAATGTTCTACAAAACTATATATATTAAGGCGTTTTTCCTCAATGATATAATAACCAGATCAGATCAAAGCCCGCTTGTTAGCTTCGATAAAAAATACACCTACACTTTAACAACAATATGATCATGATGTGCCACTTCATATCCTGACGTGATTCGCGAGTGTACACAATACATTACCCCTTTATAGTCCTAGTAAATCACAGAATGTTCTAAACACGCAGCAGTGTACATCCAATCGTTTATACCAAAAAGTCTTGTCGAAGCGTCAATAGAAAGGTAAAAGCGGAAAAGTTTTGCAAGTCGATAACTTTGCTCTTCGGAAAAAACATTCTGTTATCTATAACTCACAGCTTGTGACTTTAACAAACTGGTTTTGCAAGTGTAAAATAAAAAAAATTCTCACGGCTTTTCCTTGAAAATAAAATTATAATATTACGAGCAAAATTAGAAAGGTTTATTTTGTTTGTTATCACTGAATCATGTAAGATTTTGTAATCCTGAAAGAACCTTTGAATAGAAAAAAAAACATAAAAGGCTCTGGAATAAAAGTGGAAGCAAATAAAGCGAGGAAGGGTTGAAATTAAAAATTCTAGTTAAACACGAAGCGGTAGATAGCTGTTGAATAACTAATCACGAATAAATATCCAATAACGAACATCCAGCAAACGGTATGAATTTATAATTTACCATTTAGCTGGTAACACTATTCATTGGAAAACGTATAAACATAGTATAGAAAACAAGTAGGCCGACTCCCAGCGTTTAGGAGCGCACGGTACCCAACGGTACCTAATCTCGCGAGGCGCAGGGTTGTCACTTGTCACGTTGATATTTTAAATAATTGTATAAACAAAAACCAGCCGCTCACAGCAATGGCGCGGTCTTCACGAAAACGGTCCAAAAAGGAACCAAGCTTCGTTGTGTGCGTGCGTCAAGCTTGCGAACGTACACAAACGTGGGGCGTGGACGAGCGCTCCGAGCGCTACATACAAACAACGCGATGTACCTCTGTTCGAAGATAACTTACTTGTTCTCTTTATACTATGGTATAAGGTATATCATGCCAGCGAACATGAGAATTATAAGGAATCATGTTAATATCATAATATTATGGATAAGATTTTAAGCAGAGACCAAGAAGCTTGCAGAAACGTGTATTCATATTTTTTGGTGACATTGAAGATTTTCTATATTTTATTATTAACTCTGTATTTTATGAAAATGAATCCCTATTTTTCCTTGTTCACGGTATCGCACCTGAACAGCCGGTAATCGTTAATTAATTTTTTTTCTGTTTGTTAAACGAGGGATTTATGAAAGAAAAATGAATTATTTATGTATTGACCGGAAAATTTGCAAAAGCCACTTTGAAACCTAACCTTAACTTAATAATAATCAGAATAAAAGATCAGTGTTTGTCAGTAATTATAGTGAGTTTGATAAAGAGAGAAAGGAGAAATAAATTCACACAGACATTTTTCATTAACGAATGCATGAATTCATTCGAAAGTGTCTCATTTATTCTATATTGCTTTTCATTTTTATATTTTTCTCACCGAATATATTGTGCACGTTTACAATTCCAAAAAGCCAAATATTTAAAACCAGAAGTTAACATAAACATGAAATAGCAACTTAATAATTTAAACTCTTCGTATAAATTCTTTTATTATTATATCTCTTGTCTGTTTGTATCGGCTCGCGAAGTATTGTAAACATTACTATGGCAGCAATGGGTCAGTGATTTTCCAATATCGTTTTGGGTCTATAAACAAACCTATAAAAACAATATGTATAGACAATTATCCCGAAATACGAAATTAATCTTTTCAACGTTTAAATTGATATTTATTTTTAAATATTCAAGCTGTATTTTCGGATATTGTGAGGATATATTGGTAGTATATTAATAACCACTATAAAAAATCGATTGGAAGAATTTAAATCATAAATAAATAAATAAATTATAATGGATTAGTTTAGCTGGTAGATTAATACGCTTAGGTTATGTGAAATGAATTATTTGGTTAATAAGGCTTGTATGAACTGTGTTGATTATTATTAACGTATTCACACAGGATGAATAGCTCAGAAATCAAGGCAGCGTATGTTAATCAGTTAAGATGAGGAACGCAACAAAAACTTAAGACTTAATTCGAGAATAGCTTTTACCCAAACCTAATCTTGCAATTTAAAAATTATCTGAATACTGAATAAAGGGTAAGCCCTAAATGAAAAACAACAATACACATCTTTAAATTAAATTCTTAACAAATATACAATGAAGTCAAGAGCTTCCCGTAAATTCTAATTTCCTAACACAATGGGTAAGTTCTTATACAACTAAATGCCTAAGTTCTTGTATGTTGACAGAACGATCAGAGCTTCAAGAAAGTCAGCTGTGAATAATTCGCCTTAAGCATGCCTCCCTTTGAACTGCCGCATAGCTAATTTCAGTTTCGATCATCCAAAGGGAATATACGTTGGTGTACGTTGTTGGTATTATGGGCCGTCTTCACAATGGGCACCGCTGGGCGAGTAAAGGCAAGTGTAGAGGACCTATGTCTATGATCGACCGTCATTATAGATGTTTACAGTTCTCCCAAACTGATAATGCGCATAGAAAAATTCGTCACTGTTCGGCAACTGTCATATTCCCCGAGCCTCCGAAGACGATATGTATATAGAGTGGTTAAATGTATTTTCTTCATGCATAGTTTATTAGAATTATGAGTTTTATTGTGATTTTATGGTAAAAGAGATAAGTAACGAAATTTGTTTCGGTAATTCAATGTAAGTTATTAGCGAGGATAAGCCACACGATTGCCAATATATATTTGTTGTTATTGATTTACTCGGAAAATTCTATACTTAGAACTATTAAAGTGTCCTAGTGAAGCTGGCGTAATGATGGATGTATGGAAGGTTAAAATAAGACAAAGTTTATATTTAAAAAAATGATTTTCAAACACTTGTTTACGTTTAAATTGTAGAAATCTAATCATTAAAATCTCAGTCCAAAGGATTTACAGAATCAGGGATTATGCCTATTTCTGATATCGTAGAATGATCAGAACTTTCATTATGCTAGCTTATTAATTTTCACTTTCCCCACTGCTATCTGCTACCTGTGTAAATAATAATTTTATCGGAAAATTTAACTTTGAAACAAAACTAAGAAGGGTAGGTATGTAACAGCAGCTCTATATAATTCCATACAGAGATAATACGTGCGGTTACCGTCACCTATCGCCTGAATTGTTTTCGATTGTGTATGACTCTGAATTGACTCCTATTTCTTTCGAACAAGGTGCAAGATGCAGGTGCATTGTTTAGGGCACTTACGATGCAATGATTCGGAGTGATTCGGGTGTTTCTGGAAATACGATAATTAGCGAAGATCTGCATGCGCATTATTAATTTTGGAGTACTGTATTTCTATCCGCCGTAACGGCGGCATACATCGACGATCATTTGTTGGGCCAACGCTCTCGATTGTGAAGAGCAACTAACATACGAACTCTAATTATAATAGCATACAATCAAGTGCAATACCAACGTTAAATGCTAAGCAGAAACCGATTCTATTTGGCCTGCGATACGAACTGGAATGCAGTGCACTCTTATTGTAATCAGGCATTTGCATTTCATATCTGTTTATTTGATTGATTTTTCTTTTCATGCGAGTAAAGCCTTTGGTGCTCTACTTGTCTTGGTCTCTTTTCATTAGGGTCCTATTGCGAATTGTATACAGCACCGCTCCTTTTTTGTTCTTATTTTTGGTATAACAATAAAAAGAGGGTCGTTAAGTCCACCTGAAGTGACCCACTTCTATAAAGACGTAAACAAAATACATAAAACAGAATCGTATAGAACGAGTGCGAAACTAGATAGCGGCGAACTTCAAAACAACTGCAACTTATTTGATTTTATCGGCGCTTGTTATGTCGCGACTTGTTACAACTTATGGAGCCATGTTCTGTTCTTTTATTCATTTTATTCAATTACATTTGGATGGACCTTTTTATAGTATACTAGGTTGTAGCAAAACCATGTAATAAAACCTTCATTTATTTATTTATCAAGGAGGTACCTTACCTGCGTACCTTCAAGGAGTTATAACCAGCTAACGGGTGAATATATACACATAACAGGGCCAGGGAATATCTTTAAAAAAAGGATTGGTCAAATAGAATGCTTAGTAGTTTCTTACTGATCAAATATGTCTTGACGTACGTACTCTAACACGTACACGTAAATGCAGGCTAAAGTTTACTTCTAATCTCTACATTTATTTACTACTAATCACACTATTTTTGTTATATATTTTAATTGTGATTATTTCACAGACATCAATATTTTATATCAGTTAGTAACTATGGATACAAAACAAACACGATATAGAATAAAATTGTGATAATAATTAATCAACTACCTACAATAATAATTGTCATCACTAGCCTACATAAAACATAAATGAAGTTAAGTTATTTTATTAAATAAATTCAGTTATAAAAGATATAATAGTATTTGTTTAATGTTTTATATCACCATTAATTTCCGGAGGATTCTCATTTTGAAATGAAACACAAACGGTGCAACAGAGGATTTGAAAAGTTTATGAGAGTCATTTATGAGACGTCAACGGTTTTATTAACAAATACTGATAAAAAGCATATAATTCATACTAATATTATAAATGCGAAAGTAACTCTGTCTGTCTGTTACTCAATCACGCCTTAACTACTGAACCAATTTGCATGAAATTTGGTATAGAGATATTTTGATACCCGAGAAAGGACATAGATAAGTTTTATCCCGGAAATCTCACGGGAACGGGAACTATGCGGGTTTTTCTTTGACTGCGCGGGCGATGCCGCGGGTGGAAAGCTAGTATAATATAATTTTATTCGACTAGTTTTACATTTATATTTTATACCATTTTCACAAATCATACTGTATAATATTATTAGTGTTTAAGCTACTATAATATGTCACACGATATTTCACGGAAAAAAAAATTATATAACCCTTACCTAATTATGTTTTTGTTATAATAATACTAGCTTTCCGCCCGCGGCTTTGCCCGCGTTTTCAAAGAAAAACCCGTTCCCGTAGGATTTCCGGGATAAAACCTATCCTATGTCCTTTCTCGGGTATCAAAATATCTCGATACCAAATTTCATGCAAATTGGTTCAGTAGTTTAGGCGTGATTGAGTAACAGACAGACAGACAGACAGACAGAGTTACTTTCGCATTTATAATATTAAGTATGGATTTAATTGAGCGGTAAGTATATCGTGCAACATTAAGTGTTATATAATAAATAAATGTTTAATTTAAATCTACATCAATTAGCTAAACAAACTGCTTAATAAACCTGTAATTAAATACAGAATTTATAATGAAATAACTATTGCTAATGTTGGTTGTTTCTCTTTTTCACTCTAGTCATTTTAAGATTCTTAAATTGCTATACTAAAATATTAAGATTAAACTATTCAGTAAACCAAATAATTAAACTTCGTTTAACAATAGTTCCGTAACTTTTCAAGCGCATCTTTAAACTCAGCAGCATTTAACATCCGCAGAGCACGCGCGAATGGTCGATGTCGTCGAACTTTTAGTTCTACAAAATATTGGTTTCGTCGCGTTAAACGCTGTTTAAAGATTTAGGGCCGGTTACACTAATACTGAATAAGTGCTGTTTAGCTTATCTGTTAGTTAAAATGTTAATTTGTTAAACTGTACAATAAACATTTTTTTTTTTCTGTACAATAAACATGAAAAAAAAGTTTGCTGATAGTGTTGCACATAGTATTATATAATATCTGTGGTTGTAGCCTGTTTGTACTTTTGTGGGGTACATTTTTCACGTAATTTTCATCCAATATTTTTGTTTTATCAGATAAGCTATACTGAAAATAACAAGTGTAACCGACCAAACTTAATTTAAAATCATTGAGTTAATATTATTATGTACATACTACAGTACATATTAACTCAATGTTTAAAATAGAATAATCCAAACAATTTTAAATGTATTGTGGAGAAAAGAGTGCGGGGTCGGGAATATGACTAGTATAAATTAATATAAATCCTAGAATAATAGCAATTAACAATAATATTCTATTTCCAATTACCGTAATGATTTCATATTGATATTTATTTTATTATTTATTCGAAGCAAACTGCTAGTTAGCTCGCAATTTGTAACGAAAACATAGCGATATCAAAGGGCAGATCAAAGAGAAAACGAGCATACAGACAGTTAAAAAATAAAAATATTTAGGTATTTACCTCCATCATATTATATTCATAATGAAAGTAACTTAGTAGTAACTAGTATTTCAAACCCGTCTTATATAATATCTCTCTTACAAAATTAATCATCCAAATTAAATTCCAAATATTTATTCATATTATAGCTTTAAAATATGGTTTCTCAACGTCACGTTTTTACCAAAAGATCAATGACCATCCGAAATATCGAATACATTTATCGTTTATTAATTTAAATGAAGTCGGACCGCGTATTTAATTATAGGGCTCGAACAGTCACGGGGCACTACAAAAATCATTTTATATTCACGCTCAGTACAGCGTACAGAAGCCAATTTTAATTGAATTTCGGCGAGATTGCTTTTTCCGCGTCAACTGTGTCGATCGGCCGCGAATAATAACATTTCTTGTCCGTCAAAAAATCTGTATTTCACAGCTTTGCGTTGGTGACGTCGACGGTTACTGCAGCAGCATTAATTCTTTCATTTCGCCGTCGCTGGTCGTTTATTAATTCCTCCAAACTGGCTGTATCCATTTTGTGACTGTATGAATACCGCAAACGTTTTTGCAAGTTAAATAGGTAGGTATTGCCTATTTAGTTACTATTATGCTATAGGTATGTAAGTTTAAAATTAAACCTTTATTCTATTTCCTAATCCTTGTTGTGTCCTCCTAACGTAAAACGTAAACGTAATGTTAAAACATACAATTTTTAAAAAGGTGTATGTACGCTTCCCAAAACAGTCTCCAGAGATCTCCAATTTAACCACTATTCAGTAAACGGAATAGAAGATAAGTCAGCAGTCAATACGACACAGATGAAGTTATATATTCACGATCAAGTTCACTCGGATGAATCTACAATCGAATTAGGAATCACAGAACGGCAATCTATTTGCTTAAGCCGGGAATACACTAGCGCATTCAAATTTGGCTACAGTGGACGCTTCCTTTGCGAATTAGTTATTTTTAAATGCTTGTTTCAATTCGTAAGTCATTTCCAGACCTTTAACACATCTATCATGTGATGTAGCGAAATGCTACACATCGTCGCAAATTATTGGTGGATTATTGGTGGTGGTGGTTAATTTTTTAATTTGGTGGAAAAGCACCCTTATCATTAGAAACTGATCTTGTACTGAGATCACTATAATTGAAATTATTTATAACTTTAAATAGCACCAAACGTCGATATCCTTTGGTTTTACCCTTGCCAATTGCTATCGGAATTCTTCTTTATCCAGTCTCTCTTTTAATGAAACCTCAAAATAGCTTGTTGATTTGTAGAGATTTATCACTTGCAAAGTTCACTTATAAAATAGAAAACTAAACTTATTAATAAAAACTCGGATAAAATAAATAAGAACCATTAATTAAGAATAATCAATACAGAACAGTAATTACTAAGTTTAAAAAAGCATATTTTAATATTAATGATCTATTGGAAATGGACTTAGGTAATGAAAAAACTACGACCAATCTATATAAATCCTAAAAAAAATGAAAATATTAACTCTGTACACTTGCTGAACTCTATTATAAAAAAAAAATAAAAAAGGCTAAATGAAAAGCTCCAATACTCGTTAATATTTCAACGTTTGAAGTAGTATTTATTTAATTAAAAGAGAAATATTAGTTCATTCGTTTGCTCTTACTGTGTACATCTTTGTGATTGCTAAAGCTTGTATAAACACATCAAGATAATTGGCTTTTTTCATCTCCATATTACATAAATTGAAACGTCTATTGAAATAATATTTATTCCCATTGTTTGAGTCAATATTACACAAGCTAGAGCCCACTGTTTTTCTTTTACTAACAACGATATTTTTATAAAATTACTATCATTACATATTTATTATAGATACTTCTACTAAAAACCTTATATTCTTCTTATATTTCAAAAATATTTTTGGTACCGGGATTGGATCTATAAAATGAAATATTACCTATTTCATTGTAAAAGAAGAGTTAGGTATTTAGAATAGGTAATCATTAAAAGTGTAAGTTTAGTTGATTACATGCAATATTAAGTTTTGCTCTTGTCCATAAAAAGAGCGCAGATGTGCTGAGCACACGTTGAGGTGAAATTTTTTCGGCAAGATTTAAAGCTACCAAAATCGTCGCCCTACTCCATGATGTGACGGTATTGCCATGACGTGACCTTGAAATTCTACTCTCAAAGCGCCTAAAGAAATTTCACTTCAAAAATCTATAGATAGAAATAAGATTTAACATTATTACTGACACCACAAAGCGACATCAAATTACCGAAGTATTCCAACACTTTGAAATTACGCTTCTAAGTTCTAACGTTGCGATGAATAATTTCATCGCAACGTTAGAACTTAGAAGCCAATGTAATTCACGTTTCGCTGAATTTTAATTTATTTTAAAGCTTTTAATGACTTTTAAAGGGCTTTGTGATACCGTTCTTGTATTAGCTAAATTTTTTTATATTAATTTTTATATTATAATGTTAGAAACAAATCCCCAACTGGCAACCAAAACCGAGGGGGTGGTTATAAAAATGAGTAGAACAGCGGATTTGACACCCCGTCCGATTAGGGCCCTTCTGGCCTCCTCCACTCAAGCGACAGCCCAAGCCGAGGTTCGAGATCCCCGTCAAGGGGGGACGCCCTTGTGCATGTCGCTACCAGGGTGAACCTTCAGTTCACCCCAATGTAGAAGCCCTTCTGGCTAACATTGAGAAACACCTTACAAAAAAAAAAAGGATTTGACACTTTCCGTTGGGCTCTCGGACGTAACGGTCGTTTTGTGCCGAGTTGTGTTAATTATTATTTTTATTTAATTGTTGAAGGAAGACATATAAAATAATTGTGTAAGTAATAAAACCATTCTAGGTTGAATTTAAAATCCCTAAGAATAATATATTGTTTTGTACAATAAAGTGTTATAATAAATAAATAAAAATACAGCTTTGTAACATACAAATACCAAACTAATTCAGTGAACATACAGTTTTAAAACCACATAATATGTACTCGTACATAACGAAGTTCCACAAAACTATTTTCCTAAATTGATATGTGAATTGTGAAAGTCAATTCTTTTTGCTATAATATTTCCTCATTTGATGTGAATGTAAGCTCATAAAAAATAACTGTATCTAATCCCATTACTTACTAGTTTCTTTGAAATACATAATATGGGGAGCAAATTATATTATAAATTACCATTTTATCTATCCATTCTTATACTTTGAAATATTCATAATTCTTTCGTATTTTACGACCTGACTATAATTCTGCTTGTTAACGTTAGTTTATAATTATAGTAATGATGCTTCTAGAATAAATAATAACTGTTAACACTTACTACCTACGCAGACGGGACTAGAAGCTAATATACACTATTAATATAACACATTTTTAAATGCAAAGAAAATAATTAAAGTAGTTAAAAAAAAATAAAAAAGCACATCCGATCCTACAATAATTTCATGAGTTTAAGCGTGAGTTGTACAAAATTTGACTTAAATCTGTCGGTTTAAAGTGGGTCAAAAATACAGTTAGAAAGAGTCGATTGCATGCAAACATACCTTACGTCTACTAAAGCTAATAAAAGCGTGATAAGAAGTTCAAGAATACATATAGAATATAGATATATTATAGTCTACAGGATAAGATACACAGGCATTATAACAATGATTCATATCATTACCACATTATATCTATTAACTAACTTACCGCCCGCGGCTTCGCCCGCTTTGTCTCAAACCTAATAAATTAAATACTAAAACCTTCCTCAAATTACTCTATCTACTAAAAAAACCGCAAAATCATTGAGCTATTATTACTACGTATGGAGGAGACACCACGAAGAAAATCTGTGCGCAAAGCGAGGCGGCGGCGCGGGGCGGCTAGTGATTCAAATGACGCAGAATGGCGCCCGACAAAAATTTTGCTCGAACCAAGTTTTAAAAATGATTATCTAGTTAATTACCGATGAAAATTTATTTCTTTGCACTTTGCCGCATTACTTGAATAGTTATTAGTGCAATATCGTAACACACTCGAGGGCATATTTGATGAGTTTCATGGTTTTTTGCTATAAAACAAACAAGATATGAATGCGACCATCGCGCTAAAGCGACCGAGTGCAGTTTGGCCATATGACTTATGTTGAGCGGAACATAAGTGATGTAGACGGTGTCGTCTCCATATGTATATCTCAATTATCAAAATCCGTTTCGTAGTTTTAAAGATTTAAGCATACAAACGGACATAAGGACAGAGAAAGCGACATTGTTTTATACTATGTAGTAATATCACAAAACATACATAGCATAATACAATGCTGGAAACAATCGCTTAACCACCAAATAGTTATTATCTTCAAGGCCACTGAATACGGTATACGGTATTCAAGTGACATGAACCGAATTATCATCTGTGAAGTGTAATATCAATCTTGATGCAATTCAATTTCCATTACGACGGTCGACTGTCAATTATTGTACCGTCAACGTTCCCAGGATATTGAATTAACTAGATTGGTACCTGGTTTTGAGTGAAATAAATTGTAAAAATAAATATTTCAGGACAATTTTCACACACGACACGATCTAATCCCATACTAAACTTTCGCTCGTGTTATGGAAACCAGGTGCCTGAAAACATACACAGAGCAAACATCTATGTCCATTGTCCATCACACAAATATTTGCCCTGGGTGGTAATCGAACCCACGAACTAAGGCAATCGGTCAGATAGTTTGGATTGTTGAAAAGTATTATATCTACTATAAGTTTTAATCTTTCAAACTACGCAACGGATTTTGATGCGGTACTCTTAAAAGACAGTTTCAAGAGGAAGGTTTAGTAAATAATTAATTATTTTTTAGACATAGCGATGGAAGCCGCGTATGGTAAGCCAGTTTATTGATAAATTAAACTCTATAAGGTGTTATGTGTACTTATTGGAAAAGAATACGTCCTATCCTATTATTACGCTAATGTAAGTTACATTTTACAATGCAAATGATTGGGCGGTCTTTTTCAGTCGGTGTATGGGAAGCAAGTTCCTCATGATATTATATTATTATAATGTTATTTGTAATATTATATAGAACCGTACAAGATGCGTAATCTGTACAGGTTCTTTAAAAATTCCTATATCGTCGTGGCGATCATATTTTGAATTTAACTTTCGTTACACCCGGTACCTTGGCGGGGTATTATATAGTTTTCGTAAAAAATTTCGATATCAACAACTTCGACCACTTAGTCAAAGTAAATTCTAATGATGCCTCTATCTAGCATCCTTTTTATCTCCAAACACAAAAATAATACTATTTAATAACTATGTTGCGACGTGAAAGATAAACAAACATACAAATGAACACCATTTGGCATTTACTTCGTGGAAATCATTTATATTTTCTGTTCATTGTTCACACAAAAGTTTGTAACACAATGACACAATTTTGGTGTTTAACATTTTCAGATATTGTTTAAGCAAATACGTTTTAATTTTTAACCGACTTCAAAAAAAGGAGGAGGTTATCAATTCGGCCGGTATATTTTTTTTTTTTTTTTTATGTATGTACACCGATTACTCCGAGGTTTCTGAACCGATTTACGTGATTCTTTTTTTGTTCGATGCGGGATGGTGTCGAATTGGTCCCATAAAAAATTTATTCGGCTAGGCCTAGTAGTTTTTATTTTATGAGCATTTTTGTCTATACTCGATGACTTAATTTCAATGTAGCAAGTAACTTTGATTCACTTCCCGGTAACCGATTGAGCTGAAATGTATACGAATGTAAATTGGATAGCGATGAAACATTATCATGACATGGAGCTGATCTGATGATGGAATCGGAAGGTGGCCATAGGAACTCAGTAATAATATATTGACTCAACTTTATCGAGTTTGGGCTCGTTTGATTCGTGTTGAAAAATACACTAAAAAGTATTAAATAAAAATAACTGCGTTAAAAACAACCGACTTCAAAAACAGAAAAGTAAGAAATAAAAAAGATTTGATATTATTAATTACTACATATTATTTTTATGTGCTATTTATTAAATAGGTTTGAAGTCGGTGCCAAACACTAAGCACTTAGTATTAAGCCCATGCACCGACATCAAACCTTTTTAGTAAATAGCACATAAAAATAATATGTAGTAATTAATAATATCAAATCTTTTTTATTTCTTACTTTTCCGTTTTTGAAGTCGGTTGTTTTTAACGCAGTTATTTTTATATATTATAAGTAGCTTCGTCCGCGGTTTTACCCGAATTGCTCCGCTCTCATAGCAAGCCTAATAGTCTTAGTATGTATATAAATGGACTATCTAACAGTGAAGTCATTTTTCAAGTCGAACCAGTTATTCCTGAGATTTGCGCGTTCAAAAAAAAAACAATTACACTTCAGCTGTAAAATATTAGTATAGAAAACACACAGTAATACATTTATGTATCGTTTGTAACATTAAAACCTGCAAAAATAATTGCTTTTCAGCAGACTGTATTAGTATTCCATAATTGACCGTCGGTGTACTGAAATCAAACTGAAATATTCAACTACAGACCCAACTAACCGCCTATAACGGGATTACGTTCACACAAAAAATTGTGATTTTTATTAATAAAAACCACATAGAAGCCAGCTCGAATTTAAAAAGCACCACTTACTTAGATAAAATATTATATTTTGAGGAGTCTTTTTTGCGAGTATTGTTTAATTCATGACCCGTGAATATTATTGTGGTTTACAAAGAAAATATGAAGTTACAATAATAAAAAGATACTTTGTTATTCTGTAGGTATAATGAGATGAAACTTGTGCGTTTACATCAGTTTTATTTTATACCTACTAGGTTTCCGCTCGCGGCTTCGCCCGCGCAGTCAAAGAAAAACCCGCATAGTTCCCGTTCCCGTGGAATTTCCGGGATTGCGTCATTTTCCCGGGATAAAAAGTAGCTATGTCCTTTCTAGGGTATCAAAATATCTCCATACCAAATTTCATGAAAATTGGTTCAGTAGTTTAGGCGTGATTGAGTAACAGACAGACAGACAGACTTTCGCATTTATAATATTAGTATGGATTAGTGTAGTAGTTTTTATTCAAATATCGAACTACCTATTATGTGCATCGTTATAAGTTTTCGAGTTAGATAATAATATGGCAGATATTATCATCTTTTCGTGGAGTATTTTCTAGTTCACTGGTGTTTTCTCTATAAAGATATTACAGATTAAGTATTGAGATAAAAGGTTATAAAGAGGGTTTATTTGATTGTTCATAGGTATATTTTTTCAAACTCAAACTCAAACATTCATTTATTCAATTAGACTACTATTTAGTAGCACTTTCGAATCGTCATTACATAATTATTTTAACATTTACCACCGATTCGGAAAGCAGTGATCTATGGAGAAGAATCGGCAAGAAACTCCATAGTTGCTCTTTTAAAATCATGTAAATATTACAATATAATCATGTAAATATTATAATAGTTGACTGGTTCTCCAGTTATTTACACGGGCGACGTCAACGAATTTGCATTGATGAAGTTGTTTCATCGTGGTGTGACGTCAGTGCTGGTGTTCCACAAGGCGGGGTTTTGTCCCCCTTACTATTTTCCATATTCATTAACACAATCTCAAGTAAACTATCATGCGACTACCACATGTATGCCGACGATCTGCAAATCTACACCCAATCAACCCTTGACGATTTACACCAAGCCATCGAATTAACTAACAAGGATTTGCATAACGTTGTAACTTGGAGTGCGGCTTATGGCCTACAAGTAAATCCGTTAAAAACTCAGGTTATAATAATTGGCAGTCCTTCTCTAATTGCAAGGGTGAATTGGGTGAACCTCCCACCTATTACAGTTAACGGCACTTCAGTTCCTTATAGCGAAACTGTCAGGAATCTGGGGGTATACTTCGACAACACTCTTTCCTGGAAACATCATATCAGAGAGGTAAGTAAGAAGGTTTATGCAACTGTGGCGTCTTTACGACGCTTACAAAATTTCCTTCCTCTCCCGACCAAAATTTTATTAGCACAATCCCTCCTTTTGCCTATACTTGACTACGCCGATGTGAGTTTTGTCAATCTCTCCGTAGACCAGTTAAACAAGCTTGAACGTTTACAAAATCTCTGTATACGATTCATATTTGGTCTACGGAAATATGACCATGTATCTGAGTTTCGGTCTCAACTCAAATGGCTACCGATCCGATTTCGCCGGGATGCTCATGTGCTACATCTTCTTTATCAGGTACTGTTTTTTCCGAAAATGCCGAAATATCTCAAAGAAAAATTTGTGTTTAGGGGTAACAATGCTGAACCTGTTCGGTCGACTGAAATGCTCCGATTAATAATGCCAGAACACAACACCAACTTCTATGACACTTCATTTACCGTGCAGGCAATCAAATTGTGGAATGCTTTGCCTCTTCATATAAAGAATGCACAATCCTTATCGAGTTTTAAAGCATTGGTGCGTGATTATCATTTCTCTCGCTGTACTTAATATAAATTATTTATATTATATGTATTCGAATATTATACTATTATTACGTAACATATTCTTATTTGATTGTGAATATATTATATTGTATCTATTATATATTATATGGATATATCTTTACGCAGGTAATTTATTTAGTCTTTATTTATTTCTTTTATAAATATATATTTATGCTCTACCCTTCACCTTTCCTCTAATTTAATTTCTCCTCGTACGTCCGGTTGTCTGGAAGAAATCGCTGCATAGCGATAAGACCGCCAATTGTTGTAATGTATCCTTAGATTAAGTCTTTTTGTAATGATTCTAAGAGCAATAAAGTATTAATAAATAAAATAAATAAAATATATGAAACTTATATCTAACTACATAATATGCCAATGAACTGTCTTGTGGTTTTTACGCGACAACCCTCCATGGGTTTTTATCGTCCATATATTCCTGAATATTGTAGTACGCTCTCTGAACTAATACATTTTTTATATAAGTTTTAAATTTAGAACTACTAAACTCTTTAATATTGTGAGGAATTCTATTGTAAAAGCGTATACCTTGACCCATAAATGAATTTTTAACTTTAGCTAATCGGAAAAATGGCATTTCAATTCTATTCCTGTTCCTTGTGCCATAATCGTGTCTATCTCCTACTCTTGTGTGTAAGTCGGAGCTTTTGTGTACATGCAAAATATTATTAAATATATACTGTGATGGTACAGTAAGGATACCAGTATTCTTAAAATGATCTCTTAGTGAATCCCGAGCACGTAAATTATATATAGAGCGAATGGCTCTTTTCTGTAAGATAAATATAGTTTCTATATCTGCAGCCCTGCCCCACAGTAGAATTCCATAGGACATAATGCTATGAAAGTAGCTGAAATAAACCAGTCTAGCCGTATCTTCATCGGTGAGTTGCCTTATTTTTCGGACTGCATATGCAGCTGAACTGAGCTTACCTGCAGCGGTGTTGACATGGGCTCCCCACTGTAGTTTCTCGTCCAATGTTAACCCTAGAAATACAGTAGATTCAGTAGGATGCAATACCTCCCCGTTCAAGGTAATATCTCTGTTCAACTTTTTTACGTTAGGAAGTAAAAATTCAACACAAGTGGTTTTTTTGGCATTTAATAATAAATTATTGGCATTAAACCATTCAGATATGTGTAAAAGAGCACTGTTCACTTCGTCAGCATTTGGGTCATGCCTATCCACATTAAAAATTAATGAGGTATCATCTGCAAACAGAACTATTTCACACCTATCCTGCAAATAATAGGGAAGATCATTGATATATACCAAGAACAAGAAGGGACCTAAAATTGACCCCTGTGGAACACCAATGTTAATTGACGCACCGCTAGAACGTTCTCCATTAACAACTACAGTCTGTATCCTATCATGCAGGTATGACGCTATGAGGTTCTGTGCTTTTCCTTTAATTCCATAGTGATTAAGTTTACGTAACAAAGTACAATGTTCAACGCAGTCAAATGCCTTGGAGAGGTCACAAAATATCCCCAGAGCATTTTTTGAGTTTTCCCATGCTTTATATATATGTGTTAGAAGTGCAACCCCAGCATCTGTGGTTGAGCGCCCCTTTGTGAAACCAAACTGTTTGGTGTGCAGTAAATCATTAGATGCAAAATGACTACTCAGTTGGTTTAATATTAACTTCTCGAATACCTTACTTAATGTTGGTAAAATAGAGATAGGTCTATAATTGTTACAGTCTTCTTGATCGCCCTTCTTAAATAGAGGTATAACTTTACTAAGCTTTAGTAAATTAGGAAATGTACCATAGTCACAACACTTATTAAATATAAAAGCTAAATTTTTCGCAATATTTTCTATGATATTATTAACTAAATTTACGGACATTCCCCAAAGATCACAAGTATGTTTTAGATTAAGCGTCTTAAAGGCAGTAACAATATCACTAGCAGTTACGTGTCGTAATTCAAATAATGTACTGCACCCCGCAACATGGTCCCTCAAAAAGGTCTCTGCAAGTGCTGAAGACGAATTTAAACTATTAGTAATAGTAACAGGGACACTACTGAAGAATTCTTCAAAAGCAAGCGCAACATCAGCACTTTTGTCAATAACCCTGTCATTATTTACAAGTTTTATAGTATTACTTGATTTGCTTTTACCCATTTCACCATTAATAATAGACCAAACTGTTTTAACTTTATTATCCGATTCGCGTATTTTATCTCTGATATACAATCGCTTCGCAGTAAAACAAACAATTTTAAAAGTTTTTGAGTAATTTCTAACATAACTAAGAAAAGATGGGTCTTTATTATATTGCTTCATACCATATAACTCATAAAGAACGATCCTACACCTATGTATGCTAGGTGTCGCCCATTTACTAAATGGTAAATCCTTGGTAATATTTAAAGATTTAACTTTGAATATTTTTTCAAATTCATTATGAACTAAATTGAAAAGATTTTTAAACATTTCACAAGGATTATTATTACAGGATTGATCATTCAGTACGGGCAGGTTTTTATTAATATTATCTCTAAATTTATTAATGCCTTTTTTACTTATAGGCCTAACATTAATTCTTTTAAATTCATTTATTATAGCAACGAATTGCGAGTTAAGGCGATTCATAAGTGCTTTTATAAGAAGTCTAATTGATTTTTTTTTTGAGTTTCTAATTTTATATATACATGTAATGTGAATATTAAAAATACATATATTATTACATTATGATATAAAAACATATGTCAAGTGGTTTTTAAACATATTATTATACGAAATATAATAACAAATATGTTATTTAATTGTAAAGAAAACCATTTATAGAGTATATAATTACATATATCTACCTATTAGGTACAACCTAAAGTTTTTTCATATTTAATACAATTCAAATATCCAAGAAACTCAGAACACGGATATCTGAAACATTCAATACGAACGTTAACTGTGACTACGTCCGCCATCTTTAATAGCATTAACATTTGAAAAAGCCGCTGAGATTTATGTATTGTGTTTTACATTTTCAATTTATTTTCCCGATAACAACGTTAAGGGTGCCCTTGTTGTAATAATAACAACCAATTTCTTTCAGGCGTCTTTGAAAGAAACTGGTTCTTTTTAAAAATTGGCTACATGCTTCGGAACACACGACTTTTTATATATTTATGTATTACTAGCTTACCGCCCGCGGCTTCACCCTCTTTGTCTAAAATCTAATAATCTTAATAAATTAATAAAATACATTGTGACACGAGATTTATATATAAATCTAAATTTATATATAATCTCGTGGCCTCGATCCATGTTTGTCCTCAATGGACTCCTAAACCACTTAACCGATTATTATAAAATTCGCACCCCATGTGCAGTTCGATCCAACTTGAGAGGATAGTTTAAATCTCAAATCGTTTTAGAGAAAGCGGGCGAAGCCGCGGGTGGTAAGCTAGTAAATTATATAGGTACTAAAACCTTCCTCTTGAATCACTCTATCTATAAAAAAACCGCATCAAAATCCGTTGCTTAGTTTTAAAGATTCAAGCATACAAAGGAATGTAGGGACAGAGAAAGCGACTTTGTAGTGATATTTATTTTTATTAAAAGTAAGTATATATACCTACTTATTCTAGAATTATTAAAGTCACTGCGTGGAAAAACCAAAAGCAAAGGATATTCGAGAAAAGCACCAAGCTCTAGATTTACTAATTTAAACACTGTTCTCAAAAATTGAATTTTTATGAAATGAAACAATATTTAAACATGACTCATGACATATTCATAACAATCACTCAATAGATAGGGAGGCGAATAGGGGAATTTTCTGCAATACTCGAGCGTGGCAGTTTAAGATATGAGAGACACCTTAGACCTAATAGAACAAACTTTTTCACTATTTAGCTCTAGGTATATGTAGTGACGCGCGCCTAGGATAGACGATCAGATTAGTAAAAAAAAATCGATAGTCTGAAATACTCGAGCGCGTCAGATTAAGATATTGGGGGTTGATTTTAGTGTTTTAAGACTAAATTTAATTAATCTGACCATAAGTCCTTGACGCCGCCGAGTTATAGGGTCGCGAACTTGTAAAAAAAAACGTTAACCCGGCATTCTCGATCGCGATTTTTTTTATTTTTATTTTGAAGAATATAATCTAAAACTTACTAAAAACACAAAATCTGTCGGTTTCCGCATGACCGGAAGTCTGGAGGAGCCATTTCGTCTTCCGAAAAACGCGTTGCAGCAGTCGCGAACTTTACTTTTTCAAAAAAAAAAGTTTAAATAAACAAAAAAGGTAATTTTATTTTACAAAAAAAGGTCTCTTTTCATTTTTGTCCAAAGTTTAATTTTTTTTTACTTGAAGCATCATAAAAACTCAAACTCCCGGTTTCTTGAGTATATCTCGAAAACTGAGTTTGGTAAGAAAAATTGATATGAAATAACGATGATTAAAAAAAAGAAACCCACAAACCTTTTTCGGTCAGTTTAAGAGAACCCACCAACATTTTTATCAGATTAAGAAAATATGCTTTCAGGATACCTAGATACACCTCCCCTATGAAAATCTGACGCGCTCGAGTATTTCAAAAGGACTTTTTTTTTCTGCATTTTCAAAAATTCATCGTAACTTATCGTCATGCCGTAATCGTCAGTTTTTTTAAGGGGAGCTTTCTTGGGGCCTAATTAACACCCCTTCCGAAAATTGACGCGCTCGAGTAAATTTTTTTTTTTGTGCATTTTTGACGAATTTATATGCCTAGCCCCACCACGCAAACCGGCAGATTAGTATACCGTTGTTATCAGAGGCACTTGGGGCATACGTAGTATGAATATCTGACGCGCTCGAGAATGCCCAAGTAACTGTTTTTTTTTTTACATTTTTGAAAATCCGTACACGCCAAACCCACCGCTAAAATGGTTTTTACCATAGAAGCTTTTCTTTTCGAAATTATTTTCTTTTTCGATTTTGATAAGTCTCGACGACGCCGTTGAATTACGCCATTTAGCTACCTCGCCTCCCTATCTACAAATACGTTATACATAATCAGATCCAATGAAAAAATTACATTCACATTCATACGATTAATCACAATATATTGTAATTGCATTCAAATCATTAACTATCTATAGAAATGTTGCTCTATATTTTATCAACTTTCCGCCCGCGGCTTCACCCGCGTTTTTAAAGAAAAACCCGCATAGTTCCCGTTCCGACAAGTTAAATATGAAAAACATATGAAAATCATTTATCAAAACATCGATAAATGCATGCTTAAATTTTAAACCTTAAAATAATTTAATAAGTTTAAGTTTTTATAAAATACGTTAATTATGAAAAAGTTTGTAATTTGATATATTTTAAAACAATTATTAATAGCTAAACAATGAAGTATTTAGAAAAGTCGAATATACGTTCATGGCGACAAAAACCCCTCGTATTGAATTTGTTTACCAAGCAACACATGTCTTTTAACTCGAGAAAATTCCTCACTTCGAATGCGCAACTGTATATGATTGAAAGAAATTAAACCGCTCCGGTAATCTACTTAGAAATAAAGAAGTGTGAAAGAAAACAGAAAAACAATGTTGTGAAACAAAACGATAAACTTCAAACGGGTGGAAATGTACATTTTGTTCTCGCCCAAGGGGATTCGCTTAAATGTCGTGATAAATAACAGTTTTTTTTTTAAGATTAACTGTGCCCCGCGGTTTTACCCTCTTTGCTTCACTTCTATATATTGACGCACTTGTTAGTGTCATGCAAATGAAGTAAATCTATGTAGTACCTTTTGAGTTTTCAAACATACAAACATAGAGGCAAACAGACAAACATGACAAAAATCCTATAAACTGTAATTTGGCTTCGATGTCGATTATAGATCGCCCCAAATATGTTTTTATAAAATATTCAATGTACAGTTTTAACTTTCCTACGATTTTAAACATGATATTTAAAAATAAGATACTTTTAAGCTTACTTTTAAGCAGATTTTAATGCGATTCATAAATAAGTGAAGGAAGCTTGGAACACTTTACCAGCTTACAGCGAGCGTGGACACGGAGTACGGACACGTTTGGACTGTCTATTCTAAAATAAATCGATAAATAAATCCGTTAAATATTTGTGTAATGTGTAAGTAGTTTGTAAATGTATATTATGAATATTTATTAGGTAGGTGTGGGGTTTTAGTCGGTAAAAATGCGGCGTAACCCACGGCTCCTTCCTCGGGTATCTTTGGAAGATTTCCCCACTTAAAAAAAAACGAGAAAATACTTTATATACCTAACGATATTTATAAAGATAATATTGATACTAGGGTTAGGGTTTTGGTTGTTAGAAAATTTAACTTAAATGCTCTGCATTTTTCTTTATCGCCATAATTTTCATCATAATCATCATCATCGTATTAAAACAAATGCCAAAAAATAATTAATCGTATGTATATACTGGTGTAACAAGCTTTACGTTATCCGATTTTTCATACGTTGGTTAAAATTTATCCGTCCAATAAAGTATTACACGAACATTTTAAAATGTCACCTGTAAACTGTCAAATACGGACAATTAGAATACATTTTTAAAATGGTAGTTTAGTACGTTATTCGATGAATAAGTTTTAACCAACGATTGAAAAATCAGCCCTAATGCAATTTTTGACGACAGAATACCTATACCAAGTAATAGTTGAAACAAAACATTTTATTATTCAAGTATTCACTTGCAAACGTATTTTTCTTTTCAATATAAATACATTGCACAATGTCAAATACAGACGGTAATACAACGTAAATAAGATAAACCATTTCCATTGCAAATATTGCTTGATAAATTTAAAAAAGCAGCTTTTAACATTAATGTAATACATTATTTGTCATTTTCACTCATAGATAAGCTATATAAACAGAATGTATGCGAAAGTAACTCTGTCTGTCTGTCTGTTACGCATTCCCGCTTAAACCTCTCAATCGATTTTGATGAAATTTGGTACATACAATCTTTAGACCCTGAGAAAGAACATAGACTACCTTTTATTGCGAAATATGTACCACGGGCGTAGCCGGAGCGGACCGCTAGTTCTATATAACTTAGAAACAAAACTAATTAAATACTTATAACCAACAACAATACATTAAAACCACCATCACACGAAGTGCCAAGAAAACAATATTCCTCGTGAATTGTAACTTTTGTCAAATAATTTCCGCCCCGCATTTGTTTGGGCAAACGAAAACTAACTTGAGTCAACTTAGTCGACTTTAGTCAAGTTACACAAAGTTCCTGTTTCCCCAACACAGTTAGCGACAAACAGTGCGACTTAGCTCAACTTTAAATCTTTACTTTGTCCCCATTTAAAACAAAAACTAGCTTAACTTAAATTAATTGAATGTTTGTTTTGTTGCATTTGATATTGTTAATTAAAAACATCAAAGGTAAAGGACAGGTAAGAGCTAGTAAGTGATTCTTATAAATATTTTATGGAAGGTAAATAATAAATATTTCAGGACAATTTTCACACACGGCACGATCTGATCCCATACTAAGCTTTCGCTTGTGTTATGGAAAACAGATGGCTGATACATATATAATTTTAAATAAATACTTATATAGATAAGGTAGCTTTTTGTATTGCATAAGAAAAAAAATATATTTTGACTGCTTTATTACGATGGGATAAAATCTGAAGTTTGATTCTCTATATACAGTGCCTTAAATAGTAGTTTCAATCAAAAGTCAAATGAAAAGACGAGAAATCATATTACATTTCAGTAATAGAACCTGAATTGGCCTCATGAATCCATTTTAGTAGCTGTCCATCCTTCCGCTTCCAAACAGTCTCGATTGAGATTAGACTGTCTAAGAGAAAGCTTTCCCTTCCTATGCTATAGACCTATAGATGTATTAGAGAGATCAGGCTAAGGACTGACAGGAACATGTATATGCACGTATTCTCTAAGGCACTGAAGTGTTTTAGGCAATCAAATCATTGTATTTTATTGTTACTATTTTAATTATATTATTGTGTCTTGATTTATTTGTGCAATCCATATCTACTAATATTACTGTTACTCAATCACGCCTAAACTACTGAACCAATTTGCATGAAATTTGGTATGGAGATATTTTGATACCCGAGAAAGAACATCAACAGGCTACTTTTTATCCCGGGAAAATGACGCCATCCCGGAAATCCCACGGGAACGGGAACTATGCGGATTTTTCTTTGAAAAAAAACTGTGAAGTAATTCATTTAAATTAAATTCTATTTTTTTATCCGACCCTTGAACCTGAGATATTTTTTATCTGTATTAGAACTTTTTTTCACCGAACCGAACATGGGATTTTTAGATCTCTATTACTTACATGTAAAACATGCTAATCACAAAATCTTCTAAGCACACTTAGCTAGTAGATAAAACTTACCCAAATGATGTTCCTTTAACATTCATTTCTCTGAAAAATTCCTATTCATTCCCTCTAATTAAGACTATCACCACGTAATTCAATTGAGAAACTCTCTCGAATGGAAAAATAATTCAACATTATTTGTTCTACGCCGCTCTTTACTCGACTCCGTGGAAATAAAATTGAAAATTGCAGCAAGTATAATAATTGTTTGAAGCTTTGTGCAATCTCACTTTATATTCCATATTTCGCGGCTCAGTGCTCACACAAAACTGTTTATTTGCGAATTGTAAACTGTATTATGAACAGAAAATATTGTTACAAGTTCTGTAATTGCTACTGGGAAACGGTGTTGTTGTTTTGAGAAACTAATCATTCTGTAATTTTCCTTGTAGTTAATAGCTATTATCAGTATTATGATTGCTTTTAACTAGACTTATTGATACCTAGTCAAGGTCCAGTGACCGCGGGATGTCTTTAAAAAATATATTTTAATTTAAATGAATTTAATTAAGGCCTGTACAATAAGATGGTTAGTGTGTAACTGATTTATTCTATGTTTAAACAGTACCAAAGATCGAGTCTTCTTAGAAACGATTAGGGATGTCGTCGCGACGGTTGAGTGGGCGATTCTCCTTAATCACTTCCTTACAAATCATAACTATTGCAACAAAGTGGATACATTGTTGCAAGTATTAATATTTAGGTAAACAACTAAAATATGGGATTCAGCGGGTTTTGGATGTATGTTTCTTTGCCACATCATTTGCGTAAAAATATTTTTAGCTACAAATCATCTAATAAAAGTTTAAACTAATATTATTAATAAAGGCATATTTATCAAAAGGTTATTATTACTTATCTATGTTTGATATTAATAAATAATAATAAGCTCTTTATAAACATGTATGAAACATTACATATGAACGATGTATGCACTTAAAAACTACTAGTTCAGGATACATCGCCCATTTTTGCAAGTGACTACTATCAAGCTAATTTTCCGTTTGTAGCTTTATTTTGATGAGACGCCCAATAATTTCGTGTATGAAACTCTCGATTGTGGTAGCTAACAGAGATAACAAGGATAACATTTTTTGATTTGATGGTTCTCAAATATTTATTACTAACTGAATTTTTTTTTGGTTCAATCTCAAGATTTTGATTACCTAAATTATTCGAAAAAATATTATTAAAAAATAATTATTCGGTGTCTCATCAAAATAAAGCTACAAACGGAAAAACAGCTTGATAGTAGTCACTTGCAAAAATGGGCGATGTATCCTGAACTATACTAAACCTACATGCTCATCGTATTACCTCTCAGCATTTTACAGTAAAAGCACAGGCTTTCACTAATAGAAACCTACCTACCCTCTCCTACAGTACCTACTCTTTTTGAAGTAAAACTCTATAGGCGCGTTGAGAGTAAAATTTCATGGTCGCGTCATGGAAATACCGTCACGTCATGGAATGAGGTGAAGATTTTGGTCTCATTGAATCTTTCCAAAGAAGTTACACTTCTGACAACTGTGCTCAGCACACGCGCTCTTTTTTTAGTTACTAGTGTCAGATAAAACGAGGTCGCTAGTTCTATAAAGGGGCAGACTATATTACTACGGTAATGGCGCGAAATGTTACTATTCTCAAAGTTCTCACGAGCCCCCTGGGGTCCGCGCGGATCCTACTCAGAAATAAATGCCTTTTATATGTAAATTCATTACCTACGTCCGCGATTTTATTACGTGTCTACTTGTATAAATATATCTTAGGTATTGATGATATTTGGAAAGGTGGAAAATCTTTTGATCATACAACTTTTGAAACTTTATTTGAAACTGCCTGGTAACGAAAATAATTAATCATTGCAGTGACAATAAGTTGCAAATAAGCATTATTTTATTGTCTCAGTGTAAAAACCGTTAGCAGTGTTCAAGTGTATCAACAGCTGTCAGAACAAAAGAAGGATGACTCATTTATGTTATGAATCAACATCGTAGCTATAAACTATACTAACAATTCGAAAGCAATCGATAAGCGTAGTTAGCTCTGTACAGTAAGTGACCAACTTAACTAACCGTGAAGACCGGAGATCGAATCCAACCGGGTACCTCAAGACATCATATTATTATAATTTTTAATTTTATATTTAAAATTTTCTAATAAGAAATCTTTAAGAAATATTAGTCATGGAATCGCAAAATGTAACATTTCGCAGACGCAAGGTTAATCGAAGTATGGATGATATTTGTTTAGAGACATCACCTAGCTACAACGAAGATTCAAAAAGTTTACCGGATCTTTCTACAATGAACTTTGAATTAGACGAATTAAAGGAAAAAATTACTACTTTACAGACCTTGTTAGACAGCGCAAATAGCGAAATAGATCAACTTATTTTAGAAAATAACAGTTTAAAGAAAAAAATTAACGAGCTAGAAAGAAAAATTATTGTATTTAATAAGTTATACACCGATCAAAAAACTAAAAAGAGGATCACAACTTTTTCATCGCTAAATATCATAAAAGTTAAACGAAGAATCGATTTTGATAAAGAAAACCCTTTAGAATTAACCTTAAACAATCAGTCAAAAAATTTAACAACCTTGCAAAAACCAGACTCGAGCATTAACAATACAATAATGGAAAATAAATCTAAAGAACGTCTTTTTATTTTCGGCGGCCAACAATGTGTAGACATGGCTGTTCGACTTCACCGTTACACATCAAAATATGAAATATCATCAATAACAAAACCTTTTGCTCTCACAGAAGACATAACAGCACCATGTTACAAAATAAAAACAAGACCGACGGATAAATTTATTCTAAGTTTAGGAGAACACGATGATAACCCATTCCACTTTATGGCCGAAACTGCGGCTATACTCCGATATTTAAAGGACACTAGTGTGATTATACTTAATATTGTTAAAAACAGATATTTAAATGAAAATCTTATTAATAATTATTTAAGACAAATATGTATAAAATACCCGAATTGCACATTCTTGAATGTTCGTGAAAAATATTTTAACTCTCACAGTAACTACCTTAATAGAATATGTTATAAAATTAATACAGAACTAGAATTCAAACATTACAGTAACGAATTTTTGGTTTGCAAAGACTGGTTAAATAAATTAAAATCAACTAATAAAATTCAATTCAGTAGTACAGTTACTAACTTAAAAAATAAATATTATAAAGATACATCTACCCAAGCTGAGAGTTCGTTACCATACGTTAATAATTATAATACTAGCGATAAATTTACGCAAACCGTTGACGCAAAAAATCTGGTTGAAGAGACTGAGTTTTTTCGAGCATAAAGTATTTGATGGTAAATATCTTTTGCATCAAAACATTGCAGGCATACTGAATAAAATAGAGTGGCTTGAGTTATGCTTGGCAGAAATTGAAGAAAACGTTAGTATAATATGTCTTACTGAAACTTTTATCAAAAAAGGAGAGGATTGCAATCTTATTCTAGAAAATTTTTATGTTGCTTCATCTTTCTGTAGATCACAAGAAAGGCGTGGAGGTTGTTGTATTTTATTGGACAAGTCCCTTGATTGCAAGACTATTAACTACTGTGCCGAATACACAGTAGAAAAAATATTTGAATGTTGTGCCGTTGAGCTACGAAGCATGAATTGTTACGTGGTTTGTATATATAGAACACCTAACTCAAACATAACAAAATTTTTCGAAAAATTTGAACTTTTCCTTCATAAATTAACCGCAAACAAAAATAAAAATATCATATTGGCTGGAGACTTTAATATTGACGTAATGAAAGAAAGTCAGTCTTCAAAATGGTTTAAAAATTTGCTAAAAAATTTCAACATTAATATACTTATTAATCAACCTACTCGTAAACTAGCATGCCTAGATATAATTGCAACAAATATACCTCGAGCACAGGGTAAGATACTGAAAGTTTTTCTCTCAGATCATGAAACATGTCAACTAGTTAGTCTACCAAAGCAAGCTGGCCATAAACCAAACTATTGGTTTGTAACATGAAGAGATTATTGCCAAGAAAATATACGGAAATTTAACATGCATTTGAAATCTCTTTATTGGACGGATGTTTTAAATGAAATAAATGCTAACGCAGCTTTCAAAATGTTTCATGAGTTGTTCTGCTTGCTGTATGATTTATGTTTTCCTTTGTACAAAAGAAAGATAACGAATACTCTCAGTCACGTGAAATGGATGTCAAAGGGCATAAAAATAGGATGCGCAAGGAAAAAAAAACTAAGATTTATTCATTACAAATCAAAGTCTTTGGAAAAAAAGTTAGAATTTCAAAAATATAATAAGATACTCCGATCTTGTATAAACTGCTCAAAAAGAATAATAAATAATAGATTCATATTAAATTCCAAAAACAAAACAAAAGCTACTTGGGATTTGATAAAGAACAGAGGGACGCATAATATGTCTGATAACAACTGTATTGACCTAATCTCACATAATGACGTTGATATAACAGATCCATTAAAAATTGCTATGACATTTAATAATTTTTTTACTAATTTGACATGTATTAATTCAATAACTACTTCCATTAATCAATCAAATCATTACAAATATAGAATAAATTCAATCAATAGCAGCATATTTCTCTCACCATGCACACAGAACAAGAGATTGTTAAAATCATAAATTCTCTTAGAAATACAAACGCAGTAGGTTATGACTCAATAGCTACAAGCATACTGAAAGAATGTAAACACAGCTTTTCTTACGTATTGGCGAATTTAATTAATAAATCATTCTCGCAAGGCATCTTCCCTGAAATCCTGAAAGTATCTATTGTCAAACCATTTTACATAAAAGGTAGCAAAACTGATATAAAAAATTACCGCCCCATTACACTTATATCCATTTTTTCAAAAATTCTGGAAAAAGCCATGAGCGCCAGACTATTAAAATTTTTAAACAAATATAATATAATTAAAAAAGAACAAACCGGATTTCAAGCAAATAAATCTACCACATTGGCTACGTTCTATTTAATTGAGGAAGTAACGAGGTGCATTAATAATAAAATTCCGGTTACATCAATCTTCTTCGACATGTCAAAAGCCTTTGACTTTGTGGACCACAAACTACTCATATATAAATGTGAAAAATATGGCATTAGAGGTCCCGCTCTTGAATGGATTCATGATTATTTGTTTCAGAGACAACAGAGTGTTGAAATAAATAAAATAGATAATAACCTAGAGATGACTACGTACAAGTCCCCCTATGTAGTTAATAGTTTCGGAGTGCCACAGGGCAGCGTATTGGGGCCTTTATTATTTTTAATTTACATAAATGATCTACCTGACATAATGGACCAAAAGTGTATATTGTTTGCAGACGACATTTCAATAATTTATTCTGACGATCACAAAGAGATTAACTATAACACGACAATTAATAATAATTTAGAATTAGTATTGACATGGTTTAATGATAATAATCTATCTGCTAATATGACTAAAACAAAATTTATTCAATTTTCGAATTATAAAGCTCGACATACACCGCTTAATATAACGGACAAATTCCATACCATCGAACCAACACATTACATAAAGTTCCTAGGGTTAAATGTAGATCAAAATTGCAACTGGAAAGCTCATTGTGACATGATTACTGGAAAAATAAATAAGTTCGTTTACGCATTAAGAAGATTAAGAAAAACAGTGTCCTTTAATGCTGCGCTTACCGCATATTACGGATACGTTACATCTGTGATACGGTATGGAATTATATTCTGGGGCAACTCGACAGACGTGACAAATGTATTCTTGGCACAGAAGAGGTGCATAAGGGCTTTGTGCAATATTGGTCCCTTAGATTCTTGTCGACCATTATTCAAAAAGCACCATCTTTTAACACTCACGGGTTTATACATTTTGGAAATATGTTTATTTGTAAAAAAACACGGTGAACTTTTTAAAAACATGAAAGATAACTCTAGATTGGGACTAAGAGATCCTACACGTCTAATGATGCCTAACTGCCATTCAGCACTCTACCAAAAGAATGCCAGTGTGATGTGTATAAGGATATTTAACCATATACCAAAGCATATAAGGGAACTGCCAAAAACTTTAATGCACAAAAAATTAAAATCGTGGCTTATAAATCACTGTCTCTATTCCTTAAACGAATTTTTTAGATTATAATTCCCGAATTTTGTAATGGAGAAAATAATAACGTTAAGAATCAATTCGCCGTCCCCGGAGAATAAAATGATAATAGCAAAAACACAACTTTTCAGGAGAAATAAATAACCAATACTTGTCTTTATCTCGCAAAGCAATAGACGTAGAGAGATAAAAAAAGGCTCAGAGGTAGCTAATTTTTTAACCTTTTATTATGTTTCAAAATATTTTTAATAACTTTAAGAGAACTGAAGATAATTAAAATTTAAAAAGTTAGTAGCATTTGACTGAAATGTAAATTTACTAATTCACACTTATCATTTTATTCTCGTTTATATTGGACATAATATGCATTAATGGATAATATCCAATGAACTTTTATTCTGTTTTTTTTTTAAACAATATTAGAGTAATCAACTATTATTACATAAAAAATGAAGACGATAAAAAGTAATAAAAATCAGTCTTCCTGATCATCATCGTGATCATAATGTACATGGTCATACGTATGGCGCCAAAACATATTTTTACGAGAATAAAATGATAATAGGCGTTCGTCATTATTTCGCCGTTTCTTTCTTCCGAGAATATTATTGTAAAAGTTATTACCACATATAGAGTGAAGAAACTTTTTCACTATCATAGTACTATCTTTTTTTTCTAGTACGAATATGTTGTGGGAAAAAGCAGTGAATATTATTGTAATATCTTATAACTTTGTGGATTACAGGAGAAAAAATACAAAAAAAATTGTATAGATGTATTAGGCTACGTAGGCTTCAAATATCGAAAAACAATAAAACTATGGTAATGGCGATTATCATTTTATTCTCCGGGGACGGCGAATTATTGTATTGTAATAATCAAATTTTACTAATAAATAAAATTGTAATATTGCTGTATTATAATGTATATCTATAATAATAATAACTTAACTTAAATATTTGTATGCCAATTTGTTGGCGAATTGTGCGGATATGAACTTGTTATATAAGAACTTTGTAACCACAATTCTTACAAATAAATTATCATTTCATTTCATTTCATTTCAACGTATTTCTTCTCTATTGCTCCGTGTGCCCAATTTGCTCCTATTTAACGTTTTTTTCTCTCTATAGGAACCTTCCTTGTGCCTCAACAAAAACGGTAAACGCTTACAAAATATTTAACGAACCCCATGCATATAAAACGTTCCAACTTTTCATACCCAATCGCATTTACCGCATGAAATATAATTCCGTCTCAAAACAGAATTGACAGTCCGATATCATGTGTAATTTCACAGGCCGAGTGGAGTGACGGACGATATATCTCACTTTATCTAGCGTCGCTTGCAGCTAATTTAGTTAGATACGAGTGCCATGAATCTCAGTATTTACATAGTATAAAGAGAGAAGTAGGCCGACTCTCGGCGTTTAGGAGCGCACGTACCTAAACTCGCGAGGCGCAGGGTTGTTACTTGTCACAATGATATTATTTTAAATAATTGTATAAACAAACACCGACCGCTCCCAGAAATGGCGCGGCCCACATCGGTCCATGAGTATTGAGCGGTGTTGTGTGCGTGCGTCCAGCTTGCTTTACATGAACGGAGGACGTGGGCAAGCGCTCCGCGTACACACAAACGGCGCGATGTACCTTTATTCGAAGATAACTTACTTTTCTCTTTATACTATGACGAGTGCCATGAATCTCAGTATTAATACCGCTTCATACTGCTCCATTTCGGCCGTTCAATTTGGCTAATTTCAAGTTGCATTCGCTAGTTTGATGTCAATTTTGAAGTAGGAACTTTATGAGATATTGGCATTGCTATGGTGTAGAAATCAATATATGCTTGAAAACATGAGAGAGGCTTTTCCTCTTGAAATGCGATATGTTTTAAATATTATTGAGTTGTCAATCAAATTGTTAAAATTGCATAATTATGAAAGTTTACTTATATACTATGTGTGAAAATTGGCTAGCTTATTGCCCGTTACTGGATAAAAATGAACAGTTCCAACTTGAAAAAAAACATAAACAAAGTAATGAGTAAACACATTTTACTAACTCCAATAAGCAATGACAACAAATAAGTATTTTCTTGTAACGAACGTCCAATAGCAATTCCATTCAAAGCAATCTACTGCTGAAGCAGCAATCGCGTGGAAATTACATCTAAGTATTTTTTTAATTTCATAGAACAATCTTCGAGATGACGAAGCCTAATCCCGGCCGTCAGAAGTGTGATTAATGGAGCGATTAAGGTCGGGTACAGACGGAGCGTTTGTGAGCGTGCAAACGTGGAAAACTCATGAGCGTTTAAACGCCAATTTGTAAACGATTGTGATGAATGTGAATTAAATAAGTAAGTATAGAAGGAATATTAGGTATCAACGTCAGTAAAAATATAATTCAAAGTGTACTTTCCACGCATCAGGTTAGAATACTCTTAGTTAATCAGTAAGATAAATTCATCGCAAACCAATGTTGTTATTATCAACAAAACAGACGCAATAGTTAAGACTGACATATATATAGTTCAAGTGCCGTAATTAATTTCCATTACCCATATCACCCAGAACTGACGTTTACTCAATTACTCGCGTTCCAGGCTAATCAACGCGTTGTATGACGGCTTGTCTTTAAGTTCAAATATGACGTTTGAAACGTATCAAACGCCTTCTCTGAATGGAACCTAATCTATTCGTGTCTCAATAACTTCACACCAGACTGTCACTTGGCATTAATTTCAACGGCTGTTAGTACAAAGTTTTAAGTGATGGGGATAGCAACTATGGCAATTTAAAAAGTTTATAGCAGCAAGATTAGAACGGCTATGTTTATCATTAAGAGAACTGAATACTCCTAGTTTTATTTAAATACTACCGCGACTCCGTCCGCGCGGATGTCCGTCTTCGCGTGGATGGTCATCTTATAAAAAAAAAATCCACTGCGGGTAAAGCAACGTGTGTTCGCGGTTCTACAGAACAACGTCTATGGATAAAACTGAAAAATTAAGATTATTTTTTTTCCACGTATTTTTCCAGGATAAAAAGTATCCTATTTTACGCCCAGGATAATAAGGTATAATTATACCAAGTTTCATCGAAGTCGAACCGTTCGTTTTCACGTGAGTTCAGCATATACAGACATACAGAAAGACAGACAAATTTTTTTTTAATCACATATTTGACTGACCGGTTGGCTTGATTGGTAGTGGCCCTGCCTTCCAAGCCAGAGGTCGTGGGTTCGATTCCCACCCGGGGCAAATATTTGTGTGATGAACAAAGATGTTTGCTCCGTGTCTGTGTGTTAATTATCTATATAAGTATTTATTTAAAATTATATAATAATATGTATATTTATCAGCCATCTGGTTTCCATAACACAAGCGAAAAGCTTAGTATGGGATCAGATCGTGCCGTGTGTGAAAATTGTCCCGAAATATTTATTTATTTATTTATTTATTTATATTTGGGTTTGGTATCGATCCAGTAACACCCCCTGCTATTTATTTTTTCAATATTTTCAATCTACACAATTGACCCTTCTACATATTTGATATATGTATGTATAGATTTATTAAGTATGATAATAAAGTATCCATTTTATCTGTTTCAAAATGTACAATTAATTATTATAATCACATTTTCAATTTTGTCATCAACAATCATATTATCTGGATAGCTCTTTAAACATAACAAATTTAAAGCTCCCCATAAAAATTACATGAAAAAGTTGATATTATTTTAAGCCGAAATTCCCTCAAAACGACGACATTTATGAGGCAGCACTGCAACGGATTTAAAACGTTTATCACACGTTTTATACGTAATTGGTAAGTCTCAAACTACCTAGGTAAAGCGTGTTGTAACCACAAAATAAATATGAACAATAACATATTTTGGTGCTTATATTTATAAACTAGCTTCCGCCCGCGACTCCGTCCGCGCGGAAAAATTAAGAAAAATTAAGATTAAATTTTTTTACGTATTTTCCGGGATAAAAAGTATCCTATTTTATGCCCAGGATAATAAGGTATAATTATACCAAGTTTCATCAAAATCGAACCGTTAGTTTTCACGTGATGCCTTCACATACAGACAGACAGACAAAAAATTTTTTAATCACATATTTGGGTTTGGTATCGATCCAGTAACACCCCCTGCTATTTATTTTTTCAATATTTTCAATGTACAGAATTGACCCTTCTACAGATTTATCAGATGTATAGATTAATATTTTTGTTGATGTTATTTTTAGAAAAATAGAGTAGATTTAAAACCTGATATCGATACCTGAATTTTAACTGAGGTAAAGAGTTTGTTGAATTTGGGCTTGTAGATTAAAGGCGTGTAGGCGTGTACACGCTTGGCGCTACTTTAGGTCTGAGGACTTTTCTTAGTGCAAGAGAGTCTGGGTAACAACGTAAAAATATTTCGGTTGAATCATTGATTCAAGATTACTTTTACAATAATGATTACATCATAAATTGTTTATTAGCATAGCTACATATTATATTGCTAAATTCTATAGCAGCTTTTAATTATTGTTTCAATATTCGGCTCTCACAGGTAAGAGTGACCTATATTCTATACTAGCTTCCGCCCGCGACTACGTCCGCGCGGAAAAATTAAGATTTATTTTTTTTCTACGTATTTTTCCGGGATAAAAAGTATCCTATTTTATGCCCTGGATAATAAGGTATAATTGTACCAAGTTTCATCGAAATCGAACCGTTAGTTTTCACGTGATGCCTGAACATACAGACAGACAGACAGACAGACAGACAGACAGACAGACAAAAAAATTTTAATCACATATTTGGGCTTGGTATCGATCCAGTAACACCTCCTGCTATTTATTTTTTCAATATTTTCAATGTACAGAATTGACCCATATACAGATTTATTATATGTATAGATGCTATTCGAGGCAATAATTTATTTAGACTGCATATGAAATTTAGACAAAGCTCTTCAATAGTTTGCGTGAAAGAGCAACAGACAGTAACAACAGACATTGATCAATACCGTATAATCCTTACGAATATTATAAATGCGAAAGTAACTCTGTCTATCTGTCTGTTACTCGATCACGCCTAAACTACTGAACCAATTCCATGAAATTTGGTATGGAGATATTTTGATACCCGAGAAAGGACATAGGCTACTTTTTATTCCGGGAAAATGACGCAATCCCGGAAATCCCACGGGAACGGGAACTATGCGGGTTTTTCATTGACTGCGCGAGCGAAGCGGCGGGCAGAAACCTAGTCGTAAAATATATTACATTATTAGTATTATAAAACAAAGAAGAGACGCATTCTAATATTAAAATAACATAAAATAAAAATACCTAGACAATTTAAAAAAGACGTGTGGCACTCGGGGACTTCCGCGGTAAAGCTATTGCATAGCATGCCTTCAGGCATTAGCTACTATTATGTATTCTGTGCTTCAGGCCACACCTCCGTGCCCGTCGGAGTGGGGAGCGTGAGGTTTTTCGTTACGGAATTTCTGGATTCGGTCCCCGCGCTCAAGGCCCGCGATAGAAGCTATGAAGCAATAGCTTAAAAAAAACTTCCCTCTTATAGTTAATGTAATCATGGGCGTAGCTAGCCATGGGCTCAAGGTGGGGCAACAATAAAAAAATAATATGTAACTAGCAACTGTATGTACCCAAAGTCATATCCAGGTCTTCGAACCTCAAATGCCGGTGGCACGGCCGGCGGCTGTGCCGCCGGCATTTGCGACGGCATTTGCGAAGGCATTTGCGAAGGCATTTGCGAAGACATTTGCGAAGGCATTTGCGAAGGCATTTGCGAAGGCATTTGCGAAGGCATTTGCGAAGGCATTTGCGAAGGCATTTGCGAAGGCATTTGCGAAGGCATTTGCGAAGGCATTTGCGAAGGCATTTGCGAAGGCATTTGCGAAAGCATTTGCGAAGGCATTTGCGAACGCATTTGCGAACGCATTTGCGAATGCACCTGCGAACGCGCCTACGAACGCGGCTGCGAACGCGCCTGCAAACGCGGCTGCGAACGCGCCTGCGAACGCGCCTGCGAACGCGCCTGCGAACGCGCCTGCGAACGCGCCTGCGAACGCGCCTGCGAACGCGCCTGCGAACGCGCCTGCGAACGCGCCTGCGAACGCGCCTGCGAACGCGCCTGCGACCGCGCCTGCGAACGCGCCTGCGAACGCGCCTGCGAACGCGCCTGCGAACGCGCCTGCGAACGCGCCTGCGAACGCGCCTGCGAACGCGCCTGCGAACGCGCCTGCGAACGCGCCTGCGAACGCGCCTGCGAACGCGCCTGCGAACGCGGCTGCGAACGCGCCTGCGAATGCGCCTGCGAACGCGCCTGCGAACGCGCCTGCGAACGCGCCTGCGAACGCGCCTGCGAACGCGCCTGCGAACGCGCCTGCGAACGCGCCTGCGAACGCGCCTGCGAACGCGCCTGCGAACGCGCCTGCGAACGCGCCTGCGAACGCGCCTGCGAACGCGGCTGCGAACGCGCCTGCGAACGCGCCTGCGAACGCGCCTGCGAACGCGCCTGCGAACGCGCCTGCGAACGCGCCTGCGAACGCGCCTGCGAACGCGCCTGCGAACGCGCCTGCGAACGCGCCTGCGAACGCGCCTGCGAACGCGCCTGCGAACGCGCCTGCGAACGCGCCTGCGAACGCGCCTGCGAACGCGCCTGCGAACGCGCCTGCGAACGCGCCTGCGAACGCGCCTGCGAACGCGCCTGCGAACGCGCCTGCGAACGCGCCTGCGAACGCGCCTGCGAACGCGCCTGCGAACGCGCCTGCGAACGCGCCTGCGAACGCGCCTGCGAACGCGCCTGCGAACGCGCCTGCGAACGCGCCTGCGAACGCGCCTGCGAACGCGCCTGCGAACGCGCCTGCGAACGCGCCTGCGAACGCGCTTGCGAACGCGCCTGCGAACGCGCCTGCGAACGCGCTTGCGAACGCGCTTGCGAACGCTCTTGCGAACGCGCTTGCGAACTCGCTTGCGAACGCGCTTGCGAACTCGCTTGCGAACGCGCTTGCGAACTCGCTTGCGAACGCGCTTGCGAACGCGCTTGCGAACGCATTTGCGATGGCATTTGCGATGGCATCTTCTTTACCTTGAAAACTTTTTTATAACACTCACTTTATTCTGTGTAATATTTTCTGAAAGTTTTTTTTTCTAAGGCCCATATTTTTTTGAGTTGTAACTCACGTGACACGTTCTTTAGAACGTGAAACTTAAAACAAAATTGAAATTAGATAAAATGGTGGGGTAACTAACTGTACTACACTCATTTTTCTTGCAGTTTATGTAACATAGAAGCCTCAGCTATTTTCTTTTTTCGTGTGTAATTCGTTATTCGAATTATTCTTATTCAAAACACCTTATTGTTCACCTACCACATCACAAAATAGATCCAAAATGTGTCCCTATCTTCAGCCGTTTGGTCGCTGGGCGTATGACAATTATTTGTTAATCAGTCATTGTAGAGGTAAATAATACTAATGTTTTGGTCTCATTTTCTGTGTCGACTGTCGACTTTCAAGAATCGAGTGTGAATTTTCTTACGGATATTAAGCTTAGTAGTTAGTACCTGGATAATTCAATTTTTAGATTTGGTTAGGTACCTTCCAGGTCAAAGCCTGGGTGGGGCAAGCGCCCCACCCTGCCCCACCGTGGCTACGCCCATGAATGTAATGGCAGTAAAGTGGGCTGAAGATTCATCAAATATGTTAAAAGACAAAGTATAATTACAAAAACTTTCTTTACGCGGACAAAGGAAAACTCCATCGCTTCGATAACTAGCTAATTGTTAAATTGCATTTTTAATCTGTTGAAAGTTTAATAATTTACTCTAACTTACCCACAGGAATTAGTAGGTAAAGTCAATAGAATTTAGCACCTCTTGTTTGTCTACCCATCTAGAACTCCGTTGATTTACCTTTAATAAAGACTAACCTAGTCCTGGTTCCGCCTAACTCAATCGGAAATAAAAAAGTATGTGATAAATAACTTAATTATAACGTAGTACCTCTTTAGTGATGAAAGAAACAACGAAATTGTAATGTATTTCGAAGTATAATCGGCGTATATTTATTGCAATATTAATAAAAACTGCAAATCTCGAATAGGAAGAATCATCACAAATCAAAAATGTTTTAGTCAGAAACTTTCCAATATTTCCTCTTATAATATGAATTTAGCGCCTCTAACCAACCATCTACAGCACGGCTGATTTGTCTATATAAATGATTTCTAGCGAGAACATTTCAATTCATCTGTGACTATCCGACGTCGAAATATTTAAACGAGCTGACAGACCGTGCTTAACGGTATCAGCTAGGGTTGCCACTCTTTATTGCCAAGTCATTGCTATCGTTTCAGGAATAGGACGACGACTATAAGACATATAAATTCTTTTCTATAAATTTAAAAGAAGGTCGTGTGCATAAATTAAGACTGAAGATCGGCAGAACGGATCAAAATGAATTTTAGTTTTACTTAAGATAGACAGGATTAGGATAATAAGTTTCGAATACTTACAAACCAAACAGCAATCAATTTTTTTTCTTACAGCTATGGAACGATTTAATACCTGCGGTGTTTCCGAACAACTACGATATTGGGGCCTTGAAGAAAAGAGCGTATTTTTCCTTAAAAGACCGGCTAAGCGTGTTTATGGGCGATGTTGACCACTTAACATCAGGTGGCCACCTGCCCGTTTGCTTGCTCTAACAAAAAAACAAGGTTTACCCCCCTTGCGGAGCCGAGGCAAGCAGCTACTTTTAATAATAAGTATTTTTTAAATTAATTAATTTTGTTTAGATTTACTGTTATTCCTTCAAAGTGGTAACTGGTAACCCTAAAGTCATTTGAGAAATGCATTTTAGAAATATTATAGTGCAAAGATCGTTCCACGAACAGTTATTCAGGCATTGCAGAAACAACGGTTTCAAACTAAATACAATGGAAAAGAATTGAATTGATAAAGCATTTAAGCTTTATTGAGCTAACTACAACATTTCTCGATTAAATTCCAATTCATTTTGAAATAAGTACTATTTTAGTTTCATAATGAGCTTTACGGAAGTTTTAACTAATATTTTCTTGAAAGTTGTTTCTGGTCACTTAATCTTTTGAAAACCACTCCATAATAGTTTCATGGTAAAATTGTTGTAATATTTTCCTTTATTGTAAAATTATTTTTGATGTGAAACTTCTTTATCGGGGTTGGAAAAAAATTTAGTGTAACATTTTTTCGTTACGCGTGACATTTTTCCGTTACGCGCCATCTTTTACTTACCCCTACCACGCGTGATTCGACGTATTGACTATAAAGTTGCATAAAGTAAATTATTTTTTGAAAAAAGAAGTTTCACTTCTTACGTGTGTAGTGTGTACGCTTGTACACGCACACATTTTTGAAGTGAAACTTCTTTATCGGGTTTGGACAAAAATTTAGTGTAACATTTTTTCGTTACGCTGTAGGCGTGACATTTTTGCGTTACGCCGTAGGCGTGACATTTTTGCGTTACGCGCTTTCCTTAACTTTTTCTTATCCCTAAGTTTCACTTCTTATTATACTCTTTTATTTTATTAGAATGTGGCTAATGCTGAATGGTCCTTTTTCGTTAGCACACTGCTCCTGTTTTGCTATTTAAAAATAATTGCACAATAACATGATTAATAATAATTTTGAATAACCATTTCTCTGAAAGTACAACGCAGCAAAATTACATGTAATAAACAAATAATTAAAATATAGTAATATCAATCTGTTATAAACAACCTCTTTACTTACTTACTCTTTACTTTTACCTTCTTTATTAAGGTAGAAAACTTTATATTAAATCGAAATCATCAATTTATTAAATAAAATAAATTAGTAGCTGTCCTGTTTTAATCCAAAAGCGAGAACCAACGATCGGCAGAATTTTGTTGAATTCCAATTTTGTATAATTAAAGTGATTCATTATTTGCAACAATTTCTTATTTACAAACAATTTCAATTTCAATTTTGACTTTTACAAATAAATGCTATATTCAACATGTTCATCTAATACTAATTTTTAAACATTCACTAGTAGGACTCAACAATTCTTTATTATAAAATTTGTTAGTATACTTATTTTTTATCAGTAAAGCTTGTAATCCATACTAATATTATAAATGCGAAAGTAACTCTGTCTGTCTGTCTGTCTGTTACTCAATCACGCCTAAACTACTGAACCAATTTGCATGAAATTTGGTATAGAGATATTTTGATACCCGAGAAAGGACATAGGCTACTTTTTATTGCGAAATACGTACCACGGACGAGGCCGGGGCGGACCGCTAGTCCATAATAATATGAAAATTTATACACATATAAAATACTCGACTCGCAAAAAATAAAAAAATAATGAAAATCTATATTAACAGATGAGTCAAATTAATTCAGCTCCATCACATTAAATTAAATTTAAAAGTATTATTATTAAAACGCACATGATTTTGATAGCATTCAATTAATTTATGTTTATAATAGTTAATATAGAGTTCTTCTCATAATTATTAAAACCAATTACTTATTTGACTGCCTATGTGATAGTGTTTCTTGCAAATTTGATTTAATCCGAGAATTGTATGTTGGAAATATAGTGCAAGTATTTATGTATAGTCTCTAAAGAAGATAATGTGAGTTTATTGATCTTAACAAGATGTCCAAAATCGTATATTAATATGAAATTTGGTGAATCTAAACTTACCTACTTCTTTGATTATTTACGAACTGATACAAAATTTTTAACGTGACTGAGTTAATTAGGAGGTTAATTGAATAAAATTGTTTGTTTTTCGCTAAGTGACGTTGGATTCATCGACATTGGATATGTCTCACAGTTTATATGTACATTGTAGGTACATATTATAACAGTGCCTTCTCATTTTTATCTTAGTAAGCATAGTTCCCGTTCCCGTGGGATTTCCGGGATAAAACCTATCCTATGTGTTAATCCAAGTTACCTTTTATATGTGTCCTTAATTTCATTGTAATCGGTTCAGTAGTATTTGCGTACACACACATACACATCCTCACAAACTTTTGCATTTATAATATTAGTAGGATTACTTTCATCTAAGAGCTATTGAGAACTACAAGGAAGCGGTATTCATAAAGCAGACCTCTCGCGGGCCCAGTGAAGCATACCTCAAGAGTTTGAGCATGGTAAGGAAAACCTATTTTTCCTCTCGTAAAAAGGAGTGACTATATTCTTCCAGATATGGTGAATAAATAGTTCTATGTATTGGTTTTAAAGAGGTGAAAGGAATTTTCAATATCGATATATGTAATCAAAGTACTTGCGTTGTTTGATCAAAAAAAAGAAGTTCATTGATAGTGCTGCTTTTTATACTTGAAATAAAAGTAGTGTATGTATAAGGCCGGTTTCTGAAAAGAATTTATTTGATTAAAGCTTGAAGTCTATGTCACGTACAGGAAAATATTTAAGTAGCATTTAAGGCATTTAAGTATAGTATGAGACGTTCAGTGAAATTTCGCAAAAGAAAATTCTAATTTTTAAATTAAAGTTATATAATTTAGAAAGCAACACAAAATTGAATTTTAGGTAAAGGACAAATTTGCCGTAAATAGGTAGATAGGTTGATATAGTAGGCCTTGATATATTCAAGGTTTTTTATGTTCCCAATCACATTCCCAATACTTGAATACAAAAGGTATGTGTTGTAAATTATTCATTACCTACATTATAACATGAAGCAACGGGCCAAGGGTATGGGTAGGATCATATTGGTTTTACCCATATTTACACAATTTACCCATAGAAAAACATATTCTTAGTGATTGATGTGTATATTAATTGGACTTAAAGGATCTTTTTGGCTAAATGAAATACAACAAAGGTAACGTATAACTTACTTTACTTGGTACACTCGATACATAAGCACACAAATTTTATTACAAATTTTCACGCTTCCCAACTCGTGAGCTCATAATATAGTTGTATCAGCAAACACACTCAAACTTTACTTACTTATAATTAAAATGAAATGAAGTTTTTATTATGAAGACACACAAAAAAACAAGATACAATAAAAAACTTAAAAATATGTATGCCATAACAAGGATTGGGATTCGCTATTACTTACTATTTATTTTTTTTTTTAATATTTTCCAGAAAAGCTCTGATATATTTCTGATAACTATCTTATACGCTTCGATTCTTATATTCACATCAAAAAGATCTTTCGCGACGGATTTGCATTATGTATGTTCATCTCAGGAACTCGCTCGCGTAGATAATAATATCTCACTTTGTCGCTCAATAACTCATATTATATGTATACAACAAAGTTACAAACATCTTCAGATTTATCAGTAGAAAATATTTCATAACGTTCTTAGTTTAAAGTATAAAATACATGATTTTCGATTCAAAGGCTTATTCTTATTGTGTCCCGTCTTATCTGCTTACCATCTAGCCTCTTTAATAGCATTATTATAAATATTATATTACATACAAATACCATATAGAAATATGACTAAATAGATGATGACTCAGAAAGTAGGCTCAGTCTTTTTTGAAACACCGTTTTCTACTTCTGGCCTGTGCCAGACTTAGATTCATATCTGTATATGTATCTAAGTCAGAATTAACAAACAGTATTTTTTCAATTAATTACCACGAAAGTAGCTGGTAAAAAATATACGTAATTTCTAGTATAAAAAGCGACACTTAATTCTCTAATAATCTCCAAACTTTCGCGTTTATTCCCTCATTATCTAAATTGTAAGGGCATCGTTAACGAGTAGGTTGAGCTCGTTATAAGCTAGCCTAGATCTAGATTGAGTACCTAGATCAGATTCCAACCTGTACCGTCGGACGATCATTATTTGCAGCGAAAATGCATGAGCATAATTTAATAGTCTTGAACTCTTGACTTTATTTATTTGACCATCTCTTTGGTACAGTAATTAAAGCTTCAGCTTAGAACTGAGGAGTAGTTCAATTCCCGGTGGAGACGAAGGAAGAATATGTCTCGTTTTGGACAAAGAAGGCTGATCACTTACTTGTCCCTAAAGAAAATCGATCAATGAAACAGATCTATGCATAATGCATCTGCCCCTAATACCTCACTAAGGGACACGGGACAATTTAATTAATAGTCACTTTTAACGCACTCTCGTTTTATATAGATATAGTACTTAAACGTGAGAGATTATAAAATTAACGACAAATGGCAACCTAACTTTAGTTTGTGCTAATGTTGTATAAATGTGTAATGTTGTGTATAAAATGCTTTTAAATTTAAATATACAGGCAGATAAATTATCACATTTTTAAAATCAGCTTGAAATGTTTTCGGTTTTTATTCACTATTGTTCATTTAGATATTGCGAATACTCCTTACTAGTTACTAATTAATATGAATGCATTTATTTGTCTTTGTCTATTTTTAGGATGTAATTTGCCTAATTGCTTTACAACTGAGCCCATGTACTTGTTAATTTGTCTCCACTTAGCATGAAATGCAGGATATTACTCTTTTTCTTTGCTCTTACCTTTATTTTGTAAGTTCAGAATATTCCATCTGTCCTCCCACACATACATATCTCACACAAACATTACACAGGCGAGAAGGCACCACAACCGCCTTTATTTCCTCCAATTCAGGCGTTGATTGTCGTGCGATAGTTTGCACCACAATGTTGTTAGAGATAGAAACTATTGTGACTATATAACAATATTTGATTGAACGGGTTTCAAAACATGGTTATGGTATGTCTTGAATGTGTTTGTTCCTAAGGTTGGTTCACATTGAATGAATGCTGTATATTGTGCATAGAATAAATAGAGCAGTTTTTATTAATAACTGTTTTATTTCTTAACTAGTTGCTATTCGCGGTTTCACCCCCGTGGCTCCACTCCTGTTGGTCTTAGTGTGATGATATATAGCCTATAACCTTCCTCGATAATTGGGCTATCTAACACTGAAAGAATTTTTAAAATCTGACCAGTAGTTCAAACAAACAAACTCTTCAGCTTTATGGGATGTTTTGTTGTAGGAAGAAAAAAAATAATATAAATACTTACCATAATATAAAAATTAAATCTTTATCTGAAAGATCATAAGATATTATTAAGTTTTATATTATTTAAGGGGGGTTAGGCGGTCAGCGAAAATTCAGCTATTCGGGCCTGAGGTAAGCGGTGAGGGGGTCCGCGTTTAGTATGGAATCAACGTGCTCGAAACTAAAAATCGTAAGCGCCATTCACATTTTTATCAAAAAGTGAATGAAAATATTTAGTATTTTCTAAATCTAAAACAGTCACGAAATCGAGAAGGTAAATGCCTATGTACTTGTGATTTTATACGAATTATTATCGTAAAATACGGTTGTAATGAGCATTTATATGATATTTTAGAGGTAACTTCAGGATTTTTTTTATCGAGCAAAATTTTTCCAATCGTGTTTTGGAAACAGTCATCCCATCACACATACGTCCTGTAATACATATTATAGCTCATAGAAAACAGTCCATTTTTCCGTGTTCACCTACGAAGGGCCCTTAAGTATAACCTGTGGTATAACCACTTTATAACAATCAAATGCTTTATAAATATAAATTTGAATTTATAAAAACTATTGGCCAGTAAAAAATTGTTATTTATATTAATAACAGCTATTTTAGAGCATACCACATAATTTCTACTTTACTAAACGAAAAGTATTTATAAATAACATTCTCTGTTAATTTAAACCGATGTTTCATGCAAACTTGTATGGCAAGCGTCAAATTGAAATTTTCGTCTGTAAAGGTAATTACAATTGAAATTGCATTAAACTCATTCGTTATTACGAAATGAATTTTAAATATTCAATTATTATTTATTGAATGAATGAATAATTCCGAGTATTTATCCGATATTCATTTAGACTAATTGGGTTTTAGTAAAAACATCTGCATTCATGTATCCAGTACTAACTGTGCTCCGCGGTTTCACCCGCATTGCTCTGCTCCTGTTGGTCTTAGCGTGATGATATATAATTATGTAGCCTTCCTCGATAAATGGGCTATCTAACCGAAAGAATTTTTCAAATCGGACCAGTAGTTCCTTAGTTTAGCGCGTTCATACAAACAAACAAACTCTTCAGCTTTATAATATTAGAATAGAAGTATAGATACCAGGAAATGTTCTTGTTTATTTTTACAGCTGTTATACTAATTATTTTGTATGTTATCCAATTTGTGAGTGTGACTTGAGGAAATTAACTTTTTAAACTTATTATATAAACATAAAAGTAGCACTTTTAATTTCAAAGTTCATGTCCTCAACATTAAAATACTTCTTATTTTTGGAATGTACGCAGCATATTAACGATAACTTCCTATGTTACAGTCACTTTAAGTATAGAATATGAATCTTATGAATCGGATACATAACAAATTTATACAAATATTATAAAGCTGAAGAGTTTGTTTGTTTGAACGCACTAATCCCAGGAACTACTGGACCGATTTGAAACATTCTTTCGTCTATATATTATCATCACGCTAAGACCAACAGAAGCGAAAGAACGCGGGATAAACCGTGGGGCACAGCTAGTACCTAGTCTATAAAGACATGAGATTAATTATTAAATCCTCTCGAAGTGTAATGTCCGGTCCTCGGAGGGATTTAGTGCAACTGCAGATGTTTTCATATCCGTTTATCTGATCGATTTTCCATTCCCATGTTTTACAGACTAGATGACCAGACTGGAAGTACTTGATGACTTTATGCACTAGATATATTTTATTAGTAACAAAATTGCGAATTTGTAATTAATTTTGTAATATTGCAAGTTATATAAGTTATTTATAAAATGATTTTGGCCACAAAATTCTGTAAATTTTTATTTCTCAATGCTTCTAGAAGAAGTCTAATTGAATAAAATTTTTCGTTTATTCCTCACACTGATACGTGTTCCTAAATAGATGCCCCCTTATATTTCTACTGCAAATACATACCAAAAATACTTACACATCCATTAACTGAATACAGTTCCGAAGATTTTTATCCGTATATAGCAACAGGGTACGTGATGCCATCAAGAGTTCTTTGAAAGGGATTGAAAGCTGTCTCCGAGAGCAGTGCGGTTTATAAATGTATTTCTGTACGTGCATTTTGAAATTCAATACCTTTTTGTATAATTATCTTAATCTCGTGTCACAATGTTTGTCCTCAATGGACTCCTAAACCACTTAACCGATTATAATAAAATTCGCACACCAAATGCAGTTCGATGAGAGATAGGATAGTTTAAATCTCAAATCGTTTTAGAGAAAGCGGGCGAAGCCGCGGGCGGTAAGCTAGTATTTATTTAAAAAGATAGTTAGTTATGCATAATAATTCATAAATTATAAGGCCACAGACAGATAGGAGTACCCAAAACATTGGCAGGATTATCGCTTCGAAATCATGTTCATTCATTTTGCATTTAATCGATTGAAATTGATACATTGTATTTTTATTTCTTATTTCTTGTAAAGTCTTCAGTCATTGTGGTTCTGAAGTGGAAATTGGCGTTTTTGAATAAAATTATAAACTTTTTCGTTCTTCCTTGTATTTGTGCACTGCAGTCAGAACCACTCTCTCGTTAGTCTTTTCATATGAAATCATATTATCACCAGTACCTACGTAACCACATAAAATTTAAATGGTATGTGATGAAAAAATCAAAGACATTAAGGTAAATCCTGTTTGTGATGTTTCTACGTAAATGAAAAACCATTTCACAATTTCAATTGATTACCTAAATACTAAAATTAGATACCAATTTAAGATATGGCACAAGCTCGGACTGTCCTATAAGTAATGGTGACAAAAATTGAATAAGCAGCGAGTTATGACATAAAACGGTTCAAGTCTGTACATATAAGATTTTAGTTTTCCGCAATTGTGCTCAGAATCTTGGCACTGGACCAAAATTCGGTCCACTTTACTGTTTTATATTTCTTCTATTTGATTGGTCTACGTCCTACGAATACACAAGTAGATACTTATACATGTATTGTGTACTTGTGAATGGCCCGAGTGTAATGAAATAGTCTAATTTAACTTCTACGAGAACGCCTTGGAAAGTACGATTTGACATTAAACTCAAAATGAAACTTTGTCCTAAAATTTTATTCAGCCATCTTGGAAAATTTACTGTTTTACAATCTTATTTTAACTGCTGCTTCATTCAATTCCACTAAGACGATATCTTTTAAGAGAAATTTTTCAAAAAGCACCCAAATCGAATGGGATCAGCTGTGTCTCGTATACATTTATACAAAACAAACCTAGACTTTAATATCAGTAATGCATCTAGCAATAAGCTACTTTTTTTAATAATGCAACTACCTTTATAAAATCTACAACATCGACGTTTACTTTAGAACTGCCTTCTGTGCGAAATGTTATCTTGCTGCCTGGAAATAAGGGCTGTTTTATTTCGCAGCTATTTTTGCGATAACGCCCCATCTAAGATATATTTAGGGAAGGCCGGCATTTGGCCCCGAATAAAATTTATATTTAGTGGAACTGTTAGGATTTATTTGTTGGGATCTATCTCTAGACCTTGTCAGCTAAATGCGATTATTTCTGAATAAAATTCAACAGACGCAGAAAATATAAAGTAATCTATCTATATAAAAATGAAACCAGTTTTCCTTGGTCATGGCATCACGAGGATGGTTCTTATGTAGAGAAAGCGTAAATATGTACCACGGGCAAAGCCGGGATGGACCGCTAGTTGGAAATAAATGAGATCAATCACAATCACGACATAGTATAAAACAAAGCTACATACCGCTGTCTGTAACTATGTATGCTTAGAATTGATGCGGGGTTTTTAATAGATAATGTGATTCGAGAGGAAGTGCCGTGCGAAGCGGGGGCGAGTCGCTACCGCTAGTAACTCATATACCTAATATCAAAGAAATATATTGTAAACTAGCGGTCCGCCCCGGCTTCGCCCGTGGTACATATTAACGTTTTCTCTACATAAGAACCATCCTCGTACTTCAAGGAATATAATAAAAAAAGAATTAAAGGAATCGATTCAGCTGTTCTAAAGTTATGCGCTTACCAACACATTTTGGGATTCATTTTTATATTGTAGACTAGCTTTCCGCCCGCGGCTTCGCCCGCGTTTTCAGAGAAAACCCCGCATAGTTCCCTTTCCCGTGGGATTTCCGGGATAAAACCTATCCTATCTCTCAAGTTGGATCGAACTGCACATGGTGTGCGAATTTTATTATAATCGGTTAAGTGGTTTAGGAGTCCATTGAGGACAAACATTGTGACACGAGATTTATATATATTAAAAGAAGATAATATTATATTTGTTAGGTTATAGCATAAGCATGGGCGTAGCTAGCCATGGGCTCAAGGTCGGGCAACAAGAAAATAATATGTAACTAGCAACTGTATGTACCCAAAGTCATATCCAGAGAGCTGAGACAAACGTCAAGACGACAAGGAATAGAATTCGCTATATAGAGAGTTCCAGTATGACAGGAAATTTTAATATTTTATTTAGAACGAATTTTATTTGGATGGGAATTTTGGTCGTTTTCGTCGTCGTCGTTGGTAGTGTGACATTACTAAAATGTCATGAGCATATGTCAATAATTAATTAGCGATAGCAGTTTCTATTCCTTGGCGTTTATTCTATTCTCTGCCATTAGTCTCGGACTGCAGGTCTTTGAACCTCAAATTGCAATGGCATTTGCGATGGCATTTGCGATGGCATTCACGAATTCTTTTTTCGTGTGTAATTCATTATTCGAATTATTCTTATTCATATCTCTAAAATGACAATTTGTTAGTCAGTAAATTTAGAGGTAAATACCTAATACTAATTTAAAAGGTCGCATAAAGGTCGCATTTTCTGTGTCGACTGTCGACTTTCAAGAATCGAGTGTGAATTTTCTTACGGATATTAAGCTTAGTAGTTAGTACCTGGATAATTCAATTTTTAGATTTGGTTAGGTACCTTCCAGGTCAAAGCCAGGGTGGGGCAAGCGCCCCACCGTGGCTACGCCCATGAGCATAAGATGTATTCGTTTGTCCGTCGTTCACAATGCAACAAAATAAAGTAATAGAGTCATTTGGCACTGAGGGTACAAGAGTAGGTACCGTAAGGGCCATTAAGAGGCACGGGGCAAAGCTAATTTATTCAGATTAAACGTTACTTATTAACAATAATGAGACAATAGAGTTATCGGTGTATTCTTCATATAATATTTTTCAAATAATTATGTAAAGTAAGGTGTTAATTTCTTCTAACAGATGCATTATTATTCATATGATACTGGCTAAAAAATGGTCTTCTATAGGTACGCTGTGAGGATTTTTATATGAGGAGCTTATATTATCACTAACCACTATACAAGAATACTAGATAGTATAATATACCCTTGGTCCTTAAATAAAGAATATTTATACAATACTTTGTAAAACACAAATCCACCACAAAAACGTTACACAAAATACTTTTAAAAGCGCTAAATAAAGTCGGATACGTCTGAATCTCGTCTAATGATATACGGAAACTGAACAAATTTATAAGCAAAAAAATCCTTCCCGAATTCAATTACGTTGCCCCAAAAAAAGACCTTACTAAATGAACTTGACTTTTATCGTATGACTGTAAGAATTGTGCCTCCTATTTGTGATGTTAAGCAATTTTGACACGCACTTTTTTCGCATCCATTTCTGCGGAGATTTACTTTTATCTTTGACAAGTAAGAGGCTTACAATCTACTGTTCTTAATGTGAAATGTATTTTAAGTAAAATGATGCAAACCGCGTCCTTTTTATAGTCCATTGAAATGTTACATTTTTTTTGGCCTGACCTTGCATTTTTAGAGGACGCAATTTTATTTTTTGGATGTGTAGGGGGGTTCAATGTGAAGCTAAAACCAAGTTTGTGGGGTCGCCACCCTTGTCCCACGGCCGCCATCTTGAAAATAGTGGTTGAAATGGTTTTTACGATATATCTCTTAAACTATTTATCTGATAAAAATAAAATTGTTAACATTATATTTTGTTGCAAATTAAATTCTCTACAACTTTGCTCCAGTAACTTTTTGTCGTAGAACTATAAATAAAAAATTTATAAGCGAAAATGTTCAGAAATTAGAGCTATTTAAATGTTTCGATAAAATTGTTTTTTATCATTTTACGAAGAAATAATATCAGACCATTTTTGTAGATTGTTTTTCGAGGAACAACTTTTACATACAACATTTTTCAATTCCGTCAATAGCTAAGGTTTTACAGCGCTCTGAAGTGAGTACTATTTTTCAGTACTCTTAGCTATACGTTATATATATATTATGTGTGTACTAATAATTATTTGTCATCAGTAATTGTTTTTTTTGTTATTATAATATTTTTAATAATTAATTTTGCAATATTATTTATAATTAATTGTTGACTCTTTTCCCTACCACCCAGGAGGTAGAGTCTGGAAGCACGTTTTTTTTTACGTCGAAAAGCAGGGCTGAAATGTTCTGTTCTTGCAGTGCTGCATGGGAAAGGAGCCAATAGCCAATATAATTATGTATAGTTAAGAGTACTGAAAAATAGTACTCACTTCAGAGCGCTGTAAAACCTTAGCTATTGACGTAATGAAAAAATGTTGTATGTAAAAGTTGTTCCTCGAAAAAAAATCTACAAAAATGGTCTGATATCATTTCTTCGTAAAATGATAAAAAAAAAGTTTTATTGAAAAATATAACTATCTCTATTATCTGAACATTTTCGCTGATAACTTTTTATTTATAGTTCTACGACAAAAACTTTACTGCGCCAAAATTGTAGAGAATTTAATTTGCAACAAATAATGTTAACAAATTTTTTTTATCAGATAAACAGTTTAAGAGATATATCTTATAAACCATATCTTCCGCTATTTTCAAGATGGCGGCCGTGGGACAAGGGTGGCCACCCCACAAACTTGGTGATAGCTTCACACTAACCCCCTCTACACATCAAAAAAATAAAATTGCGTCCTCTAAGAAATGCAACCCCAAATGTAACTTTTCAATGGACTATTACCGAATTTATGTCTAAGTAGTCTCTAGTTTAGACACGAAAAATGTTTTAAACGCAAAACCTTAATTTTCATACAAATTTATACAAGTTTCTCTATCATTAAAACAACATCTTTACATTCTAATAATAAATTAACTATCTTGCAACCCGGTTATCTCAAAAACCTATATGCACTATATACGAAACTTTGAAAATTAGCATATCGTTACAACGCTGTCTTACTTCAAAGCCAAAGCAAACTAATTAAGACAATATCTTCTCTATTAAGACTTTGGCTTTGTTACTGAATTAATTACTCCAAAAGTGGCTCGTGCAGAATGCAGTTGAATACGTCAGAATTTATTAGCATTATTATCTTCTTTCTACATTTATTCTTCAAAAGGAATAGAAAATGATGTAATAATATTGACATTTTTATTTGGAAATGTCTAGCATTTCCATATAAAGTTTCAGTCATGTTTCAGAAATATTATATTTTACAAACAACTTAACCGCCTTCAAATTGTCGCCTTGAAAAAAATACAGTCGCTTTGAGAAGCCCCCTTTTTAAAGTCGGTGAAAAACCTCTTCTAAAGACTGACAGAATGCAAAGATCCAAATAGTACCAACGACTTCGGTTAGATAAGGAACGAGTCGGATAATGTAACGAACCTTTGAACGTCCCTTTCTCTCTTATCTTACTCCGATCATCTTTGAAACTCGTAGAAAACTGTAGAATTTAAATTAAACTTGCTAATGTCTCTGGGATAATTGCTGCTTTTAAATAGTTCTACAGTATTGTCGTTTGTAATAGTACCTAGTGTTTCTTGTAAAGGTACTGGTGTTTATTTGTTTGGTTTCACGATTCATTAAAGCAGAGTATTGTTTAACTCAAGTATCTACGAGCTATCAATTTGATTGAATACATTAAATTATTTTTGAGTACGTTTTTAGGTTACAAATGATTCAAACAAGACTTTTTTAAAGGGAATATGCACCTAATACCGATTTAGAAAAATAATTAGATGGGTAGGTTTCAACAAACTCATCGGTTTAAATTTTATTTTATAATAAAAGTTCTTGCCTTGATATTCTAAAATAAACAACAAACATTGAAAAGACGTATACCTAGTTTAAGAAGAGATAAAAGTAAAACATATTTCAAATAATTTTATTCAACTTTCCTTTATAAAGAGCTTATGCATAGTTTCTCATCAACGACTTGGAAATAATCTTCTATATAAAAGAAATGGTAAGATTTTTTATAGCTAGTTGCTTGTTGGAATTTGCTTTGTTTAAAGAAAAAAATATCTAATTTAAGAGTTTAATTAGTTGGAATAAATTTATTCCAAAAAGTTTTTAAATTTATCTCTTGATTTCATAAGTCACGCGTAACTTAAAGAGCCTAATTACTTCAGTGAAAAACAACGCCGTTACGAAACAACTAACTACATAATAAATTGTATTAACGAAGTCATAGTAAAAAGCAATTCAAGCGTGAACCTTCCTCATTATAGGTATAAGATCGAAATTGATTTCCAGTTAATCACTCTGATCATATTAAATCGAAAGATTAACGATGATAATTTGCTTACCTGCTCGAAACTCGGCACACATTTTACGCGGTTAAACACATCGGTGGGTATAACGAGATGAGCTAACTATCATGGCGTAATCACTTTCAGACTTGTTAACGTAGGTACATTTTTTAAGGTGCAATTAATTGGGGTACATTTTACTAGTATCACTCACTTCTAAATCATATCATTCTAGTAGCCTCTGTATTTCTTCATATAAAACACCGTATCGTGATTAATTCGATTAAATCTTACAAAAAAAGGTTCTTCACTCATAAGATGGATTAAATGCCATTTATATCTGGGCGAAAAAGAACATAAATATCGTCTATATATATCATTCGGTTACGGTTGGATTACAAAAATCCTTACGTAACAATTCTGACATCCAAAGATACCTCTGGGTTGGCGGGAGCTAACATTTCCCGGTCACAGCTGCATCGCGGTCCGCGACTAACGGCAACTTAATTACGACATCTTTTCTTATTAAAGACTTACTAACTTTCAGAACTTTTCTAGCATGATAGACGAGAATTGCCCGAGATCTCCATATCAGGTGATTAATGTGTCAACTTCGGTCTAAAATATCTAGAATTGCAATTCACCCCGCGAATATTTTAATACTCTACATTTTTCCTTTAAAACATTATTCAGTTTGTCTTTGCTGTCGAACTTTAAGGAATGAGCGGGAAGTTCGCGAAATATTCGTAGCGATTTCGGATTACATGAATTTTAAATTAATATTATGGAAACACGAATGAGTTGAATGGAGCAGATTTTTATAAAAACATCATGAAAACTAGAAACTATAGGGATATGTAGTAACGAAGTTCGTGTTCGAAAGTAACCAAACATTTTTAGAAAATTTTTACATAAAGCACTGGTACCTATCAACAAACAGAAAAAGGTTTCACACAAACTCTATAAATAAAAATAATTTAACAAACTCTTGGTTTTTAACTATGAAACTTTCTAAATTACAGTAGCTTTGACCTAAAATTCGTTTTTCAACTTTTCCGTGTAAAAGACAATCGTCGCATCCTAAAAAAGTTTTATGTTTGAATAAAAATTATGCAAATATCAAATATGAAAGTCGAGCGATCGCCAACTTTTAATTTTGTACCGAGGAGCGGGTCGCATCCTCTCAGGGGATATAAAATTCATACTTATGCAAATAGGAAATTATTTTGCTACATTTTTAACGTAAAATTATATTAAATTTTATGGCTCATTTGGTGGTTATGAAAGTAATAAATAGCGAGTCAATATTATCAAAGTAAGACGATGTTACGCATAAATAATAAGTAATATTGGTATTCAGTAGGCTAAAAAAAACCTACCATGCCAATTTCTTCTCTATTTTTTCCATATATTTTAGATAAGATTTATATTACTTTATTATAAAAAAAATGAGTGTTGTTTTAAATCACAAGAAAAATGTCAGTTTAATTAGTATGAGCATTTCTTAATCACATCACTTTCGTACTAGAAATTTTCTTTATGCAAATAATCCTTCTGTGCCATGCCAAGTTTTCATATTCCTTCACTAGTCTTCAACGGCGATTGAACTCAGGACAACAAGTTCTAAAATCACGTTATCTTAACCCTTGTATCAAAAATCTGGAAAATTATAACAATACTACATTAATTTACATTTTTCCAAATCGTAACCTCATTCAGACACTCCTCATAACCATTAAGCTTATAACGAGAAAACCATTTATGGAAGCCAAGTCTTGTGACTAGTACCTATTCGTGAAGTCTTTTGAAATGTTGTGCATAGATTAAGTTTACGGTTTTTTAGAAATAAGGAATCATTTTTAACAAGCTCTTTTCTATATGAAATGAAATGAAATACGTTTATTATGGATACATAAAAGATACAAATATATATGTGATCGTTGTATATAACCGACTTCTATAGTCTTGATTTCGGCCTTATTTTGGCCTATTTTAAATTGACAGATTTATAATTCAATTTTGTAACCTTATCAAGGATCGGTTACAATACAAAAATTCCAGAAGATTATTTTATTAAAGCGAGTTTTTAACAAAATTTTTCTTATTATTTAATAAACAAAGTTTAGACAGTAACATCCTCTATCTTTAATTTAAGTCACGTCACACTTAATTCAATATGGCGTCCCTTAGAGGACATTATTTAAAACTTTCTAAAGCAGATATTTTTCGCAGAATGTTTTACTTAGTCTTTCAGTGTTTCTGTTTATTTGCGAAATAATACAATTTGGAAAACATACAATACTTACTTTATTCGATGTACTTCAACATACATTATACATACATATTTTCATGGTTTTTAATAAGAACGTAGCAAAATGGAACATAGACTAAAAATGCAAGTAAGTACCTGCATATTTTAAATTACATGAATATCTACAGAAAGTAGATAATTTTTAAATTTAACTAAAAAGCAATATTTAGCACATTGAGAATGTCAAGCAAAGTAATAAAAAAAATTGTTTTTGATAAATATTCTTGAGTAGGTAACTTAATTTTGACACGTATTCTATTAAATATTGCATTGTGATTTATTTCTGTGACCTATTTTGTCCCGGTTTCTAACTTAAAATATGGATGCTGTAAAACCATAAAACCATCTTCACTAAATTATACATTTGACAGTAATTTCGAAACTTTTCAATACTTTTGAATTATTGAGCATGTACATTGCCAAAACTTTGTTTTACACGATTTCAAACAGGGAATAAAGTATACTTACATTTATATTATACACAATGCGTATTAATATTATATTTTTATCCTCTACCCGGCGGTTGCCTGGAAGAAATGGCTTATAAGTTATAGCCATAAGGCCGCCCACTATATGCCGATTGTATCTTTTATTTTATGTCGTCTTCATTTTGTATTTCCTATACAGTGAAGAATAAATGAAATAAATAAATAAATAATACATAATAATCTTTTTGTAAAAGTGTGCTTGTATCAATATTATTCAGTGTATGTTTTATATGACGTGCAGTGGAACCTTCGTCATTACAGAAAAAAGGAAAACCCGTAAGTTTTTCGGTTTCACTTGGGTTCCACATATTAAAGAAATGTCATGCAATGCAACAGATTTCAAATTTATATACACACTAGGTACCTGCGCATTGAGGTTTCACCCGCGTGGCTCCACTCCTGTTTGTCTTATCGTAATGACTAATGATATATAGACTGTAGTCTTCCTCGATAAATGGGCTATCTAACACCGAAATAATTTTTCAATTCGGACCAATTCCTGAGATTAGCGCATTCCAACAAACAAACAAACTCTTCAGCTTTATAATATGAGTATAGATATACTATCAGTTACAACTGTCCACCGATTTCTCTAACGGACAAATCTGGAATCTATTCACGCGGTTAATCTTTTTAGAACGGAATTTACAAAGGCAAAAATTGTAAAGAATCACACAGCTCGCTCATCCGCTTTCAAAGCGGATTGTATGCACCTTTAGATATATTCAATAGGAGGAATCAGGTTGTTTGCGCGATTAACTGAAACGTTTTAAATGGCTTTTTAAAGGAATTTGGATATTTGAATTGGATAAAATATAAATAGGTGAAATTTAATCTTTATATTATACTAGGCTGTTGGCCGCAGCTTCGCCTGCGTGGAAAAGATAAACATGATACAAATATTCATCCCCTATTTTATCCCTTGGGGGTAGAATTGATCAAAATCCTTTCTTAGGGGACGCCTCCGTCCTAACATCTACCTGCATGCCAAATTTCAGTCCGATCCGTCGAGTGGTTTGGGTTGTGCGTTGATAGATCACTACCTATATCAGTCACCTTTGAGTTTTATATAATACTAGTGGTCCGCCCCGGCTTCCCCCGTGGTACATATTTCGCTATAAAAGGTAGCCTATGTCCTTTCTCGGGTATCAAAATATCTCCATACCAAATTTCATGCAAATTAGTTCAGTAGTTTAGGCGTGATTGAGTTAGAGACAGACAGACAGAGTTACTTTCGCATTTATAATACCTATTAATATGTATGGATATAGATATAGATGAGATGGTCTTAACGTAATCCGGGAAATCATTTTATAACCGAAAAGCGAAGGCATTATAATTTTATTTAGCTATCTACACAAGTTATCCTATAAAAACTAATTTTTACACGATAACTTAGACATAGATCATCATCATTCTTCTTATCTTATAAAAAACAAAACTAAAAGCTACAATACAAAATACATTGAATATCTTGCATTGGTGAACGCTTCCAACAAGACATCCACAATGCAATATTGAGCAAATTCTTCAGAACGCCAAAGTTATGAAAGAACTTTATCAGTGAAGTTACCGCTCGAACTGAAAACTTCATCACTCTTTCTAACACACTTTGATTGCTCGATGGACTGCAATTTTAAACAGTTTGTAAAGAAAAGTACATTGAAAACCGTTAGGTATGAATTAGGATTTACTTTTTTTTATAGAAGAGTAGGAAAACGATAGCTTACCACGAGGATGCATAGGCTATCCTGGTGGTAAGCGATCTCACAGCCCATAGGCATATCTACAGACGTGTCCGAAGATTTGTTGCTGACTTTTAAGGTGGGTATATGTTAGCTCTCTTTTTAAATGCCTCAATATCGTAGGCGCTTTGAAAATATATCGGTTGTACTTGTAGGTACTGTAGAAGCTGCATAAACGTGAGGGTAATAAAACAAGCGTCTCAATCTGGCAGGACAGAAGGCTGATCACCTACTTGTGCGTAAATAAAATCGATCAGAGAATCAGTATAAAATAAGTAAATAACCTATTTTATTTTGCTCAGCCTCTTATCCCATAAAGGGACACGGGAATTCACTTAGCGGCCTGTGATTGCAATGAAGTTAGTTAACTAAAACATATATAAAATAATAAAAAAATATCGTCTTGTTGATAAAGTGGGTGGCTTTGTTGATATATCATACATGAATGAGAAACTGCATGCCTATTTCCATAACATCTCGACAATATTACCTTAAAGTTTAGTGATTATGCACTTGGAGAAAAGAATTTAAAATGCATGCGTGTGTAAAAGCTATGAAATAAACTTACACATGAAATAAATTATTTATTTATTTATTTAATGACATCTAGCCAATTTTGCTAGTTAAGTTTTTTATTACATCAAATTCTCAACCAATAAGAACCAGCTTGTAATCTATTATAATCAGGCAAGCCTTCCGTTGGTCCAACAGCGCTCACAGCGGTCGTTTTATTATAAATGTAGTTGTACGCAACATTCTTGACAGTGCTGGCTGTAAGCGCTGAAAGTTGTTCAAAAACAGCTGACAAAGACTCTCTTTCATTTTTGAAAAGGACCTGCATGCCAATATCGAAAGATGAGTTTATGACGCCATCTTCTCGTTTAGCCAACTCTAGCTTGACCGCATTCACGGCTCGCTGCACATCAGCATCCGTCGTCGTTGTACACAAATGCATCCAAGTACCTTGGGCAAGGTGAACACAATCCTCAACCGACATACGAGGACATACAATATACGTGCCCCACAAACCTACATCGCGGTACGGTATGTAGAAACATTCATAGCTTTCACAGGACACGCTCGAAGATGCCTGCGCTTGATACGGAGCGTGACGCTCAGATCCACCTTGACTCCTGTGCCAGGAGCCAATAATATGCTTCGCTACTAAAAGTGGCAAGTAATCACTACTCGTGTAACCAGCTACTTCAAAAGCAAGTGAAACATGAGCGAATGGCATCGAATCGTCGCGATAGAGAGTTTGGGATCCCGTAAAACGACACGGACCGTGATCCAATGGTTCATTATCACACGGCAAATTACCGAAACTTTGTCCGGCACGCGCCATTATGCTTTGATGGGTCACCCCTCCCGAAGAAGCGAGAACTATCCGTAAAGGCGTATAATTTTTCTGTAGGAAGTGATAAGCGCAAGCTCGATTGAACCTTTTCAAGTTTCTCGTCGGACCGGCGACTCTTCGTGACAATGTGGTTCCTTGGAACGCAGTTTCCTTTAAATACTCAAACATTACCGTCTTAGGATCTATATCCAAATCGAGTAATTCCGTTTCAATGTTTTGCCTTTCACACGCCATTTCTTGTTCAGATAATTCTAAGTCTGTTAGGATTTTAGATAATATATCCACAACTTCATTGGAGCATTCGCTGGGACAAATTCCGGAGAACACTTGATATTCTCGTGTCGTTATCGCATCCATTTTGATACCTAGATCGCTCAGCGTATGTTCCAAGTTCTGTTTGTTCATGGAATTAAAGCCTTTGTATGCCATATGTTCTATGAAATGACATATTCCATTAGAGTCACTGTTTTCGTACCTGGAGCCGACTTGTATAAACAGTCTGAGGCAAGCTAAGGGGCCGCCGGTTTCTTCAGTAGCCACTCGTAGTCCATTAGATAACTTCGTGACTGTCACTACTCCAGCGTGAGAAATGTAACTTTTTGTTGCTTTGAAGAGATGTTTAGTTGGATTAAAACCTTTTAATACATTACCCAAAATCATTATTAACTCAGTCTTATAAAATTGTCTAATATATGAGTAACGACTGGTGTAGACATTTGACATACATAATTTTAATACCCTAATGTCACGACTAGATACAAAAAACATATCATTAAAGGTTCTATAAACATATAGGTTAAAGTAACACAATAATTTGATGTGAACATAGAAGACAAAAAATGTGCAGTATCGTATTAAATTAGCATTTTTTCAATTTAATGTTTACAATATTAGTAAGGGACACATTTATTAGTAAATTAGTAAGAACCTGTGATTAGAACACTACCCACTAAAAATAACTTCGAAATGACGATTGTCAATTTGACAAAATAATCAACAGATATTTATGATTTGATTTGTATCTATTGTTTACGAATATTCACCAAGAATATTATCTTCAATTCCTAACTACATAATATCTATTAGAAGTAACGAACAAAACTCAGTGTAGCTACATAATACCTTGTAAGAATGTGGAAGTTTATTTTAAAACACAACAGTTTTCGGAAACTACCATTAAAAACATTACAAATACGCAAATACAACAGCAGTTTTGTGCCTCAATTCGAACACTTTCTCAACACACAGGCAAATATGAACTGCTCCCAATTGACAACAGGTCTAATAGTCGCCAATGAGGAAAGGGAAAGCTTCAATTCTTGTGTCGGAATATTTATTAATGCTGGCTCTAGATACGAGATGGCACAGGAAAATGGAGTCGCACACTTCTTCCAACATATTTGCTTTAAGGGAACTAACAAGAGACAGAAGAATGAACTCGAAAATGAAATAAGCGAAATTGGAGCAAAGTTGAAATGTTTCACAACACGCGAGCTAGTCGGCTTCTATGCAGAATGTTTGAATGAACATGTTCCCCAAGTCGTAGACATTTTGAGTGACTGCATATTCAACAATGCTTATTCTAGTTCCGACATCGAAATCCAGAAATGTGTCGTTTACCAAGAAATGTTAAAATACGATACTGATACATATAAGGTCATAATGGATTACCTCCACACGGGTGCGTTTCAAGGCACGTCCTTGTCTCAAACTGTAATGGGGCCCAGTCACAATCTGTATAATTTCAGCGACCAAACTATTAAGTCGTACATAAACAAGATGTTTGTACCGTCTAAAATCATTTTAGCCTGTGCGGGAGGAGTGAAACATGACCAACTATTAGGTTTAGCGAATACTTACATAAACAAATTTGATGCCGCTAGATGTTCGAGCTACAATCCATACCGATTCACCGAAGCCGATATTCGTTACAGGGATGATTCCCTAGAAGTTGGTCACATTGCTTTAGCATTCGAAGCCCCGCCGTTTCAGCATGAGGATCGTCTCCCGATGGAACTGGCCGCAGCTGTTATAGGAGCATGGGATAGATCACAAGCTGGAGGTGATAATCATGCTGTATACTTGGCTCAAGCCGCTGCGTCTGGGTTAGCAAATTCGTTCGAATCGTTCTACACCACATACAAAGATACAGGTCTTTGGGGAATACACTTCGTATCACCTCGGATGCACATTGACGATATTATAAATTGCATTACCCATGAATGGATGAAATTATGCAATTGTGTGACAGACGCAGAGTTGCTCAAGACAAAGCTAGCGATGAAGTACAAAATTATTCTTCAAAATCAAAAAGCGGAGGACTCTTGCAAAGATATAGCTAAGTGGGTGTATTTTACGGGAGGAGTACCTACAATGCAGGAAAAATTTCGGGCAATTGACAATATTAAGGCTGATGAAGTGAGGAGAGTGTGTCACACGTATATTTATAATAGATGTCCTGTGATTGGGGCCTATGGAGCCATTGAACAGCTACATCTTAACAGTAGACTAATGGGCTGGACGTACTGGCTAAAAGTTTGAGGATATGGAAATATATTTAGGAAAACTATAAGGCAGGTTATTTCATCTTATCGGTTTGTTTACTTTTATATTATATTTGTTGATTATTTATATTTGAGGAAAACGACTAAACCGATTTTGTTGAAATTATTTGTAAAATTAGTCACTGCATCAAAAAGTTGGTGGCTATAAAAGTCTCGGACAAAGCTTACTTTGTAGTCCCAAAAGTTACTCCTAGCGCCATCTAGTTACTTGTCAGATATACAAAATATAGAATATTAATATTTTATAAAAAATATTCTTTAAACAAGTACAGAACAAAAAAATAGATAAAACACTGAAATTGTTGGTTGCATTGATTCTAGTACTTCAAACTGTTATAAAAGTAAAACGAAATAATTTAACTTCACAACAAGGCCATCTAGTGTCTTTAGATAGCTTTATGTAAAGAACTGCTAGTGCTACACTGCAACTGCTGGGTACTATGACGCTTTTGTAGTTCCAATCAGGTTTAGATGTTTTTTTTTTAATCTCACAGAATAAAAATATGTTGCACAACCATAATATTATGTTAACTATTTATGTGTAATGTTCTTTATCAGACTAGTTATACCATAATTATTAGAAAATTATATTGTCTCGATTATGCATTGAGATAATATTACTACGTATGGAGGAGACACTACGAACAAAATCTGTTTGCCATTTTTTTGCTCTAAGTTTTAAAAATTATTATCTAGTTAGGTACTTACTTACCGATGAAAGTTATTCCTTTGCACTTTTCCATATTATTTGTATTATTTGTACAATATCGTAACACACACGAAGGCATATTTGATGCGTTTCACTTTAAAACAAAAAAAATGTTGTGTGGTTTTATGAAACCACGGTAAAAGTGAAACTTTTTTTCACACTATGGACATTTAACTAAAAATTATCGTATTTGTACGATAATTATCGTACGTATCGTGCGCGGTGCGTCACGCGACATGCGCTACACAGACCAAAATATTTGAGACGATGTAATAAAAGTTTCACTTTAATAAAAAATGAGCGTGCAGTTACGCCATATGGCGTATGTTGAGCGGAACATAAGTGATGTAGGTGGTGTCGTCTCCATATGTATATCTCAATGCGATTATGATGAAAAATTGACGAAACAATTTATTGAATATAGCATAATATTATTGTATCGAGTTTAAACTCGGTACAGAAGTATTTAATTCCTTAAATTTATATTTTTCTCACTACTTTAACACGCTGCTATTTGTAAATATAATTTCGATATTTCCTATAACTTATAGGTCGTTAATCGTTCAATTACATTACATTAAAGTACGAACCAGTTACATAGCCTCACAAGTTACCTGATGGTGAAATTAAAATATTTTTCTAATTGCGTATAACAAAATTGACATTTAAAGAAACATTTTATGGTAACAATAGTACAAAAATCTTCAAAAATAGCTCAATATTATTACTGTCAAAATATTAAATTAAATTTTAATATATCGTACCTACTTGTTTCGTTTTTTACGCTTCAAGAAGCACAAAATGTCGGATATCATTTTCTTGTGTTTATTTTGAATCCTGAACAGAAATGAGAAAACTATCGTTCAAACATCTTATTATAACTAAAATCTATGTTGTTCTTCTGCTGTTCATATTGATCAAAAAATAAATATGATTATATTTTTATCAAACAATTACTACGACTTTTTACGATAACGGACAATTTTTTCTTGAGCGGTTTGAGGAATCAAAGTTATAACGTGGAATGCATGCAAGCAAGACTTTGGCCTTATAGGTTATATCTACAAATAAAGAACACATTTTGATATTTTATTAAATACCAGTTGTTGCAGAAACATGAAAATAAAGAAAACACTGTACTCATGCTTAAGATAAAAGTATTATCATATTCATAGATTATTGTTCATAGATTATTTTATCTAAAGCATCTACTATCCAGTAAAGTTATTTTCCAAAAATAATGCGTTCACACCATCACATAAATAAAAACAAACTTTACAAATTTATAATTTATTGTTTTAAGTAAAGCTAATGTAAAAAATATTAAAACCAATTTTTGAGTATAATCAAGAGTACAATGAGAATTATTTGAGAACATAATTAAATAAAATATCGTTAGAGACACACATAAAATTGGAATGTAATTGTAACCATTTCCCGCGCTGCGAGAACGTTTTGTGTCGCCATTTTACTGTCGGCTGTATCGTCCACAAACAATCCGCATCCATAAAATTGTTCGTAAAAAAATACAAAAATCATTTAAAAATAATCATCACAATGTAGAGAGCATTATAAAAATCAAAATGCAAAACATTCGTTGTCAGAATTTCGAAAATAAAAAACTCGAACGAACATAATTTTAGGGAACCAAAGGCAAATATTAGGTGTTTCAACATATTTATACGTGTGCATATTTTCCTGATTTTTATCTGATACTGAATATTTATATTAAATCTTAACGGAAATGATACTAAATGCAAATTTTTGAAAATGCCATTCAAAGAGGCACATTATTTTCAATACGTTTTCTGATGTTACGATCCAAATAAACTATTTGATACTAGTCCTTACAAAACACAATTATTTAGAGCACACACGCACAAAAAGTTGAAATACCCACTCTACATCAAATTAAATGACCAAAACAAGTCCAAATCATGTCAAAAACCGACAATCCCTGCGATCTTTCTCCTTCACCGTGCGTCCATCTTATTTAAGCTTGCCTTGGGCCTAATGAATCATATTTCGAATTTATCACTTCCTACCCGATAGCATCCAGGATGTATCACACCTAACTGGACCCGAGAATTTATCCTACACCTGTTTACTGATACCATTCTAACGTTTGACACAATAGCAGCCTTTTATTAACAGAGATTCTATCTCTTGGGACGAATAATATCACCTCTTTAATGTCCTATTCTTGAACAATACTGGCCAATTACTCGAAGAAGAGGATGTGATGATATGACTTTGGTATCAACCGTAATAGAAATGTATCGTTCATATTTTTCGTGGATTTCGAACAGATGTTTTTATGCCCTATCATCACATCACAATTCTATTGAAAATCCTTGTACATGTGTATCCAAATGGGTCGAACTATACAATTTACTGAATACCACCAAAATAAAGCACTTCAACGATTTTCGTCAACACTTAAGCAAGAAACAAATGAAACGTAAGTTACTTATTTTAAAGAAAAATAAATACTTTTTTTTTGTCAAAAATTTCTAGCACCCCGCCGATTATGGTTTATATACCATTTTAATATTTCTCCCACTTACACACACATGCACAAGAATCGACTATGGAAATTATCAAAGGACAGTGCATAGTTGTAGCCATCTAAAATTAAATTTTAGAAGAGCAAATTATACACAAAGAAATCGTTGTAGAAGCATCAAATAACCCTGAAAAGTTACATGTATGTTCTAATCGATACTAATGTTGAAATACACAGAAATACTATACTAGCATAGACTTATACACATTATATTATGGCGACAGGGAAATTGACAGACATCGATTATATAGGTATATTGATTATTGGGCGAAACCACGAATACAAGTTTTAAATGCATGTGCAATTTTGTACGTGTGCAAGACATTTCCGTGCAGAAAATGCAATTCGATTTTTTAAATACGTCCTAAATGCAATCGATCACGGCCAATTCACGCGATATTTTATACTTGATACAATATTTTTTTAAACGATGCATATTAAAAATATGAAGGTAGTTTAAACTTCGACATTGAGCTCGTACACACTACACGATAATCAAGGGAGAATTCGATGTACGGCCCGCGCATTTGATCGACCGGTTAAAAAACCAGCATGGGATTAAAAAGTACCAACATGTAGTCGTACAAGGTATCTAATGAACGAGACTTACAGAGAATGGCGCGTTAGTGTGTACCCAGCATGACAACTTGCATTCGTGATTTCACCATAGAGATACTTCGTTATAAACACCGAGAATTGAACTGTACGACAAACATACATGTACCGAAGTATCTCAAACTTACGTACTATGAGATTACTCTAATTTGTCATGGATTAAGACCAGCTAGATATACGTATAGACGAGCAAAATATTTGAGCACTACGTTAAAATGTTTTCGAAAATTAAATAACAATTATTAAATTGTCCTCGTAAAGAACCGTCTATCCGGGTACTATAATACAACCTAAATATTTGGTTATACTGTATAAATAATAGATGGCTGACTTTGGGCGAAGCAAGAGTTACATTTTTATTTGAAAATTTATGGAAATTGGGAGGAGCTATTTATTCTACGTAGTTATACTCTGTATATAACGATCCATAAACGTTTCTTAAAATTATTCTCAAACTACTTTAAAACATTAAACTACATATTATGCTTATAATACTGTGGTATGTTACAAGGGATTTGTTCGTCAATTTATACTGAAATAGGGGTTCTCTTTAGCCCTAAATCTAACACCCATTTTTAACACTACCCAAAGTCAGCTATAAAAAAATCTACAATACCTTTCACATTTGAAAAATCTTTATATTATTGTAATAAAACGATATAAAATTGACTTTATCAAATGAACATAGACCGCATCATTTCGAGTGCATCCATATAGACGCGTTGAGTATTTAAACACACAAAATCTTAAACTATTGACACACAGTTGCTAACTGAGCTTGTCCCGGAGACCCGAGTGCGATGCGGAGTGATTTTAGAAGAATCGAGAACAAATCTACACTTTTCAATACATTTCGTATTTAATTCTATGAAAACTGAACTCTCATTTAATATTTTTAAAGATTATTTTAATTATTACGTTTTTTAAGTATGCGCCTAAGGGGTTACCTGAAAATTTTATGCTTGTGTAATTGCGCTGTGGTACTTTTAGTATAATTTGATTTTTCCTCAATGAATTTCTGTTAAATTGCCCACAAACAGCTATGTCAATTCCAGTGAGATTTGTTCTCGACCCTATATCACTCCACACATCCACACATTAAAGTAAACAGCATTGGTATATAAAAAATTTGGTAAAAAACATTCATAAATGCTAAAACTATAATACAGCTACCAAAGTATGGAATGTTGCTAACATAACAATCTCATTGGATTACAGATCCAAAAAATATAATAAAATGACAACTTACTCTAAGAGTACTCTATAAATATAATGTTAAAACTTACTTATACCGTATCAGGTTGATTATGCAGACCTTACAACTACTGGAATGTATAGAGATATAATTTTTTTTAATCTTGAAAAAAAAAACATGTTAGTTCTTATACCCCTTATAATTAATGGTTAGAAATACCCAAACCTTTATAAAATATATAAAATTTTGAATAAAAAAAATTAAAAAATCGAACGCATACTACATCGATTTTAGTTACACTAACATTAAAACTCCGCTGTACATATAATTCGTGACCGTTCCCTTCACGGCGCCGGAGTGAATTAAAAGTACTTAAGACAGTCACAACATCTTCATTGAGCTCTTCGATTTTTTTATTCATAAAGAAAGTAGACCTAAATAAAGGCGGCAATGTCAGAAAGCTTTAACTTATTTGTGAGGTGAGAGAAGGACGGCATGTGTCGTGACGACAGACGTAGATGGGTTTCGATATCCGCATCGTTTATAACCCGAGTCGTTATTTAATAGAATCAGATTGTCTCCTACATCGTTGTCTCGTTCGCACAAGGGCAGTATATAGCACGCTATCTCGCTTGCACAGTAAAATAGACACCAAGGAGATGATTCGATTGTATAACGACTCGAGTCTAGCTACCTCTAACCGATTCACCTCAAACAATAGATCTAACGTCTCGAATATTCGATTTGTCGACTTGATAACGATGGGATGATTTAGAAATTAAAGCTTCGAGTCGTGGTAAAGTATAACTTGAAATATACACCGATAAAACTATACCAGACCGTGTAAAATTGTACTCAAATAAAATGGCAATTTCAATGTATTCATATAAAATAAAATAATGGAATGTATCTGATAAAATCGCTAATCATAACTTACTTGTAAATTTTTTTTTGTTAAAAAAACGCGGTAAATGATCGAAATGATAAAAAAATATAACTTAACAGTCGTTTATGAGGTACATATTAATATTCCTTACCTATCAATCGTGATTTCTTCTTATTACGTATTTAATAAAATATAAAAAAATGTATACATCCACGGACTAAATAATAATTGTACGTAATAGATTGTCATATCGAAAACTATGTGATCCTAAAGTAAAATTAAAACTAAGTAAAGCATACGTTTATAAAATGAATATTATACACAATATAATATTTTGTACTGTGAGGTTATGCTTTGTCTGCCCTCAACCACGTTTTAGCATAATCGAATTTCGACACAACTGAATATATATTTTGTACACTGAATGGCATCTTTGATTAACCTAAGTTTAAAAGCTGCCCTGTCAAAAAATTGTACTTTAGTCATCAATAAAATCTCTTGTAATTCAATATTATAGCAAACTTTGTGTGATAAATAATATACATATACAATAACAGAGAGCCGATACAATGTTTCACGTTACATAATAAAATTCGTCATATACAGGATAATTACTTAAAATTAAATGGTATTCCGTGTACAGACCATGGTTAAAACTAAGTAAGTCACTAACATACGATACATCCTGTATATATAATATATAAAATAAAACTGATAAGTATATATTCTATATTACTTTTGTTCAAATCAGTCTTTGGAACTTATGTGGTGGAATGTATATTGAAAAAATAATAACATTACTCAACAGTGCCTTTGGTAAACAAATATGACCGTAAATAAAAATATATAAAAAAAAACATGATTTCTCAATAATGAATGATGCATGGATGAAAAAGGTAAGCGTGAAGTGTATGTTATAGTTGAAATAATTTCTATATTATTACTTTCTACATAATTACTGGCTTTACCAAAAACTAATTTTATAATACGTTGACTTCTGGTCAGAGAGACAGTAAAATGTTTATAGCTAAATGTACAAAACATTGAACGTTTCTGGTAAGGTCGCATCTATCACATAAGTATAAAAAAATATCAAAAATATTCAATAGTGAGAAAGTGGTATAAAATGTAATTCGTTATGAATAGGCGGAAAAATGTAATCGTAGTTTAAATCGAGATTTTATTTAGAATCGTTGTCTATCTAAATCCTTACCACAAAAGTTAACCGTCTTCTAAGCAGAAGTCAACGACCAAAATTGTAAGCTTTAGAGGTTTAAAATATTAAATAATATATTTAATTATACTGATATTTAAAAATCAATTAGCAAGAATAATTCAGCAAATGTAAAGAGGTCTCGAGACTAAAGTAATTTTATTTTAAAATAATGTACATGTCAACTTTATGGTGAATAAATAATAATGAACTTCTGTCGTAAAATAAGTGTTAGCTGTGACGTCAATTTATTATTTGAAGTGAGAATAAAAACTTGTGGTATAATAAAATATAGTTTATATCTATACTTAAAAAAAAAAAAAAAACAAATTCTTCTATCCACTCAAGATTGTCTCGAAACTTCTTTACAGTTATAAAGAAAATAATTATGTAATAAAATCTTCAATCAATTGTGCAAAATTATAAAAAGAGCGTATTTCTCATAGATTATAAAATATCTACAATACACAAAATACAGAGGAGATACAGATGCAAAAACTTACTTATTCATTTCAAAAAACAGCCTTTCTGCGTTACCCTTAATATTATTTTTGAACCTTTCATTTTGAACTTTTATATTTATTTTATTCATTGTATAAATCGAAAATCGAATGTTACCTTTAAAATTACTTATGCATTTGATTCGCATACGAATAGATTTAAGCAAATATTAAAACAATCATAAATGATTCAAAATAGGATTTCAATAATAAAAATAAAAATCCCTTGTACTGACTTGCAATACGTTAAAGTTAACAAGACGACTAGTATAATTATTAAATTGACAATTGAATCGATGTATAAATAAATGTTACCAATTAAAATCTAAAATCTTGTCGTCTCATTATGGTAAGAGTATAATAGAGCATAATCAAGCCAATACTTCGTTACGAAGCACTATAAGACTTAGAACCATAGAATAAAATATCCAGCATAGAGATTCGTAAATAACTGAGTATACCGCTAGCTGATATACAACACAGACAGTTAAATTCGTAATAATTCGATGAGAAAGATAAAATAAGAGTATTCACAGGAGAGGAGCAAAGTCACATTCCTTATAGAAGTCATAGCGCTGCACCAAGATACACGACAACCTTATTTAAACGAGTAATATATGACTATAGCAAGATTTGACAAGTTCAGAAGTGGCAAAGCGTCAAGACGAGTCGGAAAATATTAATTTTTCGTGAAAAGAAGATGATTTTTTTTTTTCATACATTTGGGAGTCGAAAATTACTTGAAGGAGAAAACCATATTCTTCCAAGTGCACTGTTGAGTAAACAATCGGGCTAGTTCAATGGGGTCGATAAGATCGTCGTCGTGTCTCGGCCGGCGGGGTTTGGATCATACGGTCTCCGCGCTAGCTTCGTTCTTCGGCTCCGCTTGTTCTGTGGCTTCTGCGGGCGGGTACTGGGCCCCTTCTGCCGCGGTTGTAGTTGCCGTGTAGCTGGAATGTGCAGTGGGTAATTAGTACTGTGTTTTGGGACGTTTTTTAAGGGGATTAGAGCAATATATTATAATGTTAGTTAGTAATAATAAATATCCTTAATTGCACATAGAAAGATGTATATTAGTACTGTATTCCGTGAGTTTTGTTTAGTTATAGGATAACAGAGTAAGGTTTAGGTTGTTGTTAGTTCATAATATAGTTTACTGTACATAAAAAGAGAAATAGAGCACATGAAAAAGATACCTAAAACTATTCATCACTAATGCTATGAATTGTGTTTATGTCAAATAAAGAATATTTATTATTAATAAAAAAAAACATATATGTAAATGTCGCATATAATTATAAAACTATATAGAATGAAATTGCATTGTTAAAATAAAATGGCAGTTTACATTCGCTCGCGTTCATGGCGTTATTGTGTCATATTTTTCTAGATAGGTATTACTATTATTATCACTGGTTTTGAGAAATGTTATAAATAGAACTAGACACATCGATCTATAATATAAAGAACAGCGTAAATAAGATCTTCTATAAAATCTTCATTTTGTGACAAATATTTCACTAACATTATATTTTACGTATTTGAAAACTTAGTTTTATACTATGCTGTTTTATCAATTTTATGAAGAAAATTGTGTCGTAATATTAACGTTGAAACGTAAGCTCAATTTCCATAAAAATGTGATAAGTTTAAATAAATTTTATTCGCTTGCGCAATTAGTTACAATGTCTTGACAAGTCGCTGTACAATTGCCACATATTAAGAAATAGCCAATTATAAGTTTCTATTAGTGAAGGAAATTCATTCAACTGGTGATTTTACCTAAAAACTAGTAAATATGATTCGACATCCTTAAATAATCTCTATAAATAATTTAAGTTATATCACTTATAACTTAATAATGGCTGAACGGATTTTAATAAATTTTGTTCTCTGTATTTTTATCTGATTAGATTATAATAATAACTGTTAAAATTTTGACAAACAACTCACAACCCGGGCAGAACCAGGGCGAGCAGCTAGTTAATAAAAAAAGACCTTAATATATTTTGTTAGTAATAAGTTCAAAACTCGTTTTCCATTAAGAAAAACAAAAATATTATTGTTTCGATACACGAGGACATTCGGTACAAAGTAAAACAGGAATGTGAACAACAAAGTTTAAAATCAACAGGTTTAGAAGCAATAAGCCAATGATTACATAGGGCTATAGTCACGCGAGAACGGGGCGATTTGTAAGCTTTCTAACAAACAAAATTACGAAAGAGAATTTCTCAATGTTTGTACTAATAAATATCTAAGTTTATAATTAATATCGATTCGTCATTTGAAACACGTTGTGTGATAGTTTTTTAACAGGTTTTCCTCAATAAATAAAAAGTGTAAGAGACTTGTTGAATTGAAACTAAATTTAGACACAAAGTAACTAACCACGGATTGTTGTCGTACTATAAATATCGTAATATGCTAAAAGCCTGTACAGGAATAATGCATAATTAAATCACTTAACTGAAGGCATAACGGACAGCGGAAAGCGGAAACAAACCCGCTTGCTCGACCAACGTGAACTTAATCTAATTACGGACGCCGCAAACGTATAATATCAAAGTACAAAATAAATACAGTATACGCACGCATATAGAATCTGTACGTCGTTTATTTCAGCAAACATTCTTCAGCTGGCCGTGTACACAGGTTTAAAATTAGACGCAATAGTTTAGAACCACCCACGTGACTCACAAACTATGGACTAAACAGGTAAGCCGGGAGCGCATATCAACTGCGCGGATCAATAATGCATCTAACTCGTCTGATTGTGCACGCAGTAAACGTCTGTATTCGCAGCGCGTCAAAGGTCGAAATTGGCGGAATTAAAAAAAACCGGGTCTAGATTTCGGATGCTAGGCATCTCGCTGACGCAACATCGCGCGCAGATCAATAATCGTTAATAATATACACACACGTGACATGTCTGTGTATTCTGCGTGCATTTAGGTGCGCTTCGTTACAGGGGGGTTGCCTAGCAACGGTGTCGCTATTATAATTGAGTTTCAGGTTTTAGTCCGTTGTCTGTTATGCTTCGCGAATACCCTTTGGCTACGGGGATCGGATTATTAATGCACTCAAAATTGAATTTTAGGCCGACGCTGCGTTAATTTGATCTCTCCCCTGTATTTTGACTGAGCTTTACTTTAGCGTTGCATGTTATGATTTTAGGTACGGGTATAAAATGAGAGATGAATTTAATATTTTTTGGTTTTTATAACATTCAAATGAGATTTTTTTAGGCAAAAGATGCGGGTTCGAATACCTATCCGTGATCGATTTTTTTTTTATTGTATATTAAATTTACATGACCGATGAAATAAAACAAAGACATAGGTACCCAAAAAGGATTGATTTGAAGAGATTTTAATAACGCAGAGTTAGTATTCTTGTAATAAAAATACAAAACTTTACGTACGGGGTTAGTTTTAAATCTATAAAAACGATCTTTAGACAATTTAAAGCTCTTTAAACAGTAGAGAATATCCTCTCTAAGTAAAGAATTTAATAAAGGACGTCGCAAGCAAATCCAGTAATCTACACCTGCACCTCTTTTATAAAGGGAAATGAGAGATTATGAGACATCGCTGAGCGAGAAATATTCAATAAATTCGCAATCATATTAATATCGCTGCTGCATATCTTATCATTATTAAATCTAAAATCTCTTTAATAACTCAATAATTTTTTATATTTATAAAATTGGCATTTATCAATTTGTATATCAGTGTAAGATAGATAAATCTACAAACAGACTGAGCTTTAATAAAAGTTTACTTGAGCATAAATAATACATACATAAATTTAACAATACTAGCAGTGCCACGCGGTTTCATTCGCGTATTAGTTTTATTAGTTCAGCTAAGTACCTATCATCAAAATCCGATCAGTAGTTTACGTGTGAAAGAGTACATACTAAACGAGCATAAATCATAAAATCTGTTCAATAGTTTTCTGGTTAGAGAGTACTAAACGAACATAATAGATCTAAATTCTAAACGATCAGTGAAACATCAGACACCACCCCAAAGCATTCCACTTCATAATATTCATAACAAATACAAGTATCATTCGCAAAACATTCGCACAACACGCTCGAGCATAAACTACGCATTCAATTACGTCCAATTTGTAGGTATCAATATTAATAGGACGCCTAAGGGCTAGGGTCGGATATTAACGGTCCCCTGTAAAATCAATCAGTTCATCAGACAGGAAATTTCGCGACCCCAATGTATACAAGCTTATATATGAACACCATGTCTGCTGTCTGGCAAATATCAATTTAAAATATATGAAATCGCATTGCTGAATATTGAATACACAATTTTGTAGACGGATAAAAGGCGTATGATACAATACATGTATATATGACGGTACAAATTCAAAGGTGAACAGTATGTTTTATAAAATACACAATAGGCAAAAGGATTTTAGGATCTACAAAGGTATAGGCACATTGAATGATTGAAGGTACACAATACAATATTAAAATGGATGGTCAAAGGCATAATGAACAGTATAGGTTCATAGATAGGCATAGAGATGTTTAGTAAAGGTACCCATAACACAGTAAAAAGATATACAGAAGGACAGTATTGATTTATAGAAAGGTTAAAATAAATATAAGCGGTGCGGAAAACTTAAGGAAACTCACTTATCAATATCTCGATAGTCGTTAAGATTGTCCGGACGCCACTTGGTGCCAACCATGTTGTGAACGCTAGAATTGTTCCAGGGATAAAAATAATAAAAAATAAATAATATACAAGGAAAAACAAAAAAATAAACATATCCTCTGTCACTCAGGAATATATATTTCTGATGGTGAATAGTAGGTATTTTTAAATCGGTCCAGTAATTTAGGAGTTTATGCAATACAAAAAAACAATAAATTATTTTATTTTTAGAACGATATACAGTGTAGACGGTACATGGTTTAAGATAAATAAATAATGTTTAATAATTAGTTTATATAAGGAGGCATTATTTAATTAAGGTGCTCCTACCAAGGGTTAGAGAAGGTTTGATAAAATTTACGAAATTTGTATGTGTATTTGGAAATACAGAAGGTAATATTTTCTGTATTCTTTTTTGAAATGTCTGAAAATTTTTTGTTGGGTCAACCGTCTATTGCTTACCAGTAAGATATTATATTGTATGATATTTGGCGAAAATTTGTTGAAATCATTTCGTTTATTTATTTGAAAATATGATTTTGCTTAGGACTACAATATTTAGTTCACAGCATAAAGTGTCATTTAAAAGTTTATTTTTTTTGTTGGTTATCGGTAGTATAAACTGTTTTTTGGCATGTATAAAAAGGTACGTAGGTTCGAATCCCACATTGTTTATTTATTTATTTATTTATAAGCTTTATTGCACACAAACAGAAAATACAAATTTTACTTAATAGGACATAATTAGCCAAAAGGCGGTTTTATTGCTACAAGCAATTTCTTCCAAGCAACCCATTCGATCAGTGACATAGTTAAAAGTACTAGGGATGATTATGTACACATTGCATTAACAATGGAAAATTAATGTTTTATCATAGTTATAAATCAGTAAATAAGTACTGATATTTAATTCCTTGTAAATATGTTCATTGTTCATTCATAAATTAAGTATCAGATTAAATACATTCTAAATTTAGCTCAAGGTGCATTATAAAATACTAAAAATAAATAATAAATTATGAATAAAACTTCGATGAAATAATAAACAACAAGCAAGCTATATGATTAACATGATACAATGGCTCTTATGACTTATGCAATAAAGTATGTTATCGAATGATATTTTGCAATCATAAGAACCATTGTAATTATTGGTGACATTTGGTGTGATAAAATTGGACATCAATTTTTTTTTTTTCGTTTGTATGTAGACTTTTTCGTATTTCACTATAAATTATTTTCATTTCCATAATAAATGTATTTGAACTTTATTGTGAATAATTAATATAACATATGTATATCTTATTTTGCAAAAGCAATTAACTCATGGAAAAATACTATCTGTATCGACAAAAAAACCCCCCTTCCCTCACAAGCATTAATTTTTAAAATTTCCCACAATACATAAGCAACGATTTTTAAATCTTCAATTTTCACTTTCCACACAAAGCATATGTTTTTTTTAATCCAAAATTTTATCACACCAAACGCCCCTCCTTTTAGTGCTTTTCCACCAGAGATGTACGAGGACGCGTAGCGAGGGATGCGTTTGTTACGAACCAATCATAGTTTGAAACGCTTGGAGCGACACTATCGACTGAGCGGTTGGCTTAGTTGGCAGAGACCCTGTCCTTTCACACAGAGGTGGTGTGTTCGATTCCCACCACCACAAATATTTGTGCGATGAACATATATGTTTGCTCTGTGTCTGGCTGTTTATTATAGCTATTTTTTTTATTTAAAATTATATATGTACGTTTATCAGCCATCTGGTTACCATAACACAAGCGAAAGCTTAGTACGGGATCAGATCGTGCCGTGTGTGAAAATTGTCCAGGCGTGATTGACAGACAGAGTTACTTTCGCATTTATTAGTATGGATTTACAACCACATGCTCGCACATAATTGTTGGAGAAGCACGCTTAGCCCCCCCCCCAATCAACTCACACGTGCATCTGATCTCCTTGCGCGCTCAGCTGCGCCAAGTAGGCCGCTTGCTTGCGATGGTGGTACATGTGCACTCGGAGGCAGGACGGGTTGCGCATGCGCTTCTGGCATATCTCGCACTGGAGCGTGCCCTCGCGCGTGTCGTGCTTGTCGCGTATGTGCACCTTCAGGTTGTAGCGGTTCGCGAAGAACCGGTGGCAGGATGGACACTTGACGCCGCCGGTTTTGCAGTTCCAACCTTGTTTGTTTTTTTTTTTTGTTGCAGTGACGCGGTTGGTGTTAGTTGTGTAAGGTTTCGACGGGTGGGGCGAAATTGTCAGCGTGGCTTTTTATAGTATAAGTATGGTATCCGTGTGGAATTTTTTAAAGAATAGCTCTTGAAAATGTTTGCCAAGTTATGATGGTAAGGCGGTAAAACTTTAAGAATTTGATAATAAAGAATTGATAATAAAAAATTCAATAATTAGATACTGACACTATCTTGGATTTAACTAAAATAAATTAATTACGTTGTATAAATTAATATATATTTAAAACAAAATCAATCAAAAAATCTACAAATTAAAACTTCAATTATATAAAAAATAAATAAAAGTAGTGCAGAATAGAAACATTTCTTTACGCTGACAATTTTGCCCCGACGTGCTATCTAATTACAATACATACCAGTTTCCTTAGCCGAGTCGGGGACAACCAAGATATTATGAAACATGTCGCTGTCGAAGTCAATCAGGGGTTCGCTGAAATGTTTGATGATAAAATAAAAAGATAAAAAATAAAACAACACTAATCGCGCAGGCGCATGTGAAAGCAACCAATTGTTATTAGAACTACAGATCGTCTTTGTGATATTGACAAAAAAAGGTTATTTTAGAATAACAAAATTTAAAGATTAAATAGTATGGTTATCATGGAGTTATAAGTCGCGTCAAGTAAAAAGAACACTGACGGTTAAGCTGCGCATTGGCGATTTATCGGTCTATTTGGTGTTATGAGGTGGTATAAGAATGACAAATAGGTAGTTGAGAAGCCACGATTCGCGAGCCTAGTTCAAAAATAAAATAATCGGCACATAGCTTACGTGCAAAACTCGATCCATGCGCAAACACACCCCATCACTTTCATCCAGCGTTCTTTTTACGTGAGGCGTACTGTACCATGATGCAAATGTCTTATAGCAGTATTATTCCCAGTGTGACAAAGTGACGGCTCTACACGACCTATATAAGTGCTGTCATTTTTACACACTCGTAATAATACTGCTTTAAGACATCATGGTATGAGGCAAGTACTTTTTTGACTTACAACCCCACAATTGAGCTGTTCATTTTCTTTGCAATAAGAACTCCGGCATTTTAAAAAATATATACAAAGACGATCCGCAAAAGAAAAACGATACTAAAAAAACGTAACTAAAAGGTGCTCAAGTGCGTTCGATTCTAGCTCTAATTGCTCGAAGGCATAAGGTCCAAACTCACCCGGCACCGTCACTAAATGCGCCTTCGGATCCATACTCGCTGTTCTCTGCGTGCGACGGGCTATCGTTGTTCACCGGCCGCGGCTTCTTCTTCGTGTTCGTCGTGGTCTTGTTCGGCGTGTTCTTCATTAATCTATTGATTAGAATAGTTTTTATTATTGCCAACTAAATTACATACATATACTATATAGATGATTATTGTAGCGTAAATTAAAGAACTACATAAAAAACAAAAGATCTATATGAATATGAACTGATACTTATGTAGTTATGAATTAATAATAATAAATAAATGCAGATGTAAATAAATATATTCTCTTTTCTCTTTTTAATAGTTTCTCTTTTACACTGATATATTTTTGAGCAACTCACTAGGGCCTAGGCTAATTAATCTAGCTATTATTTAGCCGGGTAACATCGGCTTACAAAGAAGTAGCTTTCAAATGTTTAAAAAAAGACAGTCTTTCTTTCAATTTTATATTAAGTAGTTTAGATTTGGTACACAAAATACGTTGAAATTGAACAATACTTAAAAAAACAAAAGCTCCGCATCGAATGGACAGTTTCAAAACAAAACAACTCCATAATCCGTCATCGAAAATGCACCAATACAATCCTTTAAGCCTCTCAATTTTCCCCTTTACAAATTGCACTCGAAACATGTACAAACAAACATAACTGTCCATCAAGGGATTTGATTGCACGCATTACTGTAACAAGATTGTTCGCTAATGGTGCATGGGGTGGACTGCAGTGGTCATTTATACAAATAAATACGACTATGCTCACGTTTCAATTTGGTAAATTGTATTTTTAGCTATTGATTCTGTATTTCATGTAAGTTTGACGCGGTTTTTCATGAGATTTGAATCTGAAATTCAACATTTTTACGGTAGTATAGTGAAAGTTCTCGTAAACAGGAAATAAGGAATGAGCCGATTGAAATATGTTTTAAGTTTTGTTTTTTGACGTAGTCAGGCATCACGTAAAATATGAATTTAATAATATGAATTATAGGATGATACTTTGAAGTTATAAATGGATATTTGAATTTCATTTATTTATGTATAGAGATATATGTAATGTGTTGAATTTTGTTAATACGTGTTTGATATAAATTCTAAATAATCAATTGAAAATTATACGTTTAGTTGCACTAAACAAAACAAATCTCTAACAAGCCAATAAACGATCAAACAACTTCTCAATCATAAATAAATTACGCACAAACTTTTCACCATACTTATTAGCAAGTTGTTTATATGAATGGCGAATGACGTAACGTCTCAAGCGATTGAATCAGTTTGTCAGTGACCTACATTCTTCAGCCTGGGGGTACAAATTCTATCCTACAACTGGAAAGATAGTGAGACGTATTGTGATCTTCAGGATTTTTTCCTAGATATTTTGTTACGTCAGTGAGGAAGGAGGGAGATGAAAGTTAATATATTTCAGTCGATTTTCTTCTTATTTGTAGGGCATTATAAATTTGCTTCATAAATGGTTTATTGTAAGCTATGAATACGATACGAAGACAAAGACCACACGTTTTAAACTATAGATGACGATCTAATCCCTTGCAGCATCTTCGTACAAACCCGTAAGGTAACAATAACACATTTATTAGGAAAAATCAATCGCAAACACAAAACGAACAGAACATAGATGTCAGTACATAATATTAAGTTAATCATGTTGTACACCATTTTTATTTTTTGGGCTATTTGCTAATCTTAAATATAAAAAAAATATATCAGAAGATATTAATAATATTCTTACTTGTTTGTTTTTCTTTGTCGCCGCACCGGATCTATTTTGTATGGTTTTTGTGTCTCGAGAGGGTTAAGAGTCTACTTTTTTACCGCAGTAAAATAATAAATATGCGAAACTTATTACTTTTTACAAGGGAATTTCCTTTCACCACGTTGACAGAAAGGTAAAAATATTTAAAATACAGTTTTGAAGATCTCACTCTTTCTGAAGGCTCCTTGTTGCTTCCTCCTTATCTATCAAAGCGGGCACATCAAATGTGACCTTGATGGTCCATGTTCACAGAACTTTACAGTAATACTGAAAGACTCAAAGGCTCTCACCGTTTCAAAGGGCTCCTTGTAGCTTCCTCCTTCGGTATCAAAGCCAGCACATCAGCTGGGACCTTGGTTGTTACTGTTTCTACAGGCTGGACTCATTCTATCACACTGGCATGCTTAAAATCTACGTATTTTAAAGGTTTTACCGTTTCAAAGGGCTCCTTGTAGCTTCCTCCTTCGGTATCAAAGCCAGCACATCAGCTGGAACCTTGGTAGTTAGTGTTTCTACAGGCTGGACTCATTCTATCACACTGGCATGCCTAAAATTTATTTTAAAGGTCTCACCGTTTCAAAGGGCTCCTCGTAGCTTCCTCCTTCGGTATCAAAGCCGGAACATCAGCTGGGACCTCAGTGGTTGGTGTATCTTCAGGCTGGACCCACTCGGGCATGCTGTCACTGGTCGGTTCGTTTGGCTGCGAGCGCGGCGTGAATGAGTCTTCGGACGCTGGCGGTGGTGATTCGCTCTTCTGGAAGTAATAAGTATATTGTAGGAAGGATAGATGATAATTTGGATATGATAGGCGTGTTTATCAATGTAAAAATTATGTAAAAAAATGTATTATTAGTTCAAAGAGCCTATCACACAGTGTTAAGGAATACATGGAAGATGAAAATCCATGGAGGGTTGTCGCTTAAGAACCACAGAACAGTTCTTAGGCATATTATGATATATTATGTAGTAAGATATATTAAGTTACATATTATGCAAAATTAAATCGTTATATTGACATGCATATCTTGTCAGTTCTTCTCCATAGATACTGCTTTCCGAATTGTTAAAAATATGTAATGACGAATCTAAAAGAAGTTTAATTGAATAAATAAATGTGTTTGAGTTTCGAGTTTGAATGTTGAAAATTATACAGTTTAGTAGTTGTATAAACAAGCGGATATGATTATAGTTTATAATATAGAGATGCTAAAATTGCTAGATGTGTTAATTACTGTCTAACTGCAAACTCCAGAGGAAAGAGCTGTTATGATTGTTTCTTTAACTTTTATAAAAATGAAGTAATTTTAATTCTGTCTTTATGTTTGATTATCAATGAATTTTAATCTGTTCATAAAGAAGCCAACGATATTAAGTTTATCATGCTTACATGTGAACCTAACAATGTACATATTGAAATGGCAAAAAATACTGAATATCCTGATATGCAACATTTGATGCAAATATTATGCAAGTCATTTAGGACATAATATCACTTTATTTTAAATTGCATCATGTGTATATTAAATCATAACACACATGTTTTTCACATTACATTCCAAAAATAAAGAAAAGGCATCTTTTAAATCCTACTAGTCACCCAGAAATTTGACCATAGCCATTAAAAGAAGAATACAATTTAAGTCTGTGTGAATAGATGATAGTGTGTGTAAAGTTTTTTAATATAGATGTGCCAAATTTATTACATCTCCATTCGCACAATTTAAAGTTATTTCTTTACATATAATTTTAATTTAAATATTCTTAACATCACTAGCTGTACCGCGCGGTTTCAGCTGCGAACAAAACCGCGGACAAAATCAAGTATTTATTTAGCTCATGTGTTATTCTGTTGTGCCTGTACTACTCTAAAGTTTCACCCAAATAAGTTCCAAACCTACTTCCTGAACAAGTAACAAACATACACCCTCCTCCATCCTCACATACTTTCGCCCTTATCACATTAGTAGTATAGATATACCTCTCGGCCACTGGTAAGGCCCTTGACTTGCAGCAATTCCGCTGTATGCAAGAAGCCGGACAGCTCCTGCTGCCGCACATGCACCTCCCCTCTGTACATGAACTGCAGCAGTTGCTTCAACTCCTGGTGTGCTACATCCTTGAGAATCACTATTGGATGTTCGCATGGGTTCATCTGTGAAAGAGGTATGGTGTAAGTTAGTTTGTAGTTATTGGTCTAAGAACTGGGATTAGAAATATTAATGTAATTGAAAGACTTATGGTGGCAGAAGTTTTTATAAATTCATAACATTAAAATCGGCCTATAAAAAATTGTTTCATCTGATTAACAGATGAGGGTATATTTTTGTAAACCCGGATCTTAGGCTATATAATTTCTATCTTGAATACTCTTGGCTTTCCTGTCTCTAATTTATTTTTGCATGTTAAAGTAAAAACTACACTGTATTTAATTAAATAATTAAAAAAGATGGAACTTTGGTGGTAACTGCGAAACTTTTAAATAAATAGTTCGCAAAGATAGATTTGTTACCTGTAATTTAGATTTCAAATTTTGTATAAAAGAAATAGGTTACAATTGTTAACATGAACTATGATATAAATAACATCAAATCATACCCATTTACTTGACTTCAAAAACTATCAAATAATACTTATTTCTTTTGTATTATGTAACTATTTTGTGTTGTTACGGTGTCTTATGAAGGCAATTTCCTTCATATTGTATATAATTTTGTCACAAGAGAATGATTTTTGACAAGTATTCTAGATTTATTTATATTATGTGATTGCATTGCTAGTAACAACTGTATGATATATAGTTAGTGACTGCAACTTGTTAAGAATAATAATACTGGTAAGTATATCTAATTTAACTGAGCCTGTCAGAGATACCATGAATGGAATAGAAAAAAAAAATGCATTTACTTTAGCAATACAGTTTGATAGTATAACTTGATTATATTATTATAATATAAAAATTCCTTAAAAAGCTATGGTATTTTAATAATTAGTTTTATCTATACTAATATTATAAAGAGGAAAGGTTTGTATGTATGTATGTATGTATGTATGTATGTATGGTTTTCACGCATAAACGACTGAACCAATTATAATGAAAGCACACATATAGTAACTTGGATTAACACATAAGATATTTTTTATCCCGTTTAATCCCGATGAAATGGGAACTAGTGACATATAAAATTTAAAATGCTCATAATATTTTAAACATTCAATACTATTAAATACAAAGAAAATCTTGATTTAAATATAGTATTACAATAGAGATTTCTTTATAGAGACAATATTTTGATGTTTAACAGCATTTCCACCCATTATTTTAAATCAATAATTATAATTTTTGTTTCAAGTAACTACTTGAATTACTAACTAGTAACTTATGTATAAAATTTTTCCTCACAATTTAATAATGATTAATGATTGTCTCAAGCTTTTCTCTTTAAATATGGTAACAATCAGGCAATTATCTATTTAGGTATATTGCCTATCTCCTCAATATTGGTTATTAAAATGAGAATTTTAATTTAAGTCTAAGTATTTTAGTAACATCATGATTTTATTGTAATGCATATAAGGGTATTGATTAACATAAATAAATTGATGGTAGTAAATTTCCATGGAAATCTCCATAATAGATGTTTTTTTTTTATTCATCCCTACTTCATAAATAATGCAAGACAATAATTTATAATCTCGGCAATTTTATATAAATTTGGTGCTAGTAAAACTTCATTAAAAGCTCCACAATGGAATATTTTCCATAAAACCACAAATGTGAACAGTCCCAAGCATGTGAAATCTAGAGTATAATAATAAAGCGACATCATATCATTATTTTGCTTTCGTTATACCAAAAAGTTACATAACAGGTGGACATACCACACCACTAAATGGCTGGGCCCAATCGGCAAAAGTTAAGTGGGTAGGCAGAAGAAGAGGTGGGTGGACAACATAGAGAACATAGCAGGCAAAAATTGGATGCGTATGGCCCAAGATAGGGAACTTTGGTACAGGTGGCCCCTCATGGGTAAAAGCCACCTCGGCTTTTACCCATAAGGGGCCACTATACAAGGACTAAAGAGATATGTATAACTAAAATAGCATATGTTTATATTAATTGTATGGTGAAAATATATAAAGCTTAATATAAACCAAAAAGTTCCTTTGTTATTTGCCTACATCGTCCTTGCATTAAATTTTGGATGTGAACAACATGCTAAGATGTTTGCACCAAAATTTCAAAAGCATGTACATGCATAAACATATGCAACACCTTTGATGTATCCTTCAAGTTATGCAAACTTGAAAACTTGCGTAGTGCTAACATAATGAATGTGTGCTTTCATAACAAACTTTTACTGTATACAGTAAGCTAAGTAAGTAATTCGCTGTTTTTTTAATAACATGGATTTGTTATTTTCATTTATTATAGTGTTTCTATTTATAATCTTTGTTCATTATGTATTATGTTACATGTTTATAAATTTCCATTTTTAAATACATATTTCTACACATAATAATAAGTAGGTCCTTCCTAATGATTTATCTTTGTAAGAACCAACTAGATGAATATTTTATATTCAGATGTAAAATGCTTGAAGTCTTATGCATTATTATAATAATTTTGTCATGACTCATAAATGCAATATGATGCATGAATTAAAATGTTGAATATTTTTAAATGTATGATGATTTACTGAGATTTGAAAATATTTCATTTCCAATGTAAAACCTGTATGTTATATTTATTGAAAGGTGACTCAATAAAGATACAGGTCTTGTTAGAATAATAATAATTAGCTAATAACAATAAAGATCAAAGTTATGAAATTTCAAGTAAATAGTAAATCAATGGAAGCAACTAATTAATTTTGATAGTGTAATATTAACATAAACACTGAAATCTACAAATGTTAATAACAAAGGGTGATTAATTGGATTTATGTACACAAAGATAAGACATTGAGTAAATTAACAAGTACTTCAACTTACTTATGCATACAATATTCACATACCAATTATCCATCAAGTATTGATTTATATGAAAAATGTCTGCTCGAAATATATAGATACATATACTTTGGAGGAAAACATGATACTAACAAAGGTGATTTATAATGAGTCATACCTTAAAGAGTTCCTTGAAGTATGGACTGCAGACGGACAAGATGAGTTTATGTGCATGGACGTACTGACCGCCAGCCGCCAACGTCACGTCTACTAGATCTTCGCCATCAAGTAAAGCTTGAAAAGACTGCGCCAAATTTGCGTGGAAATCATTCCACCTCAATGAAAACTGTTCAGGCACTGCCATTGCCTGAAAAACACCACCGTCGAATAAAAAAACGACGCCTGTAATTTACGACTGAGCGTACAATCCGCACTACGGGCTACGCGTCCACACAATGAAAACTAACACTTACTGAAAAACAATCATAAACACAAATAACTGCCCACGTACGCGCCTTACTACACACAGGGAAGGTGTATGTTGTGAATATACATATTAACGAATATAAATACCTACTTAAAACAACAATCTATGTATAATAAATATTTCTGTCTGGCATTGCAATCAATAGGTACACCGTACACGGAAAATATCAAAATGTCGCTTGTAGTAGTAGCACAGTAGTAGTAATAATTGTAGTATATTAATGTTAAATGGTAATACCGATGAGTCGACTATTAGTTGAGTATTTCGCAATAACAAATACCAAAAATATTGATGAATGAAAAAAGAAGCATATTGTATATGATATAAACGTCTTTTGTTTATTTATTAAATACATATTTTAGAAAAGCTTTTTCAAATTTACATATTTTACGCCAACATGATGCAAGAGAATTGTGAAGTGGTAACATCATTAATTTTGTCTATGCATCGATACGTCATTGTCATCAATTGTCAATGTTAAAAATCAATAAAAGCTTGTCAAGCAAATCAACGAAGTGGTACGTTGGCATGCCAGCTATCAAGGTTTTTTGTTTTATTTATGTGTAAATTGTGGCTTTTAACTTGACCATGAGAGTAATTTGTTCGTGATTCTAACGACCCCTCACATATGAGGCGTGTCGGTAAGCTTTTTCGAAATTGTACTTACTGCATTTGAGTCACCATTTAAATGTTGAAGTAAACATAACAATAATTCGCGATGTTAGGATTTAACACGAAAGAAGAGGCTGACGCCGACAAGGCCCTGTTGGCGAAGAAGGTATTGAGTGCCGCTTTTTACGCATTCGCTTCCTTTATGATAACTGTTGTGAATAAAACCGTGCTGACCTCATACGCGTTCCCGTCTTATCAAGTTTTGGGACTGGGGCAGATGCTAGCGATAATACTAGTTCTATGGTTTAGTCGTGCTATGAAAATTGTTGAATTTCCTACATTGGATCGTGGAGTAGCGAACAGAATATGGCCTTTACCTGTTATATATTTAGGTAACATGGCTACAGGGCTGGGAGGCACGAAGGAGCTTAGTCTTCCCATGTTCACAGCACTAAGGAGGTTCAGCATACTAATGACAATGATTTTGGAACGTTTTGTACTTGGCATCAAAGCTTCCTGGCCTGTTAAAGCCAGTGTGATGGCGATGGTCGGTGGAGCCCTTCTTGCTGCAGCAGATGATGTCACCTTCTCTTGGTCAGGATACACACTTGTGCTACTAAATGATGGCTTCACTGCAGCAAATGGTGTGTTCATGAAGAAGAAGTTGGATTCAAAGGAGCTTGGTAAATATGGATTGATGTTTTACAATGCTCTTTTCATGATTGTACCAGCTACCCTTGTGGCCTGGGGCATGGGAGATTTGCAGCGCTCAGTTGATTATGAACACTGGTCGGACACATTATTTGTGATACAGTTCCTAATGTCTTGTGTGATGGGCTTTGTTCTATCCTACAGTGTAATGTTATGTACCCAATATAATAGTGCGTTAACAACAACCATCATAGGATGTTTGAAGAATATACTGGTTACTTATTTGGGTATGATAATAGGCGGTGATTATGTTTACTCCTGGCTGAACTTTGTCGGTTTGAACATAAGTGTTCTTGCTAGCTTATGGTACACCTATGTAACATTCAAACGAAAACCGACTTCATATGCTCTATTGAACGAAGCAAATAGCAAGGTAGACACAGTTTAGATATCCAACCGAAGGCTCTATATTGTAAAGCTTTTCTGGTTGATGCCAAAGATGTAACGAAAAATTTATTTAGAGAACTAACCAACATTATTGAATGTTGTGGCCATTAAGCACTGCGTTTAGAACTGTGTAATTACTCATATTTATATGTATCTTAAAAATTAGTTTTAACATCTACGTAACTATTTAAATATGGATTGTTAACGTACATGGGTATTTAAGTTTAAGATTCAACAGTCAGCAATATCTACATATCATGGTGAAAGTTCACAAGAATAATTTTCTATAATTTAATTTAGATCAATGTTCACTATATTTATGTTACATTATATTATGTAGTATTGTTTTCTTTAGTTACAATCAAACATTGTAAGGCTAGCTCCACATTATATACATTCTTTAAGAGTTAGCAGACATGCTAATCAGACTAAACCTTTATTTAACATTGGACATTTCTCTTGCCATGTAAGAGAAGATTTGTCATAACAAAGTTAAATCATTTTGCCAGTAAATAATTCACCAGCCCAATGAGTCATAGAGATATTTCTTTTTAGAATTAAGTGCTATATTATACATCTAATATAATTAGAATTATTGCCATTATTAATTTAGATTCAATGTTTATTTTCTAGATTATAGAACTAGTTACTTTGTTAGAATTGAAACATTGTCTTTGTTTCATTTATAATAAATATGTTATAAAGTTAGATGAATATGTACATTGTTATATGTATCTAATTTGTGATAAAGTTTATAGTTTATTATTACATTTAAAATTAATGAACAATGTGTGAGACTTAATGTTATCATCATCATAAACTTGTATTATACCAACCTTAGTTATATTATTTACAAAATGTTTCTACATGCTATTGGATTTATAATTGAAATTTTTATTCATTTTAAGCTATACTACTATTCTCAAATCAAGTATTACTGCATTTGTGCAATGATCATATGAGTTCTATTTTAAAATTAAGGGTAAGGTCTCCTAGAAAATAAAATTTTTTAATTAAATATAAAACAGAAATTTTAATAATTAATGTCTGTATGGGAATATTTCGTACTGTTATCTTCTCACTTTCTGTAGTTTTTATAATTTTAATGTCACATTTTCAGTATTATGTAAGACCTTGAAGTTTTAGACAAATATTTGCCATAGAAATGCTGCATTTCGGTTTTGTTCATATCAATTAATTTTATCTCATACTTATTTGCTGTGGCTATAAAAAACATGTGTAATTTTCGCTCCGTTTGAACAAATGATAAGATACGATGGCTAAAGCCTTGTTTCCTTTGAAAATAATTCTTTAGTGTGTATTTAAAATAACCTACGTCATAGATAATTTTTATACTTACCTAAATAGGTAGTAAAATTAAATGATAGTTTAGTCACGACCAAGTAAGACATACAATTTGTATGCAGTATCTAGTATATTATCTATATGTTAGTTAATTTATTCAACTGAATGAAAAAGCATTTAATTTCATTTATACCATACAAAATTGAAAGAGTCTAACAAATTCTCTGTTCTTTTTAAAAAATTACTAAAGCTCTGGGCTATTTAATAAATTTAGCAAATAGAACATTTCTAAAGGTTCTTTTGATATTAAACAACGGTTATATCACAGGCGGTACTAAAATGTAATAAAAACGTATGTATGTGTAATTGTAATGATCCGACGCATGACGTCATGCAATTTTCACGATAAACACGATCGTTTGCGGCAATTATAAGTCTTCGATGCGGAAATTGTAATAAAATATATATTTCTGTGATTATCTTAGTTGATATTATTGTTAAGTAACAGTTCACAAATGTTTTACTTTATCAGTGTTTAGATTAGTGTAATATCCTTTTTGATTGTGTTAAAAAGAAAATTATGTTTCATTTATAATCATGTTTTATTAATCCTAATAATTGGGTGATATATTATCTTAGTGTAGGGTAATTTCATGTTACAAAATATAATTTGTTATATGTAGGTATATTCTGATTAAAAACTATTAAAATTTTCGTAAATTAATTGCATTGTATTCAATGGGATTTGTTTGTTATTCATGGTATAATAATTTTAATAAATTATGTTCGTCGGTTTAATTATCGTGCCTTTGAAGAAAATAACCGGTCAGTAAACAAGGCAAAATGAGTAAACATTTTACTGACCTCCAATAATAATGAACCGATTACGGTGTCGATAATCGAACTATTTTCAAGGAATTAATTGCTGATTGCTTGTATAAAAACATTAAACAAAAGTTCATTAATGAAAACAAACATTTATTATTTGCACACTAATCAAAGGTTCACATTTTTTTAAATATCGCAAATTATGGTATCAGTCGTCTGCATTGTAAAAATGTACTCTGTTATAAAAAATTTATAAACCTAGATTCGAAAACCGGTGAAGGCTATTGTATCAACAATGCGACTGATACATAATATAATATCTGCAATGTAAATTAATTTTATAATTTACATAATCGTAGACATAAATGTTCCTTGAAAAATGAAATGTTATAATTATTCACATATAATATGGTGGTGGCTTAAATTAATGATTCGTACACCAATGTACTAGTTCGAAACGGAGGAAATCATGTTTTATATAAATCGGAAACAAAAAAAACTAAGAGGTAACTAGTAGTTAGTAGTAGTTAGTACAATTTTAAGGAAAGGTCAATTTAAGAACACAAGCATAATGTTTTTAGTAATAGTATCTCGTAGGTGTATGAATCATTTCATTTCGATAGTTTATTTTGCTTCCGAACACAATTAATATGTTTGATATAATTTGCATAGGGTTGTCACTTTGGAATTTTTAAAATATGTACCTCCTGTTTTGCTACACTTAGTACTAAACATCAGTTCTTAAAAAATGCACAGTTATTGACTCTACATCTGCACTCATATTCTGATTTTATTAATTCTACATCTGCCAGCCCTATGTGAACACCCACCAAACCGATGAGCATTCGATCCTTCGTTGATCATTAATTGTTTGGAATATCAAATGTGTAATTCTTAATGAGATATGATGTTTATCGCTTTGGTTGCGATTCAATAATTCGCATATTATCGGCGAATTATTGCATTTGCATAATATTAACATAACATAAGTACCGTTTATTATGTGCATTTTTAATTTTTTACATACAAATCATAAATATCTTAGTGATTTTTCGGTTTTGTAGTGTTCTTTATATAATTGGAAAACTTTAATTGTTATATATATAATATACTTATTAGTTATTATGTAAAAGGGTCCGCTTTATACAGGAAAATTTAGCTGACTGTTATACATATATTATGTTTCAAAGTTTTGTACCTATTTATAGACTACGTATGTATATCGTTAACGATTATAATATGTATCTGTATCTAACATTGTATCGAATAGGAAGTAATTCAACGCACAAAATTTTAATTATAATTACTCCGTGGATTGAATATACCCCGGGTCAAAAGCCAGATGCTGACGTAGCAGGCAGCCATACTTGGCCATAAGCACCCGTGAAAGCTTCGAGCGAGGGCTAAATACTCGTCTTTTTTGCACTCTTACCTTCTTTCATTTCGCCTACGTAATACGCGAACGCTTTCGGCCGGTGTATACGAAACATAATTTTATATAGCCCTGAATGCAAATTCAAACGGTTTCACCCAACGTACCCTAATAATAATGTAAAAATTGTAACCAAATATATGTTTTTTTACGCAGTAACAGGTATTAATTGACGCGTAAAACGCGTTCATGTGTAAGGTCTCTTTCCGCGAACTGGTGAAAACTTGGTGGGGTCTAATGAGGGATATTTTAGTTAAGAATGGTAACATTTTATCAATGTCCTCTTACGAACATATTGGCAAGATGTTACAGTGCTGTAAATAATGCATAAATAACGTAATCATTTGATAGATTTGTAAGATTTTATATGCAAATAAAAGTTAAATGTCAAATGATGGATTTTTATTTCAATGCCTTTCTAATTTGTGCTCTATTTAATGTTGTGTGACAAGATGCTTGTGTACCTAATTAATAAATTAATGGTGTGATGATAATAAGATAACGTGTGATGAATTTACGTCACCTTCATGTTTTTTTTTCGTTTCTCGGTCTTTCTGTTAACTTTAAATTAAATTATAAATATTATGTCAAAAAGCAACGCCAAAAACCACCCACAACTTTTCTGGAATTTGGACGTTCCTTATTCTTTCACGTTTATTCACATACCTACCTATGCCTGGGTTTAAATCAAGGGCTTTTGATAAAAAATAAAAAACATGTTAAATTTTATATCCCAAATAAAAGATATTTTTAATTCATTGGTAGTTACTAGTTAGTCCTAGATAAATAAACATTGATTTGAATAATAATTCCTAGATTAATAATTATAAATCAGCATATTAGTTACAATATGCTTTACTAAGTTCTTTACACTAATGTTCTACTTATCTTCTGGAAACATTGGTATGTAATTTATTAGGTATATAAATTCCGCTGGTATGTACAAGTATTCTTCAATTAAACATAGGAATCATTTTAATTTTCGATACACGAGATTCCATTAAAAAAAAAGTTCAGCCCATCCTTTAGCAGGTAAGTATACCTAGTTACGTCGTTCGAAGCAAGAGATCAATACATAAATTCAAATAAATGCAATTCCATGTTTTAGAATAAGGAATAAAAAAGTAAGACCAGATTTCTAATTAAAACTAGAATCATTAGAATTCCTTAAGAGTGGGCATAAAGGCAGAGAATTTCTAAAGTTATGGGCCCCGCCCTAGCGCGCCATGCCGCGCGCAATCTTTCTTCCATCATACACTCCGCACCCGGCTCATCGTACTTACGTAAAGTTCATCGGACGCTAAATTAAACACAATATTCTTCGCTCGTTCTACGCGTATTTTCGGTAGTTAGTATATTAATGAAATAATTATATAAAACAGTGAAGTTGAAATCATGGCAAATTATGTAATATGATAATTTATTATTATTTTTTATTTATAATTATTGATGATAATCTATACGTATATAATAAAACAGTAAAAAAGTGTAAGTATGTATGTAATATATTCAAAAAAACAATATTAGGGAAACAGTATAGAGCACGAATCCGTAAAAAAATTCTGCCTGTGTGTTTATGTCTGTTTGTTTGTATGATTTGAATGAATGTTATATTGTTGTGTTTATATTATATTTATTATATACTAGCTTTCCGCCCGCGGCATCGCCCGCGCAGTCAAAGAAAAACCCGCATAATTTCCGTTCCCGTGGGATTTCCGGGATAAAACCTATCCTATGTCTTTTCTCGGGTATCAAAATATCTCTATACCAAATTACATGCAAATTGGTTCAGTAGGAGTGATTGAGTAACAGACAGACAGACAGACAGAGTTACTTTCACATTTACAATATTAGTACAACATTAGTATAATATTAGTACAAGGTAAATTAGCTTGGAGAAATATTTGCATATCTAGTGGTGTGTATGTCGTGGTCATATTGTAGATTTGCTCATTTCATGAAATGGCCAACATAGTTTGGTCAGATCGTTAAATCGTCAACGTTTCACGATTTGGTCATCGACATTTGGCCAGAACGTATAAAATATAGGTTAGGTTAGACTTTAATAAACAACGCACGAGCCGAGCGAGCAAAGCGAGCGTGCCGCGGCAGCGGCCGGCGAGTGCCAGAAGCGAATCGCTTTAACAAAAATGGTCGAATTTCGTGAAATGGCCATCCACGTTTGGCCAGATCGACGATCTGGCCAAATGTGGATGACCAAATCGTGAAACGTTGGCAATTTAACGATCTGGCCAAACTAAATTGGCCATTTCATGAAATGAGCAAATCTACGATATGGCCACGACATGTATATTACTCAGATCTTAGAGCGCGTTTCCACTATAACGTTCAGGCCTATACAAAAATGTTTCGATATCCTAACATTACTATTTAATGTTATACTTATTCCTAGCAACACTCTGATTTTTGTTTTCAATAAAAACAAGTTTTTATTTGAAAGAAAATGGTTTTGACTTTATAAAAAAAAAAAAATTATCATTCAATTTCACGTTCTTGAGCAAACGACAAGACGACTACCGTGAAACAATAAAATATCGAGTCCATAATAATTTGTTTCGTTATTAATATTTGACCATAATAATTACGAAACAAAACAAATAAATAAATCGTCACTTGATAGTTGTAAGTGGAAACACGCACAAAACCAGAATTTGCATTCGCGAGTGTATTCATACTTAGGGTTGCCAAACAGTATTCTACTGTTTTTCACAAAATTATACTTTTTACTGTTTAACAAAAAAAAAGTACTTATACAAAAGACTGTTTTCAGCATCAAAGTGCAGACACATTATTATGTGTTACATTTAGACGCTCACAATTTTTTTTATTTAGTCAGAGGGCACACACTACAATAAATAATGTTTGTTTTGCTAAAATAATACTGTTTAATAATCTTCATAGACCTGAATAATGAATTATGAATATACGTACTTTATTTCTTGTAAAAAAAGTTGGCAACCCTATTCATAGTGTTTGTCTACACGAATCTACACTAATATTATAAAGAGGAAAACTTTGTTTGTTTGTTTGTTTGATTGTAATGAATAGGCTCATAAACTACTAGACCGATTTTAAAAATTTTTTCACCATTCGAAAGCTACATTATCCACGAGTAACATAGGCTAGGTTTTATCCCGGAAATCCCACGGGAACGGGAACTATGCGGGTTTTTCTTTGAAAACGCGGGCGAAGCCGCAGGCGGAAAGCTAGTGAATGATAATATGTATTTTATTTGTAACTAGCGGTCCGCCCCGGCTTCGCCCGTACATATTTACGTTTTCTCTACATGAGAACCATCCTTGTACTTCAAGGGATACAATAAAAAAAGAATTGAAAAAACACGTGATAACGTGACAACGCGAAACGCGAAATTTTATTGACACTAATTTTACGATAGATTTCAAATAATGAGCAGGTAGGTATAACTTTATAATTATTTATACATACACTAATATTATAAGGAGGAAAACTTTGCTTGTTTGTTTGTTTGTTTGATTGTAATGAATAGGCTCATAAACTACTAGACCGATTTTAAAAATTCTTTCACCATTCGAAAGCTACATTATCCACGAGTAACATAGGCTAGGTTTTATCCCGGAAATCCCACGGGAACGGGAACTATGCGGGTTTTTCTTTGAAAATGCGGGCGAAGCCGCAGGCGGAAAGCTAGTGAATGATATGTATTTTATTTGTAATTAGCGGTCCGCCCCGGCTTCGCCCGTACATATTTACGTTTTCTCTACATGAGAACCATCCTTATGTACTTCAAGGGATACAATAAAAAAAGAATTGAAAAAAACACGTGATAACGTGACAACGCGAAACACGAAATTTTATTGACACTAATTTTACGATAGATTTCAAATAATGAGCAGGTATAACTTTATAATTTACTAGAGGTCCGCCCCGGCTTCGCCCGTGGTACCTACATATTTCGCAATAAAAGGTAGCCTATGTCCTTTCTCGGGTATCAAAATATCTCCGTACCAAATTTCATGCAAATTGGTTCAGTAGTTTAGGCGTGATTGAGTAACAGACAGACAGACAGAGTTACTTTCGCATTTATAATATAAGTATGGATTATAATAATTATTTATGGGAGTTCACTCATCACTGCACCAGTGATTAGTAATACAGATTGTGAATATATTATATTATATATATACCTACTATTCACAACCTATTTACGTTATTTACTGGAACAACCATAGGAATCTACAAATAGGTAGTAGGTAATCATAGTAGTAATGGTAATAAGTAATAATATAATAATTCATAAAAAAATATACCATAAATCTTTCTTGATTTTATTGATGTAACACTATGAATGAAATATTTGTATCCATATAATATATATATATATGTTTGTATACCTAAGATCGTCGCGTCAATACTCAGCCCACGGAAACGAATTTATGCATAAATTCGTGTGAGTGTGATTAGATATTACATATTTATGTAATATCTAAACTCACCTGCATAAAGTTTCTGAAATGAATCGAAAGTCGTATTTTTTATTAATACATATTAATAAATAATAATTTAATATTTATTATAAATAACTAATAATTATTTATTAATAATATGATTACAATACTATATTAACTTATCTTCGAAAATTAGTTAGATATCATTTAAATATGAATCTCTTTTCTGAAGTTTCAATGTTCTTTTGTTGTGTACCATTTTCAAAAAAACAATATTGAAACAATATTATTAAAAAATCGGCGCGCGGCACAGCAATTTGAGCATGGTCTACTCGTCTCAACGGAGCGATAGCGTCTGATGTATGAAATAGAATTATGTTTTTAGCTCCCGGAACGTGCGATGCAAGATGATTTCTTGCGTAATTAAAAATATAGTAAGCGCCAAAAGTGTTTTATCGTGATTAAACCAAAACTATAAGTAATTACAAAAAAGTGGTCGGACAAAGTTCTCACAAATGTTTCAATATAATTGTTTATGAAAAAAAGAACATAATAGGCATTACCATGTCAAGTAAAAAACGTAAAAGTGTGAAATTTAGAGGTAACTTCGTGAATTTTTTCTATCGAGTCAATTTCAATATTTTATGTTTTTGATCTGACAGTATAATCGAAAATATCATCAAGTTTTACATATATTTTATTTTTTATATTTGGTCTTGAATATTACACGTATCAACTAAATGTTGATTGGTGATTTGACTTTATTCGCGTTCTTAAGACAATATAAAAGCTATAAGGAATAGCTATTTGCTGAAGGAAGTAGGGATGTAATTGAATTCCTAGGATTTTAGTCTTCAATGGCTTTTATTAAAAAGCCCTATCCCTTCTGAGAATATTTTATATTAAAAACTAGTTATTAATACCGTACATGATAAATTAAAAACTTATTTGCACATTTTATGTTCAAAATTAAGGTTATCAATTGAAATTTATCTCAAATGCTAAGGTCGACGCCCTCACAGCGGTGAAAGACACTTTGAGATTTTTGACACTCATAAGCTGTTCAATATAAAGCAATCATACTCATCAAAACCTATTAAAACACTCTCTGTTGACCTAGAATCGTGAATTTTATTAAAAATGAAAAATTCTTAGTATACTTTGTACGTAGGTATTTATATTTGATACATATTGATATTTCATGGAAATGTGTAGGTACAATCTTCGAGAGTTCAGAGCGCAAGCTTATTACATTTCTGAGAGCAAGCGAAGTGGATATTTGTATTGATTCTATATTCATCATATAAACAATACATATTAATCTTATTCTCAAGGTAACTCCGATTGTATTACCGTACACAAGAAATGCATATTGCAAGCGTAAGTATGTTTAACTGTGGATCATATATCCGTATTCCGTACTACTTGAGCTAGTGTCTTTTTTGAAACTTGCAAAAAATGTTTAGCCGTGTAAAGTCCAGTGGTCTCACGTTGGAAGTTTACTCAACTATGGCCGAAGTCGGGTGTGGCAATATTTAGGGTGAATACACACCATGTCAGTTGCATGTTGCCAAGTTTTGTAATTGTTGTACGGAAATCATGTACGGTACACGTATCCAGTATCGGTGCTAATATTAATCATTTTTTACTTTGTAATACAACTAATTGTTTGCAAATAGTTTTGTAAAACCTTAGGTATGTAAAACCATGGAAATTAAATAGATTTTCGGCGTTCTGTTTTATCAATTTTGCTGTCACTACACAAATATTATAAAGAAGAAAGCTAAGGAAGAAAGAAAAGTATTTTGTACGAAACTAATCTAGATACAAAAACTGTTCTGTTGAATTATTTCACTACCTATTAGTTTCTAAGCTAAATATATCGAATTATGTAAGCTATAATCTCAGATTAAGTCAGGCGAAGCTGAGGAAACCAGCTAGTATCTAATACAAATCAATTCCATGCAATGTTGAATTTGCACGTTAATTATACTCATGACTTAACTAGCATGCTCCCAGGATAGCATCGGTTTATTGGAGTGTATTTTGCATAGGTACCGTAAAGGAATTAGTACGTACAATGCGTGGAATGATTGCTGGAAAATGTATCTCGTCTCTGTACATTGTAAATGTTCTGTTAAAATTTTTTCGCGTTGATACTAGGTTGTTCATGTTGTAAGTACATATACCTACCTATACGAGGATAATTTGCAATAATTAAACATTAGACTTATTTTGATTGATTCACAAAAGGATAACTCAATATAAGGAAATGTTACTATCGCTTCCCAAATCTCTAATTAAAATTACAATCTATAAATAATTTTTCTAAAGATAGCACCATCTATTATTATTTCTTTATGAATGTTTATTATAGTATATTTTATTAAAATATAAATGCAGTTTTCATCCTATTCCTTTATGTAAGTTTCTACAGACGCATTGTTTTTTATTCTTATAGAATATCTTAAATTGAATAAAAGCCTATGGAAGCCCAGGTACAAAAACAATTTCAAAATGAACGTGAAATAAATTAAATCACGTAGTTGCATTTTTAATGAGCGTATCATTTGCATAAAATATGGTGTAGGTGTAAGCTACGTTCCGCGCAGAGTACCTACGCCGTGTATGAGGAGCGTCTGCCGCCATCCTTTTTTTGTTTTTCACTGCAAACGAGTATGTCCCATTTTCGTGGCAAAACCGCAGATAAAAGGCGTTTAATTTTATACTTTATGTGTCAGTAATAAAGTATACCGAATATTTTATGTGCAGGAGAAAGAAAAAGTTACAACACTTCAGTTCTAAACCTGAAACCTTTTTATTTTTCCACGTACTTTTTTTTCGGAGTGTTGACGGCATACGGAAATCATAGTACTTGTAATTTATGTATACGCTGAGATAGCTGGATTTGAGAACGTCGTCTTCTGCGGAAATTTAAAAATTTGCTATTAGTTGTATTTGCCTGACTGAAAAATATCCGATTTATGAGACCGGTTCTTCAATCTCACTAAATTTCCTTTGCAACGTAGTATAAGCCAGCCAGCTTTCTTATTTTATTTTTTCTGGTGCAGAAAGGCAAACGATAAGACATGTCAGCAGATGGTAAATGATGCACGCTACGTATGATCGAGCGATTTTAAACAGTTGGATATGAAATTGTAGGATAGAAACAATAAGGCTCTATAGATAATATGGATTTGTGATTATCTGAACCGCTTTATAATTAGGTATACATATTATTGAATGCTGAATGGAATATATTATTATGTATTAGAGCAAATATGTTATCAGATATCTGTGAAAGTGACTTTCGTCTCATTTAGTTTATTAGGTACCTAGATCAATAACTTTAACTGTCAAATATTTTATGAGCTCGATTATAAATTGAAGTGATTGAAATATGTACATACTTATAAAAAATAATATTTTTGGACCATTTATTTTTTTACAATTTTCACATTTTATTAGTGAGTAATTAAGAACTGATCAAATAGTTCATTAGGTACTATGTGAATATGTGTTTAATGAGCTTTTAAATTATACTTTGAATTATTACAATTCTAAGTAATAATCTTTAGGACAAAGGAATGGGCATGAAGGAATACACAATTTAATTATCGATAGTTTATTACATAAATTATAGCCAAGCTTACATTTCCATTGTTCGTATCTAATCCGATTTAAAAAAAATTAAACTGCCTAATTTTATACTTTAATTATTTCTGTATACTATGTAAACAGGGTGATAACATCGTCTACGTTCCAACAAAAACACGGCATGAAATGAACACGTGATTAAGTATCCACAAAAATATGTAACAACTTATTTTTCATGCAATTTTAATAAGACGATGCTCCCTGCTCTCTACACATAAAAAAAGAATCTTATAAATAAATCTAAGCATCACGCTATGAATTACAATTAATTAGGCTATAATTGGTGTTCTACAGTTAACTATTCCATCGTCGTCAATGATATAAATGATATTACACTTAGTTCTACACCAACGCGCACAAGCAATATTATAACTAAGTCCTCAAGGTACGAGTATGGCTTCAAACCTTACAACACGTAAAGTTTAGGACACAAATATACATATTATACCGATAACCGGTAAAATGCGTCACAGTCTCCGACTTGTTCAATCGTTCCGTGCATTAACAGGTAAATACGTGACCTAAGGACGTAACCCAGGACATGAAAAATGCAGTTAAATTAATCTTGATGATATAATCGAGATGTGAGATTCATACACAATTAATTGGCTTCGAACGGACGCTGAACACCAAATAAAAGTTATAAAAAACCTGCAAAACCAATTTTACAATTGATAAGTCCATGTTTGCTTGGACAATTATTTTCCTTTAAGCTTCTTGAAGCCGGTTTACAAATTTTTTAGTCTTCATCGTCCTAACCTTTGTCTAAAATTGTATGTACAGATTTTATTCGAGACTTTAAGGTTTCCTTGTTTAGTGGAAATATCATTACACATTGAATTTATACAAAATTGCTCCACACATATTAATAATTCTCATTCTAAGAAAAGACAAGTTAGAGCAACATCGAATATTATTATCTGGACAATAGTAAATATTATACATACATTTATTAATATGATTGAATTATTGTATGTTATTAATGTCTTAAAGTTGTCTAAGAGGCGTATTTATTGCTTTAGGCGTTAGAATTACAAGAATTAAAAATATAATATTAAATTTGACAACAATATCCTTATAAAGACGAGCAAACCAATTACAAAATTCGTTTCTGATAAATTATTCGAACATAATAATTTATGATTAGATCGCAAACAGTCGAAAAGGCCAGACTAATGTCGAACTGAACAATGTTAAATAATTCGATTCTAATGTCTCGTTAAACGTTTAGCGGACCTTAACATAATTATGTAATATATATACATTAATTATTACCAATTTATCAAAAATCTTTAATTTAAAATTTACTCATGATCTAGCTATAACCGTAAAACAATAGAGGCTGTAAATACAATTTGAAAATTTTCTATCAAATACGTATTTTTATTATTGCTATATGAACTATAAGATATGAATTTTATTGTGTTATATTGTATGGTTTTGCCACGTTACTGTAAACAATGTGCATTTGAGACTAATAAAAATGTACATATACTGTATATTATTATATTAACAAAACTGCAATATACCGTTCTATATTGATCTATGAAGAGTTATTGCACTATACCTGAGGGAAATCTAATATTGTATTACATACGATAGCACTATACGTATACCAAACTCAGTGAAAGTAATATACGTACATATTGTGTATTTAAATAAAACACACATTAGCAATATTAATTAACTGCTGACTATGACAAGCACGGTTAATTTATAAGCCAAAAGAAGAACCAATGGAAGACATCTAATGTTACACAATATAATAAAAGTGTGTAATAAGTATAAATTTGCTTCTTGCTTATGCCTTTAATTCAAAGACGACCACATGCAGTGCACAAAAAGAATTGTGACGTTTTCTCTTCATTTTAGTTTGAGACAAAGTCCCCATCAAGAACCGTGCTATCTTTCCCGAGAAGTTTTTTGAAAACTTCAGGGCATTGTGAAAAAGGCCTGTGTTTTATTCAAACATTTATGTTAAGATAAAGGAAACTTACGACATTTATAGTCCGGTGTAGGAATATAAAAACTAATCATTTATAAAATCAGAATACTTTAGGGCAGGAAACATAGTTTTGGACTAGCGCTTGAGTATAGTTATCAAAAGTAGAAAATACACTTTGTTTCCAATACGTAACTGTCACAAAACGAAACAATAGAAAAAACATGTTTAATTTCAATCTATAAGCACTGGTATAAAATGAATCCTACTCGCCTAATTATAAATTTTAGGCACGTAGCGCTTAAAACTGTAGGTAGGTAGTGAACTTAGAAGTGAAGATGTAGTAAAAAAACTTACAAAAATACAAAATTCAAATTATAAACTAAATAAAATAATAACTGTGCGTCCCAAATATAAAAAAGGTATAAACAAACAGTTACATAAATCACAAAAATTAAAATATCTACTTGTTCCATTGTATAACAATAATTTACATATTTTGTCAGAGTAATTGTAATGTAGCAACTTTAAAATGTAAAACATGGGATCCGTTCCTCACTCCTTATAGTTCAGGATACATCGCCCATTTTTGCAAGTGACTACTATCAAGCTGATTTTCCGTTTGTAGCTTTATTTTGATGAGACACCGAATAATTTCGTGTACGAAACTCTCGATTGTGGTAGCTAACAGAGATAACAAGGATAAAAATTTTTGATTTGATGGTTCTCAAATATTTATTACGCAATTTGTAGGCCAATATGTCTGTTGAATTATATAAACATTAACTAAGTGAAAACAAAAAAATCAGCTTGTTAGTAATCATTTATGATGACCTCGTTATCGATACACTTTGGAAAGGGGGACTCTTTGAACCAACCATAGATTTTGTGGGACAAATATTTTTTCGAATAATTTAGGTAATTATCTTGAGATTGAACACAAAAGAAAAATTCAGTTAGTAATAAATATTTGAGAACCATCAAATCAAAATTTTTTATCCTTGTTATCTCTGTTAGCTACCACAATCGAGACTTTCGTACACGAAATTATTGGGCTTCTCATCAAAATAAAGCTACAAACGTAAAATTAGCTTGATAGTAGTCACTTGCAAAAATGGGCGATGTATCCTGAACTATTAATGATTTATTTCTATATAAAACAAATATGAATGAAATTTTAAAATAAGGATTTTTTCGAGATATTTAGTAGCATAACATATGAGCACGTTCAATCAGTAATCTAAGGTAAATAGGTAAGTAAATAACAATGACATGAAAATCGATTTGCTCGCGCATCAACCCACATGCGTTCCGTCTAATGCCAATACGAAATACGGTACATAGCTTGCAATTGGTTTAAGGTTTAATATCACAACCCTTGCGCGAACAACTGTATTGATTTAAATTTTAAAGTTGCTTCAAGTAAAAAATAGGTAAAAATCACCAGCTTAACCATTACCAGTCATGGATAAAGAGACCCAATTAAAAATAGCATTTTTCAATATTCGCTTCGAGCAAAATAAATAAAATCGCATAGCTTTCAAATGGACCTTATTTAAGGCCGCGCAGCATTAACGATTACAAATTATAGATAATGATACGAGTACCATCAAAAAGCTTAATAGGCGAAGCTCTTAAAACTATATTGGCAGTACAATGATTTTCAATCTATACCTAATTCTCCTCAATTAAAAATGATTATAAATATACTTCAAACGTTACATTATTATTTAGATCTAAAGTTGTCAAAAACAAAGAATTTACATAAACAGCATACTACACTATTGTCTGTCCCTGTGTTGGATCATTCAGAGATCAAATAAGATTTTTTTTTAAATACTATATTTATCTGGCACACATAAGAAATCATATATTTTTGTACTTTAGTTCGAAATAGAATTGTATTAGCTCTAAAACATCAAACACATGAACATTTCGTAATATATTGCTTGTCACTATTGTTGTGTAAAACACAGCCATAAAAACGGGCTTATTATAAAATAATAATGGTCAAAACTCTAAAGTAATTTACACTAAAATTTCAGCCTTATGTACACGCGAATTAAAAAATATGGACATTAAAATTACAACAAAATAAATGCGTTGTTGTGGCAAGTATTAAAGTTAATTAAGTACTTCGATTGATCACAATTTTATATAACCATTGGCAGGTGTACAAATATAAATAATAAAGAAAACCTTGTTACAGAACTTATGTCTTATGGCATTTACCCACCGCCGTAAGTATATACGAAAACTCCTCACGAACTCCATCTAAGGTTCCGAGATGTACATCTTAGCAGTGAAATTAGCTACCTACAATTAACTAATTTATATTCCACAAATGATTGCCATCGGAATGTCAATAGATGCGATACAATAAAATCTGTTCTAAACTTATCATTTTCGTAATTAATATCAAAAGATTAGAAATTTTTAATTATAATTATATAAATTATACTGGAAGTATAGATAAAAATCTTAAAACATAAATTTATATAAATAAGATCACAAAATAATATTTCAGTCACAAAATAAGTAACAATAAACAATGTTTGTTTTTTGTTTAAATTTTTTAGAAATATGTTAATTTATACATTTTTTTTACCTTTCACAAGATAATATATGGATATAAAATCATATCAATTAATTATGGCAATGTGTTCGTTGTATTAAAAGACGGCAGCTTTTTAAGTCTTGGTGTAGTGATTTTTCGTATTGAGAATGATATTAGGCCTCCGGTTTATATAACATGAATGTCCCAATACAGCTGATCTAATATTTTAATTAAAATTATGATTAAAAATATAAACACCATAATGAAATTGAATCACCGCTGTGGATGTCCATATTATATAATATCTCTAACCCCTAGGACAGTTTTTTTAGAAAAATATACAAGATGCATTATTTTCATTAATTTAAATCACTGTGTTTAAATCACGTTTCAATATAAAACAACACTGCATTTACCATTCAGTTACTTAGACAAGAAACCCATATGGGCCACTGACACGAATCTGTGCACGCATGCTTTGGACACTATTCATGATTTTCTTTTGGTGGCCAACCAGGGTCACTCCTAAAGAGGCCAATTGGTGCACTGTGAGGTCAACGACAGCATTCATATCAGTAATCCCAGCTGCTCTGAACTTCTCTATGTATCTGGACATTTTTATACACTCCAACCACTCTTCTACTGAAGAGAATTGTATCAAGTCTGGTGTATCGCCAGCCAAGGGGTCCGTTGAACGGTTTTGGGCTATTTTCCGCAAAGTGTCAGGGCATCGTATTAACTTATCGAGCGTTTTTACGATGCTCGCAAATGTAGGCCGGTGAGTGCGTTCCTTTTGCCAGCAATCTAACATGAGCTGATACACAGCCTCTGGACAATCCATGGGCGCAGGGAGACGGTAACCCTTCTCGATTGATTTAATCACATCTTGATTACTCCAATTCCAGTATGGTCTTTCACCAAAGCTCATCACTTCCCAGCAAACAATTCCCATGGACCATACATCACTGGCAGAGGTGAATTTCCTGAAAGCAATAGCTTCAGGAGCTGTCCATCGCACTGGTATTTTGCCACCTCGAGTTGTGTATGCTCCATCAGCTGTGGATTCGATTTCCCGGGATAAACCAAAATCAGCTATTTTACACACTAATTGTGAATTTACGAGTACATTGCGAGCAGCTAGGTCACGATGTATGTAATTCATTTCCGAAAGATATTGCATTCCGGTTGCTATTCCGCGGAGCATTCCAACCAGTTGAAGTACTCGGAATTTACCATCATTAGCTCGCAAAAATGTATCAAGAGAGCCATTCTCCATAAATTCCGTAATAATCATAATTGGATTACACTTTGTTACGACACCTTGCAAAAATATAACATTAGGATGTTCAAATTGGCCCATTATAGATGCTTCGGCTAGAAAATCTCGACGAGCCCTTTCAGTTGATCCAGGTTTCAAAGTTTTTATGGCAACATCTATTTCTTGACCACATGCAGGTAATTTCAGTTTTCCTCTGCACACATCGCCAAATTCACCACCACCTATGATAGCTTCAATAGTGATACATGAAGCATCTATTTCACGAGCAAATTCCCTTACGGCTTGGTTTGGATCTTCATAAGTGTGTGGATCAATATATGTTCTGGAGCCTGTGCCTGCAAAGAGTGGTGTGGTAGCATTACTGCTTGTCTTAGTCGGTCTATCAGGGCCAGTATAAACTTCTCCATTTCTATAATTTAGTGCATTACAGTCGCTTGGTTGCTTTTTATCACATTCATCGTCAGCCCGTGATCTCAAGAATAATACTGTTGCAATGATGGCAACAACGGACAGGACAACAACAGCGACCATAACACCTGCCACCAAGGGTACTTGTGCTCCTTCATCTTCACCAACAAATGTTGGCTCCATTCCAGCCCCAGTTCTGGCATAGACAATGCCACTCAATTCTCCCCATCCTCTCTTCATTTTTGCTCGGACTCTAATACCGTATTCAGTATCTCTCTTCAATCCTGCAATGATCACATGTGGCTCTTTTGTTATCTTCACAGTAACATTTGCACTTCTCTCATGATTGTCTTTAGGGAAGCATTTCACTTCATAGCTCTCAATTGTGTCATCTGGGTCAGTCATATCAGTGGGTGGAGGATTCCAAGCAAGCGATAACTTGTCATTTTCTACGCTTACAATTCTCAGTTTTGATACAACACTTACAACAGAAGCTTCTGTTACAGCGGTAATTTCAATTTTCTTCGGTGAATCCCCAGTCATTTCAGAAACTCCATTGACAGCAAGTACTTGGAATTTATATTCAGTCACTGGATCTAGTCCCATGACTGTGACTCTTGTGTGATTGAGTCCGCTAGAGGATGGTCGGTACTCAACATTAGGTCCACAATTAGTACAATGGACTTCATAAGTAACATCACTACGTCCACCAGTCTTGTGAGGTGGTTGCCATGCTAGGGATATAGAGAATTGATCTGCAAATGTTACAGTTAAATTGTCTGGGGCTGAGGGTGGTTGAGTACATGGTACATTCTTAGGATCTTTCTTAGCTCTGAAGAAGCCAGGAACACATTTACATTCAACTGAAGCAAATGCTGTCGATTCTGAATAGTCAGGGCATGGCATACAAGCATCATCTCCTGTGTGAGCTTTGAACTTTCCAGGAGCACACTCATTGCAAACTTGGTTAGCTTGGTCTGGTTCATAGCCACCTTTACACTTGCATGATCCACTGGGTAAAGTCCATTTGCCATCTCCTTTGCATAAATATACTGGAGGAGATTCTCCAGGGGCTGTCTCAGCATATTCTACACAAGTGCCATTTGCTTGTTCAATAACGGTCACTTCTCTGCCTGTAGGAGTGGCTGGGAATCTGGCAAAATTTATAGTGACTTCTGGACATGTAATATAGTATACTTTTACAGCTAAAATTGAAATACATGCACCTTGATCTCTAAACGCTATGTAGACACCTCTCTTTGTGACAGCTATGCTTTTTACCTCTGTGTTTATATCAACTTCTGAATTGGTATTGAACCTTCCTTCACCAGCTGCTATTCTGCCAACTAACTTGTAGCTTTCAGGTTCCCAGGGTGGTTGTTCACGGGTGGCCACGTCAAATTCGTAATATAACAAACTGAAGGTTTCCTTGCAGCTCAAAGCATTACCAGGGAATAAAGAACAATCGCGAATCGTGAATTTAATTTCGATGTAAATGCGATTCGCATTCCTTCTTTCTATAAACGGAGTCCATAACCAATTATTGACATTATGGTGGGCAACATCACAGACCACGTACGATCGCCAATTTATTTGTTTCTCGAAATTTGTGTAGGATTCCTCGAGCCATCCTGGCGTGCTGGCTTGCGGACCGTAAGGATATCGAGTCCATCCGAGCGTATTTTCAGTTGTAGTATCAAGAAGCATCACTTGATCGCCCTGTACGCATATAGCGGCGGTCACAGCGGCCGCCACCGCTACGTAAAACCACATCATCTCGACGGCATAACAATAAAAACACCAAGAACGACACTAATGACGACGAATAAAACCAAAATTACGAAAGTTCAACTACATAATAATAAATAAGTCACTGTTTTAAGAGTTCACAGTACTTTGAGTTAACACTTCACTTTGTCGGGGATAAAAGGCGAGACGGCCCCGTCATTTCGCCAAAGCAATGTATTGTATGGGATTACGTTTAAACAAGGTCCAGGCACTGTATTTAACACGAAAACTTTTGTCTTATGTCTATATTATGTATTTCCAGTTATTCACACGCGATAACGGCATTATTTTATGTGAGAATTCACAATTTTAATTTCTATTGATCCCGTATCACACAGACGAAAACTCACTTTCTTGACATGGACGCGCAGGAATTTCGAATGTTACCATTTGCAATAAAAATAAATACAAAATTAGATCGCCTCAATGTTACCATGTATAAAGCATTTAAATTCGCCACCCTCGCATTTCTCCTTGTTTATGGTACTGCTAACTGCATGTTGCATCTAACTTGTAAATTAAATTATGTTTTAAGCATCATGTAAATTTAATAGCCTCGGGTCTTATTATTATATATCGTAACTTCAATACAATTATTTTACGCCAGAATAAAGATTAAATAGAATTAGTACATATAAATTATAATGGCATCTGGCAATCATTGTTAAATGGTAGCACTGTGGGTAGCACAAATTTAATTAAAATTTATTTAATAATATGATACACTCACAAGTAAAATACACAATCAGTATTCATATGGAATTTCTTGATAAATAGGTACTTTAAAATATTGCGCACTATATTCAATACTTTAAGTATGCATTATCATTTTATCCAATAACTAGCTGTTGCCCGCAGCTTCGCTTGCGTGGAAAAGATAAATTTTCATGGTATAAGTTTTCATCCACTATATTACCCCTTTAGGGGATGAATTTTCTAAAATCCTTTCTTAGGGGACGCCTACGTTATGTCATCTACCTGCATGCCAAATTTCAGCCCAATACGTCCAGTGGTTTGGGCTGTGCGTTGATAGATCACAAGATAGATCACTAGGTATATCAGTCACCTTTGAGTTTTATATATATAGATGGTACATAATTATATATCCATCCACTATACATCACTCAGATTTAACTTTATTACACATTTTACCCACTGCGTAGGTAATAACTATGGTACCTTACTTACTTAAGTATTGTAAATTAATAAATAAATGAGATAGAAGTACTAGTACAGTAGGCCCATATTCTATTTCATCCCAATTCTTTCTTTATCCCATTCCTCTAGTCAATTCCTCAAGTCGGCATCTAACGTTGTTGCAAATGTTTATAGGTGGTGTTATCTGTAAGTCTTAAAAAAAAACCTATTCTTTGACTCAAGCTCGAGTGTTACGTTTTATGAGTTTGAGAGAGATCATTTGCGATCTCTTACTTTCTGAAATATCGAAAAAATATGGATCTGGGATCATCGACTACCTGCTATTTTTCTAAATCAAAATGTATAATTGTAATTACTGCTTACCTATATTAATTTATCATATTAAGTATATATCTCCGACATAAAAACATAAACATACCATTCATTCTTTCATGTTGGGTAGTAATAAAAAAAAGTTTAAAGTAGTTTATTATTTTATTAAACATAGAAACAATAAAATATGATTATGATATGATTCAAAGATATATATTACATTTTAATAATAGATTTTGATAAAGATTATGAGCACATTATATAACTTACTAACTAAAAAACTTAACATTATGGTAAAGTAGGTAAATCAAATATAGGAATAATTTGTCTACGTCTAGCACTAAGAAGTTTAACTACCTATATAGAAATCTCAAACAATCATTATTAGTTTGTTTGTATGCCGTTCTAGCATCCACATTTCAAACTATACTTAAATAAATATGTTTTCCGACTGAAATCTCTCATTCAATTCAGTCAGGTTGTGACAATGATGCTTTGGATTTAATTGGTCTAAAGAACTTTTATTATCTGTTACAAGAATTCCATGCCAGCCTGCCCCTTTGGCTCCTTCATAATCCTTTTTGAAATTATCCCCAATATGCAAACATTCATTTGGCAATACTGGTTCAGAGCTAAGTTTTAAGGCTGAATCGAAAATCCTTCTGTCTGGTTTACTATAACCAACTTCATATGACGTTAAAACAAACTTGAAATAGGAATGCAGAGACATTTTGCTCAATATTTCATGAAGGCGGGGATCAAAATTAGAAATAACACCCAAGGTCACACCATTCTCTTTTAGGTATTTTAAAAGCTTCAATGATCCATTTGCATGGCACCAACATCTTGGAGTCTTGTAATCTTCGATAAGTGTGGTTGCTATTCTATTTATGGCAGCTGTATCTTTTATTTGGTCATTAAATGTAGCATGTACTATCTTTCGCCACCAATTATCCCAGTGTATTGTTCCCCGCCCAAAATTAGGATAATCCTCTGACAAGACTCTATAGCTTTTGAAGAACTGATCCTTTAATACATCTTCGGTTACTTTATAACCCTGTTCACTGGCTACTTTCGAATAGTAATCCCAAGGCGATGTGCAAAATTTTAATAATGTGTTTGTAGCATCAAAAGTTACCAATTTAATCTTGTTTGGAAACATGTTCTATAGGTATTATATTGACTTATTCAGTTGGATCATCATAAATATTGCAAGTCCATCATAACATCTCTATTGTGTTTATTATGCCTTAATAATATATTTTTTTAAGTACATAAGTATTACGTCGACATAATACATGTTATTATTTTATTTTTTGTATCTGAAAAACATACCTTTTATTAGTTGAAACTTATCCATTGTGAAATGTGAATAGTACCTACCTACTTATATCTTTTCATAATAGGTACTTAATTTCATATTAATTAAACTTGTCCAACAAAATCTTGTATAATATGCAATTCTTTTAAGACCATAATATTATATTATAATATTATGGTCTTAAAAGAATTGCTTGCTACGACAAGAACGCAATAAATTAATATACCTAATATCCTAATTCCTACGTTATTATTTTCATGCTGATGCTTTACTTTAGATTGCTTTAGATTATTTTATTTTGAGCCTTGAGGCAAATGGCAATTTGAGGTCAAAACATAGAGGGTCAAAATAAACTAAATCAAGAAATAAACATCACCTACATGTAAAACATGTGTCAACTGTCAGTTGTCAAAAAAAAAATTCTTCAGCATTGCCAGGAGAATAATTACCTATTCGTTGATCGAATACACCACAGGAATACAAAGAACTGTATTTTTATAATAATTTTATAAATAAATACTTAGGAATCACTCAGGAATACTTTCATTGCCTGACTTTTAAAGCAACTATACTTATTTTAATATCCATATCATATGTATGAAATAAAATGCTCTAAGAATAGTTGAATATTGAAAATGAATTCTGCATTGGATCTCACTGAGTTACAAATTGTTCACAATCACTTCACAACAAGAAGCGCAAATGGGAGTTTATTTTTTAGAACAATGTATATGTGACTTATTCATCTCATAGAGTAAAGAATTAATATTATCTGTTTTAAGATTATGACAGATATTGTCAAAACATGTTTCTTAATTCCTTGATGTGACATTTATGTTCTAGAGTTTCAGTATTTTTTGGTATTTTTCGTACGGAATTTCGTCACTTCGTGGTCTAAAAAACAAACAATAAAAACAGAGAAAATTTACCAACAAAAGAATCTTCTTGTTCCAATAGTGCGAGAACGTTGACTACATTTTCAAAATGGTGTATGTGAATAAGGGTAAGCTTACGTTTTTATTTGTAATGTCTTCGAACCAGAAATTATTGTATCGAAGGATAAAAGCCACGTCAGTTTATCTGTAGGCGTAATTTTTATTATTATTAAGCAATAGCTATGCGAAATGCGAATGTTTATTTTCCTATTGATTAGCTGTACGCATATTTATTACGAATGTTCATATCTTTTATTGATTACGGTACTGTATGTGCTATATTTTCCTGAAAACGTTGTTTCCTGATAGTTTAATTGATATCATTTACTATAAAATGCCGTATTTTAGCTGTTATCAACAAATACATGATGACCTACTTAGAAGCGGAATGTATGATGTAGATTTGACCTTATTATTATAATCTTATGCGAATTGAATGTAGTTCATGTTTATTTTTGTTAGCCATAAGCGAATCAATATCAATATGTATAGTGATTGTATTTATAAATAATTATCTCTTTAAATATAAAACTAGCCATGCACCCGGGCTTTGTCCTTGCTACACTGGTACAAATTGCTTGTTACTTGTATAAACTGTAACCTTGTGGGCACATGCATAATATTTGCTGAAGATCATCACATGAACAAATGTATAGTTAACGATTCTATTAAGGACATACGGAAAATACTCATTTGTAATAACTCAGCCCCCCGAAACATAGACACAATAGAAAATCTATTGTGTCGTGGCCCAATCGGACCGCTTGGGGCTCAATGGGTTAATGATTTAGATTAAATCTATGTTTACCTTCGCTCATGGAAAGCTGGACCGATTTGATAAATCTTTATGAGTATAATGAAAGCTAACTCAAAATTATTGCCACAAGATGTGTGGGAATGTGTGACATTTAATGCGTAGCTTTAACATATTTTGCATAAAATATACATTATACAGCATGGCGATATATTTTAATTTTATTGTATACTAGCGATTCGACCGCGGCTTCGCCCACTTTATCTAAAACCTAATTAATTATATTCTAAATCCTTCCTTTTGAATAACTGTCTATTAAAAAAACACATCAAAATCCGTTGCATAGTTTTAAAGATTTATGCATACATAGGGGAGAAAACGACTTTATTTTATACTAGCGGTCCGCCCCGGCTTCGCCCGTGGTACATATTTCGCAATAAAAGGTAGCCTATGTTCTTTCTCAGGGTCTAAAGATTGTCTGTGCCAAATTTCATCAAAATCGGTCGAGTACTTTATGCGTGAAAACCATACATACATACATACAAATCTTTCCTCTTTATAATATTAGTATAGACTATGTAGTGATGTACTGCAATGCAAATTTGTTGTATTTTTCTTTTAATTGTGTTATTATTATGTTTATTTATTTTTCTGATATAATTTTCAGATGGTACGGTGGTGGACAAAGCTCCATTCACATCGTTCAAGTGGTTTTGGGGTATAGTCTACTTCTTTTATTACCTGTAAGTATTATATTATACATCAAAATAATATTTTATTAATTGAGTCGGATGATGCAACAAAACTATATACTCAAGCAATTATCAGGTGCTCCCTGGTTCACCTGAACAGAAGAGGTCCACACTTTATGGAATATACCAACCATCAAAGAGGAAATACGCAAAATTTTTCATACAAAGTGAGATTGGGAACACACCCAAACCCTCTTGCTACAAAATTGCTTGAACCTGAAAACGTGCGTCGTCTCAAAAAGCGACGAGATATTTTTGACTAGTCAACACTGCCGGCTACCAAGCCCAATAAAATAATCGGGTCCATGCTTTATTTTATTCAATGGGAGCAGCATCCTTCCTGCTACCTTCCTTCAACCTATCCACATATAGTCTAGCGACTGATTGCAAATATAAAAAAAAAATTGAGTCGGATGACTGAAGCTGCAGAAGCTTAATTCTATATTATTGTTGCCATGACAGCTTTATATTGCGACATCACTTTTTGTTACATACTAATACCTATTATAGCGCTGAAACCCCAAACTTTGCCTAGGCCTCAGAGGTGAAGACTCCACCATCCTTGGTCCTAAGTAGTCTTTTGCCAATTATTATTGGCTCCTAACACGGGCAGGTTCCTTTCCACTTGATTGTACCAGCAATACTCATTACACGTTACGGGTGGCTGAGTTGGTCAAGCATCCGCCTCGGATTGGCGTGAAAGAATGCGGGTTCGAGTCCCGTCTCGTCATCGAGCTTTTTCTATCTATACTAATATTATAAATGCGAATGTAACTCTGTCTGTCTGTCTGTTACTCAATCACACCTTAACTACTGAACCAATTTGCATGAAGTTTTGGTATTTAGAGATATTTTGATACCCGAGAAAGGACATAGGCTACTTTTTACCTCGGGAAATAGGATAGGTTAGATCCCGGAAATCCCATGGGAGCGGGAACTATGCGGGTTTTTCTTTGACTGCGCGGGCGAAGCTGCGGGTGGAAAGCTAGTACTTTATAAATTTATTATACATGTTACAGTTTGTTAATGTAATTTTTATCTTTCAGCTTCCAAACATTGATCAACCCAAACTTCAGTAAACATGGCGATAAATATGTGACTGATTATCGTCCACCAGGCAGTGGGTAAGTAGTCTATGTATTGTTTTTACTACTACAGCTAGGAAAGAAGATTTTTTTGGGATCTATTTTAGATAATTTTATAAATCGATACTTTTCGTGTAATTAAATATATGGTTTTTTGGAATACATTGCTAACGATTATAGTATATACAAGATAATATAGTACATCTGAAAACATGTACAGATAAAATGAAAATATAACATTATCAATACATGTGTTTTCTAAATGTTTCAATTGGTAACTTTGTTAAGAAAGTAGCATGCTGTAGAACCAAAAAGGTTTGACTGTAAATTTATAAAGAATAGAAAAAATTCGATCACGAGGCGGGACTCGAACCCGCATTCTTCGCGCCATTCCGGGGCGGATGCCTAACCAACTCAGCTACTCGTCTATTCTTTATAAATTTATATTTATAAAGCATTTGAATGCCATAAAAACCAAAAAATAAATTCAGGTTTGACTGTATTAATTAAATCCTTTTAACCTTTATATATTTAGTACCAGATTCTTAAAGGAGAATGGCGAAACTGGGCCTAACATAAGTAAGGCCTTACAGAAATGATAATAAATTTAAAATTCATTACGTTATTTTTAATAATTCTTGGTAAAATATTGACTTCTGATTCTATGGGAAAACAAATGTTTGAAAAAAAGATAATGTGTTCACTAACGGGCATTGTTATTTAGATTTCTATGACTACCGGTCTTATCAAGCAGAGATTGTCAGTGCTGTCAGGAGTAAAATAGTCGATATATCGATTAAAACGAATGAATATTTATTTTCATTTTTAGTTTTATACAAAATTCAAATGCTTTATGAATCAGAAATATAAGTTAACTGCGTTACATATTTTATTTTTAACTTTTTAACAAGCTATTTGTTTAGGTAATTCTATACATTTTTACTTAAGGAGGCCGCACTTTGTAAGAATATTTCTGAAATGTTGCTGGCCGCTTCAATTTAATTACAATGTCATGTTTGTCGTTTGACTTTTCACATTTGATTGAGGTTTTTCTTGGGTTTTTCGTTACCTTACATTCAACTTTGTGCTTGTGGTTAACTTAATTTCTTCGTCTTTATCGACTTTCGCTACGTATCACGGACACTGACGATCTCTGTTATTACTACCAACCAACGCTTGCACGCCGGACTTTAATTACCTGGACCTGGACCCTACCTGGACATCCGATTTTTCATTTACAAATATGAACTGCATCAACTGTGGTATTAATGCTAATCGTAACAATGCTATACGTATGCATTTGGTACAAGATAACGCAATATTATCAATTATACAAGGGTGGGCTGCTCCTCTAACGGTTAGTGGATTAGTATTATCTAAGGTATTTAGTACTAGCTATTAAAATCAAACAAAAATTTAAACACACATTGTTTTATATATATATATACTAGCGGTCCACCCCGGCTTCGCCCGTGGTACCTACATGTTTAAACTATCCTATCTCTCAAGTTGGATCGAACTCCACATGGTGTGCGAATTTTATTATAATCGGTTAAGTGGTTTAGGAGTCCATTGAGAACAAACATTGTGACACGAGATTTATATATATTCACTTTCTTTTGTCCAATTGTAATATTAATTATTTATTTGTAGATCACTCACTCTGATCACATATTTGATGCATGCTGGAAACTTGCAAATGATTCTTTGAGGATTGAAAATCATGAAGATGACAATGCAGTTGGTTTCCTTAGGTTCATATCAAATTAAGCAAGCAACGTCCTATTATGGTGAGCACATAAGAAACGATGGCAAATATGTTATAGAAGTGTGCCGTGAATCAGACAGCGACCTACAGAGAGCACTGTCGACATCAAGTACTACATGGCTTCTAAGAGGTCGCATTCAATCCAGGCATAGAAGTAGTAAAACTTATTTTACTTATATTTAAGTCGACAGTGCTCTCATAGGAAAGGAAGCAATAACAGTTTATTATTGTAATTGTTTAGTAGGAAGAAGAACTGTAGGTTGCTGCTGTCACGTTATGTCCATAATATGGTACCTTAGCTGGGCAAGGTATCAACCAGATTTAATGCCGCCAGCACAGTTTCTGGATGATGTGTTAATTGTTTATGATGATAATGATGAATAAACGATTTATTAAAAAACGTGTTTTATTTTATATATAAGTACCTACGATGTTTTGGTAGGTACTCTAAAAGAATAAAAGTTCGATCCAATATCTCTATTACCTAACTGTTCTTCTGTTACACTCTTTATCTAAATAATGTATATTATAGGATATAAACTTACCTCTACTTAGAAAGAAACAAAGCTATTCATTGAACTCGAGCAAACCTAACCTCAATTTTAGTGACGTTACATGCTCAATATCTCTGCTATCCCATAGAACAGATCTTTAATTGTTATATTTATAGAATCTGTATATTTTTATCTATTTAACCCCACATAAATCATCAGTGTAACGATCAGGCCCAAAGTCCTATGGGAGTTTGCCATTCTCCTTTGACTATAATTTTGAGAACTACTGGTTAAGATAAACAATTACTATGGGCCATTATTTTGTTTTGAAAATAAATTAGTTTTTACTATAATGCGTCGGGGGAGGCCTATGCCACTAAAAACATTAAGGATTTCCTACTATAATATTATAAATTCCTACTATAGTATTTGTGAGGATGGATGTATGCGTATGTTTGTTACTCTTTCACGCAAATACTACTGAACTGATTACAATGAAATTTAGCATATATATAATGGGTAACTTTGATTAAATAGGTTTTATCCCGAAAATCCCACGGAAAGGGGAACTACGCGGGTTTTTCTATGAAAACGCGGGCGAAGCCGAGGGCAGGAAGGTAGTAATTTAATAATTTTGTCATAAGTATATACTTTATGATGTCGATGAACATTGGTCCAGTCACAATATGTAATTTAATATACCACTGGCTCAAATGCATATTAAATTTGCATTGTTATTTTTCAGACCACCAAAACCACCATCAAGGAAGTTCGGAGGATTCGGTCCCTCTTCATCAGGCCCGGCTCCTCCACCAATGGGAGGCTGTGGATGTGGCTAATTTACTTCAATATTCATTTAGAATGCAATTAATAACTTAAATAATAATTTTCCTATAACGTTAAATTAACGCCTACTTATGATCTAAAAACCAAATTTTTCTCTTTTTATTTCGTAGAAGTTTGCTTTTTATTGCCTTTTATATATTTTTAAGTATTTAGTTGTTATACTCTAATAAAATACTATACATGTATTTGTGTGGTACATTCCTATACATATATTATTCTTAGACGTGTCATAAACTAAAACAGTGAATTGTCTATATGTTTGTTATTAAATAAATGGGATATAATTAAAAAAAAAATTGTATGTGTCCTGGATAAGGAAATATAATCTATTAATCTTAGATAGAATATGTCACAATATATTATATAGATCTGTAAGTCTTTACGTTCAGTTGTTTTATTTATTATCTGTTCTATTATATCTTCCCAGATATCGTAAAAACTAAAAATATGGTTAGGGAGCCAGGTGCAAATTTGGTTAATTATTTCCTCTCAAGAGATAATTCGTCAGACGCATCAGAGTATAGTATTATAAAGCCTCGTGAACGTCAGCTGGCGCTCGGTTGGGGGGGTAAGCGGTTGTAGCCTCCCACGCACGTAGGAAAAAAAAATACATTCATTCATTTCCTCTCAGCTAAAAATTTGTCAAATTGTAGCTAACCCAATATCTCAACGAAAACAAATAATCAGCTGGTTAAAACATGGTGTATTATACGTCAGCTGGTGTCTCGAACATGAAAAAAATAAAATTATTTTCCGTGATTTCCTCTCAAACAAAAATTTACCTGATGATAGCTTATATGTAACTGTGGATATATATATAGGTCAGCTGGCTGTATCTTGGTGGAAAAACCGTCAGCTGATACTTTGAAAGTTATTACATAGGAGTTAGACAGAAGCATCTATTGCCAATTTATATGCATCAACTGACTAGGTTTTCTTCAACATCGGTTTGCATCAACTGACTGATATTAACTATCAGCTCAAAAATTTTCATCTGAGATGAAATGACGTATCTTTAATTATTATCGTTATTTTTTAAAAATTCAAGCAACACACGCTAGCATAATATAGACAGTAATAAGGTACTTGGAGGTGGTTAGTTGTGCGCATGATCGGGGTACTACGTACATTCAGCCACATCGGTAAACATGTTTTTACAAATATTATAAACTGCATTTAAAAATAACTATCATATCATCCAATTCACATAACTACCTAAAAGTGTAACAAATATGAAATAACCCACCAAAAACATTATTTAACTATAATTATTAAGAAAATAATAGTAAAATATATAATTAATAAAGTTATTACTTATCTTTTACGGGGACTTATGTTGATGGAATTCCACGTATCTCGATGATTTTGTTAATGTCTCATTATATTCGAGACACCAGCTGACGCATAATACACCATGCTGTAACCAGCTGATTATTATTTTTCGTTGAGATATTGGGTTAGCTACAATTAGACAAATTTTTAGCTGAGAGGAAATGAATGAATATTCTTTTTTTTCTTACGTGCGTGGGAGGCTACAACCGCTCACCCCCCCAACCGAGCTCCAGCTGACGTTCACGAGGCTTCATAATACTATACTTTGATACATTTTACTAATTACCGCTTGAGAGGAACTTGGTCGTAAAATCTGCTTCTGGCTCCCGGACCAATAGATTGAAAATAATAATGCTCATTTCCTCTAGAAATAATGTTTTTGTAGAACAATTTTTTGCCTTGAAATAATCACTATATGGCAGAAAGATATCGAAAATTAATCAAATTCGAGTGTTCATATCACATTATTTTGATGTTAATAATGTAAAATAAAAGACAAAATAAATGCAAATACTTTATTTATCACACAATTTATTATTCTTAATAATTCTTCGATTATAATAATTTTTCGCGAAATATGTCTAAGGCAGATGTGGCAATTTTACATAATAACTAGCTTACCGCCCGCGGCTTCGCCCGCTTTCTCTAAAACGATTTGAAATTTAAACTATCCTATCTCTCAAGTTGGATCGAACTGCACATGGTGTGCGAATTTTATTATAATCGGTTATGTGGTGTAGGAGTCCATTGAAGACAAACATTGTGACACGAGATTTATATATATTAAGATAATTAAAAAATCAGGCAATACCCGAAAAATAAGACTATAGAGATTCTGTTAAAACAAATCACAGTATTTATTTTTACTGTGTTATCAACAATGTAATCTTCTATAATATAAAAATGAATGCCAAAATGTGTTGGTAAGCGCATAACTTTAGAACAGCTGAACCGATTTCTTTAATTCTTTTTTTATTATATTCCTTGAAGTACGAGGATGGTTCTTATGTAGAGAAAACGTGAATATGTACCACGGGCGAAGCCGGGGTGGACCGCTAGTTCAATATATTATAAATGAGATGGCATCATCATATTTTTTCAAATACTTAAAGCTTTTTTTCTATCATCTTTTTCTAAAAATAGATACATATAATATTTGCTTGGACAACAATGAAAATAATGAGAGAAGAAAATCTATTTCAATTCTAGTAGTAGATCTAACAATATTATGAAGATTACTTTTTATTTTTATGTGGACGGCAAGCATAAAAAAATAATTCCTTAAAATTATTGATAAATTACTGTCATGCAAATTGAAATTTATCGCTCACTGATCGTCAAAATGTTAACAACTTGTCGTCTTAAGTACTCATTTATTTTAATTTGCTAACAAATAAGGTGATTTAAGGTTAAAACAAAGGTTAAAACAGTGCAATAGCAAACATGTTCTACTTATAGGTAAATGGAATATTATAATCTCACACGAAAATTATCACATACTGAATACATTAAACAGATTAAGGCACTCTTCTAGCAAACTAAGTATATTTTTTTATCTATTAATCTATTTTCCTAAATTAGAGAATCGAATTGGTAGGATAGCGACTGGTTCCGATGCGTTGGGTTTGTTGATGTAAATGTTCCATGTCTTTTCTTTGAGATCAAATACACCTGAAATAAAAAAAAAATGTAGTTTAGTAGGTTGCTATAATTGGTCAGGTTTATTAGGCTTTGGTGTATAGCCATCCTTAAAATAATGATTATTCCTCAATATTGTTAAAGTTTTTAGATTTTACCAGTTGTTTTCTTTATTTTGTGAGTTCCAGGGCACTTACAGATATGAAATGGGGATTTGGTGCCATTTTCATCTGTACATAATTACAGTAATAATAAATATTATTATCATCCTTTTTTGAGATTAAACTCACCAGCGGCGATAGTTTTAATAATCGAGTCATCCTGTTCCTGGAATACTTGGAAGTCCTGTCTTGAAGTGTCCGACAATATGTCTTGCAGGTCCTCTCGTGTCTTTGGTGTAGGATGTTTGAAAATGGCGTCGAGGCGAGCGTTGCTGCTGTCTATAATGGGGCCTTCTACTTCTTTTAGTTGGAGACGTAAATACCTGGTGATGGTTTGGAGTGTTTAGTTAAAAATTATGCGTTGTGGAGTGGGATGTTAGAGTAGTACATCTTATCTTAACCTAATAGTATTCATCGATTGCAACAGGCAGGATCATGGGTGACCGAGAGGCTAAGCGTTACCCCGGAATGGCAAAAGACCTTGGTCAGAATCACATCAAGATGGAAATTTTTCCATTCTTTAAAGAGCTCTCAGTAATATTCCATTTAAAATAATAACTCGCTAAGCCTATATATATATCTGTTTTTATTATTAGAATTCCGAACAGTGACTCAATAAACTTGGATGGATGATAAAATCAGGATGTCGTTATGTAGCAGACATAGGTCGAGCCAAGGTCGAGCATATTAGTAAATTTAGTTTATCACTCACTTATTGGTATGGATCAGTACATCGTTTTCAAACTTCTTGATATTAAGCAGGGACCTGTCCGATGTTAGATCTGGGGCCATCTCCACGTTATACAGGCTTCGTTCCCCGTTTTCGTCTGTCCATATCATGTTGACGGAGCAACCGTTGCCGGCACCCAGGCCTTCGTCAGTGAGGATCTTTTTGGCGTCTTCGAAGTTCTTTGCAGTCAGGAGAGCTCGCGTGATGAATGTCCTTGCTGGAATTAGAGTATTCTTTTATAATAGCAATTTTTTTTCTTAGTTATTGATTGTACTTATAGATTTTATTGTGTAGCAACATAGTTCTATTTGATTTAGAAAAATATGCAGTCTCTATTTTATAGGGAAGGATTAATAGAAGTACTAAAATTTAGTTTTTACTTTTGCTAATAAATTATGTATTATTATAATGGCAGAACAGAAGTATTTTAGTCTTTATAAAGTGTTTGCGTAAAAGTACCTTAGTATTTACTCTTTGACAAAAGGTAACTAATGTTAAGGAAAGGGGCACTTACGAGTATTTCCAGGTTTCAAGATCATAGGGCTTAGAGTGTTGATGGAGAAGACTAGACCGTTTTCATTGAATCCCATCGTGTAGCCGGGCATGTGGCCGGCGTAGCATAGGGATGCGAATTTCTCTTCCATGGCCTGTTATATTATTGTTTTAATATTAATAAGTGTGATAGGTGCTCATATAGAAAGGAGAACTTTAATTGACGGCTATTGAGAATTGGTGTAGTTTCTTTTAAAGGAAACCATGTAGAGCACTAAATTTCTTTCAGTTCTGTTTTAAAATCCATGACTAAGAATTATTAGAATACGGTGTGCATTTTTCACCAATATTTTCTCTTTAATTAGGATGGAACTGACGCGACGCTCATGCGATCACTAGTGCACCAAGAAATTTACAAAGTAAATGGTATTTTCAGCTCTTAATCTAATATTAGCAGAAAAAAACATACACCGAGATCTCTATCTTCTTGAGTTGGGATGATATGGGCTGACATGATGTAGAAGTGATTCAGGGTCTCACTGAAAGCATCTTCGGTATGCGCTAAAACAGCCTGCAAAATTGAACATTATTAGGTAAAATTAAAAATATTCAGGTTTATCACCCGAAGTGGTGATTGATGAAAAATTAAAATAATTTATGGGTTTATTAAAGCTACAAAAAACCGGAATAAGATATTGTGTGAAAATTGTGGTAAATTCATTTTTATTAGGATAAAAACGTTTTACAATTTAATTTTAAAATTCTTTTGCCAGCTACATGCAGAAGGTTACTTATTTTATGCTATACAATTTATACATGATCGTTCTAATAACCCGCTTTATAGCATGTAAAAGTCAATAAACTATAGGGTATGTTGATGATTTAATTGTATAGTATAGTTACTCTTACGACGACGCGGTTGGCGCAGTGGTAAAGTAACTGCCTACTGAGCCGACGGTCCCGGGTTCGATCCCTGGTCAGGGCAAATATTTGTGTGATGAACTCAATTATTTGTTCTTGGGTCTGGGTGTTATTATCTATATATGTATTTATTAAATATTATATTTATCGTCGCCTAGTACCGACAACACAAGCCTTAATTGAGCTTACTGTGGGACTAGGTCGATTTGTGTAATAATGTCCTATAATATTTATTTATTTACTCTAATATTTACTGTATCATGTATTGTATAGGTTACAATACAGGAGAAGTTATGGAACTAAATTTAAACAGTTTACAAGCACATATTTATGAGGAGCAGAAATGGTAGTATAAAAAGATATTTACTTCGTTGGCACTCTTTACTATTCCAATGGAGCTGCATCCACCAGTATCGTTTCTTGGGATGTGGTTGTCATTGATTGTTCCAATAATGTCGTCTAACTGCAGGAGGAATAGCTGAAAAAGAAATAACAGGTACGAAATATAGTAGGTACCTACTGGTTATTGGGAAAAGTCAAAATCAAAATCTCTCAATAAGGAAAATATGTCACTCTGCTATTAGGTATCACCTTAAAATTATAGTCCCTTTTATATTTTGATTGTTTAAAAAAGTATTACCTAACTGATCGAGTACCTGTTGTATAAAGCATTATTCTATATATTTATGAACGTTAGTTTTATTCCTGTTAAGATGTTTTTAATACTATAGGTGACCGCCTCCTTGGTACAGTGGTTGACGCGTGAGCGTGCGCGCGAGAACCGAGGGGTCCTGGGTTCGATTCCCAGTGGATACGGACAGACGAGGACACAGAAGGCTGATCATCTACTTATTCCTAAAGAAAATCGATCAGTGAAACAGATGTATGTATAATGCATCTGCCCCTTACCCCACTTGGGGGCATGGGACTTCACTTCTTTTCTTTTAGGCACACGCAGTAAACTTATTTACTAAGTATATACCAACGTTGAACAGTGTAGAATGTAGTCGTCAGATAAAGAAGCTACACTACACTGTGTATGGAATTTGGAAACACGATATCTAGGTAGCGCATGAAAACTAGATTTTCATAAAACATACCAGGACCATTAGGACATTACCTATGATATGAACATTAGGACATTACCTAATAGGAGGATGCTTGAAAATATTTTAGGGTGTAAATAGATGGCGCTAGCTACAACATCTTCATAATATGTATTATGTTAGCAAAAGTATAAAGTCTCTTTATTTAATAACTGCAGGATTATCCAAAAAAATTTTCCTGGTGTATCTAATAATATATAAGTAGTTTTCATATAATGTTAATATTGAACATACATTCCACAAAAATGATAAAGCCTTGAAAGTGTGTACCTATCTATGCTTCTGTATTATCTTCTTTTCCCAATCTTCCATTCAACTTAATTCAGTTTATTCTTGAACGGATTGTGAAGTTACCGCTTTTAATTAGTTCTTATGTAAATAACAAACTTCAATAGAAATTTAACATTCCTCTCGATTCTAAGAAATCTTTTCATGAGTTAATCTTCAATACAAATGTATTATCTCGTTATTGAGATCAATATCATTAGTTTCCTTTCCAGGTAATGTGTAGGAATTATCACGAACTACATACATTGATTACCTACGTGTAACACGGTTTAGTGCTTTCCTTATTAGGTACATCTATCATCACGATATACATAGCTACCAACTTATGAGTCGAAATAGCGCGGAAGATTAATTTCTTTAAGAAAATTCAACGTCTGATGAAATATAAAAGGGGGTATATTTGTTGTTATCTTGAACCAATTTTTCTTGAACCACGTATACCTAACATCTACCTATAAAATATATTCTGTAAATCCGTTATGTACTTATATTGTAGTGAAAAAAGTATCCTACTATGTAATTAGATATTGTATGACTTTCGAACACATAAGAAATTAATGAATAAGTTTAGTTTTATACCCTAAGCCTCTGCTTCTATGTAAGTTAAAATTCGTGTCTTCTTCATTATGTTGCTAATATAACTACGTAACAAATTAATTCTTTAAACCAACCTGTTGGAAGGGCACTTTAGCACCATCAGCAATTCCCTGCATTTCTTTCACATAATAAGGATACCGTTCCTTCATATTGGCCAGTGTTTTCTCATACGCTTGCTTGCCTGGCTCCGTCTTGTATTCCTTCTCGAAGTCTCGGAGATTAGCGTAAGTAGCTATGAAATCCTTGATGAGCGATGAAAAGGTTCGCCCCTGAAAAAGGATTCAGAACGTAAATTCATGACCTTGAAGTGTACATTTACAAAAAGAGAATCGTCAATTATACGATTTGGCATTTTTTATATATCTATGTTCATAATAAAAACTAAAATGCCAATTTTTTATTAAACCAGTTTGCTTAGAGCTGTTTATAAATTACTAGCAGTTGTCCACAGATTCGCTAGCGTGGTCAAAATAAATATTTGTGGTGCAAAGTTCGATCCCCTTGGGGGTAGAATTAATCAAAATATTTTCTTTGCTGATGTTTATACCATATCTGCATGGCAAATTTCAGCCCGTCTTAATAACCATCAGCAATTTTTTACTGCAATTTTCCGGTATTCATGTTTCAGTTTTGCTTCCTTGTGTCATTACAATACTGATCTTGTGTGGGATACCTAATATTGTGTGTATTAAAGAACAAATTGTAGATGGGTCAATCAATTTTTAAAGGTCCCGATCATAATTTTCTCGTATTTTTTTTTTTACTTAATTTTCAGCATTTTACTATTTCATTTAGAAGATAATTCTTCGTAGATTAAGATTATATAAGCAGCAGTGATGTTGATTAAATACATTTGTGGATTTAACTTCACGAACCGATCTATTCACGGGAAATAATGTCCTTTGGACAACTTACACAATAGTACTTTTTTAAATGTTAAATTCCCTTAAGAATTAAAACAAATTCTTCTAATATTAAATAATAAATAATATTTTGATATTTGTTCTATTTACACCCAAAATACGAAATATTTTTATTAAAATTGAAACGAATGATGTCTTTTGAACAACCAAATAATGTTTCATATATAAAAAAGTTTCAGTAAAGCGGAAATAGTGATATTTTTTTACAAAAAAACTATTAAGGCGAGGTTGTTACGTATCGTATTATTGATTTTACTTAATTAAAATGAACTGATTCTCGATAAAACTGAATGAATGAAGTTTAATGTGATTTTCATATGGGGACATCTTAGTTGTAGTAGTAGCGTCTTGATTTTTGAAATGTTAAAATTACAATTAAACTAGACATAAAAACGCGTAATAAAAATGTGTTCCCGAAACAGCCGAGTAATAAACAAAACATGAACTATTTAACTGTTAAAGTATAAGTTTTATATAATAATTGTCCTAGGGACAACCAAATTGTCCATGGTACAACCACTTTGGTTGACCAAGTGACTGGTTGTCCGCGGGACATTTTTAAAATTTTGAGCCGCCAAGCAAATACTATTGTTATTTTATATATTAATCTCAGCTCACACTAAAATATAGACGAAAGCGCATCTCGTGTAGTATAATTGATAACAATGCATCAAGCTCTTACGTTTTAATCACAGTTGTCTGACGGACTGACAATAAAGCCACCCCACACTCACCAACGTCGCTCGGATGACTGTTGCCGTGATTTTATACAAATCAAAATGGCGTTTGAGCCCGACAGTTAATTATAGTGTTTAGCTTGTTGTTTAGGAATCTACCATGCCATCTGTGTTTTGGTTTCATAATTAAATTACGGTTGTCTGTGAGACCTGTGCCATGTAGATGATTTATAGGGACAAAAGTAAAATGCCTGAAAATCGTATTATATCCAATAAAAAAAAATTGTTTGTATGTTTTTATGTCAATAATTATGTACTGAAACAAGGAGTGTATTTGGTATTTATGGTCGTGATAGTATGTGTTCGTGATGCGAAGTTTGTTAATGCATAGTGGCTTGGGGACAAATGTGATAGTACTGGAAAATTGCATTTAGTCTCTGGACAACCATGAAACTACGCACAAATTAATAAAACAAGTAAAATATTGTTCACAATAATGTTAGAAAATATTAAAAGGAATATAATTAAAACCAATTTAACTCTTTATGATTTCATGTTTATTAATTATCGTTCAGGGACATGATGCGTGTACCGTCGGACCAATAAAAGTTGATCGACCCAGATAAACTACGGTACAGTAAGTAAGTAAAACTTTAACTTTTTAACTTCATGTAAATTAATTTAGCTCTCCGTGATATCATTGTATGAAACGTAGGTATTTAGTGTATTACTTATTTTAAATTCCATTCCAAATAATATATCGTGCTTAGTGTGATTTTTTAATTATTGGTTATTAAAGTTTGTTTATAGATTTAAGGACTGAGCTGACTGTCTGGTGACTATCTTGGTCACAATGATCTGGCAAGTGTGGTAACAATGATCAGTTTAAAGTGGATTATAATAGTCTAAAGGAGTCAATTACAAACAAGTACAAACATACGTAGGTAAAAACTAATAAAAACGTGTTAACATGTACCTTCAGCGAAACGAGATAATGTAGGTATTAGATATTCTGAGAACCGGATCTCCAAAACTTTTCGGCGTTAGAAAACTTTTTTCCATCAACCGCCGCCATAAACATTTTAGCGAGTACCTACCTTCCGTATTGGTTACCGCAAATTTATATGGACCTCCAACATTAAGAGGAAAATGTCTTGTTCCTAATTTTGCTATTTATTTGACTTGCCTCAAGGTTTTCCTGACATTAGATACACTTAAGCATGCTAAATAATGATTAGATAAGTATATAATGACTGTGAACAAAGTCCTACATTTAATAATGGTAATTGTTTTTGATTTAAAATGTCCCTTCGTGAATGAATTGCGCGTGATTTATACCCATTTAAAGTATTTAGGACTGATCCATTGATCGGTTAAGGTTAGTGGAACTCGTGAATGGACTTAGAGCATTTTTATAACTATTTTTTCATAGAGGACCATTAGATACTTTTACTACATAAGTAAGTAGTAATATAATTTTTTGGTTATAATAAAAACACTGGACGGTTCCTTTTGTTTTTAAATGCAATTAGCCTGTAACAATACCAAGTTTTCCGCACCTATTACTGTTGATAAGTATTTGAGAATTTTTATATAGGTACTTAGTTACATTCATTCATTTTTTTTCATATTTTTTTATTATATCCGTATACAATTATACAAAGCGTGTCATTAAAGTTTTTTTACTTCATTGACAATTAACAAAAAGTTTAAGTAATTACGTACTTAGATAATTTTTGTTGTTTATTAGCCTTTTTGTGATATAATATTTCAAATTATATATATTAATATTTATATAGATATTAATAATAAATATTAATATTTATAGTTACTTATTATTAATGAAAATACACAATCATATCTATTAGTATAGGTACTTATTAGCTTAGCTATGTTAAAATTGTTGTATACCTTAAATTGAATGCAAAGTTTAAGAACAAATTTTTTTTTGGTTTCACTTATATAGTTAGTTAAGTAGTTAAATCCTACTAATATTATAAATGCGAGGATGTGTGTGTTTGTTACTCTTTCACGCAAATACTACTGAATCGATTACAATGAAATTTAGCACACGTATAGAGGGTAACTTGGATTAACACATAAGATAGGTTTTATCCCGGAAATCCCACAGGAACTATGCGGGTTTTTCTTTGAAAACGCGGGCGAAGCCGCGGGCGGAGAGCTAGTATGCATATATTTATTAATTAAATGAAGGTTATTTATACTTACTTATTAATTCTTGTATTTTAAGTATTTTATTGCGCACTTAACGTTATATTTTTACATAAAAATACTTTATTGCTTTAAAAAATAACAAAAAATAGTGACATTCGCTCTGAAACGAATATAAATCAAGTTTTAGTACAAATCAGGTCACGTTTAAAATTTTGAAGGTCTTGACTTATTGGTATGCGTAAACACAATTATCTGAAGCTCCTGGGTTCCTTGATGAAGGATTAAAAAGTCAGTATGGAAAGTTTAAAGGCTTATGTTATGATTGCATCAAGAAACAACTACCTAGGTATTTGAACTATTAATATGCCTAGGAATCTCATTGTAGTTCCCAAAAACGATGGATATTCTAATTCCGTAGCGTATCTATTTGTTACTTGTATTTTCAGTTTTGTATAAATATTAAAGACACATACAGAACCTCAATCTGATTCGGATTAAAAGTTTTCTTTCAAATGAAAAATAAAATATACCGCCGAATTGAGAACCTGCTTCTTTTTTTTGAAGTCGGTTAACAAAATGCGGTACTGTTTCTTATACCTAGTTGGTAGTTAAAAAAATAACTTACCACATCATATCCGACTTCATAGTGAGATCCTCGTACATATATCACGGGGACAGCCCGACGTCGGCCGAGAATTTCACATGTACCTGTCAATAAATAATTCATTCATTCAATTGTACATAATGGTTACAATAGGTAATATATTTTATAAAAGCAGAAAGAGCGGCCTTATCACTATGCAGCCAGGCATCCACGGGGAGAAAGGCAAAGAAGCGAAATATGTTGGAAAACAAAATAACAAATATTTGTTTAAATATCAAAAATGTTAATACATAAACAGATTCAGATGTTTATACTTCGCATTAGGTGTATGTAAAGTTTATCCGGACTTTTATTTACGAGAAATCTGAACTATGTTATAGGTAAACTAAATTAAAAAAGAAAATCAATGTTGTTAAGGAGTAATATAATATTAACAAAATGAGATCTAAGCGGGTTGGAGATAGGTGATTTCTTAAATTTTTAGTTCACACTAAATTCAAAAAAATATTAATCGAAAAAAAAAAAACAAATATCGGTACTAGAATTAATATGCTTAGATAACTTTTTCGTAGAGAATAAAATATATATCTAAAGTATAAACACAACTAACTAACTAACTGCTTTATGAATAAAAAATCATGACTCACAAGTTATTATCAATTATTTGGCCCTACGATTTCCTTGTCGTTAAATTGACCAATTTGGAGGGAAAAAATTAGCGTGACGTTCGCGCCAATGAGCCAGCAAGCGACTGAGTACAGTTAAGCCATATGGCTTATGGTGAGCGGAACATAAGAGATGTAGGCGGTGTCGTCTCCATATTATGTATATCTCAATGATTGAATATTTGAATGTGGAAGAGTTAAGAGGAGGCTACCTAAATTGTATGTGAATTTGCATTAATATTCTGAAACAGTCACACATACAATCAAAATTGAACTTTAGTAAGTATATGATTTATTGGGTCTTTTTCTTTCCAAGTACAAGACAGTTACGTAAGGGTCAACTCACACCAAAAGAGCGTCGAAGCGCAGCGAAGCGGAGCGCAGTTTCCGTGTCATATGAATTTTAACTTTATTGTCATTACTATAAAACTTATTATCGCCTGAGAAACTCGAGCCTGCGGCGCGGAATTCCAGCGGCGCCGTGGGCATCCGCGCGACTCGTTCGAGTTTCTCATGCGATAATAAGTATTATAGTAATGAAAATAAAGTTAAAATTCATATGGCACTGAAACTGCGCTCCGCTTCGACGCTCTTTTGGTGTGAGTTGACCCTAATTGTAACATTTTCGCTCGATTCATTTTTACACGCTTTATATTAGCTTCACCTGTATGTTTGTATGTTTGTAACCGACTTCTTTGGGCGCGATTTTGACCCACTTTAAACGGCCAGATTTCGTTCAAACTTTGTAGATTTATTGAGGACCGATGACAATACACTAATTTGATAAAATTTTCTATTTTTTTGTTCGGTTTTCTATAAAAAGCGTGTTTTTTAGTTTTTTAAAACTATTATTATTTTTATTTATTCAAAAATTATACCTTTTTTAAGGATTATTGCATTTTTTTAAAGATTTACTTGGACTATATGACGTCTAAAATAAATGTTAACAGTAATAAAATACCGTTTACTATCCAATCCCAAGATATTTTTTCTCTAGATCAATTATTACTTTAGTTATAAACGGAATAAGAATTGAGACTTACGACATTTAGTTTCGAGCTCGAACAAAAAATTATTAAACAACGGATTAACGGAACACTGCAAGTTTTCATGAAAAAAAAGTAGGTAAATGTATCATTAATATTTATTGCCATTTCAATACAAAGTTTTCTAGTAAAAATAAAATATGAACACCTAACTCCTAAATAAAATTACATTATCAAAGGTCAATCAGCTAAGTCATATTGTACGAAATATCTGGCTACTAAACATATAAAAACATTTAATGGGGTAGCATATTCCTTTGATGATTCATTTTCTGGATTAAGGCGAGATCTGAAAACAAGAATATTAATGTTACTAAATGTTATTGAAGTCGTGAAATTATTAATGTGCAAAATTATGGTGTTCTGATTTGTTTCAATTTTTTTTTAATTTAGCAGAAAAATTATGTGATAAAAATACCGGAAGGAAGTTAGCGCGGAAAGTTTTTTTTTTATTATTATTAATATCTCAAAAAATTGCTCCTTAAATGCTCCATCAGAATCTGTAATTGCTCCACTTCTATAATTATTAGTTTATTTATAATTAATTTTAAAAAAAATCCAAATACTGAAAACTTGATTTCCCTATAGAATGAAAAATATTCACTTTTCATAAAAAATTTTTTTGCAAAAAAATTGCTCCCGATTTGCTCTATCAATTAACAAAAAAAATTATTTAATTTTGTTAATTTTTACAATAATTAACTGAAAAACTATGTTTGCATAGTAAACTACTGCGCTGTGACGTCATCAATTATTGTCGTTGCGACGCATAAGGGCCATATTTACATGTATCAGCACTGCAGCGATATGTATAGACCTTAATGTTTATGTTTTCTTATTTATATTATTCACTAGATTTCCGCCCGCGGCTTCGCCCGCGTTTTCATAGGAAAACCCGCATAGTTCCCGTTCCAGTGGGATTACCAGGATAAAACCTATCCTATGTGTCAATCCAAGTTACGGTCTATATGTGTGCTAAATTTCATTGTAATCGGTTCAGTAGTATTTGCGTGAATGAGTAACAAACACACACACATCCTCACAAACTTTCGCATTTATTATATTACTAGCGGTCCGCCCCGGCTTCGCCCGTGGTACATATTTCGCAATAAAAGGTAGCCTATGTTCTTTCTCAGGGTCTAAAGATTGTCTGTGCCAAATTTCATCAAAATCGGTATAGTAGTTTATGCGTGAAAACCATACATACATACATACAAACCTTTCCTCTTTATAATATTAGTATAGAAGTATAGATTAGTAGGATGATATTACTTAAAAGGTTATTAATTATTATCATGTAATTATTTGGTTCTGATCACAGATCACAGAAACTAAAGGGTTCTGATGATAAGAATAATAAGAAATAATTATAATTTTTGTTTTATTGAGTCTTCAAGTTAGGATTGCAGGTTCGAATGATAATAATTTTTGTATACCATCGTATATATTACATATAACATAATATGGAGACATTTCATCATGTCCACAACAATATCAAGGTTAGTAATAAATATTTCTACTATCAATTATCATCAAAGTATTAAATCGGTAATAAGTATTTTTATAATTGAATTTGAATTTCTGTTTACTATAAGAAAAATTAAGAGGCACTTTTTATTTTAGGGTGTGAAGGGATTCAGTCAAGGAGTTTTAAATTATTGAAGAGTGGTAATTATTTAGAAGTAGGGTTCGCGAAAAAATTGAGCCCTACTTTTATATAATCACCTGAAAATTTTTCACTAGAGTATAAATAATAAAATATGTGCTAATTATAAAGAATTTTATTTTTGACAAAAGGTTTTACATACAAGACATAACTGCGTTAAAAACAACCGACTTCAAACTTGCACTTGCAACATTTACAAATACAGACAAAAATGCTCATAAAATAAAATACTGGGCCTATCCTAATAAAATTTTTATGGGACCAATTCGACACCATCCCGCATCGAACAAAAAAAGAATCACGTAAATGATTTATTAAATAATTCACAAAACACGAAGATTGAATTTGATATTTTTGGTTTTATGACATTCAAATGCTTTATAAATATAAATTTATAAATATAAAGAATATAAACATTCGATCCCGAAATTATGCGGGTTCGAGTCCCGCCTCGTGATCGAATTTTTTCTATTCTTTATAAATTTATAAAACACGAAGATTTTAAAAATGTAACCAATGAACACAATCAATATTAGATTAATTGTAATGGTGTATAAAAAGTATTATATAAGTAAAGAATTAAAAAACCAAATGAGAAGAGACAGAGAACATTTTAGACTTCAAACTTTTGACAAACACATTACGAAGACAGGTGGCATAAAAAAGGCGCTAAAGTTTCTATCCGAGAAATCTAATTGGATACCCAATATAAAAGACCGATCTAGCAAAATAACTAAGAGACCCGACATTCTATCTACTGCCACTAAATTCTACGAAAATCTCTACTCTAGTAAAAACCAAATAAACCAAACTACTAAATTAAATAACATAGATAATGTACCAGATGTTTTAGTAGAAGAAATAAATAAGGCAATAGAATCACAGAAACTAGATAAAGCTCCAGGCCCTGACCACATCACTAATGAATTGCTGGCAAGTTGCAAGAACTATATTACACCCTTACTGAAGTATATCTTCGATGATATTATACAAACAGAGACAATTCCGACCCAGTGGACTACATCTACAATCATCCTACTGCATAAAAAAGGTGACAAGAGCGAAATTACCAACTACAGACCAATAAGCCTTATGTCGAACATTTATAAAGTTTTTGCAAAAATAATTCTAGGGCGAATAACCAAAACTTTAGACGCAAATCAGCCTAAAGAACAAGCTGGTTTTAGAGCAGGCTATTCAACATTAGACCATATACATGCTGTGAGACAAATCTTCGAAAAACATAAAGAATTTAATGTACCCTTTTACTGCTGTTTCATCGACTACAATAAGGCTTTCGATTCAGTCGAACACGAAAACATTTGGTTATCCCTAAAGAACCAAGGCGTCGAACACAAATATATTCGAATTATAAAGAATGTATACACTCAGGGCACAGCAAGAATAAAACTAGAAAAGGAGGGGAAAGAAATAAAAATAAATAGAGGTGTACGTCAAGGAGACCCTCTCTCACCTAAACTATTCACAGCCGTCTTGGAAGATGTCTTTCGAAAGCTTGAATGGAATCAGTACGGATTGAACATAAATGGAGAACAACTATCACACCTACGTTTTGCCGACGACATCATATTATTCGCTACCAAAAAAGAACATCTACAAAGCATGCTCACAGACTTAGAGAGAGAAAGCCGCAAGGTAGGTCTCACGATGAACACTTCTAAAACTAAAGCTATGACCAACGCTATCGAAGATACAATGATCATCAATGGCCAGCCAATCGAGTTTGTGAAAGAGTATACCTATCTAGGTCAACAAATATCAACTACTAATATAATGTCTAAGGAAATAGATACAAGGATAGGGAATGCATGGAAGTGCTACTGGGGTCTTAAGGAAATTATGAAGAACACGGAAACTAAGATGGCTGTTAAATCCAAGCTATACAATACCTGCATACTCCCAGTTCTAACCTACGGCTGCCAAACTTGGGCGCTCACTAAAGCACAAAATCGGAAACTGGCAACCTGCCAAACAGCAATGGAAAGGAGCATGATGAGCATAAGAAAATGTGACAGAATAAGTAACAGAACCATCAGAAAACGCACTAAAATTGAAGATGTAACAACTAGAATCAGAAAGCTTAAATGGAGATGGACTGGTCATACAATAAGAGGTATTAATAAGTGGAGCAAAGATATCATCTTTTGGTACCCAAGGAATAGGAAAAGGAAACGAGGTAGGCAGTTTCGAAGATGGGAGGATGAAATTAAGTCTATAGCTGGAAAAACATGGTCAAGGAAAGCACTTGACAGAATAGAGTGGAGGAAGATGGAGGAGGCCTTTGCCAGGATTGGGCAAACAGACCAAGTTGTTGGTGTCATTGACTCATCAGAGTCGTCAGATTAAGTGTTTAATATTATGTATCATATTTTGTGTCTGAATAAAGGCTTATATTATTATTATTATGTGTATCTCAATCCATAATACTCGGGTACCATCATAAGGAAGATACCCGGTCCTTTGGAAGGCTTACGTGGGGACACGTATCCAACACGCAGAGGCCCTTTAGAGAACTTTACTGTGTTGTGGGACACCAGCCGCAGCCTGCCCATGACTGCACTATAGAGATACAGTCCTAGGCAGTCCGCGGCCGATGTAGGACTATTTCGAGATATGGATAGCAAAATAAACTGGGCTATGGAATGGGATGTTAAATGGGCCGGTATTTGGGGACTATTGGAAGACTATGGCACCTGCCTTTCTACTAAAATATAGCAAAAAATTGTTGGCAGGTGGTGACTCGCCCTCTCACTGTATGGGCCCCCGAAACAAGTCGCTGCAATAGTGCGACAAGGGGGCAACATATTGTGAGCAGCTAAGGGTGGAGAGGCATCCCTGGACTTTAAACTACGATCACGCGCTCCCTGAGGGTCCAGCATCACGTGCCCACTCGCCACTTACGATTCGCATCCACCCTTCGAGCTAAAAGCTCTCGCGACTCCACTCTGGCCGGCCGGTTAAGGCAAGCCAGAGGTGGGGGTCCTGTCCTCGTCAGGCTTCACTCCAACCGGCCGGTGAAGGCAAGCCGGAGATGAAGACAGGGGCCTCCCCCGGGAGCACTCGGTTCCCGCGGGGTCGCTACTCCCCGACACCCCGCCACAAGGTGTCCTGCGGGTTGACTGATTGCACGGGTGGAATATCTACTGTCACGTAGACAATAGATATTCCAACCGTGGGCGATGGGGTCGTCACATCCCTACGCATTATTATTATTATTATAAAAAGTATTATGTCCTATGGAATTCTACTATGGGGCAGGGCAGCAGATATAGAAACTATATTTATCTTACAGAAAAGAGCCATTCGCTCTATATATAATTTACGTGCTCGGGACTCGCTAAGAGATCTCTTTAAGAATACTGGTATCCTTACTGTACCATCACATAATATTTTGCATGTACACAAAAACGCCGACTTACACACAAGAGTAGGAGATAAACACTGTTATGGCACAAGGAACAGAAATAAAATTGAAATGCCATTTTACCGGTTAGCCAAAGTTAAAAATTCATTTATGGGTCTAGTTATACGCTTTTACAACAGAATTCCACATTTTATTAAAGAGTTTGGTAGTGCTAAATTCAGGTAAAACTCATGTAAAAAATATATTAGTTCAGAGAGCCTATTATAGCATTAAGGAATATATGGAAGATGAAAATGATATATTATGAAGTTAGATATAAGTTACAGATTATGTAATATTGACATGATTTTAAAAGAGCAACTATTTAATATGATTAATTACCATAAAATGACATTAATAAGTTTTATGCTGGGAATAATAATATTATTATTTAATACTTATACTTACCTTATGTTGCTATTAATTATACTCTAAGAATATCTAGGCGCCATATTTTAATTATTGAGTTTTCATCTAGCAAAATTTCAAGGAACAGATATTATTATGTACCTATTTAAATCATTCTTATTATAGGTATTCTTATAAACATTTCCCTACCCATCCCTAAACTCGTACGTTTATTCGTATTATTAAAACTTCAAGTAATTATCAATTAATTTGTGTTTCAGTCGTTTGTTTCATCTTTCGGTGTCAAGTTGCTATCGTTTGCGTTAGCGGGAACTACCTATGCGGGTTTTCCTTTGAAAACGCGGGCGAAGCCGCGGGCGGAAATCTAGTGAATAATATAAATAAGAAAACATAAACATTAAGGTCTATACATATCGCTGCAGTGCTGATACATGTAAATATGGCCCTTATGCGTCGCAACGACAATAATTGATGACGTCACAGCGCAGTAGTTTACTATGCAAACATAGTTTTTCAGTTAATTATTGTAAAAATTATCAAAATTAAATAATTTTTTTTGTAATTGATAGAGCAAATCGGGAGCAATTTTTTTGCAAAAAAATTTTTTATGAAAAGTGAATATTTTTCATTCTATAGGGAAATCAAGTTTTCAGTATTTGGATTTTTTTAAAAATTAATTATAAATAAACTAATAATTATAGAAGTGGAGCAATTACTGATTCTGATGGAGCATTGAAGGAGCAATTTTTTTGCAAAAAAATTTTTTATGAAAAGTGAATATTTTTCATTCTATAGGGAAATCAAGTTTTCAGTATTTGGATTTTTTTTAAATTAATTATAAATAAACTAATAATTATAGAAGTGGAGCAATTACTGATTCTGATGGAGCATTGAAGGAGCAATTTTTTTGCAAAAAAATTTTTTATGAAAAGTGAATATTTTTCATTCTATAGGGAAATCAAGTTTTCAGTATTTGGATTTTTTTTTAAATTAATTATAAATAAACTAATAATTATAGAAGTGGAGCAATTACTGATTCTGATGGAGCATTTAAGGAGCAATTTTTTTGAAAAAAATTTTTTTATGAAAAGTGAATATTTTTCATTCTATAGGGAAATCAAGTTTTCAGTATTTGGATTTTTTTTTTAAATTAATTATAAATAAACTAATAATTATAGAAGTGGAGCAATTACTGATTCTGATGGAGCATTTAAGGAGCAATTTTTTTGCAAAAAAATTTTTTATGAAAAGTGTATATTTTTCATTCTATAGGGAAATCAAGTTTTCAGTATTTGGATTTTTTTTTAAATTAATTATAAATAAACTAACAATTATAGAAGTGGAGCAATTACAGATTCTGATGGAGCATTTAAGGAGCAATTTTTTGAGATATTAATAATAATAAAAAAAAAACTTTCCGCGCTAACTTCCTTCCGGTGATAAAAATTAACATCTAAATAAATGTTTCAATCTCTGTGCTCAAAATATCTTAGTTAATCTATATTTACTTGAAAAAGCTGAAGAGTGTTTGTTTTAACACTCTAATCTCAGAAAGTACTGGTCCGATTTGAAAAATTATTTTGGTGTTAGATAGCCCATTTGCCGAGAAAGGCAATAGGTTATATATCGCACAGCTTGTTTCATATAAATTGTACTTCTTTTTTATTTTTAAGTAAGCTCACTATAATTTTAGTTGCTCAAAGAGTGAACAATAGTGTAATTTATATCTTAGGTTAGTCAATTTCTCTATAAAAGCATAATACCTTATTTCAGCACATTTTCTTGCTAAATTTCTCAATATGCTCACTGTGTCTGAGAGCATTGGTTGTCTTGTGCAAGCGAGTATTGCATATATCCATTGGCCTTAAATAAAAATATTTCATTTACATATTGTATACCAAATATCAATTAAAATATAATACGGATAAAGAATAATTCAAGATCATAATTTAGTGGCAATAAATGTAAATTCTCCTTTTAGTTGTTGTATAAACTAATTCATAGTCAAAATGATTGAAAACAAATTTGTTTACTAATTTTAACGAAGTATTTATTGTATTTCTTCCATTTCGCTACATTTACTCATCTTTTAGAAAAAATTTCACCTCCAACATAATGTTTCGCTATTTAGATGTGATACTATTCATTATAAAATCATAAACTCACAATACTAAATAGTGATACAGGTGAAGAAAGAAGAAAATGTCTCAAGAGTAAATAATATCCACATTCATCTCCAGTAAGTTATTTATGGACATTCATTTACCTGTTTTATAAGGGATAGTTTCCCCAGGTTTAATTTTATTTAAAGATTCAATTAATATCTCCAATCCATTATCTAGAATAGTATGATTTAGACCAAGAATACATGTTAATGTAGGTTCCCGAGTTTCAAAAAATTCTCTCCATTCCTCACTATTGGTATGGTCCAATGCAATGCTTGTAACATCCTTTGCCCATTGTGCCTTCTTTGCTAACAAGCGTGAGATATACATGCGACTTTCTGAAAAATCCGCAACTTGTACATTTTGCCATTCTATAGTTGGTTTTAAATTATCTGGTGCTTTCATGGGAGGGACCTGTAACAGCAAATGAGTAATTCTGAACCAGGAGTAAATGCTTAGAACTTTATTTTATGTTTTTTTTTAGACCACATCTCAGCTTAACATCAGGCGAGATTGTGGTCAAGCGCTTCCCTATAACCAATAAAAAAAAATAACAGTATTGTTACCTGTTCGACAAAGCACGACTGATTCCGGGAAAATTTTGAGCAGTCTATGTTACACCTGGTGACTGTGGCATGGTTTCGTCTCTCATTCATTACCTTTAATAGGTACTCTTCACCTGTTGTCGGTATTTCTTTAAGTTCAACATTTTTAGAAATTTGAAAGCAAGGAGATCTCAATGAATCTTCTTGTTCATCAGTTTTATGTTTAGCTGACATTTTAGGATTGAATTTAGGATAGGAGGATAGGTAAGTAGAGGTACCTAAGTATTTAGGTTTGTAATAAACAATTAGCAGCTAACACATACAAATTGCACCAATAGTATTTAGTGATCAAATTTGTTTATAAACACAACTATAACTAATATTCAAATCAAATCATTCTTGAAATTTGAATTTAATAATCCAAAATTAAAAACACAAAATATGAACACTCTGTCAACACCACGCGGTCAACACAGTCTGTCAGTGTCATCACAGAGCAAGTACAAAATATTGTCTGTTGATTGTCTGTCATCTGTGTCAGTCTGTGGTCAGGTGGTTAACCTGGGTTAACCTATTTTTAAATTTTCTCCTATTGCCACCTATTGCCGATTACGATGAGATTTTTATATTTTATGATGACGTGACTTAATGCGGTAGACGCTTGATTTTTTTTTGTGTGTTATGCTGAAAGATAGGCTAATTCAGTATGGTAACATTTAATAACGTTAGATTATTGAGTGGAATAAAACAAGTAATAACTGCGTTAAAAACAACCGACTTCAAACTTGCACTTGCAAAATTCACAAATACCTACAGACAAAAATGCTCATAAAATAAAAACTACTGGGCCTATCCGAATAAAATTTTTATGGGACCATGTTGCGGGGTGCAGTACATTATTTGAATTGCGTCACGTAACTGCTAATGATATTGTTACAGCATTTAAGACACTTAATTTAAAAAATACTTGTGATCTTTGGGGAATGTCCGTAAATTTAGTTAATAATATAATAGAAAATATTGCAAACAATTTAGCTTTCATATTTAATAGGTGTTGTGACTATGGTACATTTCCTAATTTACTAAAGTTTAGTAAAGTTATACCTCTATTTAAAAAAGGTGATCAAGAAGACTGTAACAACTATAGACCTACTAGCGGTCCGCCCCGGCTTCGCCCGTGGTACATATTAACGTTTTCTCTACATAAGAACCATCCTCGTACTTCAAGGAATATAATAAAAAAAGAATTATCGAAATCGGTTCAGCCGTTCTCGAGTTATGGAATTACAACGAAAAGTGGCATTGATTTTTATATATTAGATCTCGATTTTACCAACATTAAGTAAAGTTTTCGAAAAGTTAATATTAAACCAATTGACTAGTCACTTTGCTTCTAATAATTTGCTGCACACCAAACAGTTTGGTTTCACAAAGGGGCGCTCAACCACAGATGCTGGAGTTGCACTACTAACACATATATATAAGGCATGGGAAATCTCAAAAAATGCTTTGGGGATATTTTGTGACCTCTCCAAGGCATTTGACTGCGTTGAACATTGTACTTTATTGCGTAAACTTAATCACTATGGGATTAAAGGACAAGCTCAGAACCTCATAGCCTCATACCTTCATGATAGGATACAAACTGTAGTTGTTAATGGAGAACGTTCTAGCGGTGCGTCAATTAACATTGGTGTTCCACAAGGATCTATTTTAGGACCCTTCTTGTTCTTGGTATATATCAATGATCTACCTTATTATTTACAGGATAGGTGTGAAATAGTTCTGTTTGCAGATGATACCTCATTAATATTCAATGTGGATAGGCATGACCCAAATGTTGACGAAGTGAACAGTACTCTTTTACACATATCCGACTGGTTTACTGCTAATAATTTATTATTAAATGCCAAAAAAACAACTTGTGTTGAATTTTTACTACCTAACGTTAAAAAGTTGAGCAGAAATATTACCTTGAACGGGGAGGTATTACACCCTACAGAATCGACTGTATTTCTTGGGTTAACATTGGACGAGAAACTACAGTGGGGAGCCCATGTCAACACCGCTGCAGGTAAGCTCAGTTCAGCAGCATATGCAGTCCGAAAGGTAAGGCATCTCACCGATGAAGATACAGCTAGATTGGTTTATTTCAGCTACTTTCATAGTATTATGTCCTATGGAATTCTACTATGGGGCAGGGCAGCAGATATAGAAACTATATTTATCTTACAGAAAAGAGCCATTCGCTCTATATATAATTTACGTGCTCGGGACTCACTAAGAGATCTCTTTAAGAATACTGGTATACTTACTCTACCATCACAGTATATATTTAATAATATTTTGCATGTACACAAAAACGCCGACTTAAACACAAGAGTAGGAGATAGACACTGTTATGGCACAAGGAACAGAAATAGAATTGAAATGCCATTTTTCCGATTAGCTAAAGTTAAAAATTCATTTATGGGTCAAGGTATACGCTTTTACAATAGAATTCCTCATAATATTAGAGAGTTTAGTAGTTCTAAATTTAAAACTTATATAAAAAATGTACTAGTTCAGAGAGCGTACTACAGTATTCAGGAATATATGGACGATAAAAACCCATGGAGGGTTGTCGCGTAAAAACCACAGGACAGTTCTTTGTATATTATGATATATTATGTATTTAGATATAAGTTACATATTATGTAATATCGACATGATTTTAAAAGAGCAACTATGGAGTTTCTTGCCGATTCTTCTCCATAGATCACTGCTTTCCGAATCGGTGGTAAATGTTAAAATAATTATGTAATGACGATTCGAAAGTGCTACTAAATAGTAGTCTAATTGAATAAATGAATGTTTGAGTTTGAGTTTGTTTGAGTTTGAGTTATGGGACCAATTCGACACCATCCCGCATCGAACAAAAAAAGAATGACGTAAATCGGTTCAGAAACCTCGGAGTAATCGGTGTACATACATAAAAAATAAAGAAAATACCGGCCGAATTGATAACCTCCTCCTTTTTTTTGAAGTCGGTTAAAAATGTTTTCAAATGCCATTAAATAAATTTACGGAAACAAAAAATAACACCGCCTTGCAAAGGTCGTTGACAATTCGCACATGCAGGATTTAATTATCATTTTTAAATTAGGTATTTACTCAAAAATAAAATAAAACCAAAAATCAAACACAAAAATGTTACCTACTTGATGTTGAGCATCAAGTAACATTTTCCAGTTTCCACACTAGATCGAAACTTAAAAGATAACATGAACTTTGCATATCTTGCTTATTGTTTAGGTATGGTTTTACACACTAATTACAATATTTAACATTAGGAGAGTTGTTTTTAACTAAATAACAAATCAAGTAGGTACTAATTAATACACTTAGGGCTGATTTTTCAATCCTTGGTTAAAACTTATCCGTCCAATAACTTATTAAGGATCAGTGTACAATGCAATAATTCCGAGCGCGGGGACCGAATCGAGAATTTCCGAAAAATTCAAACCTTTCCTCTTTGTTTTATTAGTATACCTACTTAGATATTATGTGTGATATTATGCGTATTAAAAAATAGATAGGGTCACGGACCACGGTAAAATTAAATATTCTTCACATATCTACTGTAATTATTACGATTGGGATAAAGAAGACCACTGTTTGACTTCATCTGATTTATTTAAAAATTTTGTTTTTGTTATGGCTTTTTTTAATTTGATATTAAATATTTGCCAAAAAATATAAACGAAGAAAGTGAGTATTGCTCTAAATCGGAAAAGAATTATTTTAGACATTGGATACATCATACAAGAGATAATGTTATATTTTCTTATACTCTCTTTTAATAATATATTGTTTTTCAAATATTTTCCATTCCAAGCTTATAAAATCTGTGTCATTGCAGAATTTCTTTGTCGGCGATCGATTGAACTTCGATGTTATTATTGAATGAAGGGTAAAATTTGAATATTTAATTATAGACTGGTCAAATCAATCAATTTTATGGAAACAGGTTTTTTATAATGTAGTCGTAGCATGCGCATCACTTGATAACGGGTTTTCACAATATTAAATAACTAAATAATAATTAATATTAAAGACAAATTTTATTTAAATAAGTTGGTTAAATAAAAGTTATTTTGTGTTAAAATTATTTTATACGAGTTACTTAATTATCGATCAAATATATTATATTTTTTTTGTTAACTAAATAAACACGTCTTATTATACAAAAATATAAAAGGAATGTGACAACTCTCAATGATAAAGAATGAACTACCTTTTACACTTGTTTACACGCACATCAATTATAGAGGTAGGTTAAGATTAAAAAGCCTATTTATTTGTGAGTAAATTTGTGCGTATAAAATTGGTCAATACATCCGGCTTTATATGGATTATCTCTTCAATATTAATTATGCTTCAAATAAATAAATAATTAAAAAGTTTGGAAAATCCAAAAGTGCACGCCTCATAATCTCATCCTTTACAATAAAATTGATTATTCATAAAGGTGTATATAATATAAGTATGTAGATACACTTTTTCTCATGTGCCAATGCTCTTGTACTGTCTCAAAACAGTTGGAAAAGTAAAGAAAGCGGTACCGTAATAATTGAGCTATTTTTCTTGTGGCCCCACCTAGATATGAAACTGCGCAGGTTTAAGGGACTGACTACCAACTTATTTTTTTAAACCTTGGCTTATAGTATAAAGAATCGAGTTTATAATGGTGAATTTTGAGTACCTACACTATAAATAAAAATAAAAAAAAGTCGATATTTTTTTTGTTTATTTAATAACAATTAAACCACATCGAATCAGACCCTGAAAAATGAAAGGGTTCTATTCCTGAGCATACTCAAGCGTAAGAGAAAAAAAAAGACTCGATTAGTAAAGTATTTCGGTCGCTATCGTGTTAACAAGAAAATCCTCCGCACATACAGACAAACGGACGTCCAAGACAGAACTTTTTTAAACTGTTTTTTAACTAGTTTAAATAACAAAAACCGGCCAAGTGCGAGTCGGGCTCGCGCACAAAGGGTTCCGTAGCAGCAAATATAATAAATTACAGTTAAATCAACCTATCTCAAAAACTATAAGAGATACTTTGATCAAACCAAAAATCGTTGAAAGAGTTAATTAGCATGCATCACCTCTATTTTTTTTAGAATTTTATACCCCGTAGTTATAAAAATAGAGGGGGGGGGGACATACTTTTTACGACTTTGAGAGCTGATATCTCAAAAACCGTTCACTTTAAGAAAAATGTTTTTTAGAAAACTTTATATCATTTTAAAAGACCTTTCCATTGATACCCCACACGGGTATGTACATCGAAAAAAAAAATTTCATCCCTCAGTTACATGTATGGGGGGCCCCACCCCCAATTCTTTTTTTTACTATTTAGTGTCATATTTTTGTAGCGGTTCATACAACACATATTCCCATCAAATTTCATCACTGTAGTACTTATAGTTTCCGAGTAAATCGGCTGTGACAGACGGACAGACGGACAGACGGACAGACGGACATGACGAAACTATAAGGGTTCCGTTTTTGCCATTTTGGCTACGGAACCCTAAAAATGACATCAAAAATATCATGAATGTTAAAAATAGTGTTTTTTCTTAATATGTGTGTGTATGTATTATCTTACAAGTGCAATGTATGATACATAAAGACATTTTAAGTTTGAAAAATCAGATGTTTTGCGCGAAGTGACAGTAGTACCACCTCAACGCTTCGCTTATGAGGCGTGCAATAAAATTACTGTTTAGTCTCCACACGAATCAAATCTTGATTTACATAACTATGACCTAACTATAATAACTAATAAGATGTATAAGCATGTCCCTTAGGGTTTCGGGTCTGTTATTATTGGAAAGTCGGATTATTATTTGAAATAGCATATGATATTCCCAAAGCTACTTTCATAAGGCAATGAATATAATATTATAATGCGCGATTGTAGCTACATACATGCATTGTTCAAAACTAAATTATAAATGCTTATTGTTTTTAAGAAATTATATTTGATTCAAGCAAAGGTTTGTCTTTAATCATTTATTATTGAAAATATCGTTATTATTAATAAGTTCGTATCTTTAATCACACGTCAACTTGTTATTTAATATTATGATATTATTTGACAAAAATAATTACGTTAATTGAACAGTTAGGTACTTTAAATTAAAAAAAAAAACAACAATACATTCGAGAATTCCTTGTTAAACTGATTAAACATAATTATGTAATTAACACATTTTTTTTTGTCAAACGCTTCAATTTAGGTTAAGTAATAAAAAGCAAATAAAAAAAAAAAGTGTGTCTAATTAAAATGATTAGCACAAAAATAATACGTACAAAATGCATTATTCGTACAGTAGGTACGTTGAAATGAAACTTGCATACTGCATATTTTTTTATTTGGATTTCTTTTGTAAAGGTCACACGAGTTCATTTTTTTAAATATTATACGACAATGCTTTGTATAAAGTTGCTGGGACACCCCAGCAGCGGTATACTAAGCCCCAAGGAGGTTATAGTTCTACTTACGCTGAGTACGTAAAAAATACTAATAAAATTCCAGACTATTTTTTTTGACAAATAGATGAATACATATTTAAAGTTCTGTGTGTACACTCCTAACAAGGAACCCGCTTAACTTTGCTACCCGCACGTGACCTATAGATTATGTTTTCATAGACAAAATGCTCACATTAGCGAAGCAGTATGTGCCGGCTGCGCGAAGCTACCACCAATAGTCGGACACCCAGACACCAAGACTGTATGTATACCTATTACATAGTTTGAATTTTAAAATTTTTCATTCAAATTATTGTTTATCAATTATTATGTTACGTGATACATAAAAAGTTATATGTTATTTATTTTACACTTTATTGCACACACATAAGAAAGTACCTACAAATACAGTAAAAAATAGAGAAAGATATACGTACAAACGGCGGCCTTATCGCTATTATAATTATTATTAGCGCCCATGACGCGTTTTTTTACATAAGAAGTAAATTTTAATTTTATTTTTATATGCATTAATTTTGACAACGTAACAATTTTTTAGACCTAGTTTTCATACGCGTAAAAAAAATTAGATATTATAACAAAAACTATGTAGGTACGTAAATAAAATATTTTCGACATGTTCTGCTTTCTAGATAAACATAACAATATGTCATGCCTTTGTAGGTGTCCTAAAATACTACATCTAAAAACTAAATCTAAAAACCTACCTTTGCATAATACAGTTATCATGCGCAAAATATCGCATGCATAATTATAAAAACATATTTAAATGTTTTGATTAAATTGATTTAACAATATAACTTAAGTATATCTGTTATTTTTGCTACAAATTATTTTTTTTCCGGTAGGTATTTATTTATATAATACAATGATACAAACCTTTATAATAGTTTCTATATTTAGAGTAAGGTTGCTATAAAATTATAAATACTGGACAAGTTTCTGCATTCGAATATTTACTTGTAACAGATTCTGATTATATAATAAGCCATCTAGATTCTAGATTAATCATTATCTTCAAAATTATTAAAAAAAATACTGATTGGAAAACATTCCACACTAAAATAAAGTTTAAAAATATTGCAAATAAAGAATCGTTATCTACGATTCGTGTATACTTATGTATACCTATATTTATTAGACATTTAAAAACAAATTACCTTATTTAAAAAATAATGAAATGCACTCATAAATAAAAATTAGCTTGCAGCGATATTCTATGCTATCTAAAATTTATAAAAAATTGTAAAAATAATATATTACCTCATTTCAAAAATAATGAAATGTACTTATAAATAAAACAATTAAGTTGCACTGATATCCTATTGTGCTATTTAAGTTTCATGGCAAACCACAAATCTTGTTGTTATACATAACCCGTTGGAGGCAACATATTTCGGCTACATTGTTATACATATTTACATAAACTATATTTACATAGTCGCTTACCATTTCGTTCTTTCATGTCAAGACCAAGGTCACTCTGACTTCAACAAAAGTTCGTGTTTGTCGCGGCAAAGGCGCGATGGATACTGCTCCGTGTAATTATATTCAGTGTATAATATAGTCTAGCAACGTCTACCACGGTCAAAATATTTTGAAGGCGCCTTTTTGAGTTGAGCAATTTTGTGTTTATCGATTTTTGGTGGGTGTGCTTAAATGTTTTTAATTGACAATGTTTCCGTCGTGAGCCAATATCGATGGGAATTTGAATGTTGTGTGAAGTGTTGATTTTTATGTGAAGTAGACCGGTACATAGCCACAACTCCTTGGTTAAACGAGCTCTCAAGCGGTTGTGGGTTAAATGTCTGGATTGCCTGGGAATGCTCATAAATTTATTATGTATTACTTTTAAATAGAAGTTATTATACCTATTACATATTATTTAATGTTCAAGTTGCCTTGTTATCGTCATGCCTCATTTGTATAAGTTGAAGTATGACCGAAACTAACCGATACAAAAACCCTTAGGTACTAGCATCGGATTTTATATGTTATTATTTCCATAAAGTTTTATAAATTTGAGTGTAACGATTTTCAATTTACATTAAATTATCCAAATCCGTATTCAATTGAACCACGATTGAGTGTACCTACTAATAATCGGATAATGTATAATTATACTTTAAGGTGACAGAATCTCAAGAGGAATAGTCTTTTTTTCTATCTTCATGGTAAATAACCTTGATATAAATGATATATCAATATCGATATGGTTATTATGTAAACGATATTGGATACGATTGGATAATATGATCGATTCTAATTTCTTATTGAAACTTTTAAATAATACTACATAGTATAATATACCTAACGTATAGCATATTATATAAATAATAAGTGTAAAATTAAAATTAATTAATTTTTGAAATGCACCATTATATTTTAAAACCACAGACACGGTCAGAGCTATTCAGTTTAAAAAATAATCATCGAAATCGGTTCACGCGATCGCAAGTTCTGAGCCATGAAAAGAAAATGCAGTCGAATAGAAGACTCTTTTTAAAAAATATGACTGTATTAATTAGCTTTGTTAAAATCCGACTCACACCAATTTAATATCAGTATTTTTTTGTTTACTTTTATTGCAAAAATGCAAATACTTTATGACCCTAATGAGACCTCATCGCTTTTCCTCCAACATTTTATATTATTTTTCTCATTTTCCTTTATTCGCCTTCACGGTCGTGATGTGGTTTTAAGAATCATTGCATACATTAACTCTTGTAATGATATGTAGGGCATGCAGAACCGAGTCCGGTTCCAAGTTTCTGAAACCCGGTTCCAAATCGATCTCAGAACCGGGTAGAACCGGGTTACCCGGTTCTTTTATAATACTTCGGAAAAAATACGAAATTAAACATAAGTATCTGTAAAAATACCTGATGGGCCTTTTATTTTACGCGGCTTGTGTCTTATTTTATTAAATTATTAAAGAAACAAAATTTCAATACTTCTCTTTTCTTTATTTATAAGTCTCATAAAAGTACCTTGTTATCTTAATATCACATATAAACTTAAACCTTATTCATGAACTGCAAACTGTAAAGCAAAAATCCGGCCAAGTGCGAGTCGGACTCGCGCTCTGAGGGCTCCGAACAAACCTATTTTTTATAATGTTGTAACTTTAAAATTTATGTTTCTTGCAATTTTTCCTTTATCTGTATTATAAGACGTTACTTTTACCAAATTTCAAGGCTCTGTGTTCATGAAAAGTACCCAGCTGTAGGTTTTGAGTCCCATGCGAATGTCGAAATTTGCGAAAATTTTCAGCATTTACGGCTGTATCTTTTGATGCGTTGGCTTGTGAGTTTGACTTTTTCACATAAAAGGGACCGAAGACTTGAGTATTCGATATAAATTTCAGCTTGATACCAAAAACAAAAACATGACTGGATCATTATATGAAACAGTAAAATCAAAAGCTTTTCAAATTCACGACAAATCTAATAAAAATATTTCTGTAGCCTAATTTTCGTCATTTTCAAAGCCAAATTTTTTTTTGGTAATACAACCGTAGGAAACTTATAGCATCTAAGGTTAGACAACCAATCAGAGCCACGCTTGAGGCGTGGAACGAAAATTCGCGATGCACGTGAGTCTGACGTTGCCAGATACAATAAATTTGTTAAAATAAAGCAGCAAAATATAAATAATACTTTATATTTTAATATTTTGGTCGGAACCAGGAGAACCGGGTTTCATACTATTTATACCCGGTTCTCAAGATCATCAAAAAACCCGGGTTTACCCGGGTTTTTCGGAACCGGGTAAACCCGGGTGCATGCCCTAATGATATGTCCACATTAGAGTGTACATTTATTATTATTTATAGTTTTAATATATTAATGGTTATTAAGATGATTTATTATTGTGAAAACGTACATAACAGAACAGTAATTAAATAATAAATGGATACAACAAAGACAGATGTAGAAGATTAATTAACAATTTTGTTTGGTACTTAGTGCATATTAGTTAAGTGTGGCGTTATGTTTCGATAAAGTTTACTTAAGTTTTCACAGCTTCAAAACGATGTACCTACGGGCAATGTAACTTCAACAAGAAATATAAAACACAATAATGTAATTTCATTGTTTTTAAGTTAGTTTCGTTCAGTTTACATAGAAATAAATTTATTTCTGGACAAAGTAATTATTTGCTTTACATCCATACTAATATCATAAATGCGAAAGTAACTCTGTCTGTATGTCTGTTACTCAATCACGCCTTAACTACTGAACCAATTTGCATGACATTTGGTATATAGATATTTTAATACCCGAGAAAGGACATAGGCTACTTTTTATCACGGGAAATAGGTTAGGTTTTAACTGGAAATCCCACGAGAACGGGAACGATACGGGTTTTTCTTTGACTTCGCGGGCGAAAAGCTAGTATTAAATAAACGAGCGTTATAATTACATATTTAATGAAACTAAATTAGCGCGATTTGTATACCAGAACTAAATATGCCTAATTATTAAAATTTATTACCTATCTTGAAAAACGAATTATTTTACATTTAAAATAATAATGTTATCGCCGATCTAATTACTAACTCGTTCGTATTATGAATTTTAGTTTTTTGTTTACAAAATGATGTATTTTTAACAGATAATTCTATGCTTCTTATTCCCAAGCTGCGCAATTATTTCTAAAAACATGGTATTTATTTCATTGCCTATTGTTATAAATGCATGGGTAAGAATTTCTATTATTTTCTCCTAATTAAATTCTATTGTCTGTCTGGAAATTTGCTTTTCAGGCTTTCGGCCGCAAAAATTATATTTATATAATTAAATTCAAAATTAACTAGATTAGATTAGATATTTTGTTTATTCATCTAACTGAATATTTATATTTAATATCTTATTATATAATTGACTTAGAGAGTATGCTCTATTTTGGAGATTTTATATACTAATATTATAAAGCTGAAGAATTTGTTTGTTTGATGGCGCTAATCTCAGCAACTACTGGTCCAATTTGAAAAATTCTTTCGGTGTTAGATGGCCCATTTATAGAGGAAGGCTATATGCATCATCACGCTGATACCAACGGGGAGCAATGCGGGTGAAACTGTGGGGCACAGCTAGAAAACGTCATATTTGTTGCATATGATAATTAATCGATACAGTTTTATAAGCTCGAGATCACAGTGTGTCAATGTTTCTATAAAATGCACAACTAGGTCTCAAGGTTTCGATATTAATTAGCTTTATATTATATTGAGTGGAATTTCTATTACATTCGCGGACATATACCTACCTTTCATTTCCGTAGCTGCACAACTGGTTTTATTTAAAAGCATTGTTTAAGACAATTATTCTATATTTATCGATCAATGCTGCCGCTTTTATTTTGGTTCCTATTGTATATGCAATTTTAATTGATTCGCGATTTGTTACTGGTTTATTGAATACGTTGGTTTATTAATAAGTATGATAACTGTGAAAGTATTCGTTAAGATTATAATAATAAAACAATTTTACATGTTATTAAAACAAATATGTTAACGCAATAATATATTTAATGGTTGAGATTTCCTTAAGCAACTTACTTAATTTGGAAAATTTAAACACTTTGTCGTTTATGCCGTTTATGACTTAAATGTGACTAAATAAAAAATAAAATGACTAAATGTGTGTCAGAATATTATGTTTACACTTTCTTAGCTATAAACCTTAATTTACATAAATATAATGATTCCGTAATATTATAAATATTTAGAAAGTGGTTTAAAAATAGCCTCAGAGAGTTCAGAGTATGGTAATTTCCGCCGTTTGCATTCTAATCGTAATCTGGTTGAGTAGACCTTTAAGAAATAATGAGATCACAGTTAATATCTTAATTTATATAATATATCACAAATCACAATGTTTGTCCTCAATGGACTCCTAAACCACTTGACCGATTATAATAAAATTCGCACAGCATGTGCAGTTCGATCCAACTTGATAGATAGGATAGGTTTTATCCCGGAAATCCCACGGGAAAAAAGGGTTTTCTCTGAAAATGCGGGCGAAGCCGCGGGCGGAAAGCTAGTCTTAATATATATAAATAATATTATAAAGAGATTATATCTTGTACTTTATTAGAATTATATTTATACTAGCTGACCCGGTAAACGTTGTTTGATATAATCATCATCATCATCATCAGCCCATATTATACGTTCCCACTGCTGGGACACGGGCCTGCTATGAGGGTACAGGCCATAATCCACCACGCTGGCCAAGTGCGTGTTGGCGGATGACACATGTCGTCGAACTTTTTAATTCTTCGACATGTCGGTTTCCTCACGATGTTTTCCTTCACCGTTCGAGCACCGTTTGATATAATGCTAAGCACCGTTTGATATAATGCTAAGGGGAAAATATAGTTTTTGAATTTTTTTGCGATGTAACTGATGAGTCATAAAATTTGAAGGGATTTCAAAGGAGTTAGTTTTAAAACAACACTTAGTATAATATTTTGTAATTTAATAAGTTTAATATAAAAGTATATTTTCGTCAAAATTTTAAAATTGTTATTATAACCGCCTGCGGTGTCACGGTTACCTTCTAACGACAGATACCTATGATGAAAGTTTTATAAATATTAAATATGTAAATTAACTATACTTATATAGAATTTGAAAGGTTTAAATTTTAATAGTTTCTTTATGAAATATTATGGTAACGAAGTTTTGGTGTATTTTCTGTTATTCAATAAAAAAATTAATAATTTGAAACAAAAGTGTATCGTAGTCACACTTTCGCATTTATATCATTCGGAAATGAATTAAGATCCACTATAAATTTATCGAATTCATGTGCTTTTCCTCTAATAAAGTATCGAACATCCGCACCGGGTAAAATACTGCAGTCTTACAAAAAGACTGATCACGTAAGTATTTGTCGGAAGGTCAGTGAAAAATATGTGAAATGCATATAAAATAAAATCACGGAACCTGGAACAAATCTCACAGGAATAAAACTCACAGTATGAATATTAATACCTATAAATAGAAATGCGAAAGTAAGTGTCTATTTTTAATATTATTATAAGTGCAAAATTAACTCTATTTGTCTATTTCTTCTTCAGGCCTACCCCCTGAGCGATTTGGGCGAAATTTCTCAGAAAGATAGTTGGAGATCAGAAGATATAGGTTTTTTCTTAACTACGCGTGCAAAGCCGCGGGTGGAATGCTAGTGTAAAATAATACAATAATGCCTGAGAAATGTTTACGTTACAAAAAAACCTTGAAGTGTTAAGTTATTTTCTAAAATCTTTTGCCACATCCTGTGACAAATTAAAAAAACGGACATGACACAGTATCTCAGTGATAGATGACGAAATAGTTTTGAAAAATGTTTGATTAATTTAAGAAATTAATAAATATATTTTTAATTTTAGTGTGTAAGTTTAGATAAAGCTGTGTATTTTTATTTGGCAGTATGTTGTTATGATCACTGATGGTACTAAAAATCAATGTTGCTTTAATAGAATGACAAAAATTTACTATTGTTATAATTATGAGAAGAGCAGATTTGATGTTTTTATTTCACTTATAACTCATTTACGTAGATATAATATTACGTTAAAAAAGTGCCGAATTGGTAGAGCCGTTCTCGAGTATATTATACTAGCTGTTCCCCGCGGTTTCACCCGCATTGCTCCACTCCTGTTAGTCTTAGCGTGATGATATATAGCCTATTATAGACTTCCTCGATAAATGGGCTATCTAACACCGAAAGAGTTTTTCAAATCGGATAAGTAGTTCCTCAGATTACCGCGTTCAAACAAACTCTTCAGCTTTATAATATTAGTATAGATTATTGGGCTATGTAATGGTGTCTCGAAGGGCGTATATATAGGCCATGGTGTTAGACACATTAATCTATTTCAAAGACCTTCTGTGACGCTTTAACTGATAACTGGTTGGCCGCCAAACATACCATTAAACCATAATATAAATAAGTATAATCACTATCGACATAATTTTAATTAAGTCATCAAATATATACCAAAATAGGTATAATTATTTGGTATATATTTGATGACTAAACTAATTGTATCGACAGTCTGGTGCGCAAGAAAAGAATATCTTATCGAGTTAGGTCCTCATACAACTTCAATAAAAATAATTACTGCTAGAATAGGACTTTGTAAATCTCATTCTTTGCTATGGTCCCAAGCATATACCTTCCAGGCTTCCACTGAGAGAGATTAAATAAATTTTACTTTACTAAAAATATTGGCAGGTACTTAATCATACTTTAAGTAGGTACATTTGACTACCATTCAAGGTATTGCAATTAAAATTACAACTGATTATGCTATTATGAGGCATAATAGGTTTTACTAGAATCTAGAAAATTACTTTCTATAATTATGTTATTTTAACTGAGGCCATAGCAATGTCTGTGGCATCATTAGCTAAGTCAATGACCTATTAATCAGTTTTAGAATTAATGTGATAAACCCTTATTAATAATACTAATTAACCTCGTTTTCAAGTATAGGTCTCAGATTTAAAAATGATATTTATCTTGCGTAGTTGGTTCGTAGATTTTCGTGGTAACACATATTTTGTAAACATAAATATGTATTGCACTTTTTATTCATAACGTTTAAAGATATCGTGAAAGTTTAATCAGATTGACTGATATCTCTGAATGCACAGCCAAACTACTGACTGATTAGTCAGAAATTTAGCATAAAGACAGCCACTATGATGTAGGCATCCGCTAAGGAAGCATTTTGATAAAGTAGGGAATGAAACATGCAAATTTAGTTTAAATAAAGAAAAATACAACAAGTGATAACTGCGTTAAAAACAACCGACTTCAAACTTGCACTTGCAAAATTTACAAATACCTACAGACAAAAATGCTCATAAAATAAAAACTACTGGGCCTATCCGAATAAAATTTTTATGGGACCAATTCGACACTATCCCGCATCGAACAAAACAAGAATCACGTAAATCGGTTCAGAAACTTTGGAGTAATCGGTGTACATACATAAAAAAAAAAAAAAACATACCGGCCGAATTGATAACCTCCACCTTTTTTTTGAAGTCGGTTAAAAAGGTGAAGTAATTTAAAGATTATTTGGTTAAAAAAATTGAAGTAGTGTAAGCCATAATCAGGCAGCCTACTCTATAATACAATTACTATAGGATTTAGTTAGCTAGAACGCAGGGCCTAATTACCTTTTTAAATAAATAACGTACCTAATTCATTACAACGATTTGTATCGTTCATAATTTTATCAATGTTATAATTAAATAATAATAATCGAAGGTATAGTAATATAAAAATAAATAAAAGCAAAATATGTAAATATAAATAAATATTTCAGCACGTTTTTACACACGACACGATTTGAACCCATACAAAGCTTTTCACTTGTGTTATGGAAACCAGATGCCTGATAAACATACATAATATTTAATTTTAAATACATGTACTTACATAGATAATTAACACTCATATACAGAGCAAACATAAATATTCATCAGTTCATCAAACAAATATTTACCCTGGATGGAAATCGAACCCACGAGCTCTGGCCTGGAAGGCAGGGTCACTATCTGGTTGATAGTACTAGCTAGTTGATAGTACTAGGTCAATCAAATTAGTAACATTAATAATTCTGGTAAATGGTGAGTATGATTAAAAGGTGTTTGGGTAAAGTTGGCGTCGTGATGAACATTCGCGGCAAGTGATGAAACTTGTATATTTTAAAAGAGCAATACCTATATTGTAAGCAAAAGTTATTATGGACAAAAATCTCGAAACGTATTAGAAACAGAGATATTTGGTTTTGTATTATTCATTTACCTAAAATCTAGATGATTTATTATAAGATTTTTCCGAGTTTTTTAGGTTTTGTCCTTTATTTTTTTTAAGAATTCTAATCAAAACGTTGTGTTTGAACGCTTAAATACGCAATATATTGCTGTTTTAAAATATCCAAGTTTCATAACTGGCGGCGAAATGTAATCACGACGCCACTAGCCCATACAAAAGTACCCAAAACCCTTAGAACAATATATAACTTATCATTTTCTTTCTATAGTACGTCGTCGGTAGGCCCAGAACAGAGGCTCGAATTCGGTCCCCGGTAGATCCCTCCGAAGGATAACTTCTGCCTTTTATTTACATAACAGAAAATTACAACTTGCCATTCTTGGCAAATTTTATGAAAAACAAAAAACAGAAGTGTTTTTATTTTTTATTAGAGACGGACTAAATCTTGCATTTATTATATCAAAAAATACTAAATAGATTTTTAGATATTTGATGAAATATAAAATATTCTTTGATTTTGATGTGTGCAGAATGCACACGGCTTGCACATCGCATCTTCATGCAAGCAGCAGTCAAAAACAAACAATTGAAACACTAATATTTGGTCTGAGCCACTGTACGGTACATCAAATTTGGCTGGAACATAGTTTGTTTACGAAAAAACCAAATCTGGAAAAGTGAGCGTTAAAATCACAGTCGGTATACTACGCTTTTCAAGCTTCAGTCATGTATTATTATAACAGGCAATGGAAAGAATTAAAGATGGCCTAGCTGTAACTTCTTAATCGCGATTTAGGAGGTCTCACGCCATAATGCATTTGTCTTTGTTATGTAATGTTAAATACCCTTGTATTTAACTTCTGTGGTACCATTATAGAACTGTACCTGAAGCTTATTCAGTACAAGTTCTCCAAAAATATTAATGCAATAAATTAAAATATATATAGAAGCTAGGGCGGACGGCGATTATAGCTCCTTTGGAAAAAAATATTATAGTGCGATTTAACGGGGCTCTGGAAAATATGGCGCCATCTAGATTTTCGTGGTGTAAATTTTGTTGTAAGCTTTAAACATTGGTTTGTTTTATTGTAAAGCGAGATTTAAGAAGAATATTATCTATTTAACGCACAGTTTGACAAATACTTATCGACAAATAAAAATAATAAATATAATTTATCATACTTAACTGTTTTTGTTTCTAACTTCAGTACATAAATCAAATGTTTACTTGGTGGGTGGTTCTCATTGTTTTTCCCAATTATTATAATAGAATTTTATAGAATCTTGTATTAATAATTATATTATCTGTGACACAGTATATAAAAAACACAAATAAATAAACACAACAACAATATTCTTATCATTAAAGTTTCCACTTTGGTGAGGAAAATAAACTTTTCTAGTGAAAATAAATAAAAAAATGTTTTAAATTTGTATTAAAGTCCATATATGGTCTATAAAGACTGGTCAACAATGATTTTGTTGCCCTTGATGTGAAAGTGGTTTCGAATAATTTTATGCCTATAATTATATCTCTTAATATATATAAATCTCGTGTCACAATGTTTGTCCTCAATGGACTCCTAAACCACTTTACCGATTATAATAAAATTCGCACACCATGTGCAGTTTGATCCAACTTGAGAGATAGGATAGTTTAAATCCCAAATCGTTTTAGAGAAAGCGGGCGAAGCCGCTTGCGGTAAGCTAGTTTCATTATATATTATACTAGCGGTCCGCCCCGGCTTCGCCCGTGGTACATATTAACGTTTTCTCTACATAAGAACCATCCTCGTACTTCAAGGAATATAATAAAAAAAGAATTATCGAAATCGGTTCAGCCGTTCTCGAGTTATGGAATTACAACGAAAAGTGGCATTGATTTTTATATATTAGATTATATATATTTGTAGATATAGTAGGTATATTTGTTTTATATCATTTACTAGCTTACCGCCCGTGGCTTCGCCCGCTTTTTCTAAAACCTAATAAATTATATCCTAAAACCATCCTCTTGAATCACTCTATCTATTAAAAAAACGCATCAAAATCCGTTGCGTAGTTTTAAAGATTTAAGCATACAAAGGGACATAGGGACATAGGGACAGAGATAGCGACTTTGTTTTAAACACTATGTAGTGATTTATTGCAATGTTTTAGGTACTAATTGTTTTGATTTAGTTTTAATTAATTTACATAGAAATAAAAATAAAGAAAATTCATTGAAACTTATAAAATTGTACATTTTATAAGCATTTCTTATACATAATTATTATATTTATTAATTTTTTCTTAAGGACCATCTGCAGTAATTTGCTTACATGTAACGATTCCACGTACCCTGATACTTTTATGCCATCATTTTAGGTTTTTTTTGGATACGTTATTTCTGTTTCCTACATTATTATTGTTTCGAGGTTATCTAGAAATCTATCCAGGAGACTGTGGGGCAAGTATAGCTTTATATTCGCATTTGCTCATAAAGTATTGAAGTTTTTCAACATCTTTTGCACAATCTATACTAATATTAAAAATGCGAAAGTAACTCCGTCTGTCTGTCACTCAATTACGCCTAAACTACTGACCAAATTTTCATGAAATTTGGTATTTCCATATTTTGATTTGATAATATCTCCATATTTTGATACCCGAGAAAGGACATAGGTTACTTTTTATCACGGGAAAATGCCGCAATCCCGGAAATCCCACGGGAACGGGAACTATGCGGGTTTTTCTTTGACAGCGCGGGCGAAGCCGAGGGCGGAAAGCTAGTTTCTATATAATTTGGTTTAAAATTTACCTTAGATTTACCAAAACTGTACCTCTCCACAATTTACATTCAGCTTAGGTTATAAATTTTGTGAAATTTTCATCTTTTATGAATTTTCAACTCGCCCGTCCTGTAGGGCCTTCAGAATTTCAGATATACTTCTTTTATTTCTAGATTATCCCAATGGCGTACATTTCCATATTTATTGATTGTTTCTAATGAATTGTCTTTGTTCTAATTACACAAAATATAAAAACATCAAGGGAATTTGCTGTATCCACTTTATTGACCAAGTTCTACTCGGTTATTTCGTCTCAATACAAACCGAACATGGTTGTTCATAAAAATGATTTTATTTAGAGAAACCATAAATATATTTATACAGAAGCCTTATGTATGAGCGAAGATATGTGCAGAAAACGTAATTCACCAAAAAAATAAACATTGTTAATAACCCGTATTCTATATGAGAACTAAAAATATGAAAATCCAAATAAAAAAAACTAGAGCCAATCGAATAATTCTAATGAATATAGTCGCAAACTACATACTTGAAATATATAAATCTGTAGAAATATCAAGGGCAACAAACAAATAATTGTTTCTTCCATTTACAATATCTCAAAATTCTTCATAGATTTTTTTTATATTTGTACAATCAATAATATTGTTTATCGTACAACGTGATTAATAATGATTTTCCAGTACATTTGTTTTAAATAAAACCGTTCAACCAAAACATTAAACATACATATACATTATACACACATCATAAAGTCTAAGCTAGGCAGAGGTATATTCTGTTCTAGCTGCTCCGCGCGGTTTCACCCCCGTGGCTCCACTCATGTTGGTCGTAGCGTGATGATATTAGCCTATAACATTCCTCGATAAATGGGCTATCTAACACTGAAAGAATTTTTCAAATCGGACCAGTAGTTCCCGAGATGAGCGCGTTCAAATAAACAAACAAACTCTTCCGCTTAATATTAGTATAGTTTCACGTACATCTTATGTCACTTGCGAGCGGTCAGTCATCAAAGTCTAAAGCCCGGCATTCACTACACGCACCGCGAGCCGAGCCCCGAGCCGTACCAATCCGTGGACAAATCCGTCATCACCCACACACTACACGTCTATCACCTTCTATCACTCTCCGTCTCCAGACGGCGAGCGCCGCGCCGAGCCGCGAGCCGCGCACAACTACACATACACACGCAGATTTGTCCGCGGACTTGTCGCCAGCTACAAATCCAGCGGATGGGTGCGCCTGTGAATGGTACCCATAATGTCGCCTAACCAGTTTTGAACACTTTAAAGAACCCCTCTATCAACCAGAGAGTTCAATACTAAGGACATTTAAGTTGTTGTATTTTGATAGAGGTGTCTCTTTTGGTATGTACTTTTAACCGCTCAAAACCGGTTTTTATTTATTAATTCACCTTCATTTGTTTATTTCATTGATTTATTGTTTTTCGTGTCAGGTGCGTAATGCGTAATGGAACTCGTTTTTTTTACCAATAAGTTGTGATCAGATGATATTTTAAGTTATGTCGTAGGAAGATTATAAATTGTTGATACGGACATTTATTTTATCATTTGTGATTGTTGCTTTTCCGTATAACTTGGAATTGTAAAATTCTATCTATCTATTTTATTTTATTACGTAGGTACATTATGATTGTTATAATATCTACTTATGTATAAATTATTTATTTGAATTTAATTCCTTAACCCTTTATATTGAAATATCAAGTATATGTACAAGTTTATATCTACATATTTATGTAGGTATCTATTGATAATTTTATTTAATTCGCTTATTTATTTGCCATTAATTAAATAAAAAAAATTGCCATTAATTATCTTATTTTATTATTATGAAATATATTTAAAAGAACATAAATATAACGTAGGGGAGAGGGGGGCATAATGGGGACGTTAAGGAAAATACACAGTAACATGATCAACGCAATGTATTTATTAATTAAAATGAATCACAACACTTTGGTTACCTACTTATTAAACTATCATTTGGCATAGAATTTGGTGATGTAAATAAAATTAACTGCGTTAAAAACAACCGACTTCAAAAACGAAAAAGTAAAAAATAAAAAAGATTTGATATTATTAATTACTACATATTATTTAGATGTGCTATTTATTAAATAGGTTTGATGTCGGTGCACGGGCTTAATACTAAGTACTTAGTGTTTGGCACCGACTTCAAACCTATTTAATAAATAGCACACCTAAATAATATGTAGTAATTAATAATATCAAATCTTTTTTATTTTTTACTTTTTCGTTTTTGAAGTCGGTTGTTTTTAACGCAGTTAATTTTATTTAATACTTTTTAGTGTAATTTTCAACACGAATCAAACGAGCCCAAACTCGATAAAGTTGAGTCAATATATTACTGAGTTCCTATGGCCACCTTCCGATTCCATCATCAAATCAGCTCTATGTCATGATAATGTTTCATCGCTATCCAATTTACACACTTATACAAAATTTCAGCTCAATCGGTTACCGGGAAGTGAATCAAAGTTACTTGCTACATTCCAATTAAGTCATCGAGTACAGACAAAAATGCTCATAAAATAAAAACTACTGGGGCTAGCCGAATAAAATTTTTATGGGACCAATTCGACACCATCCTGCATCGAACAAAAAAAGAATCACGTAAATCGGTTCAGAAACCTCGGAGTAATCGGTGTACATACATAAAAAAAAAAAAAAAAAATATACCGGCCGAATTGATAACCTCCTCCTTTTTTTTTGAAGTCGGTTAATAATCATATCACGTTATAATTTTAATTTTTTGAAACTATTATGAAAACCCCATCGTGCCCCAGGGTAGGGGCAGAATGGGGTACGTATTTATTTTGCGTCACAATACAAGCACATGTGGATTTCTTCTGTATTGTCGTCATCTACACCAGCACAAGATATATGAGCCCACCGTCCACATAATTGACAAACCACCCAACCTTCCGAAGACCTTAGTATTATAGTGTGGTTCCCGTCAAGGCAGTACATGCACATGGTATCCTCGTCGGTATTCTCTTCAGAAGAGTCTTTTTGGGTCTTCTGTTTCTTAGAGTTCTTCTTTAACTTGGGGTCATTTGGATTAGAACATTTCTTCGTTCTCTTAAATTGTTCTCGTTTTTTCTAACATAACGGGATACCCCATCGTACCCCGTAGCCATGTCCCCGTTATGCCCCAATTCTCACATTATTTTAAATAACAAATCAAATAAAATGAGTGAGGGTTAGAGTATTTTTGTTCAAAACATATCAATAAATAACTTATCTGCAATAACAAAGTAAATACATGATAGTAGCAACATAAACACTTACTATTTTATAAGCGTATTCATAGTCACTCAAAATTACATGAAATTACGTTGAAAATCGTTTTTCCTATTAAAAATCAAACGTGCGCAGCCTTTCGCCGGTCACTTTCAGACTTAAGAGAGATACAAATTGGCTACCTATTAGCGAAAACAAAACACATCTAGACCGTATAGTTTTCTGTAAGTGTGGATGGCCCCGTCGTGCCCCGCGTCCCCGTAATGCCCCCCTCTCCCCTATTCACAAACAATTTAATGTGATATAACTCGTAAAATGAGATTACTAATCCATACTATCCATACTAATATTATAAATGCGAAAGTAACTCTGTCTGTCTGTCTGTTACTCAATCACGCCTAAACTGCTGAACCAATTTGCATGAAATTTGGTATGGAGATATTTTGATACCCGAGAAAGGATATAGGCTACCTTTTATTGCGAAATATGTACCACGGGTGAAGCCGGGGCGGACCACTAGTTTATAATAAATATCTTTTTAGGTGGAGTGACGACATCCGCAGGGTTGTTGGACAAAACTGGCGACAACGAGCGAATGACCGGGCTCAATGGCGTGCCATGACTGAGACCTATGTCCAGCAGTAGACAAACATGGGCTGTTGATGGTGATGATGATGATGATGATCTTTATTTGCTCAAATGTGGTTTACAAGTTATTACAATAATGAAAGTACAGCACATTCACCAGTTACACTGCCATGCAAACACGTGTTACAGCTCCGCATAATCAGAAAAAAAAATTACATTAATTATTATAGTTTAGTTCAATTGTCTATTAATTATTATACATGTCATTTTCATTTATCATCCAAAAAGTCCCTGACATGATATAAATTGTAATGAGTACCTATTTAAAATGATTTGTTTATCTATATATATCTATACTATCTCTATTACTTAGTGCTAATTTACACACGGTCAGTAGACAAGTCAGTTGCAACTCGCAGCGCCAATTTCGGCGCCGCGACTGACTTTAAGTGCTGATTTACACAGGGTCAGTAGACAAGTCAGTCGCGGCGCCGAAATTCGGCGCCGCGACTGACTTTAACTGTTTACATAGACTTCAAGCCTCTGTACTGACTTCAAATCTGTTTACACAGGGTTTTTTTCGGGTCAGCACTGATTTGCCTCGAATTTGTAGTCAGTTACTGACCCTGTGTAAATCAGCACTTAATGAGAGTATATCAGAAATGGTATGATATTGTATAAAACAATCGAAAGGATTAAATCTTTTACACTGGACAAAATAGGGATTACATAAATAAAATTAAACTAAAGAATCCATTTCTTGCATCTATCCTGATTTGCCTCGAATTTGTAGTCAGTTACTGACCCTGTGTAAATCAGCACTTACGTTTAATGAGAGTAATATCAGAAATGGTATGATATTGTATAAAAAAATCGAAAGGATTAAATCTTTTACACTGGACAAAATAGGGATTACATATTAATAAAATTAAACTAAAGAATCCATTTCTTGCATCTATCCAAAGATTTTGAATCCAGATCTTTGCATCTATAAGTATCCTCATCCTAGGTATTTATATTATGAACCATAATTGTGAAAGTTTGTGAGGATGGATAATATTTCACGAAATGGATTTGTTACTATTTCACGAAAATACTATTGAACCGATTACAATAAAATTTGGTATGTAGGTAACTGAAGACTCAGAATAATAATACTAATTTTTATACCGAAAATCCCACAGCAACGGGAACTATGCGGGTTGCTGTCAAAACGCGGGTTAAGCCGCGGGCGGAAATCTAGTTTTAGCATAAAGGTAGAGAGTAGTAATTAGTTTAAATAATAATAATTGATGGAGATTATACGCAGCATACTTAGGTAATATTACACACGTGTAGAATCTATGGAGTCATTAAATTGACTTGTTTATTATACAAGATTCACTTCTTTATTAACTAGCTGTGCGCCGCGGTTTCACCCGCATTGCTCCGATCCTGTTGGTCTTAGCGTGATGATATATAGCCTATAGCCTTCCTCAATAAATGGACTACCTAACACCGAAAGAATTTATCAAATCGGACCAGTAGTTCCTGAATTTAACGCATTGAAACAAACAAGCAAACACTTCAGCTTTATAATATTATTAGTATAGAAAAATCATGTAATCGGTATGTCTATATACTATAATATACCACACATTAGTACAGTTACATTCGTACCTAAACTATACTTTGACCGTTTTATAGTTGTTAGCACGGGGGTATAAAACAAGTGATAACTGCGTTAAAAACAACCGACTTCAAACTTGCACTTGCAACATTTACAAATACAGACAAAAATGCTCATAAAATAAAAACGACTGGGCCTATCCGAATAAAATTTTTATGGGACCAATTCGACACCATCCCGCATCGAACAAAAAAAGAATCACGTAAATCGGTTCAAAAACCTCGGAGTAATCGGTGTACATACATAAAAAAAAACATACCGGCCGAATTGATAACCTCCTCCTTTTTTTTTTGAAGTCGGTTAATAAAGTAGTCCTGAGTGCGATATCTGATGGGAACAGAGGTCTCAGTCTAGCAAGACATAAACAGCTGTTCACTTACTTGTCTGAGAAGATAATGGATCAGTTAAATAGATGTATAGTGCATTTGTGCATAGGAGACAAGTCATGTGGACATTCTTTTCTTGTATACAGGGTGTAATCGTTAAGTGTGCACAGGCGATTATTCCGTTACTATTACAGATATTCAAAAACTTATAACCGATATTGAAAGTTATATAAATTTAATGAGAAATATCCAAAAAAATTACATCAACCACTCCCATACATTTAGTATGGAATATGAGATTTCAAACATTTAATATGAAAGGTTTTGCTGTTTTATTTTGTGCTTTAATTATTTCTCAAATTTTAATAATTTAATTTAAAAACTGTAAATAGACCTCGATGTGGAATACAATGGCATGCCAAAACGAGGATCTCATTTAGAACATTTGCTTTGAATACAAAATGTATGGGAGCGTTACATGTAAAATTTTCGGATGTTTCTCGGGAATAATCGCCTGTGCACACTTAACGACGGGTGGGAAGAATTATGAAGGTACTAGGTACTACAAGGTACTAGCTACTATTTATTTTTTTTTCAGATAAATGCAAGATATACTGATTTATTTTTTTTTTCAGTCAAATGCAAGATATACAGGGTATATCTTGCATTTGTCTGAAAAAAAAAAGTAAATCATGTGTATCTCCTAGTACCTTTATTTTGTAATCTAAGCTAGTACCTTCATAATTCTTCCTTTTATCATTTCTTTGAAGAATCTTTGGATGTTTTCAGAGGACTTTCATAATTATACTGTTAAACATTTGAACTTACAAGTACTTATGTATCTGGACGGAGACAGATGAAGTAGCTTGTATAATACAATTACACAATTATACAATTTACAAATGTCACAATTATTAATATATACATATTGGGTACATACATAACGGGATGGTGTGTAATTATTTAATAACCAATCACGTAAAAAAAGAAAATGGTGGAAAATGTTCAAACTAAAACGATAATTATATATATATGGAGTTTAAAGGAGACCATTTTTTTAGGCCCACCAAGATTCGGTAACGTATAGTAATAAAAAAAAAAGTGTAGAAATATAAAATTTTATTATGAATTTTGTAGCTTCGTTGTTTTACAAACGAAACCGGAATCATGAAATCGAATTAAAAAACCTTATTTTGATATCATCCCTGCTGTAGTGCTGTCTACAAACTACAAGAATACTGAAAACTGGCACACTGGAACGAAACGTTTTTATCGATAGAATGAAAATAAAATCAAAAAGTGAAAAAAAAAAACCGCCTTAAATAAATCACTTTAGAAACTGCTTTTATTCCTATTTATATGGAAGAATGTGATTGATAGCGATTTTAAATCCTGTCATTAATTAAATAAAACAATTTGTTTCTACTCAGCCTTGTACTCAGCTAAAAAAATCCGTGTAACGAAACGTTACATCTATTGGCTGCTTTGACATGTCAGATGATGTCAGACCTTGTGTCAGACAATAAAACGTAGCGATTTAAATTCTCTTTGTCAGACAATTAGATTCCTCCTGTCGTAGTTGTGATGCTTTTAACCTAAGCTTTTAACATAAACATTAAACAATGTTTTTATTTCCTATTTTAAAATGTAATTACCACAACTTAAAAGCGTTTAATATTACAATAGAACATGAATAATACAATGAAATGGCTACCTATCCTAATATTATGTGCCTTCTCCTAGTCATAAATCACGTACCTACCTACCTACTTAACTAATAATTTCTTAGTTATTTAATCAGATTTCCCAATCGCTATAATCGCATCAAGGTCCAGAAACTTGAGGTACACACACATATATTTATTAATTTTTTCTATACTATTTATAACCAAATCGGGTCTCTGTGTTTGTGGTTACTTCGTTGTTTCCGATTTCCGAGTGTGATATTAACTAATTATTAATTATTCATTCATTTATCTAAATATATTGTACCCAATGATTCGGATGGGTCACACAAGACAAATCACTCATCAGTTAGTTTTTATGTAGTAATGAGGTGAATGTTTGCACATCGTGTTTCTAAAGATTACGGTTAAAACATGTAAGTCACCACTGTAATCTCACATCACACATTTCATTAATATACGCTAAGAAATTGAGCTAAGCCTATTCTCCAAAAAAAAAAGAATAGTCTCCTTTTCTGATTTAAAATATTTGACATAGTTTTATCCGATCGAAAGGGATTTCCTATGATCACAATTTGATGAATATATTGGACAAAAAAAACATGAAGATTATAATTGTATCTAAACTTTTAAAACATATCTACCATAAAGCTCCTAATAATTCGTTATTTTAATTACTGGGTTTTTATTTATTTATCTTTGGGTCATAAAACAGTACAACTTTGCACTAACATTTAAGAACTAAAGAATTTAAATACCTATAAATGATAAGTAAACAACTTTTTCAGAATTATGGTTCTATAACATAGGCTTTTTGAGTTCTATAAAAGCTTTTTCTTTAAATTAATCGTATATTTGCGTATAATATATTAATTAGTAACCTTTGATATTAAGAGTCTTGGCTTGAGTTTTCTTCAAGGCAAAGCAAGGTATATAGTAGTCCTAGTCCTAAAAGTATATATTTTCCCCAATTATACTCAAATGGTTGAAAACTTGATAAGAGACCAGTGATCATTTGGTTAAGACGTCTATTATCAAGTACATTGTTCGACTTTCCTACAGTCTAAATCTATAATATAACAATGAAATGTTTAACACCAGAACGCCTTGTCCAATTCGGCTAATATTATTTTCACAGGTTCTTATGGAGAAAATCCATGAAAATGATGCAATAGGGCACAACGTTCGCCGGGATAGTTACATAATAAACCCTACAAGATGCGTAATCTGTACGGGTTTCAGAAAAATTTTACTTTTGTAAAGATATAGACGCAGTACGCAACTAACGCAATGTTAATTTACGAATGAGCCGCTGCAGCCAGGACGTCAGAAAAGTATTATATAGTCTGGAAAATAAATTTCATAAGCGCGATGTACAGACTCCATACAAAACGTATTAGTTGATTTGATGCGACATCTGTTGTTTTGATGTACTGTTAATTATTAAAAGTCCTCCGTGAAACCATCATCTGGAACTTAACATGAGGTAAAAGTTCCTCCAAAATTGTTATAAAATTACTTAATTCAGTAAAATGTCGTAGAGGGTCGTTAAAGCTTATTTAAATATTACATTTTTTACATGAAATTAGGAGGATTTAGCGCCATCTGTATTGCCTAATTGTACGAGATTTCCACGCAGGTCTACGAAAGCTTCGCGTGAATGCAAGGGGCTATGGCCCCTTCCAAAGGTAGCGAAATATCTCGCCTAAACATTTGACTATTCAAGCGCCATCTACATAAAACTGTGACTAATTGAAGTATTTACATCTGTTTGTAAGAAATTTAATGTTTAATCAATGTTTTAAACATTTAAAAACAAGTACCTACATAATAACTGTTTTTCCTTTTGTGTTTTCCTAATAACGAAAATATATGAGTCTCATAATTTTCACTGGCAGATTGTTTCTTTAACAAGGATCAATACTTTAACTTTTGTTTGGAGTTGGCATTTAAGGTATCCACTAGGATTCCTAGTCTAGGAAGAATAATTAGAAATTAGAATAAGATATTTTACACACTTATAATATGTAAGTTTTCAATTTGTTTTCTTTGGTTGTCATGTTGATTCGAATTTCACAAAATTTTATGGGTTTTTCGATATTCAATAAAGTATTAATTTTTGTTATCCATTCCTTAGAATTATATATAATTACATTATACCTATATAATTATGTATTGTCATACACGTCTTTATGCATTTTTTCCATAAAAATGTATATAATTTTTTTACCCTCTTACAACTTTGTTGTACGATTACGTGTATCTCTAATGACATACATACCATACTAATTTGTTTGTTTGTATACAAAAGAGTCGTAACAACCTTGAAAAATTATCATTTCAATGTTACATCTTATCATTGTTGTTTTTCGAATTAGTAATAAGGTATGTTATGTACATATTTGCAGATAATAATAATTAGTTCGCGTTGTAAAATTACTTTATCAGACTGTTTGTTAAAGTTTTCTATGAAATAGTTTAAGTTTGTTGAACTAGTGAATTGTGTGTTTCTTTACTATTTATACTAATATTATAAAGAGGAAAGGTTTGTAATTATGAATGTATGTATTTATTTATTTATTTATTTATTTAAGTAACACCACATCATACATCATATTATAAAGTTTTATAAAAATGGTATGGTTATCACACAAAAACATTTTTTCCATCGATCGTCGAGGCGCACAGACTCTAGGCATCGCCAATTCGCCATAATATGGTGGACGTTCCATGTACCCGGACAAAGCGGTTCGGACATTCTTCATCCGAACCGCGAGGGACTGGAACATGCTTCCTGAGTGTGTGTTCCCCGACGAGTACAATATGGGGGTCTTCAAGCGAAGAGTGATTTCTAGGGAAGCGCCCTCCATCATAGGCCACATCTCAGCTTACCATCAGGCGAGATCGTGGTCAAGCGCTTCCCTATCACACAATAAAAAAATAAAATAAAAACTACTGAACCGATTACAATGAAATTTAGCACACATATAAAGGGTAACTTGAATTAACACATAGGATAGATTTTATCCCGGAAATCCATCGGGAATGGGAACTATGCGGGTTTTCCTTTGAAAACGCGGGCGAAGCCGCAGGCGGAAATCTAGTCTTCTATTAAATTAGTAGAAAAAGATATCTATATTTAATACTTTAATCGGATCTGTTCCTGAGATTAATTCAAACAAACAATTCAGCTTTATAATATAAGTACAGATTGATACTTGACTAATATAAAACCGACCAAGTGCGAGTCGGACTCGCGCACGAAGGGTTCCGTACTATGGGGTCCGTCCGTCCCTTAATATTTTACTTTTTATTTGTAGTATTTGTTGTTATAGCGGCGACGGAAATACATCATTTGCGAAAATATCAGCTTTCTAGCTATCATGTTTTATGAGATACAGCCTGGAGACAGACAGACAGACAGAAAACGAAGTCTCAGTAATAGGGTGCCATTACTTAACCCTAAAAAAGGAGAAATATTTGAAGATTTTTAGTATAGAAACATATTATTACGTCATACTGTCTTGTTCTCGCTCTGACAATATAATTAATAATTGAACTCCATAAGTGAGCATTTATGTGCAATTACAATTACATTATTATTACAATTACACCATTGCGGGGTTTGACCTCTTGTATAAAATTGATTATGACGCTGGTAAATCAATGTAATTATTGTATACTCGTGTGAATAGAAACCTTATTATAAACACTTCAATTAGTATTAACTACTAACCAGTAATGTTACACAATGTTTTAGATTTATATAACACTAGCTGCGCCCCGCGGTTTTACACGCAGTGCTCCAATCTTGTTGGTCTTAGCGTGAAGTTAAATATAGCCTATAGCCTTCCTCGTTAAATGGGCTATCCAGTACCTAGTTCCTGAGATTAGCGCGTTCAAGCAAATAAACTCTTTAGTTTTATAATATTAGTAAGTATATAATCTAGCTGCCCCGGCAGACGTTCTGCCTTGCCTTTATCATTCACAGGTATGAAAAATAGATGCTGTCCGATTCTCAGACATTTCAAACACAAAAATTTTATGTGAATCGGTGCAACAGTTTTGGAGGTATTAACTACAAAGACCACATAAAGGAACGAGTAATTGTTAGAAAATAAAATTTAATGCAAGTAAATTGGTTATTGGTTCAATATGTTTTATTTAGCCTTAATAAAGATACGGGTTAATTGTAACATTATTTAAGGTAGATAATTTTGATGAATGATAATAAATATCTTAAAATATAGTGTTTGTCGTGTAGGGCATTTAAAACCGTCAAACAAACGTTAGTCTAGTAATTTCAAAATATTTAAAAGAGAAGATAAAATAGTGTATACACTATACATAATACACTACATATATTTTTATCTTCTTATTTTATCTCTTCAAGCATGCTTCAAGCGCAGAGTGAACAGGTGCCTTCTAGTTTTGCGCGTTCCATCTACATCTCAGCTTAATATCAGGCGAGATTGTGGTCAAGCGCTTCCCTATTCCCAATAAAAAAATCTAAATTAAGAAAAACTTAACGTTCACTTAACATTTCTGATCATTACCTGTGTTTATATTTTTATCCATTTAAAAAATCTAAATCGGATAGCATTCACAAAATTACATACATATACCCATATATATAGGCATTTCATAACAAAATCGTAATCTCATTTGTAAGGTAATTTGCGAGAGAATTCTCGAGCATTTTCTTATTATTTTCGTCTGCGCCCTTTACCCTGGTGACAATGTACTGATTAAAAAAAGTCGTATAATTTGAACATGCGTGGATCCATCGCCATTTTCTGTGTAGATGTGTGATACGAAATAGAATTGTTTTCAAGATTAAAACGTGGAAAAAAGGGTTATTATTATAATGAAAACAAAAATCCCGACTGTTATTACCTATTAGATATGTAATTATTCGTTTAGTTCACGACAATTTGATACATATTTAATAATAATAATAATAATATTTTAATTCCAGATATTTCATCCATATTTGTGTTAGTATACATTAATCTTAGAAACTATGTTAGTAATACGATTATAAAATTAAATTCCATACAAATTAAATTCAAACACAGATTAAAACCATTAAATATTATTCAAATTATCCATTATCCAATTATACTTATTGCATACAATGTAAATATGTCTACATATTTAAATATGTATCAAATTCAAATAAAAAAAATATAATTATTACATTGAAAACTTTTAAAATACACGATGAAACTCCGGATTAGTTTAGTTGTTTAATTTAATGGGTTATTTTAATATGTATTTTAGAATCGATAAAAGTACAATTTTGCACCAACATTATAGTTCAGGATACATCGCCCATTTTTGCAAGTGACTACTATCAAGCTAATTTTCCGTTTGTAGCTTTATTATGATGAGACGCCCAATAATTAAAAGTCTGCTTCGCTACTGCATATGCACTTGGGGTGGTATGGCAAAAACGCATTTAATTCAAGTTGAACGAGCGCAACGCTGTCTCATTAAAGTTGCCTTGAAACTTCCATTTAGATGTCCTACCACTGCAGTTCTCAAAGAAGCACAGGTGCTTAGTGTCCGCAAATTATTTTTCTTAAATATTCTACAGAGATACCATATCAATACCGTACCCACGCTTCAAGTAACGAATAAACGGATAGATCGATGCCCTGTACCTGCTATTAAAAGTAAATTTGCTAGCAAATCATACAGAGTACTAGCTCCTCGTATATACAACAAGTTGAACAATATTAATGTTAAAAAGCTAAATAGGAACGCCTTCAAGAAAACGGTTTTATCATGGCTAGACGACTATGATTACGATGGCATAGAAAATCTCCTTATCTCACAAGTTAAATAAATTATTATTAATGTAACTCAACTCACCGTAATAATACAGATTACACAACATGTTCACTCGTTACCCAAATAAGTTAAACACACACTCCCACAAAAACTCAAACACACATCCACCCACACTCACTCACATACATGCACATACACACACACGTACACACACACAAACACACACACACACACACACACACACACACACACACACACACACACAAACACTCACACCACACATTCATTGGGTTGGCTAACCCCCTTTTATTTTTAATTTTTGCCTTTGTATAAATTTTCTTTTTGTTTTAACCTTTATCTAGACCACAATGTATTAAGGGAAGGGACTGGCTTTCTTAACACAGGCTATGCCTAGCAAGAGAGCCAGAGCCTCATATTCAATATTGTATATTTTAAAGGTGAAATAAAGATTTATTTTATTTATTTATTATTTATTATTATAATTTCGTGTACGAAAGTCTCGATTGTGGTAGCTAACAGAGATAACAAGGATACAAATTTTTGATTTGATGGTTCTCAAATATTTATTGAACTATTAGAATTAAATAATTTAAATAAAATCAAGGACGCTATCGATATTAGTATTTTGGAAAAATTTGGATCTAATTCACGTTTTCAAATATTTTCATTTACATATCAGCAAGGGCATTAAATATTATTTATATAATTTTAATGAATATTCTTCAAAAAGCCTTCAAAAGCTTTTTGAATAAAAACAAACAACTGAATTAATTAATTAAAACATAGGCTTGTCAATTTACACTTAATATTATAAATCTGAAGAGTTTGTTTGTTTGTTTGAATGCGTTAATCTCAGAAACTATTGCTTCGATTTGACTCTGATTTTTGAAAAATTCTTTCAGTGTTAGATAGCCCATTTATCGAGGAAGGCTAACAGTAGCAGAGCCACGCGGGTGAAACCGCGGGTCGCAGCAAGTAATATTCTAAGCGACCTTTCATCCGTCTTCAAAAAAAGGAGGAGGTTATCAATTCGGCCGGTATGTTTTTTTATGTATGTACACCCGATTACTCCGAGGTTTCTGAACCGATTTACGTGATTGTTTTTTTGTTCGATGCGGGATGGTGTCGAATTGGTCCCATTAAAATTTTATTCGGATAGGCCCAGTCAGTAGTTTTTATTTTATGAGCATTTTTGTCTGTAAATGTTGCAAGTGCAAGTTTGAAGTCGGTTGTTTTTAACGCAGTTATCACTTGTTTCCCATTAAATACTAATTAAATACATTAATATCGATTGGAGAGTAGGTAGTAGTTTGGTTTAAACCTCGAATACAAGTACAAGGATCGATTTTTCAAAAAAATAAAAATAAAATATGCATCTGATTTATTTAAAAGAGCAAGAATATAAATATGAATGTAATATTCATTAATTATTAATTATTTTGTTTTCAACATCGAAATTCGTGATTTTACTCTTAAAGCAATACTAAATAGATTAAGGCATTTGGGATATTTTAAAGCGTAGGAAAATAGCTCCATATTTTCCTAGGTTTTTAATGAGGCAGGGAAGCCACATAGTCTAGCATATAGCTGCGGGAACTCTGGTGCGTTCTACTAGAGATCCCGGAGTCCCCGCTACCATGCTTTGGGTTTGGCCGTCGAGGAGGTTTTAGTGGTTAAGAATCCCACATGCTCTCTTTTTCCCCCAAAAGAGAGTATCTTTTGAAGATTTCCTCCCCGTTACCAAAAAAAAAGGTTTTTTAATAACCCATATATCTAGCTTACCGCCCGCGGCTTCGCCCGTTTTGTCTATAACCTAATAAATTATATACTAAAATCTTCCTCTTGAATCACTCTATCCATTATAAAAAACCACATCAAAATCTGATGCGTAGTTTTAAAGATTTAAGCATACAAAGGGACTCAATGGACAGAGAAAGCGACTTTGTTTTATACTATGTAGTGACAAATAAAAAAAGTAAATAGATTTTCTTTAACGTATTCATACAATTAATTTGTTTACCTACTTACTTGATTTAAAAATGTCTACTGACGTAGAACTAGTAACTGTATTCAGACAATTATTTATCAGTTTCCATAAATTTTCCATTCATTATAAATAATTACCCTTCGTAATTATTCAATTCGTAATATAAAATGGAAACATAATTTTTTTTAATTATTAGGATCGCTATTACTTAAAACATCCATATAATTCGTAACAGGTTTTTAAATTAGACGCATGTGTAAGAAAATAACATTATGTAATTAGAAAATTTTAATATTATTTTTTCAAAGGGTCAAAAAAATTTGAACCTTAGTAAAATATACTCCAAGATTCTTCCATTATTTAGTTATACTATCCTTAAGAAGCTGTTTATCTACCCATCACTACCAAAATACCTATTTTTTTCATCTTCATAGTAAATAATGACTAAAATCTTTACCTACTAACTACATTTTTGTTTTACCCTTCCGTAATTATAGCAGATTACCTGTTTTCCGACCCCTATGTCTCAATATATTTTGGTAGAAATTAGGCATTGTTATGAATTTGAATTTATATTGAATGCCGTCCTACTTAACCATATTTACTTAATCCCTTTAGAATATTTACACAACTATTTTTATCACAGTTATCTTTCAACAGAATTATCTTTATCTTATGACGTTAATAATAGGCCAGAAAGAGTCGGCAAACATGTTGACTGTTGGTACTATATTTCAGCTCTTACTGAATATCGCAAAACTAACGTTTACTAAATAATAAATGTGAGGTCTGTTAAATATCTTAATTCTCAAAAGTCAGTTTAAATAATCTTCTTCTATAATATAAAAATGAATCCCAAAATGTGTTGGTAAGCGCTTACCTTGAGAACGGCATAACCGATTTCGTTAATTCTTTTTTTATAATATTCCTTGAAGTTCGAGGATGGTTCTTATGTAGAGAAAACGTGAATATGTACCACGGGCGAAGCCGGGGCGGACCGCTAGTTTCCTATAAAAATCCTCCTATGATTCAAGTGTCGAAACTACAAAGGCAGTTTCTATCAACATCCGAATATTGTCTCTAAATACAACAGGATACGTATCAAAATTGAAAAACATAAATGAAAATTCCATGAAATTATTGTTAGACCATAAATATTGTAACATATTTTAAACAAAATTAACCTCGCTCCGCTGGATTTTCTGGTTGTGACATGGTAAAAGGAATTGTTTTATACAGTCCCGGCTTTGCAGATTCACTGGCAAAGGCAATACTCATAATAGATGAACATTTGAATCCCTGCTAATGATACCTATATTGTTTCACTGAATTGTTATTAGTTCGTACTTAATTTCATATTTGTACATGTATAGTTCGTTAAATATTTTTTTGTTTATATGTTTTTTATTCAGTTAAATTCTCGATGGTCGAGTTGCCATTTAACATGTTTTTCATTATAGTGTGGAGAGGAAATCTTTTTATCTTAAGAATGTTTCAGAAGTAAGTTGGATACTCTAATTTTCTGTCTCTACTACTTTATGTATATCAGTAAACATAATGAAATCTTTCCACATATTTTTAAAATTATAAGTACGTACTTGTGGTAAACCAAGAAGCACGATATATAATTAGCACATGAGTTATTAAGTGTTTGTGTACTGTAATTAAACAACGTTTAATTACTTTTATAACATAGCAGTAAAGCATGAAAATAACGTGTGTTTATGATTTTCATAAAGCCGTATTATGATGCCAAATCAAACATGAGTAATTTAATTAATGAGTAGGTAACTATTTTTTATAGTAGTTACATTAATTATTCATTCGCTTGTGCATATCTATTTATATGATTTTTGAAAGTAAGATATTATAAAGGGATAAGAATATTTCGCAAATAATAAAAAAAAAACTTAAAAATATATCTCACCTGACAACGCAAACACCACAACAACAAGCAATAATCGGAACATCGCACAAAAATAATAACAATTATATTAAAATCGCGTGTATATCTTATACTTCGTGCACAGAAATGAAACTGGAAATCGGCGCGAGGCAAAACATCCGTAAAATAATGACGTTTCACACCGTACGTACACGGTCACGTTCGGCGAACGGATTCGAACATTTCTCTGTGTTTTATTTCTTTTTATACTGTTTATCACACATTTATGCGGGTACTTAATGTATTGCTTTAGATAATAATACAGAATTTAATCTATAGTTTCACACTATTAATGTGGCCATAACCCTATTAAATTGTGAACTCTCTTTTGAGATAATATGTTTAGGAAACAATACTTTTGTAGAATTGCTCTGTCAAATCATGAATGATAATACGCATATAATACGACTTGCACTTGACCTATTTTAGTTATCTGGCAATACTTAATGCCTAACAAGGTTATTTAATTTTTAATAATATGGTCTATACTCTATTAAAATAAATTACGCATTTAACAGAAAATGGTCGATATTCTGTGTTAAACTACCTTAAATTGCGTCGAAAGATCATGTCCTACTGCCTTCATTTCTTTTTGAACACCTTGTCCATTATAGTAATTAGTATCACTTGAAACATAAATAATCTGGTATTAACAATGCAGTTATACGGGTCATATTAGATCTGTTTGTTTTACAATTTTTATGGCAAACGTTGCAGAACATTTCTGCTTTGATTTAATATTGATGGAATGCTTATTGAGATATATAGAGCTAGAGCTTATATAGAGAGCATACACAATATTATCTGGTATATTTTGTCTATTTTTAAAATGGCTTTGTTTTAAAATAACGAAACTGACTTTAGCAAAATATCTGCCTTTTAATCTATACTAATATTATAAAGCTGAAGTGTTTGTTTGAACGCACTGATCTCGGGAGCTACTGGTCCAATTTGAAAAATTCTTTCGGTGTTAGATAGACCATTTATCGAGGAAGGTTATGCTAGGCTATATATCATCACGCTACGACCCACAGGAGTGGATCCACGGGGGTGAAACCGCGCGGAGCAGCTAGTGAAATGATATCCGTCCAAAAATTTAATCAGAACTCTACATTTTAATTTTATGGAAAAAAAAAACAGTTTCTAGCTCAGTATCTTAGTGTGTACGACCACTCCATGAGCAGAACACGCGGACCGGTTTTTATATGATTGTTATTTGAAACATTTAGACAAGAATCTTTTTTGTTATGCAGAGTTCACTGTATTTGTCTGTAATCGTCAATAATGATTGTTTCTATGCGGAATGATACCACAGTTTACTAGCTAACCGCCCGCGGCTTCGTCTTCCTTGTCTTAAACCTACTAAATTATATTCTAGAACCTTTCTCTTGAATAAGGTACTCTATCTATTAAAAAGAAACATCAAAATCTGTTGAGACAGTTCAAAGGTTTCAGCATACAAACAAACACAGACGGCGGAAACCAACTTTGTTTTATATTATGAAGTGATTAAAAAAAATTCTAAGTGTTGTGTAGCTAGCTAATTCTTTTCAAATATTGGTTATTAAAACTATAGACTTAAGTTAATTCGAATATTAATTTATTACAATAGGGAGGCGAAGAGGGGAATTTTCTGCAATACTCGAGCGTGGCAGTTTAAGATATGAGAGATACCTTAGACCTAATAGAACAAACTTTTTCACTATTTAGCTCTATATGTAGTGACGCGCGCCTAGGATAGACGATCAGATTAGTAAAAAAAAATCGATAGTCTGAAATACTCGAGCGCGTCAGATTAAGATATTGGGGGTTGATTTTAGTGTTTTAAGACTAAATTTAACTAATCTGACCATAAGTCCTTGACGCCGCCGAGTTATAGGGTCGCGAACTTGTAAAAAAAAAAACGTTAATCCGGCATTCTCGAGCGCGATTGTTTTTATTCTTATTTTGAAGAATATAATCTAAAACTTACTAAAAATACAAAATCTGCCGGTTTCCGCATGACGGAGGAAGTCTGGAGGAGCCATTTCGTCTTCCGGAAAACGCGTTGCAGCATATATGTCACGCACTTTACTTTTTCCAAAAAATAAACAAAAAAGGTAATTTTATTTTACAAAAAAAGGGCTCTTTTCATTTTTTTCCAAATTTAAACCTTTTTTTACTTGAAGCATCATAAAAACTCAAACTCCCGGTTTTTTGAGTATATCTCGAAAACTGAGGGTGTTAAGAAAAATTGATATGAAATAACGGTGATAAAAATAAAGAAACCCACAATCCTTTTTCGGTCAGATAAAGAGAACCCACCAACATTTTTGTCAGATTAAGAAAATATGCTTTCAGGATACCGAGATAAACCTCCCCTATGAAAATCTGACGCGCTCGAGTATTTCAAAAGGACTTTTTTTTTCTGCATTTTCAAAAATTCATCGTAACTTATCGTCATGCCGTAATCGTCAGTTTTTTACGGGGAGCTTCCTTGGGGCCTACTTAACACCCCTTCCGAAAATCTGACGCGCTCGAGTAAATTTTTTTTTTGTGCATTTTTGACGAATTTATATGCCTAGCCCCACCACGCAAACCGGCAGATTAGTATACCGTTGTTATCAGAGGCACTTTGGGCATACGTAGTATGAATATCTGACGCGCTCGAGAATGCCCAAGTAACTGTTTTTTTTTACATTTTTGAAAATCCGTACACGCCAAACCCACCGCTAAAATGGTTTTTACCATAGAAGCTTTTCTTTTCGAAATTATTTTCTCTTTCGATTTTGATAAGTCTCGACGACGCCGTTGAATTACGCCATTTAGCTACCTCGCCTCCCTATCTATACAAAGAATACATTAATACGGAAGCCTATATAAATAAAAACGTCGCGTAACGCCAAACGTGTTAGTTACTAAGCGCAAAACTCAAGAACGGCTGGACCATTTAGAGCATTTTTTTATAATTTCTTGCATAAAAAATTAGAAGGTTTTTATGGAAGAAAATTAAAAAAAAAAGATAGAATATATAAAAAATACAGTACGAAGTCACGCGACTTCGTACTGTATTTTATAAGTAACCTAGGATAAGATCTGAAAACCGGTTAACATACAACTATTATTAATAAAAGTGTACCATGATATTAAGTTTAATAATAAATAATAATGTGATGCAATTCTATACAATTATTCGCTGTTTGTCTTGGTTTCACCGAGATAAGTCCGTCACTCAGGAAAAATTTATTTCCTATAGAAAGAATTTTTAAATATTTTCACTATTAATTAATTAGTATTCCAATTTCTTTGTTATATACGAATTGGAGGAAGTAATTGCTCTGTAAAATAAGTATGTCGTCGTCGTGAGTGTGAAATATAAAATATAAATATAACTACTTAAATATAAAAAAAACCTTTCTTTTTAAATAAATCTTTTTATAAGTACTTTGATGATACATAAATATAAACCTGATTTTAAAAGATATACCAATATAGATACAAATTCAACCAAATGAGCTTAATTAGTGTAATCGTTCCAATTAATAACATCAATTTTGGGAAATATCAGCATATCACTTAATTAGTTAATGAATGTTACCATTTATACGAAAATTTATAATTTCAATGGGAAATTACCATATTTTAGAGGTAATATTAATAATTGATGTTTGCTTTATTACTAGATTAACGATTGACAATATTGTAATAGGCGTATGAATAGATAATATTAACAATATTTATTAGTACTTAAGGTATTATAATTTTTCACAATACGTATTATAGTTGTGACGGTGCCCATTTGGCCGATGACATCTTCTCGACTTGACCAATAAAATTCTTAAGGTTCAAATTAACATTATCAAAAAACATAATCGAACTTTTTCAAAAAGAAAAAAATGAGACAACATCGGATGACTTCTTATGGCCCACCCTATATACAGGGTGTCCCACTTTTGCTAAGTTCAAAGGAGGTTATAGTTTTGCATACGCTGAGTACGTAAAAAATACTTATTAAATTCCAGATGCAGTTATTTTTTCAAATGGATGAATTTTTTTAAAACTCTATGTGTACACTGTACACCCAATACAAGCAACCCGCTCAACTTTGCTACCAGCACGTGACCTATCGTTTAAGATTTTGTTTTCATAGACAAATTGCTCACATTAGAGAAGCGATATATGCCGGCTGCGCGAAGCTAGAGAAGAAAACATGGATTTCAGGAAAAATTTAGCCAAAATTTTTTGATGTAATTTTACGTGATCAGTATAGGCAAAATTATAAGTCCTTTCGCGTCTAGTATACAAATAGTGGGACACCCCGTATAGTGTAATACATAATATATTTTTGGTTTGAGTAGGTACCTTGAAATTATCATTTATCAACACCTTGAACGTAAAAAGTACTTTATCTTTATTTTATATTTGGCTTTGTATCACAAACATACAAGAATATAATTATTAAGGTTAACCGAAAAAAGTATATGGCCTAAATAACCTTTCCGATGATACTTTTAAAGCTATGCAGTTTTTAAGCACGCAAAGTAGGCGTATCATATTATACGTTTCAATATAAGAACATTTTCTATGCCTCTTGGCTATTATTGATTGGAATGAAACTGAAAAACATTTTAGCATATCTAATAATAATCAGTCAGTTAAAATAACGAAAAATACATAGCCATGTATGTAAACTCAAATGTAACTATATACACTTAAACCACACAGTACTTTATATAGGAAGCTAAGATGGGAAGTATTAAATAGGTTATCCATTGATAACCTATTTATAGATATTATGTACTAGTAAACTATAAAAAACTTTATCAGTAAGTGATGAAACTCGCCCTTAATTTCACAACAAATTATTATTTGTGAGCTTGTTATTTCTAATCTAGGATAAAGAGCGTGTGTGCTGGAAACAAGAGTCAGACGTGAAACTTCTTTGGCGAGATTCAAAGATACCAAAATCGTCACCTTACTTCATGACGTGACGGTATACTCTCAACGCGCCTAATGTAGTATCTCTTCACTACATAGTATAAAACAAAGTCGCTTTCTCTGTCCCTATGTCCCTTTGTTTGCTTAAATCTTTAAAACTATGCAACGGATTTCGATGCGGTTTCTTTTAATAGATAGAGTGATTCAAGAGGATGGTGACAAAGCGGGCGAAGCCGCGGGCGGTAAGCTAGTCAAAAATAAAAACCGGTCAAGTGCGAGTACCTATTCAATATAAATTTCATCCTGATGCCTCCACGCGTACCTTATAAAAGGAGTCTTGACAGACAGACAGACAGACAAATTGACAACAAATTCATCCTATATGTGTTCCATTTTTTCCTTTTGAGGTTCGGAACCCTCTATATATTTAGTAATCTAGCGAAATGCATGAATGCAGTTTCATATAACATTAGATAACTGTATTTTCACAATACCCTTGCTGTTATCTTATTTATTTCGTTCAAAGAACATAAATAACGTTTAATGTGTGCGGGTGTTTGATTTCCTCGTGTATGTGATAATGGCGATGGGGTTATAAATACTGCATTGATAAGACACATTCATCCATACATAATATTATAAATGCGAAAGTAACTCTGTCTGTCTGTTACTCAATCACGCCTAAACTACTGAATCAATTTTCAAGAAATTTGGTATGGAGATATTTTGATACACGAGAAAGGCTACTTTTTATCCCGGGAAAATGACGCAATCCCGGAAATCCCACGGGACCGGGAACTATGCGAGTTTTTCTTTGACTGCGCGGGCGAAGCCGTGGGCAGAAACCTAGTTGGTAATACATAATACATATATTGTAGGAAAGTAGGCTTGTGAAGTCAATCGCGATATTAGATCGTCTTTTTCTGTTGTATTTATTGTAACTGCTGGGAATCGTATTTTAATATGATGGTATTTCTTTGAATGCTTGCCTTAATTTACAAGTTTCATTTTTGCAAATTCAGAACCTTATGTAGAGCACAATTATTCTCATGTAAGATTTGTACAGAATGGAAAATAATATTTACATTATCAACAATGTATGTATAAACCTAAGGTATAAAGAAATGAGAAAAAGTAAAATCACGTTACACGATAAATTAAATACGCATTACTCTTCTATAACCGAAATAAAGAAGATAAAAACTTACCAGATTTAGCTGCACCGTGAAAAAAAGAAATCATTTATTAAGTATGGTATATACCTACTGAAACATTTTAATAATAGATTTTGCGCTACCAATAGAATATATCATATCTATATTTCCATAGATAATGGTAGACAATCACCACTGTTTATGAGCATTTACAGAATAAGGACCTGACCAAATATGTTATCAGCTATTAAAAGGAAGACGACATAAGTAAAACTGAAAAATATTTCGATATGCCTTTCATTCTAAACGCCTACACTCTTCTTAAACTACATCTCATCTAACATCGTTTGAAATACGTAGCTATATTATACACATATTTAGAAAAATCGTGTTAAATATTAAATTGTCTGTAGATCACTACATTCATCCTCATATAACTTATACCGCAATACCTACAATTTTTATTGATATAATAGATAATGTCTACCTCAAAACCTAAATTTCTCTTCTATTTTCTATGAATAAAATTAAAATTCGCTAAGCAATAATTAATAATAAAATTGACTCACCTTCCATTTTCACGTACAGTACTGAATGAATGCCGTCACCAACTATCTTCAGCTCGGAGAAGCCATATAGATGCCGCTAATTGCATTATCTAATATCTATCTATTTTTATATTCACAAGATTACCTACAATGTGATATTAAATTACGTATTAAATACCGCGAGGTTCATATTTAGGTTCTAGTGTCTAATGTCTAATCAAATCTATACCTACTAATCAATACTAATATTATAAAGCTGAAGAGTTTGTTTGTTTGAAAGCGCTAATCTCCGGAATTACTAGTCCGCTTTGAAAAATTCGTTCGGTGTTAGATAGCCCATTTATCGAGGAAGGCTATAGGGTATATCATCACGCTAAGACCAACAGGAGCGGAGCCACGCGGGTGAAACCGCGGAGCGGAGCCACGCGGGTGAAACCGCGGAGCGGAGCCACGCGGGTGAAACCGAGAGGAGCCACGCGGGAGAAACCGCGGAGCGGAGCCACGCGGGTAAAACCGCGGAGCGCAGCAAGACAATAACAATACTAGATTTCCATCCACGGCTTCACCCGCCATTTCAAATAAAAAACCTGCATAGTTCTCGTTCTTGTGAGATTTCCGGTATAAAAAGTAACCTATGTCTTATTCTGGGTTTTCAGCTGCCTACATACCAACTTTCATTATAATCGGTTAAGTAGGTTTTGCATGAAAGAATAACAAACATCGATCCTCACAAACTTGAGGGTTAGTTATATTAGTAGGACTGGTAGGATGGAAAATCACAGGCTAAAAAATCTTAACGCAATACTAAATATAATACTAATAAACTTAATTATATTTTTACATTCTTTAGGATAGAAGTAATAGTTCCTAGTATATTATGGTATACTATGAATGTTGATATCGCAATATCACATTCAAAATAAATACCACATATGAAAATTCTATTCCAAATCTTAAGGGTTTTATTTTTGTTGCATTATTGTACATAAAATTGGAATTGTTATCAAAACATGATTCATAATCTACGTAGGTACTACGATGATTAACAAACATATCAAATACCTATAAGGTTGATATAGGTAATCATTTACCGTTTAAACATAATTTAAACCAAGTGTAGGTAACAATTAGCTTTATTTTCCATAATAACCTTCAGTCTAAGAACGTGTATCAAATAACCAATGTCGGTCATTATAATATCTTAATATTATATACAAATCTCGTGTCACAATGTTTGTCCTCAATGGACTCCTAAACCACTTAACCGATTATAATAAAATTCGCACACCATGTGCAGTTCGATCCAACTTGAGAGATAGGATAGGTTTTATCCCGGAAATCCCACGGGAAAGGGAACTATGCGGGGTTTTCTCTGAAAACGCGTGCGAAGCCGCGGGTGGAAAGCTAGCTATTACTTAATATTAATGTCGTTTTGATGACATTTTTAGTTGCGGCTTTATGTTTCCTTGTGAACGTGTTAATTACTTTAGAAGCGTTTTTATTATATAAAAAGATCACGATGAAAGTTATTGAAGATAATATCTTAATGCTGTTCAGATTTCTTAACGTTTTTCAAACTTATAGTGAACCTACGTTTTATAAACCATAATTTCAAAGCTCTATATAAAAATTATAAGAGCCAGCGCGCACGAGCAACTTTGTCTCCGCAACTATTTTGTCTCTCCCATCAATTGTATGGGGAGTTGCGTCGCTACGTGCGCGCACTTTTATACTAGCCCATGGGTGGGAGAGACAAAATAGTTGCGGAGACAAAATAATTGCGGAGACAAAGTTGCTCGTGCGCGCTGGCTCTAAGACTGTAAAATTAATGAGTTGCTTAAGAGCCAGCGCGCACGAGCAACTTTGTCTCCGCAACTATTTTGTCTCTCCCATCAATAGTACGGGGAGTTGCGTCGCTACGTGTGCGCACTTTCATACTAGCCCATGGGTGGGAGAGACAAAGTTGCTCGTGCGCGCTGGCTCTTATTTATTAACTAGCTGTTCCCCGCGGTTTCACCCGCATTGCTCCGCTCCTGTTGGTCTTAGCGTGATGATATAGGCTATGTAGCCTATAAGCTTTCCTCAAAAAACGGGCTATCTAACACCGAAAAAATTTTTCAAATCAGACCAGTAGTTCCCGAGATAAATCGTTCAAACAAACAATCTAACAAACTCTTTTGTCCACAATAACATAATATTACGTAATTTTTAACTAGTTTTCCATTATAAACGATGTTATGGAAACAACATGTAATTACACCAATTACACTTACAACTGCACAACAACTGTAGTACAAAATTTAGGTAGTGCATTTGGACAATTTCAGATGAGGGGTAATATATATTATTTATATTGTAAGTACATATGATAAAGGAATTGCATGAAGATATATATAGTTTTGTTATTATTAGCATACATAATCTATTTACGCCATGGCACAGTGTAAGGAAATCGCAATCTAGCGGGATTTCCTTACACTGTGTGCATGGTCGGATTTTCCCCAATGCACCTTATGCATTCACATTATAATATTTTGGTCATACGAAGGTGATCCAATGATCACTAATGGAAGAGAATAATTCATGTCATTCATTTCGAATGTAATATGCATTTCAATTAAATGCATATTACATTCGAAAATCGGTTGATTATTTATGAAGAGGACGTGATGATGAATATCGTATATTATATATAAAGGAGTGGCTTCGATTTTCAGATGCGTTCCCACGTTTATAACTTTAGTGACTGGAGAGCATGCTTTTCAATCGATTAAAAGAAGGATCTCAATTCGATTGTATTTTTTTTGCTTTGTTATCAGAACACTCGCTTGGGTGAATTGATTATAATGAATCTTTTTATTATTTTTGAAAGTTGGTGCCTGCCATGTGGTCTCATATAGTACTTATCTACTATTATAATGTTGAAGGTGGTTCTTAATTTATTTTTGTTAAAAAAGAAATATAAAATAGAGTTCTCAGTTGTATTCTGAAATAGAAATCTAACGGTAATAGTAATTACATTAGTTATAAGTATAAGTATGTAATGGTTATACTGTTAATTCTATGGAAAAATTAGATTAAAATAAAATTCTATGGAAAAATTAGATTAAAATAAAAGATTACACATTGTGGTAGTTATGACGCACGTTTAAAAATGAACTTGTAATAAAATTGCTTTTGTAGTAAATACAAATCACAAAGGTTGGTAATGTTACAACAACTTTGTAGATGATATGATGTGTGAAGTTTTAAATAATTATGTTTTTAAACCTTTAAACGTTTTGCTAGTCATTGCGGAAAGATAATTTTAATGTTCATGAGTATTTTAATGTTTTAACAGTTTCACATAAAACTATAATTCATAACATTCCCATAAAAAAACTACTTAGGTAAATTCATTTTTTAAAAGAGTAATATTGGAAACAAAATAGAGGGAAGCTCCAATTCAAAGACTGTCTACAAAATATTATATACAGCCGAAGTAAATATGTATTTATGAGGTGAAACTTCTTTAAGCGCGTCATGGCAATACCGTCACGTCATGGGATAAAGGGACGATTTTGGTACCTTCGAATCTTGCCAAAGAAGTTTCACTTCTGACAAGTATGCTCGGCACGTACCTACGCTCTTTCTTTTTTTTAACTCAATTCAATCTTACAAGCTTACAATAAAATAGATACTCAATTACTTTATTTCCGTTATTTCGAATAAAAAAAAAATCTTTTAATATTCTATGTTTTAAAGCGAAACTGGCCGGTACCGTTTTAAAAAAAAAATAATATTATAGTCTACTGTCTCCACTACATGACTAATGTCAAATTGAGTTTTTTATAAATATTTGGTGATATTTTCTGTTTGTGTAGTTTGTTTATGGGATTATAATTGTGCAATGAAGGTAAAATCCTTGGATTTTATGAATGACTCAGTAAATAAAGACACTATGAATTATTAATACCAAAAATTGTATAGTAGGAAATAATAATAGTCAGTAATTAGTTATATGATTCCATGATATAGAATTTACCTCAGGCTTTTCTAACGATAAAAGATGTTCTTAACCGTTATAAAAGTTTTGAATTAAATTGCAGAATTATTTAAGTGTTATACTAGCAAAATTTCTCAATCAAAATTTTCTCATTGTATTTTGATTATGCAATGAAAACAATGAGATTTTTATTATATTTTCAAATGGTTTGGCAATGAAGATCAACCTTCGCACCCTAAAAACAGCACCATTAATACTCAATTTGCCAAATTTTTTGCCAAGTGCCAACAAATCCATTTCCACGGGGATTCCTATTGTAATTAATAATTAATTTGCTTACTTATAATATGATAAGATGCAGTTAGGAATATGGTGTGTATTTAAATTATATGGCCGCAGTTACGCAAGATAAGTCAGCTATAGGTACACAACGTAACTATAAAATAATAAAAATACAAAAAAAAAAAACATTAACAATTTTCTATAGTATATGACTAGCAAACCGGCCGAACTCCGTTTCGCCACCAGAGACACTTTTTCTTTGCTATAAACCTCACGAGCCCGATACCTTTCCAACGAATGCAAAACCGTGGAAATCGGTTGGTGCGTTTCTGGAGTTATAGCGTCAGGAAGGAAAACCCGACTTATTTTTATATAGTATAGATTACATGAAATGAATCTATCAGAATCGGACAACATCTAAGTGAAGTAAGAGTGAGTAAGGCAGAACGACGTTTGCCGGGACCAAGAAGCTTATATCCTCTAATACACTGGAGATTGCACTATGACCATTATCTTGAAACAAGAAACTATGACATTCAATGACGTCAGTCATGTTATTTGTCTCTTTCTGTCGAGTGACCACGCTGGTTTGTAAATTCAGGATTTTTCAAAATAGAAAAAACTAAAAATCATGGTCTATAAATAATAACGACATATATTTTTAACAGTATTTATATTATAATATTATGGTCATACTTTATAGGTAGGTACATACAATTTTAATTGGTATAGAATGATAGTTATAAATAACTTTTGGCTACAAAGCTTGGATATGAACCGATATATAGCATTAACATCCTTTGTAAATAGAGGAAAGTTGTGTTTTGCATCAGATGCTGTTTACCAAATTGTTAGCTACTCAGATCTTCTTTTTAAACGCGTTGCTTCGACGGGTCAATTTCAAGCCAGAATCATCAAAGAAAAACTGTTTATAGCAGCCTTGCAGAAATTTCAGCTAACTTTACAAAGTTTATTTTTCAAAAGGTATTTTTTTCTGGGTTGTAATCCTCAGTAACCTTGATGGGCACATATATTTCTTTTTATTTTACTTTTTGGAAAGCTGAAATACGTAAAACAAAAAAATATGAGGTAAGTTAAAAAAGTATAAATTTCAATGTAAAAACGAACAATCTTATAACTACATGTGAGTGCAATACCGATGTCATGTGTTGTTTCATTACTAGTAACAATCTTTAAAATGGTGTTCTAAATTTTCATCATAATATTGTTATTACAATATAATATTCTCTTCGCTATCCATAAAAACTCGTCATCATGGTTACCTTACTTGTTAAATCTGTTTATTGAAAACTTGTTGAAAAATGATAAAGTATTAGGGAAATAACAAATTTAACATGACTGCTTACTAAAATGATGCTAAATTAGACAATTTTTGCCATTGAAATGATTCTAAACAGGTAAATGCAGGAGTATTGAGGAATATTGTAAATAACGTAAATATACACTTGCCTGTGAAATTCTATGCCAGAATTTGGTGTCCAAACACTTCTGCAATTTTGCACAATACAATGCATTCTTTATATTCGGAAAATATTCATTAAATAAGCAACAATATTAACTTAAATATTCGAAGCGACGCAATTTTTTTGACACACATGCCATATTGACAAAGTGAGAGTTGCTACAATTTTATTATGGTGACTACCCATAATCAGGGAGTATCGCTTTTTAATAATTGGTTCAGATACTTAGTTTATTTAGCATAAATAATAATTGTCTCATCCAACAATGCTTCTGAATGACGTTGTTGGCAATTTATCAACAAACTCATGTACAAAAACTAACCTTTTGCACAGAATATTACAGCATACATAGTAGCCTTGGGAAAACTTCGTATTAACAGTGGCAATACCAAGTTAGGTGTGAAAGTGATAAAAAACATGAACTGGGCAATATTTTCTTGTTACACGTCAATGTTCATACCGAAATCTCCAGTGTATTAGATATAAGCTTCTTGGCCGGGACAGATAGTTTTTTTCTTAATTTCGTAGTAAGTAGGTACAGGATTGGTACAGCTATATATAGAATTTTAACTTCTTCATTATAATGTAACTGCATATTTTATAATCTACCATAGATTTAATAGGCCAACGACGACGACGACCAAGAGAACGCCTGAACCTATTTTAATTGAGAGATAGTTGATTTGAAGGCGATAAAGCAAAACAGTATAAATTTTGAAGCCATCTATCAAGAAATCTATCAGCATTATGTAGATTTCCGCCCGCGGCTTCGCTCGCGTTTGCAAAGGAAAACCCGCATAGTTCCCGTTCCCGTGGGATTTCCGGTATAAAAACTATCCTATGTGTTAATCCAAGTTACCCTCTATACGTGTGCTGAATTTCATTGTAATCGGATCAGTAGTTTTTACGTGAAAGAGTAACAAACATCCATACATCCATACTTTCGCCTTTATAATATAGTAGTGAGATATTATTAAGATTAAATGTAGAAAGCATTGGAAAATTTATTGAATTGTAAAGTTATGCAATAGTAAAAGGCATAAAGTATATTATAGTTTAAGTCAAGATGTTGCTTAAATTTATTTAAAATGATATACTTAATAGTAAGTAATTATCATATTATTATGTACTTTTTTAATGTGGAAATCATAGATAATTATTTTTTTGTATTACGCATTAAGAATGCAAAATTGGGAACTCACTCTTAGAATTCTCTTATTATTCCAAGAAGAAATATGGAAATTTATCTTTATATTTATACTAGCTGTACCGGCAAACGTTGTTCTGCCTTACCTAGGGGTAAGAAAAATAGATGATAGCCGATTCTCAGACCTACCCGATATGCACACAAAATTTCATGAGAATCGGTCCAGCCGTTTTGGAGGAGTATGGTAACTAACACTGTGACAGGGGAACTTTATATAATAGTTATGAAAAGTTATGTGTATTGTATAATATTGTTAAATTTATGAATGACTCATTCATAAGTTAAACGATGATAAATCTAGTTGGCTCAAACATTTAGCACAACATCCAATATGTCTTTATTAATAGTATTTCAATAATGTCGCGTTGAATTATTTCAGTCTTCAAAACAGAAAGTTCGCTCAAGCCGTGGAATTTCCCAAGTCTGTGGTTCGCTGGATCAAACTATAAGCAGTCCAGAGTTTCAAGTCTTGCCGAAACTTTGGGGTAATAAAAAGGACCGTTCCAGTGGCCACAACGCCGAAAAAACACCCAGAGACGGTTGCTCTGCGTCCGAATCTAATTTGGTACAAGTTTTCCTTTGTTACTTGTTACTTTGTAAAATAGTTCTGATTATAGAACAATAAATAGATGATAGATTGGTAGGATTTCGTTTTATGTAGGTAGTGTGATACAGTTTTGTTACGTTGCGACGAAACATGAAAATTGTATGAAATAAAAATTAAAAGAATTTGTGATTTATTTGATGCGGAACTAGGTCTTTCTGTTATTTCTTCCCGCTTATTAAACTCAGTCCGTCTTATTAAAAAAAATCAAATAGACCTAGTTTAAAACCAGACTATAATATAGTCATAGTGTTTAGTACAGAGATTTAAACTTGTCCTTATCTATTGCTCTTTTGCATGGATTAACACTTAAACATGTTTTATAATTAAAATTACTTAGACCGTGGTTTTAGTATGTTTTAGACCCGGTTTCTAGTTAGTCCGTGTTTTGTATTAAGACGGTTAGTGTTAGGCCGGTTGCAGAGCTTCACCCACCATCAGTGCGTACGTCAGTCACGCTTGTCATATGTATGGAAATTCATAAAAACGTTCATTCAGCTCTAGCTGACGGTCTACCGTACGACTGACGTACGCACTGATGGTCGGTGAAGCTCTGCAACCGGCCTTAACGTGAAACTCTTCATGACATCTTTTTTGAACCGTACAGGAAGCTGTACAAGTTCTACAAAAATTCAAAGTACTGACGAATGACTATACTTAATATGTCTGCTACACTCGGGATAACGGTGTAGTGCGGATCGATCGCGGGGTCATCCACGCAGGCCTTCACAGGCCTCGGGGTAACTGTTCGGGGCGACGGCCCCTTTCAGTGGTGGCAACGCCGCCTGCAACTACAGGCGGGGCACTGGGTGGGACCTAATGGTCCGAGGTGTCGTGTCCGGGAGGTGTCCTGCTGCAGTGCGATCGAGCCCGCGTGGTATCGCGGGCGATCTGCTAGCTGCTGCAGGGAGGAATGTCCGTGGGTGAAGCCACCCGCCACTTAGCGAGGTCGAGCCCGCCGGCAAAGTGCCGGGGGGCGCCCATCAGCCAGCGGCGAGGAAGCGGTCGTGTCCTAGGAGACTAGGTCACGTGGTAGGCCTCTTATGTCCGGCGGTCTCCGATGGTATGGCGCGATGCCCTGCAAATGCTGGGATCGCGCTCCGTCGGCGCGCGCGAACATAGAGGAACTCAGACGACGAACGAAGTCGTCCAGGCTCTCCATGCGCAGGTCCCTGGAGATGACCTGATTCCGTACGAAGCGTGGTGCTCCGGAGATGGTGCGGAGCGCTAGCGACTGCTGCGCTCGCAGCGACTTGCGGTCCGTCTCGCTGGTCAGCGCGAACCACGCAGGGGCCGCATAGGTGAGTCGCGTGCGAACGTAGGCCTTGTAAATGCACAGCTTCGTACGGAGAGGCAGGTGAGACGCCAGCATGGGGCGGAGTATGTTCCGCACGGCGCGCGTCTGGGCAACCACGTTCTTCACATGGGGCCGCATCGAGAGTGTCTTGTCAATGGTCACACCAAGGTACTTGGCCGTCGGTGACCATTCGACGTTCTCGCCCATGAGAGACACCGGGGGCGGCAGAAGGCGCGCCCGCCCGATGGAAATCGCCTGAGTTTTCCCCACGTTGACCTTGAGTCTCCAGTCCTCCAGCCATGAGGGAAGTGCATCCAGTGCTCGCTGCATCTTTACCGATGCATGCTTGGCGTTCAGCGAGGTGGTAATAAACGCAGCGTCGTCGGCATACAACGCTAGGATGGCTCCGCCAGCGACTGGAATGTCGTCCGTGTATCTGCTATAGCAGACGGGCGACAGGCAGCTTCCCTGGGGCACACCGGCTCGGATGGGGCGCTCTGTGGACAGAGCATTTTCAACCGCCACTTGAAAACGTCTGTCTTGCAGGAAGGTGGCCACAGTCTTAACTACTCGACGCGGAGTAGTAGACGTGGACAGCTTGTAGATGAGTCCGGTGTGCCATACGCGGTCGAACGCTTTCTCCATATCGAGGAATACTGCAACCGATTGTTCTCGCTTGTTGTAGGCGGCAGCGAGGTGGTGCAGTACTCTCGCCACTTGTAGAGTGGTGGAGTGTTCGGCGCGGAAACCGAACTGTTCGTCGCGTGGCTGAAGGTGGGGCGTAATGTGCAGCAGCAGTAGCTTCTCGAAGACTTTCGAGGTTGACGACAGAAGGGTGATGGGACGGTAGCTCTCGGGTAGCAAGATATTTTTACCTTGTTTGGGAAGTAGGATGACTCGGCCGAGCTTCCACGGAGATGGAAAGTGCCCGGTACGGAGGATTCCGTTAAAGAGCCGCGTCAGCGTCGCGATGGCTCGCGGAGGAAGGTGACGCAGGGCTTCATTGGTGACTCGGTCCGGACCGGGGGCTTTGCGTAGTTTAGTTCGTCGAATCATCCTTTGGACTCGTCCAGGAGAGAACACGACGGGGTCTTCTGTCGGTGGTATCGGCGGTTCGAAGTAATCCTTCACCTGTTGCTCGATGGTCTCTACGTGCTGCACATTCGCGGTCGGATTAGGCGTAAACTGCGTCTCCAGGAAGTCTGCAAAAATCTCCGCTCGGTCCTCGGCGCGGTAACGTGGGGTTCCGTCACCGGCCATGAGGGGTCTAATCGGAGGGGGCTTCCTTGAGAGCTGGCGGCAAAGGCGGTGCATGCCGGACCAGTCATCGCCGGCTCGCTCGATGGCGGTGTGCCAAGATTCGACTGCTACCGTTTCCAGTGCGTCCGAAATCTTGGCTGCCAGAGCGTTCAACCGCGTCTTCATGGTCGGGCATCGCAGATTTTGCCATAATCTTCGCAGCTTCCTCTTCTCCTCTAACATCGCTTGTATGTAGGCAGGGAGCTGGGGTTTCTTGCGAGTGGATGCAGCGTCGAGTCTGGACTCGCGAAGCGCATTGGACAAGACTGCGCTGAAGTCCGTGGCGAGTCGGTCGACGTCTGCAGGGCTCTCGACTCTAAAGGACGGAGAATGTTCAGCCATGTGTTCGGCGAAGATTCTCCAGTCCTGGCGATGTTTCGGAGAAGGCAGTGATGTTGTCATCGGAGACAGTGTCAGCGTCATGAGGACGGCTTGGTGGTCGGAAATGAGGTGATCATCCAGGACGTCAAGCGACGGTGCGGCGACGAGGCCACGAGCAACTGCTATGTCGATGACGTCCGGAGTATGGGCTGCACAGTACGGGTAGTGCGTTGGGGCCTCTGGTCCTACCACTTCGTAGCCGTGGCGGTCTGCGTCGTCAAGGAGGCGTCTGCCGTCCGGGCTTACGGTGTTGGAGTTCCAGGCCGTGTGTTTCGCATTGAAGTCGCCAGCGAGGATCGTGGGCAGCGGCGAGTCCAGCAAGGTTCGGACATCAGCCACTGCGAGTCGATTCTGCGGCGGCTTGTAAAAAGCGAACACACGAGTGGGCTGGCGGTCTACACAGATTTCTACGCCGAGGGCGTACGACGACTGTAACTGAGGTACTGGAAGTAGTTGGTGAATGACATTCCGACGGACCAGGACTGCTAATCCCCTGTAAGCAGTCCCGATCGGCGAGGTGTGGTCCTCCCGATAGACATAGTATCCGGAAACCTTCAACTTGTCTACCGGTCGGAGGTGTGTTTCGTTAACCAGGCCGATATCCACTTGACGTTGACAGAGCAAGGTTTTGAAGAGACGGGCTTTTTGCGCTGAGAGCCCGTCGGCGTTCCAAAATGCGATGCGGAGCTCAGACATAAGAGGCGCAGAGCTCCGCGATGCAGCCCAAGATCAGCGGTATTGGGTCACGCTGTTCTTGGATAGCCACCAGCACCTGATTAAGAGTGCTGATAACCTTAGTCAGTCTGGGGTCCAGCGGCATCACACGCTTCGCCTTCGTCCCCTGTATGGGGGCGGCGACCACGGAGGGCTTGGACTTCTTGCTACGCTGCGTAGGCTGCGGCGCAACTGGTGGTGCAGAGCGCGGCCTAGAGGTAGATGCTGCCGGCAGAGCAGTAGGCGGTGCAGTGGTTGGTGGTGCAGTGGCTGGCGCTGCCAAAAGTGGCGCCGTAGGCTGTGCTGCTGGCGGCCGCGTTTGGGTGCGTTTGCCACGCTTACGGCGGCGTTTAGTCGTCGGCCCTGGCTGGTTGGCGGCAGCCATGAGCGAGCCAGGTGCATCGGCTTCAGTTGCGGGCACGCGCGCACTTGTAGCAGTGCGCGCGACGGTGCCCGCTCGGCGGTTGCGCGTCTCCTTCCGGAATATCGGACAGGTCGCGTTATTTGCCGTATGGGCGCCGCCGCAGTTGGCGCACGTTGGTGGTTCCTCGCGCGGACGCTGGCATTCCTTTGCAGAGTGGTTCTCACCGCAACGCACACAGGCTATTGGCCGGTGGCAGTTTTGGGAGGAATGCCTAAATTGCTGGCATCGATGGCATTGCGCTGGCCCCTTTCTGCCGCGCCATGCCTCAATTGTGATCCCAGGCATACAGAGCAGTTCGCTCACCTCATAAATGCCTGGGATGAGGTCCGGAGTCCGCTGCAGTTGCGCGAACATCAGACAGCCCGGCCTACCTGGACGAGCGGGGATTGCACGCACGTGTTCCGGAGTAAACCCGAGCTCGCGCAGCTCTGTCTCCACTAGTGCCGGTTCTGTGTTAGCCGGCAGACCACGGATCGCTACTTTCACGCTTCTCTCAGCGGGCAGCGAGTAGCAGAACCAAGAGATTCCGGTGTTGCTCTCCAGCTGCGTAAGATAGCGCTGGATGAGTCGGAACTCCTGGTCTGTCTTTGGTATAAAACGGACACCCTTGCCAAATGGACGTCCGTTAGGAGTGTGCCCAAGGACCTTTTTTAGCTCCCTAAAGTGGGTCGGCCAGTCGGGCAGTGTCTCCACTATGAGAGGGGGGTAGCGGTTGGGCTGTTTGGTAGGTGGCGCGGCGCTTGCAGTGCCGGCAGCAGCAGAGGGGGAGGCAGAGGCTGCAGTGACGGTCGCAGTCGTATTAATGTTAGCGTTAGTCGCGGCGGGAGCGACGGCAGCGGAGCAGGTGGAGGGTGAGAGCGCTGGGGATTTTTGGGACGCGGCCATGCTCGCGTATGTCGGGCCGGTTGTCCCAATCTCCATAGGAGAGCCCGATGACATCGTCGGCATGTTCAGAGGAGGAGGCGGGGACGCTGTGAGAGTTTTCTCTCCTACTCTATGGGGAGGGGAGGGAAAGCGTCCCACAGGAATACCCGGTAAGGGAGCTGGGAAGCGCGGAGTACGTGGCAGTGGTGCCTGTGCGGCGCGCTTCAAAGTGCCTGGCGTTAGTGTGGCGGCGCTAGCCGGGGCCTGTTGACGACTCGGTGTGAGTGAGCGAGTAATTGAGGATACGGATTCGGTGGATTGGGCCGGCGATAACGTCAGTGGACTCGCCAGGAATGATTCATCGCCGGCTCCTGACTGAGGTTCCGACACCAACACAGGACGCCGGCCAGCTGCTGTTGAGCGGGCCACAATTGCGGCCTGGCCGGATGCGGCAATGGCGTCCAGGCCCATTTCAAGTGCGGCAACCGACCGACTATAGACCCTGCGGCCCAGTGCGCGCGGACGGGTCGCGCGTCGCTGCGGCAGCGGCGGCACGCTCGGCGGCGGCATGATTGCAGGATGTATTTATTTACATCTGGCCGCAATAAAAATTTTAATAACTCAGAAATAAGCAAGTTATTTATGAATTATCAAATTATTCAATTAATTAATTGATTTTAATTAATCAATTAATTAATTATTTATTGATCAGCGAGCAGAACGCTGAGAACGAGACCAAACGACCAAGAAAAAAGAACCAACAAATTCCTGAAAAGCAACCCCAAGCCTCAGAGATCCCTATCGAGTAGGAGATGTAGTGCGGACTTTACGTTGAGCAAACATGAATTTTTCAGAAAAAAATTCTTTAGCGCGATTTTAGATACATAATATCCGCTGTGGCGCTATCTGTGGTTGCTTTATGTAGTATATAATATTTACAAGTCCTCAATAATATTGAGTCTGTACTAGAAGCGTATACTGTTCTATAACCTCAAATATTACCCAAGGTTTTTCATCAGGATACATACATTGTATGTAAGTGTCCAGAGGCTATGTAAATCTTTTGCGAGATTAACAAGGACTCAGCGCCATCTCTACATGCCTGGTGCAAATTATTTTACACGTTTTACCTTAGAGTGTGATTTGAGAATACTTACCGCCATCTATTTGTTACAAATGTAAATTATTCAGTCTCTTGGTACATAATATATACAGCATATATAGAATTCAGGTAGCATGCACAATGCACATACTTATATCCAGTAGTAGTTCCTGAGATTAGCTCGCTCAAACAAGTTTTCTCTCGTGTAGTAATAACATGCTATTGAGTCTCCCTGTAGGGAATAATCAATAAGTAAATAACTTTCAAGATATTTTGAAAAACTAAGGAAGAAGGTTTTATTTAAAATAGACAAAATGCAGATTATTTGTATGGTTTTTATTTTTGAACATTAGTTAGGTTTTTAATGGTGGAATTCAACACAACGACAATTTTAAAATATAAAAAAAAATCCGCAAGGATTTATAAAACTACTCTCGGAACGCTAATACATACGAAAAAAAATCAATCTATCTATCAATAATCAATATTTTATATTTAAAGTATTGCATCTCATTCATGGCAATGTAATAATATGCCAATATAAACTGTTTATTTTTCTGTAGACTTAAATTCTTACATGCAAATTATACAAATAGAAAATAATTTTAGCCCAGTAAACGCGATGAGCAAGTCCACCTAGAAGAGAAAGCCGGTCAGGGTGACGATAAAAGCTCTGACAGTTCGCTCACAATGCGCGAACCATCGAGCCCTGAAAAAGAAAATATGACGCGCGAAAACGAAAAAGCGCGCCAACGCTTACAGGGTCTGTGGAGGAATGACAGGGCGGGAAAAAGCGTGGCGTCTAAGGTTAGTGTTGCCGTGAGAAATAAACTTTAATTAACATTAAAATAAGATTTATTAACTAGATTTATTTTAATGAATAAAAAAAATTAACTTATTTAAATTTAGTTATTTTGCTGTTACTAATTAATTTATTTAGTTATTGCATTGCTTTTGAAGCGCCATACGGGGTGATACATGGCTTGCAACAAAATGAAAAAAAAAATGTTTTAAACGCAGAAATGCTATGCATAGGTACTTTTATTGTTTTATTCTTTTTAGAAGTTATAAGTACTTAATTCTGGATAATATAAATTAATTTTGCCTAGAAGTATTTATTTTCAATAAAAACAAGTAATTAACAATGCATTTTATATTTTACAGAAGTCTCGTTCATGTAAGTAACGATCATCTTATTCATTAATATGCTATTAAATATAACTTTATTGTTTATTTTTCTGTCAATAGAAAAATAAAATGAATAACTACCACTAAGATTATATACGTTTAGAAGTTATAAAAAGATTTGTATAGCATGCACATTCGAATGAGCTACACAAGGAAACAATTGCAGGCTCCCCGTCTGTCGTGGACCTGGATGATCCGCTAACAAGGCAAATACGCGACATTCACAACAACACACGCAAGAGCGCGAGAATAATACGCGACTCGAGGGCGCGGCTGCTGCAAATACAAAAGGTTAACGGTTCATTAGTACACGTTTATAGCGATTGTTCAAATTATGTAGGTACGGACTAGATTTTCGCCCCCGGAATTTATTTACTTTTTTTCTGGGTCTTCAGCTACATATATACCAAATTTCATTGTAATCGGTTCACTAGTATGGAAGAAGAAGAAGAAGTTCACTTGCATGAAAGAGTAACAAACATCCTCACAAACTATCGCGTCATATTAATAGGATGTAGGACGTCATAAATGTTTAAGTTTGAATTTGAATATGATTCAAATGTGTGTGTTAAGGTTAAAGTCGACATGCGTGCGTGCATTTGTAGAGTATTTAGTATTAGCTTTTTGTCCGCGGTATTCGGATATTTAAAATTTTAATTATTTGTAAATTAAAGTTATTTGACACTAGCTGTGCCCCGCGGTTTTACCCGCATTGCTCCGCTCCTATTTATCTTATATTATAGTTTTCATTGGTAAATTGATTATTTAACGGAGAAATAATTTTTAAAATCCGACCGGTTCTTGATATTAGCGCGTCCAAACAAACCAACAAACAATTAAGCTTTATTGGTTTAGATTCGGAATTAAATTTAAATCAAAGATAAAATGCTAGAAATTGACATTTAATCTACGATCAAAAGACCATGGTTATAAGTTGGTAAAAATGTCGAAAATGTGTAAAATTTATTTTAAATACCGATGAGTGGAAATTATATTATTACCTTTGAAATCAGTGAAGCGTCACGTTATAACATAACGAAGTTTTTGCCAAAAGACCGTATTACATTATTATGGGCATGTGACATTTTACATTTTCACAAAATATAAAATGCTCTACATTTTGATGTTTAAATTTATTTATATTGCCGCTTTAAATATGTGAATAGTAATGTGATGAAAGAATATGTAAATGATAGTTACCTATGTATTTGAGATACTTTAATTAGTTTATATTTTTTGGTTTTTTTTTATGGCATTCAAATGCTTTATAAATATAAATTTATAAAGAATAGAAAAAATTCGATCACGAGGCGGGACTTGAACCCGCATCCTTCGCGCCATTCCGGGGCGGATGCCTAACCAACTCAGCCACTCGTGACCCGCCTGAGCAATCGAATTTATTCTATCCTTTCAGTTTTATGTGTCTTAAGGGACACACCGCGCGCCATCTATTGAGATGATTTAACAACCATCTCAACCAATATGAAGCACTTTTCAGTGAATACAATATTGTAACGATGGAACACGACCTTTTCTTGAATTTATATTTTTTGGTTTTTTTTATGGCATTCAAATGCTTTATAAATATAAATTTATAAAGAATAGAAAAAATTCGATCACGAGGCGGGACTTGAACCCGCATCCTTCGCGCCATTCCGGGGCGGATGCCTAACCAACTCAGCCACTCGTGACCCGCCTGAGCAATCGAATTTATTCTATCCTTTCAGTTTTATGTGTCTTAAGGGACACACCGCGCGCCATCTATTGAGATGATTTAACAACCATCTCAACCAATATGAAGCACTTTTCAGTGAATACAATATTGTAACGATGGAACACGACCTTTTCTTGAATTTATATTTTTTGGTTTTTTTTATGGCATTCAAATGCTTTATAAATATAAATTTATAAAGAATAGAAAAAATTCGATCACGAGGCGGGACTTGAACCCGCATCCTTCGCGCCATTCCGGGGCGGATGCCTAACCAACTCAGCCACTCGTGACCCGCCTGAGCAATCGAATTTATTCTATCCTTTCAGTTTTATGTGTCTTAAGGGACACACCGCGCGCCATCTATTGAGATGATTTAACAACCATCTCAACCAATATGAAGCACTTTTCAGTGAATACAATATTGTAACGATGGAACACGACCTTTTCTTGAATTTATATTTTTTGGTTTTTTTTATGGCATTCAAATGCTTTATAAATATAAATTTATAAAGAATAGAAAAAATTCGATCACGAGGCGGGACTTGAACCCGCATCCTTCGCGCCATTCCGGGGCGGATGCCTAACCAACTCAGCCACTCGTGACCCGCCTGAGCAATCGAATTTATTCTATCCTTTCAGTTTTATGTGTCTTAAGGGACACACCGCGCGCCATCTATTGAGATGATTTAACAACCATCTCAACCAATATGAAGCACTTTTCAGTGAATACAATATTGTAACGATGGAACACGACCTTTTCTTGAATTTATATTTTTTGGTTTTTTTTTTATGGCATTCAAATGCTTTATAAATATAAATTTATAAAGAATAGAAAAAATTCGATCACGAGGCGGGACTTGAACCCGCATCCTTCGCGCCATTCCGGGGCGGATGCCTAACCAACTCAGCCACTCGTGACCCGCCTGAGCAATCGAATTTATTCTATCCTTTCAGTTTTATGTGTCTTAAGGGACACACCGCGCGCCATCTATTGAGATGATTTAACAACCATTTCAACCAATATGAAGCACTTTTCAGTGAATACAATATTGTAACGATGGAACACGACCTTTTCTTGAATTTATATTTTTTGGTTTTTTTTTATGGCATTCAAATGCTTTATAAATATAAATTTATAAAGAATAGAAAAAATTCGATCACGAGGCGGGACTTGAACCCGCATCCTTCGCGCCATTCCGGGGCGGATGCCTAACCAACTCAGCCACTCGTGACCCGCCTGAGCAATCGAATTTATTCTATCCTTTCAGTTTTATGTGTCTTAAGGGACACACCGCGCGCCATCTATTGAGATGATTTAACAACCATCTCAACCAATATGAAGCACTTTTCAGTGAATACAATATTGTAACGATGGAACACGACCTTTTCTTGAATTTATATTTTTTGGTTTTTTTTATGGCATTCAAATGCTTTATAAATATAAATTTATAAAGAATAGAAAAAATTCGATCACGAGGCGGGACTTGAACCCGCATCCTTCGCGCCATTCCGGGGCGGATGCCTAACCAACTCAGCCACTCGTGACCCGCCTGAGCAATCGAATTTATTCTATCCTTTCAGTTTTATGTGTCTTAAGGGACACACCGCGCGCCATCTATTGAGATGATTTAACAACCATCTCAACCAATATGAAGCACTTTTCAGTGAATACAATATTGTAACGATGGAACACGACCTTTTCTTGAATTTATATTTTTTGGTTTTTTTTTATGGCATTCAAATGCTTTATAAATATAAATTTATAAAGAATAGAAAAAATTCGATCACGAGGCGGGACTTGAACCCGCATCCTTCGCGCCATTCCGGGGCGGATGCCTAACCAACTCAGCCACTCGTGACCCGCCTGAGCAATCGAATTTATTCTATCCTTTCAGTTTTATGTGTCTTAAGGGACACACCGCGCGCCATCTATTGAGATGATTTAACAACCATCTCAACCAATATGAAGCACTTTTCAGTGAATACAATATTGTAACGATGGAACACGACCTTTTCTTGAATTTATATTTTTTGGTTTTTTTTATGGCATTCAAATGCTTTATAAATATAAATTTATAAAGAATAGAAAAAATTCGATCACGAGGCGGGACTTGAACCCGCATCCTTCGCGCCATTCCGGGGCGGATGCCTAACCAACTCAGCCACTCGTGACCCGCCTGAGCAATCGAATTTATTCTATCCTTTCAGTTTTATGTGTCTTAAGGGACACACCGCGCGCCATCTATTGAGATGATTTAACAACCATCTCAACCAATATGAAGCACTTTTCAGTGAATACAATATTGTAACGATGGAACACGACCTTTTCTTGAATTTATATTTTTTGGTTTTTTTTATGGCATTCAAATGCTTTATAAATATAAATTTATAAAGAATAGAAAAAATTCGATCACGAGGCGGGACTTGAACCCGCATCCTTCGCGCCATTCCGGGGCGGATGCCTAACCAACTCAGCCACTCGTGACCCGCCTGAGCAATCGAATTTATTCTATCCTTTCAGTTTTATGTGTCTTAAGGGACACACCGCGCGCCATCTATTGAGATGATTTAACAACCATCTCAACCAATATGAAGCACTTTTCAGTGAATACAATATTGTAACGATGGAACACGACCTTTTCTTGAATTTATATTTTTTGGTTTTTTTTATGGCATTCAAATGCTTTATAAATATAAATTTATAAAGAATAGAAAAAATTCGATCACGAGGCGGGACTTGAACCCGCATCCTTCGCGCCATTCCGGGGCGGATGCCTAACCAACTCAGCCACTCGTGACCCGCCTGAGCAATCGAATTTATTCTATCCTTTCAGTTTTATGTGTCTTAAGGGACACACCGCGCGCCATCTATTGAGATGATTTAACAACCATCTCAACCAATATGAAGCACTTTTCAGTGAATACAATATTGTAACGATGGAACACGACCTTTTCTTGAATTTATATTTTTTGGTTTTTTTTTTATGGCATTCAAATGCTTTATAAATATAAATTTATAAAGAATAGAAAAAATTCGATCACGAGGCGGGACTTGAACCCGCATCCTTCGCGCCATTCCGGGGCGGATGCCTAACCAACTCAGCCACTCGTGACCCGCCTGAGCAATCGAATTTATTCTATCCTTTCAGTTTTATGTGTCTTAAGGGACACACCGCGCGCCATCTATTGAGATGATTTAACAACCATCTCAACCAATATGAAGCACTTTTCAGTGAATACAATATTGTAACGATGGAACACGACCTTTTCTTGAATTTATATTTTTTGGTTTTTTTTTATGGCATTCAAATGCTTTATAAATATAAATTTATAAAGAATAGAAAAAATTCGATCACGAGGCGGGACTTGAACCCGCATCCTTCGCGCCATTCCGGGGCGGATGCCTAACCAACTCAGCCACTCGTGACCCGCCTGAGCAATCGAATTTATTCTATCCTTTCAGTTTTATGTGTCTTAAGGGACACACCGCGCGCCATCTATTGAGATGATTTAACAACCATCTCAACCAATATGAAGCACTTTTCAGTGAATACAATATTGTAACGATGGAACACGACCTTTTCTTGAATTTATATTTTTTGGTTTTTTTTATGGCATTCAAATGCTTTATAAATATAAATTTATAAAGAATAGAAAAAATTCGATCACGAGGCGGGACTTGAACCCGCATCCTTCGCGCCATTCCGGGGCGGATGCCTAACCAACTCAGCCACTCGTGACCCGCCTGAGCAATCGAATTTATTCTATCCTTTCAGTTTTATGTGTCTTAAGGGACACACCGCGCGCCATCTATTGAGATGATTTAACAACCATCTCAACCAATATGAAGCACTTTTCAGTGAATACAATATTGTAACGATGGAACACGACCTTTTCTTGAATTTATATTTTTTGGTTTTTTTTATGGCATTCAAATGCTTTATAAATATAAATTTATAAAGAATAGAAAAAATTCGATCACGAGGCGGGACTTGAACCCGCATCCTTCGCGCCATTCCGGGGCGGATGCCTAACCAACTCAGCCACTCGTGACCCGCCTGAGCAATCGAATTTATTCTATCCTTTCAGTTTTATGTGTCTTAAGGGACACACCGCGCGCCATCTATTGAGATGATTTAACAACCATCTCAACCAATATGAAGCACTTTTCAGTGAATACAATATTGTAACGATGGAACACGACCTTTTCTTGAATTTATATTTTTTGGTTTTTTTTATGGCATTCAAATGCTTTATAAATATAAATTTATAAAGAATAGAAAAAATTCGATCACGAGGCGGGACTTGAACCCGCATCCTTCGCGCCATTCCGGGGCGGATGCCTAACCAACTCAGCCACTCGTGACCCGCCTGAGCAATCGAATTTATTCTATCCTTTCAGTTTTATGTGTCTTAAGGGACACACCGCGCGCCATCTATTGAGATGATTTAACAACCATCTCAACCAATATGAAGCACTTTTCAGTGAATACAATATTGTAACGATGGAACACGACCTTTTCTTGAATTTATATTTTTTGGTTTTTTTTATGGCATTCAAATGCTTTATAAATATAAATTTATAAAGAATAGAAAAAATTCGATCACGAGGCGGGACTTGAACCCGCATCCTTCGCGCCATTCCGGGGCGGATGCCTAACCAACTCAGCCACTCGTGACCCGCCTGAGCAATCGAATTTATTCTATCCTTTCAGTTTTATGTGTCTTAAGGGACACACCGCGCGCCATCTATTGAGATGATTTAACAACCATCTCAACCAATATGAAGCACTTTTCAGTGAATACAATATTGTAACGATGGAACACGACCTTTTCTTGAATTTATATTTTTTGGTTTTTTTTATGGCATTCAAATGCTTTATAAATATAAATTTATAAAGAATAGAAAAAATTCGATCACGAGGCGGGACTTGAACCCGCATCCTTCGCGCCATTCCGGGGCGGATGCCTAACCAACTCAGCCACTCGTGACCCGCCTGAGCAATCGAATTTATTCTATCCTTTCAGTTTTATGTGTCTTAAGGGACACACCGCGCGCCATCTATTGAGATGATTTAACAACCATCTCAACCAATATGAAGCACTTTTCAGTGAATACAATATTGTAACGATGGAACACGACCTTTTCTTGAATTTATATTTTTTGGTTTTTTTTTTATGGCATTCAAATGCTTTATAAATATAAATTTATAAAGAATAGAAAAAATTCGATCACGAGGCGGGACTTGAACCCGCATCCTTCGCGCCATTCCGGGGCGGATGCCTAACCAACTCAGCCACTCGTGACCCGCCTGAGCAATCGAATTTATTCTATCCTTTCAGTTTTATGTGTCTTAAGGGACACACCGCGCGCCATCTATTGAGATGATTTAACAACCATCTCAACCAATATGAAGCACTTTTCAGTGAATACAATATTGTAACGATGGAACACGACCTTTTCTTGAATTTATATTTTTTGGTTTTTTTTTATGGCATTCAAATGCTTTATAAATATAAATTTATAAAGAATAGAAAAAATTCGATCACGAGGCGGGACTTGAACCCGCATCCTTCGCGCCATTCCGGGGCGGATGCCTAACCAACTCAGCCACTCGTGACCCGCCTGAGCAATCGAATTTATTCTATCCTTTCAGTTTTATGTGTCTTAAGGGACACACCGCGCGCCATCTATTGAGATGATTTAACAACCATCTCAACCAATATGAAGCACTTTTCAGTGAATACAATATTGTAACGATGGAACACGACCTTTTCTTGAATTTATATTTTTTGGTTTTTTTTATGGCATTCAAATGCTTTATAAATATAAATTTATAAAGAATAGAAAAAATTCGATCACGAGGCGGGACTTGAACCCGCATCCTTCGCGCCATTCCGGGGCGGATGCCTAACCAACTCAGCCACTCGTGACCCGCCTGAGCAATCGAATTTATTCTATCCTTTCAGTTTTATGTGTCTTAAGGGACACACCGCGGGCCATCTATTGAGATGATTTAACAACCATCTCAACCAATATGAAGCACTTTTCAGTGAATACAATATTGTAACGATGGAACACGACCTTTTCTTGAATTTATATTTTTTGGTTTTTTTTATGGCATTCAAATGCTTTATAAATATAAATTTATAAAGAATAGAAAAATAGAAAAAATTCGAAAAATTCGAATTCGAAAATTCGAAAAATAGAAAAAATAGATGGCGCGCGGTGTGTCCCTTAAGACACATAAAACTGAAAGGATAGAATAAATTCGATTGCTCAGGCGGGTCACGAGTGGCTGAGTTGGTTAGGCATCCGCCCCGGAATGGCGCGAAGGATGCGGGTTCAAGTCCCGCCTCGTGATCGAATTTTTTCTATTCTTTATAAATTTATATTTATAAAGCATTTGAATGCCATAAAAAAAAACCAAAAAATATAAATTCAAGAAAAGGTCGTGTTCCATCGTTACAATATTGTATTCACTGAAAAGTGCTTCATATTGGTTGAGATGGTTGTTAAATCATCTCAATAGATGGCGCGCGGTGTGTCCCTTAAGACACATAAAACTGAAAGGATAGAATAAATTCGATTGCTCAGGCGGGTCACGAGTGGCTGAGTTGGTTAGGCATCCGCCCCGGAATGGCGCGAAGGATGCGGGTTCAAGTCCCGCCTCGTGATCGAATTTTTTCTATTCTTTATAAATTTATATTTATAAAGCATTTGAATGCCATAAAAAAAAACCAAAAAATATAAATTCAAGAAAAGGTCGTGTTCCATCGTTACAATATTGTATTCACTGAAAAGTGCTTCATATTGGTTGAGATGGTTGTTAAATCATCTCAATAGATGGCGCGCGGTGTGTCCCTTAAGACACATAAAACTGAAAGGATAGAATAAATTCGATTGCTCAGGCGGGTCACGAGTGGCTGAGTTGGTTAGGCATCCGCCCCGGAATGGCGCGAAGGATGCGGGTTCAAGTCCCGCCTCGTGATCGAATTTTTTCTATTCTTTATAAATTTATATTTATAAAGCATTTGAATGCCATAAAAAAAAAACCAAAAAATATAAATTCAAGAAAAGGTCGTGTTCCATCGTTACAATATTGTATTCACTGAAAAGTGCTTCATATTGGTTGAGATGGTTGTTAAATCATCTCAATAGATGGCGCGCGGTGTGTCCCTTAAGACACATAAAACTGAAAGGATAGAATAAATTCGATTGCTCAGGCGGGTCACGAGTGGCTGAGTTGGTTAGGCATCCGCCCCGGAATGGCGCGAAGGATGCGGGTTCAAGTCCCGCCTCGTGATCGAATTTTTTCTATTCTTTATAAATTTATATTTATAAAGCATTTGAATGCCATAAAAAAAACCAAAAAATATAAATTCAAGAAAAGGTCGTGTTCCATCGTTACAATATTGTATTCACTGAAAAGTGCTTCATATTGGTTGAGATGGTTGTTAAATCATCTCAATAGATGGCGCGCGGTGTGTCCCTTAAGACACATAAAACTGAAAGGATAGAATAAATTCGATTGCTCAGGCGGGTCACGAGTGGCTGAGTTGGTTAGGCATCCGCCCCGGAATGGCGCGAAGGATGCGGGTTCAAGTCCCGCCTCGTGATCGAATTTTTTCTATTCTTTATAAATTTATATTTATAAAGCATTTGAATGCCATAAAAAAAACCAAAAAATATAAATTCAAGAAAAGGTCGTGTTCCATCGTTACAATATTGTATTCACTGAAAAGTGCTTCATATTGGTTGAGATGGTTGTTAAATCATCTCAATAGATGGCGCGCGGTGTGTCCCTTAAGACACATAAAACTGAAAGGATAGAATAAATTCGATTGCTCAGGCGGGTCACGAGTGGCTGAGTTGGTTAGGCATCCGCCCCGGAATGGCGCGAAGGATGCGGGTTCAAGTCCCGCCTCGTGATCGAATTTTTTCTATTCTTTATAAATATAAATTTATAAAGCATTTGAATGCCATAAAAAAAACCAAAAAATATAAATTCAAGAAAAGGTCGTGTTCCATCGTTACAATATTGTATTCACTGAAAAGTGCTTCATATTGGTTGAGATGGTTGTTAAATCATCTCAATAGATGGCGCGCGGTGTGTCCCTTAAGACACATAAAACTGAAAGGATAGAATAAATTCGATTGCTCAGGCGGGTCACGAGTGGCTGAGTTGGTTAGGCATCCGCCCCGGAATGGCGCGAAGGATGCGGGTTCAAGTCCCGCCTCGTGATCGAATTTTTTCTATTCTTTATAAATTTATATTTATAAAGCATTTGAATGCCATAAAAAAAACCAAAAAATATAAATTCAAGAAAAGGTCGTGTTCCATCGTTACAATATTGTATTCACTGAAAAGTGCTTCATATTGGTTGAGATGGTTGTTAAATCATCTCAATAGATGGCGCGCGGTGTGTCCCTTAAGACACATAAAACTGAAAGGATAGAATAAATTCGATTGCTCAGGCGGGTCACGAGTGGCTGAGTTGGTTAGGCATCCGCCCCGGAATGGCGCGAAGGATGCGGGTTCAAGTCCCGCCTCGTGATCGAATTTTTTCTATTCTTTATAAATTTATATTTATAAAGCATTTGAATGCCATAAAAAAAACCAAAAAATATAAATTCAAGAAAAGGTCGTGTTCCATCGTTACAATATTGTATTCACTGAAAAGTGCTTCATATTGGTTGAGATGGTTGTTAAATCATCTCAATAGATGGCGCGCGGTGTGTCCCTTAAGACACATAAAACTGAAAGGATAGAATAAATTCGATTGCTCAGGCGGGTCACGAGTGGCTGAGTTGGTTAGGCATCCGCCCCGGAATGGCGCGAAGGATGCGGGTTCAAGTCCCGCCTCGTGATCGAATTTTTTCTATTCTTTATAAATTTATATTTATAAAGCATTTGAATGCCATAAAAAAAACCAAAAAATATAAATTCAAGAAAAGGTCGTGTTCCATCGTTACAATATTGTATTCACTGAAAAGTGCTTCATATTGGTTGAGATGGTTGTTAAATCATCTCAATAGATGGCGCGCGGTGTGTCCCTTAAGACACATAAAACTGAAAGGATAGAATAAATTCGATTGCTCAGGCGGGTCACGAGTGGCTGAGTTGGTTAGGCATCCGCCCCGGAATGGCGCGAAGGATGCGGGTTCAAGTCCCGCCTCGTGATCGAATTTTTTCTATTCTTTATAAATTTATATTTACTTTAATTAGTGTTCTTAAATAGGCATGGTGTGTATTTTTTATCTAAAATAATTAATATTTTTATGACATGTTTTTGTTATGCATTTGAAAGAAAGAACGATATAAAAAAAGCATTTATTCTTGTACCAACTAACAAAATACTTAAAAAATAAAAAAATAAATTGAACATTTATCACTGATCAGATACGTAAATGGGTATTAAATGATAAGAATTGTTAAAAAAATAGAATAATTTGGTAGATTCGTGTTTATTCGTCCTCGTACTGAATCACGCTATAAATATAATTGTTCACATAATAAACTCTTTAATTGCATCAATGCTATAGTTTTCGTGATTCAAAACAATTATATTGTTATCAACTCATCAATTTCTTCGCGAAAGTATTAAGGACTATATACTCATTTAGATTCAATATAAGTAGTAACTATAATTTCTATTAGGAATTCACGATAAAATGGCTGTAGTTATAAATAAATAATTAAGTTTCGTGTTTTCTCTGTCTCCAATTTTCTTGCTGTTCATAAAAAATCCTACCAATATTGCAAATGCAAAATTTTCTGATTATGGATGTATGTTTGTTACTCTTTCACGCGAAAACCACTGAACGAATATTGATGATACTTGGTAGTGATTCAGCATAGGTACTATGAGTGACACGTGTTTCCTATTGGGGTATGGGGCAGATGCATTATGCATACATCTGTTTCACTGATTGATTGTCTGTTTTTAGGGACAATTAGATGATCAGCCTTCTGTGTCCTGCCAGACCTTATTTTTTCTTCGTCACCACAGGGAATCGAACCCAGCACTCTTAATTAGTTAACCACTATACCAAGGAGGTGGTCGTTGTAACGGTCATTGGTATTATAGTAACAGTATATTCTATAGAAATACTTTTGCCAGCCGATTCTAAAAAAAATAGTTAAAATATAAAATTTTGTACCCAGAAATCAACGCTAACAGAAGCCGAAGTGAAAGAGCTAGGTGAACGAAATGAACTGCTTCTCCGTGAAATGGAGAGGTTTGATCGTCTCACCAGGAACATACAGAAGCTGGTTGGTGCTGAGGTGGTACAGATGAGGAAAACTAAGGAGGAGAACATGCCTGATGAAATACCCATGCGTGCTTATGGTATTTGATTAAGTTTATACTTGGAAGTAGAAGAGTAAGAGAGAAAGAAGTAATTATTGTATTCTAAAGTATGTTTGAAATAGGCTTCGTCAAAATGTAGAGTAAAAAGTATTTCAATAAATGTTATCTAAAATAACTATTAGCAAATCTGCATCATCATAATTTAGAGATTTTTGTAATGTACAACGAAATAAGCTTGTGTTAAGTACTTAAAAATATTTTTACATCCTTACGTATCTTATTATACTAGTTTAAAATATAACATAGGTAATATAAACTTTCGTAATATTAAGAATGTCGTCTTCAAAGTTGACAACTAAAAATAATACCATTCGAGTAAATTTGACGAGAAGTCTATATAAGATCTAAGTTGTAGCCGAAACGCTACAAATTGGTAACTGCGGTAATGAGCTATTTCGTGAAGTGCGATGCTGCAGACTCACGAACCGTCAAAGTATCTGGAACATCTATTGCAATACGTCTATAATAATGTTCCAAATATTAAACGGTTATTGAATGCTTGGAATGAGGTTTTGATACGTATATTTTGTATTGTGTTTAGCGAACTGAAAGCTACGGACATTTTTGCATTCGTAAGAGCATAACTTAGCCAAGCATCGTATGGGTAAATAATGATGATCAAGTAATACTTAATTTTAATAAAACCACCTCATTTTTAATTTTTTTTTATTGGTAATTTTGAGAAAATTAGAAAAGAGCACTTCAAAATCTATAAAATCACCCATATTTAAAATCCCAGGAAAACTTTATAGGAAGAAAATCTATCATTTATATGTACACATTTTGTTTCGGTTACCTTGCTGATACTAATATTATTATGTCTGTTAAAAACATAATATTTACTTCCATCCTTACAATCTTTCGGGATTTAGAATAGTTATACTATTAGGATTAACTGGACTCAAATAAGTATGGTCTTTCAGAGCCGGCAGTATACCACGAGATGAAAATGAACCATCCAACCGTTGTTTTGGGATCCGCTAATCCGTTCGGTATAGAAAAGCAGACTCGAAGCAAATCCGTATGTCAATGTGTTTATAAAATACAATAGTTACAATTAAATGGTACATTAAAATTGTGTTTTTGTTAAGGAAATTGATCTGACTCGCAAATTGAGTGAAAGTTACGATATGCAAGAGAAACTGGTCGCTGATAATGCGGATTTAGAAGTGAAAAGGTTAGACGTGTTTTGGATTTTTTTTTTGTCTTTATGATAAGAGATACCCCATATGGGTATGAATTAGTATTTATTCTGATTGGTTCACATGATTTGGCGCTAGTAAACTTATATTATTTGGAGTAATATTATATGAAAGTTCATTTAAAATATTGGAGAAAAGGCTCAAGAATATATCGGGGAAGAAAGAGATAATGCATGTTTCACACACTCTTTATTAACATTTTATTTTCTAAACATTGCACGTCCCCTAGTCACGGTATAATAATTCATGATACTATAATATTGAATATTACATTATTATACATATTTTCATCTTTTTTCCATATTTTCTTTCAACATCACATTCCTAAAACACCTTAAAAAATAGTTTCAAATTATAAATCAATTAATAGCAAAGCAAGGAAGTAACACAAAGCGCCATAGAGTTCAGTACAGTTATAGACAGCGCTGTGTTCGACATTGATTATATTGACGCGTCTGTGCGTGAATACACCTGTATGCCTGACAGTGTATTGTATAGACTGCCTTTTGTACCCGACTGTACCGGCTTCAATTATTACTGTTGTTCATTGTATTGTAACAGGTTCAGGTAAGACAAATTGCATCAGAGAAATGTTGTTAGTAAATTGATTTCATACTATAATGAAACAAATTAATTCAGAAATGTGGAAGTAACTATATATTTATACTCTTATACATAAAACCGAGAAAAACAAAGAAAACAGCGTAATTTTTATACACACGAATATATACCAAAGTCGTTATTTTTATACCTACCTACGACACTTGCTCATAAAACTCCGATCACTTTTTGGTGTACATTTTCTTACATCAATTGCAATTTTAACTGACAGATAAAATAATCAGATCATGTTATCTAGAATATATATAAATCTTTCAGAATACATTTTTCATTTCAGTACACTCAACAGAATCGCGATAATATCAGCATAATTACATCTTATACAATTACATAATTATTGTATGTAATAATTACAAGAAATCGAAGGTTGCAATCATTAGTGTTACAAATAAGCCGATTACAAACCGGTTTGGATCTGCATACAATAATTGTTATATTATACAGGGTGTCCCACTGTTGGTATGCTCAAAGGAGGTTATGGTTTTGCGTACGCTGAGTATATAAAAAAATACTTTTAAAATTACAGGAGCAATTTTTTTTTCAAATAGATGAATTCTTAAAACTATGTGCACACATAACAAGCAGCCCGCCTAGCTTTGCTACCAGCACGTGACCTAACGTTTAAGATTATGTTTTCATAGACAAATTGCTCACATTAGCGAAGCGGTATATGCCGGCTGCGAAAAGCTAGAGAAGAAAGCATGGATTTTCAGGAAAAATTTAGCAATTTTATGATGCAATTTTGTTGTTTTTGTATTCTTTACGTGATCAGTGTATGCAAAACTACAAGTCCCTTCGCGTTTAGTATACCAATAGTGTTACACCCTGTATAATTAGACCTGTTATTAAATTGGGTGATTGAAAGCAATTTCTGAAAGGTCGTTCAATTATTATTCTAGTCTCTGTACAATGAAAATTTTGTATGGTGATGTTTTGTATGTAAGATTTTAACAGAATATTAAAAAATCAAAATGGATTACCATATTGATTTTTTATTATAATTGTATGAATACGATTTTATTTCATGTAAGCAAAATTAAATAACATTTCACGATACCCAGTTTGTTTAATGAGTTGCAATTTGCATTCGAATCGCCCAGAAAGTTTATTTTAAACGCGTGTGTAGGAGATAAAGAGTATTTTTACTTCTAAATATTAGAATTTACAATTAAAAGATAAACTTATGAGCCTTTTGCTGATGAGTATCCACATAACACCCATTCCTACGCTCATCCTACGTTAATGCAGAATTAACTACACAAACCTCCTTTATGTTTTTTTTATTGTTTTTCGTGACATTTATTTTTCATAATAAGAACGTTCTTGTCAGCTCTTGTCAATTCAACACCAACCGTCCGGCGGCAACAACAAAAAATGTTTTGATAATTTTTTAAGGAAATTCCAAAAAATGGATAAAACAAGGTAAGAATTCTCTTACAGATATATACTGTATAAGGAGTTGATGACAAAAGATCAACATTTGGAGAATTGTCGAGCGCAAATAAAAAGCTTGCAAGGAGAATTGAAATTACTGTACAATGAAAATACTAGCTTGCAGGAAAAACTCACTAAAAACAATCCTCAGGTACGTAACAGCGATCCAAGAAAGATATTCTAATGAATTAATTAAAACTTTAAACTAAAACTTCGATAGTTATTCCTTCAACTAAATTGTTTGCTACAGAACTTTTAACTCCTTACCTATCTACAGACATTCTAATTATACCTGTATTTTAATAAAATATAATTGCTTAATGGGCATTAAAGTATCAAGGAAACTTGAAGAAACATTCGTCAAGTAAATTTATCGTTTTAGCATTGACGTGCTTCTTACACAAGTCTAGTTGGCCACGTTTTTACAAACGCCACTTTTCCCAATTTCACAAGAGTTTAAAGCCTAAGTATCCGAAGAAAGAAAGCTGAAATCTCAACACGTGACGTGCCACAAAAGTCTCATTGGAGCAATCGTAAACATTGAAGATTTAGACTAAAACCGTGACGTTGTTTACGGCTACGTGACTTTTATTTCTTCTTTGCTTACTACGTTAATGTACTTAGTACTATGATCTTGATCGTAATAGGATGGTGTTAGGGAAAGAAATTTCTTTATAGTGAAAGTATTAGGAGCATAATTCAAGCGTCACGGTTTCAGCAAATATTATTATTATACAATATACATGCTGTCGAATGTTGCGTCGCTCGCTTTACAATTGATGTGTATTTTCTACTACCTATTGATAAATTTTGACCGCCTCCTTGGTACAGTGGTTGACGCGTGACCGTATAACCGAGGGGTCCTGGGTTCGATTCCCGGTGGAGACGAAGAAAAAAAAATGTCTCAGTCTGGTAGGACACAGAAGGCTGATCACTTACTTGTCCCTAAAAGAAAAATCGATCAGTAAACGATGCATAATGCATCTGCCCCTTACCCCACTACGGGGACATGGGTCTTCACGTTTTTATTAATAAAATTGTAAACTTTTGGGCCCTAAAAAGTTTTGAAACAGGTAGTAGTTAATTTGTCATAATGCTAGGTATGTGACAGAATTTAAATATTGTGATGAACAGATGGACGTAGAGTTGTTTTATTTAACTTGATTAGAATAAGATATCTATTATAACTTTCATAATATATATTTGAATAGAACTTGATTAGAACTTTCCTATTATTCCTATCTTAGAAGAAAATTTGAACAAAACTTTATAGTCACACAATACATAATTGTTAAGACATTCGCCTAAATAAAATTGTCTTCTTGAATTTAGAGAATTAAGCCAATAATTATAAAATTAGTCTTTATTTATGTTATAATTACGTAAGTTTTTTCTGTGTGATAGGGAAGCGCTTGACCACGTTAGTTTACTTGTGAGGAAGTGTACTATATTCTTCTCAATATAACATTTAGTTTTAACATTTCTTAATATTTTCTTTCAAATGAAACGTAAAATGCTTCAAAATGTTCAAAAGGTTTTGACAAGATTCATCTCCTGAAAAGCAATGCTTTACACCACTTATCGGACGCAGACGATTTCTATTTCATATTTTCTATATTAGTGTTTCAAATATCAAATAAATTTTTCATTTCAGGGCGATGCCACTGCGATGAGCCAAGATAACCAACCACAGAAATTAGATGATTGTACTAAAGTAAACAGTTTATACTTTAAAAAGTTATTTTGTATAAGTTTATGAAGTGAATACCATATTTAGTTTCCTTCTTATATTTATCTCACAAATTCCCAAGTTTTTGTACGTTATTAAAGATGTTAGAAGATGTTAGAAGCCCTTTAAGTTAGACGTAAATAAGATGAAAGTTCTGTTGGATTTGCGAACTAGATATTCTTGTTTCATTTAGTTGTTAATAAATATTGATAGTTTAAAATTTTGTTGTGTTCAGTATTGTTATCGTTATTTTATAACTAGCTAATTTAAATTATTTTGTTGTTTAACATTTAGTTTTTCCGAAATATAGTTGATAACACTAATTATTGTTTCAGGACGAAGAAATCGTTTGCGTAAAAAATCCTCAAGAGCTTATATCACAACTTCAGTATTATAAGACGTACACAGCTGATATTGTAAGTAATTGGAATCTTAATTCGTCAGTTTTAATTAATATTTTAAATTACTAACTTATTATGGTTCGATTATTTATTCCTTTGGACTCAAATCAGGTGAGGAAAACTGTACTTTATGTAGCTATAAGCTAATATGTAGTATCTAAGGTATGAAAAGCAACAAACGACTTTTTATTGTACTATTTTTTTCAACTTGTAATCTGACAAACGTAATTATGCGTGTCAGAGGAAGACTCCTCTAGACAACTAGACAGTTACAGACAATCTTATATTGTATAGCTACAATAATTACCAAACATATCTATATTATGTTATCCACAGTATTAGGTATCTAGTTACCTTCTCAATATGGAGTAACTGTACTTGACACATTGTATACACATGTGCATCATCATTGTTCCTACAGGATCGGGTATATTATTATACTAGCTGACTGACAGACTTTGTCCAGTCTTCGCGCAAATTGTTAAACCCGAGATGTTTATAATATTATGGCCATTATTTTTTTGCATTTTCTTATAATATACATTGGCGCTAATTTCTTGATATTTTCTTTTATAACATACCTCTCCTGACAATAACGAACACATCAAAATAAATATTATCGAAATCGGTCAAGCCGTTCGCGCGTGATGCCACGACCAAGAGAAATAGGGATTCATTTTTATTTGTAGAAAATAAGATATCTGGTTACTTTTATATCAATAAAATTGTTCAACATTTGAGCGTTGCAATACAGGTATCAATTACATTTTGATGAGCTTGTAAAATGTGTCTGTTCAGAGCTGTTCTAGAGTCAGAAGTAGGTAAAAGATAGGTGGATAATCAGGATAGCCTGGTTAGTAAAGTTTGGTCCCTTGATGGGTCACGAAAGTCTCATGGGCATGTCCCAACTCCCAGGGCCTGGGCTAGGTATGATGTTTTGTTTTAGAATTATCTTCAAATTGCTATTTTGTTTCGGCTGGCTTTTTATCTTGTAAAAAGGTATTGTAACCAAACGTATGTACATATAAATTAGAGGGGCTTTAGATAAATATGGTAAATTAAGTTTTAGTTTTCTGTGTAATAGAATACCTTTTAAATTTGTGAAATTACTTTAATTAATATTATAGAATGATGAACGTTCACTACATGTAATTACAATGTTTAAATTGTTTAATACTGAAAGTAAATTGACAATTATTCTATTGTTGCTACTAAATATGCAAATAGATGTCTATAATATTTAAAACACATTATTACTTTAAAATTAACAGATTTCAGCACTAAATTGCGTACAGTAATTAAAATTTACAGTGCTTAATATATTTTAGGAGAGAAATTACATTTAAATTTTTCATATTTGCCACGGACAAGGTTTTAATTAATTCCCTGTTGTATAAATGAAGCTCTCTGCAGTCCCAATAAATAACACATTTATACCGAAATTGATGAATTGCATTTTAATTAAAGTAAATTATGTTTGCAATGATTTAACGATGGACGTAAAGATGATGGAGGCGTGTTATTTTACACTCATTTTGGTAATGAAATAATGCATTTCATGGTTGATCGATGAGCTGTTTTATGCATAAAATTTCATGCTATTTAATTATCTTTGTCACATATTTCTCTTTCTTAATTTGTTTTTAATATGATAAACATATTTGAGCCGGCAGATTATTCATTATACACGAAAAATGTCGCCTACACTAATAATAAACATATACTTAACATAAAAATAAGAAAATTGCTAAAGCCTACTGTAGCGAAATTCTTGTTTATATTATTTTCGCAAATTTCCACCTAATTTCGAACGTTAGAATTCTTTTAGGTAGATTTACCTAAAGGAATTCTAACGTTCGAAATTACGGATACTTAATAATTATTTCGAATTCTAATAACGTAAAATCATACCCAAACAAGGCAAGCTTAATCCATTTCATAGTTAGATATTATAGATCCTATAATAGATTATTATTAACATCTATAGTGACCAATACTCTTTATATAGGATAAAGAAGTTGGCGTGCTAGAGTACGAAGTTCGCAATCTCCGTGCCGAGATGGATAGCGTGAAGGCGGGCAGCGCGTGCCGCGGCGGCGGCGCGAACACGTGCTTTGAGCAGGCGGTAATGTGATGTGTTTTTTGAGTTTTGTGTGTGTTTATTAAGACTTTATTTTCAACCGAAATTTTAATAAAGAGGAGGATTTTTTTTGTGTTTTGGCCTTAAAACTGACTTAGAATACTTTTTTTTTGGAAGCAGGTGCCTCCCACGTAGTCCCATTTGTAGTCTGATGAATTTTGGATTAGTTCTGTCATTATGAGGGTGATGTAGTAAAGTAATTATGCTTATAATTATGTGATAAATATTTGTTGTTAGCATAGGAGATAGAAGCCAAATATCTTCTCGCGCTCGGCCAAAGAGCGTCAAAATATCAAAAAAGCTACCAGCAACTTTCTAGGTCAACTGTTGCTCTACGACATTTGGCTTACTTCCATTGATTATTTTGTGAATAACTTAACTAATATAATGACCTATATAAGCTAGTATTGTAGAGAAATAAGATTAGATTTTTGAATCTTAATATCTAGCACATCTCTTAAATGATAATAAATTTTCTACAGCCCGGAGGCCCACCAGTTCCACCGATGACAAGAGCTGTAAGTATAATTTAATACAATATATTATTTTATAAAACCCATTAAAACCTCAAAGAACTAATTGGCTATAGAGCACCCAATGAAAATGATGCGCCCAATTTAATTAATTGGCTTACCAAGATATATCAGTATTGCAATAAACACTCGAATTAAGCGGAATTACGATTTCGAATTAAGCGCGTATTCAGTTAAGCTACCCTTTTAAATACACGTCAATTCGCATAAAGAGGTTGTCAAAGGAGAATATCCGAGCGTTTAATTAACATTCAGTTTTTCCATTACTTCGCCGGTACCAAACGAACTATTGTGCGTGACACGTGCCTCAAAGAATCCCATTTTGCGAACGCGCGGTGCGGCAACGTCGCGTCACGCGTGTGATCCTCGTACGTCTCGTACATCATACTTGTGTGTGACGTTATCCGTCCCTTTGATGCTCTCTGTTTGGCTTACTATAGATGAATTCGTTTCTAATCATTGTAGTGTAGGATAATCTGAGGAATTGGTTTTGGTTGGGTGGTTTTTGATTAGTAAAACTATGGGGATTATTAAGATGTCCATTCCCGTTGAGTTTTTAATTATTCCTAAGTGCCCAAACATTAGATACCATCTAAGAACCTAAATAAAGCTAAATAGTAAAATTACATGTATTTTTAGTGTGGAGTATGCCCTCCTTGTCCAGCACCATGCAATCCCAACCATCCCCCTGTAAGTATATGCAAGCTTATTATTTTGTAATTCATTGTTCTGATATGCAATAAAATTCACTCTGATATAGGAAACTCGTTAATTATAAAGAAATCCTTGATTTCCATATCAAAACATGTTTACGCAAACAGTCCACATGCAAATTTTCACTAATTATGTTTTTCTCAAATTTTAAACCGTTGTGCAAGTTGTAAACACCTTTTTTCACTCATTATGATTTTTTTAATAATTATTATTAATGAATATCCTTATTAATTACTAATTATTTAGATCACTAATGTAGGTAAAATTTTTGTCGTGAATTCAGAAGTATACTATTCAGTGGTCAAGTAAGGAATTGGCATTGTGCAGTGTGCTAGATAACTTCACGAATTGTCTCGAAAACTTGGCTCACATAAATGATGCAACGTTTTTACATTTTCTAGACGCCTGCCGAGAAGGAAGTGCAAAAGTTGACCATCCAACTTCGGCAGACCGAAGAAAACTTTAAAACTAAAGTGACTGAGGTGCATTATTCATTTTATATTGATTAACTGTAACCATGCTTTGATACGGTGGATATTTTTAGTTAAATTAATAATTCAAAAATAGAATATTATTAAACCGTCTGGCTGGATTTAACGTTCATATCCTCAGGCGTACGAAAATGATTTTTCAAAAGCCGAAAAGGAAATTGGCTATTTTCTGCTGATACAAATTGCCGATAAATTGAGATATATTTTTATGATAAAGTGATTCTTAATTTTTGATTTCGCATTGATAGTTGATTACGTATTTATTTTCTTGATTTTGGTATATAAATAAATACAAAATTGAATAATTATGCTCAATGTTAGAGTAAAGGGATTATTGACCTTAGGTTTTAAACATAAACTAACACCACTTTATCCAAAAGTGTGCAATGCTAAGAGCGGAGTTACTAAAGAAGAAGGAAGAGTTAGAAAAAGAGAGATGCCAACACCGTGAAGTGCAGAACAGGCTTAGGGAACTAGAAATGAAGTTCGAAGGTTTGACAACACAAACAAACATGATGATGGGGACAAAGGAACAGGCGTTTGAACAAGAGGTCAATGTTAGGGCTCTGAAGCAGTGTTATAGGGAGGCAAGAGAAGAAATCGATGAACTGAGGCTGTTGATGAAGGAACAGAATGATCAGCTGCAAGATTATAGGGTTAAGGTACGAGATAATACTTTTTGAAATTAGTTTAAAAATTAAGGTGTACGATGCTAATGTTTTTGAGGGTATAACAATTTTGGTGCAGGAGAAGAAAGTGCTATTAAAAGGTTGACAAGTTTATGAATACAATTGTTTATTAAATAATAATAATAAAAAACACTTTATTGCACACACAAAACAACAATATCAAACAAAAATAATACACAAACAATGGAGCGGTACAAATAGGCGGCCTTATCACTAAGAAGCGATATCTTTTTATTATTTATTATTATTTTTTTCCAATAGTACCTCCAAGCGCAACAATTAGTAGAGGAGCAACGGCGTCAAATGGACATGATGGACATGGACAACTCTAGAATCAGTGAACAGATCAATTTGGAAATACAGAAAGTGAAGGTAAGCTCGAGAAAAAAGATTATAGTAATTAAGATTATGAATTGCATTTAAATCTTATATTAAGAAATATTTTTTTTATAAAACTGGCTCAAAATACTTCATAATGTGTGTATGTATTTTTTGTGGAAATTGTGTAAAAAAAAAAAATAATTTTGGTTTAGCTGAAGTTCCAAGAAAAACTGCAAGAGTTAGCTCCCATACCGGATCTTCTAAAGGCGACTCAGATGAAACTGAAGGACGCGCAACAGTCACAGGCGATAGCTGAACACAATGCAGAACAATTGGCTAGGGAGTTGAATTCTGCAAGGGAGAAGGTATGGAGTGTTTGAAAATTTATGTAGTGAAGAATATTTTGGGGTATTCAAAAGTGTTAGAATTAGAAGTATTATATACTAGCTTTCCGCCCGCGGCTTCGCCCGCGTTTTCAAAGAAAAGCCGTATAGTTCCCGTTCCCGTGGGATTTCCGGGATAAAACCAAGTTACCCTCTACACTATGTGTTAATCCAAGTTACCCTCTATATGTAGGCTAAATTTCATTGTAATCGGTTCAGTAGTTTTTACGTGAAAGAGTAACAAACATCCATACATCCATACTTACAAACTTTCGCCTTAATAATAGTAGTAGGATTTTAGTGCGGTTACTAATATATCGTTATATGTTTGTTATGTTAATCATTTAATGTTACTCTCGAAGATCACATTTGAGTAAACTTTCGTAATTATTCTATAGGATTATGAACGATTCATAATAGGAAACAATAGAAATTTCATTTATTAACGTCTTTACGTCTTAATAAATTTTGATTCATTAACTCTATCTACACTTAATTCTTTTTATAAACACTTCCATTCAAACACTGTTGTTCAAAAACAATAAATTGTCATTTTAACATTCATGTACTTTTACAAAATACTTTTAAAAAATGCCTGAAAACGTATCAGTCATTCCGATATTGACGCGTGAAAAATATTTCTTTATTCACTTGGCTACTGAGCCACAGAATTTAATCATTTTTCACACACATCCCTCTGGCTCTCTATTAATATGAAATATTAATTATATTTTGTATTGAGTTTTAAACGTAGGTATGTACACGGATTCATATTTTAATTTTATTCCATAGCCTTTGTGATATTAAAAAAAGTTTTATATAATAATTAATATCAGTATTAATTTTTCTTTCGATCCATGCGTTTTGTGTCAGTATATTATTATAGTAGAGCCATTTTAATAGGCAACATTTGACAGTTCAACAAAATTCAACAACGTAACCTAGTAACGACGACATAGAATAACATGATATATCGTTTTGTTAGAACTGCACATTTGCTTAACTTTTTTCAATTATGATTACATATTTATAATAATAATGACCGATACAAGTAATTTTAAGATTTCATTTTACTGATAAACCATACTAAACATAATAAACAATTTCTGAATTGAAGAACTGGCGTCGCTACAATTTTGTGTCAATAAACCTTTTTTATTTTTAAATACCAGAGACGTTACTCTAAAAATCGAAATCTGACATCTAGAATCGAATGCATTGATTACTTGTGAATAAAAATCATCATAAATTAATAAATTCGATTGACAAATGTTTCAAATCCGTATCGATTAATTCACTTTAATCGATGTTTTTAAGCAGGTTACCTCTCTTCGAAGATAAAATTGATAGACGTCAAATGTTGCCTATTAAATTGGCTCGACTATAATACCAATCGCGCTATGCGAATTGTTGTCTTGGTTTAGGTAAAGCTATGAGAGCTTTTTCTTGGTTCAGGTCCACGTGCTCTTGCACAACAGTTTGAAACCGCCAGAGAAGCCTCCAGAGAGGGGAGGAGATGAGAAGCAGATGGCGCTGCTGCAGCAGAGGATTGCACAACTGACTGAGAACAATATGACGCTCAAGAGTGAAATTGAGAGACTCAAGTAAGTGATGAAAAGATAGATTACAATTTCAGCGCAGGGGCAGTTTGGAAAATGTACCCTGTTTGGATTTGCTGATGGAGAATTTGATACTCAGGAGGTTAATATGCGAATCAAGAATGAAACAAGTACTCAAGTAAGTGATGTCGAAGCTAAGTTAGAATTTCAAGGTAAAGATACTTTTGAAAATGTACTTGTTTTTGCTTTAAATAAAGCTGACTTGGAAAAAATAGGACAACAGAATGAAAAAATTACCTCTTTTGTTTTAAAGTTCGTTTGAAATAGTGTTGAATGTATTATCAGAAACCTTTTAAGCTCTTATTTAATAATATCTTAACATTTTAGAAACATTTCTTTAGTACAAGGATTGTTTTAATTTGAAATTATTAATCTAACCAGATTGCTTTCTAGTTGGACATGCGTAAATTTAACTTGGACATATTATAAGTTAATGTTACTGACAGTTGTATAGTTCCCATAATATGGTTAGGCGAAGATGTGGAAACTTCTCTAATCTTTAGAGGAGACAGCGTACTGTGAATTGTATGTAATTTAATGTTATAGTAATTCTACAGGTAAGTTTTCATACAGAGTAGTACGATTGTGTCATAGACATTGTTATAAAAGTATGCAGGAATGACAATTTCGTATAGGAATCTGGCTATTTAGTTGTGTGAATGCTTTGAAATGAAATTTTAAAATCCATATTCGTCGAATAAGGTTCACAAGATGGAGTACTGTGATTGAGTTTTCTTCCAGAAGTCGATCCTAGCAAAATATTAGCATTGTGATTCGTATGATGAGTAGAGTGGCCAGAGGTCCATATATTTTTTTCACTTTTTTATTATTACCTTTATCAGTGCCTTATTAATTTTTTATCATTCAAAACTTTCAGTCCATTTGCAGAGGCATGGCTTCTGCAATTATTCATGGGCGATAATCTTTGTTTACCATTATGTGGCTCACCAGCTCGTTAATGAGTGTGGATAATTTTGCACTACAACAACTACTACTTTTTATGTGTAATTTACACACAAATTAAATATGCACACTAGGGTGGAGTGAAAAATATTTTTTTTCATTTTCGTTTCGGCATACCTGTAAAAAGATGTCATTATTGCTCATAAATAAACATGCAAAATTATACTTTCCAGATGATACATTTAGAGGTGCCCCCAACATCATGAACTTTCAGAAATTCAAAAAATTTATTCGAAAATCATTTAAGTTTAATTTTGACAAATTAACGCTAAATCAGATTCTGTGTTATATCGTTGGTTGCCAACGGGAAGACACAGAATACACAATTTTTCAATATATTAAAAAGTGGCTATCGCTGGCTACCAGTGGCTCTGGTCGGTGGCCCGTTTGCGCCGACTCTTAGTGTAGGAAACATTGATTTTAAACAGTGCCGTTAAGGAAATAACACTAATGTTAGTAATATTTCTCAATTACATTTTACACGTAAATACAATTAAGATCATAATTTAATATTTTTGATGTGAGCTCTATCTATAATTTCGCTTTGTTACAGTAAAATGTTGCAAGTCAAAATACGACAAACGACATGTTGTCCTGTATTTTGTTTGCCAGAGAAGTACCCAGTGTCTCAATTACCAACTTATACTGATGCTAAAGAAACTATTACTTATTTATTAGATATGAATTTAAACCGGATAAAATAACAATATTTATGATTTATCCGAAAGATTAGCTACGGAAATGTTTGATGTGTGGCGAAAAGCATCGCTTCCCACTATTAGCTTTAATAGAGTACTACAACTTCTTCGACACACCATATTCGATGAATATAGACGCTTAATTAAATCCTTATCAAGACCGACAAACGAACAAAAAAGAACAAGAATAGATAACTGAAGTATTTTGTCACTCAGTACCAAAGCTTATTTGATATTTGAAGTTGCGAATGCATTTTTTTAACTCTCTTGTACTTGCTCAAAAGATTATACCAACTTAACTATGTGGCAAGAATATAAGAAAACTGAGACTCTGACTTCTAATTTATCTGAAGAAACCTTAAAAGACATCGTGAAAAGCGGTTTGACTATGTTTCAGAATATCAAAGATTTTCTATGCCTTACTCAGGCCGTAAAGTATATTATCAAATTGGTGACAGAAGCTTCAAGTGCAGTTTGTTGAGAAAGTAAACAAAATGATTATATAATGGCAAGAGTATCAGTATCACGACTGTCAATGCCTAATTTTGAAAAAAAAAACACAGCCTTATCTATACTAATATTATAATCTATACTAATATTATAAAGCTGAAGATATTGTTTGTTTGAGCGTGCTAATCTCAAGAACTACTGGTCCGATTTGAAAAGTCCTTTCGGTGTTAGATAGCCTATTTATCGAGGAAAGCTATAGGCTGTATATCATTACGCTTAGATTAACAGGAGCGGAGCCACGCGGGTGAAACCGCGAAACGCAGCTAGTACTAAATAATTACTTATTTCTGATATTTTCATTCCTCTATAATATTATTTACATAAATGAAACACGTTAAAACAACTAATCAGGCTATTATTTGATGTATCACAAAGAAGTTTGTTATATAATAGACTTGAAGGCCATAAAAATACTGTGATTAAAAAATAAAACAAAGTTTGCTAAAAAAATCATATTTTTCTAATTTTCAATTGGGTTGGGGCACCTCAAAACATCAAGACACGTAAACAATATTTTGTATGCTGAATTCACTCATTAAAAGGCACCTTTCTGTCGCTATGCCATTTGAAAAAAACAAAAAAAAAAATTCGTTCATACATTATCACTCCACCCTAATGCACACATCAATACCGTGTCACGTCGCAGGTCGAATGTGATACGCATGGAGGAGTGCGTGCTCGCGAATGAGAAGCGGCTGCAGGAGAAGATGCACGAGTGCGCACAGCTCGGCGGCGAGCTGGATCGCGCGCGGGACGAAGCGGCGCGCGCGCTGCAGCGGGCCAACGAGCGCACCGACACGATCCGCAAGTGAGTGGGGAACAATGAATAAAGTAGAAAAAAAATGTCTTAAAAATTAATTAATTAAAAAAAATGTGTGCGCGTACACACGTAAGAAGTGAAACTTCTTTATGACCTTATTTTTCAAAAAATAATTTATTACATTATGCAACTTTACAGAAATACGTCGAATCACGCGTGATAGGGATAAGAAAAAGATGGCGCACAACGGAAAAATGTCACGCGTAACGAAAAAATGTGACACTAAATTTTTTTCCAACCTCGATAAAGAATTTTCACTTCAAAAAATTTTGAGCTCTTATATTAATTTTGATTATGCAACATTTAACTTTGTTAAAGGTGTATGCAAACGACTGTTGCTGAGCTGGAGAGGCAGCTGGCGTCCACTCGTGCGCAAGTTAAGAACGCTGAGAAGGATAGGGAAGAGGTAATATCACCATGACATTTACAACTTTGCCATTATTTTCATAACGTTTTTTCAAGTGACGGTACACTCAAATTTATCTGTTCAACGTTATTCTCCAATACCAATCGCACCAACTAGGTCCAAAGCCGCATGCAGTGCCAGATCAAGCGTTTGAACGAGAACTTCGAGCAGGCGCAGCTGCGCATCCTCGGACTGCAGACGCAGGTGCAGACGCTGCGGCGCACCGCGTCCAGCACCGGGGACGGGGACGGGGAGGGGGACGGGGAGCAGCAGGAGTGCGCGTGTAGGGCGTTCTTTGAAAACCCGTGAGGTGAATGTGTTATGGTGGGTACAGACTGGTGAAATGTAACATGCAATGTAACATGCAATGAAAGAATTCACCGTACACATTGATGCAATGTATCATGAAAGGTAACTTTGTAACAATTTCTCATAGTTTGGACGTCTTGTTTGGACGTCTTGTTTGGACGTCTTGTTTGGACGTCTTGTTTGGACGTCTTGTTTGGACGTCTTGTTTGGACGTCTTGTTTGGACGTCTTGTTTGGACGTCTTGTTTGGACGTCTCATAGTTTGGTCACTTTGTAACAATTTCTTATAGTTTGGACGTCTTGCGCGCGCGAAATGTGCATTACACGCGCATGCTACGAGCATTACAAGCCGCGCGCGGAGCGATTCGTGATTTGTCGGTTTTTCAAACGAACACAAAGGGGCAAGGAACACGACTACGGGAGGTTCGTAGTGAATGTGCGTTAAGAGCGCGCTATGCGTCCACTGCAACATGCAATGAAAGGCAGAATGTTACATTTCATGTTACGTTTCACCAGTCTGTACCCACCTTTACTTGTAATTATTGTTAGACCACTATAGTTTACCGGTTTATGGGAATGAGGATGAGAGTGGAGATGGGGATCATCAGGTGTACCCATGTAGAGCGTTCTTTAATAATCCGAGGCAGATGGTGAGATGTATGAGAGCAATGCGGTAGTGGATATTGTGTTTTTTTTTTAATATGGGGGGAAAATTAAGGTGAGTGTTTCGGTGGTAGCATTGTAAGGCTTGAATAAATGCGGGATTTGGTTTGTAGCATGTAATGATGTGAAATGTGTTCTTATTAAAAAAATGTATAATAAAATACCCGCTATATTCATTTTGTGAAATTTCTGTACAAAAATGATAATCTTTAAAATGTTCGTGTATTATGTTTCTAGGTAAAAGGAGTGCTCCTGTAAATCCTCGTTTGATGAGCCGGATTTAAACTTTAATATAATACTACTTATATTTTAAATTGTTAAAAAATGTAAAAAGAAATTGGCCATTATTCAGAAACTTGCAAAATCGCTTCTGTGAAGCGATTAAGACCGATTTTTATCTACTAATCCACATTTAAATAGGTACTAAGGTTTCATGTATAGTGGAAACCTTTTAAAATGTGTATTTGCATAAAATTATAGAAGATAATAATATAGCCATATGATAGTATTTGCAAATTGTGGTTGAAGTGATGGATGTATGAATATTCGAATTGGTGGTTAATTGATTTATTGGAGAATTTATAATGAGACCGTTTTTGCTCGAATATCAGGGAAAATTTCACTGTTTATAGTGAAATTTTCCCTGATATATGGTTTGATTTTAATTTGATAAAGGTGGTTAACAACACGATTGTATTAGTGAAGTATTATTATTATTTATTTTTATTGGTGAAGATTTGTAAAATTCTAGTCACTTTATGCTTTAACTCCAACACAAAATTTAACAAATTTGTTGTTTATTTCAATTTTAGGTATATTTTAGGTGTTACTTATGTTTCAAATAAATAATGTTTTTTTTAATAATTCAATCCTGTAACGTGGAGCATCGCCTGCTGTTTATTGTGTTCTATAATATCATGTAACCATTATTATTATTGAAAAAAAAAAAACATTTGAATTATATTATAACTGTGTTTATTTTCCTTTTTTTATAACCTATATTAATAATCACTTACATAACAAAACTGGTCTTTAAATAGGTAACAAAAATGCATATTTTTCAATTTTTTTCCTATTAGGTCTAAGGTCACAATACAATAACAGTTAAAATATAACAACATAAATTTACATAAACAAACAAAACAAATCTAAATTTATAGACACAATATTATTATTCTAAATTATTGTCTTTCTAACTTTGCATTACTCGACCAGTCTATATAGATAGGGAGGCGAGGTAGCTAAATGGCGTAATTAAACGGCGCCGTCGAGACTTATCAAAATCGATTGATAAAATAATTTCGAAAAGAAAAGCTTCTATGGTAAAAACCATTTTAGCGGTGGGTTTGGCGTGTACGGATTTTCAAAAATGTAAAAAAAAATAGTTACTTGGGCATTCTCGAGCGCGTCAGATATTCATACTACGTATGCCCCAAGTGCCTCTGATAACAACGGTATACTAATCTGCCGGTTTGAGTGGTGGGGCTAGGCATATTAATTCGTCAAAAATGCACAAAAAAAAAATTTACTCGAGCGCGTCAGATTTTCGGAAGGGGTGTTAAGTAGGCCCCAAGGAAGCTCCCCTTAAAAAAACTGACGATTTCGGCGTGTCGATAAGTTACGATGAATTTTTGAAAATGCAGAAAAAAAAAGTCCTTTTGAAATACTCGAGCGCGTCAGATTTTCATAGGGGAGGTTTATCTCGGTCTCCTGAAAGCATATTTTCTTAATCTGACAAAAATGTTGGTGGGTTCTCTTAATCTGACCGAAAAAGGTTTGAGAGTTTCTTTTTTTTAATCATCGTTATTTCATATCAATTTTTCTTAACACCCTCAGTTTTCGAGATATACTCAAAAAACCGGGAGTTTGAGTTTTTATGATGCTTCAAGTCAAAAAGTTTTAACATTGGACAAAAATGTAAAGAGACCTTTTTTTTGTAAAATAAAATTACCTTTTTTGTTTATTCAAACTTTTTTTTTTGTAAAATGTATCGTTCGCGACTTATATACTGCAACGCGTTTTTCGGAAGACGAAATGGCTCCTCCAGACTTCCGGTCACGCGGAAACCGGCAGATTTTGTATTTTTAGTAAGTTTTAGATTATATTCTTCAAAATAAAAATAAAAACAATCGCGCTCGAGAATGCCGGATTAACGTTTTTTTTTTACAAGTTCGCGACCCTATAACTTGGCGGCGTCAAGGACTTATCGTCAGATTAGTTAAATTTAGTCTTAAAACACTAAAATCAACCCCCAATATCTTAATCTGACGCGCTCGAGTATTTCAGACTATCGATTTTTTTTTACTAATCTGATCGTCTATCCTGGGCGCGCGTCACTACTTAAAGAGCTAAATAGTTAACAAGGTTGTTCTAATAGGTCTAAGGTATCTCTCATATCTTAAACTGCCACGCTCGAGTATTGCAGAAGATTCCCCTCTTCGCCTCCCTATCTAATAGATTACCTATACATGAATCACATCATACCTAAGTGTATTAGTAAGTACCTATTGTATTGGTAAAAGTTTTCACTCAGGGAAAGTTTAATTTTGCCGTGAATTAAATTTAAAAATCGATATACGATATATTTTTTGGAAAGATTTCTTACAAAAATTTTAATTTTGTTATCTTAATATATATAAATCTCGTGTCACAATGTTTGTCCTCAATGGACTCCTAAACCACTTAACCGATTATAATAAAATTCGCACACCATGTGCAGTTCGATCCAACTTGAGAGATAGGATAGTTTTTATGAAAAAAAAAACGTAAACATGTAGGTACCACGGGCAAAGCCGGGGCGAACCGCTAGTAATCTTATAATATAAAAATGAATCACAAAATGTGTTGGTAAGCGCATAACTTTAGAACAGCTGAACCGATTTCTTTAATTCTTTTTTTATTATATTCCTTGAAGTACGAGGATGGTTCTTATGTGGAGAAAACGAGAATATGTACCACGGGCGAAGCCGGGGTGGACCGCTAGTTTCAATATAAAAATTGATATAGGTACCTACATCTCCATTAATCAACAGTATTATTCAATTTATAAACAACAAGAAATAAGTCCTAAATTTTCAAATAAAACTATGACTAGTAAGTTGCAAACAACATGCAAATAGTGGTTGCCCAAAAAAGTATCGACAAATACTTCCCGAAAACTGGCAACACGAATAAAAAATCAACAGATTTTTCGCACCAATATTGCATGTACATTTTGAATAAATCCTACACTAAAAAGAAAGAACAATGAAGTCGAAAAAGAGCACCTTTTCTGAAAAATATTCCCATATTTTCGATTTTGTAGCGTCCAACGTATAGGACGTTGCATTAAAAATTCCGAAAATGTTCTGCTATATCCCTGTGTAATTTTAATATTTGAGCTTGCAATATTTATATTGTTTGCGAAGCCTTCGGCTATTCTCTATTGTCGATCATATCCCTATTGTAGCGATGCGAAATTTTAACAATGTGTGCCCAAGTCAATATATCGGTATCGCTTTGTTTTGTGTTTAGTACTGACTGCACTGAACTGAAGAAAAAAAATTGATAAATAGGAATGAATTTTTTTGTTATAAACATTTATGACTTTTTTTTCAATAATTTTCCTATGTTATTTTAAAGTTGTAGTGCATTTATGATGTAAATGATAATACTTGATTAGTTTCTATAACTGCAACAAGAAAACACACTTGTATTTCATATTCAACACGTAGTTTATTAAGTCCTCCCCCGCATGACGCGAATTGGATATATCTAGACGAGATTGAATTTAAAAATAGAAAATAGCATTGATAACGCCTTTCACAACAAAACATTGAACTCATATTTTAATCTTGCGTCTAAGTCTACTTTAGAAGTAATAAAAGTATCTACATAACGATACACCTACATATTATTTACAATTACGAAAACATTGTTAGAACTTAAAAGTACCAGAGTCATCATAATTTGTTGGTCTCACAATTTCGCGTTCGATGCATTTATATCAAACGAACATAGAGCTAGAGCGGGAAGAAGAGTATTCTTTCATGATCTTGTGTAAACGAAAACTCGTATTCAGTGTTGTTCACTGAAAAATGTTCAGTATTAGAACATTGCATAATATTATAATCTTTTCGCTCGCATGATTTAAACGCACTAAGAACAACGATGCTCTACGGTTTTTACACTAAAAGAATTTGACATTGTCGGGTTAGAATGAGCATTAGCTCGTTTGATATAAATGCACCATTATAAAATAATACCTTCAATTCCATTCCGAATATATTATGTACCTTAATCGTAAGGAAATACACAAAAATACAACTACGTAGATTTCCCAGAAACAACGAAAACATTGCCAGAAGTAGCGTAACATGATCTCAATGATTCCTGCGCGAGGTGTGTGTCCTTGTGCGGAGGTTTCGCTATTTCGTGGAACAAGTCCACACCTTTGCACAGTTTTGCTATCGCCTCTTGGGCTTTTTCTTCCTCCATCAGTTTTGCGCCTTCCTAGAAAGAAGAATTAGAATTAATATGGTAGTTGTGAAAACATTCCAGTTTGAAATTGACAAAAATACACTAAATTTTGGCAGGGTATTAAGTCCTGCCTTATTAATGGATAAACCAGTTAGGCCAAATATTTTTAACTTTAAAGGATTATGACCGTATTTTTGTCTTTAAGGGATTATGACTGTATGTAACAATGTATTAATTCATTTTATTTATAGTTTAGGTATACAATGTTAGTGAGTATTTTCCATCAGTATACTTACTTGGTAAAGAGAAGAGCAATCGTCAATATTGTCTAAATAGATTTTAATTAACTTCGGGTCAATTGGCACCGAACATTTAGAGCATTTGTTTGGAAGACTCTTGGGATTCGCTGGAAATTTGCTGGTACAATCAATATTGGGACATCTGAAATACAAAGTACTTAATTTTAGGAATAGTTCAGAATTATAAAGCTGAAGACTTTGTTTGTTTTAACGCGCTATTCTGGGCAACTACTGGTCCGATTTGAAAAATTCTTTCGGTGTTAGATAGCCCATTTATTGAGGAAGGCTATATATCATCACGATAAGACCAACAGGGGCGGAGCAATGCGAGTGAAACCGCGGAGCACAGCTAGTTTCCAATAACGTACAAAATAAAAACAAAAGCTCAATAATTGTCCCCTAGCAAAAGATCTGTAGCCAAGACATAGCAAAATAATAATGGCAGGAAATTACATTTCCGGCAGTTTCCAACAGGTATGTACAGAAAGTAGACAGGTCTTGTTCTTTCCTCCCGCATATTGTACTTTATCAGAAATACGACGAATTAATCTAATTATTGCCTCCGGCAACCTCAAGCGGCACCGGAAACACTTTGTGTAACTAGCTCCTAGTTTCCATGTACTCCTGTATAGTATAGTGGCAAGGAGGACAACTGCAAAGATGGTCTAGGTTCAACTCGGATTAAAAAAAGTGTACACTGTACAGGACAAATAAAGAAGACTAAAGAATTGAAATTTCATTGCAGTGTTACTTTATTGAGAATTCGGAGTGTGAAATTATATTCCGTATTCAACTATTAGAAAGAATATAATTGTTAGAATCCTCTAGAAAATAAAAAATTTCATACTCAACCGATGTACCGAATTGACTCAGCACGGGTTTTGATTGTTTTTTGCCTATCTACAAATCTACAAGTTTGGATAAACCAATAATTGTTATTACATATAATATTGTATTACACTTGTATTACGTGGTATTACACTATATTTTAATTACCTCAAATAAGTAACAGTGTTCAATTGTTTCAACATCGGCCAGTCCTCCTTACAAGCTACACATTGGCAACTAAACCAATATCTGCAGGCCAAAGATCTGCGTCTCTCTTTAAGGTTCCGTACTAGGAAGTGAGGTCCGTAGTTTTCTGATACTGTCTCTCCTGGGTTTAAAGGTCTGGTTGCTCGGAGAACTATTTTCCGACCCTCAAAATATCTGTAAAGGGAAAGGATTTTTTATTTACTAGCTTACCGCCCGCGGCTTCGCCCGCTTTCTCTAAAACGATTTGAGATTTAAACTATCCTATCTCTCAAGTTGGATCGAACTGCACATGGTGTGCGAATTTTATTATAATCGGTTAAGTGGTTTAGGAGTCCATTGAGGACAAACATTGTGACACGAGATTTATATATATTAAGATTTGCATGAACAAAAAAAAAAAATTTTAAAGAAAATATAGTTAGTTTTAGAGCGGTTTGTTATAATATCATATTCATCTACTATTCAAATATTACTAAGTGTATATAATATTATTTATTTACAAATTTTGTAAGTAATATTTAAAACAAATTAATATATCAGCCATTTATTGTGTCCATGTACTACGACGTTATGACGTCATTGCATACACCTGTAAATTTATAACTGTCATGTTCATATTGCTTCTTGTGGACCAAGCATGAATAGATTGACGTCATAAATCATGAAAGCATCTCCATTCAATAGATTTTACGTGGGATCAAATATCTTTGTTCCAGAGGTAAGATAATACTACACAATCACGTCATTGCTTACGCTTAGTGGACCAATCCAACTTGAGTTATTTCCTACAATATTGCAGAGCAGGCGCTAAAACGCTTGGTAAATTATCCGTACTGAAAGAATGTTTAAGCATTAATCTACTCAGGCTTACCTTAATTAATCAGAGCAGATATTTCTTGTACAATCTCATATTTAAGTTCTCCCATCATTAAAAAAAGTTTATTAAATTATAGGTAGTTAAATATGAACCACCTGTTTGAGTTCACCACACTACCAAGTAAATTCATACAATAATATTATACAGGGTTACTTGTAAAACACCAGCAACCTCGCAGGATAAGATAGCTAACATCATAAGTAACAACATATTTTGTTCTACGACTTTTGATAATTTATTAGATTTTATTTTCATACAAAAATAAATATTCATTTAATTTTCCGTTTGAATATTATAAACTCTACGCGCATTCCAAAAATTACGTAAACAAGAAGCGAACGGGAGGGGAAAGGGGGCGACGCGTCGTCCTTTCGATAATGAATAGAACATAGACTTACAAATGTTAGGAGAGTACAATAAAAGCTTAAAAAATCATTTTAAAATAATTTATTGCGTTATGCCAAAAGTCGTAGAACAAATGTTGTTACTTATGATGTTAGCTATCTTGTCCTGTGAGGTTGCCGGTGTTTTACAAATAACCCTGTATAAGCATAGATGTATATATATCTTAGGTAAGCCGTGGGTAAGCCTAATGTTTTTATAAAGTGTACCATTTTTGTAACTTCTCGAGATGAATTAATGTATAATTACAAGGCAATCTTACCTAGCCACAGCAGGATAGTAAGTACTCGAGTCAATTAACTGATGTTCTCCCTGTACAGTTTCGTATATCTCTTGACAATTGAACAGTTGCAGTTTGTGAAGAATTCACCATAAAATCAGTTAAATTCACTTACCTGGCCACAGCAGGATAACACTCATGGTTAAACAGGGCACCAGTGGGGTAGATCCCGACAGCGATATACACCGGCTTGGAGCCCGTGAACTGGTGGTCTCCCCGTACTGTTTCATATATTTCGTGAGCGTTGAATTGCAGGAGTTGGAGGTTGTGAAGAATCAATTCGCATATTGACGATTCCGCTGCAAAAAATAGTCAACATATAATTAAGATTAAGAACCTTATGTGAAGATAGAAGACATATTATAGTCAAAACGTAATTTCATTTAACATAAAAACGTAAATATATTTCACTAGGTTTCCACCCGCGGCTTCGCCCGCGTTGTCAAAGAAAAACCCGCATAGTTCCTATTCCCGTGGGATTTCCGGGATTGCGTCATTTTCCCGGGATAAAAAGTAGCCTATGTCCTTTCTCGGGTATCAAAATATCTCCATACTTTCATGAAAATTGATTCAGTAGTTTAGGCGTGATTGAGTAACAGACAGACAGACAGAGTTGCTTTCGCATTTATAATATGTATGGATTATGCTTTGTTTCATTCATTCTAATAAGTGCATAAGGAAATATTGGAGCCAATTCAAAATGATCTATCTTTCAAAAGCCGTATATTCTATTATTTCCATTTACAAAGTGTTGTGGTAAAACAATATCAATTACGACTCACCTCGGCTCGCAGCATCTTTATCCAATTTGTTGAAAAATCCTCCTTTCTTCAAGCATTCAGTGAGAAACATTGCCATTACTATTCTTTTCAGATAATCGGAACCTTTTCTCAATTGTGAATGGGTACATAGGGAATATATTTGACCAGCCGTCATTTCTAATGTATCATTAATATTTGTTTTATCATCCACTTCACGTTTTGTCTCATCTATAATATTTTTATCATCGAAACTCTTGAGGTATTTTTTTGATCTATTCAGTCTTTCTTTTCTACTTTTTATTCTTGATTTTTTAGTTCCTTCTATGTCGTTTAAAATTATGCCTTCGACGGATTTTGAGTCATTTTTAATGTAAGTGGAATGGATTTGTAAGCTAGTGTCTAAACCGGCTTGTGTGACCATTCGTAATGCTATGTGACTCAGTATTGACATTCCAGATCCTAAAATAAATTTTAATGATAAATAAAAAGTATGTCCAGATATTTTACAACATATTGAATATGTATGAACAATTACAAAAGACATTATCATAGTAGGGTTTCTAACTTCTACGCCAATGGTAAAAAAAAACCATTAGGTATTTATCCAATAATAGGTTATTCAAAACAATAAAAATATATAGAATCCGTAAAATACATCCCACCAAAAACATAAATGTAAAAATTGGAGCCGAGTTCAATCGTTGACTTAATTTGCCAAAAACATACTGTTTATATTTTATGAGGTTCTAAAAACTAGCCTCATCAAATTATGGGGTTCAATAGGTCATTAGTTGTTTGCTTTGTGAAAATAATTATATTATTCAAATTAAAAAAGTTATATTTTGGAATAAACATTGTTCTCTAAGGGAAAATAAAACAATTGAGTTTTCAGTCAACCTAAGAACTTAATACATCTTTGTAAATAAATTTCTGGACTGTCTGCAGAACTTGGCACACATTTAGATCTCATTTCTTTTTTTGGCAAATTAAGTCAACGATTGAACTCGGCTCCAATTTTTACATTTATGTTTTTGGTGGGATATCATTACTTTTTGTACAGAAAATTACTCTGCAAATTTGATTTACTTTATGAATATAATACTTTTTATACTTAGACGATTTTTTTTATTTTTTCTTGCCATTTCTCTGTATCGTTTGTTTAGTATTATTTTCTATATTTTCTTATATGTTATGAATGTCAGCGCACATTGCCCCGTCATTATTTGTGATTTTCTAAACATCCAGCGTGAATTTGTACACACACTATTACCAAAATGCAAAGATCGTTGTAGAAGAATCGTCGCCTTACTCCATGACGTTACGGTATTGCCATGACGCGATCTTGAAATTTTACTCTAAACGCGCCTAAAGATGTTTCACTCATATTAATATTACGCAAATTAAATCATTTCGACCTTCGACGAAGCCTTCTTCCATTACACCATTTATGGTAATTATTTTTGCATGCTTGTATTGGCTGAACATGTTTGTGCTTTATTAATATAATTGTATCACCATTGAATACCATGTTTAAAGCAAAATAAAGATTTTATTTATTTATTTACACTGAAATTAAAACTAAACTAAACACTCATAAATAAAGAATAAATAAATGTGAATATGTAAAATTATATATTATTTTTAACTGTATGAGCAATATTTTTATTACAATTTTCTTTTATTTTACGTTTAATAACAGTTTTGATTAAAGAAATCATGCAATCGAAGTAATCCGCCCTAGCGATACTAGCGCGAGTGAGTGTGATGTCAGAGGCGCTTCGAATCTACAGATGTTTCGTCCTAAAATATGTAAACTTCAATAATCTATATCTCAGTCATTTATTGATGGATTTCAAAATTTTTTTCGGCCACTGATTAGTTTTGATCTATTTTTTAAGACTAGTAAGGTAAATATACTATTTTCTATTTTTTTAAACTTTTCCATTTTTCCATACAAACGAAATTAATGTCATTGAAAAAAAAATTAAATACAAATAAATTCAGTATTTTCTGATTTTTTCCTTTGTACACTCACTATTACCTAGTTGATTACAAAATTTGAACTTTCTAGGTCATCTGGATGTGGGTTAGGTTTTGTATATGTCTATAAGTCAGTCAGTCTTAAAAATTGCGATTTTTGGATATTAATATCTACGCAACTGTTTAATCTGTATTTATGAAATTTAAGGTTCTTGTTTATCTTGAGGTCCTCTTGACATGTACCAAATTTGTTTTATTTAACTTAAATAGTTTTCGAGTTATAAGGGGGTGAAAAGTGGCTCGAAATGGTTCGTGTAAATATACACACGGCTGCTGCTCGCCAGTTCTCTTCGCTTGAACTCGGCTTGACACGCTGCCGCGTGTCTAGATTTCTAAATTGACCCTCAAATAGATAAGCAAAACTTTGATGAACGTGAATAGTATTCTTGAGTTACAAGCCAATTTTCTCTGCCATTAGAAAAATATTGTATAACTGCACTTATTTATTCTCACAAAGTGCACATCTTGAATAATAATTCAGATCTGACTTTGAATACACTCTTGAAACATAAAATTTGCATAATATTAAGAGTACTTCAGCAAATAAATATGGCAAAACTATCGTCCAGTTAAATTTGTATAAAGTTAAAAATAGTTTTGCAATAGACTTCTATTACACCATTATTTATTATAATGCCTCGTAATGAGCATCTTTTGAAGTCAACAAGGAGGTTTATGGTTAAGATTGAAGATAATAAGCTTCGTAACAAAGCAGGAGCTGAACAACTTAATAATTTATTTACATTTATAACACGATCTTAGTAAAATAATTACTTGGAATTTTTCGTAACATGTTCCAGAGTATTTTTAGGAGTTTAAATTTTTAATGCTTCGTTATTTATCCTCTTTATTTATTATTTCAAAATGTTGGCTTAGATTATATTTACATAATTATGGTTATTATATAAACAAATCCCATGTTAAACTTTGAGATATTATTTTTATTAGCTTATTGTTCGGAGTAAGATTTTAGGTTGAAGAAATAATAACATGACAATGTAATCGTATAGATGTTAACTTTTACAAAAAAATATCTGTTTTAATAATTTACATAACCTTTGACAATTATTAATGTTTTGAATAACTTCAGGAATTATTATTAACATACATATTAGACTGATATATACGTGTTTACCTCACAATGCATATGTAATCATTATTTTCCAACCTAAGGTTTGCCTAAGTTTTGTCAAAATATGCAAACTCAAAAAAAAAAATTTTTTTCGAAAAAATAAAAATAATATCTTACCTATAAACAGATCGAGGAACTGACACTCATGTGTATGGTAAGTGGCCAAAGCCGTGTCTCGACACTCGATGCTACAAAATGTGATCCCAGAACATTTGGGACACCAGATGGGAGCGGAGGTTTCGCTATTTTCTAACCTATAAATGGAAAAAGCAAAGAAAATCGTCGAATTATAAACTACGCATATTTTGTCAAAAACAGGCTTATACGTTATTATTGGTACTGTTTTCTATTATTTGATATCATTTGAAGTGATGTACAAAAATCATCTTCTTTCTTACGTCATAATTCATATAAATAAGTGACTCAAGTATTTTATTTTGCACCTCTTCCTACTTACTACTACTACTGCACATTAGCCTTTACTTTCAGTTAAAAAAAAAAAAAAAACATTTTTGTTCTTTCTCTTAACTAACTTTACATACAAAAATACCTGAAAAACAAATCATAACATTATTTATCATAACAAAATCTGCTCACCGTTTGAAACAATGCAAGCAATGGGTTCCATAATAATCCGACATCAAGCAGGCGGCGTAAGGACTGTCCACGAGAAGCACATCGCCGGTTTTTATCTGATCTTTAGCCACTACAAAACGTCCCTGCAATTGGAGATATAGTCCGAGAGGTGGTTGGGAATTTGGTGGAATTTGTTATTTTCAATGTATTGCACATATTTTTCAAAATACATGTAATGATATCGTGTATGGAAGATGACTAGGAAATTTTTTTCATTTCTAAAATTAGTGAAAATGTACTGGAAATTGAATTGTAAATAAATACATTGATATGTATTTGAAAATAAAAGGTAGCTTTGCAATATTCAAAAATTAAGTACCTAAATAATGTTTTAATTATGATTTCTTAAAGAATATTTAAAGTCATGTGCAAAACTGTAAAATAGATATTATAAAATCTTGTTGAGTTATAAATTCTTAAAAACTGATAATATTTATAATATTTCCCCATACCACCTTAATTACGTTTACTAATCTATCCTTTTCTACTACTATATTTCCAATTTCTCGCAATATTTTCCCCTATCTCCTATACTATAGTATACTATAGATATTGTATATTCAATGTGTATTGTGTTATTTCCTACCTTCTCTTCCTCTTCGGTTATTTTCACGAGATTAGATAAGGCGGGTATATTGAGCTTTCCACCACCTGTCAGCGGTACACCTGCGATAATTATTATTTATATTAATTTGTGATATTATTGGATTAAACATGAATTTCTAGAAAATTTAGAAGTAAATTTTTTTATTTATTATTAACTAGGTTTTGCGACCGCGGCTTCGCCCGCTTGTCTAAAACCTAATAAATTACATACTAAAACTTTCCTCTTGAATTACTCCATCTATTAAAAAAAACCGCATCAAAATCCGTTGATTAGTTTTAATAAAGATTAAAGCATACAAAGGGACACAGGGACAGAGAAAGCGACTTTGTTTTGTACTATGTAGTGATGATACTGTAGCTGCAAATATTTTAGATTATTGACGCTTCTAAGGCGTAAATACCTTTAAAACATTCCTTCATTCGATTTTACGTTAAAGGAAAAATTCTGTTATCAATTTTATAAGCAAAGTAATTTCCTTTTATCAATTTGTGTTCGAAATTCATTTTCAAGTTAGCGAATATTGATATTATTTTGGAATATATAAAAAGTAAATTAGTATACTATTCATCAATTTCAATACTAAGCTTTTAACTTGCAAAAGGTCAGGCTCTAATCCATCATATTTCATCAAACATAGGCTCCGTACCTCTACACTTATTTAGTTTTTATTATTCAAACTCGATACCAGAAACTAGAGATTTTTCTGGTTGTTTAAAAAGTATCTTTAAAATTTATGATGGAAATTTTATCCATACTTACTAATATTATAAATGCGAAAGTAACTCTGTCTGTCTGTCTGTTACTCAATAACGCCCAAACTACTGAACCAATTTTCATGAAATTTGGTATGGAGATATTTTGATTTGAGAGGAAGGACATAGGTTACTTCTTATCCCGGGAAAATGACGCAATCCCAGAAATCCCACGGGAACGGGAACTATGCGGGTTATTCTTTGAATGCGCGGGTGAAGCCGCAGTTGGAAACCTGTAGTTTTCTATAAATATTTATTTTTTAAAGATTTCACTCTTAAAAGCATATATAGGTATATTTTTTTACTTTTACTTAGGCTTTAGGTTTTTGAAAATTTGATATTTTTCAATTTTATTATTTGCGACATATTAAATATATTCAAAACTTAGGGGGCTCATTAATAATAATTTTCAAATAAATTGTTTTTTGGTTTCTAATTCGTCGTTATAAAATTTAAGGATATTCAGTATCTAACTTAAGTAAAATACTTGCCTTATTTTAGGCTTTTTAATTTACTGTAATTAATAAGCGACCATTCTTATAGACGTCAACTTGTCGACAAATAGTAGGGTGTTATCGTAAAAATGCCCTTTTCTAGGGACAAACGGTACTAAGGGCTTAAAATACGAGCTAAGCACGGTCGGGACGAAATAACAATATTTTTGACCTTTTAACAAAATGTTTCATTTAGGAATGCTAGGTTTATGGATAGTTATGCACGTATACATTTTCTAGTGTAACTCTGTTGTTTATTTGAACACTAGCTGTTTGTCTAAAAATTAAATTATATAAACTTTCGCCGAAAATCACAAAAAAATCTATCAAAAATCCGCATCAAAATCCGTTGCTTACCTACCTAGTTCAATAAAGACGGACAGACAACAACTTTCTTTTATAAGATTTCTTCGTGGAATGTTTACATTTTAATAGCATCCTTCGATAAGATCATAATATTATTTGACAGAAAAGACTTTTTGATTGGAGCTATAATTATTTAATTTGTAAAATACGCGTAATCGTACAAGAAAATATTGGGATAAGAAATTAATTTCCGCTTTGGTAAAAAGATTCCCTAAACAAGAATTATAATCGTTAAATTTCATCGCAAGATACCAGTATCTATGGTGTGATGTTCGAATCAACTTCTTTTGGAAATAATTCGAAGGTTTAAGGTAAAAATAAGCAAGTTATTTATAAGAGCTGCTAAAATAGCATCTTTTATTCGTTACTTTGATTCAATATTTCGAAATCTCTTAATTTTGATTACCACCTAAATATGAAATGATTTTCATACTTTTTCCTTTTATGATGTTTTTACTTAAGATTTTATTTAAACTAGAAAAATATTGAACTCGAGGAGGGTTTTGAACCTGCGAATTTTTTGTATAAAAAAAATATATCTTATACTTTTTACCTGTTTTACTCAATGTTGGGTTAGGTTTCACAGTATAATCTAGCGATGCTATGTCTTCTTGTAATTCTTTCTGAGCAGCTTCATCCTTTCCTAATAATCTACCAGCTAGCTCGTAGGATACTTTCGCTCTAGTAGGTTCTTTTGCTCCTGGAAATAAATTATTAGGAATTATTTGATTGGAAAAGGCTTGAATATTACATGTAAGGTAATTTTGTGCTTGTCTTGTATTTTGTAAGAGTAGGTATTCAGTTTGTTTTAAAATTTGTGAAGATAGGGATTAAATTAAGATAGATTTAATTTTGATGCAGTATACAATATGCATCCATCTATGCCACTTATGCGCTCCACAACTTATTAATGAATCTCCAAAAAGATCACATAATTTTATAACCAGGTAAAAAACTGACTTGAAGTCAATTGAACCTATAAGTAAAGGAAAAATTATGAAAATCGTTCTTAGACGGAAAGTATCCAAAAATCACAGTTTCACAAAATTTTACACAAAAATAATAACAACATTTTTTTTCAAAATTGAATAATACATTACCCAATATTAACGGCAAAATGAATCAAAGCTAAGGGTATGTTGACCCAAATTTACCCGTTTCGATAATATAAGGTTCCATCGAGTTAAAGTTTAATGGGTCAAGGCCCTCAACTTGTAATGACATCAAATGATTGACTTTTTTATATTACGTATTTAATTTAAGTTTTTCTTCTGAAGAAACTTTTGATAGGCTTATCTGGTTATCGTTTGATATATAAGTATCTCAAAGTTTTTACGGAAGGGGTTCTTAACAATTAGGTTTGAATCAGAATAATTATATCGATTTGGTTACGTTTTTAATATGCCTCCACATGTTTTTACTGGCGCAGTGAAATGTGAAAACGAAATAAATAATTTAAATAATTGGAAACGGAATTTACGAACTTAAAGCGACATACATAGAACTAACAATACCCAAATAAATTAGCTTAATATTAATTAATTAATGAAAAATTAGCATACTGACTCCTATTATTAAATACTAGCTTACCGACCGCGGCTTCGCCCGCTTTGTCTAAAACCTAATAAATTATATACTAAAAACCTTCCTCTTGAATCACTCTATCTATAAAAAAACCGCATCAAAATCCGTTGCGTAGTTTTAAAGATTTAAGCATACAAAGGGACATAGGGATAGAGAAAGCGACTTTGTTTTATACTATGTAGTGATTTGATAACTCACCTTTATAACAGTGTCCCATACGCCAATAATACTGAGCTCGCATTTTAGCTGGCAGCCGTTCCTTCAACGCCAGTTTCAAGTCTTCAAGAGCCGAATATGGCTTGTTCATCTTCAGTAACACTTCCGATCTCACCCATAGCGCTAAAGCGAGGGATACTCCACCGTCTATTACTTCATCTACTCCTGAAAAATGTATAGTATTATTGAATAACAGATAATAATATGCTCGAAACGCTCGAAACGGTAAGGAAAACATCATGAGAATGTTATATTCTTACAAGGATCAAGCAAGGAGCCCTGAGCAACCCTAACAAATCATTTTATGATTCCCAGACAGTTTATTTGATTTTTTAACTTGAAGCTCAAATAAATGAATTACCTTCTAGGAAAACCGTGTAAACCGATAAGCTATAAATTGAATTTGTTATATTCATCGTCCATTTTAAAATATCTGTAAAGCGTTATACCCGTAGTACCGCTTGAAGCGAAACCGCAACTTTCTGTTTTTCTTTTTTAATTTCACTTCTTCTACTGACGTGTACAAAAACCTTTCATTATTCAGCAAATTGTACTGACTCTACCTTCTAACACAATATACTGATACAACAGTATCAGCACAACTGATATAAGAATGCCCTTACGATTCTCGTAAACACGGTTGCTTGTGTGCGTGAGCCATTTGGAACGTTTTGTATGAAGTTTCCCTACTGGTTATATCTGTATATTGTGCTTCTAAAGTGAAGCATGCACTTGTTTTTTCCTCTCTGTATAATTCGATTTTAATTAAAGCGCGCCTCGCATCTTGTAGGTAAGTTGATTTACGGAGGAGCGCCATAGAAATTTCTCGTCGTAGTGTCTTTTAGTAAATATTTTTTGTCGAGGATTTAAATATTTGTTAAGAGTCGTACACAGAGATGCATGTTAAGCTGTTTTATTTGTCACTCTGCTTTTGCTTTTCGTTTCAATTTTTCTTTCATATAGAAATTGAAAAGTTGCGTTTGCTTTACAAAAAGTTTGTAAATATTAAAGTGTGTTTAATCTTCATCGTTGCATATTGCCCAAGTATCTTCTTCGAAATTGTTGGAACATTGTTAGCGTATAATAATAGATATATACTTTATTTACAAGGCGACATTTGATTGTTAGTTCAATCTTTTCAGATCTTATCTAATAAGAGTTTGTTTGTTGTGTGAACGCGCTCTCAGGAACTACTGATCCGATTTGAAAAATTTTGGTGTTAGATAGCCCATTTATCAAGGAAGGCTATCATGCTATGGGCTATATATCATCATATCTTCGCACGCTAAGACCACCAGGTGCTGAGCAATGCAGGTAAAAACGCGGAGCACAGCTAGCAAGGCGATATTGTATTCTTAGTTCAATCTTTTCAGATCTTATGAAAAAATAAATCAGAATTCTATTTTGGCAACATGACCTAATAAGTCAATTGGACGATATTATAGAGCATCAATATTTATCATTTTTATCCGAACTAATTCAGGGCGGATTGTCCTAAATATGGCTAATTTATTCTGCTATTCAAGCTTATTTCCGTTGATTGAGTCTTTGTTGCTATGTTTTATGAATATTGTTTTGAAATATATTTCAAAGCGAATCATTGATTGTTAGAAAATATGTAAATGTTATTGTTATCAATAGCAAAGGTTTCTGCGGAAAAATGCAAACTTTACATATGCACAAAATGACGAAGTGGAAACCTTTTCGTTATATTGGTTTATTTAATTCGGAAACGGTTCAGTGTAGCAGTTGAATTACATTTTATTGAAATTGAACAGTTTTGATAAATTTAACATTCATTTCAGTTGCTATGAAACTTATAATTTTCGTATTATATACCTAATATGTATCTCGCAGGCAAATTGTATAATTTCACCGTTTACAAACGGCGTCATCATTTTACAAACGCTCGGCATATGCCGAGGATTTACTTTTTCCAAACGTCCACAAGAAGTCGGTCGTAAGCCGATTTCTGTGTAGTTAAAATAAACACGAACCTATCCTAACCCCCCCTTATCCAACCAAACATTTTTGTTTACGGATTCTCCACATATTACAAAATGCCTTGCGTTTGTAAAATGACGACGCTGTTTGTAAAAAGCGAAATAATACAATACACTTCAAAAGTATCTAAATACATTTGCACTTACCAGTCATAGGCGCTCGCAGCACAGCCTGGCTAGCCATGCCAAACGCCTTACTCAAGTCCCCGGATTCGATCGCCGCTTGAGCAGCGAGGCGCCTCTCGTGAGACACCCGCGCGTCTTTACCACGGTGGAGAGGCTGGATACGGGAGAATACTTCGCGGATTGTACTCATTATCTGTGGAATTTATATTGATATATTATAGAAGAAAAGAATAGACTAAAATAAAATTATTAAGTTCACCAAATTGCTACCACCACAAAAAAAGCACTATTAAAGACAGTATCACCATACGATTTTTAAATAAACTGATAATAATTAGATACGAATGTAACCATAAGGACTTCTTTTTGGACTTAGGTGAGTCGTAATATTTTTAACTTTATAATTCTATATTATAATCAATTTATAATCTATGAACAATGTCTTAAATTCTATGCATTTATTCATGTGAAATCATTTAAAATTTTAAATGTGTTTATAAGGTGTTTATTAAATGTTTTCTTTGGAAATAAAAAAAAAAAAAAAAATGGATGAGTTATTTATTGTGCAATGGTTGTGCACCTAAAGTTTTTATTATCAACTAGATTTCCGCCCGCGGCTTCGCCCGTGCAGTCGAAGAAAAACCCGTATAGTTCCCGTTCCCGTGGGATTTCCGGGATAAAACCTATCCTATGTCCCGGGGTAAAAAGTAGCCTATGTCCTTTCTCGGGTATCAAAATATCTCTATACCAAATTTCATGCAAATTGGTTCAGTAGTTAGGCGTGATTGAGTAACAGACAGACAGACAGAGTTACTTTCGCATTTATAATATTAAGTATGGATAGGTAAGTATATGACAAAGTTTTTAAAACATCATCGAAATACGTGATAAAATATACCGGTATGAAATCTTCCATTCAAATCTGACCGAGTTATTCCAATGGGATATTGGTATAGCCATCGTGTATATTTTATTATATTTCCATCAAAGCCCTGTACGTTCCAGAGCAAATAGCCATTCTGTGTACAATTTCATATTTCCAATTTTACGCCTTTCCGTTTTTGATATGGTTTTTGATTTGCACCGGACCTATGTCCTATTTCGGGACTCCCTCTATTTAAACTCGACTGCTATTTTTATGACGAAACTGTGACAGTTACCTAGATATAATATCAGTTGAGCAATACTTACAAACTCACTTAAAAGTCTTATATTGGTGTCACCGGTAGAGCTCCACCAACATTCAGATATTAAAAAGTAGATACACTAGAGACTACTGTGAACCGAAACTTATATGCTTTAGAAAATAAGTTGTGTCTTACGGCTCTGGGATCTTACTCTTTATTAGTGGTCGTGTCAATCGCGTCATTTGGAACTTAGGAACCAATAAAAATCAGTGGATCTTAAAGCTACAGATTTCCTATGTGGTATCTCATACTACTACTAGCGTTTAGCTACTATTATGTATTCTGTGCTACTACACATAATATATGCACATACGTTTTAGCTGGCATTTTTTTCCATTAATTCTTATTTTATTTATTTTTGGTTGTTTTATGAGTTTATTTCCGTGTGTTTGATTAAATACTTTTCTTTCTTTCTTTGACTTACATCAACTGAAAAGCGATTCCGGGCCATTATCATCAAGATGTTTTATGAATTCAATTCTGGATTAAACTATTTTTCCAGAGAGTTAAAGCTTTATTGAAGATTGAATAAAGATAACTCTCCTCTTTTATAGATCTTCAATATTTAACTTGGATAAGTTAAAGCCTCATTGTAAATGTGGATTTGAGCGTAAAATTGATTTTTTATTGAACTGGAGTCTATCGGCTAGTTTTAATTAAGTAGCAGGCATTTTACAAAATTAAAATAAAAAAAAATATCTTTGATTTCAGTTAAAGTTCGAAGAGCTTAACAAATGGTTAATGAAATGAGTTGTTTAATGACAAGCCTTTGAAATCAGTAAAATATAATATGAAATATAGTGTAGGTAGGTCAAATTATATTTTTATCCAAGATTATCCATAAAACCCTTGGGAAATTTAACGTATAACAATATCTGAGCGGTTACTACGTCATTATTATTGAGGATTATGCTGTTACTAAGGAAAATCACTTTCTTGTTAGTCAATAATCTATCATGTAAATTCGGTCTTAATCCAATATACTTTCTTAAGTAAAATACAAGACGGCTTAATCAAATGTCCAAAACAAGACACGAAATAATAGTATCTGTAGTCTTAACATAATTTTTTATATATTTTACGGTCAATTATAATATGAACAGCCTCCTTTCACTGCCCTACTAATACTTTTTATTAGTCTTCACCGTATATTTGCTGACAGGCGTACCTAGGATCTTATCTTACCTAGTCCCGTAAATCAGATGAAAATACATTAAAATATTTCAAAACGCAAAACACTAAGTAGATTTTTCTTCTCTTGAATCCCAGGCTTGAGTTGGAATCCCTGAAATGATACCTAGATCGTATAATGAAAACACGCCGCATCCGTACTGCGAACAACAAACTGGCTGTACCAGAAAACAATAAAATTAAAATAATGAGCACTTGTTATAGCGAACTTTCTCAGCCGTAAAATGTAAAATCCAAGACTTGCACAAAATAACGAACATGCATATTGCAGATTGCTAACCGCATAAATCCTTGCTTATTGATAACGCTAACGCTGTCTAGAATATCGTAAACACATTTAATTAATGAGCTTGTTATGGTGATTTTCAGATGAGAAAATAGATTTTATTTAGTTTATTGGAAATTTTACTTTCTATATAAAATTGTACCGGATTATTTCTGGAGTTGAAGGTTTGTGAGGATGGACTTTACTTAAAAAATGGTGAAACGAGCAAATCAAACATTTTCTTTGTTAAATGATACTAACGACATTCAGCATTAACTAATCAAGAGTTAATAATCGTTACTGAATGCTTTTCGTATACATAACTCATAAAATAATTTAGTTTTATACATACATTTACAAAAAGAAAGAATATTACTAGAATTTAGCACAAACGCTAAATTTAGTTAAGATTCAATCAAATAGAATGTTGAAACATATTCCATTGGTTTCTTTTAACTTTTACCAACTTCTACTTTTACGTAGTGTACAAAATATACAAATAGTAATAAATAAATCACAGCCACGCCTCTCCTACGAAATAAATGCTGATGACATTCATTAGAGACACACCTAGTGGATAGGGCTATAACTTTACTTTTTACATTATTACAAAATCCACATTTAAGTACCTATCGTAAACTAACAATAATAGTACTAAAAATCCCACAAATTAAAATTATTACTTCCTATAAAATCTTTGTGTTGTTCATGTATTTACTAACATTTTTAAAAAGCTTTCTAAGACAATTCTATTTTTGCGCCATGCACTTTTATAGTTAAAAGTAAATAGTGCATCTATATTAAATTTTAAAATAACTATACTTAACTGTAATTTCACATCATTTCTATACATTCACAAGCATGAACATAATATAATAATGCAATCAAGGCCTGATTGAACGCTGTGCAAGTAAAATCATAAAGTGCTCTGGCAAACGCAATTTGTACGGTAAATGTTGTTTCTAATCATTACACATTTTGCTGTTATAGTGAATATCATTTTATATTATCTAGAATTTTAGAATATACTAGCTGTTCTGACAAACGTTGGCCTTACTCTTATAAGGGTATGAAAAATAGATGTAGTCCGATTCTCAGATCTAGCCAATAGACACACAAAATTTTATTAGAATCTGTCCAGCCATTTTGGAGGAGTCTGGTAACTAACATTGTGACAATAGAATTTTACATAATAAGTATTATATATACCTAGCATATACAGCTGCGGCGACAACGAGCAAACAACCGGGATCAGTGGCGTGCCATGACTGAGGCCTATGTCCAGCAAGTGTAGGCTGACAATGATGATGATAATATAAGGAAGAGATCATGCTGTATTCGCTTCCTCGCATTTTAGTTATATTTGTTCTTTTAAAAGTAGCATTGACGGTAAATTACTAAAGAGGATAATTAGTAAGTCCTGCACGTAAGACTGTAAGTTCTGATTTGCGATTTTCCACAAGCGCTCGTTATTCAATTATTTATTGAGTTAAAACTTTTCAACATCAGGCGAGCAGTTTGCAATGATGATTTAGCGGCTAAACTCTACATCTTCAATCAAAAGTTCTCTGTCTACATTTAATAAAAAATTGTCTTTATTTATTAAAGTTTTTAAAGTGATATAAATTTTTAAGAAACTGTCACAAAAGATTCATAATAATATTATGTGAAATATACCAAGCTCAACTTGGTCAGAGTTGTGGTTAAGCTTGTAAGCCCTGGATCGAAGCCTCCACAGAGGGAACTAGGCTAATGATGTGCCTGATATTATAGCTTTAATATTAAAGTGACCATGTTTGTAATTCTCCCCTTGTTACATATTCTGCTTCAGCTGTGTTATTGAATATTATATTGCACAAATAGAATAAATATCTCATAACAATTCAGAACATCGTTATAAATTTAATATTGTTATACACCTAGGTTGAAAGCTAACGCGTGAAGAATTCAATAACACCGAGTTTAGACGAAACTTTTATAAGGACTTCTCAAAAGAGAAATGCGCTTCAGTGAGCGCGCAGTAATACTTAAATACGTTGCATTGAAAATATTGAAATTTGTTGTTTATTTAATGGAATATCGTGATATTATACCCGGTGGGCACCCTGTCTTATATTAGCCCTGTATTTCTTATACAGCCGGTTTCTGTATTGAGAATTGATTTGTTAATTGTTTGAGAAAGCTTATGTCTTCACAATGGACAGCGTTGGACAGTGCAGGCAATCACGATGGGCCTAAATGTCTGTGATCGGCCTTCATTGTAGATTTTTCATAATTGCTGTAATGGCGGCAAATCGACGATTGTTTGTTGGGCCAAGTCTGCCCATTGTGAAGAGGGCCCAACATCATAAAAAAATTTAAGCAGCATAGTATGGTTGAGACTACTTCAACGTCAAATATTTAATTCAGAAAGCGGCTGGTCTTGTATTTAACTCCAAGCCGAAGGAGGGAAAGGTAGACAGACAGTTATAAAGAACTGTACCAAGAAATTTGCATTATGACATTTTCCGCAAACTCTCTTTTTGTTGCAAGATTGTTTACTTTATCCCAGACTAGTTAGCAAACACTGCAATTCTGTTACTTCCCTTGAATTTAACTTTTTTCTCATAAACTGTAGAAAATGATTTGGGGTCCTATATTTTGAGAGCACCAATTAATTTTACCCATTAAAGCTAAAACTTAACATATTTAACCTAACTAGCTGTGCTCTTTGGTTTTACCCGCATTGCTCTCTCTTCAAATCGGGCCAGTAGTTCGTGAGATTAGCGCGTTAAAACAAACAAACTTATCAGCTTTTTGTAATATGAGTATAGAATATAGATATGAACCAGAATAAAAATAAACGTTTTCCTAGACAAATGGAGCACTTTCTTTGTATTGTATTGGCAGGGATAAGCAATTCGAGGCCACTTTGCACGTGGAGGTTTATCTTCGCGGAAATATTGCATTCGAAGGCATTCTTTTGCAGCATTCGTAATGTACTCAATATATAAGCAGTTATATATACTTTGTTGACTATTGTTTATTATGATATGATTGATATGTTTAAGATATTTACATTAATATTTAAAAAATGGAAAGATTGGTAACCTTTGTAAATGTATTGGTAGGTAATCATTACGTTTGACAAATTACGATTTATTTTGCTTGCCGCTAAGCTTGTGAGTTGTTTATTTATGTGCTATTTATAAACCTGGCATTTCAATTTAGTCATAAAACTAGTGAATAACTTGATTATTAGCGGCTTCGCCCGCGAAGTCATAGAAAAACCCGCATAGTTCCCGTTCCCGTGGGATTTCCGGAATAGCGTCATTTTCCCGGGATAAAAAGTAGCCTATGTCCTTTCTCGGGTATCAAAATATCTCCATACGAAATTTCATGAAAATTGGTTCAGTAGTTTAGGCGTGATTGAGTAACAGACAGACAGATACTTTCGCATTTATAATATTAGTATGGAAGTATGGATTTCTTGTGTATGTAGAAAAACACCACTTCAAGGAAACCTAATCACAAATAAAAGCAAACTTGAATACCGCTTCATTTTCCATAACCGCAGCAACTTTCTCCCCATCTGCGACTTTTTCGAATGTCTCCAGCCATTCGTTTGATTCAGCTATTGAAACTATTTCCTCTGCGAAGTTCTTGAAGAAACCCTTCTTGTTAGAGCAGAGCGTGACGTCACTACATGCCTCTGCGTATGTGGAGTCCACGTCTTCGTATATTCTGGACATCTGGAAGTAAGAGTTACTGCGTTTGGGTAAAATGCGAGGGTACAGTACAGGTTCATAAAAGAATTGCAGCTTGATAATTTGTTAGGTAATCTATAGAACAACAGAAAGTTGGATAGAAAACAATTTAAATCAAAAATGTTTTTGAAAAGATTAAATCTGAAATTTAATATGTGCACATATCATAAACAGCATAATATCAACCGAAGAAAACTCAAATGGAGTTATTGTTTGATAAATAAACTATATTTTAAAGTTATTCCTGTACTCTGTATGTGAATTTAATTATATTTAAAGAAAAGACATCATGAAAACTGTTCAAATAACCAACAGGATAAACATAAACATTGCTATGATCTTTTACCTGTCTATAAAAACTGGTATATTTTATTCCGGTGAGCTTGTTAGGAACGGAATGGAATACATATCGCAGTTCACAATCCTCTTAGTGCATGGAAATGTACTAGATAGGTCACCTTATAACGAGGTTTCAGCTTACAAATAGCGACGTATATCGTTTTAATATTTCAAGAGAATATCTCTGATATATTTATGTGCATCTGTTGCAAGGATTTGTTGTGAATTTGCTGGATTTAGCTTTTAGTTTGAATTTTAAACATCGTTTTAGAATTTGGTAATATCTTGACTGAAGGCAGATTTATTTTTAACATTTCACGCATATATAATATATATACAGATAATAAAGTATTGGAATAGGTTTTCATACAGCATACATTACAACACCAGTTTGTAAAAGTACCTAGTGGTGCAAATTATACCTCAAAGGATTTTCACTCTCATCAGACAGTTTCAGTACTTAAATTAAATTATAAGGGCACATAAATATACAGATATAAACTTCAATAAAACCCATTACAAGCTGTAGCAATAATTAACGTGAAAGTCCCGTTGAGAATACAGTATAATTTAATTATCAGTGAGTATGACTAATTTGCGCTCAAAAGTTTACAGCCTCAAAGCATCCTGTACAATGTTGGATAGTAAATCGTTTAGTTAAATTTAGCGGAACTCTGAGTGCAGTAAATGTCAGGAGGCAGCATGCATTGGTAATAGTTCATTGGCATGCCGATAGCAAAATGCATTCTATACGCACTGAATAGAGTGCTTTTTAGCGAGTGACGTTTTCAGACTGTCAACTGTTAACTTTTTAAATGTTTGTACATGAATGCTATTATACAACGCGACAAACATGAGCGTGAGGAGAATAAATTACAACTCGCAGTTTTCTGTATAAAGGACTGTCTTTGTATGATCTATGCGAATGTAAATTCTAATTATGAACTCTATATTTTGATGTTGAAATTCTCATAATGAAGTTGCGGTGAAAATTCTTCCTTTTCAGATAGACACAGCAAGCTGTGTATGATTAAAGTTTGAACTCTTTTTAAAGTGGGTTAGTATGGAAACCATTTTTAGGTACAAAATTACTTCAAAATCACACTACCTAATAAAGAAAACAGAAGGGAGTTAACAAATATGATAGTATTAGAATATGCAGAGGAAATTATCTCCGTTTTACATTTTCCACAGAAAGTAAATTATCCACTTTGTTTTCTAGTCTATCGAATAAATAAATAACAAGTTTTTATCACCATTCTACTTTATTTTATGGACTTACAAACGATCTATATTTTCTTTAATTAAAGCAAACTTCAAGCGTCATTTATCCGCACACTGAAAACATCGTGGAAAAGAGAAGCGATATAAAACACAAACACTAATCTATGTAGTAGATAATATTTATTCAATAGTAAAACGCTTTTAATGAATTATATTTATATTCGTAAAACCACGAGCACATCAAAACGAAAATCAAACGATTGCATAAATCGCCACTTTTAAAACACAGGTACAGACAATACCGCGAAAAACAGGTTGGCAGATGAAAAATCGATTTTCCATAAACATTTTATCGATGCAAAACGATGGATAATTAAAAAATAATAAACATTTATTACCTTTGAAGTAGTCGTGCGGCCGGCCCGAGTCGCATTGGACTACCGTTCCTAAATTAGATTGCCTGCCAAATACTGGAGATCTATTTCTATTGTATAGACTAGGAAATTAGTAGCGACATCTCTTGTTAAATACGAACAAATCGATACGGCACGAAATTTAATATAGAACGCTGTTTTAAGAATATTTTTGTGTGCAATAGTCTATAAAAGAGGTGAAAAAAAGTAGCTATTTTTTCATTCTTAATTTGTTCTCACGACAATCTTCTAATGCACGTAAAATTTGTATATCTCTTATAGATATGTATAATAATAAATGTTTCAAATTTCAATGTATGTTTACGTAGGTATTCTAATTTATTAATAATTAATAAACTAGAATACCTACGTAAATATTGTAGATAAAGAAAAAAAAACTAAATTTCGATAAATTGGAAATTATTATGTCTGTTATATCAATGAATTACTGAAATTAATTTTAACCATACCAAGTACGTATTTAAGACTGATATAAAATAAAAGTAAAAAGCGATACACCCAACAAAATTAAGCCCCTTTTAAAATTGTTAAAGCAATGTAGCGTAAATGTTTTTCTTAACTTAAACATCGTCTTAAATAAGTTTTACGGCGAAAAAGGTATTATACTCGCTGAAATTTGTATTTAATGTTATGCAAATATTAATTAACTTAGATAGGTAAACTTGAAAATTATAAAAATAGTCTTGTGTGATGATTTTTAAGTGGTAATTTTTTTATAGATCAAGCTGGAAAGGCACTTCCTGAAGAGTGTAGTAATGTAAAAATTCTAGCAATCCTTCTAATATTATAAATGCGAATGGATGGATGTATATTATTCTCTCGCGTAAAAACCATTGAACCGATTACAATGAAATTTGGTATGTGTCTGAAGACCTAGAATAAGACATAAGCTTTTCATCCTGGAAATCGCACAGGAAATGGTAATTATGCGGGTTTTTCTTTGAAAGCCGCGGGTGGAAAATCTAGTTACAAAATAAATAACACGGAGACTGACTCAGACGTTTTATAATGTCTTTTTAAAGGAACAGCAGAGATGTAATAAAACCTAGCTACCTTTACAGTAAATAATATTGAATTAAATAAAATGGATAAGCTATTCAAACTTCCAAGTTGATAACAACGAATGACTGGTAAATAAATTCGTAGGAGTATAAGTTACTTTATAAATACACAAAGTAAATGAACCAAGCTGCATCCCACGTTGTTGACAATAAGAATTTATTTATGTAGTTAGGGTCCATTCTCTTAAATATCCAAGACACAAATATGTTGAACCAGTAAAGTTTTGTTAAAGTGGTTAATTGGATAAACTATACGATTTTAATAATATATTTTTTAGAAACAACAGAGATTACTTTCTACTTTTGGCAAATTTCTATCACTGTGTATAAAAAAAATAATCTCTCACGCTTTTTCCTTTGTAAGTAGTATGTATGTATATGGATGGACCTTAAACATGGTCGTTTTGTAGCGATGTACTTCTTAAGTTGGAATAAGACTGTCAAATATAAAAAAATCTACTCACTAAGTACTCACATAACCGCTTGGTTGACTACAGAAATACATAATACCCTTAAATATGTAATCACAAGGTACGTCATTAGGTAAATGACGTTACCTACTTTTCCCAAACTAATCCGTGGATTAAAATATTAAGGCTACAGCCAGTGATCCCTTTTAATCTGGTATCTATTTATATTTCGTATCATTTGAGTAATTAAAATGAGATTCTGGACATGTTTTTGAATGATTTATGATTTATATTTTACTAATTATGTCTCACGTTTCAGTGGGATTGAGTTTTGGAAAATAAGTATGCTATATTTTTGACTCTGCGCCTTCAACAAAGTTCCATGCTGATCCGTGCATGTTTTGTGACGTGAAAGCATAACAAATATAAATAATTTAATGTTTATTAGTAAGAAAATCACAAAATCACGAGGATTTCAAATTCAAAATTCAAATTCAAATCATTTATTGCATACCAATACATATTATCAACTTTATGCAGTTATTGTTAAATACAATATGACATACATTTAAATCACATCATTACAATAATCAGATTAAAAAATAACAAAAATGATAATATTTCCTTGATAACTCATAAAAACATTTTGCGATTTAGTAAAAGAAAGGATGATTTTTTCTGATTGATGCGCAATTGTAGGTGTAAAGTGATTCAATCAAGTAGAAAAATCATGTCATCATCAAACTCAAACTCAAACTCAAACTCAAACTCAAACTCAAACTCAAACATTCATTTATTCAATTAGACTACTATTTAGTAGCACTTTCGAATCGTCATTACATAAGTATTTTTAACATTTACCACCGATTCGGAAAGCAGTATCTATGGAGAAGAATCGGCAAGAAACTCCATAGTTGCTCTTTTAAAATCATGTCAATATTACATAATATGTAACTTATATCTTACTTATACATAATATATCATAATAATCATCATCACCATTTACAGCCCATGTTTGTCCACTGCTGGACATGGTCATGGCACGCCATTGAGCCCGGTCAATCGCTCGTTGTCGCCAGTTTTGCCCAACCCCTTTTTGTTTTTTTTTTGAAAAATCATGACGTGTTTGTGCACAATTCTATGTGATATTATTGAGTAGATCACGACCCTATAAGTTCTATTGACTGAAATGCATCTGTATAGCTTGTTTAGAACACTCAATGTATTTCGATTTAAAAGCAGCACAGTGTAGATTAATCAGGTGCCTGTCGGTCTGTCAATTATTGCTATTAGTCTCAAGTGCAGTTGAATGTAAAAGAATTGGTATAAATAAACTTGAAGCCGCGATTTCTTGAAGGACAATAATGCATTATGTAAGAGTAAGGTTCGATTTTCAGAGGATATTTTTGAACGTTCTGAATGTCGAACACTGTAAATGTAGAGAGAATGCCTCTTCTAAATTCCACTTTTTATCCATGGACCAAGTTTTATATAAAAATGAGCATGTGTGCCGAGCACATGTGTCAGAAGTGAAACTTCTTTAGCAAGATTCAAAGATACCAAAATCGTCGCCTTATTCCATGACGCGACTTTTTAATTTTACTCTCGGATCTAAAAAGTTTCATTTCAAAAATATAAGTAGTTAGGTACTTCTCTATACACACACATAATGTGTGTGTAATCTACTAAACATATTTTAGGATCTAATGCAAAATTGTAGAGTAATAAGTTACTTGTCTTAAATAAGATAATTATAGCGGTAAAGTACCTTTTATAATTAAACATACAAACAGAATTGAACTCTATGCTGTTTATTTTCGTGTCATATTGCGTTCCACGTAAATGTGCACCGCAAACATACTTGAACCGAATAATGTTAAGGGCGCAACACAATACTATATCAATGTTATATTTTCGATCGCATGAGATAAAAAAATGTTTGTTCAAGTATTTGACATAATTAGTTGAAAGTATATATAATTAACTAGTAATAATTATTCGTAATTTTTAAGAGAGCTCGTAAGAAATACACACTTCTTAGTTTTACATTTGTATACAAACAAGCCTTAACTTAAATAGACCTAGAGAATAACTCTATCTATTAAAAACCGCATCAAAATCAATACTTTCGAAGCGACTTTACTCTATACTATTGTACTTAGTGTTGTGAAAAAATAAAATAAATTTTAAATAATGCGCACGCTGAGAACAAAATTACATTACAAAGAGAAAATGGGAGATCGTCATCATTTGTATCTCAATAGTCAATGCAAAATGGTTTCACATAAAAAGAATTCGTTTCACAACAATACCGTCAGTGTTAGGGCTGCTTCAGACCAGTTAAATAGGTGCCAAGTGTCGCAGGCTTTGCGTCACACTGTCATCACCGTGACGGCTAAAATGACGCTGCTTTCGAGCGAGGTAAAAACTTAAATTGAAAATCGATTTCACCTTGTCATTGCGCTGTGAAATTGTGGATGCTCTTGCTATCTATAGAGCAGATAAAGTATATCAGAGTAATTTAAAATCAATATGTGTGATTTGAAGCACGCTTGAAATTGAATAGATTTGGCGGTGATAAGATAGATTTGAAAATAATGACGTTTTGGAGGATCATTTCTCTATAAACTAGAACCAAGACTAGAACTAACCTAGTTATGATTAAAATATGTCTATACATATAACATCTATAGGTTATTTACTTAGGTTATTTATAACACATTTTATATTTTTAACAATGCCATGTAAATTGAATGCAAATGGTAATAAGTATTATTTTCCTCCATCATATTTCCCATTTACATCGCTTAAAATAGACAGATTATCTATGGTATAAAGAAACCATGAAATGCATGCGGTATTTTAATTCAATTTAGCTTTTCAATTCTATCATGCAATCGCACTATGATCGTATGGAGGAAATCGTATATTTCTGTTTGAAAAATATACAATATGACGTTTTTTGTTTGTAGTTGTGTAGTATCTCTTTATTTATGGTATTGACACAGATGAATACAGTATGTGAACACATATTTACAATATAATAACGGTTTTGAATATAACATTCATACAAATAAATCTTGCTCTACATTTCGATTAATATAATATTACAAATATATTTCCATAAAACAAAAAAAAAAAACAAACAAGTTCAATTAAATAGGCTTCACAGATACAGTACGTTTCCGTCATATTATAATATAGAAAAGAAATAATATGGATCGAGTACGATTTTAGCGGTCACCATTAGCTGGTGACGCGTCGCTTATCAGGAGTTATCACCTCGCGAGCCTCGAGTTCTGCGCGCATCAGTCTCGCGTTCTCGCTCTAGCAGGGAGGACTCGCGTCCAACCTTCCGGCGACCGTCCCCGAGCGTGGCCCGAACACCGCACGACCACCGAACCTATAACTCTAGTGAGTACGTTTCGTAATCCGAAATCATTTCCATAACCATTCGACATAACACCGAATGCGCGGCGCGTGAGTGTTTCACATGCAATAAGTTAATTTCCAAACATTTTTTCTACATTTTAAGCCCAATCACGTCGTGTGGAAACACGTGAAGGTCGCGATCTACTCATCCTAAAGCATATTTGCCCTCGCACTCTAGATGTATCAGGTGGGACAATGTTTATCTGCTATGTGGTTTTATAAAGAACCTATTTTCTAAGAGCTCGTGAACAATGCGAATGGTTTAGCGAAAGATTATGACCGGTATTGTACTTACATAGCCGCGATTTCCACGTGTTTAAAGAGCCTGTATTGATACTGAAGTATCTCTCAGTCGCTGAATTTTCAGCGCTCGTATTTGTTTTACGTAATAAAGGCAAGGAACTGAAGATGGTGTAAGTGTATTTCCAATTATTTTCTGAGCTACTGTAACCTCGTGATTATGTGCTATATTCAATCTAAAAATAATAACTTTGACGTTTTCTTATCAGAGGGATCTATGAAATATTACCATTGCTCTAGATTATTTAATGTTCGCTTAATCTGGCCGAAATATACCTACGTTTAGGCATAGAATCGTCTATGTTAAAGGTATTTTTTTCTTAATAATTAGGTACGTCGATTAGGTTGAACAGCTGAGAATACAATTACCAATGTGATGAGTATAAAACAATACGTAAAATTATAATATATATAAATCTCGTGTCACAATGTTTGTCCTCAATGGACTCCTAAACCACTTAACCGATTATAATAAAATTCGCACACCATGTGCAGTTCGATCCAACTTGAGAGATAGGATAGGTTTTATCCCGGAAATCCCACGGGAAAGGGAACTATGCGGGGTTTTCTCTGAAAACGCGGGCGAAGCCGCGGACGAAAAGCTAGTAAACTTATAACACAAACATTACAAATTTATCCAATCCAACCCTGTCACTAACAAGCGGTTTATCTCCAGCAAAGGAACACAAGGAACATTGCGAGTGTATAAAATAATAAATATCTTCAGCAATATGCATATCAGATATAATTATCAACATTATTATGTTTAAAAGTAAATATTGATAACCATCACCGCTTACAAAATATGTGCTGTAATAATTATCGCGATAAATTCGTTTTCTGGGAAAATATTGGAGCACCCACGCTTATGCAATGATGCATTCACGGCCTGGGGGACAAGTGTTGGGATGCGTTCCTACAATATTGTAGAAATATTGGAGTCGTAGTCAACCAAAGGAATAGTGTGTGATATTAGTTTAACTCTTTAATGTGATATAGGATTAAGTTGAGTGTTTTTGTGTCATGTTTTTACTGAATTTTTATAATAATTTTGATTTAAATTTTATAGCATTTTAAGCAATTATGGTATATTTTAGTCATTTTATTAGTAATTTAAACCAGTATTTTTGTTTTAAAGCAGTATTTTATATTGTATTTTTATTGTATTTTAATATTATACATGCAAAAAAAAAATAAATAAAAGCAAAAATGTCTCAGGACTATTAATAATCCAAAGGTGGCGCGAACACCCTGTGATGACGCGTGCCTTAAAAAAAAAGATTCATTCAGAGACCTTTACGTGGAACCTTCGCTAGACTAGGCACATGAGATGTCAATTAAAGTACTTATACCCAGCTTCTGTGGTGTTCAAAGAGACTGCTAACAACTTAACGCCAAGTTAGTTAATCTATTAGTTTGTTACCTAGAACACAAATCACGAGTGCTTAGTTGACTAAGGATGTGGGAGCTGCTGGCTTTATTTGTACACATGTTCTTCGGTATTGAGATTAAGAAACTACTTATATGAAGACATAATATGTCTTCATATAATGTATACGTCTACTATATGCTACGTTCTAATTCCGACGAAGATTTATATGGAATTCGAATGAAAGTTTCTAAAATTTGTATGAGTAAACATTAAACAATTAGATATACTAATTATCTAACAGTGGCCGCAAAAGAAAATAATACCAATCTTTGGTAAAAAAAACAATAAGTATCAACAATTTAATATACATAATTACATAGGTCATAGATTTCCATATATTAAGAGGAAAACTTACTACCAAACAACTTGATTCTTCATAGTCTTGTAGAAATATAATGTAACTCGCCGTTGACCCATCTCTGCAAATATTTTCAGATATAAAAATTGAAGAAGTATCCATTATTTTAATCCTATTAAAATACTAAACTAAAAAATAGTAAAACTATTTGAAGGGTGCTTAGTTGAAGAAAATAAAGATAGTATTCAAAGGATTGACACAAAAATTTTATAAAATTGCAAAATAACACGATTGCAGTAGAAGAAAGAAAACATCAAAATTTACAACAAAAGAAAAAGTAAATAAATTGATTTCAACAGAAACAGCCACTCAATAGACGCTGCAATGCAGTTGTAACATGTAGCTCTGATTTTCATTGACCCCTCTCTAGCGAAGCGGCAGCACGTTTGTTGACTAATATATCATACGAATATAAGAATATAATATATTTTACATCATAATATTTGTGGTTTCCCAACATACTGATTATGATTTTGTTTCTATGGTTGCCGGAAAGAGATTGCTTTTCAGCTATAAAGCCCGGTGTATGTGTGTCTATGTACACTTGCCATTTTAAATTTTTATGTTTACATTACTTTATTTTATGAATTTGATTTCTGGCATGGTACAATAAAGAATCATAAATAAAATGATTATGATCCTGAGAAATATACCTACTTAAAATAAAGTAGGTATGTCTGTCCAATATGAACAGTTTTAACAACAACATACATTTGTTTGAAAATTTAATAGATATACGATGTGGGTAAAATCCGCATAATTTTCAGTTAGATAAATAAACATACCTACATTTGTGTTACTACCTACTTACTATAATTTTACACAACGTATTATTTTAGTATTTTATAAACACACAATGAACTACCCCAATAATATACTGCACTTAGTTTCTAGTTTCAGATTTAAAGAAGACTGAAACACAATGTTACCATAATGTATTCACATTCGCTGTTAAAAGCCAAAGTGCTTTGTAATCTCGGCTTGAGACACTTGGGTCAACTTGCATGCAGTACACTGTACAGTTGGGATTTAGTTCTCTCGAGTGTCCTTCAAGTCTCTAATGGGACGAAAGACTATTTATAGTTTAACACTAATTGTATAATATTGTATAAACTATCTTTCTGCCCGCGGCTTCGCCCGCCTTGTCTGAAACCTAATTAATTATATACTAAAACCTTCCTGATAAATCACTCAATCTATTAAAAAAACTCAATCAAACTCTGTTGCGTAATTTTAAAGATGTAAGCATACACACAGACGGCGGAAAGCGACTTAGTTTTATACGTTAATATGTTAGTGTAAAAAAATGCTGATTTTATTTCGTTTATATTTACATTAAAACTTTATTTTTTTCGACTTATTATAATACGCCTTTATTAACTAAATTGTCTTTATTTTTATCTTTAATGGACAATACTTATTAATTGTACGTAGGAAGAAAGGGATGGAAAATAACGGGGTTGTTACTGGAGGCGTAACAGATTCTGAAATTGTTTGGTATACGTAAACAACAGTACTTTACGACAAAATTATTTTTACCTTAAAGCTCTCGGAAAAATTTCCATCATTTCTTAATTGGAAATTAACATTTAGTGTAGGATGTGTAATTGGAAATCTATTTTTACCATTCTTGTTACATTTAGACCTTTTAATTTCTTAATAAACACCCACCTCATGATTTTAATTCGGAGTGTTTCTCATCCTCTTATTTTTAAATAAAGACAAACACATGTTTTTTGTTCAACATGAGCTTAAAATATATTAAAACATCTCTTCGAAGGCAATACAAATTGTTATAAAAGCAACTTAAAATATATTTATATAAACTGTGCATAGATTACAAATACATGAATAAATTACAACAAAAAACGTCAACCTTGACCCTGGTGAACAAATGCAACCGTAGTCTGTTAAGTCACGCTCGGAGTATTTAAAGGTCGGTCCACATTTGTATCAAGTAATCGTATCGAGTATGCATTTCCTAATATTAGTGTGGACGCCCATTTTGATCATAGCGTACCTTACAACATTATACATTATTATTAGTATTTTTTAAGACACATATGAGATACTCGGTTAATACCGGGTGTATCATGATCGCAATAATTTTGCGTCCACACTAGCCATTATATAACACGCGTCGATGCTACGCGATTTAGATAAGTGTGGGCCCACCTTTACCCGATTGTCAGCATGTCATTAGAAATACTATCCAAGTCGAGCCAATTTAATAGGCAACATTTGACGTCTATCAATTTTATCTTCGAAGAGAGGTAACCTGCTTAAAAACATCGATTAAAGTGTATTAATCGATACGGATTTGAAACATTTGTCAATCGAATTTATTAATTTATGATGATTTTTATTCACAAGTAATCAATGCATTCGATTCTAGATGTCAGATTTCGATTTTTAGAGTAACGTCTCTAGTATTTAAAAAGAAAAAAGGTTTATTGACACAAAATTGTAGCGACGTCAGTTCTTCAATTCAGAAATTGTTTATTATGTTTAGGATGGTTTATCAGTAAAATGAAATCTTAAAATTACTTGTATCGGTCATTATTATTATAAATATGTAATCGTAATTGAAAAAAGTTAAGCAAATGTGCAGTTCTAACAAAACGAAATATCATGTTATTCTATGTCGTCGTTACTAGGTTACGTTGTTGAATTTTGTTGAACTGTCAAATGTTGCCTATTAAAATGGCTCTACTATAATTAGAAAACGTTAAATATAGGGCGAAGTGTGTTGAGGTTTGGAACAGGGAATTTGAGACCTTAATTTTCATTCTTGCTGTATACTTAAATACCTCTGGATTTCCATCCCTAGATATCTGTATATGATTTGAATAGTCCACAAATTGTTATAAAGATTATTGTTTAGTCTATAGATTGAATTTTACAATGGTATTCGGTTTTGAAATGAGAGATCAAAGAACATGCAATTTTACCACCATCATTATTAATTTGTATAAGAATTCATTTATAAATTTTTAAGTTTAGAGTTCAGTTGAAATAATTAAATAACATTAATATGCTTGTTATTAGAGTCGAGATAAATATGACTAAGTATATATTTCACTAAGCACAAAAATTATAATTCCGTATTCATATACCTACATGAAAAATAGGTCTAGGTACTTGGATCTACAGAAAAATAACCTCACATTAATGTAGATAAACAATATTTGAATTTCAAATATTGTGAGCGTCAATGAGAAACGTAGGTATCCGAATTATTTTAATATTTTCAGTTTCACGAAACTTAACGTAGCCATTGTCGTTCCTATGGGCAGTCATTTAAATTTCTATTAGATGTCTAGACATAATGCTCATTATTATTCGACTTTTAGGGACATTCAAGAAGATAGACTTACACAAATAAAAAAATAACATTTCAATGATTGAAAAATTTCAGCCTAAAATACATTTTAAAACATACCTTTTAGCACTGCCACGTTTAGTACCTATCAGACACAACAAACTTATTTAAAACAAGCGGTCTGAGCCGGCTCGCCCGTGGTACATATTACACAATAAAAGGTAGCCTATGTTCTTTCTCAGGGTCTAGAGATTGTATGTGCCAAATTTCATCAAAATCGGTTGAGAGGTTTAAGCGGGAAAGCGTAACAGACAGACAGACAGAGTAACTTTCGCATTTATAATATGTAGGGATTACTTGCGAAGTCGTTGAATTAAAATATATCCTAGACTTTATATAGTTTAGGATAATTAATTTTAATTTTATTATTATTACACTATTTTCGCTTTCATTTTTGTTTATCCTTTCCTATGAAATTTCCCGCGCAGCGCGAATGTGTTCTTAAAAAAATAACACAGAGAATAAAATATATCCAATAGGCTCTGACATAAACCATACAGCCAAACTGAAAAAAAAAATATTAATTATTTTTCCAAATTAAAAATACAGATAAAATATTGATATTTTTTTTTAAAGATGTTATATGTAAATACATGTCATACGGCATAGTTACGCGTTACGCGTACATATTACGGTAGTCAAAAAGTTTAGACAAAAGATAGCGTTGTTGTTATCAGCATGTGTTGTAGCGCAAGATTTAGATAAGGACTTGATAACGTGCCGGTCCGACATTGTATCATCATTTTAATGAAAAATGCATTTTTGTATTTTTAATTTCAGAATCCATTTTGTTACTTTGTAAATCCGCACGGACATTGAAAGAGGCTCATAACAACATATCTACATTTTTAAGTAGTAGCAAAAAATGTATAGCATTACCACGATTTCGTCAAAAAATATATTAATTAACATAAAAATATATAAATAGATATATATCATTTTAAAAGGCGTTCCATATATTTATCGATTTAAAATAATATGATTGGCTCTATTCGTGATTAAATAGGTAAGTTTTATCACGTAAGAAGTAGCTGTTACGATATGAATAAATTATAGAATTGTATTAGGTATATGCGCTCTTGCTTCACTTTATCTCTACCAATAAGAAATAATAATTAGAATTTAATATTTCTTATATATGATGTCTGTTTTACTAAGGAGGTAATACGTCTTTTTTCCTGTACAAAACTGCTTTAAAATCCTCGAAATTAATCGAAACATTGTTCTCAACAAAGACGTTTAAAAAGGCATTCATTGTACAAGTACCCACTTGAAATATCACACAAACGCTTCAAATTTGTTCATTTGTTAGATAAGAAAGAAATTTAGTACGTAATCTTTTATAATGTAGGTCATGTCACAATTGGTCTTACTTTTCGGTCATGGCGGTATCCTTCGAGAAGTGGTAATAAGTTTGTAAATATTATACGCGTTTAGTTGTACGCTACAAAGGTGTATCGAACTATTTCATTTTCCTTGTTTGTTCCGAGTTTCTTCTCCAAATAGTTTTTGTTTGTTTTGTTCATAAAAGTAGGAATTTGTCTCACTGATCGTGAGGCCTTGGCTTTGAAGAACTTCCATTAAGGTTATCCGATCACCACGAGCGTTGTTATTTTGCCGTGCGAGATATACATTACTGCGTTTGTATGGTGTTCTTGTATCTCGGTTGTGATATTTCCTTACGTAAGTGTTAATGTAATAAAAAGTTGATAAAATCACTTCCGATTCATTAAGATACAAAAGCATTATTCATTTTCTTTACGCTTCAAAGGTTTTATGTTAGACCCGACGATCTATATTTGACGTCTGCTGCTCTTTTGTTGTGACATACTTAGCTTTTGTTTTATTATTTTAATGATCTACTTATATACTTAAGCCAGGCTCTATTTGCATCCATAATTATGATTTTCTTTGAATAATCTATTCGTATTTTTAAGAATAGTTACTTACTTATATAACCAATTGAAATTTCGTGGTTTGTAATCACATTAACAAGTTAAGGTAGAGTTCATATTTTTGATTAATACACTATTATAGGCATAATTTTTCTTTTTATTTTATGTCTTTATTTAATTTCTATTGTATCTCAGTTTAGTCGACCAGCCCTAACATAGTACTTATTATTTTGTAAGACGATGTGTGAATGTTTTCCTCTGCTTGAATATTTATTCAAGCTAGATATATGTATACATTTGTATAGAGGTATATCTAGCTTTGTCTAGTCGATAATCTAAATAATGGGCATTAGGTCAGCGTTTTCCTTAGGCAGAGTTAACAATAGAAATAATCCAATCAAAACCGTAGCTAAATTGAATACCTATGTATAGTTAATTAGACACAGTAATTACTGACCAGTTGTAACTGACTTCGCGTAAGGAAATGTTATAGTATAATAATGTTTATAGTATAAAAAGATGTGGGCGTGTACTAGTGTACACACGTAAGAAGTGAAACTTCTGTATGAAATTATTTTTCAAAAAGTAATTAACTATATGCAAGTTTACAGAAATACGTCGAATCACGCGTGGTAGGGATAAGAAAAAGATGGCGCGTAACGGAAAAATGTCACGCGTAACGAAAAAATGTTACACTAAATTTTTTTCCAATCCCGTTAAAGAAGTTTCACTTCAATAAACTTTTACTAGTTTCTATGAGGTAAACGTAACATATTATTATGTTTTGGGTTAAAAATTGGGGCTTCCATACATTGAGGTATTAAACAGATAATAATAGAGTCGTATCTGAAAGCATGCAAAACATTGGGTAAGGTTAGTTAGGTTAAAAAAAATATAATTAAACATATAAATATCGCCCACTTTGTCTCAAACCTAATAAATTATACACTTAAACCTTCCTATTGAATCACTCTATGTATAAAAAAAAACTGCATTAGAATCCGTTCCGTAGTTTTAAAGATTTAAGCATACAAAGGGACATAGGGACAGAAAAAGCGACGAACGAATACACTATTATAGGCATAATTTTTCTTTTTATTTTATGTCTTTATTTAATTTCTATTGTATCTCAGTTTAGTCGACCAGCCCTAACATAGTACTTATTATTTTGTAAGACGATGTGTGAATGTTTCCTCTGCTTGAATATTTATTCAAGCTAGATATATGTATACATTTGTATATATCTAGCTTTGTCTAGTCGATAATCTAAATAATGGGCATTAGGTCAGCGTTTTCCTTAGGCAGAGTTAACAATAGAAATAATCCAATCAAAACCGTAGCTAAATTGAATACCTATGTATAGTTAATTAGACACAGTAATTACTGACCAGTTGTAACTGACTTCGCGTAAGGAAATGTTATAGTATAATAATGTTTATAGTATAAAAAGATGTGGGCGTGTACTAGTGTACACACGTAAGAAGTGAAACTTCTGTATGAAATTATTTTTCAAAAAGTAATTAACTATATGCAAGTTTACAGAAATACGTCGAATCACGCGTGGTAGGGATAAGGAAAAGATGGCGCGTAACGGAAAAATGTCACGCGTAACGAAAAAATGTTACACTAAATTTTTTTCCAATCCCGTTAAAGAAGTTTCACTTCAATAAACTTTTACTAGTTTCTATGAGGTAAACGTAACATATTATTATGTTTTGGGTTAAAAATTGGGGCTTCCATACATTGAGGTATTAAACAGATAATAATAGAGTCGTATCTGAAAGCATGCAAAACATTGGGTAAGGTTAGTTAGGTTAAAAAAAATATAATTAAACATATAAATATCGCCCACTTTGTCTCAAACCTAATAAATTATACACTTAAACCTTCCTATTGAATCACTCTATGTATAAAAAAAAACTGCATTAGAATCCGTTCCGTAGTTTTAAAGATTTAAGCATACAAAGGGACATAGGGACAGAAAAAGCGACTTTGTTTTATACTCTGTAGTGATAATGGAATGCTTTAATGAGGTCTTTAAATAGAGCTCTTTATATTTATATTTCATGTTGGAATACGATGTTTTTTTCTACCCTCAATTCATTGACAATTTCCGCTGATTAAAGTACATACTTAGATAATATTGCGACATCTGGCAGACACATAACATAAATCTAATAAACTCTAGCAACTATAATACAGGAGTGCCTTCTTTATGTTAAACTAGCTGTGCCGCGTGGTTTCCCCTGCGCCCAAGCTTTGTTTAAATAATTAATTAATATTAAATTTAATATTAATAATTAAGTAATTTTATATTAATTCTGATGTATAGATATTACTGTGAAGTTTCATCCGAATCCGACAAGTATTTTCTTCCATAAAGAGTAACAAACATACGAACATGCATCCTCAATACTTTGACATCTAATTGCATAGGATTAAAATTAAAGAAAAAACAAAAATGCACTTTTTTTCTTTATATTCATTTTTAGCTATCACTACATAGTATAAAACAAAGTCGCTTTCTCTGTCCCTATGTCGCTTTGTATGCTTAAATCTTTAAAACTACGCAACAGATTTTGATGCGGTTTTTTTTAATAGATAGAGTGATTCAAGGAGAAGGTTTTAGTGTAAAACTTATTAGGTTTTAGACAAAGCGGGCGAAGCCGTGGGCGGTAAGCTAGTCTATAATAAAACAGTGAATAAAATTTCCTCCATTTTTATTACTAACGTATTACGTATTCAACAAATCTACTAAACCATCATTTCATTTCTTCAACCCTAACTACCTGGTGATTAAGTACGTTGTTATCATTGATTAATCAGATAATTAGATTGAATAATTACATCGGCGTTTAAGTGGTTGTGCATTTACATGGGTTGAATTTAACCCTAAGATTTAACCCTTTTGTCGCTTCAAAGTTATTTGTTTTGAGTTGGAACAATAAACAAGGAAAAAACAACAGTTAAAAAATTTTATATGAATGGTTAATGATTTTGTTGCTATCAAGGAAAATCTATTTTTTGGAATTCAGAACTTATTTGAGAAAAAAAAAACGAATGTAATTACTTAATAATGATTTTGTTGCTATCAAGGAACAGAAAATTTGCAAATTAAAATTTATGGGATGTGTTTACTGTTTATTCATGTTATAAAATAAAACACTTCAAAAATGTTGTAGAAAATGTAGTACATACTAGGTACTATTTATAATTTTGCCTTTGTTCTAAACTCTAAAGTGTAGGAATATAAGTTAACTAGCTTTCCACCCGCGGCTTCGCCCGCGTTTTGAAAGAAAAACCCGTATAGTTCCCGTTCCCGTGGGATTTCCGAAATGAAACCTATCATATGTGTTAATCCAAGTTACCCTCTATATGTGTGCTAAATTTCATTGTAATCGGTTCAGTAGTATTTGCGTGAAAGAGTAACAAACACACACACACATCCTCACAAACTTTCGCATTTATAATATTAGTAGGATTTGTGTGTAGTTAGTTAAGTGCTTCAAAATCTACAACTTTAGTATTGGCAATACTGAAACAACACAGTATCTGATTAAACAATGGATGACATTATCACTTTCCTCACTTGAATACATGTTTAAAACACGATAAGTGATATTTTCATTAAAACGCAGCGGAAATTCGATTAAAAATATAATATTGAGAGTATTTAGGAATTCTGAATATTCAGTCAATGGGAAATAGAATATTAGGTATGTTCAACGTATTCATTCAATAGTTTCTTGGGTCATTTTGGTCGATTTAAAGTAACTTATACGATGTGTTATACGAGGAAAAAATGATAATATTGTAAGGAATTATTGGCTAGATGATGCACTGCATTTAATTTCTTACAAAATGATTGTTGTATTTGTAACTGTAAAAAAGACGACCGCAAGTTATCGTTGGGTAGGTACTTTTAAGTGCATTCAAATTTCTAAGGAAAATATTAATGCAATATACATAGTTTTATTGATATCGCCAGAGAATTTCCTTAAAATTGATTAATTAGGTACCCGTATATTATAATTTCTTTAATGTTGAGGTTACAGCAACATTAAAGCATAAATTAAGCATTCATTCGGGTTATTATATTTGTACATAATATCATGAATAAATATATATAAAAGCTTTATTGTTGTAAATGTTAAAAATACTTACCTATGTAATGACGATTCGAAAGTGCTACTAAATAGTAGTCTAATTGAATAAATGAATGTTTGAGTTTGAGTTTGAGTTTGAGTTTATTACTATAATAAATGTTACCTGAAATATGCGCGATCTTTGTTGTCGGCATATCGACATCACGTGCGATAGTGAAATCTGTCAGCCAATATATTCGATGCAAATCGTGCGATGCATATGGCTTTTAAATTGGATAATATTTTTGCATTATTTTCTAGCGTATATCGTATTTGGAATCTTAAACTATAGATATTATTATATTACTAACAAAACGTTTAAGAAAATTTACTCTAATTAATATCTCTTTTATTTTATATATTGTGTTTATAATAATGGTTATTATCCTATTATTAGGTATTTTATACTAATATTGAATGGTACGAATCTGGCACTTGGTTACTCTTTAGTTAGATAAACCCTTAGTTAAATAATGCAATTAATAACTTAAATAAATATTCAACATCAACTAAGCAAAGTTCAGAAACTTTCAACTCTTTATAAATTTAGATATCATGAAATACGAAAAAAAAACGCAAATGAACAATCTTACTTACTTGAATACATTCATTAAACTGTACCTACAACAGGAAATCGTCTCCATAATAATATAACTGTTCAATTCATGCTCTAGACCAAGGTTAAACAATTACTGAGATAGTTATAGTTTAGAATATCCGTAATAAATGCGAATCAATGATAATAGTGTAAAAATATCTCATTTTTACGAATTATGATTTTTTGGAGAATGCCTTATATGCCATAGCCCGTAGAACCGATGGCGGTTGGAGCAAAAAGGTTCTGGAATGGAGGCCACGAACTGGACGACGAAGCGTGGGACGATCTCCCACAAGATGGACAGACGACCTGGTCTGAGTGGCAGGCAGTCCGCTGGATGCAGGCCGCCGGTGACCGGTCGTACTGGAACTCCTTCAGGGAGGCCTTTGTCCAGCAGTGGATGTCCCACGGCTGAAACGAACGAACGATAAAATGTGAATATTTTTATAATCTCCCAGAGTATGTAAAACTAGTTGATGTCCGCAGTTTTCCCGTTTTTCGTGGTCAAAGTAAATTTTATGATTCACCACCTTGGAGGTAGAATATCAAAATTCCAACCCGATCGGTCCAGTAATTTGGGCTGTGTGTTGATAGATCAGTCAGTCATTTTTGTGTTTTATACTTTTGTTCTATGAATACGTAAGTGGTAGGTACAAAATGAATACATTAAACACACCTTCAATTCATAAAGTAAATTAGGTAAAGCTTTTATTATATTCGATTCAAATATGTTTAAATTAACCTTATAACTAACTATTTCAAACTTATTCAATGAGGATGCACTCTGGTCTGCAAAGTTCAAAACTGACAAATTCAATTAGGCATGTCACCGTTGGTTTAGTTTCAGAACTAATTATATCAACACTATCCTACAATCTGGCTGTATGTGAAGTTTCGCTGACTGTGTTCCAGTTCTTTGTAATTGATAAATATTTGCTTGTTACATGCTGGTGAGCATGTTTAACGAATGTCGTAGGTTTGAATAAAATTTATTTTAAGTTTTTAATTTATTTATTAAGAGCTAGCGCGCAAGAGCAACTTTTGTCTCCGCAACTATTTTGTCTCTCCCATCAACTATGGGCTAGTAAGAAAGTCCGTAACAACTATTGAAAACAGTTAAGAGCTTGCGCGCAAGAGCAACTTTTGTCTCCACAACTATTTTGTCTCTCCCATCAACTCTATAGGAAGTTGCGTCGCTACGTGCGCGCAAAATTTGCGTTTGCGCGCTAGCTCTTAGTAACATAGATCTTGTAGATAAAATGTCATCATCACCACAATGATAACGTTAGCATCAGTTGGCATAGTGAAAAAAGGTATGACGACATTTTAGGAGATCTCAATTTCAGAGAGAAATTATACATGCTTTTAATTTTTTTGCAGCAATTCTTACTACAAGATTCGAATTAATCACCGTTAATTGCTGCACACTACAAGTACTATGACTTATCTTTATTGATATTGGAAACTAGTCAAGATTTTTTTAAACAAAAATTCATTGGTGCTTTATCTAAATAAAGCGAATTTAAACGCAATTACATTAAGGAACTAAGCCACCAGGCGATTTATTTCATTGTCGCCGAGTAAAATCCATCCAAAAAGCTGACAAAAACCGAAAAATATTTCCTCTGAAACAGGTTAATTAAAACGTCATAAAAATATAACATTTAAATTGTCAACCTTTCGTGAAATTCACTCTGGATATTATGAGTTTTAAATCCCAAGATAATTAAATGGCGCTAAAAAGGCGTCCGAAGCAAGCTTGTAACGTACTTTGGAAGTTTTCTTTGCTCTGCGAAAGAGACCCTTCTAAGTGCGACGACAGTTTGTATTTTATTGTTTTTACCCTGAAACGTAATGATGGTTTATTTTTAACCTGAATTATAGTGACAGTTGCTCGGTAGATTACATATTAAGTAGGTGGAGTTGTGCTGTAATCCTTCATCATCATTTATCATTTGTGTATTTCAATATAGTAATGAGACATCAGTAATCAGTATAGCCTTTTAAATTTCTATCCATTATAGTGTAATAAGCAGTTTTTCACACGGTTTTAATAAGCATGATTAAGGGTAAGTAGCTAGAAATAAAAATGTGCAATGTAACAAGCTTGTCCATAAATTTTGCGATTAAATTTTACTGAATGATGGAAACATGGAAGATGGATTATAAACAGAAATATATCAGAAGTATTCTAAGTGTAACGCTTTTCACATTAAATAAAAAAAGTGTTAAACATCGAGCTTATCACGAACGACAAATAAAAAACATTCAGCGACCACGTACAGGACGTCGCAGTGTGGGACGGCCTACAACGAGGTGGACAGACGACCTGATTGAAGTGGCGGGGGGCCGCTGGAGTCAGGCCGTTGGTGATCGGTCGTTATGGAAATAATTTGGGGGAGGCCTATGTCCTGCAGTGGACGTCCTGAAAGGCTGGAATGATGATGAATGATGAAATAGAAAACGTAAGTGATATACCAACTCAAGAAAGATGTTACCATCCCTCATCTAACTAGGTCACTCCTACATAACCAAAATATTATGAAGCATATCAACAAAATATTAGTATACATAATAGCTTTCTGTTTATTTTGAGCAGTTCACGGGACTAACACAAACAATATTTACATAGGTACTTAAACCAAACAATTGCGTTGAAATTGGCAACGAGATTCTGAGCCTTTTTCAGTTACAAAGGGACCTTATTACAGGCTCCTTTGCTGTCTGTTACAGACCTAGTATTTGAACATATTTATTATTTATAGACATTTTAAATTTCTATGAAGAGTTTCGGCTGAAAAAACTCTTGTTAATAGATTTTCGAATCTTTATAATAATCACTACGTAGAATAAAGTAAAGTCGCTTTCTCTGTCCCTATTGTATGCTTAAATCTTTAAGACTACGCAACGAATTTTGATGCGAATTATTTTAACAAATATAATGATTCAAAAGGAAGGTTTGAGTAGGTATTAAATTTATTAAGTTTTAGACAAAGCGGGCGAAGCCGTGGGCGGAAAGCTAGTAACAGATAAGTAATGATCTTCCTACTTTAATTTTTGCTCTGCGCTAAAATATGGAATTTGAATGAATAAGCTTCTTCTAGATAGAGGTGTCTAAAAGTAGCTTAGTGGTGAAGTGAAAAAAAATCTCTAAGATTAGAAATTAATACCTAAGTATATTATGTTTTAATACTATAAACGTTTCTCTTTAGATTAGAGAATAATACCTGTTTTAATTCATAATTGTGTTGGAAAAGGTCAACTAAAATTTGTCATTTGCGGTCCATTTTACATAATATAAATTTACATACATTGTGCTAAACTTAATTTTCTCATCGATAAATTTAACATTCAGTAATGATTATTATTGCTTTAGATGTGGTCAGATTGTATCGAAATTTGAACCGCAAATGTGAGTTATTTTCAGTGTCGGAATAAAAGTGTTTTTAGAGTTACTACTCTAAAAGGCTAAGGCCTTGCCCCGCGTTATTCACATTATGTGTTTTTTGATGATATAATAATTATTATTACTGTAAAGTTTAATTCAGATCCGCCTAGTCTTTTCGTAAAAGAGTTACAAACATACATACATCCATCCTCAGAAACATGCGCATTTTTTCAGTTATTACCTTTTCAAAATAATTTGACAGTAGGTAGGTACCTAATCCAAGCGGACACAAATACAACTAAAATCACCTTTTATTAATAATTACCACTTACATTAATTTACGAAAACTAAGCACGTTAACGTTGGCATTCCAAAGTTTTAGTAAGCACCATTTAAAAGAAGATTCATTTTAAAAATCTGCATTGATAAAATTGTAAAGTGTCGACGACCAAAATTATTGAGACGTCACTTTTGTCTTTTCGTGTTTTTATTTATAGTACACTTAAATAATTAAATTTAAAAGCAAAACAAAACGTAAGGCGAGACTTTTCATTAAATATTGAACTTAGAGGCTCTTAATTTTCATAATATACAAAAGTCTTGGTTTTTTTTTTAAGTTTGATTAAAATCTAAGTAACTTTTAGATGTCCTTACTACATAAATATTAATATGGTAAATCCACAATAATATGTATGAATGATTTTATGAAAACGGAAAATGTATTCTGTATATAATGTATCGATTTTTTAAGGGAACTGAAGTAAACGACGTTTGAATATAATATTGTTAAGAATTAATCGCTTATTAAAATGTATACTAAATGTACACCGTCATAGCTATACAACTTGTCCAAACTTCAGATGCCTCTACGAGAATTATATCTACGAATTGAGGAATATTCGATACTGCAAACTCTCCAATAGCGAATTGAATCGATTTTGGTCAAATTCGTAACAAAATACACCTTGCTATAAGATCCCTATGATTGGCCCGAACCAATATTAATTGTGTTCTCAACCGTTACATAACATTCTGATAACATAATTAACTGTATTCGAGATCAAAGGTACTTAACCATGCGAACCTATGGTACCTATACCTACCATCATATAGGGTGGCCCAAAACCTTTATGTCAAAATTTTTGTTGGCTATTGCACGACTCATAAGCGAAGCGTTGAGGTGGGTACTACTGTCACTTCGCGCAAAACATCTGATTTTTCAAACTTAAAATGTCTTTATGTATCATACATTGCACTTGTAAGATAATACATACACACACATATTAAGAAAAAACACTATTTTTAACATTCATGATATTTTTGATGTCATTTTTGTTATTTAAACTAGTTAAAAAACAGTTTTAAAAAGTTCTGTCTTGGACGTCCGTGTGTCTGTATGTGCGGAGGATTTTCTTGTTAACACGATAGCGACCGAAATACTTAACTAATCGAGTCTTTTTTTTTCTCTTACGCTTGAGTATGCTCAGGAATAGAATCCTTTCATTTTTCAGGGTCTGATTCGATGTGGTTTAATTGTTATTAAATAAACAAAAAAAAAATATCGACTGTTCTCCATAATTTTAGTATATCTATATATATTCTTTATTTTTTTTATATATTTATAGTGTACTCAAAATTCACCATTATAAACTCGGTTATTTATTGACTGACTACCAACTTATTATAAAAACTAGCTGTTGCCCGCGACTTCGTCCGCGATTACGTCGTTTTAGATCATTCGTCGTTTAAAAAAAATACGTGACACTTTATTTTTGAATGTTCTTAATTGTCTTTTATAAAATTTAACTACATTAAAATTGAAAACTCTGATAAGAAAATCTTAAAATCGGAGAAAATCAAAAATCTGAGGAAAACATGAATGAATGTGATTTAAATTCTACATTACTTAGTATTTCAAAATATAATAATCTAAATTAAATGTAGATTAACAGTTTGAGCGCACCGATATAGAATATGTAGCTAAGTATTAAATTACGTTAGTTTACATAGTAACAAAACAAAAACACGATGACTTTCTTTCGCGCTCGGTACCACAAACTAAGCATGTTAATGGTACGTGGCCCGCGTCACTTGACCCCCCGCGAGTTCCCCTCCGTTGCTATGCGAAAATACATTCGTCGCCCTGCTGTAGGAAAAATTGTAATACTGTGGCCTAGGCGTGAGAACATTTCTTTCATACATGATTTCTGTGTAGCTTTATTCTGTGTACCATAAAGGTTGCACACGCGACGAAAGCTTAAAAATGGAGTTACTGCTCTGCTCAGGAGTGTGAAAAATAATTGTACCAAGTTTTGTTTAAATCCGTCGAGTAGTTTTTGTTTCTGTAACGGTTATACGGACAGACAGACGGACAAAAATTTTACTCTTTGCTTCTTTAGCATCAGTGTCGATCCCTAATCACCCCGTGATAGTTATTTAGGAAATATATTTCATGTACAGATTTAATATAAGTATATATAATATATTTAGATTCCAATTTCCATGTAACGTTAAATTCGACTATACAATAACTAATAGACAACGCAGGTTACTCTCGTTTCCGTAAGTTGAGGCGGCTACATATTCGGTCCTCATAACATCACTTTTAGTGAACGAAACGACAGCGCGGTTTAATTCGATGCCAACACCATAAGAAAAAAGGAAATATTTTTAATTGTGAAAAAATATTATGATTTACACTATTAACACTATTTTAATCTATATTATATCTATACATATAATAAATCTGTAGAAGGGTTAATTCTGTACATTGAAAATATTGAAAAAATAAATAGCAGGGGGTGTTACTGGATCGATACCAAACCCAAATATTATGTGATTAAAAAAATTTTTGTCTGTCTGTCTGTCTGTATGTGAAGGCATCACGTGAAAACTAACGGTTCGATTTCGATGAAACTTGGTATAATTATACCTTATTATCCTGGGCATAAAATAGGATACTTTTTATCCCGGAAAAATACGTAGAAAAAAAACTAAATCTTAATTTTTCCGCGCGGATGGAGTCGCGGGCGGAAGCTAGTATAAAATATATGGCTGTGAGTGTGTAAAAATAAATCCAGCTAGTTTCACATCACACTTATGTTTATAATTAGCTATACGACATGAAAATATACATATTAATTACCAAGCAATAATCATACAGGTAAATACTGAAGAAAAGTATTAACAGTCAAAGTTTATTTTAGTAATAACATTTAACAACATGTTAATGATGAAGAAATAATAATTATCAACGAACTAACCTTTTCTATAATACTTAACACAGCACATTTTTTAAATTATCTTGCTCAACTCTGCTCAAAAATTTGAGGGTTTTGTTGGAACTTTAATGTGCCAAAACTATGATATATCTAAACTACGATACAACTTGCATGCGGAAATGCTCATTAGAATCAGTAAATTTATAGAATAACTAACAACATACTATTCAATTTTATTGAGCTGATGAATATCTTTTGCCTGAAAGAGATCACCGCCGCCAAGCCACCGGCCGCCTAATAAATATACTGTGTTTTCTTATAAAATCGTAACATACTTAATTTCTTTTATCTACTAAATTTTTATTAAATTTATAACTAAGTTCTTTTTATCTAAAAATGAGCTTGAGCTTATATTAGGCAAAAGTATACATTAACTTTTTATAATTTCAGGACCGCACCTTAAATGGGGCCTCGGAAAATATGCCTACGGGTTATTAATAGAGAAATGATACACAACAAAGTTATGTTGGTTCCATTTTATTTATAAAATATAATGAAAATGGACAAATATAAAACATATTATGTAAAATGATTAAAAATAAATAAATGAAGCAACTACGATTCAAAGATAACATATTTTTCAGTGTTAAAATGCTCTAAGCAATCCTGGATGATGAGTCATGTACTCTTATCCCAGTACGGTCGGTGCCTCGATAGCCATAACGATAAATATTATAATCAGATAACAGCAAAGTCAGAATTAAAATCATAACTTGTACAGTTGTGAGTGCAAAATTTATGTTTCATTTGGCAATAACATTTTTTTCGGTACTAAAACGTAGTATGTAGTTTGATATAATTATGGTTGGCCGCCCCTTCTCTCCTTCCTGAAAAATATCCTCCAAAATTACCCGAGATACTTCCAATGATTGAACCATACGTTGGACATTAACTTCAGTCAAAAATTGACGAAGCGGATGATTACTAATTTCCACTTAATCCTCGCTGCCACTATCTTCATCATCAAATCATCAATTTTCAAGTGGTGTTGTAAAATTGTCAGCAGAAATAGTCTTCCAAAGGCGATATAATTTTATGAATATTGAATCTGTAAATAAAAAAATCAAAAGTAAGTTGTAAATCTATAAAAAAAGCTACTTACAAATAAAGTTTTATCAACAAACTACTGTTCCCAACGCACCTCAAAATCTTGTAAAAGTCAAAAAGAATTCATCATTCTATTATTTCATTCTAAAAGTGTAATAAAATACTTTATAAAACCAATAAAATACACGAATTGCTATCATTATAAAAAATAAATACCTATAAAAGTAATAACTTACCTTTTGTATGGTGAAAATTCACAAAACACGAAGATTGAATTTGATATTTTTGGTTTTATGACATTCAAATGCTTTATAAATACAAATTTATATTATAAATAATAAATTTATAAAGAATAGAAACATTCGATCACGAAATTATGCGGGTTCGAGTCCCGCCTCGTGATCGAATTTTTTCTATTCTTTATGAATTTATAAAACTCGAAGATTTTAAAAATGTAACCAATGAACACAATCAATGTTAGATTAATTGTAATGGTGTCTAGTTTGACTTAAAATAATAAACATCTACCTACCCTCACTTTTAAAAATGTAGTATATTCACACGAAATATAAGCGCACCTTATAGGGAAGGGAAGATATGGGTTAAAGAGTTAAATAAATAACATGATTATATTTAAATTATTAATTTTCAACAGTATGTTCAGTAGTGTTAACATGTAAATTGATTTGATTTTTACGAAATCTCATAGATGGCGCTGTTTCAAATTTGTCTTTATACTACTAAATTTATTAAACTGTTTCTCTGCCCAAATTACGTAAATGACATAGTTTTTATTTTGTAAAGCTAGATAATAGCATGGCTTACTCGAAACCAACATTGAAACATGAGTCTTTAGATTGTACGCTGTCGTAGTACACGGAATATGTAAGAAAAATAAAGGTTCACTGCTCCTCCCCCGAAGGTGATATCATGATAATATGTTTAAACTATCCTCACCCGACCTCTTAGGAATATTCATGCAAAATTTGAAGTGAATCTATGCAGTACTTTCTGAGATTAGCTCGGTCAAACATACATACAAACAGACAAACAGACAAACAGACAAACAGACAAACAGACAAAAATTCTAATAACTATGTTTTTGGCTTCTATATCGATTATAGATCATGGATTATGTATTCTTTTAAAAAAATATTCAATGTACAGTTTTGACTTTCCTACGATTTTATTATATGTATAGATAAGTTGGTAGTCAGTCCCTTAAACCTGCGCAGTTTCACATCTAGGTGGGGCCGCAAGAAAAATAGCTCAATTATAAATAAAATAAAAATAATATTTTATTGTAAAGGATGAGATTATGAGGCGTGCACTTTTGGATTTTCCAAACTATATAAGGTTTTTGTCGTCGATTTTAGTTGGCTATTAGAATAAATCCCATATATGTTTGTACTCCTACTTATGTATTGACTCATCATACTCATATTAGATACCTCAGAATTTCTTAGTGAATAAAACTTCAAAAAAATCATAACTTATAAACTAGGAAAAATCGGCTTACATATTTGGATTATATTCTTATAGTCCACGATGTGAGCAATAAAAAAGCGCGTGTGTGCCGAGCACAGGTGTCAAATGTGAAACTTCTTTGGCAAGATTCATAGATACCAAAATCGTCACCTTACTCCATTACATGACAGTATTGCCCTGACGCGAATGAAATTTTACTCTCAAAGCGTCTAAAGTTTCCCTTCAAAAATATTGCCATTTCGGGCCACCCTGTATATGGACAAAGGTCAGCCATTATATTCTGTCGCCCAATTAGTAGTTTCTCGTTCCAATGCATCTGCACCCATGGATGCTTGTTAGCGCCTGCTGCATGGATAGCCATTATTATAATGTAATTTGTAACGTTGCTACAAGGTGAGGGAATAGGTGGTTGAACATTCATGGTTATGTAAGGTATCTGCTGTTGGTTAGATTGTTATTGCTTTGCTTTTGATGGGGTTAAATTAAGGCCAGCGCACAATATATTATTATAGCGGAGCGCACCACGGAGCATTTTTCATAATCAAACTAGTATCGACATTGTCCTCATTAAAGTGATAATCAAAGAGGGAACCAACTAGAGGGAGTTGGATAAAGCTAGTTGATTCTTAAACGAATTTGTTGGTGTTAAAATCGTTTGTAGAATAAATTTATTTATTTCATATGTTTGATAAAATATAAGTTCGTGAAAATATTACCTATAATTTAATAATGTTTAATGCAAATTAATGTATGAACTTATGATGTGTACTTACTTAGAAAATTAAATGTTAAACAACGATGATTTCCAGGAAGGTTTCTTATATTATTGGTTTAATTTCAAAATCTACAGAAAAATACTTATTATTTCTATCAGGACTTCGCTTGCGCCGTGATTCAAGTAAATAAAGAAAAGGAAAATCCTTACACCCCTCCCGTTCATAATCTATGTGCATAATAAATCTACCAAAATCAGTCAGCACTTCTTCAAATAACAAGATTCATTCAAATCCGTACAAACTTGGATTTTTTATAAAAAGAGATTTTTTTATAGTTTCTACTAGCTGCCGTGGTAATCTTTGTTGTGCCTTACGTATGAAAAATAGTAGTTATGTAGGTCGAAGCTATCTGATCTACCCAATAGGTGAAATTTCATGAGTTTCGGTTCGGAGTAATTTGTAAAGTTATGGTAACTGGAATTTTTTTTTTTAATTATAATATCGTACTCGTAATTTTTTTATCATTTAACTTTAGGTATAATAATTAATAACCTTTTAGAGAAATCTCATATCCATGCCGTCTACTCTTTGTGACAATTGCAGTGGCAATTTTTCCTTAACTTACTCCTTAACTGTTCAAAGGCAAGTTTAAAATTTACACCAGGGACATTTGCTCAACTCTGGGAAACTACTCGGGACATAGAATGGACGTGGGGAAATAAAATATTCATTTCACGATGAAATTATTAGTTGACCGCCTCTCAGGTGAAAGTTTAACAGGTGCAGTAAGTCCGGGTTCAATCTCTGAACGGACTAGCAAAAAGAGATCCTTCTTTTCTTGAAGTCACTTTAAAAAAAACGGCCAATGATTTCTCCGTAAAATTTTAAATGTTGTACACGCAATTACACACATGAAATCAAAAATAATTGTGGAAACTATTCAATAATAAAGATATAAAATATTTGCGACAAAAACAGCGTGTAATTATCCACGTGTGATTATAATAAATTTGTCCTTTTGTTGAACATTAATTAAAGAACATTAATTATTAAGTCTAAATTAATTAATAAACTTTCCATAGTACCAGAAATACAACGAATTTCTCCTCATAAATAAACACATAATATCAAACACATTATATTATTATAATGAGGGGATTATGAATACTATACTATGGACGCCTAAAATTTCAGGTGTGATTAATCAACACAAACAAGCCTCCCCATGTCTGTTATTTTCCTATACAACAGATAACATATTCTGTTTTTGAGGAGAAAATTCTTTAGAGGCATTGAGAGTAAAATTACAAGGTCGCATCATGGCAATACCGTCACGCCATGTAGTAAGACGATGATTTTGGTTTCTTTGAATCTCGCCAAAGAAGTTTCACTTCTGACACGAGCATGCCACAAGCTCAACTTTATAATTTTCTCATTGAAATATACAATTTTTATTCGCATTTCAATTAAGTATTTTAAAAATACATAGATATTGTTTTGGTTTTACAATAAAAATGATTAATGATAAAACATAGGAAATCTATCTGATAATAAACGAATTATATTTTTTGCGAAACAAAGAAATAAAAGTGGGTTAAGTGGCCCCTCATCTGCTAAAAGGTTAAGTTCAAATGTAGCTAATAAATATTGAATTTGATTTTGTTACATTTCAATGGAGTATCGATTTGTATTCGTTTCTGAATGATTAACGTTCTTTGTGTATTACGGGCAGGTACAGGTAAGCTAGGCCGAGCTCAACCCTTTGAAATAAGCGTCAATGGAATATGTCAATATAATAATATTATTATCATTACGATACTCAATCAATTACTGTTTCAGCAATTTATATTAATATTTATTTATGTTTTAACATTGTATATTATGGTTTTATTAATGAAAAAGACAAAGGTATGTCTGTTACAGTTGCGCGGCTAAACGGCATTGATTTTGATGAAATATTAGATTGAAAATAGTTGAACACTCAGGATCAATAAATGGTACTTTTCGTGTAACAATCCCACAACAAACAGAATATATGAAAACAATTGTAATATATGAAAACAAATTTTCATTCTGCGAATTGTTCAATTCAAAGAAAAAGCTTACGTCTTTCTTTACAATATTAACAAAAAGCTTAAGTGCAAAGTTCGCAAAATATCGACTTGAAACGTTTCTTAAATCGGTTTTTTCGTATTTATCATTTAGATGGTCATTGAATGTAACCAACATATTATTAAAATACATTTTTTTAAAACACAATAATATATTATGTAACTTTAGCAGAATTAAAATCAAATATGTTTTCTCGCAACAATTTCAATAAAGCCTCCTGCAATATATTTGCCGTGAAAGAATTTACAACTATTTCATATAAAACTTTAATTGAATTGAATTAAATTGAACGTCTCAACGACAAACTCATTTAACATTGTCTTTTAAGAGTACTTTTACTGGCCTATGCAGACGAGGGATTTTAGTCCGCGGAATTTTTTTTCCGCTAAAATAGATTACAACTCTATAGAGTAACGCAAACGAGGGATTAATTAGTATCGCGTACAAAAAGTCCGCTGAACGCGGTAGAATCGTAGCCGTTCCCGCAGATCCGCCCAAAGCAGGGCGATGGAGTAGAGTGGAGTTTTAGTCGGTAGGAACCTGACATAACCACGGCTCCATCCCCGGGAGCCGGGGGGTATCTATGAAGATTTCCCCACTACAAAAAAGGCGAAGCAACGTACAACGTACGTTGTAACATCTGAATATTCTCTTCTATAACGTACTTTTCTCCGCGTTACGTATGCGTTGAGTCCGCGGTAAATTTTTATTTAAGACTTTTTAATCGCGGAGCTTCCTTTTTTCTCCGCCACGGACAAAAATCACTCGTCTGCGCAGGCCATTACTGGATGCCGCTGCAATATCGGTAGCAGAGACTCTTCAGAACAGTCTATATTCGATAGAACCTTATCACTTGTTCAACTTCAATTATAATTCCTATTGTCATGTTGCTTTGATCGGTTTTCGGTTGTTCGAAGTTTGGCTACTGATTCTCTGTTGTCTTGTTTCACTGCATTGTCTGTACTTGGAATTGTATTAGTTTGATCGTTTCAGTAAACTGAGTGTTGTGAAATGCCACATTTTGCAAGAATTATTGAATTAGGAATGTCCGTATCATACAAATGCTTCAAAATCATATAAATAAAACGAACACTTTCATTTTGCATAAAGCGCCTTTGCTGCATTGTGTTTTTGAATTACATTAGGTATCAATAACACACCACATAAAATTAAATGGATTTTCTACTCTATTTTGCATTTCAGCATTAACAAACGTATTCGTTTCGTTTCCAACGTCATTCTAACCGTAGAGAGGTTACGTACAAGCTACTGCACAATCTAAACATGCAGTCCCACAGATTTCAGAGCGGAAATTGAAAGATTTCAGATTCACTTTCAGATTCGATAGCACTTGAGAGTGATAGCGTGGCGGACTTTATCGCCTCCCGAATAAAGTCTGCTATACTAATAATATAAGCCAATAGGTTTAGAAAATGGGTATTTTTAATAAATAAGATTGTTGTGTCGAAATGATTCGAAACTTACTCCTCCGAAACGGCTGGACTGGTTTTTATGAAACTTTGTGTGCATATTTTGTGGAATGGGGCAATATCTATCTTTCATAGCCCTATATGATGCGGGTGTCCGCGTCTTTTATTTTATTGGAGGAAAGACTTTTTATTCAAGAAGTTATAGAATTGACAATATTATAAGTAGGTATATATTTTATTGTACAAGTCTAAGTTACCGGTAACAGAAAAATTCGCATCTAGGCCATATTTAAATGAGCGCACTGATTTTTATGTGAGCTCTATTTACACGAGTTAGCGATTGTAAGAAAGGATTCGTCGTAGGTTTTAAAAGCTCCGTATATTCAGCCATTTTTTGAATATGTGATAGAAATTTCAATTACATACAGGTGATTTTATTTAACTTTTAATTTAGTTTCTCATTTCAGTTTTTTTAAATTTGTTAATAGTAAAGTTCCATAAAATATCGCATTGAGATAATTGAAAAATAATATGTAAAATGTTCATGAAGCTTCGGTGTTCCTGTCGTCCCATGTAAGTCTATGGATCATGCGCGAAGCAACAGATAGGGGGGGACGTCTCCCGTTTTACTTGGCAGCCATTGCTTATCTGCCATTCGCGCTCCGACCGTTGCCCTGAGCTGACGTGTGCTAGCGTTGCTCAAAGTTAACGGCCCGCGATCCCGCGTGAATCTCGTTTCCCGAATCCCGATTCCTGCTTCTTAGGTGAGAATGTTTTCCCCTTACCGTCACTTGCGTTCGGGAATTTTTCAGCTATTTTCGTTGTTTGTTTTTGATCACGGTTCTTTGAATTTTTTTTCGCGAACTTTGTTTGCGTTTTTGTTACGATTCTGCAGGGAAATGTTTCAAAATATTGTCTTAGTTGCGATTTTAATTGTCCGTTGTTTTTTCCGACGTTCTTTCCGATGAGGTTTTTCAAGATAATTACACTATTTCATAATTATTCTTAATTTTTTCAACGTAATTATTAAATTCGTTTGACTATTTTATTACTAAACTAGCTTTTCGCCCGCGTCTTCGCCCGCGTTTTCAAAGGAAAACCCGCATTGTTCCCGTTCCCGTGGTATTTCCGGGATAAAACCTTTCCTATATGTTAATCTAAGTTACATTTATTATGTGTGCTAAATTTCATTATAATCGGTTCAGTAGTTTATTTTTTATTTTATTTATTTAGGTCATCCAACATTAGTCACAACAATACTTATAGCTAGGGTACATAATAATATAACAAAAAAAAATACAATTGTGACAAACATTTACAGGATAACACAACATGATTTATGAGTCAAGTCACTATGACCTATGTGGTACACAAAGCAAAAAATAAAAAAAATAAACAAAATTAGGATAATACTTGCAGATTTTATTACAATTGTCGTGAAAAATATCAATAAAATTGGCATGTTCGTTGACCAGCTACAAATATTTATGCGTGAAAACCATACATACATACATACATACAAACCTTTCCTCTTTATAATATAAGTATAGATAAACAGTTTTATATTATCGGTCAATTCGTTACGGTATTTAATTGTAATAAATCTAAATATTCTTAATTATAATTAAATAACGATAAGATTAGGACATACGAATACCAATTAATGTTTTAAAAGCGCGTTACAAAAATTAACAAATTCTTAAATATAATATACGAATCTTTAGTTAAATTAAAAAAAAAATATTGCATTATAATTCAAAAATGCAAATTAGCATAAAATATAAAAAATTTTGACAAAATTATTATAATATTTGCAAATAGGTTTTTTGCATAGCTGGCATTCCGCCCGTGACATTTCTTGTGTATACTCGACATGATCGCACGACATCCTCGCACAAATTTCCATCTCATAATTAACTTTTTCAAGTTTGTTTTCCGCGTTAAAAAGTCTTAAAATGCTAATATAGCGTAGAATCCAATATTATAATTATAATCCATACTAATATTATAAATGCGAAAGTTACTCTGTCTGTCTGTTACTCAATCACGCCTAAACTACTGAACCAATTTGCATGAAATTTGGTATGGAGAAATTTTAATACCCGAGAAAGGACATAGGCTACCTTTTATTGCGAAATATGTACCACGGGCGAAGCCGGGGCGGACCTCTAGTCTCCTATATATTATAATACTGTAATTCGGACTGTTATTTCGGAGTTAAATATATTACGCCGCTAACCTGAATGCGTAAATACTCCAATCTTCCCACCGATCAATCAAGCTGAAACCCCTTCTTTTTTCCTCCTGTCATTAAGACTCCATGCTACAAACAAATAAAGAATTAACCTTCCCAATAGAAAACATCACTTCTATTCTCTTATATACATCATCACTACATAGTATAAAACAAAGTCGCTTTCTCTGTCCCTATGTCCCTATGTATGCTTAAATCTTTAAGACTACCTACGCAACGGATTTTGATGCGAATTTTTTTAATAGATAGAGTGATTCAAGAGGAAGGTTTTAGTGTATAATTTATTAGGTTTTAAACAAAGCGGGTGAAGCCGCGGGCGGTAAGCTAGTAATATAATATATTCCTTTTACGGCTCTAGCAGAAGCTAGTCTCATTTCCTTTGATTACATCAAGATTATCCAGAACACAGCGCAATCTATAAAACCTCTCCCCATTCATCCTTATCAAAATAAAACAAAATTATAAAATTCACCATTTGCGTTACATTTCAAGATTGATCCGCGTTCGATTACATTTTACCATCACCCGTCTACATAAAAGACGAAGTATATTAAAAGCTATTAAAGATTTTCCGCGTCAAGATTTTATTTCCTTTTCTCCCTCCTTCCTTTCTATAGTGTGTCCTTTACAATCAGACATCGGCCTACTTTTAAAAAGTTCGGACCAAAACTGTCACCGTTTCGTTCAGTTGCCCGTCCCTTTCCGAACAATGGGTATTTTGCTATTTATATCTAACTAGCTTACCGCCCGCGGCTTCGCCCACTTTGTCTAAAACCTAATAAATTATATACTAAAACCTTCCTCTTGAATCACTCTATTTATTAAAAAAAAACCCCATTTAAATCCGTTGCGTAGTTTTAAAGATTTAAGCATACAAAGGGACATAGGGATATAGGGACAGAGAAAGCGACTTTGTTTTATACTATGTAGTGATGATACTAGCTGCCTACCCGCGGCATCGTCCGTACAGTCAAAGAAAAAGCCGCATAGTTTCCGTTCCCATGGGATTTCCGGGATAAAACTATCCTATGTCCCGGGATAAAAGGTAGCCTATGTCCTTTCTCGAGTATCAAAATATCTCTATACCAAATTTAATGCAAATTGGTTCAGTTGTTAAGGCGTGATTGAGTAACAGACAGACATAGTCACTGTCGCATTTATAATATGAGAATGGATTAAGTTACCATGACCACAAAACCGTGTGACACAATAGGATGATCATCCTCTTGTCCGTAAAGTTATAATTGAAATAAATAGTATTAATTCATCTAAAACATACGTACTAGACTAAAACGTACATAGTTGGCGTAGGATAGAGTAAAATGGAGGCTCTTATTGTCGGAGGCCAAGACTCACTTTGGGTCCCTGCGCCACTCCAGTAAGTAAGTAAGTAAAACATACGTACTATTTTGACAAAGGAAATGGAAAACATACTGTACTCACTTGTCGTCAAAGTCCTGATACCAGATCAAATAACACAGAATATTTAATTAAGTTATCCCAAACATATAATTGATGAATAAATTGATAAAATTTAAACGAAAATAAATTACTTCACTTACCTACTAAAAAATATTCAAGTTCATTAGGTTCAAAATTTTAACTTTAGATACGATATGTATCTACCTGTTTTGTAATTTAAATTTATTTTTATTTTTAAAATTAAGTCTCTATACCTACTATAATATTCACATTGTTAAGGATACTTTATAAAAAGAGGGTAGTTTGAACTTAAAACTTACATATCGCCCATTTCGCAAGAAGCTGAATCCGACTAAGATGGATCATCATCATCATCATCAGCCCATATACTTTCCCACTGCTGGGACACAGGCCTCCTATGAGGGTACAGGCCATAATCCACAACGGTGGCCAAGTGCGTGTTGGCGGATGACACAATAATATGTCGTCGAACTTTTTAATTATTCGACATGTCGGTTTCCTCACGATGTTTCCTTCACCGTTCGAGCAGTAGTGATGTTACAACATGCGCAGACAAATTGAAAAATCAATTTATTTCCAGCGCGCTCGCCTGGTCTCGAACCCTGGACTTATCGATTCGATGTCCCAGGTCTCACCACTGAGCCACCACTGCTCCACTAAGAAGGATGAGATACATTAAATATTGTTTAAAATTAATTGATACGGTTAAAAAGAAAGCATGCCTCAATTTTTTGTTTACAAATATGCTACACTAGATAATTAGATATACTATAGTGATAAATAATTGTTTCTTTCATCCTTACCTTTAATGATGTAAAAGTTGAAGACAAAAGAAACTATTTACATGTCTATCTCATATATTTTACTAAAAACAAACATTAGGACGACGACTTAATACATATTATACAAGCTGTTATAATTTATAGTCTACTAGCTTTCCGCCCGCGGCTTCGCTCGCGTTTTCAAAGAAAAACCCGTTCCCGTAGGATTTCCGGGATAAAACCTATCCTATGTCCTTTCTCGGGTATCAAAATATCTCTATACCAAATTTCATGCAAATTGGTTCAGTAGTTGGGTCATTGTCAAATTTTGCGCAGGTAAACGTAACCGCAGATTTCAAAAATGTGAAAAAGAAAATATTTTAAAATTGAACTTTTCTTTATGCCCGTGCCTGTTAAAATAACTGAAGTATCTGTAATTCAAGTTGGCCGCGATGTTTAGCTAATAATTTAAGATTTATTTCAGATTTAGTGCGTCAGGGTGGAGAAAAAATACAACTCTGTTATTATTACACTTTACCTTTTATCATTAAATTAAATAAGCCAGTCGCACATATTTTGGCTTTTATATTAATTACAGTCTTATATCTTATAATCACATTAAGAAGCACAAGCTTTTTTTAAGTTTTACGGTTATTTATTTAAAATTTTAGTCAACTCTGTTACTTTATGAATAATAACAAACCTTAAATTCTACACAACTCCATGAAATATCTGTAAATTAACAGCTAATTACAACATATAACCGCTTCATTAACTGACAAATTAACCTATTGTAATATAGCAGTATTATATTGAATAGCTTTTCCTAAATTTCGTAACTAAGTTCTTTAATCTTCGGGACACGAAAGTAACAGAGTTGTAACACAGTAACTTAGTTGTTCTTTTTGTACTATAAGTGAATAAATTGCATACTCTTGATATGTCGTCACGTTCGAAAAGATTGATTTTGGTTCTAAAAACATTTTTCTTACATGTGGGCTGATTTTTTTCATATGAAACTTTGACACTCTTGTATAATTTGTATTTCCTGCCTAGACATTTTAACGGCCTTCTTGTCGAATATTTTATCAATAGCATACTTTTCCTTCCGATTCTTAACTTTTTCATGGCGTTTTTTAATAGCATTTACTGGATTTACTGGATTGCCGTCCTTATTTTTAGACTTCTTTCGTTTTTCTCTGTTGCATTATTTTTTATACGTCTCCTATCTCTTGTTAACTGTTTCTAATCATTTCTTAAATTTTATATAATTTGTAATAACTTCGATCTGTTTCTTTTAACTTGCTTGCTTCTCAGCTGGCGTGAGAGGCATTTTAAGGGCGTTAATAACGGCAGAATATCCTGTAACAATATCTTCAAGGCTACATTTAATTAAATATGATTTATTTACATATAACAACTCAAAATTACTTAAGGAAACCGATTCATAAGAAAAAAATATATTACAAACATAAAATTTCAAACAAAAGTTACAGAATACATGCTTACTCAACTCTGTTACCATGAGCTAAGTAACAGAATGATGATAACAGAGTTGTAAATTTTACATTCTAAAAGACATAAATCGTAGAATAATGCATTTAGTTATTTTTTTATTTCAAATTGAGCATAATTACCTCTTAAATAATAAAGTGAACGTAAGTTAATAGAAAAAAACGGTTTTACTTACTTTAATAGGTAGGTAACAATGTTGATGCGGAATAAAAACACGCAGCATGTTCAACGCCACGCGCTCGACTGAGATTCAATGTACCCCTCCTCCCGACCTAACGAACGACCACAATGGCTGCAGAAACCTCGCTGAAGCTAATAGAAAGTCGAAAACAGCACCACCTCTATTTTGAGTAATGATTTATTTAGTAACATAGTAGTGCACACGATTCCAAACACTACGTGGGACAAAGTTAAAATTTTTTTTATAAAATATATTTTAGCACTGATCGGTTTTAAAATCTACTTTTAGAAATATTCACAATATTCTATTTATAGTAATATTTTAATTGATGTGGGTTGGTATATTGGAAATTGTAGTTATTTTATATTTTCTGTAACGAAGTGCTACTTGGGACAGGTCAAATTTGTATGGAAAACCCTTCTGTTACCAGAAAAAACCACAATGTTACTTTAAAAAATAAAATAAAAAATGAAAACTAAGTCTTTATTTCATTAATATATGTTTAGTAATACGATTAAGTTTGTATTTTCTGTAAGTTTTTAGTGATAGTTAACTTTTTAATGGTATAGAAGTCAAAAAGTTTTGAGGGATAAGTTAACCTGCGCAAAATTTGACAATGACCCAGTTAAGGCGTGATTGAGTAGCAGACAGACAGACAGACAGAGTTACTTTCGCATTTATAATATTAGTATGGATGGTTAAGCCTGTTTTTTAATGAAACTTAAAAAACACTCTTCCAATTGTCGTCCGTCCTGATCCACTAGTCGTTTGCCCCGGTTTCGCTGTGATTGATCCGGCGCCGGAAGAATTTCAATATAAAGATAATTTTAGATTGATTTATTAGATAAGATTAATTCCGCTGAACATTGTTTTCATACATCGCTTTTGGTACGCCGCGCGTGATAAACATTTCCCAGTGGGCCAGATTTTATTCAGATTTTCCGACTACTATTTGAAATTATTTTATTACTTAGTTGAAATATACTTATCATTTACTAGCTGTGCTCCGCGGTTATCTCAGGAACTACTGGTCCGATTTGAGAAATTATTTCAGTTTTAAATAGCCCATTTATCGAGGATCACGGTAAGACCCACAGGAGCAGAGCCACGCGGGTAAAACTGCGGGGCGCAGCTAGTGTATGTAATAAAATCTTCAACACCCCACATACTAGGATATTAAATAGATAATTAAATTACAAAATATGGCAGTATTACTGTGATCAAAACAACATTGTTGCTCCATTTCCTTATATTAACTACTAGCTGCTCCGCGCGGTTTCACCCCCGTGGCTTTACACCTGTTGGTCGTAGCTTGATGATATGTAGCCTACAACCTTCCTCGATAAATGGGCTATCTAACACCGAAAGAATTTTTCAAATCGGACCAGCAATTCCCGAGATTAGCGCGTTCAAACAAACAAACAAACTCTTCGGCTTTATAATATTAGTATAGATTTGAAAATATTTCTAAAGTCTCATAACTTATACGAATGTTTCTTTTGTAACTGTCTACCTGCCTAAAACACAAAAACATTAGAAATAATAAACAAATTATGGTATTACGTTTATATTACCTATTGAGCAAAACAAAGAAAAACACAACGCCATTAGGTACAATAAATAAACAAATTAACAACTTCGGTTTGTTTTTCAGTTAATATGCTAATTTTAAACAGATTTTGGGAAAAATTAAGTCTGAAACAATATAAATTTCTTCTATTCGCATATATAATATACCAGGAACATTACTTGTAACTCTTTAATTTAGAAATACGTATCTCAATTTCATTTCGTTTCAAGGAATTTTGTAATATAAGCGTACAACCCTTTGAAATAATTTTAAACGTGGGCAAGCAAAGAACAACTGAGTTTAATACTTGTTTCTCGTACATAGTTAGTTCTCTTTTAATTGTTAATACTATTTTTATAATATGTCTGTATTTTCCAGTATTTTCACATTACTTCTAAACAACACAACAGATTTAAAAGGAGTTTTTATTGTACGATAAGAATTATTCCGGATGACAAACCAATCATATAACGGTTGGTTATAGCAAAAGGAATTTATAATAAAACTAGCATACCGCCCGCGGCTTCGCCCGCTTTCTCTAAAACGATTTGAGATTTAAACTATCCTATCTCTCAAGTTGGATCAAACTGCAGATGGTGTGCGAATTTTATTATAATCGGTTAAGTGGTTTAGGAGTCCATTGAGGACAAACATTGTGACACGAGATTTATATATATTAAAGATAATAAATAATAATTGATGATATGTATAATTTATCAGTATTATAATATCAAGATAAAAATGCAATACCTACAACAATTTATTTATTTAAATGAATTGTGAAAGTCAATGCGTGTTAAATATATTTAAAAGAGTAAAAAAATATTTTTTTTTAATAATTTAATAATTGGTCTATACACCGATCTTCAGAAGAAATTTAAGCCTGATTCTTGTGTGAAAGAGTTACCGAATCTTCAACATTCCTTCCGAAGTTTGGCTTTACGAATAATATAAAAATCAATTCTTTACATCTATTGTAACCGTGAAATCAGTCAAACGGGTAATAACATAACAGTTTACTATTATTATCCAACGATAAATTCCTCACTGAAGTATACCTAATACCATTATTGATCGATCAACACATTCACTAAGCGGTACTATAAACAATAAAAATAGATTTTCCTCAATCATTTCGCCTAGGCTTATCCTTTTAACCAGTATCTTAATAACATGTGAATAATATTTATATTACAACAGGCTTTTTCCCCTGACTCTCCCTCTTTTTGAAAGACATTATTCTAACTAAATGGAGACAAATATAACGTAACCAAAGTGTTAGAGTTCGTTCGCTTGCAAAACTGCTGTTCTGCTTTACAGAAAATTGATAGGTACAGAGTTTGATAATAATATGTACTTAATGTGAATTTATTTATTATCTATACTAATATTATAAAGAGGAAAGGTTTGTAATGATGTATGTATGTATGGTTTTCACGCATAAACTACTGGACCGATTTCAAAAATTCTTTCACCATTAGAAAGCTGTATCTTCACTGAGCAACATAGGCTAGTTTTTATCCCGGAAATCCTACGGGAACGGGAACTATGCGGGTTTTTCTTTGAAAACGCGGGCGATGCCGCAGGCGGAAAGCTAGTTATAGTATAATATGGAAGCAAACCACCGGGATATTTCGTCCATATGAAAACTTTTATTGTTAGGCTTTTCTCAAGAAATAATATTTCACGATACTATCCAATGATAACAAAAAGTTATAACTAAGTTAATCGAAAATCTTGTTATTTTAAATAATTTCAAATGTATTTCCAAGGAGAATAAAATACTATTTAGTTTTAATTAATTTCTTATTTTCCTTTCGAGCAAACACGATCATATCAATTTTAATAGAAAGATATAAGAAATATTTATTTTACCGAAATCAATTATTATCTCGACATAAAAAGTAAAAGCGTTACGATATGGTAGATATTTTTAACAATTGATTTTTTTGCTTTGATGAATAAATAAACCGGGTTTTTATTCGGAATAAAATCAAATACTAAGAAATTTCTAAATGAATTAGTTTGAAATCTTCAAGAAAACACTTAACAAAAACTGTACGTTCATTGAGTTTTAAAATAGGGCTATTTATATCAGACGTAAATCACAAAGATTGTTCAAACGAAACTAAGAAATAGGCAAAAAAAATATTCAAGAGATACAACTAAATTCCAAATAGTTTTCTGGAAATTGTATTCAATAAAATGGACATCGAGAAACTCAGCTCGTTGATACAAAACAATAAATTGTAAATGTAGAGATTGACCACGTATCGAGAATGAAAAAAAAAAAACATAAAAAGTAAATAAACATTAAAACAAAATCCTACGGAACATTTCGCATTCACTGTTTTTGGTAATGATGTGCATCTGAACGGATTAAAAACTCGAGTTCATTTTTAGGGGTCTGTGCTAAAAGGATAAAATTAACTGCGTTAAAAACAACCGACTTCAAAAACGGAAAAGTAAAAAATAAAAAAGATTTGATATTATTAATTGCTACATATTATTTAGATGTGCTATTTATTAAATAGGTTTGATGTCGGTGCACGGGCTTAATACTAAGTGCTTAGTGTTTGGCACCGACTTCAAACCTATTTAATAAATAGCACATCTAAATAATATGTAGTAATTAATAATATCAAATCTTTTTTATTTTTTACTTTTCCGTTTTTGAAGTCGGTTGTTTTTAACGCAGTTAATTTTATTTAATACTTTTTAGTGTAATTTTCAACACGAATCAAACGAGCCCAAACTCGATAAAGTTGAGTCAATATATTACTGAGTTCCTATGGCCACCTTCCGATTCCATCATCAAATCAGCTCTATGTCATGATAATGTTTCATCGCTATCCAATTTACACACTTATACAAAATTTCAGCTCAATCGGTTACCGGGAAGTGAATCAAAGTTACTTGCTACATTCCAATTAAGTCATCGAGTACAGACAAAAATGCTCATAAAATAAAAACTACTGGGCCTAGCCGAATAAAATTTTTATGGGACCAATTCGACACCATCCTGCATCGAACAAAAAAAGAATCACGTAAATCGGTTCAGAAACCTCGGAGTAATCGGTGTACATACATAAAAAAAAAAAAAAAATATACCGGCCGAATTGATAACCTCCTCCTTTTTTTGAAGTCGGTTAATAAAACGAGGCTCTATAACTGAGACTTCGCTGTCCGTCCGTCTCGTGAAACGTGATAGATAGCTTGTTGAAATTTTCAAAGTTCATGTATCACTGTTACTTTACAGTTGGCGAAAAATTGTTTAAGGTATAGAGTGTTAATAAAATGTGTAAATTTATAAATAAAAAGCAAACTGAAAGAAATAATAAAAAATCGAGTTTAGGAAGCGGTTCGTTCGTTCATAAATTGGATGGTTAACCATTTGTTTGCAGGTAGTTGCTCTCTAGCTTATTTGTACGGAACCCGTTAGCGTCGCGTGTCCGACTCGCACTTGACCGACCACTTGACTTTTTTAAAACAATCTGGATTTAGATTTAACGTTTTGTTTAAAGTGAGTTTTCGTTGAATTTTCATGTGGGAGTTATTTGTCGGAATGAAAAGGGTTTTTGGGAATATTAATTTTTAGTGTTCCCCAGATCGGTGGATAAAATCATTAACAAAAATGTTTTAATTATTAACGTTGATTGTAGATTTTAAATAATAACGAATAAATCTTATTACAGTTTTCAATCCAATTATATGAATGGGTATTATTTTGTTAATGATTTTTCGCATCATTTTTACAGACTTTCTACAAGTACTTACATGATAATTAATATTCAAACTAATACCTAATAATACATAATAATATGTAATTATGTAGGCATAACCTTTTAAGTGACTAAAAATACATTTCAATTTATTGTTATGTCTTCATACGAGCTCAAACAATACTCTTTCAATTATAAGTACCTTCTAATGATCAATTCTTAAAATAAATTCTGCTCGTAGAATGGGCTAAAAATTGTTTTCCTTCATATGTAAGGTAAAAGATGAATACAGTTGAATAAAATATTGCAGCTGGCAACCCTAATTATGAGGTACGGCCCAGGGTTGCCTCTTGGGAATTGTAAGCATGAATGTAACTGGACCTTAAATGCCCATTCACACTACATTGAAATTTTCAGAACATTTATGTATGTTATTATTCAATAGTGTAAAAAGTAATAGGTACTTAAACCAAAACGTTACAAGAAAGTTTTATGAGTTTTAAACATTGAGATATACATATGGAGACGACACCGCCTAAATCACATATGTTCCGCTCAACATACGCCATAATATGGCTTAACTGCACGCTCATTTTTTATTAGTTTTAAAGTGAAACGCGTCAAATATGCCTTCGTGTGTGTTACGATATTGCACAAATAATACAAATAATACGGAAAAGTGCAAAGGAATAACTTTCCTCGGTAAGTACCTAACTAGATAATAATTTTTAAAACTTAGTTATAGCAAAAAAATGGCGCACAGATTTTGTTCGTGGTATATAGTCGATAATATTCTCCATACGTAGTAATATTATCTCAATGGTTTTAAAACGTTATTAAAATTTTTAATTTTCCTTGCTTGAGCGACTGCCGTAATATTATTTTGGATTATGTTATAAAAATTCATTTTAATTCATTAGTCTGAAATTTAATAATGTCATCATGTTGCGAACTGCGAAATTGTAATATCGTGATTTTATTTACGTGACATCCTAGCTCATAAAAATATACTTTGGAGAAAAAGTTCCTGTAATAAATAAGAATAATTATCATTAATGTCAGAGACAAAGCGAAAATAGATTGCGAAATGTCTTCAAAAAGTTAAAAGTCAAATTGAGGGATCCAGAAATTGTTTAAAATTAATTTTCAACTTCGGAATTATTTCTTAATCGGTGGAGTTTAGTCTGCGAGTTTTTTATTACTACTGTCATTTATCTTTTTATATAGAATTTCTATCCATGTTCGCGTTGATTTTGTATTATTATAAAAAAACTAGGGAACGGCGCTCAGTTTACCTATTGAATAAGTATATACGTTTAATAAATCCGTATCCAAATTCCAAATGCTAGTTTCTGATAATATGAATACTAGTTTCTCACATTCTTAAAAATGAAATATCTATAAAGTACGTCTAAATACTAGTTTACCGCCGGCGGCTTCGCCCGCTTTGTCTAAAACCTAATAAGTTATATACTAAAACCTTCCTCTTTAATCACTCTATCTATAAAAAAAATCCGTTGCGTAGTTTTAAAGATTTAAGCATATAAAGGGACATAGGGACAGAGAAAGCGACTTTGTTTTATACAATGTAGTGAAGAAGCTAATCTAAAAAAGTCCACTGTCCAACTACAGTTAAAGCTGTGTCTAACTTAATACTTATTAATACTTTAGTAATCTCTAGGTTTAGGTGATTAAAGCACGAATATAGCCTTAATATTAATTAAAAAGGTATCTCGGTTCTGACTAAATCTTCTTAATTCATCATATCGAAAAAAGAAAAGAAAAATTTGATTGTGAAACGGAAATCGAATCCGCGTCCCCTTTATCGTAGCGGTGTCGTAGACGGCACGGATTTTTATTAATTTATAATTTTAAAACAATGTTTAATTTTTTTGTTACCTTTATCTTCTTTGAGAATAAACAATTATTTATTTATAATTTTATTTTTTGTTAAATTTTTTCATGCTAGATCTTTTATGTAGATAAACCGAATAATGAATAATTAATTTTTTCTGTTAAAATGACTTCATGACAATAAAATATTCTCTTCTATAAAAATAATCCGAATAATTTAATTTTAATTTTCTTATCCTCAATTTATTAGTGTAACTTTAGGTGCCGACTATTACCTTGACAATGTTCATACGTAGGTACTTGGTAGGTACAAAGGAAACAATAGCAAGTAACACAAGTACTATGTCCATGGTTCTGTTTGACAAGACTCTGAGAGACGACCAATAGTCTGTTTGTTTGCTGTCTGAAGTACGCCTACAAATACGTTTGAGACAAGCTTCAATACCTATTTCCTTTAGCACGAAATAACTATAGTATTCGTTAAGCAAATATTGTTTGATAGAGCTACTTAAAAACAAAAGAGCGTGTGTGCTGAGCACACGCGTCAGAAGTGAAACTTCTTTGGCAAGATTCAACGATCATTTTGTAAGGTGTATCTTTTGTTCAGTAGCTTAAAAGTTTGGAAAATACTTTACTGGAAACGAAGCATAATATTAGTAACTAGCTTTTCCCCGCGGTTTCACCCGCATTAATCCGCTCTTGTTGGTCTTTGAATCAGCTCAGCTTAACTTCGAAAATTCCTCTTCTAAATAATGATATGATGATGGAGTAAGTGTTCTTCCTTACTTACTTACTTACTGAAGTGGCGCATGGAACCAAAGTGAGTCGTGGCCTCCGACAATAAGAACCTCCATTTTACTTTCCTGCGCCATCTCTTGCCAGTATTCTACTGTAAGTGTAAAAAAGGTAAGTGTTCTACTGAAGGCGAAATTAAATAAATTTGATCACAAAGAAGAGAACAAATTAACTAAACCAGTCCGAAAAAGATAATAACATTTTTGTCTGCTTATTCGATAGGTCTGAGAATAGGTCGTAAACTATTTATATTGGTCTAAGTGATAAGGGTATCCTTGCAAACAACATTTGCTTGGTAAGCTATTCTTTCCATATTTCAAATGTACAAAGTTGTCACAATCATTTCTATACAAAATTGAATATTGTAAGTGTGTCTCGCAACATTTTATAAGATCTTGTTTACGCTTATTTGTATAAAACCTTTTTCACTAAAGTAAGGACATATTTCCATCATCATAGAGATGTACCGGTATTGGGTTATGGAGACGAGAAAATTGCTATGTAGCTTTTTTATCAGTTTGTGTTACAATTTACTTGGGAAGTCTTATTTTTAGGCATACATGTAAATGTGAAATGGTTACTGGTAAAAGGAAAAAATGGTTAATAGCAACGCAAAAATTTCCAAAAATGAAAAATTATATTATAATGCATGAAAGGCTTCACAAATTTTCCGATAATTAGGACGGGTAGCGTGTAAAAGAGTATATATAGGCCAATTTTAATTAATTCAATTTTTGGATCGCTACGTAAATTTACACCAAATTCAACCGTTTTAAAGAGAAATAGTCAAATGATATAATAACAGTTTTGTAAGCTCGAAATCTCTTTAGCTAATAGTTCCTGGATTATTGTTTCAAACTATTGAATATTAGTTGGTACTAATATTACGAGACGCAATTTCGCTACGTGACATCACTGAGCGTCTGGATTACAATAAGATTCCGATCTTGTTGGAGCAAATCCATAGCATGCAGTTCTTCGGTAAATTCAATTATAACTTGATGCATTCCGTTTGTTATTTCAGTTAACTATAATGTTGGTATTAAAACAGATTAAGTTTTGAAAAAGTTCTTGTCAATTGGATTAAATTGTTTAAAGTGGAGTGACATCCATTTTGTTAAAATATAGTTCAGCGATAGACCGCTTATTAAAGTATCGGCTTCCACCATTTTTGCACGAACTTTGGTGTTCCTTGCCAATTTCAAATATGAATACTTGTGGGAATGTGGAATACGAAGAGAAACTATATAGGTTTTTTTCCCTATAAAACTCATCAAAAATGTTTTCCTTTTCCCTTGCGTACGTTTGTAAGTTGCCACTTAGAATATTGCCGGACAATCTTTTCCATACAAATATTCATATACTTTCGATCGAAATTGGATTACGTTGTAGGCTACTTTTTAGCCGCTTACCAGGTGAGAGACGCTACGGTCTCTAGCCAGTCAAATTCTCCTCAAATCCATATTTCAGGCAGTATTGGCGAAATTAAGTGCGTGACCCAGGAAATAGCCCAGTGACCTCGCTTACTGAACTGTAACTTCTATTTGGCTGGACTCCAGAAATTCCGACGCCAAAATATAGGTTCGAGCGAACCTATATTTTTCGAAGGGTTGAAAAATATGTACCAGCGAACCGTTCGCTGGTACATATTTTTCAACCCTTCGTAAACTGCGACCCTATAACAAAGGGGCGTCAAATTATTCAGAAGCTGTTATCAATTACGCTAACGGAATTTTAAATTGTCACTCTCAACTAAAATCTCAAGTTCAACCTTTGTAAACGAAATCTGTTTGTATTCTTAACAATGTTTCTTACGGAGTTTCATGCAGATTTAATTCTACTTTTTGTAAATTTTTAAATATTAATATACAGTTGAACGAGGTGCATTAAAAATCGTTCTTTTATTGCTATGCTTTTACAACCAGTCTTGCCGATTCATCTCCATAGATACTGCTTTCCGAATCGGTGGTAAGTAATAAAAATATGTAAAAATATGTAATGGCGATTCGAAAGTGCTTCTAAAAGAAGTATATTTGAATAAATAAATGTGTGAGTTTGAGTTCGGGTTTAATAATATTTCTAGTGTTCCTCAAAATTAACAAATTGTTAATTTTGAGGAACACTAGAAATAATATTAAAGTTTTATAGGGAAAAAAACCTATATAGTTTCTCTTCGTATTCCACATTCACTCGTTCAAATCTCTGTATTGTATCATACCTAACTGAAATCGATAAACCTAACCTAACCTTATGAACTTTAACTCTAAACCCTGAAAATATGTATCATTTTAAATAACTATAGGTATTTACATAACAGAGAGCTACCCGCTAAAACTTAAAATCCGAAACGTAAACATTCGTGATATACATGATACATGATACATGTATCATTTTAAAATTGAAAACAAGAATCTGAGATTTTAAACGCAGCTCCAATCTAACCTAAACTTTTTGAAACAATACAGAATTATTCACATGGCTTGTTTTATAAATATTTGCGCGTATCATACTCGTATTGTAGTTTCGCACTTTTATTCGTTTTAAAATAACAAAATAAACGAACGGGACTTAAATGAAATAGTTTCGCTTTTGGAAGGAATTTAAAGAACTGAATTCACAATATTGCTTCTTCAAAAATATTCCACAAAAAATACCAGCAGAATATCCAAACATTAACTTTTTATACGTCGAAATTTAAATGTCAAAGACCAAGTTAGATACTTTAGAAAAAAGTAATGGATAATAATGGTACAATATAATTCTTGGCTATTTAACTTGGTAATAGAAATTAATAGTCTATGAGAATTTAGGCGCGAATTTATGACCTAGTTTGTGAAGAAATCTGAATATTTATGAATATAATAATGAAAATATGATAATATGGCTTTGTTCAAAAATTACTACGTTTTAGATATAAATTGATGTTATTTTGGTTTCGTAATTGTCTAATAAAAGTATTAATTGCTAACAGATGCGTCTGTCTAGTTTTACTTTGTCAGTAAACGATAATTGAAGACGCGGTAAATCAAGTGATGGGTGGCCGCTTAATGGAATTTCAGCTCAGTGCTTCAGAGCTGCAAAATTTCGAATAAAACGTCGATCACGGGTATTGTTCAGCCATAAAGCCTAAAATGTAAAGTCGAAGGTTTCGTACGATCCGAACTACGATTACAAATAGACAGAAAAAGGCTAGGCTGGGATCATCCAAAGTCTTTTATAATATTAATATTACAGCAATTATGAAAAAGTAACAACTTCACAAAAAGAACTTTCTTTGTAAAGCAAAGCAAAGCGTTCGTTTTCTTTGTAAAGCAAAATAATATAAATACTTGTTTGAAAAGAATTACACGAATAATGTACTTAATCGCCCCAACAGATGAAACAAATTTCTGAAGTTAATCCCGAATTTATAAACGTTACGCAAACCATAATTTAAAACAACATATTGTTACAATGCGAAACAAATTATACCCACACCGTTTTAATGTTGCTTATCTGTTATTACAATATTATTAGGGTTCAGATATGAATGCAAATTAAAAGCTTCTATTATATAAGATATAAATTTTGTTACACTTTGAACAAAGGCATTTTATATACTCTATACAATATATACCGGCTAAATACATATACCCAGCTGTTGTTCATTTATTGAATTTGATATTTAGTTTTTATAACTTTCATTTGAACTCTATAAATAAATAAATAAAAAAACGATACCGCCTCTTGATCGAATTTTTCTTTTAAAATTTGTATGAACCAAGATATGAATGAACATATTTTGTTGCTAGAAAAGTCAAAACATAGTTAAGGAAACTGTCGTGTCAACCAAAATGCTCGACATGTAACCTGTGCCAATCAGCACTTGGCCAGTGTTGTACCAGTGTGGTGGATTATGGTCTAAACCCTCATACAAGGCTCTGTCCCTGCAGTGGGATTAAACATAGGCTTATGATGCTAGTTTGTTAAGAGCTTATTTTTAATATGGGAATTTTTGCATTAATTGAGCCAGCTCGCTCAATAAGGTACTATACCCCCTCAGATGAAAGATTCTATACCTCCTCAGAAATCAGTGTGAATTATTAGTAGTATGTGAATTGTGAATGCTACATTTCTTTGTCTCTGCTTTTTAAAAGCGGACAACGCATTATCAGAGGCCTTAGCTTCGCAAATGTTTGAACCAGCAGTTCAGTGACCCGCTTTAAAATAAAAATAAATCACAGAATGATCTTAGAACTTGCGATTGAAGCCGCGATCTAAATTTTTTAACACAAATATAAAAATATTGTGTTTGCACCAGGCGAAGCTATTTCTGCTCCACTACAATCAAGCAGCGATACTCCAACTCCAGCAGTGCTTATTCCAGTGTAGGGAAGTGATGGCGCTAGACGAATCGGCTAGCGCTGTCCCTTTCCCACACTGGTAATAGCACTACTATAAGATATACCGGTAACCAACTTGACACCCATAATAACACGCCAGTCTCGTAAATTGCCTATTTATATCCTACGTATTTTTATCTTCTATTTCAGCGAATCTTTTTCACTCCTTTTTAATAACAGGGTTGTGCTAGATAAGGCAAATTATTCACATGTCACTGAGCCACCCATCTGATATTCATTAAACGTTATATGAAATACAAGATATTTTATAAAGAGCGGCGTATTGGTCGCTCTCGGGATTAATTCGGAAAAAAGTTACTCGTCACTCGAATGTTACTTTATGCTGTAATTTCCTTTTCACAATATTTATTGTAGGTGAGCATTTTTAGGTAACTAATTGGACCACATTACCCATTATTTGTAGAAAATAATATACATTCATGGAGCTATTAGGTTTTAAAAACATTTATATATGTTTAAGTATATAGGATACTACGTTTATATTTATCCAGGCTTTAAATAGGCTGAGCAAAAATACTAGCACGACCCTTCTCTATAAATTATCAACATAAACAATAGACTAGCATATGGCGTCATAATATCCATACTATATTATATACTATATTATAATACTATATAATATAATATTATAAATGCTAAAGTAACTCTGTCTGTCTGTCTGTTACTCAATCACGCCTTAACTACTGAAACAATTTGCATTAAATTTGCTATAGAAATATTTTGATACCCGAGAAAGGACATAGGCTACTTTTTACCCCGGGACATAGGATAGGTTTTTTTTTTCGGAAATCCTACGGGAACGAGAACTATGCGGGTTTTTCATTGACTGCGCGGGCGATGCCGCGGGTGGAAAGCTAGTATCATGATAAGAGTAGGTAATCTAATTAGTAGTATCTACTATTTTCATCGTAATCAATTCGATAGTCGATGTATAAAAGAACAACAAAAATATACGTCACGTCAGTCACGTTGGAAGTCGGATTGTTAGATAATAGATTTTTTTTTCGTCCTTATATATAAACTAGCTTTCCGCCCGCGGCTTCACCCGCGTTTTCAAAGAAAAACCCGCAAAGTTCCCGTTCCCGTGGGATTTCCGGGATAAAACCTAGCCTATGTTACTCGTGGATAAAGTAGCTTTCGAATGGTGAAAGAATTTTTAAAATCGGTCCAGTAGTTTATGAGCCTATTCATTACAATCAAACAAACAAACAAAGTTTTCCTCTTTATAATAAGTGTAGATATTAAAAAATATATACGCAGTTCAGTAAAACTTTTTGTCTTAGCAGCGCGATTTCTAGCAGTTTTAATAAATGAGATGAGAACTGCGACATTATTTACATTCTTATGAGTTAGTTTATTTGTTTTGTTGTAAAATACGACAAAAATATCACTTCAACATTAAATTATTGCTGTAATTAAGAACAATATAGTATGTGGTAATATTCTTCTATTGTAGCGCTGCTATCACTCTCTTAGACAGTGAAAAAGTACTTTAAAGTAATATTACATAACAGAAAACTTTATGTAGCTACAAGGTTGTGTATGAGATAGTATATGTGCTACTTTTTTTTTATTTGATAATTAATTAGACACGCGGTAGCCTGTCAAGCCGTAGGTAATACATTTTTTATTTGATGGATGATTCTGGATTAAAATAATAATTTATGATTTTTTTTTAATCTACACCCCACCTAACCGAAAATCCTACGTCTCCCTTAGGTTTTATACACTATAAGTTCAGTAGATTTCTTAGTCTAACGTTAAAAATTCTTTATAAATTATTTACATTCATCTATACTAATATTACAAAGCTGAAGAGTTTGTTTGTTTGAACGCGCTAATCTCGAGAACTACTGGTCCGATTTGAAAAATTCTTTCGGTGTTAGATAGCTCATTTATCGAGGAAGGTTATAGGCTATATATCATCACGCTACGACCAACAAGAGTGGAGCCACGGGAGTGAAACCGCGCGGAGCAGCTAGTTTATCTATATTCGATTATTGTAGAGCGTAACAGCCTCTGCTGTAACATTTATGCTGAGTCAGTAATCCCTTTCCCTGAGGTGATACAGATATAATATAATATAATATTATTACGTCTACATGTAATGTTATACCTTTTTTTAAGTTATAAGTGTTGTCTGAATTTTAATGTATCTACTGTATCATCTTTTTTTGGGAATAAATGTGTTTCTATTCTATTCTATTCTATTCTAACATGCAAAAACATGAGTCCTTATAAAATAATCGCATAGCATAGGTAAAATGCAAAATCTACGGAGACCTTACAAACATTATCAACTACTTTATTGTATTGGCGAGTATATTGATTCAATGTAAACATTGTTTGACTTCACATGCTTTGGTCTACGGTTGTGGTAAATATTTACTGAAGTCTATAAAGGTCTTTGTATTGATGACGAAGCGTCTGTGGTTTGAGATTCGAAGGGCTATTTTTCGTCGAATCGTCTTTGAACGTTAGGTAAATTAAACCAATTTTGTGTACGGGAAATGTGTTGTATACTGTGGCGAGTTCTAGATATAAATGATGGTGTGAATGTGTTTATTTGTTTGTTTGTAGTATGGATAATAATGTAGACAATGTTGCAGATACATTTAGGTCCTGTTTAATTAAAAGATTATGTGACAAGATGAATATTTGAAGTATTATGAAACATAAGGTTTAGACCTGTGGTTTTGTCAATTTGGAATATAAGATTATTGTCTTTTTTACATTTCTAAATTACTCAAAAGATTTTGAATTCAATAGTGATTACTAATGAAATTGATAAATCACTACATATAAAACAAAGTCGCTTTTGCTGTCCCTTTGTATGCTTAAATCTTTAAAACTACGCAACGGATTTTGATGCGGTTTTTTTTAATAGATGGAGTGATTCAAGAGGAAGGTTTAAGTGTAAAATTTATTAGGTTTTAGACAAAGCGAACAAAGCCGCGGGTGGTAAGCTAGTTAATTAATAAATTGAAAATTTAATGATGATCAATAAACATCTTAATATAAAAATGATAATATTATCTTGATAATATAAATTAAGAAACGTCAGTTCATGTTTTGTATAACATAGAAGAAATATTACATAATTCGTATAGATACTTTCAGTAGGTTACTCTGTAATAAATTTAGGGGTAATATGATTAAATTATAACTTCGTAGGCTAAAATATCGCTTGATTAAAATGGACGTCAGACGGTTAAATAGGGAGGTATAAGTTTATTATAAGAGTAATGGTTATTGTGACTAAATAACATCGCACAATATCTATACAAATAAATATCCAGGAATTAAACATTGTCATTTAAGATGTAAATGCACTTTAAAACTTAATTATAGTGGCACAGTATTGCAATATAGGAAATATCGTAATACTGTAGTGATGGTATGGTTTCTGTGGTACTTATCTAATTTTGAAGATACAGTCCATGGTAAATCATTTTTCTATCTGACTTTTAATTTAAAAATTAATAAGTAGCAAGTCATGCTTTACTTTAAGTAATATCTTTACAAAATTATACTATTTAAAAATTTACAGCTTAACACGTCCAGAGTACTATTTTTTAAGCACACAATTACGTTACCTTTGAGCAATATACGTCTAAATCCTATGAGTGTACTGTACGTTTGGTTTCTGTGACTGTAACTTAATCTTTGAGCGCAACGTACGTTTGGTTTGTTAATGCTCACTGTGACTGTGACTAACATCGTTAGAACAGAACGCAGCTAGGAAACCCGCAACCCACTTATCCGTTCTGATAAAGTTTATTACGAACGGACATCGGCTATCGAGTTTTGTGTTCGCGGTCACTGCTCAATTTTCATCAAAGACACTTTAAAAGCAAGGGTGATACGTGTTGTTAAGTGTACATAACTAGTTAAGGCAAATTAGGGGCAGCTTAGTGATATATTTCAAAGATTATTTTTAAGGAAAGGCAAGAAAAGTTATAAAGACTGAAAAAAAGTAAATTCTTCTATACTTTCGAATAACTTTGTTCTTATTCTCGACTTTGTGCTGTCAGATATCATAAGTATATTATGTATTGTAATAAGAAATCATGAAAACTTTGAGGTGTTAAAACTATTACCAGCGAATGGCGAATGTGCCATTTGCATTCAATAGGTAAATTTCGTATGGATGAAGGGAATAATTTAGAAATTACATCATATAATATTTTGATGCATCATACCTCTTGCTGATTGATTATTATTTATGTGTGATTTTCAATCCTTTTTAGCTGAAAATAAAAAAGAGAACATCAATATTTACAATATTTCAACGCGCGTAGCACATCCTGTACCTACTTGATAAAGTATCTTATTTTCTTCAATCGTCATTGTATTTCCATCAAACTTTTCATCATTGTCAAATGCCGTCATTATCACGCATTGATGAACAAATCTTCCAATAATGTCGCTCAGAGGACCGCAATGCGTCTGCTATCGATTCAAGGCACTTGGCAGAGGTACGGTTGGTTTTTGTTTTCATTTACAACATTCATAATCGCACGTGAAATACTTTTTAGCGTGTGGTTTTGAGACTTTTGAGTTGTGAAACGCGGTTGTGAATGTACATTTAAATCTATGTGAGTATAATTGTTTCGTTGTAACGCAAAGCACTAAACGCTTATAAGGTATTTCCTTAATAATTATTAATATACCTAACCTAATAAATAATTTTAATAATAACTTTGTTGTTATGCGTGTTTTGATTTCTATATTCGAAAGTTGATCGTTTATTTTATACATGTGTGTTTAACGAATATGTATACTTTCCTCCAAGAGGTCAGTCAGTAAATAATGCTTTAATTTGTGAAATAATAATTTAACAAATAAATTTTATTCTGATTTAGTAAATGAATCTTCTTTATCAAATATCTCTACTAATGTTTTTTGAGACCAGTAGTTACATAAAACATATTATATATTAAAAAACATGAACTGACGAATGACTGACTTATATTAAAAAATCACATGTAATTTTACAAAATACAAAACAATTTTACAGACGTAGGCATATTTCATATAATAACTAGCTATAACGTTTATCACTATAGTCGGTTACAAAGGGCTTGTTGAGGACGAAGGACCGGCTTGAATTATACTCTCATGTAACCCTTTGCAAAAAGGTCGCACCTTTTTACAAACTATAATATGGTAAGTATATGTATATGTACCCGTATATTACACGCTAGTAAGTAGGAGGTTAAATTCCTAACAAGATTTTTATTAGTTGAAATTTTAATAATCATAGATAGCTACAAAATGTTGTTTGGAGAATAAAAATATTATGTTATATTATTGAAATTCAATCAAATTGCTTAAATAACAAAAAACGTATAGCTTGTAATTTTATGCTAACTGTTTACTGTACCTATAATTATTGTAAAGGTAGGTAAGTAAGTATTCATGAAAAAAAAAATTCGGAACCTTTTTTTTGAACCTGAATACTTTTATTAATTTGGTCAAATTTTAACAGAAAAACAGAATATACGTTCCATGAATTCTACTATTTTCATACGATTATTCTTATTCTACGTTTTCCTTGATAAATTTTCAAAATAAATTACAAATTTACCTACAGAAATAAGGAATCCACCGCGTAATATACCCCAAATTGTATTATCGCAGTGATGGATACCGTCCCTTGAGGTAACTTCTCTGAGCCGTCGTAGAAGTGACATTAAAAGAAAGATGACTGCGCAACAAAGAATCCTTGGCGCCAAAATAATACTTGCACAGACTAACGAAGACTAGAGAAAAAGTTAGTTACAGATTAAAAACTTATGACGCAAATGTCAATGTCATGTCAATTGATTTTGCATAGACTAAAAATCCATTAGGTACATCTAAAATTTGTTTTGTCTGTGGTAAAATCTTAGATACAAAATAAAATTATATCTTATTTTCTGACTTGAATACCATAGCAACAAAATTAGGGACAGCTTATCAACTTATCTATGTTTCAGCGTATAAAAATATAATGCATAACGTCGACATCATGGCGCCAAGTAGTAACTTATACAGGGTGTCCCAGAAGTCGACGTCAAGCTGAAATTTTCTGAAAGGTCATGCCACACCAGTTATCAGAAAAATTTAAAAAAAAATTTAAGTCATGTATTTTTGAAGTTATGGATTTTTTTTATTTTATTCCAGAAAATGTACACCATGTGACAGTTTTTTCATTCCTGTTGCTACAAATATTTTGTACCGTACCAAGATTTCAAAATTAATTTTTCGCACTACTTCAAGTAGCTTTAAAAGTTAGCGCATTTCATAAGGATTCTAACGAGGTATAACACTTATTCCATTATATCTTAGATCAGCCATAAAAATATATTTGTTAAACTAAGTCTGTTTTTAACAATTTCTTTGAAATTACAAAAAACGATTCTAGTGTACCTAAAGCGTTCCTAATAACCACAGCTTGGTTTAAATAAGATGGAGAGAGACATTCCATAAAGTGTGAGTGAGACAGATAGTGACACTTATGACATACGGACGCAAATAAGTGAACGAGACAGATAAGCATTACAGCCATTTAGTTTGAGAACACCTTAATGAGGAATATCCAGACAGACGGATAGGGTGGGCTGGTACAACCTCGTGGCAGGCCCGATTTAACCCGATTTAAATCCTCTAGATTTTTTTCCTGGGGAGCAGTAAAGGAAAAAGTCTATTCCAAGTCAATTGAAACTGTAGAAGAGCTTGACAGAGAGACAGAGAATAGCGGAACCAGTAGAATTTGTAAATAATGGAAGATTTGGCCGCCTGATTTCACGCTCTTTTTTAAAGAGATGTCGAGCTTGTATTGCAGCTGAAGAACGGAAATTTGAACATATTTTGTAAAAAAAAAGTAATAAATTTAATCATAAAAAAGAAACTGTCTTTATTTTACTCTAGTACACTTATTTGCATAAGCGTCACTATCTGTCTCACTCACACTTTATGGAATGTCTCTCTCCATCTTATTTAAACCATGCTGTGGTCATTAGGAACACTTTAGGTACACTAGAATCGTTTTTTGTAATTTCAAAGAAATTATTAAAAACAGACTTTGTTTAACAAAAATATTTTTTATGGCCGATCTAAGATATAATGGAATAAGTGTTATACCTCGTTAGAATCCTTATGAAATGCGCTAACTTTTAAAGCTACTTGCCAAACTGGAGTAGTACATTTTTTTTTCACGATGATCAGTTGAAGTAGTGCGAAAAATTAATTTTGAAATCTTGGTACGGTATAAAATGACATTTTCCTACAAGTTGGAGTGATCGGCACAGGGTTTAGGATCACAGGTTACATAAAGCACTATTCGGGATGACGTAAGAGAAAAAAAATTGGCAAAAAGTAAATATTTGTAGCAACAGGAATGAAAAAACTGTCACATGGTGTACATTTTCTGGAATAAAAAAAAAATCCATAACTTTAAAAATACATGACTTAAATTTTTTTTACAATTTTTCTGATAACTGGTGTGGCATTACCTTTCAGAAAATTTCAGCTTGACGTCGACTTCTGGGACACCCTGTATATTTACGGCGCATTAAACATAGATAGTTTGGGAATCCGAGCTGTGTATATTTTTTTCAAAAAAGCGCATACAAGAATATTATAAAAAAAAACAGTTTTTATAATAAAAATATTAAACAATTATATATCACAACGCTTTTTTTTTCTTTTTCACGAAGAACGTTCTAGCGGCAAACTAAATCGCCCGCCAAGTTCCTCGGATCGGACAACAAAATCGTTAATGCAGTTAACAATACATTGTAATTGCGACATAAGATTGTAATCTCGTGTGTTGAGCACAAATTGAACGTCATTTACCATATTATTATGGCTTTGTACTAAACAAAACATCAGCAGTATGGAATGGGTCGTTAACATTATTTCGGCGACATGTCATGTTGACATTTGTGACGTCACCGATTAATGTTACAAAGGTCGTACGGGGAAGCTTCTAAATCCTATTCAAAGACGGTCCTAACTAAACAATAGGTATATTTCTATTCATAGGTACAATATTTGCACTACTTATAATGCTCGAAAAGTACAAAAGACTCCTTTTTATGGAGAAGTAATTTAATGTGTGCTTATGGTAAACCGTTTTTAAATACTTATATAATATAATGTACAAACTCGTCTCACGTCGTATTTATAGATTTGCGGCATTTATTTCGGTCGTACTTATTTCTCTTCAAAATAATTATTTGGAGGGTTTATAATGTCCCTCCTCGATCAAAAGAGAAATACTGTGTACTTACGACTCTTTTTCTATTAACATAAATTTGAATAATGATAAAGACAGTAGCGTATTAGTATGTTTAATTCTTTCTTTCAAAATTGTACTTTTATAGTCGTAAATTGTGAGTGTCTGAAAAACAAAGCATAGCTAAAAGCAAGCCAGAAACCTCAGAATTTCACTCAGACCTTTTGGTATATTAAGATTTAAATATATTAACACTACATTTTGTCCCCATAACGGGGGTATAATTAGGGACCGACTCAAATTTGCAAAGGTAACTTACGGCCGGTATTTCGGTGTCACAAGGCTGTATAAATATTATTATATCTTGGAGTAATCTTTACAGAGAGATTTTTAATTTGTTTAATGGATGTACACTAATTATAAAGGCTCAGTTGGACTTTCAGTACTTATCAATTTAATCAAGCGTATTTTATGCGAATGCCCTCATAATAATATTTAAAAATGAAAACATTGCCTAATAATTTGTCTAATAAGAGAGAGATTCTGTTATAGGTTATTTTATTTATTTATTTATTTAACATTAAGGCAATAAGGTATTAATTAATATACCTTATTGCCAGAAGATAACAATTTGCTATTAATATATAGCAAATTGTTATGCTATATATTGTCAAAATAAATTTGATAAAATATATGATAGCAAAATGAAAATACATAACTCCATCCACTGCATTCGTTCTAAAATGAGTTTTACATGTCCTGTTTTAAAGTAGCTAATTTCCTGTCTACAATTGGTGTTTCTAATTACAAATAAATATCGGACCATGAATCCAGACGGGTTCCGTAGAACTGAAATAAAAGAAAAACCTTTAATGAACTTATGATGTTATGTCATTTACTTTTAAAAATCCACTCAAAATGTTCTACTCAAAATCCACTCAATCTAATAGTTGAGATTTGTAATAATTGAGTTTTTTTTGTGTGTTGGGGAATAATAAATATGTATATACCGATGGTATATACCTAGTTATTATAACTTTGTCAATGATTATTTATATAAAAAATTAGAAGTGAGCGGAATTCTAATTCTTTTTTTACACGCTTTATATTAGCTTCACCTGTATGTTTGTATGTTTTTAGTTTGTTTGTCGATTTTGACCCACTTTAAACGGCCAGATTTCGTTCAAACTTTGTAGATTCATTGAGGACCGATGACAATACACTAATTTGATAAAATTTTCTAATTTTTAGTTCGGTTTTCTATAAAAAGCGTGTTTTTTAGTTTTTTAAACTATTATTATTATTGATAGAGAACAATACATAATTAATAGTTATACTAAACTTCCAAATATTTAAGTTTATAACAGCTTCTGCCTATTAACTGAATTAAAGGTATGCTAGGTGGTAACGCCAATATAATTAAAATAGTAAATGTAGAAATTAAATGTTTATTATTTGTGGTGTATTCCTTCATCCTTCCCTACATACGAGCACAACCAATCATCGCGCGCTATTTAGCGCTCGTCACGTGACCTACCTATGTCACGAACGACAGCCAGTAGTTCTCTCCGATCTTTAGCGAGGATCGGGACTCACCGCCGGAGAGCTTCCACGAGGCTCTCTAGATCATCAGGCATTGTGCTTTTGTACCACCACCGGGGTATCCCGTGCCCCGGCCCTTGGTCGCGCTCACCGCCGCGTGTGTGTTTGTGTGGAGTGTCGGACTGGACCCGTTCTTGCCCGCCGCGAGCTGGAGGACCCTGACCGCGTGGCAGCGGCGTGTGTTCTGGACGCTACTCCCTCCGACGAGGTATGTGCCGTGTGTTCCCGTCTTTCCCCTCTTTGCTAACACCACGTTGATCTAAATACAGTCCACTTCATATCGAGAATACATTTACGTATATTTTTATATTGGCGCGACCATTGATTGGTACCTTCGATCCGGATAGTAACCATTATTAGTCCTTACGAATCGTACATTACCTGATGATTCCACCGCCCTTATTAGGATACTCATTGTGTAGGCCCTAATAAGCGTATTAGTATTTAGTAGTATCTTCAATGCGAAATACTATTTAATTTACCGCGTAGAACGACAATGCGTCTTCTACTATTCATATAAAATATATTTTAAACCCGCCCTTATTAGGATACTCATTGTAGGCCCTAATAAGTGATTTAATAGTACATTCATTGTGAAATAACTATAACCGCATAGATCGACATTGCGTCATCTATTATTTTCCGCTTAAAATATATTTTATTCCGCCCGTGACATTAAGTTACGCGTATATTATTATTAAAATAGTTAATTAAAACTATATTCATATCGTTTATCCGCAGTTATAACGCTAAAATCATTATAAATCGAACATATTACATCATATTTATCTACGGTCTACCCGCACTCAAAATTTATCGAGTACCTACATTCCGCGATCCGCTGTTATAATCCGACCATATTGTAATTGGAAATACATACTCTGTTCTTATTACGCTTGCGTCACTGACCTACTTTATTTGGTCGTATTACTTGTTATTGTAACTTTTATTGTAACATTCTCTGTTTGAATATTTACTTTTGTTATTAAAAATGCCGCCTAAGAAAATGACTAAGTTAGCTGATAGTGACGCTTCGGATGTTAATGATTCGGAAGATATAAACGATTCGCAGTTATCCATGTTGTTAGCTAAACGCGAAGTTATATTCGAAATGGTGCAAAGAATTTATGATTTGTCTTTGAACGTTCATAACAACGCTGCGCTTATGGAAAGTTTCCTTGACGAGTCCGCGCAGATAGAATCATTACGCGATGATTATAAGCAATGTTTAGATGAATATAATATTCGCTTGTTATCATTAATTCCCGCCGCGAAACCTGATTATAAAAGCCTCGTTGCATTCGAGTCTTTATATAGCAGGATTAAAAGAATTAAATCGCAATATTCGCAACCATGTCCGTCACACGGAGATATTAATAATTTGCATAAAAATAGGCCTAAATTACCGCCTATTGAATTAGTACCATTTTCGGGTGATATTCGCTCATTTCCGCTGTTTCTTTCGAATTTTGAATCAATTGTTCATAACAATCCCGGCCTTACAGATGCCGAGCGTTTATATTATTTACTAGGTAAATTAACGGGGAAGGCCACAACTGTTATAGCTGGTATAACCCCCTCCGCTGAAAATTATAATTTAATTTTACAAACTTTAAAAGATAAATATGATGATAAACGTATGTTAGTTTCCGCGTATTTAAATCAAATGTTTGATTTTAAACCTTTGCATTGTGCGTCCGCAACAAACTTTGATTTATTTACAGATAACTTTATTAGCGCAGTGCGCGCCTTACAAAATATAAAGTTAGATAATATTACAGATTTAATGATTGTTCATATCGCTTTGAAGAAGTTAGACTCAGATACTGTTCGCGCTTTCGAGACTGAGTTTGGTAGTGAAATGCCTACTTTTGATAACTTAGTTCAATTTATTCAAACTCGTGCGAAGGTATTAGAACGCATTCATCCTTCCACAAATTCGGGAATAAATAAACCGCCTCGAAAGAATAATAATTATAACCGCAGTTCAAATAATACTTCTTCCGCACCGCCTAAGACGTATCAGTCTTACGTAACAACCGCTGATTCCGCTTATAGTAATTGTCTTTGTAAAAATATTACGCATCAACATTTATATAAATGTTCGAGTTTTCATAAAATGAGTCCGCAGGAACGTTTGAAATACGTAAAGGATAGACACGCGTGTATAAATTGCCTCAGTATAAAACATCGAGTTTCTAGTTGCTCGTCTTATTCTAATTGTCGCGTTTGTAAATTAAAACATCATACAATGTTACATTTGAAACGCGAATCTTCCATACCCGCGCCTGCGTCTCATCCCCCGCCGCGCAGCACACCGCCGTTGCCTGCGCCGTCGCCGCCGTCGGGCGGGTGCGTCCGCTCTGACATTGCGCTATGTACCGCTAGCTATACAGCTGATACTGATAACGCATTTCAATGCAACGCTCCCGCGAATAAACAACATACTATTTTATTATCAACCGCTGAAGTCGTAGCTTATAATTGTAAAGGCGAACGGCTTATTATTCGCGCGTTTTTAGATTCCGCTTCGCAAAGTCACTTCATTACAAATGAATGTTGTGAACGTTTAGGTATTAAACCGCAGAAAACCGAACGTACTATTATTAAGGGGTTCGGTGGTTCAGAAAAAATTATAAATAGTAATTCCGTAAATATAAAATTTTATTCGCGTCTTGACAACAACATATCTTTTAATATTTCACCGCTAGTTGTTGATCATGTTACGGATTTATTACCTACCGCTGTTATAGACACTTCTGTCTTATCGCATATTTCGCATTTACCGCTCGCAGATGAGAGTTTTGGTACGCCAAATAAAATCGATTTATTAATCGGTGCTTCTCTGTTCCCTCATCTGCTTCTCCCCGACGTAGTTCATGCAGCTCGTGACTCGTCGGCGCCCGCTGCATTGCGCACGGTGTTAGGCTATGTAATAATGGGTTCAGTACCCACCATACCTAACATACATAAACCGCCCTTGACGTGTTGTCACGTTCAAGAGACCGCCGCTATTGACTCATTAGTCAGGCGTTTCTGGGAGCTCGAGGAGCTTCCTACCGCACCGCCCGTTCAACATCCCGATGATGTTGAATGTGAAGAATATTATAAATCAACTACAACCCGCGACCCCGTGAGTGGCAGATATATTGTTTCGCTTCCATTTAAGGATGATTTCTACACTCTCGGTGACTCATTTAATATTGCCCGCAAGCGTTTCATGTGCCTTGAAAGAAAGCTACAAGCTTCACCTAAATTAAGGTCGGCATATGATGACGTCATAAAAGATTATCTAACGAAGAATTATATTTCACCCGCGCCTCCGTATGATCCGCGTGACCCTACACCTATTTATATTATACCGCATCACGCTGTTCTGCGCGAGGATAAATCGTCGACTAAGCTGCGCATGGTTTTAGATGCTAGCATGCCAACTTCTGGAAGCCAGCGTTCATTGAATGACCTTCTGCATGTTGGGCCGAATTTACAAGGCAATTTGTTTACAATAATTTTAGGTTTTCGTCTCCACGCGATTGCCATGACCGCCGATTGCCGCCAACAATTCCTGCAGATTTTCGTGCGTGAGTTTGATCGTCGTTTTCAATGTTTTTTATATCGTTTCAGCCCGCAGGATCCGCTGCTTCTTTATCAATTTAATCGAGTTTGCTTCGGCATCAAGTCTAGTCCTTATCATGCATTGCGCACGGTAAGACAGCTCGTAGAAGATGACGGCGCGAAATATCCACTCGCGAGTAGCATTGCGTCTTCCTCGTTGTATATAGATGATATCGCCTTCTCTATTCCCACGGAATGTGAAGCAGTTTCCGCGTCGCAGCAGCTCATCGATTTGTTTAAGGGAGCTCAGTGGGATCTAGTTAAATGGAATAGTAATAGTAAAAATGTGTTAGATAATCTTCCCGCTTCAAACAAACTTTTACCCTCCGCGGTGGAGTTTGATAAGACCGTGCAACATAAATTACTTGGTCTGCATTGGTCTACTGTTGATGATTGTTTTTATTTTAAAATTACCGCACCCGCCGATGTGATGTGCACTAAGCGCTCCATCTTGTCAACTGCCGCCCGTCTGTGGGACATGATGGGTTTCGTTGCTCCCACAGTCGTGTATAACATCACATCAGATAATTTCTACCATGTTTCTGGTATTGAAATTCCCGCTGACATTCTTTCGCGTGGCATTACGCCACAAAATCTCGTCTCGCCCCTCTGTGGTTCCAAGGACCCCAGTGGGCTCGTTCGGACCCGTCTGATTGGCCTCTTAGGAGTCTCGATGGTGAGTCTATTGCAGACATTCCCGAACGAAAATTATTAGCGCACACTGTGTGCCCGCCTATAAAGCATTGCGCTTTATACGATACCGCCCTTCGCGTCTCGTCGCGTCGTGTATTTTATATTTATAGGTTCCTTATATTATTATCCCGCCGCGGTGTTATGATGACCGTAGAGGAACCTAATTTCGCTGTAAATAAAATTATTCCCGCCCTGCAAAATAAATATTTTGCAGAGGAGTATTCTAATATACTCTATTATAAATTTTATTTGCAGGCTTTCAATCACTTGAAGCCTTTTACTCGCAACAGACTTATCCTCATTGAACGTCTAAGCGATACCGCCCTGGAATATGCACATAAGCATCCAGCGATATTACCGCACAATGATCACATAATTATCATGATCATTGATTATTATCATATTAAATATATGTATAATATTATAACGAATTTGTTTCGTGTTATTTTAATTACCGCGCTCTTATTAGCATTACCCGCGCCGCAAGTCAAATCTGATCACGTCAGTTTGCTTGATAGGCATTCGCTACTGGACAAGTTAGTTCAGTCGTTTTGGAAACGTTGGAGAATGGAATACTTACACGGTTTGCAGGTTAGGCAGAAATGGAATACGCCTTCCACACCTATTACTCCTGGAACGGTCGTGGTTGTGATAAATGATAATGCACCGCCCCTAACCTGGCCTTTAGCCGTCTTAGAGAAAGTACATCCTTCAAAGGACGACATCGCGCGCGTTTGCATAGTTAGAACCGCCAAGGGAACTTACCTTCGCCCGGTCGTTCGTTTATGTCCGCTTCCAAGACAATAGTTATATCGCATTAATACATTACCGCAGTTAGTTAAGTTTAATTTTAAGTTTTGCACCGCTTTCGATATAATTTCTTAGTTATAATACCGCCGTGACTTTAGGAATTTTTTATACCCCGCTCGCATTACGCGATCCTAGAGTCATAGAATTTGTTAGTTATAACTTATAATACCGCCGTGACTTTAGGAATTTTTTATACTCCGCTCGCATTACGCGATCCTAGAGTCATAGAATTTGTTAGTTATATTATTTTCCGCCGTGACTTTTAGGATTTTTTATTATCCCGCTCGCATTATGCGCTCCTGGAGCCATAGAATTTGTTATTTATATTACCGCCGTGGCTCTTAGGACTTTATTAACCCGCGCGCATTATGCGATCCTAGAGTCATAGTTTTTCGCTGTATCTTATGATTGGTTTTAAATGGTGACCCATTTAGGGCGGGTGGATATGGTAACGCCAATATAATTAAAATAGTAAATGTAGAAATTAAATGTTTATTATTTGTGGTGTATTCCTTCATCCTTCCCTACATACGAGCACAACCAATCATCGCGCGCTATTTAGCGCTCGTCACGTGACCTACCTATGTCACGAACGACAGCCAGTAGTTCTCTCCGATCTTTAGCGAGGATCGGGACTCACCGCCGGAGAGCTTCCACGAGGCTCTCTAGATCATCAGGCATTGTGCTTTTGTACCACCACCGGGGTATCCCGTGCCCCGGCCCTTGGTCGCGCTCACCGCCGCGTGTGTGTTTGTGTGGAGTGTCGGACTGGACCCGTTCTTGCCCGCCGCGAGCTGGAGGACCCTGACCGCGTGGCAGCGGCGTGTGTTCTGGACGCTACTCCCTCCGACGAGGTATGTGCCGTGTGTTCCCGTCTTTCCCCTCTTTGCTAACACCACGTTGATCTAAATACAGTCCACTTCATATCGAGAATACATTTACGTATATTTTTATATTGGCGCGACCACTAGGTACTATTTATTCCCTTTCCATGACTGCGACTACGCGTCGCACCGCGGCCGCGGTCGTGGCGAGCGGATAATCTTATTTCGAAAATTAGCACATAATTTAAATAAAGATTAAAGTCGTCCTTTTCTTTCGGAGTCAATATTATTCTACATTATAAGTAAGGAAGTTTATGAACATTAAGAATTTCCTGAAACGATCTCATAAATACTAAAAAAGGTCAAATTTGATTAATTAAAAATCAATTAAAAAGCCTCAATTAATTTGGAAGCGATCGGGATCATGAACCTTAAGAAGGTTATTTAAATTTATGTAAAATATTTTTTGACGGAATATATTATCTGTAGAAGATAGAGTAAATAAAATTAATATTTTATGAAATTCAGACAAGACAAGCCGTTCATTCACGAATTTTTGTATTGTGTACGAGACAGTGCACAGACAATATAAAACAAATAACAGTTCGGTAGTTGTTTATACGTTTTGTATAAGTATAGACGGTACAAACAAGTTTCCATCATAATGTTATGTCTACCTTTCAACCTCCTGAGGATTGTATCAGCTAACCACATCTAAACATATGACTGATTGATAATTTTCAAACAAACAACGAATTTTCACATTCCGAATTTAAAACGTGTTCCAGAACGAAGCAAAGGAGAATGGCGAAACTGGGCCTAACATAAATAAGGCCTTACAGAAATGATAATAAATTTAAAATTCATTATGTTATTTTTAATAATTCTTGGTAAAATATTGACTTCTGATTCTATGGGAAAACAAATGTTTGAAAAAAAAGATAATATGTTCACTAACGGCATTGTTATTTAGATTTCTATGACTACCGGTCTTATCAAGCAGAGATTGTCAGTGCTGTCAGGAGTAAAATAGTCGATATATCGATTAAAACGAATGAATATTTATTTTCATTTTTAGTTTTATACAAAATTCAAATGCTTTATGAATCAGAAATATAAGTTGACTGCGTTACATATTTTATTTTTAACTTTTTAGCACGCTATTTATTTAGGTAATCCGTAATTCTATACATTTTTACTCATGGCGGCCGCACTTTGTAAGAATATTTCTGAAATGTTGCTGGCCGCTTCAATTTTAATTACAATGTCATGTTTGTCGTTTGACTTTTGACATTTGATTGAGGTTTTTCGTTACGTTACATTCGACTTTGTCCTTGTGGTTAACTTATTTTCTTCATCTTTATCGACTTTCGCTACGTATTACGGACACTGACGATCTCTGTTATTACTACCAACCAACGCTTGCCGGACTTTGATTACCTGCCTTTACGACTCACTACTGCTACCCTACCTGGACACCGACTTTGCATCCGATTTTTCATTTACAAATATGAACTGCATCAACTGTGGTATTAATGCTAATCGTAACAATGCTAGACGTATGCATTTGTTACAAGATAACGCAATATTATCAATTATACAAGGGTGGGCTGCTCCTCTAACGGTTAGTGGATTAGTATTATCTAAGGTATTTAGTACTAGCTATTGAAATCAAACAAAAATGTAAACACACATTGTTTTATATATATACTAGCGGTCCACCCCGGCTTCGCCCGTGGTACCTACATGTTTAAACTATCCTATCTCTCAAGTTGGATCGAACTCCACAAGTTGTGCGAATTTTATTATAATCGGTTAAGTGGTTTAGGAGTCCATTGAGGACAAACATTGTGACACGAGATTTATATATATTCACTTTCTTTTGTCCAATTGTAATATTAATTCTTTATTTGTAGATCACTCACTCTGATCACAATACATATTATTTGATGCATGCTGGAAACTTGCAAATGATTTTTTGAGGATTGAAAATCATGAAGATGACAATGCAGTTGGTTTCCTTAGGTTCACATCAAATTAAGCAAGCAAGGTCCTATTATGGTGAGCACATAAGAAACGATGGCATTATATGTTATAGAAGTGTGCCGTGAATCAGACAGCGACATACAGAGAGCACTGTCGACATCAAGTACTACATGGCTTTTAAGAGGTCGCATTCAATCCAGGCATAGAAGTAGTAAAACTTATTTTACTTATATTTTAGTCGACAGTCGTTGCTCTCATAGGAAGGGAAGCAATAACAGTCTATTATTGCAATTGTTTAGTAGGAAAAAGAACTGTAGGTTGCTGCTGTCACGTTATGTCCATAATAACCTTAGCTGGGCAAGGTATCAACCAGTTTTAATGCCGCCAGCACAGTTTCTGGATGATGTGTTAATTGTTTATGATGATAATGATGAATAAACGATTTATGAAAAAACGTGTTTTATTTTATATATAAGTACCTACGATGTTTTGGTAGGTACTCTAAAAGAATAAAAGTTCGATCCAATATCTCTATTACCTAACTGTTCTTCTGTTACACTCTTTATCTAAATAATATATATTATAGGATATAAACTAACCTCTACTTAGAAAGAAACAAAGCTATTCATTGAACTCGAGCAAACCTAACCTCAATTTTAGTGACGTTACATGCTCAATATCTCTGCTATCCCATAGAACAGATCTTTAATTGTTATATTTATAGAATCTGTATATTTTTATCTATTTAACCCCACATAAATCATCAGTGTAACGATCAGGCCCAAAGTCCTATGGGAGTTCGCCATTCTCCTTTGACATTAGATTAGGCTGAATGGATAATATCCTTTGCCTTAAAAATATTATAACGATTATTATGTAGATTTGCCGCGTTTTAGTAATTTACATTATTTACGAGTTTTGTATAAAAATGTAATAAATGTCTTTAAATTGGGCTTTGTTCTATTTAATATTTTTTCGAATATACCCCAAAGGGAATCAAGGCTATAATACTGAATAATTATTGTATAATATAATTTTTTATACTATAATTATTATGCTATAAATTTTTATATTATAATGTTGAAACTTTAGTAAGGCAAACTTTTTTGCTGTGTGACTCAATCTATGGAAAAAGTATAATATGGAAAATTAAATATTATCGACGCTGTTTGTAAGTAAATACAATAGTTTCGCAACAAAAGTTTGATTTTGTTCTCCTAAAACCGTCGGTATAAAATAGGCTACTTTCACTATTATATCTCAAAATCAGTCTTGAATCTAAAAAAAAAACTAAAACTTTCAGAGTCGTTATCAAAACGTTACCTAATCAAAGGCTTATCATCTTGATGATGGGGGATGACAAGCCAGACGGCTCGGCGTAAAATATTAACCCTGTTACGCATTAACTTCCATTTACCGAATAATATAAAATAAAATTACCACTGGCTCAATCATGGATCACTGCGTCTTATTTGAACTTTGGACATGTTTGATGTCATTCATTCTGTAAATATTGATAAGTTATTTACGTTTTAAAACGGTTTTTCCTTTTTTTTCACTAAAAAGGTACCATAAGATAATAATCGAAACGTAACTTATTTTTAACAGGTCTCAGTAGCTTAGCCGACTCTTTTAGACATGATTATGGACTCACTTTATGGACAGATTTCATTGAAACTTTGTATACTTATCAAGTATCGTTGACGATACAAAAATATCTTCATAGGTTTATAAATATAGTTTAAAATAGACGGAAACGGATCTGGTGGTTCGCCTGATGGTGAGCGTTCACCATCGCCCATGAATATTTGCAGAATTTTTGCAAATACGTTGCTTAATTTAACAGTTACTAGCTGTGCCCCGCGGTTTTACCCTCATGGTTGCGCTCCTATTGGTCTTAGCGCGTTTATAATTATAATGTACTTCCTCGATAAATGGGCTATCTAAGGCCGAAATAATTTTTGCAATTGGGCCAGTAGTTTCTGAGATTATCGAGTTCAAACAAAAGGAAACAACCAGACAAACTCTCCAGCTTTTTAATATTATGTACTTAGTAAATATAAGGGCTAAGCCTCTAAGGAAAGCATTGTCACCGGAATTCAACTCGAATATTATTAATTTGCATTGTAAATGCAGAATATTTTGCGTAATAGAGCAAGACTTATTGAATTAAGGTTGACGTGACATGATCTATGACCTTCACCGATGACATTGATTCTAATAATTTAATCGTTAAAATTAGGATATAGTTCATACACGCTAAAATTAAACTTTTTGACTCCTATAGATAACGGTCCTTTAAAACTAGCATTCCGCCCGAGGCTTCGCCCGCTTTGTCTCAACCTAATAAATTATGTACTATAAAAGTTAAAGCTTTCTCGAGAGTCACTTTATCTATTAAAAAATAATATCTGCTGCGCAATTCTAAAGATTTAAGCGATAGCGACGGCGAAGTTTTTTATACTAGGTGATTAATTGTAGATTTTTTTTATATAGGTAGTGAATAAATTGTCGTTTAAAAGATTTAGGTAATAAAGTACATGCTTTTGTATTATTCTCGTCTCTTGGAGACATCCAAACTCATTAAGAGATACCTCAAACATCTACGAACCTTTGAAACTTGACATCCTATTATTATTTCATATCATCATGACATAATGGTTCAAGATACAATATCAAAAGAGTTGATACAGAAATCTACGAATAATTGATTGTTTCCACGGACGAATTCATATTATTACAACTGTAAGACAATTTCGGAAAATAATTAGTGAAAACAATTCAACATATTGAAAACAAAAACAATTCGTTTCATATGAAGATAAGTGTTGAATATACATCGTATTGTTTGTCACATAATATAATTATTTAAATGTTTGTGTTAGATGGAATTAATTGAAAACAAAAGAGGATTGTAATATCGGAGTAAAGTCTTCTAAAGAATACATAATATGATATTATGTACCTTTAAAACTAAATCCTCTCAAAATACAATATTATGTTTAAGTACCCATTATTAAATTTATTTATTCACAATATCAACATGTTTACAGACCAGTGTTATAATAATGAATGAGACCCATGCTTACTAATATTATAAAGCTGAAGAGTTTGTTTGTTGAACGCGCTAATCTCAGGAATTACTGGTCCGATTTTAAAAATTCTTTCGGTGTTAGATAGCCCATTTATTAAGGAAGGCTTTATAGCCTTATGGCTATAATAGATCATCACGCTAAGACCAACGAGCGGGGCAACGCGGGTTAAACCGCGGGGCACAGCTTAATCTAGACTAGAATCTGTTGAAAGATTTCCTTTATCTAAATAAAGGCTAGACTAAAAGTACTTTAATAGAATTACATTGTAGCTATAATAAGGCAATTTATAAATTTCCTTTTATGTCCAATAATGTTACTTTCCATTCAACAGAGTTAATAATGTTACGCTTTTATTAGAGGAAATATACTTATAATGTAAATCTGTAACGACATAGTATAATAAGAAAAGGGATCATCCAACAGAAAGCGATGGCCATCCTCTATGGGTTTAGAATTTTGTGAGGGATAACGCTTTTTCATTAAGTTTAGGTAAAACCTTTTTTATCAATTATGTGTTAAAAAAAATAATAACATAAAATCGTGAACCTAGTTTAAGCACTAATAATAATTAAACATTAATTATTATGAAACATATAAATCGATTTTTGTAGCAGTAAAAATAGTAACGAAAAGTGCATCTTAACCTTGTTGAAATGTTGAAATTAAATTTAACGCGGTTGTTGCATAGGTCGCGCGATCAAAAGGTCTAAACCCACTTAAGTTAAGCACCGTTGGCTTAACTGAACAAACTTGAACGATAACTTAAACTTGCATGTTTTAATACATTGCTATTTTGTTGCAATATTTGGTTAATATGTATTTTACGAAATAGGTCTGTCTTTTGTTAAATAATAATAAAATTAATGAATGAAGAGATTTTATTAAAAAGGCCCTCAGTACATCAAAACTGTACTCTAAATTAATCTTCAAATTATTAATTTGTACAACATTATATAAACATATTTATTAACTTAGCTTATTAATCATATTTAGATGTTCAAACTCAAACACCCTAAGTATTATTACAATGCTTACAATGAGACAGATTATCCCAAAAAGAACATTATCAACTTGTAAAACTCATTTGAATTTAAATTCATACAGTCTCAAATAATCAAAACTTATGTCACCTGAAATAGAAATGCAGTACGGAGTTATTCCGAAGCGGTGGACAAAGCTAGTTTTTTTCCTGTTTCTTTGCTCATAGAACTGAAAATCGTGACTTGATTATGAAAAATTCCAATGCAACACTTTTGACTTTTACAAATCCTAGCGAATCGGAATTTAAAAGCTATCCTGTATCTGTGTAACTTCTCATTCCTTTATGAGCATATTTTTATGAATTTGTATTCATTTGAGTATAAGTTACTGAATTATAGGAATTATAGGAATAATTCGTAATTTTGAAGTCTGGCTTGATTATTTAATAGATCTAGATACTCAACTTCTTCTTAAGAGGATCAATGATTTGATGAAGTAGACTACTATAAACAACTATAAGTTTGTAGAACTAAATTATACATCAAAGATGTTTAAATCCAATTTGGTTAAAAAATTGTCTAATTTGGCAAACCTCGGTATTTCCTAGTTTATGTTACGTACTTATATTTTATAACTGCCAGATCAGTAACTAACTAATTCATTAACGCCGAACAGAGAAGACTGATTACTCTAGGTAAATTGATACTAGATTCATATGAACTGAAGCGTAAGTCATCAAATAATAAAAGCACTTTACATGTCGTACAACTACATCGAAAGCTACCTAATTTCAATCATTGCATTATTCGACAAATCTTTCTCTCAATAAGTCATATTTCAAGTATTAGGTTATAAATTCACATAGAAAATTGGCTTTCAAATCAGCCAATATATGAAGCAAAAGAAATCATCTGAATTCGCACCGCTCAGCGCCGACCTTGACTCAATACAGCTTATTATTATCGGACTCCTTTCGTCTCTGGCAGCCTAGTACTTCTGCCGAGTCCACGATAAAAGCCATTTCCACTCACTAGCTTATTTTTAGTTCTTTTCCCTTTCATGCTTAACCCGTCTTTGAATGGACGGATATTAATGTCACTCTTTATTCCTAAGTACATATTGAAGTAAATTCTAAGTAAATGGATGTTTAAATAGTGGAGACGTAATTCCTTGCTATAAAAGAGTTTATTCATCATCATCATCATCATCATCAGCCCATATACGTTCCCACTGCTGGGACACGGGCCTCCTATGAGGGTACAGGCCATAATCCACCACGCTGGCCAAGTGCGGGTTGGCGGATGACACATGTCGTCGAACTTTTTAATTCTTCGACATGTCGGTTTCCTCACGATGTTTTCCTTCACCGTTCGAGCAGTGGTGATGTTACAACATGCGCAGATAAATTGAAAAATCAATTTATTTCCTGCGCGCTCGCCTGGTCTCGAACCACGGACTTATCGATTCGAAGTCCGAGGTCTCACCACTGAGCCACCACTGCTCTAAGTTTACTCTAAGTTTAAAGAGTTTATTGCTTAAGCCGAACTCTCTCTGTGTAAACGTGAGGGATTTTTGTGTAATTTCAATTTCCGTTGGAAAGTTTCGGATCGATAAAGTTAGTTTTAACGATGGAGTTTATCGCCCACCAGTTTTGAAACGTTTTATCTTTTCATAGACTGTTTTTTACATCATATTTGAGTATTTTTTTTATTTCAGCAGTAATATTACAAACTGAATTGTCAATGTTACCAATTAACCAATGATTATTTTACAATATTTATTAATGTTTAACCCTAAGAAGTTTTTCTTTTCCTTTGGCTTTAATAAAACAAAATCATTTTCATTTTTTCTTTACTCATTTCTTAATTGGACTTTTTCTATCAACATCAGCTGTTTTAATAGAAATCTGACTTAAAAAAAAAATCATACAAACATTTACTGTTACATAATAAAATTTATATACCTAACGAAGAAACAAATTGCGCATTCAAGGCGACTCTTTCATATTGTGATATTGGAACTGTCAAAATGTAATTTCATAGGCATCGAAAAGATTTTTATATTTTTTACACTAAATCACGAAATACCAGCTAACGAAACTTGTATAATTAAATATATTGAAATTTTAAAGTCTAATAAATAAATAGTGTTCTACATTAAATTATAGGCTTCGTAGCAGATGCAATAATATTTATCTTTCACTGATAAATTTTATTCATGGACAAGTTGGTTATTGGCCTTGTGTGTTCTGCCAGTCGTAATTATTTTTTTTAGTCCCCACCCCAATATCCCGCTGTTCTACTTAGGTATTATTAGAGTAAGATCTATTTCAAAAAAGCTTCTAAACGTGTAATGTATAGAAACGATCTTATCATACTAGCTTACCGCCCGCGGCTTCGCCCGCTTTGTCTAAAACCTAATAAATTAATATATTTAAAAAAAACCGCATCAAAATCCGTTGCGTAGTTTTAAAGATTTAGGCATACAAAGGGACATAGGGACAGAGAAAGCGACTTTGTTTTATACTATGTAGTGATTGTAACTACGTCAATATTACAGCACTATATCTCAATTAAAGTAATGATAAAATAATATAATTTAAATTTCTGTATATTTTTCCTGGGATTGATAATAATTAATTTGACTAATGTACATATTTCAAACGAGAAATTTTACGTTTTTTTCCCATAACAATAACGAAACATTGAAACTCTGACAAATATTATCCGTAGAGTATAAATCTTTTATTATTCACACCTTTGAAATTCAATACACTCGTGTTTCAAAGACACAAAACAAAACATTTTCCACCGCGACGCCCGCATCGTATCAATTAAAAAGCAAATTTTAATTATAGTACTGCCGTCTGTTTGTCCGATCCGTTTACAAAGACCCTCGTCTGTTTTTCAAGCTTTTTGTGCTCTATTATAATAATATGTACATAGTGGACATGTAACCACTAACAATGTAGTGCATACAGGCTTGACTATTCATTCGGAATCACGCAAATTAAAGGGACTTGGTTTATTGCTGGCTAGAACTAACTAAAAGATTTTATATGTTGGGGATTTGTAAAAGAATATAATACAACTTTTAGTTGTTTAATATAGTATTATGATACTTCTTTACTATCATTTATTTATGATATTATTCTGACTTACTAGGATATGTCCGCGTGGTTTTGCTCGCAGTCAGACGGGGAAAATAAAGTATTTCTATATCTCATGACTGTGTTATACTGCTGAATAAGCTATATCACTGCGAAGTATTATCAAAATCCTTTCAGTAGTAGTAGTAGTAGTAGGTAAGATTAGTAACAATGAGTACATATCAATTTAAATTTACGGCTCTTTATTATTTAAGGAAGTAGCTTTACACTTAGTGGAAGGAGTATCTCAAAGTTAAGATGAGCCACACATTCGCAAGTGATCGTAACAAACGATTACGACTGAAGTTCGTCCCTTATCTACAAGCAAATTGTCACCCCTTTCAACTGCTTTGTAATTTCTTTGTGAACATTTGATATTTTAACAACTATGCCTACGTTTTTGATTATTTTTTCGTTTGTATTTTCATTTTGAATGATGTCCTAATTATGCCGAAATGTTATACTATCGTTTATTATTATGAGTTAATAGAAACGTAGGCAAATGATAGTGAGTATGATCAACAGTGTTTATAAAAGGTCTGACATTTAGGTAACACTTAAAATAAAAATAGATAAAAAAGACCCAATAACGCCATTCCATTTAAATATTATTTCGTGAATAAAACGAAACCATTGTGTCCTGTAATGTATTGACTTGTTGCCCCGCAAAATGATACAATCTTTGCCTTCGATTATTATCTTCAAATCATTAAACAGTATCTTATCTTATAGTTTTGGTAATTGACAAGAGCAAGGCACTCCGATATCCTACTGCTATCGATTATTTATCAGCTGTAAGTAATAATCGATCCTTATCTAATTTTTGTTAAACATTCGCGATAGTGTTGTAGATTTTATAATTTGATTAGTCGTTTCGATCGTTTGTTTTCTTACAATTATTTGTTTGTTGTGGTGAGTTATTTTCCTTTTTCATTGGTTGTAATTTATTTGGTATTTGTCAGTAACAATTTCTTCTGATTTTATTATATATTGATTCTGATTCTTTTATTTGAAGCTACTTTTTAGGGTTCCGTAGCCAAAATGGCAAAAACGGAACCCTTATAGTTTCGTCATGTCCGTCTGTCCGTCTGTCCGTCTGTCCGTCTGTCACAGCCGATTTACTCGGAAACTATAAGTACTACAGTGATGAAATTTGATGGGAATATGTGTTGTATGAACCGCTACAAAAATATGACACTAAATAGTAAAAAAAAGAATTGGGGGTGGGGCCCCCCATACATGTAACTGAGGGATGAAATTTTTTTTTTCGATGTACATACCCGTGTGGGGTATCAATGGAAAGGTCTTTTAAAATGATATAAAGTTTTCTAAAAAACATTTTTCTTAAAGTGAACGGTTTTTGAGATATCAGCTCTCAAAGTCGTAAAAAGTATGTCCCCCCCCCCTCTATTTTTATAACTACGGGGTATAAAATTCTAAAAAAAATAGAGGTGATGCATGCTAATTAACTCTTTCAACGATTTTTGGTTTGATCAAAGTATCTCTTATAGTTTTTGAGATAGGTTGATTTAACTGTAATTTATTATATTTGCTGCTACGGAACCCTTTGTGCGCGAGCCCGACTCGCACTTGGCCGGTTTTTAAGTATGGTTTGGAGCTTAATAAAGTGTTTTCATTTTATTTTATATTCCAACAGTAAATATTAGCTCTTTAATTTATTAGTATATTTATGTAATTAAAATATCCTTGTAAGTTGTAATATAGTGTTTGTTTCTTCATTTTTATCTATATCTAATCCCGATTTACCTCCTCGCTTCACGCGTGAACGCTTTGAGCAGTTTCACTAATTTCTTTTTTATTATCGTTCTTAGTGCCAGGATAAAATTAATAATTATTATTATTAGCTGTTAAATTAACTTACAATAATCTAGTTTTTATCTGTATAGAAGTATTTTGTTCATCTTCTATAATATAAAAATCTTATAATATAAAAATGAATCGCAAAATGTGTTGGTAAGCGCATAACTTGAGAACGGCTTAACCGATTTCGTTAATTCTTTTTTTGTATAATATTCCATGAAGTTCAAGGATGGTTCTTATGTAGAGAAAACGTGAATATGTACCACGGGCGAAGCCGGGGCGGTCCGCTAGTCTAAAATAAAACTACAATTAATATGCAAATGCTCTAGGGGATTTGAAAATAATAAACATTGAACAAGACCATTTTTAAATAAATTTTAGTATTTAATTACGTTGCTTTTCATAGCATAGATTAAGGAGAAAAAACTCAGTTCCTATTAATGTTTAACTATAGCCTATACGCGGCGCAGTATTTAAAATAAAAACATTTTATACTGTATTCAATTTATCCGTTGTTTTAAAACGTTAAGTAATTACTATAATATTTAAACAATTTTTTTCAAAGTTTGTATTTATTCATTAGTTTGTTAAATATTATTTATTTGAAGCTCAGTCATTAAATAAACATGTACGTAATAACCAAGTTTGGACGGTGTGGGTCACCACATTTCACAGGAGTTTAGCGCTAAAATCTTAGTATATTTAGAGGCTGTTATCGCCTACCATGATTAACGAACTGTAGACTCACATTATTCAGTTTTTTCCTTGCAAATCTAAGACGCAATTAGACACAATTTATCGTTGGTTACTTTCCACGACATGGCGAGTCTAAGAATCTAAGAAATAAAAACCTTAGGGATTTCAAACTTAATGAAGTTAGAATAACGTAATGGACTTACTAAATAGTTACTAAATAACTAAGTATAGTAGAGTACAAAATCATGTATTGGAAAAGTACTAATTGATGAATGAACTCAATTAATAGCTTGGATATTTATCATCAGAAAGGCTTGGCGGATTTTTAACTAGCAGATTAATAAGTTCACAAAAACAAGCAATATGTGGAAATGTAACGTCTCATCACGTTGTATTTTTGACTGTCTTTCGCGAAGATACCTACTATTCCCACAACACAAGCCTTAATTGAGCTTACTGTGGGACTAGGTCGATTTGTGTAATAATGTCCTATAATTCTTATTCTATAATTTCTCTTCTATCCAACCCATCCATTGCTCTCAATTTTTCACTTAGCAAGTAGTATCGTGTAAGACACTAATATTAACCCAAATAATTCAACTCAAAAGTTCTTACTATAGTCTCTTGACTGACTATCATCACTACATAGTATAAAACAATGTCGCTTTCTCTGCCCCTATATGTCCCTTTGTATGCTTAATACCGACGCCCTTAGTCAATAACCTTATTGACTAATACCGGTCAATAAGGATATTGACTGGTTCAGGATTTTGACTATAACATAATATATACTAATACCAAAGCTGTTTTCCAAGCTTAATCTACAACATACACAATTTTATTGTTCCGTATACATTTATGAGCACCGACATCCATCAATTAAGAGGGACATAAAATAGTTATGGACGTACTTTGTTCCGTGTTGTTTTAACATTATATACGGCGATAAATTAATTATTGCTCAACGTGTTCGATGACAAAATTGTTCAAATATATGTACGGGGTATTTATTAAAAAAAAAACACCGCCCAAGTGCGAGTCGGATTCGCGCACGATGGGTTCTCTCATCGTTTATTGTATGAATACGCCTTAATATTTTATTGTTATATAGTATTTGTTGTTATAGCAGCGACGGAAAAACATCATTTGCCTGGAGACAGACAAACAGACATACAGCGGAGGCTTAGCAGTAGCGTCCCGTTTTACGCTTTGGGTGCGGAATCCTAACTAGCCTACCCTGAAAGACATTGTCCTGTCTACTGTGAAGTTTTTACGGCCGTTATGTTTTTGGATATTCTTCATTTTTGACGCAATTTTCTTGAGTTTTTCTTTCATAAGATTCTTCTCCTGACAATAACGAACACATCAAAATAAGAATTATCGGTTTCGGTTCAGCCGTCCACGCGTGATGCCGTGACCAAGGGAAATAGAGATTCATTTTATATAGAAAAAAAGACGTGTGGCACTCGGGGACTGCCGCGGTATTAAGCTATTGCATAGCATGCCTTCGAGCTACACCTCCGAGCCCGTCGGAGTCGGGAGCGTGAGATTTTTTCATTACGGAATTTCTCGATTCGGTCCCCGCGCTCGCTCAAGGCCCGCGATAGAAGCTATGCAATATATAGCTGTTTAATTTAAACTAGTTAACACGAAGCGGTTTGAACTTCTCGCTCTTTTTCTTTAACCCTCTCATGCTACATCCAATAATAAATCGTTCTTGATTTTCTTTTATACATTAATTAAATACATACTAGGTACGTCGATATCGATTGATTGTCACTTGCTCGCTATAAAAATAAAGCCTTAGCTACTACATCAGGTTACACTGAGCACGATTATAATAACAGTTTAAATCACACGTTGTACAAAACAGAAAATGTCCGTACCTATAAATTTTATAAAATAACGAATTTTATAAAATAACTACATTAGATAGTAAATTTACTACGTGTTAGTGAATGGTGAAATAAGCTGGATAAATTACTACGAGGCAGATTCTAAAACGTTCTTACACGTTACATCGATAAACAATAATTAACAAAACCTGAATTAACTCGATCAGCTGCGCCCCGCGGTTTCACCCGCGTGGCTCCACTCGTTGGTCTTAGCGTGACGATATTATGCATTATAGCCTTCTAGCCTTCGATAAATGGGCTATCTAACACCGAAATAATTTTCGCGCGCGTTCAAACAAACAAAAAAGCAAACTCTTCAGAATACCTCGATAGGTGAATTTTAACAGGCAATATTGGGTGAGAAAACAACTCAATGCAAATTGCCTTTCGTTGAAATGAACTAACACAGAATGCTTTTACGCCAGCAAATGAATCTTTTATTTGGATTAGGACCGTTTTGTACCCAATTTTGTTTAAATCGAGGAGGCTTTTGCTGGGAATTAGTCGAGTTCTTAACGTATAAAAGTCGAATACTGTAAATCTTGCCTAATTTATGCCGTTTCCTAGGGTTAGGATGAAGATTTGAGCGTGATAGTACTTGTGAGAAACACTTCTTTATTGATTTGAATTAATGAATAAACACTTTATTTCGATAGCAGTAAAATACATAATCAATTGTTACTTAGCATAATATTATACTGTAGGTTATTATCTACCCTATCGGTAGTAGTTGAAAATATTAACTACCCATAGTCGCTTGTAAAAGTTAGTTTTATGAAATATAACTAAAGCCAAACAAATGGGGTACTACTACAATGATATTTATTGCGCTAGTTTGCATATCAAAATATGTTCCTGAACAAAATGTATTACGCACTTTGGATAGGTCTCTTAGGTAAGATTACCTAAGAGACTTTCGTATAATTGATACAAAGGGCCGATTTTTCAATCCTCAGTTAAAACTTATTCGTCGAATACCATCTAATTGCCCGTATTTGACAATTTGCCATTGACATTTTAATATGTTTATGTTATTAGACGGATACATTTTAACCAAGGATTGAAAAATCGGCCCTAAAAGCAATTCAAAATTACGGATTTAACAACAGCCAATTTCAATAACGATTCCATGTTCTAACATGATCTTCTATCTATATAATTAATATTATGTATATAAATACACTAGTTTTAGACAATATCTCTAAAATTATATTTAATTGGTAAATTGATTACAAGTTTGTGAGGTATAGTGTTGATCTTTGCGATTATGTCTTGTTGAAGACAGTTGCCATGGTTACGGTTTTCTTAGATCAAATAATGTCATGTTACCGGTAAACTTTAACACAATTAAATTACTTAAATGTTGTTAACGACAATAGTGTGTTAAAATTATGATTGTCTCTTTGAAAGTAAGGGTTTTGTCTTAACTATCCTTACCTAATACTTTATGTTCATTTTATAAAACAAAGGATCGAACGATATTTCTAATAGTGACTTGTTTTTATGACTTTATTTCTTACTAGCTTTCCGCCCGTGGCTTCGCCCGCGTTTTCAAAGCAAACCCGTTCCCGTAGGATTTCCGGGATAAAACCTATCCTATGTCCTTTCTCGGGTATCAAAATATCTCTGTACCAAATTTCATGCAAATTGGTTCGGTAGTTTAGGCGTGATTGAGTAACAGACAGACAGACAGACAGAGTTACTTTCGCATTTATAATATTAGCACAGACATATTAGTATGGATTATAAATTTGTCGGCATTTTTCGTTTTTCCTTCATCTTAATTATTACCTACTACATACGAGCAACAAGCACTATTGATGTTTATTATAATTATGTTGTTTTGATCGTGGATTAGTTTTATTAGTGAATGTTAACACAACTAATTTATTGTCACTTACCATATTGAACTGATATTAATATTAAATTGGTTTGGAATCATTATTTATAGATAAAAGTAGCTATTTATTCCTAATGACACTGAACACTTACCTTCTAGTGACGCGTCTGCTATGTGCATAAAAAAGCGTGTGTTCCGAGCACACGAGTCAAAAGTGAAACTTCTTTGGCAAGTTTCAAAGATAGCAAAATCGTCGCCTCTCCATGACGTGATGGTATCGCCATGATGCGACGTAAACTTACTCTCAACGCGCATAAAGAAAGTCTCATAAAAATGAATTATTGAATTGTCAAGTAGTTTCTAATACGATTCAAAAAGTTCCATCTTTAAATTGTTAGTCATTTTAAAACTAAAACGCAAATTCTCTAGCCATTTCTTAGCACATGTGTGCTCCATCTATAATACAGGAATCCACGTTTTTTTCTAGAAAATGCCGTAGCAGGGATAATTAATCCAGTCACATTGTGTTATACGTCATTTTCTTGTTAACTGAGTACCTTCTTCACGAATGGGCACGTTCGTGACACAATCCACAGGCTTTAGAAGCTTTAGGTACCTACCTAGTGTTAGAAATAACCAAAATACATTTGAAGATTTCTTGGAGGTAATTTTACGACATGTGAATACATCTACATACGTCGTAAATTCTCTTTAATTTACAACTACATTACATTTCCATTATTAAGTCTAGTACCTACTTGATGTATTTTATATTGGTATTTTATTTTAAGGTACTTATTTTTATAACAATACAAAAATGGAATTATTGAAGTATACAACTTCCTACTAAAATGTAATTAAAAATTGAGAACCTTTCTAAAACTTCGGACTTGCGGACTTCCGCAAATAATTATTATTTATTAAAACATAAATATATTATTTCTTTAGATAATAAATATTATGCGATATTAAAAACGTAGGTACCTAAAACCACTGTTAAAACCGACTGACTGACCGGTTGGCTTGGTTGGTAGTGACCCTGCCTTTCAAGCCAGAGGTCGTGGGTTCGATTCCCACCCGGGGCATATATTCGTGTGATGAACATAGATGTTTGCTCTGTGTCTAGGTGTTGATTATCTATATAAGTATTTATTTAAAATTAGATATGTACGTTTATCAGCCCTCTGGTCACCATAACACAAGCGAAAGCTTAGTATGGGATCAGATCGTGCCGTGTGTGAAAATTGTCCTGAAATATTTATTTATTATTATTTATTAAAAAGAATTTCAAAAATAAAACACTAAAATTACGAAAACAATTTTCTCAATTAAAGTTGATTAACTATCTGCCTAATCATCTACAAATACATTTACTATAAAGGAAATGAGATTATTCTTAAACTACCTTCATTGGGATCGGAAAGATTGGATTAGGGTGGTGAAGCGACAACGTTTCAATAAGATATAAATCTTGATAATGTTGCGGGTAGCTTTATATAACTTCATTACCTAATTGATCAGATGCGAAGAGATTCTAACTAAATTTATTGTTACATGCCAATGAAATGGTTTCTGTATATTGGTACTTTATATTTAGGTACAATATGAAACAGTTTTATTTTATACTAGCGGTCCACCCCGGCTTCGCCCGTGGTACATATTACGCAATAAAAGGTAGCCTATGTTCTTTATCAGGGTTTAAAAATTGTCTGTGGCAAATTTCATCAAAATCGGTTGAGAGGTTTAAGCGGGAAAGCGTAATAGACAGACCGACAGACAGAGCTACTTTCGAATTAATAATATTAGTAGGGATTGGTAGGGATTTCATTTTTTGTATATATCACTACATAGTATAAAATCTTTATAAAACAAAGTCGCTTTCACTGTCCCTATCTTTGATGCGGTTTTTTTTAATATATAGAGTAGTTCTCGTGGAAGGTTTTAGTATAATATAATTTATTAGGTTTTAGACAAAGCGGGCGAAGCTGCGGCTGGAAAGCTAGTTTCTTATAAACAATGTAAGAGGGTCTAAACAGATCCATCGAACTCTATCAAATATTATTCACAAGGTGTTTGTTAAAAAAAAAGGTGTACGTGTACTAGTGTACACACGTAAGAAGTGAAACTTCTTTAAGACCTTATTTTTCAAAAAAAAATTACTAGGTATATGCAACTTTACAGAAATACGTCGAATCACACGTGGTAGAGATAAGAAAAAGGTAGCGCGTAACGGAAAAATGTCACGCGTAACGAAAAAATGTTACACTAGGTAAATTTTTTTCCAACCCCGATAAAGAAGTTTCACTGCAAAAATTGTTTGTCTTCCTTTCACGTCTCTATGTAATTATATTTATAATACGATTTTGTGCTGAACGTAGTAAGGAGGGTAGATTGACATAGGCTACTTGTAATCGCGGGGAAATATCTCATTTTCATATACATTTTCTTTGACTAGGTACGTGAGCGAAGCCGCGGGATTTAAATTACTAACGTGTGAATTTTATAAATCTAAATTACAAGTTAACAAAAATTATTTTGTTTTTACCTGTGAGTTAAATGTTTATTTTGTTACGCAATTTTTCAAACGACAATTATGCCACTCACGACTACGTTTCAGCATTTTCAGCGAAAAGCAAATCCCACATCAGGAATGAATTTTTAATGTCTATTTGCTTTAGGCAGCTCCAATTTATGTTAACTTTACAATTATAATATAAATTAGTAACTGAGAATAATTATTCAATCACTGCTAATCAAGAACGACGGGAAATTTTATAATATTTTATTTTTAAGTGTGTTTTTCAGAATTTTGTTAAATTGCGACTGGATGAAAATTGTTTGTGGTCGTCTTCGTCGTTGGTAGGGTGAACAAATCCTTGGCGAAATTTCATACGCTTATGACAATTGGTATCGCTAGCGAATTCTATACCTTTTCGTTTTTACGTTTGTCTCAGCGCTAGGGCTTCAAACTTGACTTTTTTACCTTTAAATATGTCAAGCGTACTCGATCGTATCCATTAAGATCATATAAATTATTGCCATCTAATAATTTGCCACCATTAAAAAAATATAAATCTTAATAACCACACCGAACAGAAAAAAGAAAAATAACATAGGTGGCAAAAAGGACGCCCGTCAGCAAAGCAGCAACCATTAATAAAAATGTATTACTACACTGATTTTAAGGTGACCACGTGACTGTAAAAATGCAATGAGTCGGTACTAATTACTTAATTAACTACTGAAATAGCGTAAAGAATTGCATACAATTTCCTTTATCACATACATCATTAACACCATTGAAAAGTGTTGTTCATTAAACCTCATCTATGTGCAATTTTATGAGCTAAGTACATATTTGCGAATAAATTATACCTTATTATGTCGTTGAAAACATGTTCCCACCAATCACGGCTCATTAAGGAGCTAATTTCTAAATGGACTTTGGTAATTCAGTCAACTATATTATGAAGTGGGTTATACCGCATAAGTGGATAGATTAAATTGGTTGTGACTCATTAATTCACATCGACAGGCATAATCGCCATTACTTTGTGATGTTTAATCATTAGCCAAGTCAGCATAGAGCAAGCGGCTAGTCTCGAATAGTCATCAGGTCCGTCGGACGGGGCTAGGTTTAGGAAAATGACGTCACACGCGCTTTCCTCCGTAGAGCCACGTCCACACTGACCGATCTGCCTCACGCAGCAATTGCTTCGCGAGGCTACTTGCCCTATGTTGACCTATTCTACTCGCTCTGTAGGACCCATTGAAGTAAATTTAATAATCGTATTCATCAGTTGAAACTGGATGAGGTTGACAGGCTGTGAGGTTTGCGCTGTTTATAATTACGGATATGGTTCAAAAAAGTATAATAGTTCTTAGCTGTGTTAAACATGGTTTACGAAAATTTAGTTTGACGACTGAATTTTCCATGCATATTTGATAATTTAACTCGTTTAATTTAAAAATTAATTTGAGATCTATATAGATAGATACTTAACCAAATTGGAATCAACTCTTCTATTATACATATAAAGTGTTATTGATTTAAATCATTTTACGTGCAGTCTTCCTATATGTGCAAACATTAAAATTGTAGTTGAATTCACTGCAATAATAAATATATTCTCTTGCGTTCACAAATTCAAATACCAATGAACTAACATTAATTTTTTTGTTTCAGATCTCCCCCCTGCGCCTCCCCTCATCCATACGTAGTTCTAGTGTATATTTTAGTTATTACATAAACTTTAAACTTTCCTATTCTTGGTGTTGTACAGTAAATAAGATGTAGTTGACTAAGTGTTAGTGGTATAAGTGTGGTTCGCGATAGAGACGCATTATGAACTAGTGACAATGTCGTTGCCTATGAAGCGATCGTACAGCTCGGAGGGGCACGCGTCCAAGCGTGACTGGAAGATGAGGCTCAGCCTGCGCAGCCGCAGTGGTCATAGCATGGTGAGTATTGTTACTAGTCTTATTTATGTCCTATTTTTTTTTGCGCTAATTTTATATGTCTAAAAATAAACAGTGAATTTTAGTTTTAGTTATTTTTGTTTATCTGCTTTTAATCACGGCGTAGTCCAAAAAAACCGTGATATGAGAAGTGAAATCTTTATGAGGAGCTTCATAATGATCTCACTTCGTTTTTTGGACATATTACAGGACAAACTTACAGTCTTCATTTATTTTTTGAATACAGCCGACAGTTAAAGTTCCTCCCTAATTTTCATTATATTGATATAAATATCAAAATTTTTTCTCAACAAATTTCAACTCGATAAAACACATCTAAAAGAAGAATCCTAGACATAAAATTACTACTTACGTACTACTTATTAACACGATTTCCAGAAGATTGTACACAATCTGTTGGATTAGTTCGGAGGTTGTAGGTCATTATGAATAATTTAAATTATCCCTGAAAGGTGACGTTCTATCTGACAGATAAATAGATGTGTCCCTTTTTAATTATTATTATTGGAGAGTTCATTAAATAATTATATATCTTTTAATTGTTTTTTTTTATTATGCGTAAATAGTTTATTTATTGTAGGTAATTAGATAATTTTTGTAACTCAATTCAGCTGTACTATAATTATGTAAAATATCATAAATTGAAAATATAGCGTTAATATTGAATTGTAGTTAGAATTAGTGAGTAGTAGTTAGTGAGTGAGTTAATTTGGAATGTAATATTGAAAATGTTAGCATTAATTTGCCTTCACATTTAATATTCTCATATGTTCAGTACAATATAAATCTACTTGAATAATAAATATCTCAAATATATTTTTGTTTCAGTATATTTTTCGTGAAACGTCTGTTATTATAATTACTTTGAATACTGGTTCCTAGAAGTATGAAATAATTTACTTAAATAACAAAGAAAAAGATAATGTACTTTCATCTTTTGTGCTAAGAAATATGGCGAATTTGTGGGCTAATTGATGTTTTTACGAAGTAGTATTTTTAGACTTACGTTATAAAAACAGTAATTATTAAAAACCTTTCGCGCTTAAAAATATACTCCATCAAAATAAAATAAAAAAAACATGTTATACACTTTTCTACACTACGGAATTTACTAACCTTTGAAAAACCTTGCATACCGACCAACCTAACATGCATTGTTTTTTTTTTTGATATTTCATTAAAACAGTAGGTACCTAACTATTCATATTATAATGTAGATTATTGAATACAGTTGTTATAAATTGATACAATTTTACACATTGTGTATCAAACACTACAATATTTTTGACTAAATATAAAAAAAAAACATAAATTAAAAAAAAATCATACCGGCCACAAATCCTATAACGCCTAGAAACTGTAATAACTTTGTCGCAAACATTTTCAGCCACGATAAACATGAAATTTTCCTTGAATTTTACCGAAAATCCTTCAAAGAGTTTCTTCACTTAGCCTCCAAACCTTTGTTTTATATTAATATAGTACAAAGCTTTGTTATAGGTACCTAGGGTACCTTAAAATCAAAGTTTTTCTTGGTTTTTTTCGTATAACGTGTCTATAATAACTTTTGAAGAAAGTTAAATAATTGTGTTTCGTTATTCTGAAAGAAATACTCTTGAAATCGATACCACATAAAGTTCTTAGTCTTGTTTGTAATTTTTCTTCGCACGAAAGGTTAAGCCGTTAAGGTAACGTGCGTCACTCTATATTACCTACATCTTTTTATTGGTCTGTAACGGGGTAACAGTAGTACCTAATTAAGTTTTTTTTTTAATAATTATTTAGGTAGGTAATAATTTTAATATCAAAGAAATAGGAAAATAAATATATTTTATCGAGTATTCACTTAATTACAATAAACATGCCCTAAAATCTTTTACGTATGAATTTGTTGGCGATTTGCGTAGGTAATACATACTTACATACTAATTCGGATAGTTTATTCCAAAGTTTAACAATATGAAAAGCTAGAACGTCTGTAATATGGAATTCAGTTTATACCATTTGTCTTAAGCTCCTAGTCACAGTCGAGATTGTCGAATCAGAAACTAAAGAAACCAATGACTATCCGTTTATCCCTTACAATTCATCCATTCCGAAAAATAACCCTTGTCCGCTTAGTTCAGTACTGTATTAGTGTACTGAATTATTTATACTGTGACCCTCATTTGGTTTCCGGAACACGAAATGTTTGACGTGAAGCCCTTTCAGGTAGCTTTTTGTAACGTAATTGCCATTTACTGTACATGATCTTATATTAACTTTATTATCCTTATAACATACTAGCTTTCCACTTACGGCTCCGCCCGCGCAGTCAAAGAAAAACCCGCATAGTTCCCGTTCCCGTGGGATTTCCGGGATAAAACCTATCCTATGTCCGTGATAAAAAAGTAGCCTATGTCCTTTCTCGGGTATCAAAATATTTCTATACCAAATTTCATGCAAATTGGTTCAGTTGTTAAGGCGTGATTGAGTAACAGACAGACAGACAGACAGAGTTACTTTGGCATTTATAATATTATTATTAATTATTAATTAATATATTAATATTATTAATAAGTATGGATTTACAAAGGTGTAAATATTACATGAATTTAATTTGTGGTACTCGCTAAGGCTTTAAATCTCTTATTAAAGATATAGTCTACGGTACAAAATAAGCTTACCACTGCAGCATATTTTTTTATACGAATCAATATCAAAAAATATGCTACTACTTCAGCATAATTTTTTTGATTCGGTAAATTAATTCCAGAGATATTCCTAGTTGGAAGTTCAAAGCGTGTCTCGAGTGTACTAAGATATAAATCAGATGACTATAATATAATATAATGAGCACAAGAAATGAACCTTCTAATTTTAGATTCAAATTAATTTGCTTCTATTTTCAACTAGATTTTAATTTGAACTTGAACACAATAAAATTTCATTAAAACGTAAGTAATATTCTAAAATTATAAAACTAGGGATAAATTAAGATTTCGTCAAGAGTTTAATAATTTACCAAGCAGTGCACTTCATTACGATTTTAAAGCGATTTTACCCGATTATTTAACAGACGTTTAAAACTGTTAAGCATTCTTCGACTCTAATCGATAGAGTTTAAACTATTAAGCCATAAATGATTTGATGTAACAAGTTTATAATGCCTAGAAGCTTAAGCCTGGTTTATTTGAAATGGTTTTCTGGAAAGTTATTTTATTGCCATATTTAAATTAATATAGCTACTTATATTATTTGGTTTTTAAAATTAGCGTTTCGTGTTTTTATTAAATTTATTTAATATCCTACTTGATTTCTCGACATCTATACTAATGTTATAAAGCTGAAGAGTTTGTTTGTTTGAACGTGCTAATCTCAGGAACTACTGGTCCGATTTAAAAAATTATTTCGATGTTAGATATACCATTTATCGAGGATGGCTATAGGCTACATCACGCTAAGACCAATAGGAGCTGAGCAATACGGGTGAAACCACGGAGCACAGCTAGTTTAAAATAATATAAAGTGAAAAAACTAAAACCCAACTACGACAATAACCGGCGCTGAAAAAGTATAAAACAAGATTTCAGAATACTGAACTGAACAAAGTTGCTAATGTAGTTGGAAGTAAATGGACACAGTAGACTCTACCAAGATGCCTTCGTTGTAAATTGACAATAATGTCATACAATACTATTCTGAAGTATGCAATATTCCACTATGTAAAGATAAATTTTCATGTTTGGAAAGGCGTAGTCACACGTTACATAATAAACCTATCTACCGCAGCACTTCAACAACGTGTGACTACGCCTTTCCAAACATGAAAATTTATCTTTACATAGTGGAATATTGCATACTTCAGAATAGTATTGTATGACATTATTGTCAATTTACAACGAAGGCATCTTGGTAGAGTCTACTGTGTCCATTTACTTCCAACTACATTAGCAACTTTGTTCAGTTCAGTATTCTGAAATCTTGTTTTATACTTTTTCAGCGCCGGTTATTGTCGTAGTTGGGTTTTAGTTTTTTCACTTTATATTATTTGTACTATTTTGGTGTTAAAGTGTATTTGGGGGCATAATATCAACAAAAGTTAAACTGATGAACTAATAAAGAAGCTATGGACGAAAAGATGTGAATTATATGCAATCAGCCCATGAATACAGGTAAAGTCACGAGCAAATGCTAGTAATATATATATATATTCAAAATGTACAAGGAAAGCGCTTTCAAATGATACTAAACACGGGATATTTATCTTATCTTTATTTTTTTACTTTGTATGTTTTGTCCGATAGAGGACGCCACATTAGATTTTGTGAAACCCCATATAGCCTATAACCAGCGGACAATTAAGACGCTTCTAATGATATGTCATTTGTCAAATTCTGATAAGTAGTTTAGACGTTACGAGGGAACAGATGAACATACATACATACATACATACATACATAGCCTGTCAAAATCATAACCCTCCTTTTGCTTTGCCGTAGTCGGGTAATAAACACAGACTTACAATAGATTAAAAAATATCTCAAATATCACCAAAATATTAACCACAGAAATAATATTTAAAAACGAACAGATAAAATTCGAGAACAAAAAAGGAAAATATTATTCAGTAAACAACGGTAGTTTGATTTAGCTGTATCAACACATTACTAGATTGGGTTGCAGCTTACTCACATGTATTCTTTGCTTTGCCTTTTATTATATCTCCATTTTTCCCAACTTTTCGCCGAATGTTATCAAGTTATTAAGTCAACAAATCTTGTATGGAAACTAAACTGTAATGTTATTTTAAATATGTACATGTTTATTGTTATTCTAGTAAATATATGTTGTTCATATACTATAGTCGTCTGAACGTCTGATAATCTCAAAGTAATGGAATTGAGAAAAAGGTCTTTGAAGATTTCAATAGGATATTTTTATTGTAATGCGTAATATATTACGACTATTGGCTATTGGTAGGAGATTTTTTTTCAATGATAATATTAACAAAACAATGAGTAATGTGAACTCTTAGGGAGAGAGTTATTTCGGTAACTTTGATAGACACCTAACTGTATGTACCTACGCGCATACACAATTACACACAATAAGACTACGATCAAAATAAAATATTCTGGAACATTCTTTAACCAGGAATTTATATATTTCGAACGATCAATCTCCCGTGAAAAATTATTACCAAAAAGTAGTTTGTATGTCAACACAGTTGAAAGTAGCTTCCGCTACGCACAATTGTAACTATTCCATTTATACGCCTATTTTGTGAAGACACACAATTTCAAATATTTATATTTATGTAATGTAATGACTATTCATTGGACATAAATAATATTTTCGTGAATTTTCTTACCTTTCCTCTTTTGGTTTTCACATCTACACTAATATTATAAAGAGGAAAACTTTGTTTGTTTGTTTTATTGTAATGAATAGGCTCGTAAACTACTGGATCGATTTTAAAAATTCTTTCACCTTTCGAAAGCTACATTATCCACGAGTAATATAGGCTATATATTTAATATTATCACGCTAAGACCAACAGGAGCGGAGCCACGCGGGTGAAACCGCGTGGCACAGCTAGTGGATATATATTATTTTAGGTGTTGGATGTAAATTTATCATATTCAAGCTATGGTGGTTACTTTTGATAAATTCACTTTCTTTCATTCTTTCACAGTAACGTATCATTTTTTCAACTACATCATTAATTGTCTGAACACACGTAAATTTTCATTTGTTCGGAAACCACGGTAGTTATACTTGGCTCCGATCAATCAATCCGTATTGGAAATTATATTAGCCGTTCTGATTGATTGTACCGTTGATCATTGTTTAACGGTACATTTACATCAAACGAACATTGAGCTAGAGCTAGAGCAAGAGCATTCTTTCGTGATCTTTTAGTGTAAACGAATCGTATTCATTGTTATTCAGTTTTAGAACATTGCATAGAATCTTTTTGAACGCACTAAAAACAACAACAGAATGATGCTATACGCCTGTTTACGCTAAAATAATTTGACATAATGAGCATTCGCTCCTTTGATGTAAATGCACCTTAATGTATGTCATTCGTATGTTGATGGATGCACTTCATTTTGCTCTTTATTATGTTTACGGAATGACTCTCTTTGCTTGCAAACTGATTTACATAATATATTGGATACAGGAGTTTATTGTCGCGTATTGATGTTGCAAAGAACTTATTTTTTGGTAATGAATAGGTAGCTTTATGTTCCAAAGTGTAGTCTAAATACAAAATAAAAATAAATAAATCTTCTAGCAGAAAGTAAAAAAAAAAAAATATTGAACAAATAAATAAAATAATTGTGACGAGGGTAAAACATAAAGTGAATCGTAAGGTACTTTTTCAAACATTCCCGTGATAATATTATTATAACCTAAATAAACAGAATTAGTTTTACTTACGTAGGGTTGGATATATTCAATGTGACACTTACAGAAATCACAGGACTTATCAAAATAATCACACACCTGAGGCAGTATAACAATAATATAATATGCAGGGTATAAAAATACAAGTCGATTCTCAACGGTTCCCCCGCGTTGACCTGGGTTTAAATAAAATATAGGTAACATTCGTTAAAGATAGACGAAGTCTCCTTGGTACAGTGGTTGACGCGTGAGCGTAGCACCGGGGGGTCCTGGGTTCGATTGCCGGTGGAGACGAAGAAAAAAAAATGTCTCGGTCTGGTAGTACACAGAAGGTTGATCATCTTGTCCCAAAAGGAAATCGATCAGTGAAACAGATGTATAATGCATCTGCCCCTTACTCCACGAGGGGACATTGGACTTCACTTTCGTTAAAGATATAGATACTAGATAGCTTTCTTATGTAAAAAGTAGATTTAAAATCTATCTAATAGGTTTCAGCCAAAATCTTTCCCATACATAAAGTAACTTTAATTTATCAATGGACGATCAAATTTATGCTAAGCAAAATCTAATACCATTACAGTTGCTACATTCAGTATTGCCACATTATCGGCACTGTTTCCGTAATTAATGAAACTATTTTAGTCTCGTAAATACACATCAATCACCAAGCATTTACAACTGAATTTGCACGCACGGCCATACTGAATTTTATGAGCCGATCACCTATTTATTATTCTGGCAAAGCTTGCTTTGCTATTTTATATCTTATTTCCGTTGAATGGGGTATGAAACTGCCTGGCTGCTTGGTGGGTACAGGTAAAAAGTGGTAATAAAATAAATGATTTATTACTTATTGCATTGTAATAAGGAACCAAATTGTCCACACACAGGTGTGTCCTGCCTTTATGCAATATGTGCCTTAAGTTGCATTGAGATTGACTGAAAACTTAAATGATACGTGAAAATATTATATTGATGCTTAAAACCTAAAAATTTGAACAAAGTGCAACGTAACTTAATGGTCTGCTGTTTTATTTACACTAAATTAGGTACCTAATTCTATAAGTAATAATATTAGCACAGATAATATTATATTACTATGATATTATTACGTTTTAAACAGTATGTACGTGAAGGTCTTTATGTCTGTCTGTTACGCTTTCACTGATTTAGCCAAGGCAGAGGACCGATAGTGATGAAATTTTGAAAGAAAATAGTTAAAAGCCGAACATAGGCTACTTATTTTCCCCATATTGTACTTTTAACCCCACATTCAATTACTGGTTTTGTCCGTATTTTAAGTAACATGTAAAAATTCTAAAAATATTCATCTTTACAACTGGGTAAGAGATTTTAAAGTGAGGGTCATATATAAAATTTTAAATGGTATCTAATAATGTTATCAATAAAACATTATCCAAGCCTACTAGTAAAAATGGCGATACTATACATAAACACGTATAATTATTCCACATATTTACTTATTTATAGCTATATTTAATTCTGCTGATAATTATTATTATTTTTAGCATATTTTTTATTTACCTCTTAATCCTTGTAGTTACTCAGAAGTGTTTCAGTCATTACTTTTAAAGATAAATAGGTACTAAGTATGAATTAAATTAATTAAAACTCCTAGTAATACTAATCTTAGTATAGAGTTGTCTTTTTATGGGAACGCAAGAAGGCGAAAATTAAAAAAAAGCCGAAGAGTTTTAAAAATGTAACCAACGAACACAATCACTGTTATCTACTATAGTATATGTAATATTAGCTGTAATGGTGTCTTGTTTGACATCAAATAATAAACATCTACCCTCACTTATAAAAATTTAGTATAATTTAATTCAATTAGAATTCTGATGGGCCTCTGAAAATCAGCGCTATGCCAACCATATCGGTATGCATAGCATAATATTATGCTGAGTGGCCTTACCCTTTAGGTCGCCAGCCACGCAAATATGCATTTTATATTTTAACTTTTATGCCTTATTTATATTTATATAAACTATAGGAGTGCATTTTGTATTTTTTATTTTTTTTTGTGAGGTGGTAAATTCCTATTCTTATAAAATAAAGAGGCATCGTAAATTTGTAACACACCAATAAAATGCTCATTAAATACACGTCAATACAAACACCAGTCGCGTGCGAATTTCACTTTGAAATACAAGGGACGGCTATTTATCGATACGCTGATATTCCATACATATCAATTGTGTTTTTAACCCAAACAAAACACATGTATACGAAATGAGTGTTTTCCTTCCCACGAAATATATCTAAAGCGTGTAACTCAGGGTTGGGAATTGTAGAAATTTAATTTAGTATTATGAAAAGATTATGTTTGATAATGTCCGTTGCATAGATTACAATATATTTACTGTTGTAATCTTTATAAGCCTTGATATTTACTATTTAGGATATCTATACTATCATCTGCCTGCCACAAAAAACTCTCGGTAAACTTGTTTTAACTACTTGAAGATATATATCGGGATCATAGGCAACAAAAAAATTACATTTGATAACTATTCAGTTCAGAAGCGAAAAAATTACATCAAGTTTATTTGTAATCATTTTAATTAAATTCCCGGTCATTACATTTAAAAATCTTAACTCTATCTAAATATGAAAAAAACAAAATTTTCTTAAAATATAAGTCTGATAGATAGATAGAAGTATTATAAACGTGTGCAAAAATTGTCCTCTTTTGAGCGAGTCCATAAAAACTTACGGTTTACCATAATATTTATCGGCACAGAAAACGTGTAGGGTTGAATTTTAATGTTGCTATTTAAATCCAAGAATAACAGGCCAAGGTTATTGATATATTATCAAAACAAAGAAAGAAAAGAATACATATTGGAGGTTATCTATTTACTAACTGACCGGTTTTCAAATTATATAATATGTATAATATATATATGTAGGTAAGTTTATCAGCCATTTGGTTTCCATAACACAAGCGAAAAGCTTAGTATGGGATCAGATCGTGCCCTGTATAATGTCCTGAAATATTTATTATTTATTTAATTTTCATAGCTCTTCTTAGTAAATATGTGGAATAATTATACGTAAGATATATGTAATTATCTCTGTATGAAAGTGTAGTATAGTTATAGTTGAAGTATTTAGGCCAAAAGCGATTGGTAAATGTAGGCTCAGGAGTATTGAATACGTGTAGTCAAAAGGAATATATTCTAAAGCATAGTCTGCTTACAATAGATACAATGGTCGGCAAACGGCTTTGGCGCCCGCCGGAAACGTTTTATAGTCATAAAATATATAGTTATATACCCACGTTTTGTTTTAAAGCCCTCCATATCAGATGCGCATTCGCTTGTGCAGATTTTTACATTTTATGTAGAGGTAAAAGAAAATTACAAGCAGTAACATAAGTAGTGAAATAAGTACGCAGTGAATAAATATTGTCGAATGTTGTACGACTTTTATTGTGTTTACTGAGTTCAAAAGAAAAGCCACAATGTTAAAAGTCGTCTTATAAAGATTTATAAAGTATGTAACAATCATAATGTCGAAAATATTAACTGAAAGCCTAAGGTAACAATAACTTAAAATACAAATATAAATTGTTGTTTACAAAAACATTCTTACACACACCACCGAATAGCGTATCAATACTGAACTTAAGAAAATATTGAATAGAATTAAATGCTCCCAATACCTACACTTGAGACATCTCTTTATCAGCGGCAAAAAGGTCGTGAAATGTGATGCTTTATAACCTAAGGAAGTCGTCTTCTGAGTTAATTGCGCAGAACATTCAAAGAGTAAAATTGCCTAAGGCCCTGATTATGTTACATTTAAAACTGTCGAGCCAGAATGCATTAATTCAGTTCAAAACGAAAAGGTATCACAAAGCTTTATAGCGGCAAACGATTCTAGTTTCCTTTTACAAGATTGTTAATGAACTTTCTTTTACTCGTATTCCAATAATCTTTTTTTATAATAACTGCTTTTTAATTTTCACCTTTTACTTAGAAACTTTTTCGGTTTTGTACTTCTTCAATATTGTCTATTATTTTCAATATAAAGGGAATTGTTTAATTATGTAAACAATAAAAACAACTAATTTATTACCAAACTTCGAAAATGTTAGAAAATGAAATGAAAAAAAAAGTGGCCTTTGCGTAGCAACGTTTTTTATTCGTCCCTTAGCACAATTTACATCTTATAAGTGAGGCATATATTTTTCTGGTTCAAGTAAACGAAAATCCTTATTAATTCTGGTTAGGTTTCCGAAAGGTACGCTAATCCTCTTATAAACAACTTCCCGGTAAGCAACCAGGCTTAATAGATGCTCGTTTTAGTGGTACCTCTAAGGTACTTTTGGCTAGAGAAATTGGCTTTTTTGCCTTATATGATTTGGTTATATTCAGATATAGAGTTTGATTGTTAAATTGCTTCAAAATATTTTCAATAAAGATATCGATGGCTTCGCAACTGAAATGTTTCAATTAAGCTGACACTGACAAATGGGATATATCAATCATGCGGCTTGCTGCCTTCGTTGTAGTTTCCTATGGATGTCCTTGTCTATAAATATTTATATAGTGTCGTTGGAGTGAAAGAAATAGATATATGATAGGACGTTCGTACAACAATCGTGATGTTTGTTTAAATTATAAAGGCGCGTTTAAACTAATGCTATTGTGAAATGTAAATTTTACCTAATTTTACTTTAAAGGAATTACTGTTTTCCAATTTTCTGGTTGGTAAATCGTATTGTTTTATTTTAGTTTTTTAAATTCAACTTATTGCAAACCTATTAACGTTGTGTTGATTTAAAAGGATTATAAAAAAATACAGCACTTCTTGATTGTTTTTTTTTTAAACAAGACGAACATTGCAAAAATAAAAGAGTGTTATTACTCATAACACAAAAATAAATTTAGTTTAGTATATTATTATATAAGGAAATTGCAAAAAATATAATGCAACATTTCCAAGTGAAGTCCAAGAAGAGCATTGAATTATTGTATACGACTGTGCAATTCAATTTGCATATATGCGGCTCTTTATGCTCTTGTACCAACAATGCTTTAGTATTCCTTTTAAAATATTACACTATCACCCTGAAAATATCTTGAGTTAAGCACTAAATATAAAAAAATAATAAAAAAAAATACAATAAAAGCGTAGTTAGCGACGCGTTTAGCGTCGTTTCAATACCTATTATGAAGCTAAAAGGATTGTTTATTTCGTTAAACGCCACTAAATATTATAAAATCATTACATAGTATAAAACAGTCACTTTCTCTGTCCCTATGTCCCTTTGTATGCTTAAATTTTCAAACTACGCAACGGATTTTGACGCGGTTTTTTTAATAGATAGAGTGATTCAAGAGGTCAAAGCGGGCGAAGCCACGGGCGGTAAGCTAGTTATATTATAAACCTGAAGAGGTTGTTTGTTTGGTTTGTTGAACGTGCTAATTTGAGGAACTACGCGACCGATTTGAAAAATTCATTCAGTATTAGATAGTCCATTTATCGAGGAAGGTTATAATATATCATTACGCTAGGACCAATAAGAGGCAATGCGGGTAAAACCACACAGTTACAGTTAGTATAATATTACAAAATACAATAAATAACTTGTCATCATCCAAACGATTTGTTTTTGATTGGATTTCTATTAAATTTCCGTATGGTTTTGGAATTATATTAAATGGTATTTGTAAATCCAAAATAACCAGAGCTATAACCATTAAACGGCTCATCACATACAGGAGATTGGCGGTTTGTATACAAGTTAGTATATAATCAGTACTGTATTTGTGAATGGAGAATTAGGTTTATATGGATATGCCTGGTTGTGCTTCGTAATTTCCGGGATATGAGATTATGTTCAGATTAATGGTAGGCTTTATATCATCTATAGTAATACGATAAAGGAAAGGAAATTATAGGTACAAGTACCTATTACAAATATATTTTCAGTCTGATTGTGAAAGCTGTACGGTACACACTGTTATAAATTTACTAAGGAACCGTCTAGGTCTTGTAGATGATTATAAGCGGCGCCAATCATCACATACGGTTCGTTGACGCTTCAGTTCTTTGCCCGTTATTACATAAGAATAAGTTATCCGCAAACAAGAACCTATAATAAAAGCATGTTCACCAAATTATATACTTCATAAATTAAAGACTTATTACTAAGACATACTTTCCATACTTTAATACTATCCTGTCTCCAGGACGCACTGCGCGGCCGCCGCTGCGCCTCTCTCCGGTCCGCCGGGACCTCGGTTAGAGCGGACGACTCCGGTCGCACCACGCCCGCCGCCGTCCCCCGCGCATCCTCCTCGCCCGTCGAGCACCAGACACCGAAGAAGTCAAACTGGGAAGTGATTGAACACTTCTCGTCAAACCGGAGCAAGAAAAGCCCGACTTCAGTGAGTATTTTTCCTTTTTGACACATTTTACGTCTTAGCTTGGAGAGATACAGCTGAGATCGTGGTCAAACGTTTCTCTATAGTCCCTAAAAAACGCTAACTCATTAAGTCACTTCAAATAGACTCTAGGATCTTCCGATCTTATTAAGTATGTAAGGAAGTTAGAGTTAAAGATTGTTGACTTTCACAGTGTGCAAACTCTTTTAGAATTAAATAGATTAAATAGTAGCATAGTAAAGCAGAAGTGACTTTTTTAGTGACTACGCAAACGGTAGCTTTTATGGGACGTAGAATTTAAGTCTCTTTTAGCGTTGAGTTAAAAACTATATTATGACCAAATAAACTTTACTTTTCTACGTACTTAAAAGTACTTGACAATCTATACAGGGTGTCCCACTATCGGTATACTAAGCGCGAAGGGACTTGTAGTTTTGAATACACTGATCACGTAAAAAATACTTAAACAAAAAAAAATACCTCAAAAATTTTTTGGTAAATTTTTCCTTAACATCCATGGTTTCTTCTCTAACTCCCGCAGCTGGCACATACCGCTTCGCTTATGTGAGCATTTTATCAATGAAAACAAAATCTTAAAAGAAAGCTCACGTGCGTATCAAAGTTGGGCGGGTTGCTTGTTGCGGGTATACACAATATAGAGTTTTAATAATTCAGATAGGTATTTGAAAAAAATGCATCTGGAATTTTATAAGTACTTTTTACGTACTCAGCGTATGCAAAACTATAACCTCCTTTGAGCTTAGTATACCAACGGTGGGAATGGGCGGGACACCCAGTACCTATAGATAACAAAGTTAGTCATTGAGATTACTTTCTGTTTATATAACTATTACTTTTTCAATTTCCTTAGTAGGCAACTAAAACAGTTAAAACTAAAACATTATGCAACCAAAAGAACACCTCTGTGTCTGCCACCCGGGGCAGAGCCACGTCAAACTGCTAGTATTTCATACAATTAAATATTTAAAATATCATTTAAATTCTCCTATCCAACTATTTTCAGTCGGACGTTTATTAGATATCTAAGATTTGAAATTCATTAAACTGTTTAAGCACAGAATTCTAATATAAATATTTTAAGCAACAAATTTCTCATTACTAATTCTGGGTAAGTTAACAACATAGAACGGATGGTGTTAAAATGTAACAAACTAAGGAATAAAGATAAACTATGTCTGAAAATAGAATAAAATCTTCCAAACCTCATAAAAATAACATGAATTGCGTATAAATATTTAAACATCTCAATATTATGATGACACAACAGAAAATATTCTAAAGCACATTTTGCACCCGTTGAGATTTCCGATAACGACTCCGCAACAATCTCGGAATCAGCGGTAAATTATCTAAAAGATATAAATTATTCATTGCGGAAACATGACGTCATCAGAATAATGTTAAAATTACGTAGTATATTATTATTAGTCTGTGGTTAAAATCTACGAATTTGAAATGAACCGAAATCAATGGATGATAACAGCTAGAAGGGTACCATTGTAGCAGTATTGAATGTATTTATTATTCACTAGGCCTTCACTCGCGGTTTCGCCCGCGCTGTCAAAGAAAAACCCGTATAGTTCGCGTTCCCGTGGGATTTCAGGGATTGCGTCATTCCGGGATAAAAAAGAGCCTTTCTCGGGACTCGGGTATCAAAATATCTCCATACCAAATTTCATGAAAATTGGTTCAGTAGTTTAGGCGTGATTGAGTAAAAGACAGACAGACAATATTAATAGTATGGATACGTCAATCTGTCTCTATAATAAACGTTTTACATGTAAGTAGGTATTCTCTTTATAACATCTTAAAGATATAATAATTCACACGTGTTCTAACTCAATACTCAGACAACATTAGTGGCCTAAAGACTCGTGAATTAAAGGCTTTTTAGACTCGTTCATGTGAAAATGGAATTGTCTTTTGGCTGTTCATTCGCACTTATCGCACTGGGAATTGATTTAATAGTATTGACTCAGTTGTAGTGGCTTTAACGTTAAGGTAATAATTGTTAGTATCTAGAGCTAGGTTTATGTTGACTTATAATATTGAATTTTTGTTTTAAGCTATTGCATAGCTTCTATCGCGGGCCTTGAGCGCGGGGACCGAATCGAGAAATTCCGTAACGAAAAACCTCACGCTCCCCAATCCGACGGGCGGAGGTGTGGCTTGAAGGCATAGCATGCAATAGCTTTACCGCGACAGTCCCCGAGTGCCACACGTCGTTTTTTTTGTGTGTTTTAATTGGTATTTTTGTGTGTTTTTATCTCTCAATAGTATACTGCTTAATAAATCTTTAATAATAGTAAATACTAAGTAGAATTAGTAATTTAAACAAATCAAAACTAGAAATGAGTCATTCTATGCAATATCATTTCTGAATATCAGATTTTTTGTTTTATTTGCCACAAGAATTGCTATATATTTAAAACTGTAATTGAAGAAAATATCAAGTACATCCACATCATCCACATTCAATTGTATCTAAATCATCTATTATACAAATGAAACCCGTTTCGCGTTGTCACGACATTACGTGTGAACGGGTGGACAGATTTCGATAATTCTTTTTTTATTATATTCCTTGAAGTACGAGGATGGTTCTTATGTAGAGAAAACATAAAAATGTACCACGGAAGAAGCCGGGGCGGACCGCTAGTTAATAATAAATTTTCAAAAAATATAGAATCGAGCACGAACTGACTGATTCCTCATTTAGAGGTTGATTAGAATCCCAATAGCAAATATCATTGCAATCAAGTGACCAATTGTTATTGATTCTAATGAACATTACCGCATGTTAATTTGTTGATTATGATCCGCAATCTGTTTCCCATACATTAGATATGATATCTACTTCATCGTAATTAGTACGAAAGCGGCTTTGCCCGCCTAGCCAAAGGAAAACCCGCTTAGTTCCAAGTCCTGTGGAAATTTTCGCATAAAAACTACCTTATGTGTTTTTCCATGACACTAGAAAAATCTACGCAAACTCTAATTTTAATTAATAGAAATGTTGATTATAGGACTCTCGGTTATAACGTAAGTGTGTTAAATTATTTATGAATATGTAACAAATATGTAGGTAGCTTGTTTTTTATTACTCTTACGTCAAGCTAGTACCTATAATTAAGGTTTTACTATAATATGTAAGTATTCCTTTATTTCATTAATATCACAAACGTGTTGTTACGTTTTTTTCTTTTTTAATAATTTTATTTTAATTCGTTCCCGTGGGAATTCCGGGATAAAACCCATCATATGTGTTAATCCAAGTTACCCTCTATATGTGTGCTAAATTTCATTATAATCGGTTCAGTAGTATTTGTGAGAAAGAGTAACAAACACACACACACACATCCTCACAAACTTTCGCATTGATAATATTAGTAGGATTCAAATATCCCGTTTCTAGTATCTAGACACGCGGCAGCGTGTCAAGCCGAGTTCAAGCGAAGAGAACTGGCGAGCAGCAGCCGTGTGTATATTTACACGAACCATTTCGAGCCACTTTTCACCCCCTTATAACTCGAAAACTATTTAAGTTAAATAAACCAAATTTGGTACATATCAACAGGACCTCAAGATAAACAAGAACCTTAAATTTCATAAATACAGATTAAACAGTTGCGTAGATATTAATATCCAAAAATCGCAATTTTTAAGACTGACTGACTTATAGACATATACAAAACCTAACCCACTTCCAGATGACCTAGAAAGTTCAAATTTTGTAATCAACTAGGTAATAGTGAGTGTACAAAGGAAAAAATCAGAAAATACTGAATTTATTTGTATTTAATTTTTTTTTCAATGACATAAATTTTGTTTGTATGGAAAAATGGAAAAGTTTAAAAAAAAATAAAATAGTATATTCACCTTACTAGTCTTAAAAAATAGATCAAAACTAATCAGTGGCCGAAAAAAATTTTGAAATCCATCAATAAATGACTGAGATATAGATTATTGAAGTTTACTTATTTTAGGACGAAACATCTGTAGATTCGAAGCGCCTCTGACATCACACTCACTCGCGCTAGTATCGCTAGGGCGGATTACTTCGATTGCATGATTTCTTTATTCAAAACTGTTATTAAACGTAAAATAAAAGAAAATTGTAATAAAAATATTACTCATACAGTTAAAAATAATATATAATTTTACATATTCACATTTATTTATTCTTTATTTATGAGTATTAGTTTTAATTTCAGTGTAAATAAATAAATAAATAAATAAATAAAATCTTTATTTTGCTTTAAACATGGTCTTCAATGGTGATACAATTATATTAATAAAGCACAAACATGTTCAGCCAATACAAGCATGCAAAAATAATTACCATAAATGGTGTAATGGAAGAAGGCTTCGTCGAAGGTCGAAATGATTTAATTTGCGTAATATTAATATGAGTGAAACATCTTTAAGCGCGTTTAGAGTAAAATTTCAAGATCGCGTCATGGCAATACCGTAACGTCATGGAGTAAGGCGACGATTCTTCTACAACGATCTTTGCATCTTGGTAATAGTGTGTGTACAAATTCACGCTGGATGTTTAGAAAATCATGTAATCTTTTAAACAGAAAACGAGTTTAAAAAATTGCAGATAATGACATTCATAACATATAAGAAAATATAGAAAATAATATTAAACAAACCATACAGAGAAACCGCATGAAAAAATAAAAAAATCGTATATAAAAAGTATTATATTCATAAAGTAAAGTAAATCAAATTTGCAGAGTAATTTTCTGTACAAAAAGTAATGATATCCCACCAAAAACATAAATGTAAAATTTGGAGCCGAGTTCATACGTTGACTTAATTTGCCAAAAAAAGAAATGAGATCTAAATGTGTGCCAAGTTCTGCAGACAGTCCAGAAATTTATTTACAAAGATGTATTAAGTTCTTAGGTGGACTGAAAACTCAATTGTTTTATTTTCCCTTAGAGAACAATGTTTATTCCAAAATATAACTTTTTTAATTTGAATAATATAATTATTTTCACAAAGCAAACAACTAATGACCTATTGAACCCCACAATTTGATAAGGCTAGTTTTTAGAACCTCACAAAATATAAACATTATGTAAAACTAGCCTCATCAAATTGTGGGGTTCAATAGATCATTAGTTGTTTGCTTTGTGAAAATAATTATATTATTCAAATTAAAAAAGTTATATTTTGGAATAAACATTGTTCTCTAAGGGAAAATAAAACAATTGAGTTTTCAGTCAACCTAAGAACTTAATACATCTTTGTAAATAAATTTCTGGACTGTCTGCAGAACTTGGCACACATTTAGATCTCATTTCTTTTTTTGGCAAATTAAGTCAACGTATGAACTCGGCTCCAAATTTTACATTTATGTTTTTGGTGGGATAAATAAATTTCTAGAGATTTTGCGGGTCTGGTGTTGAATATGCAATTATGCTGGTTATTTTACGTACCTGTAGTATTGAAAATGAATAAGATACTTTTATTGTTAAAAATATGTAGTAAGTAATTATAGTAGGTATAAGCCATTGCTTAATGAATTAAATACTACATTTAATACTTAATTCATGTTTATATTTATTTTCTCTGTATTACTATTTGCAATGCATAATAATAATATTCAAAACAACATCGTCATCCTTTGTCTCTTCCGAGCTCTTGAAAACGAAATCTAAAAATATACCTTCGCATTTAATGTGATTGCATGAACGTTATAAAATGTTTCTATCAAATCTGTATTTTTTAATGTTATGAATTTTTTTTGCACGTTTAGCTCACGTTGCAACATACTAGGGAACTCGACCATTTTTATTTAACTTCTAATAAATTGAGTTTTAAATCCCGATCAATCTGGATCAGACAAGCCATTTGATACTGCTTTATCTGAAACTAGCTTACCGCCCGCAGCTTCGCTAATTTTGTCTTATAACAAACTAGTGGTCCGTCCCGGCTTCGCCCGTGGTACGTATTTAGTATCCTATATCCTTCTCCTGGCTCTAAACTACCTCCCTGCCAATTTTCAGCTAAATCGGTTCAGCCGTTCTTGAGTTATAAGTGGAGTAACTAACACGACTTTCTTTTATATATATAGATTGTACCTATGTACTGTGCTCGGATCACTCTTTCTATTAAAATTAGACAATCAAAATCCATTGCGTAGTTTTAAAGATTTTAGCAAACAGACACACAGACGGCGGAAAGCTTTATAATATTTAACCATAGGTGCAACATAAGAATGTGTTTGTAAAGAACCAATCATATCGCTTCATTTAGTTAGAAGTTTGAAGAGTTTAGCGTTTGAAGCGATACTATTGGTTATTGACAAACTCGATACAAATCCTCGCGCGTTATTGGTGGAAAAGCAACTTCACGTTTTCCTTCTATCTCCATAGTCTTGTGCAAATATTCCCCATGAAGGAAAATCGGGTTGAATAAATGTAATATATTAACGCAATAACGCTGTACCGTACGTGTGTTTGAATATTTTATCTGTCTATCGAAATATTCCGTAATATTTTTTCACGCCTTCGGAACATTTGGATTATAATAAAAGGATCTTTCTGGTACATTGGTTAGCACTTAAGACGTGTTCGGGGTTCGATTTCGGTGATGTTATAGCTTGTTTATGATGGTATAACATTGTAACAAAGATATTAAGGTATGAGGAGTTTTTGTAAAATAAAACTACCACTATACAGGTTAACGAAATTCATTGATATTTTATTTTTTTGTATTTATTATTACAAGCTTATTGATTAATCTAAAATGATATGCTAGGCCGGGAGATACTGACACAAAATTTCGGGTCATTTGTTACAGGATGGCGGTTCTAGAGAGGTCTTAGTACGCAATCACAAAAATAAAAATGATGGTCAAAATTTCGGGTCATTTGTACCGGCGGACTAGTCCGCCCGAAACTTTGTGTCAGTATCTCCCGGCCTATAATACAAAATACACACGAAAAAGCGTAACCAAAGAGTCCTAAACAAAACGTCAAGTTTTTTCAGTTCTTGAAATGAAGCCCTTCGTGTTCCACGAAAAAAACCTCGAAACACATTTAGCAAACTCGTGTAAACAAAGCTGGGATAAAAAATTCTATTTAAGTTTAAATACAGTCGCGGTTTTGTTGTAGCACTTTAAACTGTGTTTTCAGTAAAACAAGTGCTTTTAATTTATTTAGTCTATCTTGTTTATTACATTGCTTTGCGCGTCCAACTTTTCACGACTTTTTTCTTTTTAACATAGATTTAACGAGGTTTAAATTATTGTTAATGAATTAAAAATAACACGTTAAAGTAAAATTTATAGTTGTTTTGAATATTTAAGACTGTACACCTGAGATTGCTATATAATGCTCTTTTGGTTGTAATCCTATAAATTAATAATTATAAGGTTTTCGCCCGCGGCTTCGCCAGCGCAGTCAAAGAAAAACCCGCATAGTTCCCGTTCCCGTTGGTAATCCGGGATTGCGTCATTTTCTCGGAATAAAAAGTAGCCTATGTCCTTTCTCGGGTATCAAAGAATCTCCATACCAAATTTCATGAAAATTGGTGCAGTAGTTTCAGGGTGATTGAGTAACAGACAGACAGAGTTACTTTCGCATTTATAATATTAGTATGGAAGTATGGATTGTCATCCTTATCCTTTAAATCACATAATCTAAGTACTATACTAAATTCATTAGTCTTGATGTTTACTTAGGTATAGAATATCTTGTGTTGATTGATGATGATGTATATCGAATCCCTTTATTAATAAAAAATAAGTTAAATCCACTTTCCCTTTCCTGTGAAATAATTAAATTCATATTTTTTTATTCTATAAAAAATATTATTTTATAAAACATTAAAATGCAATATAAAACTAAATATTTTCATCTTTTTGTGTCGTAAAAAGGTATTTTTAGTTTATATAATTTTAGTATGAATCTACGAGAGAGATCATTACAACACAACAAAACAACTACATCATCCATGTATACAAAAATATAACAAATTCCACCCAATGGCGCCAGCTCTGCTTTGAAATGATACGATAAATATTTGCGATGAAATCAATAGAATAGCAGCATCATTATTTGTTTCACATGATTACGTTTCCCTGGAAACCGCGCAGTAATTATTGGAGACGAGCAAACAAACGATAGTTGTCGTTAATTATGGCAAAGATTAGACGCTTGTTACTTGTTAGTTAATCACGCTGGGTACACAGCGAATGGCTTTCTTTAGATAATTATATAAGACTAGGTTACCGCCCGCGGCTTCGCCCGCTTTGTCTAAAACCTCATAAATAGGGACAATAGATAAAGCGTCTTTATTTCATACTATGCAGCGATAAAGCTTTGTTATATACTTAAACTCAAACTCAAACATTCATTTATTCAATTAGACTACTATTTAGTAGCACTTTCGAATCGTCATTACATAAGTATTTTTAACATTTACCACCGATTCGGAAAGCAGTATCTATGGAGAAGAATCGGCAAGAAACTCCATAGTTGCTCTTTTAAAATCATGTCAATATTACATAATATGTAACTTATATCTAACTTAAACATAATATATCATAATATGCCAAAGAACTGTCCTGTGGTTTTTACGCGACAACCCTCCATGGGTCTTTATCGTCCATATATTCCTGAATACTGTAGTACGCTCTCTGAACTAGTACATTTTTTATATAAGTTTTAAATTTAGAACTACTAAACTCTTTAATATTGAGAGGAATTCTTTGTATAAGCGTATACCTTGACCCATAAATGAATTTTTAACTAAATACTATATATATCTTATTCATAGATATTGTTCATCGGCCATTTATTTTCGACATAATTGAACAAGTAGGCAAGAAACTTTACAATTGGTGACAAAGAAAATTGAACTTAAAATCAACACATTTAAGATTGTAATTCCAAAGTAAAGGTATAATTACAACCTGAGGCTGTGCAAATAAGTTAGATTCGTAACTCAACGTAACTGAATTTCCTGATTCATCTTATTTAAAACTAGCGGTCCGCCCCGGCTTCGCCCGTGGTACATGTTTACGTTTTCTCTACATAAGATCCATCCTCGTACTTCAAGGAATATAATAAAAAAATAAGTATCGAAATCGGTTCAGCCGTTCTCGAGTTATGCGCTTACCAACACATATTGCGATTCATTTTTATATATAAGATTGATTTCTAAAATAACAATTATGTTTGGAAAAATCAAACTTTTCCCATGTTTTATCCAATTCAATTTGTTTAGATTCACTTGGGTAAATATAAATGCAAATGTCTGTCTTGATTCCTATAGTTAAAACATGTAAGAACTTTAGGATGATTATATATAAGTTGATATACATAGAGGCACATTAACATTAACCATTATAATTTAGATAGAGAAAACTGTCTTATTTAGACTAATTAAATGCTTTAACTACGGCGTAGAAAAATGTAAAAATAAGGTAATTTTCGTAAAAGTGTCTTTAAGTAGTAAAATCATTTGGTTCATTATTTTTTGCGTGATTGAGTAGGAAATCGTTAAAACTATAAAACTTTCCATTTTTAGTACTCCGAATTGAGTATCTATTTGATAGGTATGAATAAAGTTTCATTTAATTACTTTCTTTTTTTAAGATCTTTTATAATTTATAAATTGATCTATTTTTAATTCAGATACCAGCTGTGAACTAAAATTAACACTATTTCTATGATTTCAACATTACACTCACATTAAATAATAATTATGAATTTCTAATGTTAATTTAAATAACTAATCAGAGAAGGCTGGCAAGGTCCAAACGTGTTTTGCTATTGTTTTCGTCAAGTGTAATAAGGTTGCCTCAGGGCAAAGGGCCAGGATAAGCTATTCTGCTTAAAAGGTAACATGCCTCTGGCAAGGGTGAACTAGGATTTAGGAACCTTAAGGGAGAGAAATGAGTGAGAGCGGTGAGCGATGATATCAACTTTCTTTTGTTTCTTAGTCCTGTTGAGAATAAAAGTTATGTATAATGTCTTTCGCGAAAAGAGTTCGTTTATGCAGGTTGTACCCAAAAACTGTGAGGAATATAGAAAATATAGAGAAAATATTTCAAATTGGTTTATTAATTGTATGTAGTTAATATAAAAAAATGTACATTTTTATTTCACCTAAGATTGGATAAAAACATACTTTAAGTCACATTAAAATTCGACACGTGTTGTATTTTTTGTCACGATTGATGAACTTTTTACTCCTAATAAACAAGACCGGGGCGGCTAATTGCCGTATTAAGTAAATAGAAAATTAGCGGGTGTTATTTTTCCATGCCCGAGGTTCGTAATACCTACGACGATTTATTTGAACCTGCAGCTTACTTGGTCTTTACAGTCAAGCAATATATAAACTCAATTTCAGTCACATTTTCAGCCCTTTCCTGAGAAAGACCAAATAAACGCTCTCGCTTCGCTTATCGCTTCGCGTTCTCGGAATTAACTCAGTACACAGTGTGTATAAACTGAGATTGTTTAGCAAGGTTTCACAGTAATGTTGAACCAACGTTTCGCCCACGTGATCGCTTGCAGTTGTTCCTTTAAAAATAACAAGGATTTTACAAAAACAATTTGTTAATTGGGTAGTAATGTTGCTAAATTTTCCTTTAGCCTTCACATTTTTTTATCTATAATGATGTTTGTACAAAATTCTGTAAATAATCCTTCTTTTGTAAAAGCTTTTAAGTCCGAAAATAAACAAGTGAAACTCCTACTAATAAACGCCTACTAAGAGGATTAATTAAGAATTTTTCCGTTGTCCAAAATATTCCACGAATTAAATACAACGTAAAAAGAACGTAAACACAATGATTTAAAACACATTAAACGTGTACAATTCTTATAAAAACAAGACGAAATGTTAACACTATAGAAACAAAAAGGCAACTAATTGTTCCACTCAACGAGCGTCTATCTCCACTAAACGACACGGTACGTCAATTTAACTGAACTTACAGTAATTTCACGGTTACTTAGCCCGCAACATGCTTGGTAAGTTTCATACTAGCGTCAGATTTATACAAGCTCTTTAACTACTCTTAGCAAGGATTCAACTTTGTGTCATTAAAAGTGGTTACAGACTTTTCACGCTTCGCCAGTTTAATATCTGGAGTAAACAGGTTGTTATTTGTAAAGGATAAATAGGAATTAACATAGTGTCAAAGGGAACGTTGAACGTTGATGTCGTTGTGAATCAAAATGTAATTTATTTTGCTATGTACAAGTATGAGGTAAGTACATACGTTGGTATATAAACGTGGATATTGGATAGTCGTCTAAAATTTCTTCAAAAGCTTTCTCATAGACTTGTAAGAGATGAGGGTACATTATGCATAAGTGTTCGCACTAAGATAAGTGCACTCTTAATTTTAAAAGTCTTATCGTCTATCGGACCATAGACCTGGCATAAATGAAGACGCCATGCACTAGACCGGTAGTAAATCTACCTTATGTAGACACATTATTACTCAGTTTACATTCTGTTGAAAATAATGCACTTTATTGATGTATAATATTCCAAGCTTCTTTGAACTTAAATATTTTTAAATATGGAAGTTTAAAAGGGTATTGAGTATCTACTATTTGTTGCAAAAAAGAGTGTATGAATTTGTTATGTACCTACATATAACACGCATTAATTATAAGAAGATGCATAAGGCCACCCAGTAAGGACTTATACCCAGTAACGATTGCGACATCGCGCCCACCTGCGGTTCCAGAAAGTATTACGGCAATCACCACCACCGCGACGCTGCCCCGCCGAAGACGATGGACAGTGGACACTCTTGGTTCCAACATTGTACCGGAGGGACGTAGTTTAAGTTAGATATAATTTAAAATGTAATTTTTTTATTACATTAAATTATCAATAAGTAAATTTCGGTTTTTTTTGCGCCTTCGCGGGTCGGTCAATATAATTAATTAGCCAATGAAGTTGTTATATATTTACTGGCCATGGAAAAATAGTATGATATGCTGTATGAACTAACAACAAGGACTAGAACACAAAAAATACTCAATAAAATAATGTACTTATTTTTAGGTATTAATAATGAATGATGTACTTTAAAGACTTCATTAAATATGATACGTATGTCTTAAATTCACCTCACTCTATATCAGGACTCTAATGTATTGAAAAATGTGTTTAACTTGATCATTATGAAAAATGTAATAACATTCCTCTTTCACGCTTGTTACACATAGAGCATTCTGTGACATTTGTTTACCTTAAATATCTTCACGGACTAACCTGCCTTTGGCATGAATACTGAATAGCCTTTGTGTTAACAAATAGGACATTTTCTACGATTGTTTTCAGTAGACATTATTCTGATTGTAATTAGTAGGATAAAATAATTAATAATATTCCCGTGAAAATTGAGTAGTTTATTTTAGGGCCGATTTTTCAATGATTGGATAAAAGTTATCCGTCCAATAAAGTATTACAAGATAATATTAAAATGTCACGTAAACTGTCAATTACGGGCAATTAGAATACGTTTTAGAAATGGTAGTTTTATACATTATTCGACGAATAAGTTTTAACCATGGATTGAAAAATCAGCCCTTAGTTAAATTGTTGTACTACACTGAGTGTTATTAAAATAAGAATTATTAACATAACAACAAAAAAGTCGATTGCTAACTGTGAAGTGTGATGTTATTTATTATCATTTCCTATGCCAAGCTATAAAAAAATATTTAAGTTCTATTTAGTACTAATAAAGTATTATTATGCGCCTGAAATCATGAATTGCGATTTTTTTAAGTTGAACTATGTACCCAGTGTTACTCTCACGACTTAAGATGGACCTATTGACAGCACTCACGAGCTCTAGAGCGTGCCAAAGAAATATACAAACATAAATCTCTTTCAGTAGCAGTCGGGTACTAAAGCACAATTATCAAATTTTGTAAACACAATAACATTAACCCATATTACCCATAGCCATTTATTGAATCATATTTGTATTCTTACTATTGTAATAAGAGTTTGAAAAGGGATTCTTGAATGTATTGCCTTTCACTATTCAAGGATTTTCCTTATTGAAGTGATGGGGTAAATATGCGATTTAATATAGGGATAACGATTCTCTGTGGGTGGCGTTCAATTATGAGGATACGGTACTAATGTTGTGTACTATCAAAAGAACAAAAATTGATATTGAAAACGCTATTGTTACGGAAAAACAGCCATTATATTTAATGAAGTAAATCCTTGACCATACTATTTAAGAAGGTATGTACCTTAAAAAAGTAAATTATGTAATTTACTTTTTTTTTACTAATTTAAATAATAACTATGCACTTGTAATACAATATCCTTGTTAGAATTTAACATCTCTGACGTTGTTACCGCTACGAAGCTACGATACCTCTACGAAATTCAATACTTTAATGGATATCATTATTTTCACACAAAAATATACATCCAAATTACTAAAACTGTGTAGTTTTTTATTAGTATAATGTCAATCCATCAAAAAAACCCAATATTTTGAGAAGCTTTTGATGTAATAGAAATAATTGAATTCGTAGAAATATAATATCCATATTGTATTTCAAACAATGCCCGAGTTTTCATTTCATTTGAAACAAAAATTTTCCCACGCCTATTATAGAGATATCCATTATGGTTAATATTTCAAAATACATGAGTTTTCATAAATCTACATAATAAGAATGAATGTCCAAATGTGTTACTAAGCCTAAAAATTGAGAACCGCTTGACCAATTCGGCATTTTTTTTGAAGAAGTTCTCGCTAAAGCAGAATGAAGGTTCTTATTGAGAGAATGCACGTAAAAAAGCAACAGGGCAGAACAACTGCAACGTCTGCCGGACGGCTAGTTTTAAATAAATATATCCCATTTTCTTAATTAACGACTAAGCTCACGAAACTAAGAATCACAAAATTCTCAGAATTCCGAATGCGCTGAGCTTCGTCGTCGTTCGTCGTGTGTGTGTGTGTCAGGATTAGGTATATCAACTATAATATATTATGTGTGTGTGTCAAGATTATATTAACTATAATATTTGTGTGTGTGTGTCAGGATTATATTAACTATAATCCTGACACACACACACACACACACACACACACAGTGAAATGTTCATATTTAGTGAACCATTATGCTTGAATAGAAATCAAAGCCACGTTGTATCAATATTAGTAGGAATATCCTCTCATAGCCTAATGATTACTGATATATCGTCAGACAGATTTAAACAGAAATTCGTCAAAGGGAAAATTAAAATCAACGTTCCACTTTTTTTTTTTTTTATAGTGGGGAAATCTTCTTAGATACCCCCGGCTCCCGGGGATGGAGCCGTGGTTATGTCGGATTCTTACCGACTAAAACCCCACTCCGTTCCATCGCGCTGCTTTGGACGGAACTGCGGGAACGGTTACGACTCTACCGCGTGTCCCGCCCAGCAGATGCCCGTTTCCAGGCCCACCACTAGAACCCCCCACGCTGGCGGCTGCTGGAACGAAGGCTTACGCCACCAACGCGCAGACAATGGATTTTTCCCCGCTCCATCATCCGCGTTCCCCCGATCCCCCGACCCCAACACCGTCCGGCCGGAGGGTGCACGCCGGAAGGTCCTCCGATGTGTGAAATACACGGCGGGGGACCCTCCGGCGCACTTTTATAGAGATAACCTCGCAGCCCCCACCTCACCAGAGGTGGCGGCCCTCGGTCCGGCCCCACGGACCGGATTACGAGTTGGCAGACTGCCGTTTTACAGCGGCCGCCGCCCCACATCTCTCTGCAGGAGTCTCCGCGCGTCATCACAATGACGCGTTGGGATCCCGCCCTCCGCTGCACGGCGTGGCTTGCTAAAGCAGCGAGCCCGCCGCGCCGCGACCTCTGGCCGCCATCCACCGCCGCATAAAAGCCGGCTCCTCTCTGGTCCACAAACAGGACTTCTGCCGTCGGGTCAGTCGAGGCTTCCCAACCCCGACTGCCGTTCAGCGCCACCTTTGCCTAGTGGACACGGGGTCCACCAAGCCACGACCTCTGGTCGCCATCCCACGCCGCACACAGCGGCCGCTGGGCCACACCTAGCCCTGGCCGTCGGGCCGGTCGAATCTCCCCGACTCTAAACCAGCCGTTCAGCCCCTCGCTGGTCCAATTTCGCTTCACTCAGAGGGCCATAACTCTGAGCTACTGAGCCCCTCCGCCGCGACAAGGCCTAGACCGTTGGGGGGAAATCAACGCTCCACTGCGAGTTATTTGGTCTTAATTAGAATGCTTTCATTATGAAATGATTAACATTTGTACGAATTATTTTGTCAAATTTTATTATACATATTATTAATTAATTAATTATATATTAACATTTATTCAGTTTATAGTTTCGTTTTCATTTTGTTTCTATCGGTCTTTAACAATAGACAATAATATAGCTATCCTACATCAAAAATATTTTAGCTCTATCTGCCTTCGACTCGACTTCGACATTGTTATTACATGATACTAATAAAACTAAACATTATACAACAATATAAAAAAAAAATCACATGCAAAATGCATTTAACCCCATCCTTGTTCTCCAAAGATAATGTCAAAATATATTGCAATAACGTTGTAATACCCACTAGTAATACCACAAGAGGCATCCTGTTTTTAGTGCTGTCTTGTTGCAGATTACCGCTTCCACACGTGTGTGCAGGTAATCTGGGGTTTAACAATCGGGTTACACGTTCACAATATTTTGAAGAGAATTTAAGAGAGTTTTTTACGTTGTGTGCGGATTAAAACAGTGCTTTTCGACGAGATTCATTTTAAGCTCACATTTTTAATTTTGTATTGCGCCTTCTCAATTAATAATAAATATGACGTAATCATTTGCAACATTTGTATTATTTCCTGTATTAATGAAGGCGTACCTTTAAATAAGAGGGTGTGTGTCAAGCACACGTGTCAGAAGGGAAACTTCTTTGGCAAGATTCAAAGATACCAAAATCGTGGCCTTACTCCATGACGTGCGGTATTGCCATGACGCGACGTTGAAATTTTACTCTCAACGCACCAAAAGTTTATTTTCAATAATTATTGGCTCATATTAGTTTCTTTTTACCACTCGTGAATTTGATTCAAGAATTAATCTCGATGTACGTATATTCAGAGGAAATTTTACATCAAACTGAGCAATGTTGTTGGGGACAATTGTAATTGGAACATTAGCCGATTGCTGGAATCCATTTGATTGTGGTGTATTTTAATTAAAGAATCTATTCATGGTCCTCTTTGATCGATCGATTACATTGTAATTATTTCGACCCTGAAATCGGGTTCTGATTAAAAAAGTGTTACGGTATTTGAATGGTACAATGTCAAACAAATATTTTATAATTATTTTATTTTTTATCAGTATTTGTAACATTATTTGTTTGAAAAGGAAACTTCTATAAATTAAGAATGCTGAATAATAAATAAAAAATACTGAAAAAGGCTAGAGTATGAATGTGAAAATGACAATAATATGCATTCCATTTCTGTCTGTATACTGTTTGATAATGAGAAGAAAAAGATTGTTCAGCCATCCATAACACCTCAATGCAAACTTACATGCAAACTTTACACAGCGATAGAGACTGTATTCCCAGCCCCAAAGGTGCAATTTAGTAATTCGTTTAATTTATTTCATAATACATTCTGTTGTGCTCAACCACATGAAATAGCTGTGTTTTACTTGAAATGGGAACGAGTGTTTTAATTAAAGCAATGAAGTTTGTGGAAACAACTTCGAGGCGGATATCCCGCTAGGTGTTAGAACTCTGAGTGCAAACGGCAGCCTTTGTTTAAATTGGGATTGCTCTTTTATTATTTATAAAGCATTGTTTGTCTTTGTGATGTAAGAAATTATTTGTTGTGTAATTTTTCAATGCAGCGAAAAGTAATTATTAATGGGTATGAGCTTGATTGCGTAGAGATTCTGTGGCCTTCTGTCTGCTTACAGGATACTGCTTATCTATTTATCTATAAACAGTATCAGTAAAATGGATATGAAATGTTACTGCCGCTTTTTAATAATACGTTTCTACTAGAACACTACAAAATATCGCAATATCGAGATATCTAAATAGAATAAATCTAAATAACTATTATATTGAGCTAAGCCAAATTACAGCAAGTTTTTCCCAAATACATAAGAAACACAACTTTGAATGAAATTTAAAAGGATAGACGGTGAAAAGAACTATATTCGGAAGCTAGGTACATGAAAACATGATGAAAACTGTATCTTCATCTCAAAATTACCAGAATTAATATCGCATCCATATAACAGACACTTCACTATTATTAAAGGACTTGACAATATTAAAAACAATAGATCCGTGAGCTTCTTAACATGAATAGCTGTTTAATTGTTATAAATTAGCTGCCTCGTTAACATCAAAGACCGTCATAATCATTGGTTGATGTAATTATGTTGTCATTTTCAATTGTTAAGCCATTAGGATATGGCTAGTGACAGTATTATGCAAATATAGAATATGAATACAATAGAGGCTGGGGAGTAAGGAAGATGTTATGTAAAAGCATCTGCCTTGTACAGACCCAATACAAGGGTTAACGGGAAGTATACTGCCTACAAGGTTACTTATGTAACCTTTGGTAGAATCGGCATACGTGTAAAAAAGTCAGCTAAATTAGCCGGTTACATTGCTAACTCTTTTCGGCTAGTGGTTTAAACGAAGGTCTTTAACTGCTAGTTTGTTCGCATATAACACTTCCACGTCAGTATATATATGTATTCTAAGCCTATAAGCAAAATAATCTTAATATATATATAAATCTCGTGTCACAATGTTTGTCCTCAATGGACTCCTAAACCACATAACCGCTAAAATTCGTACACCATGTGCAGTTTGATCCAACTTGAGAGATAGGATAGTTTAAATCTCAAATCGTTTTAGAGAAAGCGGGCGAAGCCGCGGGCAGTAAGCTAGTTAGTATATAAGACGTAGACGCGTTGTCTATATATTTTTATACCTATAGATATCCAGCGTAGCTTTAAGGCCGTGTACGCGGTCCGTGCGCTGTTTGGCTCAAATATGTGATTTTTCAAACCAGATTGTCCATCAACCACTTATCTTACAAACATATGAATTACTAATAATTTTAGGAAATTTTATTGTCTATATAGTTAGTTAAGAGTTTTTTTCAATTAATACAGTATTTGTGAATACCATCAAGATAACTGAGCCGATGATTACTTGATTTCGCTTTTAGTGTCAATTTCGAAGCTAAAAATATCTGAAATCGCTGACCGATCTAACACACAATTTTTTTTAACTAACTGCAAAAATCCTTATAAAAATAGTTAGTTAAAAGATTTTTTTATTTTGGACTCCTAACTTACGAAATTAAAATCCGAACAATGTGAATTTTTTTAGAAATTATAGTCGACAAAATTATTATTTTCAGCAAGATATTTGACTTAGTTTAATATAATTTTTACATATTGCAATAAAAGAACGTCTTACTTATAAGATAAAATTTAAAAAATCAACTGAGGTACCTCTATTATTTTTCTACATTTTTTTTTAAAGTACTATAAAACACTGCGCGCGACCCGATTAAAATCAGTCGGCAGCGAGCCTTTCCAGAGAGAGGACATGTTGCTCGGCGCTCTCCTGTGGACCTATGCTGTTCATAGTAAAAGGATAGCGCAAGCCGCGATCTATCGTAATAGATCGCGGAGATTTTGACTTGCGTTAAATTGAATAAGCCCTCTTAATAGACGCTGCTTATTCAATCATGTGATGACTGACTGAAAAATTACGTCCGTGCAAGGGGTTCGAGTTGTAGGTACTACCCGTCAAAGGAAATTTTTAATGAGATATTATAATCTCATGAGATAGGTTGAAAAACAACTTTTTTATCTTGCGCATAATAATATTGTGTAGAATCCACATAAGATTATGGTAATTGCGTCGTGTGTGTTTGCAAATATATATTACATTAGATATTTGAAGCACTTTAAAAATCATTATTTTAACATCGATACACTTACTGTTGATTGAATAATAAAATCACTACATAGTATAAAACAAAGGTGCTTTCTCTTTTTATGTTCCTTTGTATGCTTAAATCTTTAAATCTACTCTTAAAGTACCTACTCTTAATATCTGGTTCAGTAGTTAGTGATGCTAACTAGTGTGAGTTTGATTTTTTGAAGCATGTGAAGTGTAGGTGTAAGTAGCAGCATATGTTTAATGGAAGAGCTTCTTTCTGGCAATTTTTTAGCTCAATTTCAGTCTATAGAAACTTTGATATTTATAAAATTGTGTTTATATTCAAGTTTTTAATATAAATAATTTAATTAATAGATAGAGTCATTCAAGAGGAAAGATTTAGTATATAACTAGGTTTCCGCCCGCGGCTTCGCCCGCGCAGTCAAAGAAAAACCCGCATAGTTCCCGTTCCCGTTGGATTTTCGGGATTGCGTTATTTTCCTGGGATAAAAAGTAGCATATGTCCTTTCTCGGGTATCAAAATATCTCCATATTAATTCAATTATTATTTGCATCCAGGCATTTAAAAAGAGAATATACATCCACCTTAAAAAGTCGGCAAAACATCTTCGGACACGTCTTTAGATGCCTATGGGCAGCCCATAATGGGCTGTGGAATTGTTTACCATCAGGCGATCCACATGCTCGTTTGCCTTCTTTCATATAAAAAAATAATAATGTAAAAGCCTTGGAATAGAAAACAAAATATTTGAAAAGTCGAGTCTCAGAGTTAAACATATTTATATTGACACTCAGATCAAATTCCTCTACACGCTATAAAAGTCATAAACAGAAATGAAGCGTAAACTATCCCAATCTCGATCATACACTATACAGCGTTGACGAAATAATCTAAAAATGTATAACAGAAACGAGCGAACCTCAAAAAGGTATTTCATATGAAATGGAAACATTACTGAAAACTCAATTACCTCTACGCATTGAATGAACAAACATGATTCAAAGGAAAGTGTATTTGATCTCAACTTCAATTTAATCTACTCGGTGGTTACAAAGAGTAAAGAATAGGAAAAAGGTCGAACAAATACTTTGTCTAGCAATCAGACGGTAACTCAAACATGAGTCGTCGTATTCAATTAGCCGAAGTTGGACTTTGAACTTTGAAGAATGGTTACAGTAAGGTTCGCCACCTCTGGATAAGCGGCAATTAGCTTATTGGCTGTTTTTGCGACTTTTCAAGGATCCGAACGATTAGACTTGTAATGTACAAGTACAATTTTGTAGGTAACTTAATTCTGCACTGTAATAATTCAGTTGTTATTAAGGTTAAATTATAAGTAGTAATAGTGTTCTTGTTGTTTACTATATGTACTATTTTCGTTTTATAAACGTGAAAATAGTATAACTTTTAAACTTTCTTTGTTTATCTTGTAATAAGTGGTTTTATGAACAATTTAAATTCTTTCATATCATATACATACCTATTATAATAATTTACGAAAGATAAGACATTTTTCTGTAATGAAAACGAAACTTTAATGACATGAAAATATAGGTATTTTTCGGATAAACATACGCCCCCGTACTAGTCTATACTAATATTATAAAGAGGAAAGGTTTGTATGTATGTATGTATGGATAGATTTCACGCATAAACTACTGAACCGATTATAATGAGATTTATCACACATACAGAGGGTAACTTGGATTAACACATAGGATAGGTTTTATCCCGGAAATCCCATGGGAACGGGAACTATGCGGGTTTTCCTTTCAACGCGGGCAATGACGCGGGCGAAAAGTGATAATACGAATGAACTCTATATATATTATAATAGTTCTGTTTAATTACGTGTTTTAATTAATAGATCTTAGTATAGATTGCTATTGTTAAACATTAGAAGAGTTTAAAACTGATCTAGAAAGGAGTTATAATAAAATTAATACTTATGGAGAAATTCTTAATATAGCCTTCACAATATAGCCTTTGGGCTTAATTATTATACAAGCCAAATGAAAATGTTTCTATGATTCTATTAAAAAAAAAATTAATGACAACATAAAATCCACATGTTTTCGATTACGAACGTGACTGAAATAAAAAAAAACGACGTGTGACACTCGGGGACTGCAGAGCTATCGCATGCCTATGCTATGCCTTCAAGCAAAACCTCCGCCCGTCGGAGTGGGGAGTGTGAAGTTTTTTCGTTACGGAATTTCGGTCCCCGCGCTCAAGGCCCGCAATACAAGCTATGCAATAGCTTAAAAAAAATATTCATCTCAATAACGCAACAAGAAAAAATTATCATAATTATTATCATAAATAATTTTAAAACATTACGATACATCTTTACCTAACCAAAGGTTTAACATTTAATGAAGGCGCACATTAGTAATATAGGTCGCCAATAAACCATAATGTGCTTTCCTGTTCATAGAATAGAGTGCTTTTCAGAATAATCTGATACTTGCGATTGAAGACATGTAAATATCCCAATCCCACTTTGAGGGTTCCAAAAATAGCGCTTATTATGGAACTCCCGAGATAACAAGCTTTGCAGAAAATTACTACGAACTTGTAGGTACATAAAATTTAAAGTAAATTTCTAAATGAACTTAAGTTTACTGCTTATTGTTAATTTAAGTGACAAAAGGGAGACATCTTCGGAGATTATAAAATAATAGATTATTAAAAAAAATGTGTGCGTGTACTACTTGTGTACTAGTAAGCACACGTAAGAAGTGAAACTTCTTTATGATCTTATTTTTCAAAAAAAATTTACTTTATGCAACTTTACTGAAATACGTCGAATCACGCGTGGTAGGGATAAGAAAAAGATGGCGCGTAGCGGAAAAATGTCACGCGTAACCATAGCGCGTAACGAAAAAATGTTACACTAAATTTTTTCCAACCCCGATAAAGAAGTTTCACTTCAATTATGGTAACTTGAATTAGATTAACGATTTTAGTTATTGCATATTATTATAGTCTAAACCAGCTATTTCAAATGCCTGATACCTACATTAGGTATCAAAGTATTGTGAACACTGGAGATATGCGAGACATTTTGATCGAATATTGTGATTTGCCTCAAAATCAGATTTGGATTTGAGTCGTATAACTTTAAAATTTTAAAAACACCTGATCGAAAATTTTCAAAGTTCAAGTTCAGAGTTTCCGAAGATTTTCCTTATATAAAAATACTAGCTTACCGCCCGCGGCTTCGCCCGCTTTGTCTAAAACCTAATAAATTATATACTAAAACCTGCTTCTTGAATCACTCTATCTATTAAAAAAACCGCATCAAAATCCGTTGCGTAGTTTTAAAGATTTAAGCAGACAAAGGGACAGAGAAAGCGACTTTGTTTTATACTATGTGGTTTACATATTGTTATGGTTTACATTCACATTCTCTATACAGTCAATATTTATTTCAATAAAAAAAAACAATGTTTTCAAAAAAAAAATATTTTGTCCATCGAATAAAAGTTATGCATCAATGAGCCTGTTCGTGAAACGTGTTTTGAAAGTAAATATTTTCATAGATTTTTATTGTAGTTAAATCATTTGTAAAACGTTAAACATTGAATATTTTATTTGTTTATGGATTTTTGTGTTTATTTTAAATTCAAGCATCATACATCAATTACATGCTTCGCTTTGTACAAATACCTAATATTTTTTTTTTATACTTGCAATATATTTACTTAAATATTGTTTAGTTTAATGATTAATTTGTTCTATTTTTCTTGATAAAGAATTAGTGACAAATATCTATTGATATATTATATTTTTTCTTATATTTATAACTGTTTAATACATTTTTGTCTCATTAATTTACATAATAATATTATGTTTTATAATTTAAACGTTGTCTACCATCAGCACTAATTTTATAAATAAGACGCTACCCTATCCTCCTCTATTTTTATTGAAGTGAAATTTCTTTAAGCTCGATGAGAGTAAAATATCACGCGTCATGGTAATACCGTCACGAGTAATGGCGACAATTTTGGTATACCTATTTGAATCTTGCCAAAGAAGTTTCACTTCTGACACGTTTGCTCAGCACACACACTCTTTTTACCCTTCCTATTTATTGACATACATTAAAACATAATACAATAAAACATAATTCACGCAACATAATTCATAAAACATATATATGTATATAAACAAAATTATCCACCATTTTATTTCAACCAAAACCCAAGCATATGAATTGTTTATCATATCATTTACTTGATTCATGGCCATCGAAAAGAGTTCAAGATTAAAGTGAATAAAGGTCCAACATTATGTTAATCCCTAGAGGGCTATAACCAATACTTGGCTGACCATACGAGATATATCGACATTAATCTATTGCAAATTGCAGATATAAAGTATTCTAGATATTTGCCACTTATTTATTACTAGGTTTCCGCCCGCGGCTTCGCCCGCGCAGTCAAAGAAAAACCCGCATAGTTCCTGTTCCCGCGGGATTTCCGAGATTGCGTATAAAAAGTAAAAAAAAGTAGCCTATGGAGGTATTTTGATACCAGAGAAAGGTCTCTGGTATCAAAATATCTCCATACCAAATTTCATGAAAATTGGTTCAGTAGTTTAGGCGTGATTGAGTAACAGACAGACAGACAGAGTTACTTTCGCATTTATAATATTAGTATGGATGGTTCCTTATATAAATAGGCTATATGGTCGGTTATATGTCATAATACGAGAGAACCCTCGTATCGTCAAATACAGGGAAAGTTGCGTGGGGATGGTCGTTACAATATTCAATCTGACAAACAACTTAAAGACGTGTAAAGATTATAAATTAATAAAACATCTTCAATCTTTATAACAAAACTTATATACCATAAAAGAGTTCATGGAAAGTTCAACTGGAACGGACCATTAACTCCTTTATGGTAACTAATTTGCATGCTATATTGTATTGGCTGAACATATTTGTACTTTATATAATTGTATCACCATATTGTAGTAACTCAGGCCCCGGAACCACAGACACAATAGAAAATCTATTGTGTCTGGGACCGATCGGGCCGCTTGGAGCTCAAATGGGTTAATACCATGTTGAAAGCAAAATAAAGATTTGTTAATTTGAAAACAAATCACATTATGTTTAAGTATATTTACTTCAGAAGAGCGTTAAGTCTAATTTAGAATGTAATACTGGAAGTACCAAATATAGTAAGATTTTCTTAAAAACGTATAATATATTGATGATAGTAGTTACTAATTAGACTTTTTAGGAGCTCCTAGTAAATGAATAGTTTAAAATGTATGTTGAATTGCAAATCATGTTTGAGCGTTTCGTGGGTACAGTGGTTGATGCATTAGCATAGAATCGATTAAACCGGTATTTAACTTTTGGTGTGACGATGCAACAAACTAAACTAATTTCAAAATACTTTAATTTTTAAAGAATGCATTAGTTTTAAGATTTACTATATTATAATAGCCGCTTGTTTCTACTTTAAAAAATGATGTTCGGTAATTATTTGCCTTGTTAGTTGTAAATAATTTAAAAAGTCATCCAAAAGATTTCGCGTTAAATCAAGACAAACATACAAATCTTCCCATTTTAATTGTATATATATAGATTCTATTCATTTTCTTTGTTGTCTTATCTCGCTACTCTAGCTCTTTGTATCCATCGATAGGTCCATGTCAATACGCTAATAAAATGATAGATGAAGGAGTATTCGTCTGAATATATTTGTCTAATGATCGGATAAACCCAACCAAATTGTTTGGGAAGTTGTTTTAAGTTCAGAAGATTAATCTTTTGAGGGTTTTTTTTCAAAGGATTATTAGTTAAATGTTATAAAACTAACCTTTGAAAAAAAACCCTCAAAAATTTATACCGATTGTCTCATCATTTTATAGGTATGGTTTTTAATATAATATGTCCGTTATCATGATAAAAAAGGGTACGAAATAATGTGTCGAAATGTGATAAATAAGCTATCAGGGACTTCATAAGACATAAACACTTGTAACACAAGGAGTGTTACAAGTGTTTATGGGCGGTGGTGACCACTTAACATCAGGTGGCCCACCTGCTCCTTTGCTTGCTCTGACATAAAAAAAAAAAACACTACACCAATTATTTGGGAAGGTTATATCTAAAGCTCTTCATAGTTTAAGCCGAGAATGCATACGGAACCAATTTTGTAACACAATCGGTACGAACATCACCCAGTATGTCTTGTGGTAATCATAAATCAACTGTTATTATGTTGACTGTGATGGACACAGTGTTTCGTAGGTTTATAGTAAAGGCTGTGGTAAAGGATAAATATCAATTTAGAAGAAAAGATGAACAATGGAAGGCGGAACAATTATCGTCTATATATGTTTTAGGGCTCGTAAGGACGAAATAATGATACATTATGATAAAACACATGCGCGAAAAAAGTGTGAAGTATTATTAAAGACCTGTTTTCTTATAATTATAATTAAAATTATTATATATTATACTAGCTGCGCTCCACGGTTTCACCCGCGTGGCTCCTCTCCTTTTGGTATTAGCGTGATGATAATATATAGCCTACTAGCTTTTTACCCGCAGCTTCACCCACGCAGTCAAAGAAAAACCCGCATAGTTCCCGTTCCCGTAGAATTTCCGGGATAAAACCTATCCTATTTCCCGGGGTAAAAAGTAGCCTATGTCCTTTCTCGGGTATCAAAATATCTCCATACCAAATTTCATGCCAGTTTGTTCAGTAGTTAAGGCGTGATTGAGTAACAGACAGACAGACAGAGTTACTTTCGCATTTATAATATTAGTATGGATAGCCTTCCTCGATGAATGGGCTACCTAACACCTAAAGAATTTTTCAAATCGTACCAGTAGTTTCTGAGATTAACGCGTTCAAAGAAACAAACATCCAAACAAACTCTTTAGCTTTATACTATTATAAAAAATATTTCCTTCTTTCACTAAACTATTTAATTAAATTATCATTTTCACAAATATATTATGAAAATAATTATAATTTCATATGAACCTAGATCCAATTTGATATCAATATTAAATTCCTAATTAGCTAAATTGCAATACAAACTTTGCAAGTAATCCACAGATAAACCAATGGGATTATATTTGCCAGATTGTAATAATAAATTTTAATCTATACATTATTATCCCACTGTCCTCGCCATGATTCATTTATTTTAATTAAAACCGCAGTATAAATTACAAAATTAATCATGATTAGTGATTTTGTTGTTTTGCGATATGGAGTCTTTTGGTGAAAGGAAGTTTTTATAATATTATAAAGGGGTTTCTCAGATTGCTTACCTTATATTTTTGTGAGTGTAGAGAAAGATTATAAATAATTATATATATGACTATAGATAACAATCATGAACACTGTATTTTCTTGTGTTTGATTTTACGCGGGTATATATTTAGGTATTAAAGATTTTAACAGATTTTAAACGCAAATTATTCATCGAAGCTGTGGGTTATGTCGGATTCTTACCGACTAAAACCCCACTGTGTTCCATCCAGCCGCTTTAATGCCTCATCATTAAAGCGGCTCGATGGAACACAGTACCGCGGGTATTGGTTGGTATCTTCCGCGAAACATACTGATAAACTAAATATAATTTATCAGTATGGTAGGTGTACTGTACAGTAGAATAAAATATGCAAAAGCAAGTAATAAGTAGATACCAAAGAACCCTTCTCACAATGTCGATTAGAATCAAACATGCAAACACAATAGTTTCTAGAAGATCTCATCTTTAACAATACAATGCAATTGCACTACGAACTGTATAATGTATTCATACGAAATCTATGTTAAATCTAATCTATTTTATAACTAAGATCTCACTCTGGTTTTGCTTAGATTTTTGTAAGGTATAAGGTAATAGCTATAATGTAAGCGAAGACAAATCCAACAAAGAAACAATAATTAAAATCCATTTAACCTTTCTCAAGTTCTCGAATTATAAAGGTAAGTGTTCTAACTAGAAAAAAAAATTTAAATCGAGTTTCATCTAACACAAATTTACTTTTAATTTATATAAAAGTATTCCAGTTTAAAAACTTTTTTATCCAGACTAGTACACGAGTTAACCCATTGTGCCCCGAGCGGCCCGATCTGACCACGACACAATAGATTTTCTATTGTGTTGATTCCTGGGGCTTAGTTATTAATAAAACATTCGTTTGCTTTTAGGGTTTGCTTTATTTTTAACCGACTTCAAAAAAAAGGAGGAGGTTATCAATTCGGCCGGTATATTTTTTTTTTTTTTATGTATGTACACCGATTACTCCGAGGTTTCTGAACCGATTTACGTGATTCTTTTTTTGTTCGATGCGGGATGGTGTCGAATTGGTCCCATAAAAATTTTATTCGGATAGGCCCAGTAGTTTTTATTTTATGAGCATTTTTGTATGTAGGTATTTGTAAATTTTGCAAGTGCAAGTTTGAAGTCGGTTGTTTTTAACGCAGTATTTATCACTTGTTACCTATAAAATAATATGGATCTACGCTACAAGTATTTTAGGGCTATTTCCAGTTGACAAGCTTTTTGTTAGACTGTTAGCTACGTTACAACCGAAATAACTTGTTTTATTCGTATTTAATGGAAGATAGTCGATGTGGCTAGTAGTGAATGCTTTTAATTGTTATGCATAAAATAGTGAGAGCTTAATGTAATTTATATATTCTATAATATAGATAATAGTACCTATATTATAATCAGTCAATATTGAATATTTATTATAGATGAAATATTTAAACATTTTCAACTACTTACAACCAACAACAAAAGTCAAACAATCCCTAAATCAAAACCTGTTGAAGCCCAATTACTAGTCTACCTCTACCACAGACAGAGGTCTGTTAACTTAGTGTAGAGACACTAAGTTAATAAACGATAGTTATGTTTGTTACACCCATAATATTGACGAAAGTTGAATGATATGAACTTTAATACATTGTTTCATTACAACTTCCACCTCCTTCGCCTATATTCGGCAAGTTCAGCATCGATTTTATCTTTGAGACACTGACACAAATTACGCTGTCACAAACAATATGTCATGAAACACGTCGTTAGAGAAAAAGAAATGTTTTGATCAATGTTTGTCTGATAAAATAATGTGATAAACAATTGTGGTTATGTGCTGGTTGGTTGCGAGATGATGATATTTCTTTGGTACTTGGTATCGAATGTTTGGACGTTTATTCGATGTCACACAGAGAACACGGGAGGAGTCAGAAAGTAAGAAAGATAATTACCACTTGTAGAAATAAATTGTTGCGGTTTTTAGATTCTGGTAGAAAAGTGGAATTATCTAAATTTTTATAAATACAAATCGGTCACGCCTATCATGCCCTTCTATCGCGGGCCTTGAGCGCGGGGACCGAATCCAGAAATTACGTAACGATAAACCTCACGCTCTCCACTCCGACAGGCACGGAGGTGTGGCTTGAAGGCATGCTATGCAATACTTTTACCGCGGCAGTCCCCGAGTGCTACACGTTTTATTACTTCTTTATGAGTATAATTGAGAAATGAAATATCTTCTGTTTGGACTTTGTAAGGAAACTTCGCTAATCAGCTGACAGATTTCCATACAAAGTCCAAATTTTTTTCTACGAATTCAGCAAAGTTGTAGAACAAAAGTTGTTCAGTTTCATGAGTAGAAGCTCCTGTCTAAATTTGTCAAATGTCACCTTGTATATTACACATTTACCGCGCTATTATATTCTCATGGTATTTTCTTTGACTACACGCTTGTACTCGCCCCATGAAATAGAATACACAGTTAAAAAGCACCTATTGTAATGAGATCTTCTTCCAGGTGGAAGCAGAAAGAGGCGCGCAGAGCTCATCGCCTGCCCTGCCACTCTGCCCCTCGGGCAAACCTGATGTTGACATACAACCTCTACTCGGAGAAGGTGAGTTCTAAATGATACGATTTTATACATAAAAAAGCGTGAGTGTGAGAATACGTGTCAGAAGTGAAACTTCTTTGGAAAGAGTCAAAGATACCATAATCGACGCCTTACATCGGCATGACGTGCCGGTATTGCATTAATCTCAACGCGCCTAAAGAAGTTTCACTTCATAAATATAGATCGAAAGTATAGATTTAAATGATATGTGGTGATCAATTGTATGCCAGATAAAAGTATTAGAAGTTTGTTAAATAATTTGCTAAGATGTTAATGAAAAATAGGCGTTAAGATTTATAGAAGTTCCTTTGAATAACGGCATGTTTTTTATTGGACATATGATTGCACCTGTCGCGTGTACGCACAATAAATATTATAATATAATTATACTAGCTTACCGCCCGCGGCTTCGCCCGCTTTCTCTAAAACGATTTGAGATTAAATCTACCCTATCTCTCAAGTTGGATCGAACTGCACATGTTGTGCGAATTTTATTATAATCGGTTAAGTGGTTTAGGAGTCTATTGAGGACAAACATTGTGACACGAGATTTATATATATTAAGATATATTAAGATGTATATTGTATAACTTGCTATGTTGATTGGGAAAATTATTCGATTTAAAAGTAAATTCAAATTTCGAAAAATATTTCACACTGAAAGTTTGTTTTGTGACGTAATACCTTTTTGTATTCAAAATAAAAATTTCATGTACCTACTTTTACTCTTATAAAGCCAGTTCATAAAATGAAATGAATATTAATACCTACAATGGCATCCATAGGCGGTCTTTACATAATACATCAACCACTCAAGATCCTAAATTAATGTAAAAGAAAATATTTGAATTACTAATCAAGGAGAAATCTCGGAAGGTGGCGTTTTAGCCAATAAATGGAACATCGCAAGTTGAAATTCGAGTCGAATTTTTTTTTGCATACGTAATTCGTAGGGATGAGTAAGATTTGATAGACACGGTTATAAAAATTTTTGTTAGAGATGTTAAGAAGTTTAAAACATGTGTATTGATATTATTGATACCTCATAAAAAGTTAGATTTCAGATAACATAACAAAATGATATTAATCATCGACAATCAATATATCGACCGTCGGTGTATACAGGCCCACTATTGGTATACTAAGCACGAGTGGACTTGTAGTTTTGCATACACAGATCCCGTAAAAAATACTTAAACCACAAAATTACATCAAAAATTGTTTGCTAAATTTTTCCTGAAAATCCATGATTTCTTCTCTAGCTTCGTGCAGCCGGCATATACCGCTTCGCTAATGTGAGCATTTTGTCTATGAAAACATAATCTTAAACGATAGGTCACGTGCTGGTAGCAAAACTGGGTGGGTTGCTTGTTATGGGTGTACACATAGAGTTTTAAGATTGAAAAAAAAAACTGCGTCTAAAATTTTATAAGTATTTTTTACGTACTCAACGTATGCAAAACTATAACTTCCTTTGAGCTTAGTATACCACAAGTGGGACACCTTGTATGTTTAAGTCGAGTGTATGCATTGATTTTTGATCCTTGACTTCATTGCATGTATCAATCGGCTTCAATCCTGAACTGTCTCCTACACTCATTAATCCAGACAACCTTAAGACTACAAAATTGTTGCTGATTGTGCTGTTGATTCTAGTCTTAGCACAATAGTCCATTTTGAATTTGTCTGAATATTATGTCCACTCGCTCTTGTGATCAAGCTCTAGATGCAACTGTTGAATATAGAATACTTCAGACTTGCAATCCTATATCAGCATACTGCCCTAGAATAAAATACTGTAGAAGAATAAATTGATATTCTATACTCGCCCACTCTTGTGAGGACGCTTCATGAATGTAATAACTTTGAGCTACATCTAGGTTCTTGCAGTGGCTATTGATCAGAGACTGCAGTCTCCATACATTATGTATTATAGGCGTAGTATTAGATTAATAGAATCTAAACTATTATACGAAATATACCCCCACTTAGTTTGGAATTTAGAGGCACAATTGTGTAGGATTCTCTGAAATTTATCGGGCTTTAATATATGCCGTCTTCTACGAACTCGGTCTAATAGAGATGCGAGAACTATTCAATATACGTGTTCCGTTTAAAAACATATTGCATATACATCGCTTTCGAGATACATACCTTAACCAATATATTTCCTCAATTTCGAGTTCCTCAAATTGGTTCGCTCTGTTACAATGCTAGGAAATTTAACATTTTTATCGTTTTTGCAGTTAATTAAGACGGGTATTATAAAGGTTGTTCCACGTAACTGCATTCATTGGAAACACAGCTTTTGTGTTACACACGATACAATATTAAGACATTTCATACGTTTTATGTAATAGAAGATTTTAATAGATAACAATTGGAAATACCTACTTAGATTTAAAAGTGTTTATAAAGAGTATTATTGGAATAAATAAAGAGGTTATGTCGGTTCCTTTGTTGGCATTTATTATAATCTGGTGTAAAAGTAAACATTTAAATTATGTATTCATGAAAGTATAATTCTCACGAAAGCTTTAATTATTTATTTTCATAGACTTAGGTATTGAAAGTCTTATTCGGATGAATTAATATCACTCGACAATGTTAACTTTTCAGCCTGTTTGGACATATTGCGCATATTAAGTTTGAATTAATATTTTTTCGTACTAATTTATGGCACTGCATTGAGAAGAGAGCGAAATAAAATTTAAATGTATAGTATAATGTATAGTAAAATTTAAATAAAATTTAAATGTAAAGTACGTCGCAAATATGTTGATAGTAACTTATTTTGAAAAGCAAGGTCATAATATATAATTAATTTCATTCGTGCAATGTTGGTTGCGGGGGGATTATATGGAAACATAATACAGTAAAAGTTAACATTCAAATGTGCTGTTTGGCAAGCACTCCTGTTGAGCTTAAACTTTGCCTTTTGTTGTGTTTGTACTGATGCAACTAGAGAAATACTAAATATTAATTTGGAAATGGACAGAGTGAGATTAAAACTGGGGTCGCCATTTAAATAATTACATTTTAAACAGGAACAGAGGTGGTGTTATTGTATTTGTTTAGACATTGTACACTCAAAGGGGGTGCCATCTCGTTACATTAGGTTGGTACAATAATTCATTCCGTATTTTTTGTTTTGTAGATGGGCGAATCTCAGAATATCTACCTTATAATTAAATAAATTAAAAATAATTAATTAAATTATTAGAAAAAAGATCTCGATTGTAGTTAATATTGTCTCACTCTATAGTCTGCTAATTAACATAATTCTTTACTATTATAAATGTCTTGTACTTACCAATAGTTAGCTTGTATTGATCTTCGATAACATTAGTTCATTTAATATGAAAATCACGAACCATATTCTTTTACTTAGGACACAAAATTTCTTCCACGAAAGCCGAACGACACCAGCACAACCACACATTTTAAACGACACAATCCGTTTAGTTCAATTACTAGTTCACGTGTATTTCAATCGTATAAGTAATCTAGGTTTTAAGTGCTCAAACGTGGAAAGACCTATACAGTATTCGTTACCACGCATGAAAGAGTGCACATTTCATATTTAAACATTGAAATCCCGAAAAATGGAGCGTGCTCCTGCTTAATCTGAGCAATCGCGCTGTGTCAATATTAGATTTACCTGTAGCAGGTAAACTGCGTTGATCGGTTGGCATTCACCAACTATCACGTTCAACTGTTGAATGAAAGAGGCGTTCACGTTGTGAGAAAATGTTTTCAATGTCACAGATTCTTTGCACATATTTTACACGTGCGTTTGAATATTCGGGTAACAATTAGGTAACATAGTTCAGTTAGAAATTACTAACTGTATTTTAATTTGAACCCAGAAATCTACTACTTATACCAAAATAAGTCGGGTTTTCCTTCCTGACGCTGTAACTCCAGAACGCAACAACCGATTTCCACGGTTTTGCATTCATTGGTAAGGTCTTGGGCTCCCTGAGGTTTATAGCATAGAAAAAGCTGGTGGCGAAACGGAGTTCGCCCGGTTTGCTATTTATATTTAGAAATTTCCATTTGTTGTGTAAAGATGTGATACCATTAATTGAAACGATGGCAATCCACAAGGCTTAAGAAGCTTTTTTCTTCAGTACTTTAAAACACCAAAATTTGAAACGATTCATTCTTAAACTTATATTTATTAGTAGTTACATCTATTACCTACCTTGTGTTCTCGTTTTTTTGTTTTTTTAGATTAACTGATAGTTGTCTGTAGATTATAGCTACTGAGAAAAGGTAAGAACAATTGCCGTCACAGGCTTAGAGCATTCGCGTTAGCAGAATCCCTACTTCTTAATGATTAACTCTATTACAAACAAAATCACTGCACTGCTTAGTTCCACATAAGTTTAATAAGTACAGAGCGTGTCATTTCGCTTCGCTCATCACAAGTGTGTTCGTAAAAGCAGTACCAGCATCAAATATTCAGTGATTAAATTCCGCGAGCAAGTATCGATGGTATCTAATGGAAATAAATTTAATTTAAGCATTCTCTTTCAGTATCGGATACCTATATACAGCGACATCAATGTATCTGAGTAATATGTTTTAAATGAAGGGGTGGAGATTTTTATTGTGTAGATTTTAAAGGCTAAAGGATGTTGCAAAAGTTATTGAAGTTATCAATTCGTAGCTACCGTTGTAATAATATTTTTAGGGTTTTTCTAGTTACATCCTACTAATATTATAAATGCGAAGTTTTGTGAGGTTGTGTGTGTGTGTGCATGTGTGTGTGTTTGTTACTCTTTCACGCAAATACTACTGAACCGATTACAATAAAATTTAGCGAACATATAGAGGGTAACTTAGATTAACACATAGGGGTATATTTAGATTTATCCCGGCAGTTTTCTCCTGGAAATCCCACGGGAACGGGAACTATGCGGGTTTTCTTTTGAAAACGCGGGCGAAGCGGCGGGCGGAAAGCTAGTATTCATATAATAGGAAGAATGACAGGAAAATAAATACTTATGAAAAAAGGCTCTAAATGTTTAATATATTTTAAGTTCCCATTGTCAGATCTACCAGATAATATTATGCACTCATATTTAATTTCACGATATTCGGCCAAGGAGGCGGAGTTTAACACAAACACCGTGACACCAGTACCTATTTTTAGATTAGAAAATAAAGCGACCACTTTTTTGTTGACTGTAAAGTAACTTTTCTTTTAAATTCTTCTTATTTATAGCAATGGTTTGCAGTGAACCAAGTCACAGACGGGCAGCTGGTTTAGTATAAATTGAGAGCTATTGTGGCTACAATCGGTGACCGGCGCACAAGTCAGGAAGCGGTGTTGGCCGTCCTTTCTATATTGAGAGGCGGGAAATGCACTGCTCTCGATATTCATTTCACTTTAGCTTCTTCTTGCTCCTTTTATTATATTTTATCTGATTCAATAAGCTTCTAGGTGTATCTTAAGAGCTATTTTATTTCTTTTGTAGAAAGTTCGCCGTACAACTAATGATTAGTATCGTTTTATCGAAGGATGCAAAGAAGATCAAGAGATTTACTTTTGGATGACTCATAAAACATTTTAATTGTTTTATGTTTAACATTATAGCCAAATTATTTCGCACATCTCCAAGATTTATTCCGAACAATTTTATCGTGACACATTAAGCGCCTGTAAATTATCTTGTTCATATTTAAGTTCGTTTCAAGCCAAAGAAGCATGAATTAACATAATTCACTGTTAAAGACGCTAATAAATTACGTAAACCAGGAATGTTACTATACAATTCGGCTCAACAAATCACTGAGGAATTTTTAATTTAGAACCCAAATAAATCTCTAGCTGATAATTTGTTATAATCGTAAATAACTTCCTCCACTCCACAGGTATTTAGAACGAATTACTCTTGAACTAAGTACTGAGGTAATAGTAAAATAGCAATAAAAACATGGTTTAAGTAGTTACTAATTATACAATTATACATTGGCTTTTAAACTCACTCCCTTTTTATGTTAATATTAATTAATTTATGAAATTCTGAAGAGTTCAAACGACACATGATGAAGCCTTCTACTAACATGTTACTATTCATATTCTAAACTAGCTGCGCTTCGCGGTTTCACCCGCGTAGCTCCGCTACAGTTGCTCTTAACATAATTATAGCCTATAGCCTACCTCGATAAATAGGCTATCTAACAACGAAATAATTTTTCAAATCGGACCAGTAATTGCTGAGATTAGCGCGTTCAAACAAACAAACTCTTCAGCCTTATAATAATAATATTAATATAGATGAAGCTGAGTGCTATGAAACATTGATTAAAAGTACATAATGTGATATGAAAAATATTGAAAAGTACGTTGTATCAAACACATTGGAAAGAACTCAAAGGCCAGCGCGTAAATCTCGTGAGTGATTGGTTCACAATGTCATGGGGGATTTGTTAAAAAATTGCCTGTTTTTGGGATGACAGTGGAAGTTTTTACTTAATATAATATAACAAGAAGATGTTGTTGTTGTTTCAGCTCAAAGCTCTAATGTGTTTTCTTTATTCGATACTGGTGATAATGAAGGTTGAACTGCTTTGTTTAAAAAATATAGTCTGTGATAAAATATTACATTTAATGTAGGTATGTCGCATGTGTGTTCGGATTTAGTCCATTTCGAAATAGTTGTGTATAACAGAGCTTAAAAATTAAAGACAATAATATAAATTGAACTTGATATAGTTACAAACACTAATCGATATTATAAATAAATAAATAAATCGATATTATAAATCCTCTCCTATTTCTATATCTCTCCTATTTCCTATATAGGTTTAGGTTTAAAGACATTTATTCCCATTAAGACATTAAGTCACTTACATGAGAAACTTAAATTTAAAACATAGGTATTTATAAAAAATATCATTCGTTAGTTAATTAAAAATTTAGAGTAAGTTACATACTATAAACATAAGTTTAGGTGAGGTACTCATTCATTGCATTCAAAGTTTGAGCGTGTGGTCTTCCAGGATGTGTTTCGCTAATTGTTTTTTGAATACAATGAATGAGTTTACACTTTTTAATTTGCTTGGCAATCCGTTATAGAAACGTGCTCCCTCGTATGTTGCCGTTCGCCTTCCATAATTCGTTCGGATCTTCGGGAGGGCAAGATAGCTAGCTCGTCTATTAGGATAGTGGCGATTTGATGTTGAGAATATTATATTTGTATTTATGTTTTTATGTAGCGCTTTGTGGATGAACATACACGTATTATAAAAGTATAATTGTTTTAAATTCATTATTTTAGTATCGTCGTAGATTTTATTTGTAGAAGTTAAAAAAGGATATTTAAAAATGGTTTTAATAATTTTATTTTGTAAAATTTGTAGTGGCGCTAATTTATTTTTGTAAGCGCTACCCCATACTTCTATTAAATACATTAGGTGAGGTTTGACTAACGTGTTGTAGATGGTGTGGCGTAATTTATGAGGAATGCAAGAAGTGATATTACGCAGAGATCTAAGAAGTGCTGATAATTTATTTTTTAGGTGGTCGACGAGTGGGTCTTCACACACGCGGCCTCCGTTAGGAGGCTGCGTGGGGAATGCTGATCGGGGCGGGAAGCCCCCTGCAGCAGGTATATAGCGCCGCCCGCTAATACGGGCGGGTTACTGTGGGGGCGAACCGCCCTGTTTAGATATTTGGGGCACAGTATAGGAGACTGTGCCCGACTCGGAAGCTTTAAACCTTTTCGCATTTTGCGAAGACTCGACCGACCTGTGTTTGGTTTTACGAGCCCGGCCAGAACTTTTTAGGCCGGGGACGGACAAGGAACCCGGGAGCGACACAAAACCGATTGGTGAGGTAGGAAGCGCCAATTGCGCGTGGGGATAGGCGTGGGAGTGGCTGGGTACGTTGTGTACCGATTGTGTAGGAGTTATGCAGGGTGAGGCGACAGACGGCGCGGTAGGGTGCGCCGTCGCAGGCGGGGCTTGCGTGGGTGGGGGTATTATAAGGGATTGCGCTATTTGCGCGTGGGAGTGGATTTGGTAGGAGGGAATAGTAAGGGGCGCACAGGTTTTAGGTGGTCGATGTGATAATTCCATTTTAGAGAGCTGTCGATTCGCAAACCTAGGTATTTCTCGTGGGTTTTATGTTCTAATACAACACCGTTAATTTTAAGTGGAGCGTGTGGTGGAATAATTTTGTTCTGAGCTTTAAATTTAATATAACACGTTTTAGATATATTTATTGTTAGTAGATTGTATTGAAACCATTTATTTAATTTATTTAAATCATTTTGTGCTTGCTTTATCATGTCATGTATAGAGGGACCAAAATAAAACAGACAGGTGTCATCCGCATAAAGTGTTAGATGACCATTTAGTTTTAAATCTTGTAAATTATTAATATAAATTAAAAAAAGCAATGGGCCTAAAATCGAACCTTGTGGTATGCCACACGTAATTGGTAAGGGAATGCTATTGTAGTTATCTATTTTAACGATTTGTGATCGATTTTTTAAATATGATTTCAGCATGTCTAGTGCTTTACCAGTAATGTTAATGGATGCTAATTTCTTTATTAAAAGTTCGTGAGAAACGGTATCGAAGGCCTTTTGTAGGTCAATAAATACTCCCAAAACTAAATTTTTTGCGTCAATGTTCTGTTTTATTTTAGTAGTCAGGTCTATAGTCGCTGACAGAGTGTTACTTTTTGGCTTAAAACCGTATCCTATAGCTCTCCTATTCCTAGCTCCTGAGACACATTTATTAATGTATTTAACTAATTCAGGAGCCTTTGGATTCATAATATATAAGCTGTACCTATTTTTTAATGTCAATAAAGTTTTTTTTTATTATCTTTACCAATTTTATCCTTCTAAAGTTTACTAAATAAAATACGGTTATGCACAGGGTGTTGTCTACTTAAACCGTTCAAGGCTTAAACGGTGAATAAAACGCAGTGGCTTAATTATTCCACTTCAATAATGTGGAGGCTCGTGGCTCGTTAACATACGGGTTAGGGGTAAACAAGTAGCCGCTGTTTATTCACAAACTGTTGGCTGTTCACAAACATTGTGTAATGATGGTGTATCGGAAGAGTTAATCGTCGCTTGATAGTGGCTGAACTTCGTTTTTGACGCGTTAATGCCATATTAGGGTAAACGAGATTAACCGCAATGCAGCAAATGATGTAGATAGGTGATGTGAATTGGAGGTTAATGCTTGATAGAGTTAAAGCGAGGTAGCAATGATGTAGGTAGTGTGTATTGTAGAACCACTTGTATAATAACTTTATGAGAATCACTTTTGGCAAAGCAGGTAGGAGCAGCTGGGGGGGCCATCTGATGTTTAGCCACAACAATAGCAACCGACTTTTATTCCGCACCAGCAATTGATAGTATTTAAGTATTCTGTACAATAATTATAATAGCTTTGCTAATGACAGAAAGCTGTATACATTCATCAGAACGTTGATGAAAATCATCGGAAGTTTTCAAGTTTCAACTCATATTGATAATACTACTTATTTGTTTTATTCAATAGCATTTAATATCTTAACATCAGATGTAACAAACACCTCTTATTCGTGTATCGCACCGATAAAAATAACATACGATTTTATTACCCCATCCGCATCAAGTACATGAATTAAAATTACCATAAACGGGCCAATTTTACCTTCGCTACGGAGTTGTAAGATGAGAATAGCACCAGAATAACCATCGTGTTATCGTCAAAGGGCACCTTACGATCGCTCTGTACGACCGCGCCTGGGTAAAGGGCCAGGTAATTGTGTAATACGAATCTTTTTATATGCCCTAAATTGTTGTAACTTTACACCCTGTATACATTAGCAGCGAGCGTGGATTTTTATTGGCGTTGAATGTTGATTTTTGAATGGTTATGATGTTGGAAATTTATTTTAATTTAGGTGATCGTTTAGGTATCTTGTAAAATATAAGGACAGTATTTATTTTTCTGGTCGCAATACAGAAGTTATTAAAATGGTGTCTATTTCTATATTCAGCTACATACTATAAAATACATCAACTATATTGTCGCGACTTATTTAACTTCTTAATATTTTTGTTTCAAGTTTCAATACTATCTTCAGAAATATAACTAAATACCCTTTTTAATGCTTACTCTATAATAATCAAAAAACCTAAAAATAGATTCACTAATCCTTCAGTTAATTCAAACCTTCAAATTATCCAGCAAATTTGTTCATGCATATCTGTTAGACGTCGTATTCGATGGGTAATTCGGCCACGTTATTAGCTACCCGACAATTAACTGAATGGAAATTGGATGATTTAACGTTTCACATTTCACGTACATATTATGGTGGGTACAGACCGGTGAAACGTAACATGCAATGTGTCATGCAATGAAAGAATTCACCATACACACTGCTGCAATGTATCATGAAAGGTACACTTTGTAACAATTTCTCATAGTTTGGACGTCTTGTGCGCGCGAAATGTGCATTTCACGCCCATGCTACGAGCATTACAAGCCGCGCGCGGAGCGATCCGTGATTTGTCGGTTTTTTGAACGAACACAATTAAGGGGCAAGGAACACGAACGCGGGAGGTTCGTAGTGAATGCGTGTTAAGAGCGCGCTATGCGTCCACGCTTGCAGTGAACATGCAATGAAAGGCAGAAATTATACATTTCATGTTACGTTTCACTAGTCTGTACCCACCTTTACGCAGTACATGGCTACGATGACAGGGTGTGACATTGAAATTCAGTGCAGCTGTAATTGAATCCCTGGGTCTGAATATTCAGTTCAACCTTGTAGTTCATAGATACAAAATATGATATTTATTGCATGTTCAGTTCTATAATAATCTATTATGTTTTGTATTTTGGATCTTTCTATATCGAGTGACTAAAAAACTTGACGTCGTCAGCTTTAACGTTTGGCTATAGAGTCATTTATCAAATATTATATTGTGTGTAGTTTCCAAAGTCCCTTGCTTCATGGTATAACTTAATCTTTACAAAAAAATAAGGTAAAGTACCTTGCTCGTTCTTTCAAAATTAAGGTACTTTTCAAAAGAACTAGCATTAGCTTGAAAAGGGTAACAATAATTTTTTTGTTCAAAAATCTCGAATAATCTTCAATGGATTTTGTTGTGGTTTTCTGCATTATAAAGCATTATTTCGGCTTAAGATCTAAGCGCATGTTTCATAAAATCGGGATTACCGTATCCCCCATAAAATTACTAAGTACTAAACTTGCAATGTCCTCAATAGACAATCTAAAGTGTTGTTCCATACTGAAGTTTCAGTTAATAAAATTGCGACGAGTAGCGCTCAATCTTTGGGATTCCTAGCAAACATAATTATAAACAATTCTCCTATCGTACAGATATCGTCGAACGACATTCGCGAAACTTGAAAGGCGTTTTCGTGTTTGTATGGGATATTTCAATTTCGATCGGAGCATATATTGTGCGGTTCATTCATTCAAATTTAGTCAATAGTCTTTGTACAATACTTCCATTGACTGGCTGTACGTTGAATACGGATTTGTCTCGCGTCTGAACAATGGTTGCGATTTTACTTGGTACCGCGGGACCCAAATGATCATACGTTCTGGTTTTATTTGCGAATGTTACGATTGAATGATTGCATGTATAATTAAGCTATTGCATAGCTTCTATCGCGGGCCTTGAGCGCGGGGACCGAATCGAGAAATTCCGTAACGAAAAAACCTCACGCTCCCCACTCGGACGGGCTCGGAGGTGTGGCTTGAAGGCATGCTATGCAATAGCTTTACCGCGGCAGTCCCAGAGTGACACATGTCTTTTTTTTATGAGATGCTTGATTACGGTGGACTATTCATTAGACATTTCCTTTATTGTTTACCAGTTTTCTCACAGACGTAGGTCGTTACAACGAAAAGGCATCGTTCTAGAAAGGTACTGAAGCTTGGAGTGTTAACTGATCCTTGAATGGAACACGAACAACCTTTTGAAAGAAAGAAAGAAAGAATGAAATTTTTATTTTCCATTTAATTTTAAAATTAATTAAGAGCTACGTTACTATTGTTGTGATATTAAATTCCACTTTATTAGACAACTAATAAAGATAAATGAAATACCACATTCCCTCACATGTGAATTGTCAGACACAGAAGCTAATTAAAAGACTATTTTCACCCGTTCCCTTTCTTTGCAACTTAATTTAAATTTGAAAAGTTCCTTAATTAAATGTTTAACACGCTGGGAACAAACGACTCTCACCTTAAGCGTCGTTAATTTATCTTTTAAAGATAAAATAGATGGTGATGGATTACACATTTAGATCAGTATATTATCATCATCATCAGCTCTCATATGTTCTCACTACAAGAATACAGTATTTCTTATAAGTGTAACAAAAACTTAGGACCGCATTTTACGAAAGCTGACACACTTACTGAAATTTGCCACACTTATAGTTCATGTTATAGAGAAGAAAGAGTATTTTTTTTAATAATACATGAAATATATTATATAAAAGTAAAAAAGCATTACACGCGCTCATATACACACTACTCTCTTGTTTATTGTTCATGTTGGAATCTGACCACTGGGTACAGGGTAACCCCTGTTTAGTTTAGTAACCCCTAGTTTGATCAGTTAAACGTATTTGAATTTACCTATTTGTTACTGAAATAGGCCACACTAATTATTGTAGACAATAAGAAGACGGCTAAAACAAGCAGTATAGGTAGTACCTACCTATATCCTACTAATATTATAAATGCGAAAGTTTGTGAGGATGGGTTCATGGATGGATATTTGTTACTCTTTCACGCAAATATTACAGAACCGATTATGATAAAATTTGATACGTAGGTAGCTGAAGACCAGCTAATTAGACCTAGACTATACTTTTTATCCCGTAAATCTTATAGGAACGGCAACTATGCGGGTTTCTCTTTTACCGGCTAAGCTAAAACGTAGCCAAAAACACGGCCTAAACCGCGAGTGGAAAACTAGTTCAACCATAATTAGTAATTGTTCTTCTCCCTGTAGACACTGGAGGCGACCCTGGTGGCGGCCCCAGCGCAGAAGACGATGAGGACGACGAAAAAAACTGCTGCGAGTCCTGCATCAAACTCTGCCCAGGACCAGTACAGGAACTCTGCCTCTCCCACCGATTTGACAACCTGAACGTGAGTATACCTTTTTTTTGTAAGTGGGGAAGAAGCCGTGGGTTATGTCGGATTTCTACCGACCAAAACCCCACTGTGTTCCGTCAAGCCGCATCAATGACAGGGCCACGGGTATAGGTAGAATTCGTCCGTGACCAATGTGAGTATACCTAGATCTTATCTATAGAAGTTGTTACGTCGAAATCTACTAGGGAAGCATCGTCAGTATTATCTAACTGATTTTATGAAAAGGAAGCCAACATCTGCCTTGAAGGCATCATTATAAGGAAAGTTTCATGTCGATGTAGGTTTCTTGCTTATTGTTAGTGTTTTTTGGGCAATAAAAATTTACAATCTTGTAACGATCAACTACTTTGCTTCACTCATATAATTATCCTTATTTAATATAACATATGTGACTGATGATCATAATATTATAATTATGAACCAAGCTATGGTATTAGCGAAAACTGTAAACTACTGAAACTCACCCGTGTAATTCCAAAACCGGCGACTGGACAAAATTACACGCTCGTTCAATGATCAAAAGCGTGGAATATTCGTTTGATAATACTAGAAATGTTCTTACATTTCACTTTGACGGTAATATTGGATAATATCCTTTGATGAACGTTTCGATTTTGCGAAACGCGTCACTATATTATGCATCGATGTCCACAAAATGACCACATTCGAATGATATAATTGTCTGCTTGTGGGTGTATCGCTTCCATATCAGAATTCAGTTACTGATGCTCAATATTTTAGGCATATGCCAATATATACGGTTTAAAATTTTGTATTAGGTTATTTAAAGAGTGTAAGAATAATATTTTCAGGTCTCCATATTTTGTATATAAATATCTCATCAAGTACTTAACAGATGAATTAGAATGTGAGGACAAAATTGTTGTAAAAATGTCCTAAAAGCTTAGATTAGCTATTTTTTACTATGTTATAAAAATGCTTACGACAAAATAATTAATTTGAAAAAATCAGTAAATTAGATTGAAGTAAGATTTGTTACTTGGGTATATTACAAAATATACTTCAAAAAATCTACCAAATGGTACCTAATGCATACATACCTTCACAATTTAAAATTATTTTTTACTGTATTTTGTACTACATAATATTATTAAAATGATTCTCCTTTGCTAAAATTTGGCTAATATCTTATTTCCATGTTGATTAATTTTCTCCCTTTTAATATTAATTTACACTCCACAATTTCAATAATAATAAATAATGTTTAACGTTCGTTACGTTTTTTTAATTACAATTGAAACAAAAAGTTTTAACTACAAAAAGTTCCAATTGTAATAAATAAATAATGTTTCAACAATCAGTTAATACCCACAAAATTGATAATAAAAATTTGTGGCATATTGTCGGCCGTTGAGGGTTTATGACCCATTAAATTACATAATATCAACAACATTTATTGGCGTAATAACATCAGGAAATGATGATATTATTTCATTTAAAATGAATTTTGTTGCGAGTTTGAAAAATTGTGGTAATAGATGTTCTAAGAAGCCTGAGAGAAGAAATAACGATTATTTTATCCGCCGCTTTAATGATGGGGCCTCGGGTATTGGTTGGAGTTCGTCCGCGACCAATCCTTGGTTAACCTAATATTTTACTATAATTTTTACCCTTAAAAGTTTCCAAGGATGCCTACAAAACTGCATTACACATTTTTAACACAACTTCTTTGGATATTTAAATAATATTTATATCTAGAATTTATTCTATATCGTATAAACTTGCCTAACAACACACGACTCCAATAAATGAAGACATCATAAAGCAGACATCTTGTAATTCAGCCAAAGCTTCAAGATTCTTCAGACCTTTAAATAACACGTGGAGGTATAATTAAAAGGGAGTAATAATAATGATATTTGTGAGCAGCTAAACAAGGATTACACATGTATTTACTTTAAATGTTATTGCGTCTCTTAAAAGCTTCCACGAGTATGAAGCTGTAAATGTAGACATTTTAATATTACATACGAGCTTCTCTTGAGTAATTTAATTGTGCATTATTAATTGTTCCTCGAAGATGTTAATGTTTGGTGTTGTATATCTAGAAGGTTGTGCTGCTTAGTGGAGCAGCTTTCACGTTATTTATACCTACCTACTGACAGAGTTCTAGATAAGAGGACTATTCAGAAAAAAAGACGTATTGTATTGTATTAGCCTGTTGTGTCCCAATGCTGAGCAAAGACTTCCATGAATCACGACCTTGTGGTATTGTAGACCAGTCTCTATTAAATTGGTTCAGTTCATCCCGACATCTTTTCTTCGGTCCGCCGCGACGCCTTCTTGCTGTGTCTGGGCTCCACAAAGTCGTTCTCTTGGCCCACAGTTCGTCCGACATGAGCCATGCATAGTAAAAAGACCAGATAAGAGAAAAAGAAACTAGAAATACTATATTATTGAAATAAGACTTAGATAAAACTAATTATTATTATCGGGAGTAAATTAATAGTCAACTGAGGCGGATCCTTAAAAAAGTCTCGTTCGAATTGAATTTCGAAATACACGTTTTCCTCGCAAAATATCTGCGAATATCCAATTCAAAAAGATTCCCATATTAAGCCTTTGAAATAAAACCAAACAGCATTATCAAAGGTAAATCCTGCGCTTTAAATAAAACCCGCGCGGGACATAATACAAAAAGTTTGCACAATCAAACTGTCCAACGTTATATTATTCCGTCGTCTCACTTTGTTTTGCACACACGGCTCTCAATGATGAGAGTTATCCAAGTTAAATGAATTGCTCATGCGTCAAAACCGATAAGGGTGCGTGACGTGTTTCTTGTATGAGACTTAGGGTGCTTTTCTACCAATAACATAAGAGGGAAATGACGTCTAGGTGTGCTGTTAAAATATGTCAGGGTTTCCACCAAAGCTGGGCAAGGAAAATGTGTAGGATGCGATGCAAAATTATAGAACTAATAAACATTCCTCGCTACACGTCCTCTCACATCTCTGATTGAAAAGCACCCTTATAAAGATAACGTAAGGTCGCGTCGAATGTACCCCTGTCCCCGTAACATGATGTCATAAAGAAGTATTATTGCGAGTGTGGAAAAGTGACAGCTATAGAGGTCGTCTAGCGTCATCACTCTCTCAAACTGGAAATAATGCGGTAACTCTCTATCTTGGTATCATTACTTCTTTCATATTGAGTCCTTTATTTTTAGGGTGAAACGTGTAACGTGCACGGTAAATTCAGCATAAATTTGACTTGTGTTATGACACTGTATCCTACATGAATTTGAACGAAAGTATGACTTGTTATATGGGATCAGGAAATGTTAGGATACTGCAATAGATTACTTGACTGTGGTTTTTATAAATTGTGTTATAATATTATGCTGAGGCAGTTAGCACAATATGGAATATAAATTGTAGTCATAGTGTTGTCGGGTTGTATAAAGTATTAAAATTTGAGCTCAGTCAATGTGAAAATTTTCTATTTCTGAAGAACACAAAATAAAATGTGTTCCTATATTAACTATTTTATTTTGGGAATAAGATTGTTTTTTTAATGTTAAATAGAATTATAATACTAACATAGTTTTAAGGCCATTTTACTAACGACTATATGGATATTAAATTTATCTGAAATAAATGAAATAAATAAAAATTAATTTGTTTATAAAATTTATTCATATATTCCAAAAATCTGATCACAGAGGTTATTATTATTCTATGACTGAGTAATCCGCACGCCAAAGGCGACATAATTAAGGGACAAATATTTATTCCAATAATTGGTGTATGACTGTGTTCGTTATTAGCTTTATACGTAGATAATAATAATAATATTATTTTGAAAATGACATTCCCTTTGTTAATAACATTCCCGTTAAAAATAAAATTAAAATAATGTTAAAATGGTGAGTTAAACTCTTTGAAATATTTACTTTAGAAAAGTAAATTTTTTAAATTTACTTTTTAAAATAACATTCAAATTTTTGGAACGTTTTTTGGGTTAATAACTAACAAATTATGTCAAATACTAAATCAAACTAATCATGATATTATAAATGGTTAATATTCTACGTCTATTTTATCAAAGAAAATAAGTGACAATAGTCAATAGGGAGGAAGAAAAATATCTCTTCATTTCAGACAGGGCGCGTATAGATAATAATACAATCAAATAAATTGACTAATTATTGCTTCACGGTTCATGTCGTTTACACGTTGATTAGTTTTTGTTACTCTCTCGTTCCTCTGTTATTCTTTTTTCTAATAATGTTATTATTTATCCAGTAATATCGTTCATAATATATTAACGTTATTTATTGAAGAGTTCTAGAGTCGTATTCAATAATATTATGTTAGCATTAAATTGAATATTCTAGGCTTTATGAATACGAAAGCAGTACAAATCCATACTATTAATATTATAAATGCGAAAGTAACTCTGTCTGTCTGTTACTCAATCACCCCTTAACTACTGAACCAATTTGCATGAAATTTGGTATAGAGATATTTTGATACCCGAGAAAGGATGTAGGCTACTTTTTATCCCGGGAAATAGGATGGGTTTTATCCCGGAAATCCCACGGGAACGGGAACTATACGGGTTTTTCTTTGACTGCGCGGGCGATGCTGCGAATGGAAAGCTAGTATGTCATAAATTCAAAATCCTTAAAGTAACCTCAAGGCGTGATTGAGAAACAGACAGACAGACAGAGTAACTTTAGCATTTATAATATTAGTATGGATATATTATGAACTTGATTTATTCTATTTGTGTTACACTTGAAAGCTATCTTGAAAACAATTTTACTTGTTGAAAATTTCCAATCTCGAATATATTTGATCTCGCCGTTTCTGAAATAAAAGGAAATCGTTCTACATTCCATTGAACAGAACGTGTAGGTTAGGGTTTGTTTTCATGTCTTGAAACTACTTAAATTTTCTTGGCATCGTTTTATTTTGAAGATATTCGTGTAGTTTTGTGGTTCTTTATTTTTGTGTTTTTTATATTATGAGTTATTGAATTGTCTCCAATATTTATAGTTTGTGAGAAGAGTAGCACAGTAGTACTGAAGATAAAATATGCCGTAATATACTCATAGTTTCTAACATGTCACACAATAAATGTTCCAAACTATGATAATAAGATATAAAAACTATAGATAATAGAAATCTTGTTTACCATAATATTATAAAAAAAAAAGTTTTTTGATTTTTTATTTGTCAAAGAATACCTTATCATGCTTCATATAGATTAAAACTTGGATTATACAATATTCATTTAAACTTTATTCGATCCCAGTTATAACTTCACCGAGGTTTGCGCATCCATATTCTATAGGAAGTAACATTTATTGTTTTAGTTGGTTTCTCGTCTCCGGTAGGTATACAATATCGTCTCCAGCCTTTTGTGTAGTAATGTAAACAGAATCGTATCTCCGAGGGAATCTATGTTACACGATGTTTATCGACGTAAGGTTACCTGTACAAATAGGAGTTTATACAATATACTTTGTGATCAAATGTGCATGAGACTTAACTTTTTGACTATATTATTTGCAATGTATCAAGATGTGTTGTTATAGTTCAACCATCGATAAGTTAACAATTAATTAGCAAGGAAATAACTAAAAAGTTTACACGGAAATAAATTGCGTACCTAATAACTTAAGTACACATGAATAATTCAGTGGTATAAAAGGAACTTAAAAGCACAGAATCGAAAATTTTACCGAACAAAATTTTTTATCATTATAAAGTGTGTAAAATGCAAAATTTTAATGAAACTTCGTCGTGCTATTACGCCGTACAAATGCTTCGTTCGAGTAATTACTTAATTAAAGAGCGATTTATATAATAAGCTCCTTTTAAGAGAACCCAGTCACCGCACCGTCCTCGAGACGGGAACGCTGTCTTTCCAAATTTACCGTATTACCATGAAATTCTCTGTCAGCACCGAAACTTTCTAATTGTTATATTTTACCTAGTATAAAGAACGCTATTACCTTTTATTAGGAATCATTTTACCTTATACAGTATATTATATTGATCAGGGAGAATTTCAAAGAGTTGATCAAGATGAAAGGTATGCAAATGGTTGAATTGGAACTCTTGCATTTGGTAGGATTTTATCACACATAATATAGCTGGGGCAATTATAAAATTAAGGATTTTCTGTTACATTTGATAGTAATAAAATTAATATTATTAGCACACAAATATATAGTCTAACAGTCGGCAAATATTAGAATACTACAATTACCCTCGAGAGCGTGTGATGAGATTTACTCGTGAAAAAGGTGAAACAGCCGGAAATTTATTCAAAGAAAATTAATTTACAATTTTTCGGAAAGTCAATTTGGTGGCTATGAAGTCGAAAAGATTGGTAAATGTAAGCGTAAACGAGAGAGACTATGACGTCAGCGTTGAATCCAAGCTCGTTTTATATTCACTCGAATCGTGTTTCATTTTTATGCAATTTCACCGTTTGTCGCGATATTATTAGAGGAGGAAAGTTTTCATTTGAAGCCTATGTGTAACATGATTGTCGTGAATCTGATGCGGTATTTTAACATAAAATATGTAATAACAATAGCAATTGTTTCGTTAAAATCACGTTGTAGCATTTTGTAGAATGTGAAATGTGCCTGATCGAATATCATGACTGTGTGTACAGTATAATATAAAATTTTTAGTATCGAATGCATGACTAGTATCTTTAATTGATCAATGACTCAGTGACTGACAGGATCAAATTTAAATCATGAAATGTTGTTATGTTTATAGAATGTATGATAAGTTCAATTATAAATAACTAGCGGTCCGCCACTGCTTCGCCCGTGATACATATTTCGCAATAAAAGGTAGCCTATGTTCTTTCTCATGGTTCAAAGATTGTCTGTGCCAAATTTCATCAAAATCGGTTGAGAGGTAGGAGGCAGGTCGCGAACGTGTAAACCGGCCGCGACCTGCCTCCTTGATGATGAGCGCCGGATGGTGGAACAAATTCAAAATTCAAATTCAAATTGCTTTATTTGGAACGGGGATATAATCTTTCATCCGGTGCGGAGAGGCGGCGTGAGAAGCCCAGAAGTCCATTCACGCCGCCCCCCAGGAAGGTAGTGCTGGCAGCCTCCCGCCACAGCTCTAAGTCGCGTTGGCTGTCGCTGAAGGGCCTGCGGACGCGATTCTATCGAATACCCGCGGCCCCGTCAATACAGCGGCAAGGCGGAACAAAGTGGAGTTTAGTCGGTAAGTCCCTGCAATGTGCAGGGTGAGTCCGAAATAACCCAGAACCCTTTCCCCGAGCGCTCTGTGAGAAAAATGTGTGCGTGTACTAGTGTACACACGTAAGAAGTGAAACTTCTTTATGACCTTATTTTTCAAAAAATAATTTACTACCTATATGCAACTTTACAGAAATACGTCGAATCACGCGTGGTAGGGATAAGAAAAAGATGGCGCGTAATGGAATGATTTTTTTTCAAATGCTTTTCCATTTATACTTCATAAAAATCGATGATACGCAATATTTCGATGATACGCAATATACAAAGCGCTGAATGATTTTAACCCTTGATTCCAACTTGTTAGTTTTAGACTCAAACCTTTCAAAACATGTGTAACACTAAATCTCTATTTCAATTTTCATTTCAGTGTTTAATAACGAACGATTCGAGCGAATAAATACGTTGCTTTTAATAACTCTACATAATTATATGTACATTAATACTAAAATGCTTGATTCAAAGGGAGCATCGTTAATAATTGAGTGAAGGTCTCAAGTACTGTAATAATTTCTTACATGCAAAGCAGTGGAGAATAACAAATCGTCCTTTGACCAAACTTGCCTCTTTGCCAGAAGCTCAAATAATATCTGAACTCGACATTAAATCCATCTTACGTTATATTCTTGGTTATATTCAATGGAAACATCTTTGAAGTTAATTGAATTGTCTATGGGCTTGCGATGTAAGTCCATCCAGTAAAGTTTTATAAATATCAGAAACAAGGTTCAATCTCGCTGTCCAAAATATTTAACGAGATGTGAACAGTTGTTTCTATTTGCATCTAAGTAATTTTTTTATTCATACTTAGTTTTCGTCGCGTTACTTTTTAATAGGTATTATTAAAAAAATAGTTATAATCCTAAAGCAAGTATAGAAAAATCCATCGATCCAAAAACCATACAATATAATATTTCAAATACAACATGATTTTTTTATAAATTGATATTAAAATTAATATTTTTGTTATAATCACATCGTTTATTGTGTTGAAAACGAATTTCAAGTACTATATTATGTTTATACAATCAAATTCACTTATCGAGATATTCCCAGAACTGAACGTGTAGGTATTGTTATTACAAAGAAAATTAACTTTCAGATAAAACCCATCTAGATCAATTTATCATTCGAAAGCCTACGAATATTAAATTCAGTTATCTATATTCCGATTTCAGGAATGAAAGCGTAAAAAATGTTTTCGTATTGAATAATTGGAACGCCAATAAAATATTACGCAACATTTTTTTTTAGTTCACTGCTTTCCGATTGGATAATTTAATTTAATGTGCACAACTAACACTTCAGGCCTACCAATATTATAAGTCTGTCTGTCTATCTGTATGTGTGTCTGTACGCTTTCCTGATTACGGCGATGGATCCACCGCGCTTTTTAACTTGATATAAGACTATAAGAGTTTTCTTATGGTCTTATATTATTAGATTCTAATGAGTCCATATATTTTTGTATAAGTCTTTTGCTAGTAATTGAACTCAATTTGTTATTAATAAACTATCTTGGGGTAAGCCAAATTCCAAACATTCTTCAGTGCTGATATGACTACCAATCTGAATATAGGGCAGTTACAGGATTTTTCCTCCTTAGTTTTGTAAGGGGAAATTTTCATAGATAAGCAGGTATAATGAAATGACTTTCCACACGATGAACATATTAATATGTTATAATGTACTTTTGGTTTCCATCAGTATCATCGTCATTTGTGCAGCATCCCCATAATGCGGATCCAGTCGTCAAGGTATATATTTAAAAAGTGCTTTGGATTGCACTTTAATTTAAATTTTAGAATTACCCTATATAAAGATTTCTCACAGCGGCACACGATAGCAAGGTACAAAGTAACTAACGTTCCGTTGCGTAGTCTTTGACGCAAGGGGCGGGGACTATGCTTCAACGCGGCCGCACGCAGTTCTGATGCTTATGCGTGGGGCGGAACCGTGCGAATTGCACGCACAGCGCACTACTTACGCGTCGAAATCACAAGTCATGCGGACGTCGGCACATCCGATTGTGATTTAACTTTTTAACGGAATGATAATGAAAGTACTTGTTGCAATTTAACCGTAAATAACTTTAAGAAATAGTAATTCTTCAAAGAACAAAAACTAACGTATGCTAGCCGTTTGAGTATACGGTCAATCATTCATCATTATATTTTCAAGGCTCTTAATTAATATTTACGCGATCAAGTAAATAAATGATGACATATCCAACTGTTAACGAAATTGCTATTTCCGCATTTAAAAACTGTTCGATAAGTATTCTTTTGTTAAAATATACAATATGTTAACTTATCTCTTTTACGGAACAAATATCATAATTCACATATACAAAAATAATATAATTTATCCAACCCTAAGTGAAATTCCAAAGATTTTAAAGCAACATCATGACCTACAAATTGCAAGACATTAATGTTGCTCAAGTATACTGAATCGAATTAAGGAAAAGTATTATTGGAAAGTACGGGCTTATACATCAAAAACTGTCAACTCTGTCACGCTAATAAAGCCCTACGTAAAACAAACATAGTGTCAATGGTTATCTATAACGTCGACATCAACATCACCGTTTGAAAGGTTAGCAATTGATATAGTAGGACCCTTACCGGAGTCCGGCTCCGCCAAATATATCCTCACCATGCAGGATGACCTAACGAAGTTTTCATTAGCTTATCCATTGGCTCGTCTCGAAGCGTCAGTGCTGACGATATGAATCCGTTTAGAAGACATAACAAATTCCATTCTATTCAGTAAACAAAACATCTTACATCCGGCTATATTAACTCCTACGCAATTGTACCAAGAGCTTGTCGATAACTACTGACATATACCTGTAGATCGCAAGTTACCTTTAAATATAGAATTAAGTAAAAAACATTAGTTATTAAACATTTCTAAGATCGTTAGATAGTTCCAACAACAAAATCATTTTTGTATTACGTATTCCTTTAAACGCCATACAAGATTACAGATTATTTCATTGTTAAGCTTTGCCTACTCCGCATAATGGAGATAAGCTTAATTATAATTCCTAGTATTATGTACATCGCAATTACCACTGACAACTCACTATACTGTGTGCTAGAGTCTATTAAATATTGCACCGTTATAAATCCAAACAAATTCATCTGTGACGTCACGAGTGTATATTCGACAACTTCAAATCCCCGGTGTGAGAGCTAACTATTGATAAACGTCGTAAGTGCCCAGTGCAGTGTCATACCGATTTTATATTCGGAAACATAAAAATTTGAAAACCTATTTCAAACAATAACTAGATTTACGTGCAATCCCCAAAAAATAAACTATTTGTAGAGTGCTGCAATCAAATTACTGTACGGTCACCGGACAGCTCAGCCAGGCTGACATTGCACCCCGCGAGCCTAAACGCAGGGCACTGCTCGTTACATGATCGACGGAACACTCGCCTACGTGTGAGACTGTGGCCGCAATGTCTTCAGCGGAGGCCGAGTAATCCAGGCCAGTAATTCGCAGCTCTGCGCACTTCACTGGCATGGTCACCTTCACATTAACCTCGCCTAGCACCTCCCGCAATTTGGCGGCTAGAACATCCGCTTCTTTATTGCTGGAAGCACTAGGGATCTCCAATATCCTGGCACCGGTAACACCACGCTTAAAACGCATCGCACCAATACCGATATCACCGAGATCGATGCCACGGCGCGCATCCGTCATGATCTTGGCACCTATAACACAAGAAAGGGCTAGTCAAAATATCGATTTCCATCAGGGGTAATAAACTTTTCAATCTTGGAGAATGTTTCGTTTACGGGTCGGCAGTTCCGTATTTACGGTCAGCCTTAGTTAGAAAGTATCGAGTTTACTCCTTGCAAAGATAAATAATTTTACACTTTGCTATGCACAAAACTTTTAATGCGGAAGTTATCCTTGTGGAGTACTGTTTTGTTATCGATACTTTAACAAGTTTATGTTTGTTGTGAATTTTTGATGAGATTTTAGAGTTTGATTCAATTTAATATGATAAAGATGATCCATTTAGTCAACTTTCAAATGTTTCTTTTAAATTGATAAGACATGTTGTGTGCCTGTTACATAAAGTAAGTAGATTGATGAGAAGTGGTGTGATTGTGTAGTCGTTTTTCAAGACTTAATGCCTCCCTTGTATTGTTTTGGACGACACAACCATCAGAGAAAAGTGCATGTATATTTATTTGTTCCAAGTTGGTTACATGAAACTATTATTTAAAAATAATTATTTGAACCTCATTTCACTAATACGTTTTTTTAACTGTTGCTCCCTTTGACAATATAGCTTTTTTGTTTTAAATTGTTTAGACATGTATTGTTCACATGGTGGCATATAAAAAAAAGTGGCATATAAACACGTAAAACCGTAGGAAGAAGCCACTACCTACCTGTATACATTATCATACTATGGCGCCTTGTTTACGCGACACTATTCTACCGTTGGGTGGCCAAGTGTCAGTTTGCATTACTACTTGATTACTACGAACTCTGATCCCTGAACATGACATAAGATTATATTAATAAATTATTTAATGTTTACTTCCCCCTTCCACGCCGACCTTGCTCAGGTTCAGTTGAGTGTGAAATGTGATGCGCTGACTTTTAATAGATTCAAATGTGAATTAATGTGTCGATGTCACAAAAATAAGCTGACGAGTTCAGTGATCAATACATTTTAGAGATAATGAATATTAAAGACACCACACTTTATTGTATAGGTAAACAGAAACTTTGGCTTTGCTCGTGTGCCTTTGTTTTAGACGAATTGACAAAATTCTGTTAGTTTTACAGAAAAATAATCGGAATAAGTGCATAATACCTTTGTTCAATAGTAACTAATCGAGTGCTAAATCATCATAATCGTCACCACCACGATCATCATCATCATCCCAAATTGTTTCCATTACAAAAACATTTTGCCTGTTTTGGTATGTTTTTGACATAATATAGACCACAGTGCGTAGAACTAAATCAGTAGTAAGTCAACTGTTTATTTACAGTCGAACAAACAACTTCGTCTGTTTATTCTGTTTCCTCACGTTTACATTTAGCAATATATTACCGTGTAAAACACAATACGGATAATTGTTCTACACGGAACAAGCTGCCTGATTGATTGATCGATTGCTTCGTCCATCAATCTTGTAATCAATAATTAATTACTTGATGATCTTACAATTTCTACGTTAATTTAATTTTGGTTGCGTTGTAACTGATTAGGGTTTAGCATAACACAGTTCTTAGTATAGTTATAATATGTAGTTGTTTGTAGCGATATATGATCCTCTTTTATATAACAAAATTTTATTATTGTAGCACTTGTGTCCCCTAATAGTCTAAGATCCGGTATGAGAAAACTATATACCAATCTGATTAGATGAAACAATTGTTGTAGGATGATTTCAATATCTTGAATTTATATACATTTCTTATCTATGCTTTCCACTGTAAGTCTGCTGCATTTAAGATTAATTAACAACTAAATAATTTATAATTTTTCTCTAATACTATCTCTATCCCATCTCATGCGTTTTATAAATGTCGATTTTTTCTATGACATTAAATAAAAATCCAAGATCCATAATATCGACGTTGAATTCTAAAGATATTATTTGGCTATCGTATAAAACATCAATATTAAAATAAACCTTTCAATTTACCACCGTAAAGATAAAATATGTAACTCCGTAACTATGCAACAATGTAAATAAGTGCTACATATGTATTTTTCTAACGATTGTGTCGCTGATCATTCTCATGAATTGCATAAAGCTATACATTATATTTATTCCCTTTCATAATAGTGTGGGTCGTGGATCAGGCCACATCGGAATTGTTTATTTTTTGTATGGTGAGTTAACCCTTTACCATTGTTAAATTAATAATCATGATTGTTATATTTTTTACCTACTTACAGTTTAGGTAATTTTGACACTATATTTTTTTATATTTTAACAATTTTATTTAACCGACTTCAAAAAAAGGAGGAGGCTATCAATTCGGCCGGTATGTTTTTTTTATGTATGTACACCGATTACTCCGAGGTTTCTGAACCGATTTACGTGATTCTTTTTTTGTTCGATGCGGGATGGTGTCGAATTGGTCCCATAAAAATTTTATTCGGATAGGCCCAGTAGTTTTTATTTTATGAGCATTTTTGTCTGTATTTATAAATGTTGCAAGTGCAAGTTTGAAGTCGGTTGTTTTTAACGCAGTTATTTATCACTTGTTACGAAAAGATTTTCTTGATCCTGCAAATTACAAAAATATCTTGCTCACAAATGATTGCGACTTAATAATTTAAAACATTAGGTGCTAGTTTTAATGACTAATTTAGAAAATTATTACCGATTATGTCTCTTTAATTTTTTTTTTAAATTTTCTACACAAAAGTAACATTTTATCGAGATACGTGATATAACAAATACAGAGTACATTTATTTAACCTGTAGAAAAGACTTAACTTATCAACTTAATTAACGATACTTCAAGCGGAATCCAAACTGACTAAGAATATTATAGTACACGTATGTACCTATCCCTTGTTCCAGGTGGAAATGCTGTACCAGCGTTACTTCCTACGAATGAATCAAACGAACATGACAACCCTCCTCGGCCTCTTGCTGGGCGTGGGCGTGGGCTTGGTTGCCGTACAGGTCCGCTCGCTGCTCCACGCCCAAAACTACCTGGCGCAGACGCTCCATGTTCCTTTGAACCTGTCGAGCTTTGCCCTGGTTGACCCGGATCCATACAGGTAAGAAACCATCAAGCGTAAAAGAATTAATTAAAAAAAACTTAACCTCCACAATATTATCAAAACTAGACCAAATCTAAATGGGAATACACACAACCACCACCTTCTTTTTATAGTCGGTTGAAAACAATAATTAATTATCTTTTCATAAAAATAACTTAGTGACAACGTATCTACGAAATATTCGTAGCTGTTTGTAAAATTTCGTTGTTATAAAATTTAATTTGTGTCTTACGTATCTGCCAAATAATCTTTGATGTTTCGAAGATTGTAGCAGTAATCAATGGTTGGTGAGATTCTTAAAGGTATTAAATGGGATTAACACGGTTCGGGGCGTATTAAAAGATAAGGGTGCTAATGGATCGATTTGTGATTGATTGATATTGTGAATGTTTTCTTTGTTTGTATAATTTATTGGGTATCTATTCTTAAAAGGCACCTAACATTATCTTTGAGGATTATCGAAATTGCTTTATAAAATATAGGTTTTTGTTTCCGATGGATAAATTCAGTTAGAAACCGATAAAAACATATCCTTTGATTTTAGGTCATCCGACTGGGTGTCCTATATGCATCGTTTTATTAAATTTATCCACTTAATATCGCAGAATAGTACCAGGGTCAGTTACTTATAACACTACCTAATATATTTTACTTTTATCTTATCCATAGTTTAATCGTGCAATTAAATTTATGAACACCTCGTACTATCACCCAGCCCTTTAATAAAACACTTTATGATATGTTTTGTTACAGCTATCTATACGCATTATCGACTGAACAACCCGACCAATCCGTGACCAGCTCCACCGACTTCACCGAACCGAGTCCGCTACAAGTGATGCGAGTATACTTCGAAAAGGAACGGGTGGCGCATCTGGTTAACGTCGTACTCTTTGGCCTGGCCGCTCTGATTTACACCTGTGAGTGTTGTTATTTTTGTCAAAGAGTAAGAAACGATAAGTCCAAGATCAGATCAGAGTGAGCGAGCGTAAAAATAATTTCCGACTTTTAATAATTTGACTTATGGATTTTCAAATACGATTATAACGGATGATTTATTTTTAAATCAGTCCTAAATCCAGGAGTATCACCAAGCTATATCTCACATAATTAACTTCTTCATTCACATCAAAGTAAACATAAACACCGTAACAAATTACCGCAGTAATTCTGCAGTACAATATCAAAGATTAACAGACCCCATAAAGCCGTTGTGCACTCAATATGTTTTAGACTAACTAATTACAAAACAATGCACCTACATTGTAGGAGCACGTAAGCCGGCACCTTTGACGCTCCCTTAAGACCGGTTTATACCGGTTTATTACGGTGGTAGCATCTAGAAGCAATTATAGCACTGCCGTTGCAAGCAACGCGTTTATATGAAGAGCCCTTTGCAAGATTCCTGCGGATTATACGCTACGAATTAGTCGAATAATGAATAGTTCCAACTTCGCCAAGTTTGAGGCTGACAGTTCTTGCAAAATACTCGAAATGCGTAGCGTACGTAAACTTTTCAAGCGACTTTAGAATCAGGGGTTTAAGAATTTTCTGTCTTAAAACTTCGGGATTTATGGTTCAAAACATAAAATATATTTTTAAAGTCGCGATGTAGAATTGTAGAGCTATCATTTAATTTTAATTACTTAAGATTATTATACAATAAAAACAATACTAATAAACTTCATTCATAAGCAACATAGATCTACACGATGGGCATTTTATAAGTCAAACTATTTGACCGCTGTAATATAGTTTGAATCAAGGGTTTTTTTTTTATTATAACAATTAATGAATTTTTATACATTGCGTAATTTCTTGTGCTAGGTCTTTTGGCGTGCCTTAGCCGACCGGCAATGAATGAGATCTACCTGCTGACAATTTCTTACATCGTACTCGCTACATTCCTGCTTACCGAGAGCTCTCTTTCTGGAACGGCCGTTCTAAGGTAAGATTACATTATTGATTAACATTTCATATATTATAATAAACTAGCGGTCCGCCTCGGTTTCGCCCGTGGTACATATTTAAGTTTTCTCTCCATAAGAACCAGCCTCGTACTTAAAAGAACATAATAAAAAAGAATTATCGAAATCGGTCCACCCGTTCACGCGTGATGCCTGACCAAGGAAAATAGAGATTCATTTTTATATATAAAGATTTTCATGTGAATTATTGCAGCCCTTTTCAATAGATTTAGTAATATAAATCTACAAATTTATAGTATTATAACTAGCTGGTGCGTTGTGCGCGGGCTGCAAGCAGCCCGCGAGCCCCTTTTGCCCCTGGGTTGAAGCAATAGGGCAGTCATTAGAAAATGTGTTAGAATTCCCAGTCCATTTGTAATTTTCTGCTAACAGCGATTCTACAGTCAGTCGGTAATGCTTATAAATTCCCCATTCAAATATTTTCCACTCCAGGGGGCTGTCCACCTTCGAGGGAGCGTAGTGCGCGGGCTGCAAGCAGCCCGCGAGCCCCTTTTGCCCCTGGGTTGAAGCAATAGGGCAGTCATTAGAAAATGTGTTAAAATTCCCAGTCCATTTGTAATTTTCTGCTAACAGCGATTCCACAGTCAATCGGAAGTGCTTATAAATTTCAAATTCAAATATTTTCTATTCCGGGGGGCGGTTCACCTTCGAGGGTGCGTGGTGCGCGAGCTGCAAGCAGCTCGCGGCTCATCCCAGGGCAGAAAGCTTCAGTCATTTGAAAATGCATTCAAATTTCCTATCCATTTCTTACATCTCCTAACAGCGATTCTACAGTCAGTCGGTAATGCTTATAAATTCCCCATTCAAGTATTTTCCACTCCGGGAGGCTGTCCACCTTCGAGGGAGCGTAGTGCGCGGGCTGCAAGCAGCCCGCGAAGCATCCCAGGGCAGAAATCTTCAGTTATATGAAAATGCGTTAAAATTCCCCGTCAATTTGCTTTTATCTGCTAACAGCGATTCTACAGTCAGTCGTTAATGCTTATAAATTCCCCATTCAAGTATTTTCCACTCCGGGAGGCTGTCCACCTTCGAGGGAGCGTAGTGCTCGGGCTGCAAGCAGCCCGCGAAGCATCCCAGGGCAGAAATCTTCAGTCATTTGAAAATGCATTCGAATTTCCTATCCATTTGTTACATCTCCTAACAGCGATTCTACAGTCTGTCGGTAATGCTTATAAATTCCCCATTCAAATATTTTCTATTCCGGGGGGCTGTCCACCTTCGAGGTTGCGTGGTGCGCGAGCTGCAAGCAGCTCGCGGCTCATCCCAGGGCAGAAATCTTCAGTCATTTGAAAATGCATTCGAATTTCCTATCCATTTGTTACATCTCCTAACAGCGATTCTACAGTCAGTCGGTAATGCTTATAAATTCCCCATTCAAATATTTTCTATTCCGGTGGGCTGTCCACCTTCGAGGTTGCGTGGTGCGCGAGCTGCAAGCAGCTCGCGGCTCATCCCAGGGCAGAAATCTTCAGTCATTTGAAAATGCATTCGAATTTCCTTTCCATTTGTAACATCTGCTAACAGCGATTCTACAGTCAGTCGAAACTGCTTATAAATTACTTATTACTTAAATGTTATTAAATTTTTGAAACGTCTTATCGATAGCGGACAGTGACTTTTCATAATAAACTGTTCAAGAGTTAACCTAACACGCTCGTCGCTTCGCTTCTCGCTACCTATTTGAATATTTAGGCCGGCCGCTGCCGCGACTCGCTCGCTTCGCTCGCTTGGCTCGTGCGATAGGTAGTTCAAAAGTTAACCTAACACGCTCGTCGCTTCGCTCCTCGCTACCTATTTGAATATTTAGGCCGACCGCTGCCGTGACTCGCTCGCTTCGCTCGCATGGCTCGTGTGGTAGTTCAAAAGTTACCTTACACGCTCGTCGCTTCGCTCCTCGCTACTTTAACTGCTTATAAATTACTTATTCAAATATTGGTAAAATTTTTGAAACGTCTTATCGATAGCGAGCAGTGACTTTTCATAATAAACTGTTCAAGAGTTAACCTAACACGCTCGTCGCTTCGCTCCTCGCTACCTATTTGAATATTTAGGCCGGCCGCTGACGTAACTCGCTCGCTTCGCTCGCTTGGCTCGTGCGGTAAGTAGTTCAAAAGTTAACCTAACACGCTCGTCACTTCGCTCCTCGCCACTATTTGAATATATACGCCGGCCGCTGCCGTGACTCGCTCGCTTCGCTCGCTTGGCTCGTGTGGTAGTTCAAAAGTTAACCTTACACGCTCGTCGCTTCGCTCCTCGCTACCTATTTGAATATTTACGCTGGTCGCTGCCGTGACTCGCTCGCTTCGCTCGCTTAGCTCGTGCGGTAGTTCAAAAATTAATAAATATTTTCTACTCCGGGAGGCTGTCGACCCTCGAAGTTGCGCGGTGCGCGGGCAGCAAGCAGCCCGCGGTGCCGTCTTTTGCCGATGCTATTCAATTACCCTTCCTACTATGGAAATTTCAATACAAAATTTTCGAAAAAAAAATTTCGCTTTTTAGCAAAAATTTTTATGTGCCTGGAAGCGGACCAAGTTTTTAAACATTTTTTACCTTGGCTACCCCAACCTAAGTGCCACCAGTTCAGAGAGCCGTTGAATTTCGTGATGTATGGAAAATGGAAACTGGGGGTCGGAGAGAAATTCTGAGTATGCAGTTTTGTAAATCTGACCAATCAAAGCACAGAAGTCAATTTTCAGACCGATCGTGACGGAACCGGCGCCACCATCTTGCTTTGAAAAATTGGCCATTTTTTGAAAAAAAATTGCGTCCAATTTGAAATTTCTCGATTGCCCTGGTAGCGCCCCATCTTCCTGATCATTTTTTAGTTCTACACCCCCCACCTATCTCGCGCCGTTTCAGAGAGCCGTCGAATTTTGCATTGTATGAAACTCGGAAACCAGCGATGGAAACTCGATTATGAGTATGCCAACTTAATATGCGACTCGATTAAAGCCCCTGTGCCAAGTTTCAGCGTGATCGGACCAGCGATGGCCGTTTTAGAATTTGTATGGCGGCGGCCATTTTTTCCGCCATTTTGAATTTTTTTCACTATCTGTGGTAATTGCTCGAGGTCTACTACAAGTTTAGTTTGAGCACCCCAGATGCAGCTGCTACCGTTTGCGCGGGCCGTTGACCGTCTTCGCGAGATGTGGGAAAGTTTAAGATTTCGGATTTTTCTGGATATCCTGGGAGCTGGGCGAGTACGAACATGGTGTGAGTGTATTTCCGCGACGCGCCACCTTGGCTAAATTTACGTTTTTATGTTTGCGCCAAAAATGGAAAAATTCCAAATTCGAGCATCCCACTACGGCTCCCTGGTAGCGTCCCAGGGTGGTGATCATTTTTAGTTCGGGGACCCCCCACCCAACTCGCACCGTTTCTGCGGGCCGTTGGATTTTACGTTGTATGGAAGTTGGAAACGGGGGCCCGGAGCCACTCGAACGGGGCACCGATCGATTCGCCGTCTCGAACAGAGCACGTGTGCCAAATTTGAGACGTAAGGATTCATAAACGGCGATTTTGGCAAAGTACGGCGGCCATCTTGTTTTCGCGAAAATCCCCATTTTTCCACCACCCCTGGTAATCGCCACCAGTTCCGAGCATTTTTTGTTCAGACACCCCCCTCCAAGTGGCACCGTTTCCGCGCACCTCCAGGGGTCCACTCTCTTGTCCAGGGTGTTGGAGTTGTCAATATTTTTCCGGTGGTCACTCGCCGCACCTCTATACGATCACGTCGAAATCCCCCCAACTTTCCGCGTAGTTTCCGAGAAACCCGATGTCAGTCAGTCAGTGAGTGGTAGTGTAGCTTTATATATTATAATAAATAAAAAACGTACATGATATTTGGAGTATTCGCGATATATTTGGAGTATTCGCGATATATTTGGAGTATTCGCGATATATTTCTTTTTCTATTAGTCAGACTCTCAACTTATTATAAAACTTCTGCCAAATAAGATCAAGAAGTTCTTTTTATAAATAAAACTAAAGATTACATTTTTTTTATTTTGCAATGTTCAAATAACTGTTTGAAAAACACAAACAATGTTTGGAAACAGTTGCACAAATGAATACTTCGTTGTCACAAATAAAACTAAACAACTCCAAACACTCGGTCTAATTTAGCCTCGAGAATTTTTAGAGGTCTCTTTGGAGCACACTCCTAACCACTAAGCAATTTTAATCCACATCCAGCTAACATTTTCACCTCTTTTACCAAGCTGGCCAAGTTTATAGAGCGCTTAAATAAATTCTTATACAATATATTATGTATTGTTTGTGCGGGGTAGTTACATATTTGCTGTCGATTATAATGAAAAACGTATACTAGCAGTCAGTCGACGGTGTGCTGTGGAACTGAAAGCACGTCTTTGCATTGCGCGGTTGCGGCAAAGCAATCTCATGAGCTAATTTGTCTGATTCAACATGTTTTCATTAGTAGTCCTCATCAGTATTCAGTACATAGCAATATACGAGATATATGTATACCCGAATCAAAATGCCATTACCCAAAGTACCCTATTTAGCGAATAAAATGTAAATCATTGCGGTAATAATTCTAAACCCCGACAACACACACCGCGGTAAAGGTCTTCTCAATTCAGAGCAGGCATTTAACGGTCCATATTTCAAACATTTTAGTCATTTTTATGCTGCTTTATAAAAATATTTTGACTTTTAAAATACGAGCTTCCCTGTAGGTACCTTGCTGAGTTTGTATGTAAACGATTCCTTTAGTCTCGATTTTGATCCACTTTAAACGGACAGATTTAATTCAAACTTTGTGCCCTATGTTTGTAAATTTGCACGTAACCGATATCTTTAGACTCGAGTTTGATCCACTAAGGGCTGATTTTTCAATAGTTATTCAAAATCTATTTCAGTCAAAACTTATTCATCGAATAACATTATATTAAACCAACATTTCAAAAATGTATTCTATAGTCGAGCCAATTTAATAGGCAACATTTGACGTCTATCAATTTTATCTTCATAGGGTGGTAAACTGCTTAAAAACATCGATTAAAGTGAATTAATCGATACGGACTTGAAACATTTGTCAATCGAACTTGAAACACATGTCAATAATTTATGATAATTTTTATTCCCAAGTAATCAATGCATTCGATTCTAGATGTCAGATTTCGATTTTTAGAGTAACGTCTCTGGTATTTAAAAAGAAAAAAGGTTTATTGACACAAAATTGTAGCGACGTCAGTTCTTTAAATCAGAAATTGTTTATTTTGTTTAGAATGGTTTATCAGTAAAATCAAATCCTAAAATTACTTGTATCGGTCATTATTATTATAAATATGTAATCGTAATTGAAAAAAGTTAAGCAAATGTGCAGTTCTAACAAAACGAAATATCATGTTATTCTATGTCGTCGTTACTAGGTTACGTTGTTGAATTTTGTTGAACTGTCAAATGTTGCCTATTAAAATGGCTCTACTATAATTGTCCGTATTTGACAGTTTACAGGTGACATTTTAAAACGTTCGTGTAATACTGTAGGTACTGTTAGTACGGGAGCTAGCAACGTTTAAAAAAAAGTCATTTTAGTATAGTTGGGTTTTTGATATACTGTTTCTCTTGCTATTTCGGTTAGAGTCCGGGCTGTCTGGCTGGCCGCAGTGGTTGCGTTTATTAGTGCGCATCTTATCTGCACAGGAAAATATCCCTAATTTAAAGTCATTTTTTAACGCGTAATTTTTAATCTATTGCCTTTAGATAGATCCATCAGACATAATTTTTTTATTGCAAGACGTTTTTTTCGTTGTAAAATAGGTGCCATACGCAATTTTTATTTCAAAATAACTAAAATGTCATCGAAATAAGTGAAATTACATCAACATGAGTCCGCTTAAAAGGTAAGTAATAACTTTATTATTTATATTATACTAGCTGTGCCCGCGACTTCATCCGCGTGGAATAGTGACTGCATAGTAGTTACTACTTATCTTAAATTATTGAGTAAACACAGACTACCATAAATAATTAAAAGAACTGTAAGTAAAATTTATTACTAAACTGAGCTAAACAATACAAAAAAAATGCCTTATTAATTTTCTACGTAAAATTTCTTTTAAATTATGTCATATTATTTTTAGGCACCAGGGGGGAGGGGAGAAAATTTCTTTTCCTTCCTTCCTTGTATGGATGTTTTTAACTATGTATCGTGCAGCAACTGATTAGCTTAATCGATACTCAGTTTTTATCAAATCCAGCACAAAATCCAAATCAGATCTTTCCTGAATCCTGTCTCACGCCTGTAGGTAGTAACTAAACCGTTTAGACCGGTCAATAAAAATTAAATAAAAAAAAACAGCGCTACGAAGATGTGCATACATAGAAAAAGGAATAAATAATTTCACAAACTTCCCGAAGATTTTTAAAAATAAATACCATTTTAAATATTTATAAAAAAAAAACAAAGTCGTCGGGGCTGCCATGCCAACATCATCATAATATAACTCATTATCAAAATATATGGTACTTAATTTTAAAGATCGTCGGGAAGTTTGTAAAATAATTATTTATTCCTTTCGGTTTCTTATTTTCATGTAATATTTTCAAGTGAGCGAGACCTACCTCTACCTCCATATAACATTCCTACATCATATTGATATCTATAAGTTTGTTGCTCTTTGACATCTTTTAAGTTGGGCCGTAACCGTGCACAAATTGTAATGGACCACAGTGGCAAAAGAAGTGGTATAAATAGGAAAAAATATTGCCAAGGGCCAGGCCTATGTAGCTTTGAGTAGAGTTCAAAATTTCCAGGGTGTGGCTATCCTCTCGCTCCCGTATCCCCTCTTCTTTCACAGACTTTCAACCCTTCCCTTTCCATCCCTAGTAAATGGCAGAACCGATTTTGATGTAAACCATATCTAATTGTACCTATATGTACACGTCATATCCTGTAGTTTGATGCTCCATTTGGTTTATTTATCCCCACTGTCACCCCTAAAAAGCCCTAAATGTAATAAACGGATGAACCGATTTCGATAAAATATGACTAATTGTAATTCACACGTTGCCCTTTCATATTTTGATATGCCGCTTGAGTATATTATTTGAGCACATTATTCATTCCCACTTTTACCGCTGTAATCTAATAAATGGATAAACCGAATTGGATAAAAATATAACTAAGTGTACTTCACCCGTTATGCACTTTTATTTGATATGTCACTTGGGTATATTTGACAACATTCGTTTTTTTTTTCATTCCCACTTTTACCCATAAAAAGGTATAATAAATGGATGAACCGATTTTGATAAAACATGTCTAATTAAACTTTACACGTCATGCCCTTTCATATGATATGTCACTTGAGTATATTTTTGACAAATTCATTTTTTTATTACCACTTTTATACCTATATTAAATAAATGGATGAACCGATTTGTTACTGATAGGTCGTTCACTTTCATTTAATATATATCACTTAGGTACTTATATTTGACAACTTTCGTTTTTTTCATTCCCACATTTACCCCTAAAATAATATACCTAGGTATAATAAATGGATGAACCGATTTTGATACACTTTATCTAAGAACCAGCGTCGGAAAATATGCTGCCTAACTAAAAAAACCGCATCTAATTCGGATTACCTGTTAGCGAGCTACGGTGGCACAAACAGACACACACACACACACACAGACACACATAGCGGTCAAACACTTATCACCCATCTTTTTGCGTCGGGGGTTAAAAATATAATACGACATAATTTAAAGGACATTTTATGTATAAAATTTACCTAGAAGTAAGAATAATTTTAATTTGACCAACACCCGCCCCCACCCTTGGGCACTTTCGATATGATCACTTGGACATTTACAGGAATAATAATTGTAACAGATAACTTACGTTTTATCGTACAGTGTATAGAATGCCTTAGCAAATGTTCGCCGTGAATACTTAAATGGTCATAACTTTTTTATTTACGAACCGATTGACATGAAATAAACACTAAATGTTAAATGAAGATTACCACAATATATTAGTGAAAACTGCATCTTAATCGGATAAGCCGTTTCTGAGATTAGCGTGCACGAACATACAGACAAACAGACAAACAGACAAACCGACAAACAGACAAACAGACAAAAAATTTTTTAACTACAGTTTTGGGTTTGGGATCGATTTAATAATAGCACCTGCTAATTTTTTTTATATATTTTGATTGTACAGACACGACTTTTCTAGAATTTTATTATATGTATTGATTATCCTTTTTTAATACTTATATTGAATAATTAGTAAACTAATATTTTTAATAGATGGTTTCATATTTATTACACTTTTGGGTATAAATATGAATTTGATGATATTTGTATTTTGTAGTGTTTGATTTTACGCGAGTATTATACATTTTGAAATTAAAGACTTGGGAAAATAATACAATGAATAAATCGCGTTTAAAATTCGTTATAAAGTCTTTAATTTCTTGATGATATTTGGTTTTTATCAAGTTTACATTAACGTCCTATTTGAGGTTCGTTGGGAAAAGGAGGCGATATGGTAGATTGTTGCAAAAAAACTGTAAATAGTAAAATGAATATTATATATAGTATAAGTAACACAGTGATTACTTATCCTTCACTGGGACTCATGTTGATGGAATTTCACTTATTTCGATGATATTTTAATTATTTTGAAATAAAAATTGCGTCTGGCACCTATTTAACAACGAAAAACACGTCTTGCAATAAAAAATGTATGTCTAATGGATCTATCTAAAGGCAAACGATTAAAAATTACGCGTTAAAAAATGACTTTAAATTAAGAATATTTTCCTGTGCAGATAAGATGCGCACTAATAAACGCAACCACTGCGGCCAGCCAGACAGCCCGGACTGTAACCGAAATAGCAAGAGGAACAGCATATCAAAGAACCAACTATACTAAAATGCTCACTTGTCAACGTTGCTACCTCCTAGAATATGTACTGTACGTGGATAAATTTTAACCAATGATTGAAAAATCGGCCCTAAATGGACAGATTTAATTCTAACACTTATCAAGCATCGGACCAATACAAAATGTTGAGAAATAAAGCGTGTTTTACTTTATTTGAACTTGATATATTTATTAATACTGGCCAATTGCAATTGCAACGGGCACGTGTATCCACATGTGCTCACGATGTTGAAAATAAAATGTATCTGACGCCTTGCAGACGTGGAGAATGCAATTGCTCGAGATGCTAGGTTGGCTGGAGACCTAATGTAATGTACTATTAGAGTTGCATCGGGAGCTATTTATATATATGATACACAGCTACTACTAGCTGCAGCCCGTGGCTTCAGTTATATGGTAGATGTACTTGCGTAAAAGATAGCCTATCTGTCTATATGTTTATACCGATCCGAGCTAATTACCGAATTTTTTATTATTCGTAGAATTTTAAACCAAAGTATAATGGAATCTTTTAAAAAGTAATTGTTAACTTTGTTTTTTCTCTAAATAAGAAAGCTTTTCATCAAACAACTGTGTGTCAGTAGGTTTCAAAGTTCGACACATATTCATAAATTTATCGTGAAGTCGATTCACAGTTATATACGCACACGCGAACTTCGTGTGTTCAAACTTTTGGGTCCAACGCGTTATCTAATTTTCACTTTGGAATTATTAATGAATGGTAAATCAAACTGGGAAAGGCCAAATTAATATAATATGTATGATTCGTATACGGAATATAAATATTTTATATACGTGCGTGTTTGAAATAAAACCGCATTTATTGAAATTGTTTTGAATACAGGATTTTGAGCTTTTATTTGTGTCAATACAATAAATACTCAACATAGTTCTTTATTAGTTTACTAAAATCCAAGCATTATCAGTACCATACACACGATGGAATTATAAATTTTGCTTGAATACCTAATAATTAATATTGTTTTGAAAAGAACAAAAAATCTCGCTTATTTCATGAAATTATTGTTTTGTCACTGATCCTTGATAAGTGCACATTTACGTTTAAAGTGGGACAACATCGAATGTAAAGTCTAAGTCGGTTTCATACAAACAAACAGATAAAGCACGTGTTAAAAAAGCTTATTTCAAAGAAGTATCTATATTCTAGTTCCCATGAATGGGAAGGCTTATCATTAGATACCATTTTTACAAAGTTTGAATTAAATCTGTCTCAAAGAGTCGGTTACATGCAAACATAGTACAGGTGAAGTTAACAGAAACGTGTCAAAAAAGTTATTCTTAAGAAGTACCTAGGCTAATCAGTGTCCAACCAAGAAGTAGCTAGTTCTCAATACAACAGATAGACTAATCATAACCATTTACGCCCAGATCAATGAACGTGAGTGTCGGCATGTGCGCCCTATTTACCTACGTGACGTACGCGACCCTACCTCTCCGACTGCACGAGGCGACCATCGGTGGGCTCACACTGGCAGCTGTCAATATTGGAGCGCAGATTGTTATGACCAAGACTACGGACGCACAGGTACGTTAGCTGATGTAACTTGCATCATAGATAGTCATATTTGTTGATGGATTGCGGTACAAATAAAGCTATATAATAAGAGCTTTTAGATAGTGAAATTAGAATAATTTGAAACATTGCAATGAGTCTGACAATTTTTCCCAGACACAATTGATGATATTTAAACGCCAGTCGATATATAGCAAGTTATGGAGTTAAATTCATTCAACTTATCCCTTGTACCTGAAGAAGGCAGATATGTTTTTAGTCTCCATGTAGCATTACGATTACTTTGAAACATGCTTTAATCGTTGTATCAAGAGTTATAGCCGAGCTACTCTTAATTTCATCTTCTACTGATCCAAGCTACAGCAGCTACAGAATTAATGGTGTGGTACTAGTCACCATTAATTTGCCACCAACCCTCCACCCAATCGTTATTTACCATGTATCTAACACCAACTCTACACCAGATCTTCTGCAACCTGGCCACCCTGCTCGCTTGCAACATCGCCGGCATCATGACGCACTATCCCCGGGAACTGGCCCAGCGTCGCGCCTTCCTCGAGACCCGCGACTGCGTTGAGGCGCGCCTCGTGACACAGCGCGAGAACCAACAACAGGTTTGTTCTTGATATTTACTTCTGTAGCATTCAAATGGGGTTGATCACAATGGGCAGCGTTGAGCTAGTAGGGGCAATCACAATAGTGTAGAGGGCCTTAATGTATATGATCGGTTGTCATATAGATGTTTATGCACCTTTTAATTTTATGACAAAATTGATTTTTATAAATACTAAATTTCAATAATGCACAAATATTGTAGTGTTCTTTGTAATTTTGTAACACTTATTCCCGTTAACCTATTTACTAATATTATTCAATCTTTTACGAATAAATAAGCTGACGCTCAGATAACAAGCTTAATAATAGATTTTTACGAAGAATTCTATTTCAGGTAATTATTTTTAGTCTACTTTATCCTTAAATTCTTCTTTCTTTATAAATTGATAATATTCAATATTTTAAAAATAGTCTACGAGGAACTTTATAATTTCATTAATAAAATTCAAGAGCGTAGGTGATTCACTGAACAGCAGAACTTAATGTATGCATATGATCGTATTATACACATAATCGAGTTAGCGATTGTCGAAAACATTTCAGCGTTACTCAAAACATCCGGCGTTCACTCAAATTGTCGAAAACATCCGGCGTTCACTCAAATTGTTAAGTGACTTGACCGGACCGTCAAATGCAACTGACTTTGCAACTTTGGTTTCGTATTTTTCCTTTCGGACGAATAATTTAGCGACATTTCTACCGGTGGAACTCGATGCACGACTTACTAAACCTCCGCTCAGTGGTTTTGACATGAATTGACTTGAAAACTAATTTCAGAACGGTTGTCAAATAGAAACTGAATCTAACTTGACCAGCTAGTTGACTGTTTGGTTTGGTTTGCTCGATTTGGCATCGATCATTGCGTCCAAAGTTTATCTATCTACTACTATACAATTTAGTGTGCATGTGGCTTGCAATATGTCAACAGACTACTTCCAATACCTATATTACCAACATAAATATTAGTTATTTCAAAAGAAAAGGAATCACAGTTTCCAAAAGGCCGAACGTTGAAATCAAAGTTGGACAATAAGTTTCCTATTAGTTCGGTTTGTCGATAATACCCTTATAAATTTCTACAAATAAGAACGTTTCTGCGGTATTGAATAAGAGATTACTGATCCGTTAAAAGACCAGCTTACCTAGAGTATCTTGACAAAAAGATCTAACAACTCGGGCCACAGAAATTATTATTAGCTGACCCGTAAAACGTTTTTGCTTGGATTTTTCCAATGTTTTTATAGTCTATCATAGCGGAGGACCTTATAAATCAAAGTAAGGAAAAATAATACGGTTTAGCTGTAAATGGTGTCATTAATCCTCCTACTTTCTTAAAGATTGGGGCATTACTACCAGAAAGACTATAGGGACCGGTAAAGCTTCAAATACACAGTAATATATGACGTATATTCGTCCCTTATTCCAAGTTATAAAACCATTATCGATGAACACCATACGGTATGTGTCCGAAGCAAAACTTTTGGGTTTCCTTCAGGCTACTGATTGATAGGGGTTCCCTTAACTTGTCAGTATACTTATGTGATATACGGTTTAAACGGTATGAGCTTAAGACTAGATTTTCACGTACGAAACTTGCAGAATTATCGAATTGTATGTATATTCTATAGTAATAATTTCGTTTCAATAGCTTTCGCGTATCGCGCTTTCACGTAGGTATATATATTATAGGTAAAGTAAGTGGGTACTTTTGCTAAATCGATAAACTCAAAAAAAAAAGTAAACAAAACATAGACTAAGCGATATTGTTATAATATTAAACATATAATAAGCTCAAATCAATTACCATAAGGTTAAAATAAGTTAAAATGTGAAAGGTATTCTTAAAACGGAATAAAATTATCTTAAAATGTAATTATATGATGAAATAATTTACTCCATACAAGTTGTTTGGGATATTTCACGTTTTGCACGCAGAAATTACAATTTCATTCTATTTTTCTTCGATTTACAATGTAGGCAGGGCCCGGGTGGGCGTCTTGTATAAAATAATATTTAAAAATACAACGTTTACAATAAATAGCTATACGCGATGTAATTTTCATATTGCGTCAAGGAAAAATCGAGTTTCCTTTGAGGGTCGTTGCAAAACGGATTTCAGTGATTTTAATCTTGATATTTTGTGAGCTATTGTAGTCCGCTGTTTGTAAAAAGTAATAATAAAATGGCTTCAAAGTTAGATATTGACGTAAATGATGCTTAACAATGGTATTTTGATGCTATCAATGCTCTTATTGAGGACTATCACTGGAAGAAAATCTATGGAATATTGTGATGCACAATGTTGTATAGAAATGGATGTTTGAGGTACTCAGGTCAACTAAGATGTGTGATAATCACTTCACTCTATACAGATAAGTTTGAAGTGCATACGTATCTGAGATCAAATACAAATGTATGGAAAGTAAAGATTTGCACAAAGGAATAGCATAAAGGATTGTATGAATTGCGATTGTGCTGTTATGTATGTTCTTAAAATAAACATACCAAATATTCGAAGACTACGTCACCAATTTCTTTATATTGAAATTAGTGATTAGTGAAATAATTTATTGGTAACCAATAAGTTTTATCTTATAAAACTATTCAGTTTAAACATTTACAAGAAAAGTATTTATAAGTAAAAATTAAATTAACTCAAACCAATTTAGATGTCATTTTAAAAACATTTCCTTCCTTGCATAAAACCTTAACGAACTTCACAGAACTCAACATTTTCCCGACTTCAACAAGATTGTATGAAACAATATCATGACGCTGGTCCACGTGTATTTTTTCTTTAATTAAACTGTCGTACAACTTTTAAACGCGACATGAGATGACAAAGTTCGCAGTTAATAAACTAGTGAAAGCGATTGGTACTGAAACTTCTAGTTATCCGTTGTATAGACGTTTAATTGGCTTGTTTGTCATCGTATGATTCTCGAGTTTTCTTACAGTTTTATTTTATCCGTCGTGATTCTCGTAAAAACTTTTACTGCAATGGAGACCTTTTTTAATACTTTCTTCTACGATTTCTTGCAATATCTAACTGAAACGCTGATTATGAATTATATCTTCGTCTTCAATCCAGCCTTAATAGTAAATTATAAATCACATAACGTTAACGTATCTTCTACTCCCAGTAATCCCATGTTAAAATGAACATAACCTAAACTTCAATGAACGTAGTTCGTTCTACAATCCCATATTACTATTGAAAAGCCCTTGCGACTGTAGTTAAATCTATCCTCTTATGCACTTAGGTATTAGTATTCACATCACTGAACATACTATCTAGTAGATACTGGCTGCAAATCTTAACTAATAGATAGGGATTTTACGTCAACATCGTTTAAATCCTGGAAAGTAATAGCACCTTTATCGTAGCAATGAACAATTATGACATTTTTTGTTCGGAAATATGACACAATTTATAAGGGTATTTCATTGGACAGTTTCTTAATTAATGATAACAGCAATGCATTGTTCCTTCTCAGTGAAAATGTATTAAAGAATTTAAAAGGATTACAGTTGCTTCAATAATTTCATTTTAAAGTGAGGGGAAAACTGGAGAAGATTATTTTTATTTTATGTTTGAATCATTTTCGAAAGATTTAGATTGATTAGTTTTCTAGTGGAATCTGTTTTGCTGTCGTTACAATTTAGCTAGGCAATACTGTTTTAATACTTTAAGAGATGACTCTGGATCTTGATTCTTGAACCGTTTTCTCTTGCTTACTCTTATTCAATTTGTTTAGACGGATATATGCAACGTTTTGTTACAATAACTGAAAATGTTTCTTCCATAAAGTAATGGATATGTGTATTGTGTACCTTTACCGGGTATTATTTTGCAAATACCATTTTATTCTTTAATATTTCGTTCTGTAAACATCATTATTTTTAAGGTTCACTTGACGGTGTTTACCGCTGCATTGGGGTTTTAACGAATTTCAAGTTCAGGAAATGTGTGACCTTTTGTATTATGGGTGCAGTTGTGAATAGAATCGACGATTATGAATATTTATTATGACATGAACTGTAAAGCGTCCTTGTTCAAGTGTTTACCGGTAGCGTTGAAATCAATATTGTAAGGGACTTTTTTGAAAAATGATAAACAACAATTAAAAGACCATAATGTTTTGGAAAAATATCCAGGTTAAACACTGAACATTTACTATACATTTATACAATTAAAGAACTCTTATATTGCACATCACTACATAGTATAAAACAAAGTCGTTTTCTCTGTCCCTATGTCCCTATGTCCCTTTGTATGCTTAAATCTTTAAAACTACGCAACGGATTTTGATGCGTTTTTTTTCATAGATAGAGTGATTCAAGAGGTTTTAGGTTTTCATTTATTAGGATTGAGCGATAGATTGACAAAGCGGGCGAAGCCGCGGGCGGTAAGCTAATTAACTATATCTTTATTAAACTTCCATAAAATCGAACTGAGTAGTGGAATACTTACACTATCTCTAATTTCAAATCTAAGATGGTCTCTAACACAATCAGGGTTAGTGGTATTTATAATTTTTAATTTAATTTTTATTAGACTTGTTTTTTGGACCAGACTTTAATGGGAAATTGAAATTGATCGTTAATTTATTATTATAACTAATTTATGTCTGCAATATTATTCGCACAAAGTTGTTTGAATACTAAAAGGATGCTGTTCATTAAATTGAATATAAAAGTATTTTGCGAATAATTATAAAATGACTAAATGATGCAGATGCGGAAAATCTTCTAAAGTTTCCAATTTAAAGCTACATTATTATGACGCACTCGTCTTTTTATTTTATTGGAACGAAGTTCCTTATCGTGCGTTGTGAAAGGGCTATACGGAAAAAAAATCTTACGAAAAGTTGTCACGACACTTTTTGCTAGAGTTGTAAGCCGTGCGGCGCTGTGGTGCGGCGTGCGCGTGGTTCTCTGTCTGTCTCTCTCTAACTTAACACTTCGTTCCATCCGGATGTCCCTTGACATCGCTCAAGTTTTTAAGCTATTGCATAGCTTCTATCGCAGGCCTTGAGCGCGGGAACCGAATCCAGAAATTGCGTAACGAAAAACCTCACGCTCCCGCTCACGCTCCGACGGGCGGAGGTGTGGCTTGAAGGCATGCTATGCAATAGCTTTACCGCGGCAGTCCCCGAGTGCCACACGTATTTTTTTTTGTCTTTTGCCACCTCCTTCGAAAAATATCGTCTGGGAATGCACGCAATTGGTATTCAACTTCAAAAAAAAATTATTTGAATAGCCACAGATTTTCATAAATTATTTGTTCCTTTCATTGCTTTTTTTATGTTATTCGTACAACATTGCTACGATATTATCATTATAATTCAGAAGACCGATCGTTAATTGTAAATTTTATTACTTCTTATTTGTAACCAACTTCAAATCAGAGGAAGTTATCAATACACCTGTATTTTTTGAAGTTTGTTACCTGAGAAATTTCTATCGAGTCAACCGATTTTGGCCAATCTTTTATTTGAAATTTGATGCCCTTCGGTCGGTACTAAATTATGGGTAGTTCCGACATTTTGAAGTCAGTTTAGATCTTTGTTATTAATTATTTGTTATTTCATAAATCGTTATACTAGGGAATGAAAGTTCACAATATCTGATTAAAGTTTGATAGTTTCAGCTATCAAGTGGAATATCACCCAAAAACAATATACATACTATATAATTTACCGACATACCTGAACCCTCATTATCTGCAGTTGACATTCAATCAAAGCGGTCTGCTAAATATACTCATATAGCGATATTGTTTTAAAACCACATTCGCAAAATAAATTCCATATCAACCTGCAAAAAGCGAGTAAATTAAATCAAAATGTTTGCGGTTCAACTCGTGTTGAAGTTATTTCAATAAAACGTTAGCAAAATTACATTTGTGGACACGTGTGATATGGTTTCGTATTTAATGTAAATGTTTCAGATATTCATGTACATGAAGTTATAACAACTATCAATGTTAGAATCGTTCCATTTGGCTAATTAATAGTTTTAGGAATTTTAAGAATAAAAAGAACAACAAGACTGTTAATTATGATCTAGCTAGCTCCTCTTTAACGGTTGATGGAAAAATATTTTGAATTAATATCTTGTCATCATTGCCCAAGAAATACATTAATTGGTGATCTCTTAACATAAGTAGGCCTACTTGTTCCTTTATCGCTCTACCATGGAAAATAAATATTATATAATATGCGAAATGAATTTTATATTTTCAAAGTAGTTATTTTTCGTTCACATTCAACGTTTAATTACTACTAAGTATTATAAATATGCATTTTGTGCACCAAAATCGCACGTAACATTTCAACTTCGTGCTTCCGATGTTAAATATATTTATTATTGTCGGGTGTTGTTGTTTGCGCACGTAACCCTTGTAATTCCCTCTTATAGGAGGTTTAGCAAAATCCAACCCGCCGTACGTTTAATTCATTAGCAATGATGGTTTATCTTAGCGGGAATGATTAAAAGATGTTTGATCTTATGTTATCACCAACGAAATGAGGGAAAGACCCACCCGATACCACACACAATTTCATGAAAATCGGTCCCGCCGTTTTGGAGGAGTGCCGTAATTAACATTGTGACACGAGAATTTTACAACTTACAAATGATAATTCAGAAATACTGAAATGCTGAGTTCCTAATTTATTCAAATCTAATGGCGGTTTGTAGAATATTAGGTAAACGCGCCCAGACGTTTTTAATTCCTATTTCCAATTAAGATATTTATTAGCTCGGGCTTTCTAAATTACAAATCATTGATATAAATATCTATAATACTCTTTTAAATAATAAGCTTCATGAGTAGAAAGCAAAGAATGTTAGTATCACATAACAATATCACGACCCATTGTTTCGTCGTTATCAAGTGTATGCGTTAGCAAATAGCATTTAAAGGCAAAATTAGACTCGTTAGCAAATTCATTTGAATTTGATTACATGAATTACACTATCGGTTTTATCCAATAGATTACATTATTAACTCAATATACAACCAGTAAGGACACTTTATACAACACGTAAGGCCGCTTCACCGATCATCAGTGCGTAGTGCGTACGTCAGTCGCGTATATCTGGAAATTCATAAAACCGTTTAAAGCGACCATAATTATGTACGCGTATTTCCATACATACGACAAGCGCGACTGACTTACGCACTGATGGTCGGTGAAGCTCTGCAACCGGCCTTAGAAATTGTTCACGCAAGCTTGTTTAGGAGAATCGTAAGAGTATTATCACAATTGACAGATACAAGAATATCCTTACGATTATCGTAAACACGCTTGCTTGTGTGCGTGGTCTATTTCGAACGTGTTGTATGAGGCTACCCTACTGGTTGTATCTGTATATTGTGTTATCATGTTACATGACATTAGCTCATAAACCGCAATCACAATTGCTACACAATTACTCCACTAATTTTATCGAATGGATAAATTAACGATTAACCACAGATTATTAAAATAATCTCAAATTATATTAGCCTAATCGCGTTTCGCTAATACCCGTGAAATTTATTCATAAATTAATTTATTAGCTGGTTTTCATATCGTAATACGTAAGTACACTTAAATTTTCTAAATGAAGCAATTAGGTCTGATCTAAATATTTTTATATGATTTACTTAAAATATACATAGGATTTTTAACTAACTATAATAATAAAAGTATTATGAAACTATATAACATAATAGAAAAGTCTTGTGACATATTGTTTTAAAGCAAGCTCTTACGAAACGGATTGGTCATCTTTTATTAAATTTTTGTGCTTATTAATTTGGTTTGAGAATAGATTGTAAACGTTTATTAATTATAACTCTATATTATGATCAGGATGTCCTGGAAGAGTAAGGTTTGCTGTGTCGGCTAGAAAACTATTAGGTTACCTAAGCTATTTTTTTGTAAATTTCAAAACTGAAGCATAGTCAATAAAAATTGCGTCAGTATTTTGATGGGCGATCTATTGGATGTATAATTTGGTTTATTTCTGTCAAACGTAACGTAACCACAAGTTAGTTTCTATAAATAAAACATAAAATTGCTAGACAAATCGAAATTCGGTGAGCGGAAGATGACGATATTTATAGAGAAACATACATTTTTTTTATTCCATAGATCTAAATTATTATGTTCGAAAAAAATACGATATTTTTTGCGTTTGTAGGTACGCAATTATGTTATTTGTAGATACTAGCAATGGAAGAGTAAAACAAATGTAAAATGTAATCGTTTCGAAGCAAAATTGAAACCTTACAAATGAAAGATAACGAAAGCTGAAGCTTTGTACGTAAATGGTTAAGATTATAACTCATAACAAAGAAACGTTATTACGATCAGCGATCGGGAATCCCTTTGTTTTATCTATACATATAATAAAATCGTAGGAAAGTCAAAACTGTACATTGAATATTTTTTTAAAAGAATACCTGGGCCGTGATCTATAATCGATATAGAAGCCAAAAACATAGTTTTTAGAATTTTTGTCTGTTTGTCTGTTTGTCTGTTTGTCTGTTTGTCTGTTTGTCTGTATGTTTGTCCGAGCTAATCTCGAAAAGTACTGCATAGATTGACTTCAAATTTTGCATGAATATTACTAACAGGTCGGGTGAGGCTATAGGCTACATATTATCAAGCTATCATCTACGGGGGAGGAGCTGTGAACCTTTATTTTTCTTACGTATTCCGTGTATTACGACAGCGTACAATCTAAAGACTCATGTTTAAATGTTGGTTTCGAGTAAGCCATGCTATTATCTAGCTTTACAAAATAAAAACTATGTCATTTACGTAATTTGGGCAGAGAAACAGTTTAATGAATTTAGTAGTATAAAGACAAATTAGAAACAGCGCCATCTATTAAATGTTATAAAAATCAAATCAATTTACACGTTAACTATTGGAAATTAATAATCAAATGACGCATATATAAATGTTGTTTGACAATATCTAGATTGACACTATAAAAATTATGCCATTTAAGTAACTTGGGAAGAGAAACATAGCTTAAAGAATGTAAGTTGTATAATGTTAATTTTGTAACAGCGCCATCTATGAGATTTCGTAAAAATCAAATCAATTTACATGTTAACACTACTGAACACAATGTTAAAAATTAATAATTTAAATATAATTATGTTATTTATTTATTTAACTCTTTAACCCATATCTTCAGTTCCCTATAAGATATATTTCGTGTAAATAATAAACTACATTTTTTTTAAAGTGAGGGTACTTAGATGTTTATTATTTTAAGTAAAAATAGACACCATTATCTACAGTTAATCTAATGATTGTGTTCCAAAGAGTATAATAATATATTGTTGTGTTCATTAGTTACAATTTTTAAAATCTTCGTGTTTTATAAATTTACTAGCTTACCGCCCGCGGCTTCGTCCGCTTTGTCTAAAACCTAATAAATTATGTACTAAAACCTTCCTCTTGAATCAGTCTATCTATTAAAAAAACCGCATCAAAATCTGTTGCGAAGTTTTAAAGATTTAAGCATACAAAGGGACATAGGGACATAGGGACACAGAAAGCGACTTTTTTATACTATGTAGTGATATTTATAAAGCAATTGAATGCCATAAAACCAAAAATATCAAATGCAATCTTCGTGTTTTGTGAATTTTCACCATCATGCGTTCCCACAAAAGGTAAGTTGTTACTTACAGGTATTTATTGAAATGAAATGAAATGAATGATTCTTTTATTATTTTGAGGTGCATTGGGAACAGAAGTTTTTGATAAAATTTTATTTGTAAGTACTTAGCTTTTTTTATAGATTTACAGTTAACTTTTGATTTTTTTATTCAATGCTAATAAAATTATATCGCCTTTGGAAGTCGATTTCTGCTGATATTTTTACTACACCACTTGAAAATTGATGATTTGATGATAAAGACAGTAGCAGCGAGGATTAAGTGGAAATTAGTAATCATACGCTTCGTCAATTTTTGACTGAAGTTAATGTCCAACGTCCAATGGTTCAATCATTGGAAGTATCTCAGGAAATTTTGGAGGATATTTTTCAGGAAGGAGAGGAGGGGCAGCCAACCACATATCAAACTACTACGTTTTAGTACCGAAAAAAATGTTATTGCCAAATGAAACGTAAATTTTGCACTCACAACTTTACAAGTAATGTTTTTATTTTGCGGTTATCTGATTATAATATTAATCGTTATGGCTATCGACGTACCGACCGTACTGGGATCAGAGTAGGTACATGATATACAGTTCATCATCCAGGATTGCTTAGAGCATTTTCACACTGAAAAAGATGTTTTCTTTGAATCGTAGTTGCTTCATTTATTTATTTTTAATCATTTTAAATAATATGTTTTATATTTTATAAATATATCATTTTCATTATTTAAGTAGATAAAATAAATTATGTTACGGTTTTATAAGAAAACACATTATATTTGTTAGGCGACGGTGATTTCTTCCAGGCAAAAGAAATCATCTTCAGGATGGAATCATCCTGGATCATCTTCAGAATCATCTTCAGAATCATCTTCAGAATCATCTTCTGAATCATCTTCAGGATGGAATCATCATCATGGATCCAGATGGGGGTCAAGTGACGCGGGCCACGTACCACAAACATGCTTAGTTTGTGGTATCGAGCGCGAAAGATAGTCATCGTGTTTTTAGTAAAGTTACTATGTAAACTAACGTAATTTAATACTTAGGTACATATTCTATAATGGTGTGCTCAAACTGTTAATCTACATTTAATTTAGATTATTATTTGATACTAAGTAATGTAGAATTTAAACCACATTCATGTTTTCTTCAGATTTTAAGATTTTCTTATCAGAGTGTTCAATTTTAATGTAGTTAAATTTTATAAGAGACAATAATTAAGAAAATTTTAAAATAAAGTGTCACGTATTTTTTTTAAACAACGAATGACGAAAAACGACCTAATCGCGGACGAAGTCGCGGGCAACAGCTAGTTTTAATTAAATCAATTCTTACCCTCGCACAATGACAATTCGTCTAGAGAATTATGGTAGAAGACGAGTTGGCGAACTATTTTATTTAAAACTAGCTTCCGCCCGCGACTCCGTCCGCGCGGATGTCGGTCTTCGCGTGGATGGTTTGTTTCTCCATTTTGAGTAACTCTGACAATGACATCTTATAAATATCTATCTGACCCAAATACGGCTAGGCCTATAATAAATAAATAATACGCAACGTGTGTTCGCGGTTCTACAGAACAACGTCTATGGATAACTGAAAAAGTAAGATTATTTTTTTTCTACGTATTTTTCCAGGATAAAAAGTATCCTATTTTACGCCCAGGAATAATATAAATACAATAAGGTATAATTATACCAAGTTTCATCGAAATCGAACCGGTAGTTTTCACGTGATGTCTTCACATACAGACAGACAGACAGACAGACAGACAGACAGACAGACAGACAGACAGTCAGACAGACAGACAAAAATTTTTTTAATTACATATTTGGGTTTGGTATCGATCCAGTAACACCCCCTGCTATTTATTTTTTCAATATTTTCAATGTACAGAATTGACCCTTCTACAGATTTATTATATGTATAGATTATTTTTTGTGACTTCGGCTATTTTTGCCTAGATGTGAAGTAGGTAATAAGTATGTACCTACTTATAGGTATTCCTTAAGAGAAATTCATAAAATTCGTTTTATCAAGCAAACACTACATATATACTTCCTCATGATAATGTTCATCGTTCTTTTGTTGTGAAGGACGTGAAATTTGATAAAAAACATAAATTTAAAAAGCTCCGTATATTGGAAAGGATCCTGCTATTAAAGCTTTTAAAAGGACACACTAAAGAGTCATACTAAAATGTTCCCCAGGCAATATTAGCGACTATATTTTGAGTTAGACTGTTATTGAATTAAGGGGGTGGACGAAGCGCATCGTCATACTTGGCTACTTAAACGAATTTTCAGTTAGATATCACATACCGTAGTCGCAAAATCAATTTAACGCCACCATAGCTTTGACGGCAATTTTCATCTAACGGTTAAAATAATTTTGAAGGTGACGAGCACTATAGGGGTATTTTGATGAAGGTACTTTGATAGGTATGTGTGTGGGCTAATGAAAGAAAATTATTGTGATTATGCATATGCACAGTTTTATTCCTGTCAAGTTTTCAACTTCCACTTTAATATACTACTAGCTTTTCGCCCGCATCTTTTCCCGCGTTTTCAAAGGAAAACCCGCATAGTTCCCGTTCCCGTGGGATTTCCGGGATAACACACTTGCATATCAAACCACTATTGTACGACGATACTTTCGTACGTTTTGTCGAACGGTGTACCGTACGGTGTAGTACGGTATTTCGTACTACGTACGGTACGCTGTATCGTAAGATGAATTGCACGTTGTGTCGTACGGTACGATGTTAAAGTACGATTAATCGTAGGTACGTTGTATCGTACCTTATTTAAATCGTACGTTATATTGTACGTTGGTAAATGTTAATAATATGTATTGACGTTCCAAAAGTGCTTCTCGAAGAAGTCTAATTGAATAAATTATGAGTTTGAGTTGCATAGTACTTTGTATTGTAAGTTGTACTGAACAAGATCGTTTTTCAGGAGCGTCTCCTGCTCTCGGTGCTGCCACGCCACGTTGCCATGGAGATGAAGGCGGACATCGCTAACCAGCCAAGACAGGAGCAATTCCACAAGATTTACATCCAACGATATGAGAATGTCAGGTCAGTACATTGTGATGTATTAACTTAGCAGCTATTAGGATAAAATCTATACTTAATATTATAAAAATGTAGAGTTTGTTTGTTTGTTTGAACGCGCTAGTCTCAGGAACAACTGTTGAAAAAAAAAATTGGTGTAAGATAGCCATAGCCCATTTATCGAGGAAGGCTATTAGGTTATATTATATTATCACGCTAAGACCAACAGGAGCGGAGTACTGCAGGTAAAACCGCCGGCCGGGCTTGACTAGTTGTAAATATTCGACCCTCTGTTCATTTCGATTCGTTTTGGACGGAAATGAATTGCTGGCAAATAGTATTAATAGGAAATGAGGACGTTTGCGTTTTGTAATTTCAAAGGACTGATGTAAAGATTAACATTATATTGAAAGCAAATCATATTGCTATTGTAAATTAATTGAAAAATGTCGAAATGCGAATTGTATAGTCCTTTCCACCTAAGATGATTTCTGTGACACATCGATTTTTGACACGTGTAGAGATGTCTGTACTGAAATCGTATCAAATGTTTCCGATAATCGATAATATTTTATATGGAAACGAAATCGATTTGAATAAAGTACCAAAATTAGATTTTTCGGCATTTCGCCAACAATTAACTAGGGAAACTTAGCAAACAACAGCAACAAAAAGTCAACAATAACAATTAGTAACAATAACAGAATACCACGTAAAGTATCAATATAAAAATGCAACTTGTATACAAGGCTGACGCACTCGTACAGACGATTGACTCGATTGACAAACGATCACAAGATGGGCGCCGATTATATGATTTTCCAACTCTATGATTTTTCAACGGTCCATTTCATGTACACGAATTGCGTAGGTATTATATTTTTGTGTTATTTTATTTTATTTTTCATTATATTTAACTAAACAATACTGTTTTTGATTTATAAGCTTAGGATGTTTCATTTTTATATTTTTGGCAATAATGCCGCCATTAAAGAAAAATATTATGCACTAAAATTATTTTGGCGTTTTAAACATAAAATACGTAATTCGGAACACGATGAAGTGTCACAGGAATCATCATAGCTGAAAAGGACTATAATTAAAAACGATTCATTTGGCGAATTGTAAATAATGTTTTGCGTAAAATATGATTTGCTTATAACATGGGTATCAAATAACTTGTATTGTCTAAGGGCTTTGACTGTGTATAGTTACATATAATATCTATTCATACACTACTGAAATCTGATCTTATATTATAAATGAGAAAGTAACTCTGTCTGTCTGTCTGTTACTCAATCACGCCTTAACTACTGAACCAATTTGCATGAAATTTGGTAAAGGATAGGCTTTATTCCAGAAAGCCTATGGGAACGGGAACTATGCGTTTTTTTCTTAGACTGCGCGGGCGATGCCGCGGGTGGAAAGCTAGTTGCCTATAAGTTGTTTGATGAAACATGATGCGTTGAAAGTTCATACCTTTTAAAAGTTCTTACTACCCTACTGATAACGAACTAACTTGAACTATTATCATCATCCTTATCGATAACATAAACTATAAGTTCCTTCGTTAAATGTCAATATCCATCCATCTTAAAGTATTAGGTACTGAAGTAAAAAAAGCAGATTTAAATTCCATTTTTCTCTTGATTATAACGTCTCTAACGATCTGGCTTAAAAAGTTAATTCATGAGTCGCTCGGGAAGTTTCATTTCGAAGTGTTGTTATCGCCTTAACGTAGTTGGTATTTAAATATAATGTGCTTTCTTTTATCATGTGCTTTTATGTCCAAATTATTGATGGAAAAAAGTAAATACTTAAATAGTTTTTTAATGGCTCTTGTTCGTAAGGAAGTAATTATCGTGATTGGTCAATTCAATGTATTTTTTTTCAGCTTTGAAAGACATATTTACATTATTTTGGAGTATATTTCGCTAAATTCTGAAGTAAATCTTGTGACTTCTAGAATATTCGATTAACAGAATATATATTGAATCACACCTGCAGGCCAGTGAATAGTGAATAGGTAGTATGGACGCCCGCACTGAACGGCAGTAATGATTACCTGTAAGGTTATTTAGGTGGAAATAGGTCGACCCATACCGAAATTCGAATAGATTAATAGTTACTCTATAGCTTAAACGATACTTTAATGAAAGAGTAGTCGAATAAGGGTTGTGAAGTAATTACGACTAATTGTTAATTAATAGTGAAGTAGTTTCCTATTTCTATATTTTTTTCGGCACTACTTAAACTGGCACTTTCTAGCCTTATAAATATAAAGATAGATAATTTGGAGTGTAAAATAAGTTAAGGTCAAACTCAAAATCATACAGAGATAATGTTCTTAAGAGGCCTACACCACCGAAACTAGCGCCACCGAACATTTTATTTTTTTACTCCTTAACCAGATCAAATTTAAAAAATCTAGCTCGGTACTTTGCTAGTATATTACTTGTAGTATTTTTGGTATTACTTTTCACTATTCTAACTGTTCATTATTCTAGAGAACTTTTGATTACCGCCAAAAGTGGCCACTTTTGGCGGTAATCAAAAGTTCTCCTAATTTACCGAATGCAAAATAATGAAAAGTAATACCAAAAATACTACAAGTAATATACTAGCAAAGTACCGAGCTAGATTTTTTAAATTTGATCTGGTTTAGGAGTAAAAAAATAAAATGTTGGGGGGGCGCTAGTTTCGGTGGTGTAGTCGCCGTGTTTCCACAACTATACGCTGTCGTCTATGAGCATACAAACTATTATAATTACCTCGCAACAATCAAAAAAGAGACGACCTGGTCCGAGTGGCAGGGAGCCGCTGGATGCAGGCCGCCGGTGACTGGTCGTACTGGAAATCCTTGAGGGAGGCCTTTGTCCAGCAGTGGACGCCCCACGGCTGAAACGACGACGACGACGACGACGACGAAACAAAAAAGCTCCATAAAGTCAAAGGATAAAGCTAAGCCATACACATCAAACGTACCGCAACACGAAATCAGTTTCAACGTAACGTTAACAGAGAGAAGTTGGTAAGTTCGTTACGGATCGGGGACCGTCCCCCGGTGCGTGGCGGAAACTTTATAGAACCGTGTCGTATGCTGATTTCAATGTGGTGGGAAATTTCAATTGACCTTCTGGGAAGGATGGGTGATTATTTTTTAATGTAGAGTGATAAACAGGTTATGTGTAAGTGGGAATTGTGGTAGATTTTGTTTTGTAAACGTATTATGATAATCTATAGTAATAATCTTCTGTACTAATATTATAAAGCTTAAGAGGTTGTTTGTTTGTTCGAACGCGCTAATCTCAGGAACTACTGGTACGATTTGAAAAATTATTTCGGTGTTAGATAGCCCTAAGACCAACAGGAGCGGAGTCACCCGGGTGAAACCGCGAAGCGCAGCTAATAATATGACATATTATATACATATTACATACACTATACAGCTTTTTCTTTTTGTGATCAAGGTAGGTTATTTAAACACTAATATTACATTAATATTATATACAATAAAAATATTATATATTTTACTAAACCCGCAAAATTGTAAACAACCGTAACAAGAAAAACAATACACCGATTCTCCGAGTATTTGTCGAGATTCTCTTATGAACAAGAAAGTTATCCACATCAAATATTAGGCTCGTTTTATTTAAGAGCAATAGAGTCATACAATCTGAGGTTTCTTTAATCTCATGTCATCACAATACATTTTATTAAGCTATGGTAATATTCTTAATAGGAAATTATTTAATTATTTGCTTACTTGAATGATTAACTGTCCTCTCTGCGTTTATGATTCATCCTGAATTTGGTACTTACAAAAATGGTCCTTTAGCTAAAGATATAAGCCACATTTTGTCACGAAAGCTAATATGCTTTCGTGACAAAATGACATACCTATGGATTGTAATTTTGTATTGGGACAGTCCATACACTTATTTATATAATACAAAAATGAGAAGCATTTTTACAAATCGTTTTATAAAAGGGCTTTTGAAACATTCTCTTCATCTGGATACTTGAGAATCCAACCTCGTTCTTTTTGCAAGGAATTGGAAAATTCTGTTTATTGAAAAGATTGAAGTTTTCTTCAAGATCGTTTAATATATTTTTTTAAAGGAACATAGGGATATAGGATTTTCGTTTTTGACAATCTGATAAAATAATAATAATCTGATCCGTGGCTTTATTATAAACTAATTTTCCACCTGCGGTTTTGCCCGCGTTTTGAAAAAAAAACCCGCATAGTTCCCGTTCCGGAATGAAACCTATCCTATGCGGTAATCCAAGTTACCCTTTATATGTGTGCTAAATTTCATTGTAAACGGTTCAATAGTATTTGCGTGAAATAGTAACAAAGACACACACACATCCTCACAAACTTTAGATTTATAATATTAGTAGGATTGAATGTATGACAAACTTTCAGAGTAATTTATTGTTCCAACAAAATTATTTAATTACCTTCTCGATGTTTTTACTATAATTATTTAAAAAATGTTGTCAGCATAAAGCTTAGAAGTGTGTAAATGGTTTATAGGAGCTTCTGAAAGAATAAACATATATCTCATTACAAATAAACTTAATACAACGCTTTTAAGAAAGCTCCGTTTAATAAATCTCCATTCATATACATATACGCCCATCACACTCTTCACTACCAACAATTCGCTTATTAGTAATTCTATACTCAGCTCGGATTTATAATTTAGATAAGATTGTAGGAGATGGAGATTAGGTCTAGTCTATACGATCCCGTAATCTAACTGATATCTGCTTTGTTCTGTATGAGACGTCACCGCGTCATACGGATCAGGGTAACACATCATCCTCCCAAATTGAATTAGCTCCTCGACCGAATTGTGAATTTTCAACAGAGCGTGTGAACGTGGCCTAAGTCGCAAATAATAATTAATCTGGTTTGAACGCTTCAGTAGTTGCGGACAATTAGGGCCGTAATCGCGTTGGGAATACGCCCTTATCTATATGTTAAAGCTGGAATACACGAGCGGAAAATAGGTTAGGCTGTGTCCACATTGGCACACGTGAGGTCTGGGTCTGAACAGTTTGTAGGTATAAATGTTTACTATCTGGTTTCCGAGTGTGATATTCACCATTTTCAACAAACTGTTGGCATTTTATAAATATAGAGCACCGTATATAATTACAATTTACATTTCGTCTACTATCAGTAAAAAGCTCATTTCTTTGTGCACAGTAATACGAATATAAAGCGTGACTATACGCTTTACAATCTCACGCTCCAATTTCATTTATACACAAATGTAAATAATTGACAGCGGCTTAGTTTGACGAAATGTTTATTTAAACGGGAGGTGACCGCAGAGACGGCGTCAATAAAAATATAGAAAGATTATTGGGTTTTCAAACAATGCTATTAAAATGGGGTGTGAGTGGGGAACGTGAGGTTTTTTTCGTTACGGATATTTCGGTCTCCGCGCTCAAGGCCCGTGATAGAAGCTATGTAATAGCTTAAAATTTAACGGCTGACTTCGAAACACTTTGCACATGTTTGTACTTTAAATTCTAACCATGCTCTTATTTCTTCTACCTACCTAGTAAATCCCTTCTTTGTTTCTAATGAGATTGCTAAAAGTAATATATTCCATTCGCAATTAGACTAGCCATTGAAAACTAACATTACATACGTGACGTCACACATCCTAGGATCGTGCGAGTTTAAACAAGTACGACTAATCAAGCTTAGATGTGTTTCGCATACACTCGGAGAACATAAAACATAATTACATACATACAAATCCACAAATTAGCATAATGCTATCGAGTGTACGCGCTCTGTGAGGCGAGCGACCTAGTTGTAAAAACGCCGAGTTCAATAGAAGTTTGACGTCTGTTATCATTGGATTCCGAGGTTTGAATGAGAAGATTCATTCAGCTGCGTATTGATTGATGTGTCCTGTGATTAATGGTTCGTAAAATTCCGGTGTAAACTCTTTGACTGGTTAGAGTTTTTTTCACTGCGTCAGAGGTGTATTTGTGCGCGTGGGTCTTGTATTAAACCAGTTGTATTTGCAGTTAGTTGCTGCCGTAAAAATTAAGCAGGTCTTGAGGGATTATTGGCTTTTTTGTTTGAATAAAAGGATAGATAGTGTTTTGTATACGGTCATTGTTGATATTGTCTCTAGTAGGTATATAAAATATAATGCTCGCTTTTTATTCGCAGTTCCTTAAAATATTATAAACAAATAGTTCCTTAAAACAAATAGCATATTCAAGTATATGTATCAAGATATAATGTATCCTATTTTGCGTATTCTTTATCAGTCCACATTTTCCTTAAGGATAACAATGCACACACATACTTAACTTGTAAAGCCGGCGCTTTGCGACTGATCTCTCCGATTTTGTCTGATGTCCCACCCTATTGGACTACTAGAGAAGAGACTTGTCTTTATATGCCTATTATCCTTAATAGAAGTGTTGTTTAAACTAAGTACATTTTTATATTTTTGGAAATCTAATATATTTTTTTAAGGAAAATAGGTAGGCTTAGAGATGTAATAATATGGCGTAAGAAGTATAATATTATCTAGAAAACTACGTAGTTTGTCGATATTTCTATGTGATATTTTGACGGTCACAAAAATGTCTGATAATATATTTTAAAAGTGCGTCGAATGCAGAGTGTATTTCATGATCAGATAAATGTAGGTTACCTCGTTTCTATATGAACTGAAAACATGTTATAATTTTATATTGGGAAATCTTTTTTATTCAAATAATATTTAATTAAAATTTCACTTTCTTTCACTTAGGGCGGCCGTACACGGACCGCTTCAAGCAGTTGAGACCGACCGCTTGAAGCCGCGACCGCGCGGTGAACTATAGGCATTCATTAACCGCCGTACACGTGACGGCTCGTGCCGTCGCGACCGCTTCAAGCCGTCAACTGCATGATGAAATTCCACCGTGCCGTTGACGGCTCGCGAGCGGTCGTGAGGCATACACTGACTGCTCGAGCCGTTAACTGCGCTAGAGCCGTCGACGGCTCCCTCCCCCCTGAAAATCAATGACTTGACTAGTCAAAAAAATCAACCGCTCGAGCGGTTGGTAGCGACGGCTCGAGCGGTCAACAACCGACGGCTCGAGCAGTTGACGCCGACCGCTCGAGCCGTCCGTGTACGGCGCTCAGCCGTTAACTGCTCGAGCGGTCCGTGTACGGCCGCCCTTAGATATTACGGCCTGATAATTATACTTTATACAATAAACGGTCTGATACTCGCGAATGCGTTTTAATTCTTAAATAGCAATAGACTTTTCTAATTGTCCACGCTGTTTGACTGATACAAACAACTATATTTCCTCAAATAAAATTTCGTTTTCAATCTTTATTACACCATTAGTTACCTATTTAGTTTTTCACAGTTCTACGCTAATTGAACTGAAAAATCTTCATACAGATTACCGATTAGCGTCTTCGAATGTATGTAAACTATTATATTTTGTTCGCAGCATCCTGTTCGCTGACATCTGCGGCTTCACCTCACTATCTGACCAATGCACGGCCGAGGAACTAGTTCGCCTTCTGAATGAACTGTTTGCACGGTAAGTATCTACCATTTAAACCCCTGACCCCTTTGACCCTCACATACAATGGGCAGCGTTGGCCCAAAAAAAATATGGTCGACGTTTGCCGCTATTACAACGATTACGAATAAACAATATCTACTGGGACCTCTTCACAATGGGTAACGCGTTGGCCAAACAAATGATCGTCAATGTTTGCAGCCATTACTGCGATTATGATAAAACATTTGCAATGACGGCCGATCATAGACATTTAGACCCTCTACTCTATCTTGATTGCCTCAACTCGGCCAACACTGCCCACTGTCAAGAAGACCCAAAATACTCTAAAATAATAGGAACCTGGAGATACATATCGTTTTGCTTACTAGTCCTACACATCTGCAAACGTTCGTGTAATGAAATGTCAGTGCTATGGGTGGTGGTAGCACTTACCATCAGGCCACCAGCCCTTTTATTGACATAAAATACCTTTTCAAAAATCAGAAATATGTTCGCTGTGTTACTATCATAATGAGCGTCGATTACAGTCTAACCAGCTCCACTGCTGCATTTCATTGAAACAAAAGTGCGTTTCTGCAACCGTGGACCCCGTAAAAAGGCCTCAGGTAATTACTGTCTGAGATTATTCTACAAGGGTAATGTTTCGAACATTTTCGTGAATGAAAGAGGTTCTCAATTCTAACTTGTAATTTAATTTAAAAATGTTAAGAAAATCTTTATTTGGTAATACCTACTGTATGGGGCAGATAATTTAAAATATGTTATGAATATTAAAAATCTTAAAAGTGTTTAGTAATAAAAGACATTGATAACTGAAAGTCCTCGGAATCTACAGCTCGAAACCTTATATTTAATAATACCAGTTAATATAATAAAACACTCTATGGATTGTTTCTTTTAAATGCACATAGTAAAACATAGATTACAAGGAAAATTTAAAAATAACAGAAGGCTTCCAATGTTGTTTTTGTTATAAGAATGTTTTGCCAAGGAACCCGTCGTTTTCTTTATAAATAATATCATCGTAATATTTTCGGTATTAGTATATTTTATGACATAAAAATATTACTGTGAAAATTATTTTTAATAGGAATTGATAAGTAGCGGAAACAAAATCGCTACTTAAAAGAAATTGGTACTTACAAGGAAATGGTAAAAGAGGTTACTTCCTGCATCTTAAAAAATAATTTAAACCAACATCGCAAAATGATTTACAATATTGTAAGTAACTTGGCAAAACAATAGGACGTATTATTTTAATTATCTCTTATTGCCTTTAGTGCAGTTAGTTTTACGTTTGACTAATGACATCCCTTGATGTTAGCAAACGTCTGCGATACTGTGAATCTAATCAAGCATGAAGTACATTGCTTTTTAAATAACAACGACATGGCAACTTTGTCCTACGTGGCAAGCAAGTGTATTATATAAACTGTAAAACATCGCACGGTACCAAGTGAGCACGGAGACAAATGGCCTCTTAATGGTTCACTTTAAACGCTTTCATTGTTAACACCTCTCTCATTTCGGTTTTCTTATCATTTTTGTTGTCATCAGTGACGGAGGTAGGCTTTTAAATGTAAAGATAGTTTCTGTAATAGACAGTGATAAAAATCTCTTTGTACAATAAACGAGTGGCCAAAGATTATATTGAATGTATCTTCCCTCTCGCAAAAAGGAACATCACAAATCTTCTGATTATCTATACTAATAAGTATTATAAAGCTGAAGAGTTTGTTTGTTTATTTAAATGCGATAATGTCATGAACTACTGGTCCGGTTTGTAAAATTCTTTCTGAGTTAGATAGTTCAATTATCGAGGAAGGCTATAATATAATATTATTATCATCACGTTAATATAAGGAGGAGCGGAGCAATGCGGGTAAAACCACTGGGCACAGCTCGATATAAAATATTTTAAGCTATTGCATAGCTTCTATCGCGAGCACTCCGACGGGCACGGAGGTGTGGCTTGAAGGCATGCTATGCAATAGCTTTACCGCGGCAGTCCCCTAGTGCCACACGTATTTTTTTCTTCTTGCAATATATCAACAATTAGCTAAGAAGATCAAGTTAATATGAAATGGTACGTGAAAAGAAAACATCTACATATTATTATGTATGCCGGCAAGACTTGTAAACTGTCGACATTGGAACTACATATTTCATAATACGCGATGAGAGATATTAGTATCGAATATAGGGGATTGATACACATTTGGCTCTGAGCATGCATAAGACATCAGGGCTGAATACATATTGAGAATTATATTGGAAATGGCAGAGATATTTGATAACCGCTCATATGCTTTGTGCAACCACAGTTGCAAAAATGAAATACGCTAAATTGCTTCCGAAAAAAATAAAGGTAGCCTACTTTGCTAGTGCTCTGGAACGTGCGCCGCGCGTTCGACCCACCGCTATTAAAACTTAATTTATGAGTTCCGCGAGAGGAGTACTTCAAATATATTGATTATAATCGATTGCTATTGAAATAATACTATACAAATCTGTATTATTTTAACAATATATGATTACCGTATACCTTTAAAAGTTATGAAATCGTCTAAAGTCCACTAACTTTTAAAGTCGTCTTAATTACATATTTATTACAACGGTCACTAAAATATTACTTTATAACAATAAAATACATACTCAAATTTCGACGGACCGAAGGACGTTTTTTAAAAAGACAAGATTTAATTTAAACGTCTTTAATATGTGCTCTCTACATCCAGAATGAAAACTTAAACTATAAACTTATCGTTAAACAAAAATGCAACGCTGCAATCTATGTTCTAAGAAATACAAAATGCATTAAGGCGATGCAGGGTGGCCGTAGTTATGCTGCGTTAACAAATACGATATCACATGCATGTACTGCGGGTTGCCCCGACATAACTCCTCCATCCTCAGTTTCAAGAGAATCTGAAGGATTTTCTTGAATACATATTTTTCTTAATTTAGACTTAATTACTACCACAATTACAATTATAATTACGATTAATACAAAAGTTATAATGTTAATCACTCCGACGGCACTATTCACTGTACTACTAAACTGGTTTTCACTATTTTCACTATTTTCAATTAAATGCCTAAGCATATTTATGTCAGTTAAATTTGCACCCTTCAGGTTAACAGGCTTCCTGTCGGTCGGGAAGTTCATCAAATTTGGTAATATAATTTTTGGTAAACTTGGGTATATAATATCAATTCCATTTACTTCATATTTCTTTAGTGTTATATCTCCGATTTTCACGTAACAGCCAGTCTCGTCTAACGTCAATAAATAGGTACCATGAAGGAATTCTTGGGTTACCTCGTTTTCACAGACCTTGGTAAGTACTGTTTCCACATTTACGTATAGTATCCATCTATTTGGCAGAACATTGTCGATTTTCACGTCATCTATGGAAATGGGAATCGGCTGACAACTGGAAACATTTGTAGATAGCCGCAAAAGATCAGCTAAACAATCGTCTTTATATAATGTTGATGTCAGTATTTCCGGGCATAGGAACCGGTCTTCATCTATTTCTTTGCATGGTTGTGAAAGTGGCATGGTTTTCAACCCCTTCACAAGGACATATGGGTATTTGGGTAGGATAAGGGAAGTCTGACCTTTTTCTTCGTTAAATATAGGTAAAGGTATTATTTTAAAATATGAATAAATGTCGTCAGTAATTAATGGAATAGTCATTACGAATTTTATTTGACTTTGTTTTACATAAGTTTGTACTTCTATTAATTGTTCAATTTTAAGAACATTATCTAAATTTACTGGAAATGGCAACTTAGAGCTAGTTTCAATGTTTTTTAATAAAAGTAATAATTCCTTAGTATCTACAACGGATTGGTGTAAAAGTTTAATTTTACTAAAAGCTACAGCAGTTTCTATTTCACTTAATCTAACGTAAAGAGACATAAAATTATGTAAGAATGCAGAATATGTATGTATAATTTCATTAGTCCTTTGATGTAAATTTGTGTCATTTAAAAGCGAATCAATTACATTTAGCTTATCCTGGATTGCAATGAAATTGTTATTAGATATTTCAGCTACATTTAATAACGAACCCACCATCTCAGTAACGATCGTCATCTTATGTATTATAGAGTCTTGTTTAGTCTTTAATTTTTCAATAGTGTTTTCAAATTGTATAGCATCTTCGTTGTCGAGGTTACCGGTGATAATTTTTATAACTGAACCAAGTGGATTTAATAAACCACGTTTAGATCTAGAAGACGGAATTAATTGTTCAAATTTATCAATAGTATAATTCATATGATAATCTGTTTGTAATTCTGTTGTAATAAAATCGGAACCTAACGCTTGTATATCAATACAACTATGAACCTGATTCCTAAATGATAGATAACTATTTATATTAAATTCTAAATCGTCATATATTAACTTTAAATCTAAAACCTTAATAACTCTCCATGTGTCATTGCTGACGACTGCATAGCCTTCACGGAGAGGTAGTATTCCGGGGTTCCGTTTAATCTGGTGCAGTTGAAGGCCCTGGTTTTGGATCACGTGGATCGCCAAAATTAGTAACCTGTGGAGGACGCTTAATGTCTTTAATGGGAACTTTAGTCTCACGATGATGCGTTGTTACTGGCACAATATTTCTATGGGTTGGTCCCGTGACTATCGCTTTCTGATACCTAGGCTTATCTTTAGCACGTCTCGTGTTAACTCCTTTAATGTAAACCGAATCTCCTATGTCTATGTTAAAATCATTTTCACCGCCATGCTTATCCTTAATAACCTGCTTCTTATGAATAATTTTGTCTGTAAGGTATTTGTATAAAAATTTAGTACGTTTGTGGTGATCTTTTACAAATTGTTGGGTTAATTGTTTGTTAAAATCTACAGAAAAAGCATTATTAGCCTCTGTATGTCCAAAAACTACTTCAAAGGGAGTTAAACCGGTGGTAGAATGTATTGAATGATTATATGACATAATCGCGTATGTCATGACAGATGCAGCATCAGTTATCTTACGTTCATATTTAGCTATCCTGTAAATTTCTATTATTGTAGAGTGGAATCTTTCTATTAAACCCATGGAATTTGGATTGTGCGGAGTGCCAATATGAAGATCGATTTTGTAATACGAAAGCATTTCTTTCATTAATACATTATTAAACTCAGTGCCGGGATCTGAACTAATTCTATTGGGAATACCATATAAAGAAAAATATTTAATCAAAGCTCGGATAACTTCGTTTGTAGATCGGTTATGGATTTCTATGGCCTGACCTAGTTTACTAAATGCGTCTATAATCGTAAGATAAGCTTTACCGTCTATTGTAAATGAATCGATAAATATTTCCTGAAAAGGTCTAGTTTGTGTTTGGGAAAGTTGTAACTCTGGTTTTAATGGTTTTCGGTCATACTTCATTTTCTTACATACATCACATCCATTTAAAACGCTCGCTATTGTTTGATCCATTTTATTCCAGAAATATACCCGTTTTATGTGTGCTAGTGTTTCCTTAATACCCCTATGACTTGTTTTACCGATATGATATTTCAAAATAATTTCGCGCTGTTCGGTTTCATCATCTACATAAACAACTCGCCTCTTACACTCATACAACTTTACTGAACCCTTTTTGAAAAGTGTGGTAGCCATTTTTGAAAATTCTTTTCTATGTATTGGGCTTTCGAAATAAAAGAAATATTTCAATTTTGGTCTGATGTAACTTAAGAGAAATTGCTTTACGAGATCGGGATTGTCTTCAGGTAAGTGAACCTCTAGTACCTTTTGTAATGGTCTTGATAAGTCTTTTACTGTTGTTTTATTTCTATTCCAGGTATAAACGAGTATCTGATTAGGTTTTGTATCTACAGCTTCATCTAGAATGAGTATGCCTTCCGTATCAAGATCGCGAGCTGAGTGAACCGTCTCTGTATTTTCGCTATTATTACTAGACGCGGTCAAGGTGCTGCTTTCCGCGGTTATTGTACTACTATCAGGCGACGGAATCGAATATGGGGACCTCGGGCGTTTATTTTTAGTGATTGGCATTGTTCGGTCCGAATCAGACGAAATTGTAATCGGCGTCAGGGGTCTGTCACATGTTTCAGCCTGATCGTTACTAACTTTTACTATTTCGTCTATTACATCGGTTAAGTGTTTTTGAAGGTTTCGCTCCTTCTCGTCTACGTTAACTTTCATTGACACGTCGTCATTTTCAGTCAATGCATTAACCTTAATTCGAGACAAGGCATCCGCGTTGCTATTTTGCTTTCCGTTTTTATATAAAACATCAAAATCAAATTCGGATAAACGTAATTTCCAACGTGTAATTTTACTATTTGGTTCATCTATTGATTTAATCCAAGCTAAAGGTCGATGATCGGTGTAAATTGTAAATCTTTTTCCGTACAAATAAGGCCTAAAGTGCTTTACAGCCCAGACTATTGCTAACATTTCTTTTTCGATAGTACTATATCGAGTCTCTGCCTCATTTAATGTTCTGCTAGCGTATGCAACTGGTTTGTCACTACCGACTGAACCTTGTGATAGTACCGCACCAATTGCAAAGTTAGAAGCGTCAGTGGTAAGTATAAAAGGTTTATCGAAATCGGGAAACTGTAAAAGCGGAGCATTGGTAAGTAATTCTTTACAACGTTCAAATGCATTGATATATTCACTATTGTTAATATTAATCTTATTTTTCTTTTTCAGACATGACGTCATTGGTTGGGTGATTTTCGCGAAATCTTTTATAAACTTTCTATAATATCCGACAAGTCCGAGGAAACTTTTAATTTCCGTGCTGGTTTGCGGTAATGGGAATTTAAGTACTGCTTCAATTTTATCGTTGTTAGGCTTAAGGCCGTCCTTAGTTATGGTGTGTCCTAAATATAAGACTTCTTTGCGTAAAAATTCACACTTATCTAAAGTAACTTTAAGGTTCGTATTTCTGAGTCTATCAAATATTTTGCGCAATTTAGAAATATGTTCTTGGAGGCTGGACGAGTACACAATTATGTCATCGAGGTAAACTAAGCAGTGAATACCCTGTAGGCCGCGTAGCACGTTATCCATGGCCCTTTGAAACGTAGCCGGTGCTGTTTTGAGGCCAAACGGCATGCGTTTAAATTCGTAATGTCCGGACTGCGTGGTGAATGCTGTTTTAGGTATATCAGAAGGATTTACCTCTATCTGATGATAGCCAGATGCAAGGTCAATGGTACTGAAATACGTAGATTTGCCTAACTTATCGAACAAATCTGTAATATTTGGCAGGGGATATTTATCGTCAATTGTAATTTCATTTAAACGACGGTAGTCAATCACCATCCTAAATTTACGTTCGCCTGATGCATCTATCTTCTTAGGCACTAAGTGTACCGGAGCACTCCAAGGCGAGTGAGACTCCTGAATAACGTTATCATTTAATAATTTATCTACTTGATTCTGAATTTCCTGATTTTGGGCAAACGGGTGTCGATACGGACGAATATAAATCGGATTTTCATTGATCGTGCGTATATCATGTTTCACTTGGTTAGTAAATGAAAGAGGGATCTTGTCGCAATAGAATATATCACGATATTCATAACAGAGTTTACTAATAAGTTCGCGTTCTTCTTTATTGGTGTGTTCTAGCCGTAATTTCGATAGATTCTCTTTTAAAGCATCGTCTATTTCGCAGTTGTTTACATCACACGTGTTAACTATACATTCATCTTCGTGCAACGTAACTTGAAACGGCTCGGTAATAGAAATTTTAAAACTTTCATCGGAATAATTTTGAATAACAGTATGTGCAAAAAAGTTTTCACATTTAACTATCGCTGCTGGCATACGAACGCTTTCACGAAAAGTCTGAAAATCTAATATAGCGTCACCGTTTTGTAGGTTAGTTGGAATTGATACTCTAGTTTCTGATCGAGGTTCTAAGGTGATTTCTAACGGAGGATTATATATAATCGGTATTTTGGCGTTACATGTTTCTAAAATTTGGTGTTTCATATTAATATTTGCATCTAGTTTCTTAAGTAAATCAGATCCGATTAATCCATCGTACCTACTGTCTACATTGTATACATAAAATTTGTGGGGAAGTGTGCTTCTAAAAGTTTTTAATAACGGAATTACTATAACTTCATCATGAGTGCTTTGCGCATGGGTACTAACAACTGTGAATTGTTCATACTGTTTATGATCTCTAAAATATTCTTCCGCTTTGGCTGGACTTATAAAAGAACGGCTGCTTCCTGTATCTATGAGAAACTTTGCTTTTATTTCGGGAACTATAATATGTGGTAATTTTAAGATGCTGTCACAATAATTTAAATTAATTATTTCACCGTCTCGTCGGAGGCCGGTAACGGAAAATTTTCGTTGTTGTCATTAAAATTACTTTCAGTTACTTCCGGATCGGTATATTCGTATAACTCGTTCGCGGCTTCTTCGTTATAATCTAAGGTTGAGTTATCGTAATTTTCATAATTTGGCTCATCGCAGTAGTACAGATTATGAGTTACGTTTTGCCTCATAGGTGCCGTACGCATTGATACATCGCTATTTAAGCCGGGGTTCGGTGCCTGGGCATGTTGTATGCCAAATTTAAAACGAGGTTGGGCTGTTTGTTGATTTGGGATTCCAAGTTTATAACCGGAATTTTGAAAAGGTCGCAATTGGTGGTTATTATTAGATTGTGTGCCAAATTTATAGCCTTGGGCTTGTGGTGTTTGCCTTAACTGTTGAATAAAATTTGGTCGAGGTGGTTGCATTAAATTTGGTCGAGGTTGTTGAGCGAAATTCGGTCTATAACCAATTGGCTGTTGAGGACTGCCGTATTTAAAGTTTTGATTTAAAGGCATCGTACTGAAATTAGGTTTTAATGGATTTTGGAAAGTGTTTTGAGTTATAGGTTTTGGCTTACTAATCTTTGCGTTATATTGTTGTATAAAATTTACTTCTTCTGTAACTACGCTAAGTGCATTTTCTAAGTTTGTACAACCCCTTAATCTAACAATCCGGATCATGTCCTCCGGGAGGTTGTACAGAAAAACATTTAACGCAGTATTATTGTATATGATCATCTTCGCGGCTTTAACTCCTTCATCCGTGAGGCGGTTTACTTTTGAAAATAGGGAGCTTTTAACATTTTGTATTCTGTGGCAAAACTGTATGTAACTTTCACCTTGTTTTATTTTTAACCCTTCTAATTCTAGTGCGATACATTCTTCCGATCGCGGGTCTCCGAAATGTTGGGTAAGTATTTCCTTTAATTCAGTCCATGAAGTTATATTTTGGTAATCACTAAGCAGTGAAGCTGCCTTACCGATAAGCCTACTCGTTATGGCATGATATACATATAAGTTTTGTGCGTTATTGTTCGCATCTTGGAATGATCTTATAATGTATTCGCTTTTATTGATAAATAGGTTTAACAGTTTTTCATCTCCATCAAATTTGGGGATGATACATAGTATTTCTCTTGGTATGAGTTTAATCTCTTCCATTTTGGTTCTTTTAGTTAGTTTTAGCGATTAAAACTCTAAATATAATAAAGATAACACTATTTTTTACTAATAACTAACACTTAAAATTAAACACTAAAAATTACGACTTATCACGATAATTGTAACGAACAAAATCAAATAATCGTAATGATTAGGCCGACTATTTTGGGTCGGGGATTTCGTGAAAACAGGGAATGTGAAAAACAGGAGTGAAGAGGTTTACTCACAGACTGCTCGCTCCCATGTCCTTCACTTATGATCCTGGATGCTCGTCCTTGAGGTCACAGTACGCGTTTCACTTCAGCGATTGAGTTTTACGCGTACGCGTCGCGGGAGAATTATTTATTTGGTTCGAGGATACTCGTACAAGCACCGCACTATCACAGATCCTTTCGGCTATAGTGTTAGCTCGGCAGCAGGATATTATCGAGTATCCTACCGGCTGCGCCACTCAAATTTCGACGGACCGAAGGACGTTTTTTAAAAAGACAAGATTTAATTTAAACGTCTTTAATATGTGCTCTCTACATCCAGAATGAAAACTTAAACTATAAACTTATCGTTAAACAAAAATGCAACGCTGCAATCTATGTTCTAAGAAATACAAAATGCATTAAGGCGATGCAGGGTGGCCGTAGTTATGCTGCGTTAACAAATACGATATCACATGCATGTACTGCGGGTTGCCCCGACATAACTACATGTTAGAGAATAATTTGGTAAGTAAACACGAGTAGAAATCAATAAAATACAACAATTACGGCATATTTTAACACTTCCTTCTAAGACACGTAAGATACAAACTAAGATATTCTCAAAATTCTGTTTGAAAGGTTGGTAGTATTGGGTAGAAATAGATGAATCAATTAGTTGTCTTTGGTTTAAATACGTAAAAATTAGACTCTGAGAGTATGAAATAAGGTTTATAATCAATTGAAATAAGAAAGTCGCTTTGCAACCACAGTTGCACGAAACAAGATTTGCGATCGTGTTATTGCAACTGTGGATGCACGGAACAAAGCAAGGGGTCATTTTTTTTTTCTGAAGCATATGAGCGGATAAGATTCTTGACAAAGTTTCAACCCTGTATAGCATTAGCATTTGAATTACTTCGAACATGGCTTGCAGAATGTAGGTATTAATGTGTTCTAACATTACTTGTGTCTTATTGTAAAAGCTGTTCGGATAAGATAGCTAATAATAGGATGCAGTAGTATTAGCTTTTAGTTAGGTACTAGGTATTCATAATTTTCAAAAAATTTTACCAAGTTTCATTCAGGTTTATACGATTCTCTGTGATGGGTTAATGAGTCACAAACACTGATTACTTCAAAATTAACTTTATTTCTAAGTAAAAAATACCGGAATCACATACAGTCACTATAATGTCACAGAGCAGAGAGAAAAACCACAGAGCAAGCGTAAGCTGGTGTTGCAAGGCGCAAAGTTCAAAATTACAAAATTATATTTAACACTCTGAAACCGCTAGGAAGAAATACTAGTTAAATAAAGTATAATCGAAGAAGACAGTAAGTTCAGGGTCTTTGACCGACAAATTAAGTCCCAACTTTTCATAAGAGCCAACACAAACCCTGTTAAGTTACGGCTTGTCCGCTTTATTCGTCACATTATTAAACCATAAACTCCGGGTTAAAATTAACTTCAGATATAACCACGCTTTTATTGCCATCTGGTTACCTTTAAAAATTACATTGCTCTGAGGAATTATGTAAAAGCTAAAAGTTGTTTCTTTTGTATGACTTTCTTTAATGCTCGTAATTGGTCGGCGTTATGAATATTAATAATGGAAGAAATTGTGAAGACTTTGTATATTAATTTTTGAAGGCGTTTAAATTGTTATTATAATAATTAAATTTTTGATTGAAGCTTGTGTTCTGTTGAGACATAGATGTGAGAGATATTAGTCTAAGAAATAAATAGATAATTTACAAAATAGATACCTCAAAGTACACGCAATCAAAGTACCGTACAGAGATACCATAGATACAATATAAGCCATATTCCTCTCAACTTTCAGGAAATTAAAAACGAAAATTTAATTACACTCCCGACACTTCAATTGACATGCGATAATAGCCAATTAATTGTTTACTAAACCACCACAATCAATGGTTGCTAGTTGATTAACATTTGTGGTCGGGCCAGTGCAGTAATTTGTCTGTCAAGTGCATAACCACAAGCTTCTGTCAGTTGGAGCTAGCGAGAAGGTTGACAGAAAATAAATAACAGAACAATATGAGCTAGAAATTATAATGTAGGAGTCTGAGCATTAATTATATAGGATATTAGCTGTCGCGGCAAACGTTGTTCTGTCTTAATCACATCATTTAAGGGTACCTATGAACTTACTTGTGTTAGAAAATAAAGAATAAAGAATGAAAAATAGACGTTGGCCGATTCTCTATAGATCTACCCAATAGGCATACAAAATTTCATGAGAAACCGTCATGCCGTTTCGGCGGAGTTTGCTAACTACCAACTACCAGTTACCACTGTCAACTTATCAAGAGCTTATCAAGTGAGATATTATCTAATAGTTTTATTTTACTATTAGATAGTTTAATTTTTATTCGTAAGTATCTAATTATTTGAACGAATAATGCTATTGTTTAAAAAATATTATTTACGTTCGACGACCTCCCTGTTAAGTGAGAAAAATTTTGGAGCTTTATAGTGTAGCCTTCTAAGTACATCATTAAAAAAACAAATTATGAATTATATTCTAAAAAAAATAATTTTTTTTTTTAACTTCTAACTATTCGCTATTTTTAACTGTGAAATAAAAGTAAAATTAGAAATGTTAAATTGCCGTGTACTTACTCTTAGTAATGCTTCTTTTTAATCTCCAGCTAATGTATGACCATAGAACGTGCTTGAACAGGAGTAATTTAAATAAAATACGACCAAAAGCAATGTTTTTAAAGTTGTATTTAAAATAATTTAATGAATTTACTAAGGATGTAGCGATAGGTAAATTTCTAACTACCCTCTCCTAGTTTTGACTGGCTAGCCGTAAAGTTATTATCAACATAATCAGCCCTTACGTTCCCACTGCTGCAATACGGGTCATCTATGAGGTTCAGGCATAGGACACATTTCATCGAACTTGTGCTATGTTTTTCTTCTCCGTGTTCAATGTGATCAAAATGCGCAGATAAATTATTTTGAAATCAATATATTTTCTGCTTGCTGGCCCCGAACCCTTGATTTATCGACTAGAAGTTCAAATTCCTCACCACTGAGCCGCACTACTGCTACTATAGATAGCAAAGGATACATTTCTTACTACCCTCCCTCAGTTCCGACCGGTTAGCAGCGGAGCTCTTATTATTATTAATATACCAAAGTATATAGGATATAATTATTATTTCTTACTCTCTCCCTCTTTCTACCGGCATTTTACAAACGATATAGCAAACGCTTAAGATTATTTTTCTAACTTACGTCTCTTCCCTAGTTTCGACCGGCTAGCAGCGGAACACCACTGCCTGCGGATCAAGCTGCTCGGCGACTGCTACTACTGCGTGTCCGGGCTGCCGGAGGCGCGCGACGACCACGCCAAGTGCTGCGTCGAAATGGGGCTCGACATGATTGATGCGATCGCGTAAGTAGCTTGGCTTTTTTTGAGTTTACTAGCTGAAAATAATGTATTTAAAAAAAACAATTCGATAGTTTTTCAAGTTCAGAATTAGAGTTTTAGCAAATGCAATGCAATAAATGAATTGCTACATATTTTTGTTCGTAGTTCACAGCTGCTTCTCGAGTCATAGTAGATATTATATATTGCAACATTATTGCAACGTAGCGTACTCTATACATAATACGTTTACTTCACCAGGCTTGTCCGTGAAGTGATGGCGGTGAACGTGAACATGCGTGTTGGCATCCACACCGGGCGAGTGCACTGCGTCGTGCTCGGCTTGCGCAAGTTGCAGTTCGATGTGTGGTCCAATGACGTCACGCTCGCTAATTACATGGAGAGCGGAGGCGTGGCTGGGTGCGTAGACTAGTATAGATCTAACATAACATTTATTTCAACATGTGCATAGTTTTGGCGAGTTCACTGGGTCGTGCTCGGCTTGCGCAAGTGGCAATGCGACGTGTGGTCCAATGACGTCTCGCTCGCTGATTATATGGAGAGTGGAGGCGTGGCTGGGTGCGTACACTAGTATAGTATAGTATTTATAGAATTTTAACATATTGTGTGTGGGGATTCATACCGGGCGAGTGCACTGCGACGTGCTTGGCTTGCGCAAGTGGCAATTGGACATGTGGTCCAATGACGTCACGTCGCTATGTGTAAACAACACAAGCCTCCTTCGCATGGCCAAAAACAAGTAGATAGAACCTACAAACAAGATTCATACACACTTTTAAAAATGTTTGAATTGCTGTTACAGTTCGCTATTTTTATTACTTTTGAGTTTTGATTCTTTTATCATTCTCAAGCAACGAAAATTACAGAAATTAATACGCGGCTACTAGCACCATCTATCGCAAGACATTGATAATAGAGAAATTATAACATTCATTCTAATATTTAAAAAAAACAACGTCTTCAAGAGGATTCATAATAATTTCACTTTCTAATGTCTCACACATACAAACAATGATAAATGGTAAATCTGAGCAAAAACTTATTTATCTTCAAAAATAAATTTACATTATTGTAAATTACTTCTTAGAAGTACGACTGATGTAACATAATATACTAAGTAATCAGAAGAAAATCACACAAGGGAATTTTATATAATATCACGATAACATACATTCAAGAGTCAAGACTTCATTCACTTTCATCTATACTAATATTATATTGAGGAAAGGTTTGTAATTATGTATGTATGGTTTTCACGCATAAACTACTGGACCGGTTTTGATGAAATTTGGCACAGATAATCTTTAGGCCCTGAGAAAGAACATAGGCTACCTTTTATTGCGACATATGTACCACGGGTGAAGCCGGGGCGGACCGCTAGTATAAAATAATTTTATATTATTGAATAAATAAGTAATATGTACGGTAATTTATAAAGTTCTCTAGTTTAACGAACTAAGACTGTTAATTAATAATGAAAGAACATATGATAGGTTTCACACTCATAATAAAATTCTAGTAAATGATTTGAAAATTATTTTAAACGTTTATAATAATTCAATTTTATTCTATAATAAAATCAGTTGTTTTACCATTTGCTAGACGTAATTGTTATTTTAATTGTTTTGTTATATCTGCTTATAAGTTACAAATAATTAATAATAATATATTATTGCGTAGTAACTAACCTAAAATAAAATTATCTCGTACATATTGTGTTATTTCGAGCGTGGGTGTTGACTGGTGTGAAAATGAAATCTTAGTGATCCTACTGAGTACCTAGGTAGGTAATATTATCTATTATCAATCGTGAAAGTTTGGGGAATGGATTGACAAATGAATGGATATTGATAACTGTTACGCAATAAAATAGTTTATATAAAAATGTTGCTCAATGCTCATAACATAATATGACTACCATAGTGAAGATTAGGACATAAAGGCACTTATTTTCTTCTCTACAGGCTTAGCGTGAAGCAAAAGGTTCAAACTAGTGCATTTTAAGGCGTAAGTTTAACTGTATTAGGTAGATATTAGGTATGTTTTGGTAGCAAGTAAAAATATATTATATTACTAGCTTTTCGCCCGCGTTTTCAAAGGAAAACCCGCACAGTTCCCATTCCCGTGGGATTTCCGGGAAAAAACTGATCCTATGTGTTAATCCAAGTTACCCTTTATATGTGTGCTAAATTTAATTATAATCGGTTCAGTAGTTTATGCGCGAAAACCATACATACATACATACATATAAACCTTTCCTCTTTATATTAATAGTATAGATATCTATACTTAAAGAAATATTCAATCGAATATTATTAAAGAACTCTTAACTTTAACTGGCTTCATTTGGTACTATCGCATAATATCTAGGTTATAAAGGGGACAGATGACCCTATAATGCTGCAAATCGGCTTATCTAATGGCATCTTGCGATGAATGGCCGTTCCAATTTTCCATATTCGACTGCTGAATTGGGAAGTGAAAGTAGCTGTTTGCTGTTTGAAATAGTATTTTAAAATTATGTCATACTAGCGGTCCGCCCCGGCTTCGCCCGTGGTACATGTTTACGTTTTCTCTACATAAGAACCATCCTCGTACTTCAAGGAATATAATAAAAAATAATTATCGAAATCGGTTCAGCCGTTCTCGAGTTATGCGCTTACCAACACATTTTGCGATTCATTTTTATAACGTATATAAGAAGAATATAGGATATTTATGAATATCTTAAAATGATACTTATTACTTATGATGACACATACACACATCAACAAAGGCTAGGGATATTTGGTATTGCATCAAATATCTTAAAATCTGTGGAAACTTTTGTGATGTTGTAAATGGATAAGAATTATAGCTCATTTTAAGGTCTTTTACAAAAAATAAAAAAAGACGTGTGGCACTCGGGGACTGCCGCGGTAAAGCTATTGCATGCTATGCCTTCAAGCCACACCTCCACCCGTCGGAGTGGGGAGCGTGAGGATTTTTCGTTATGGAATTTCTCGATTCGGTCCCCGCTCTCAGACCCGCGATAGAAGCTATGCAATACCTAGCTTAACATTTCATGATTCTGTGTATTTGTGAAAGCTCTTTTAATGATACCTACTTATTTTTAATGTTAAAAGTTAATTGTAAAAAATAGAGACATTATGAGCGTTTAAATAAGGCTGTCTATTGTCTTGTGGCTTATTTACCGGGGAATACTTCAGTTCCACTAACAATTTATGAGCAAAATTTTATCCAGCTTTATCACCTGTGTTAGTAGTTTGTAATAGTTAACTAAAGTTTTTGGCACAACACACTGGGGTTCGGTTTCACAGCTTGCTGATAATGCTCTTGATAGCATATTAATACTAACTACCTACGTTCCTGAGTTTTCATACGTTATAATTTATTTCAACTGACAGACCAAACTAAACAGAGAGGAATCGGGAATCTTAGAAACCAAATCCTTAATATCGAAATTCGCTTATTACTTCAGATATTTTATTTATAAAAAGAGCGTGTGTTCAGAGCACACGTGTCAGAAGTGAAACTTCTTTGGCTAGATTAAAATATACAACCAAAATCGTCGTCTTAGGTACTCTATGATAATATTATGACGGTATTGCCATGGCGGGACCTTGATATTTTACTCTCGACGCGCCTAAAGAAGTTTCGCTTCAACAAATCAGAAGGCTGTAAAAAAGAGCCTTAATTATGAAAATAATTTATTTATACAAACTTATGTTCAACAGACGTGTCCACATCACCAAGGAGACGCTGGCGTGCCTCGGCGACGATTACAAAGTGGAGCCAGGGAATGGCGGCCAGAGGAACGCCTACCTGAAGGACCACAATATTGAGACATACCTGATCGTGCCTGATGACACCAGCCGTGTTGTAAGTATTTTTGGAACGAAGTTCCTTATCGCGCGTTACGGAAGGGGGCTAGATGTAATTGTAACGACACTTTTTGCTATAATTGTAATCTCGTGTGTGTCTCTGTCTGTCTCTCTCTCTCTCTCATAGAATGAAAGCTAGTTATTTTAGTAACTTCGTTCCATCCGGGTTTCCCCTGACCTCTCAAGTTTATTTTTTGTTTTTAGTTAAAATCACTGAAAGGTGAGACTAGTTTGATAAAGGATTTGTGTACTTTATTATCAGTTTACAGTTTTAGTTACAAGAAATAATAGAAAAGGATAGTTTGTAATCCTATGACAAGTTGTTACGGTAATGTTATCGTATTACAGTCAAATCTGTTTTATTTCTTTGTACGTTTAAACTGTTGGTTTTACTTTTTTGTAGTATACAAAAGCATCCATAGACCATACCTAATACTGAAATTGATTGTAAATAATGTTGCAATAATTATAACGTTAAATTTCAATTATCGTGTCGAAACCACGCTTCTCTTCCTCTTATATATTTTTGTGTATTTTACCTGCCTTCTTTTAAAATATTTTCCGTAAAGCTCCAACAAAATTCCATTTATCCTCGAAAACTTTCGCGTTTTTATTGTCTCTGTTTACACGAGCGTCAAAATATCATACAATGTTGTCTAGTAGATTACTTATTATCATCAATAATAGTCTCTTGAAATAGTTATTTTACCTTTTGTTAGAAAAATACCTTGTTTCATTTCAGATTAAATTATTAATTAATTTTAACAGCCGTACACGATTCAAGACTTTTTAATATAGTATCTAAGTACTCGTTAATGCTTTAAAGTTGAAATTTTCATACCTCATTAGCCATCGGCATCAATACTAATTGATGCCGATGATGAACTTGCAATGAATTCAAAATATTAAAATAAATGCTAGTGCATTTATTAATATTTTGAATTCATTGCAAGCTTTAAAACCACTTCTATACACTTTCTACTTGAAATCGCTCGTTAAAACAGATCGACGCCATTTTCAATACTTATTTGCACGTGATTATTTTCACATGATATCATCACTACATAGTATAAAACAAAGTCGCTTTCTTTGTCCCTATGTCACTTTGTATGCTGAAATCTTTAAAACTACGCAACGGATTTTGATGCAGTTTTTTTTTAATAGATAGAGTGATAAAAGAGGAAGGTTTTAGTATATTATAATTTATTAGGTTTTAGACTAAACGAGCGAAGCCGCGGGCGGTAAGCTAGATTAATATATTTAAAAGGGAGCTTTGAAAATGTTTCACTACACGCATAAATTAGCTTCATCTGTATGTTTGTGTGTAACCGACTTTAGAATCGATTTGGATCTTCTTTAAACAGACAGATTTTAATAAAACTTTGTACACTTATCAAGAATCAGTTGACGATTCAATAATTGCATGTGTATATAATATGTATACATATATGGCTAAGAACCTACTCGATGTGGAACTAACAAGCCTTCCAAATGAGAACTCCCAAATCATATATTTTTCTTTTCAAGCCGGTTTATTAGCAACTAGCTGCTCCGCGCGGTTTCACCCCCGTGGTTCAACTCCTGTTGGTCATAGCGTGATGATATATAACCTATAACCTTCCTCGATAAATGGGCTATCTAACACCGAAAGAATTTTTGAAATCGGACCAGTAGTTCCCGAGATTAGCGCGTTCAAACAAACAAACAAACTCTATAATATTAGTATAGATTTTATTGAGTACATGGATATTTTTGGTTAACAGTACGATGTGGTTTGCAACTAACCGCACGTTCACACCGACTTACTGTGAACTGCATTATGTGGGTTATTCATATCATTATTCTGATTACATAATATTATTGTTTGACAAAAGTATGAGAGGTTTTGTTTTTTTTTATTGTAATACAATATATTTTGGCGTATATGTGTTTGCGTATTCTCACACGGATTAGAATAGAGATGTATTTGGGATAATCTAGCGTTTAATATTTAAGAAGAAATTCCTGACCTGTGCTTATTTACAAAATTACACCAAACACACATAATTATATACTGCGAAATGCAGACATATTAGATAGAATTCAATATAGCCATTTCAATAAAATAAATAAAAATAGTAGACTGCAAAAACTATAAGTGTAATATTATCACGGTTATTTCCTTCGAGCCTCACTTCCTGGAAAAATATCGTATCGTCCGAACGGCAAACGGTTGCAGGCGGATAGAAATTGAAGATTTACAATGTCAAGCCAAGATAATATGCCATTTAAGCCCCTTGTTGTCTCACGATGCTCGACGTCGTTGTTTACTTATTTTTCCAACGGAGAAAATATAATATGATATTCCTTTGTAAAGCGCAAAATCCACAAACTTGTATTTTTCTGTTAAGCATTACAAATTGGTGCTCATTTGAGGATTACTCGTGAACTTATTATGCAGGGTATTTGCGGAGGAAAGTCGACATTCGCTGAATAAATGAATAAACGATAAATGTCAACGAATGTAAGTAGGTACAATGGATTGATTTTGAAATTTTTTTTAAAGGGGATAAGAAGTCATAAATAATGTAGGTATACGTACGGACCGCGAATCAACATTCATTTTTTACCTACGCCGTGATTCTGTTACTTAGTTCTTTATTATTTTTTTATCGATACTGTAATAGAGAAATCGAGAAATATTACTTCTAGTGTTTTTTGCCACATAATGGTGCTTGTTCAATTCCTGAGAAATAAAGATTGAATTACACGATATATAGATAATATGGAACGATGAAACTTTTTGTTCTATTCCGTTTTAAACATTGATTGGTTTTGCGTTAATATTGTTTTATTCTTCCAATTATTAAATTAGTCGTAATAATTCAATTTTTTTTTTTGTTTAGTTAAATACAAATATTACAAAAGTTTCAATGCATTTTATCCACATCTTTTCAAATAGGTACTCCAACAAGATAAGTTTTTCTTAAAACAAATGAGACATGGTGTCATGCTATAGGTACACATCTGAAAGATGACTTTATAACCAAAAATTGTACCTATTATAATATGTATCGATTCAGCTTGAACTTTGCATTTTTAAATTTCAATACACTTAAACGCATTCCCATAAAAAATACGACCACAAATGCTAAGCACATATTATTAGAGGCTTACACGAGCATAAAATCACTTCACACCCGAAGGTTCATCCAATTGTAATTTAGTTTCTCATTGAAGCGTTCCGCACATAGTTTATAGTATTGTGTTCCCAGTAAATGATACGTAAGCAATCTCTTAACGGATTCCACGTGGAATTGATTTGCTATTGACGCCCTCGGAAAATGTCTGTAATTTACAACATACATGCTAAGATGTTTTTTTACATTTATAGACACTGTGTGAACGCTCCACTAGGGCAATATAATCAGGTAAATGCCCGATTTGTGTAAAAGAGCGAGTGAAATCTTTATGTGTGAGAGTGACAGAGTGCTTATAAACGCAGTTATTATTGTTTGTGTATAGGCTGTTTATCCTTTTGATACGTCCTACATTATTCAAGTCAAGCGATCGAACTATCCAAAAACGTATTCATCTACAGAGTTTATTGTTAATTTTCTTCGTCTCTATTTGATAAATAAAAGAACCTCTAGTTCCTTTAATATATAACCTATTCACTTTGATATAGATTTGTTTGAGTATTTAGCTGGATTCTCGTTTGGAAAATTTTAAACCAAGCCTATCCTACAGTTCAATCCCTCTATCACTACCTGCATACAATAGTGTAAACCTGGTATAAATTATAGTAACTGTAGTATACTATTTATTATATTATCTGTATTAATCGATAAACTCTTGTACCCAGGATAAGAAGCCGCAGCACAACTTCTCGCTGAACGGCAATATCTCAAAGGAGATGCGGGTGATGGGACACGGCTCGCAGCACGGAAAACACTCGTCGAAGTTAGTAGTATTTTTATTGTAGTGACGTCAGCAGTTCGAATTGTACGCGATTGGCGGTTGGAAAAGATATAGGAAGTGTAAATAGTGTTGTGAAAAGTAATAATTAAGAAATGAGTAAATTAAATTCCTATAGAAAGAGTGAAGGCCATCCATAGTCAGTTGGATCATAAGCAATATTTAAGAAATACGGAAGGTGTTTGTATTGTCATGATATTTATATAAGTTTTTCATGAGGCTTATATAAAAACATTATGCATATATACCAACTTCCTTTTAACGATACCTTATTGTTTGCCATTTAAGTATGGATTTTAAATTTGGGATGTATGTATATTGTATAAGTCTATAATAACATCTAAAACCATGTTTATTCACAGTTTGTGGCATAAATTTTACTATACGTCTGGCCCGCTCATCGCTAAATTTACGTACCTGCACAGTCTTAAAGCCCTTTATCCAGAACGGCATTGACTATCTGACCAAAGAGTTAGAATAATTTATGTAAGTTAAACCAAGGTTTACCTGCCTGGTGTATGGCACCTGTACCGAGAGCCGGTGCTCAAAGGTATTCAAATTTGAGATGTAGATTAAAACGAATATATCAACGGAACATGGAGCCAATCAAAATAAAAGTTAGCCGACATTTTCTGGTTTTATCAGCCCTTGTTTCGGAAGTATTGGAATCGTGAATTAGATATTTAAATAGTTCAAATACAGCTTTAATATTTAAATTTATGATAGCTCAATGATGATAAACCAAGTTGGAATTCAAATGAATTTTTAAGATACAATATATTACTAAGGTATTATAAGCATAATTGGTGATGACGGATTACTATTCCGTGACTTATATCCCAGCGAAAATGCAGTCAAATAAAAAAATCATTAGAAAAATAGCCACGTTGATTGTGTATATAAAGCGGAGACTTTTCATCAAGCCGTTGTCAAGGAAGTAAAGCTGTAAATCCTGCGCCTGATCTCTCTGTGGTCTTGTCGGATCATTGCTATTGTACTGGAATAAGGAGCTTTTGTACTTTTATTGTTGGTCTATACTTGTACATTATTATATGACTTGCGGAATTAAAAAAGAGATTTTCAAGACTCTGTTTAGATTGGCTACCATGGGCAGAGTTCGATTAAAATGTCGTTTAAACCTTTTTTAGGGCTGATTTTTCAATCCTTGGTTAAAACTTATTCATCGAATAACGTATTATACTACCATTTCAAAAATATATTCTAATTGTCCGTATTTGTCAGTTTACAGGTGACATTTTAAAATGTTCGTGTAATACTTTATTGGATGGATAAATTTTAACCAAGGATTGAAAAATCGGCGCTAAATTGAACACTGAACAGGTTGAAAACAATCAAGGAGTTACAATGCAGCTATGAAACATTTACAAAACATCTGTACCTTTTATTAATCAGTTTTCCTTCACAAAGTTATTTAAAACAATACTATTGCACCGTGTTTAGTCGCTTTCATTGTAGCAATAGAAATGTAGCGAACGAAAACAGCGACCAAGCAATGTTAAAATGGCAATTTCAAAGGAACTCTAATGAATATTTTTTCCAGTACCACTTGTTTGAATGAGAATCGTTTGTAAAAAGTTTTATTTTTCTTGAAAAATATACGCCATTGTTTGCGAATATATCACGCTGGAATTGTTTCTGTAATTTATAAATTCCCTCGGCTTTAAATTGTTTTTAATAATTAGAGTTGGCAGAGGTTGAGTGAAACGAAAGTTATTTTTAATGATTCAATTGTTTGATACAAAAGTATATCAGGTAATAATTAGAATTTGAAGACTGGCGATGTATTGCTGATAAGCTTAGTAAATCTTTTCCAAGTCACCTAACAATTTATTTGGTAGACGCAACTCTATAAAATGGTTACTTATAATAATATTTATAGTAAACTATTCAGAATTGAAATACAGTGAGTAGTGATATATAACATATTTTGTATACTTAAAAAATAAAAGTAGAACAGCAAACAACTAAACCAATAAATATGAAAAGAAACTTAAAATTTATGTACTTACAAATTACGCAATTACAATTAACAATTCATTAACCATAAAAATAGCAATATTTCTGCGAAAAACTACTTTTGAATCGGCATAAATTTACTCCTTTGAATGGTTCTCAAATACCTCAAAATGAGCCCGTATTATGCTACGACATTTGACAAATTGTCTATATTTTAAAATCAAATTAATTATTTCCCTTCAAAATGTTCTGAATCGTAGAAATTACAGCGAATTTATTCTAAATGGTGAAGATAAATTTAAGGATGAGTATTCACGATGCTTCGAATGTTGACGCAAATGAAAGTTCATTGTAGTATCAATATTACAAAGGTTTTTCAAATCGACGTAAATTTACTTTGGGTTTAAATAATTTTGCGAAAAAGGTCAAGGAGATGACAAATAATCGGATGCTAACAACATTAAAAAAGAAACCGTTGTGTGTTTAATAAAAAGACGCGATTTTCGTTTATTTAGATAATAATTGGTTATTATAAAAACTTATTAAATATATGTCAAAGAGAGCCTGATGATTTAACGTTTAGATAAGTATGATATGAACTTTTTCACGAATTATGATTCTAAGCTTAAATTTGTTGAAAAAAATTATAAAAAATTTTTAGTGTGATAAACTCCTGGTGTGCGAATTTTATTATAATCAGTTAAGTGGTTTAGGAGTCCATTGAGGACAAACATTGTGACACGAGATTTATAATATATTAAGATAGTGTACACACAGCTTTTAACTTGGTAACTGCACTCCGCTCGCTTATGTTTGTCGCCGTCCTTACAAACTTTTCGAGCGATCTAATTTCAATTCTACGATGTTTAGCCTTAACAAGACTTGTTCCTTCTAGTTTGCAACGCTTCGTCTCTTTTGCTCTTTAACTATGTTTAATGTTGCATTAAGAGAATGGGAAACTGTTTGAATTAATTTCACACATATTTTAAAGTCTTTTCTCTTCCCTAAGGGAATTTTACTAATAATAATATGTCTAATACAGTGATTATGTAGATAAATTAAGAAGACAATAGGTAACTACGACAAAATCATGATGAAGCGATAAAGACTGATGAAACGATTTTATAAACGTTGTCTTACTTCTGTGTACAGTTTTCTTACGAATATAATATAGCAAGCAAAATACCGGTCTATATTGAATTTCAATCTTTATAAACAAGCGAAATAACCAAAATATACAACGAAAAATAAATTTAAAAGTTAATTAATATCTACATTGTCAGATATAGCATAAAATAGGTAAAAATAAATTTCAGGTATAAAAAGAGGTAAAAATAAATTTAAAAGCTGACGAAAAGCGATGTTGATTGTTTACCGTTCGTCCCTCAAAGGGGATTGTGCGAAACTCCCGGAAGACGTCAATTTTTTAAATTGATTGTACTACGTCCGAATTAATCAATTTTCCAACGGCCTTTTGTAATTGAAAATTTGTTCCCGGAACGGGAGACGTGAAACAACGGCGCGGTTTGATGACTTGTGACAAGTTTTGTGTCCTCAATTTATAGGAATTATTTGAAAAATTTCTCTGTCCCGAATTTGTTTGTAGCCTATGTTTGACCCTGATTCTTGCTCTATTTCCATTCCTAACTTCATCCAAATAGCTGTTGTTGATGGCAAAACAAACGGACAGATACTCTCTTTTTAATATTAGTATATAAATTTTTAAGACAGATATTATAGATACGAGTATACAATGAGTTATATTGTTTGATCCTTTCAAAACATTTTTATTATGCTAACTTAGTATAACGAAAATATGATAAATTCACTTCCATTTCAAACAGCATATTTCCTATTATTTCTATTAAATTGCGCCATTAAATTATTTTGCCGAAAATGGAACTAAAAGCAGAAACGTGGCATTGTAATGAGCGCGAGCTTAATTGAAATTTATAAACGCTCCCGGAATTGTGTGCAAAATGTATTATGAACTTTGAATATATCGAATACACAAAGAGTTATTTTCTTATCATTATTTTAAATACGTTTCAGTAATAATGGTTATTTATGATACTGTCTATTTGACTTGTTCTTTACAAAAAATATACACCAACTTTGTACAATTTATTATATCTTCCATACCACAGAACAGTAAAAACAAATAGAAGTGCTATAATGTCATAATTAGTATGAAAACCAGTGTCGCCAAACCCACACATTTAAACCGATAGTTATACAGTACACTACAAGTAAACTATGCCTTTGATTGGACAGCTAAATTTGAGTAAAAACTGACTTAGGTTATAAATTCAGCATTTCAATATGTACCCTAACGCACCCTGTTACGGTTTATTTTCATATAACATCCCTATGCATATTAGCTGTTTTGTTTCTCTTTGCTCCGAAATTCCAAATTCGAAAAACATTCAGCTACTCCACAACAGAGGGCGTTAGTTTTCGATAGATATAACTTTGAACCTCAACACATAGAAATAAGGTTGAAATTTGTGTCACTCTACATTAATGACATTGACTTGATATTAATCTGATGCTATGCTCTAAGGGATGTCAGCCTTGTTATCGATAATTCACAAATAAATATTTTTTGGTGCATTTTTTTTTTCTTTCTATTATATGAGTATAGTACAATGTGCCACATTTTGGAGTATGTTTATAGTAATATATAGTATACTAAGTATGTCTTTTCATATTATTATTATTAAATAAAAAACGGAATAGAATAGTATAAATCTATATTTACAAAATACAAACAGAACTTATGCATAGCTTAAATCTTGGAACTGCCGTAGATTTGATGTATCGGCGGCCTTTGTTAGACTTCTTAGTGCTGTTCGGCATCCAGTTAACTCGTCACGTTGCATTTATCCATTTCTCTTTTAAATTAGCCTCTTTGGGAAATCTATAAATAAATTGGATAAATGAAAGCTAAGGAAAATAAAATAAAATTTAATACATATTTATAATGTTTGTCTTTTCTAAAGTATCGATACTGTCGATATAAGCTACAACCATCACTAAACCGAAATTCGTTTGTTTATTGCAATAATATTCCAGAAAGTCTTGTTTGCTGTTCAATCTATATTAGTACTAATTTCTTATGGATTAAGGTTCATTTTGACTTAATATTTTTATAAATTTTTGACAAATTACGACAAGCGAAGTTATAACATAAAATATATTTAAAATAAATTAAAATAAGACTTACCGATGGTATGAAATGCCTCCATTGCTGATATTATTTCGTCTGCTATCATTTTTCCACTCTAATACCGAACAACACGCCCTAATTAATGAATAAATATGGAAAAAAGGTTTGACAGCTGACAACCGACTCGAATATTTTTCTGCGCACAACTGAGACCAAGTAAGGTGATCTTATCTTACTAGTGACACGTGGGCCACGCCCACATCGCACTTCTATTTAGTTTTTACTGTTCTGTGTTCCATACCATCAAACTACCTGACTTTGTCAGGTAAAAAAATGTGTGCGTGTACTAATGTACACACGTAAGAAGAGAAACTTCTTTATGACTTTATTTTTCAAAAAATATTTTACTATATGCAACTTTACAGAAATACGTCGAATCACGCGTGGTAAGGATAAGAAAAAGATGGCGCGTAACGAAAAAATGTTACACTAAATTTTTTTCCAACCCCGATAAAGAAGTTTCACTTGAATAATATTTCGGAGATTCCTCGGGATTAATTTCAACGTCCGCCATGATCGTAAAACAATAAAAAGAATCAGTGCGCACAACTAGCGCGGTTGGCTGTCGGGCGGCAAGTGTCGTTCGGACTGACACCCCCCCAACCTGCCAAACTACTGACTCAAGGAAAATGTCATTGTCACTTGTCATTGTCATAAATTCATTCGCTAAAACTTCAAGTCTCAATATGTCAATATTAAAAATATTCACAACTTTACCAATAGATGGCGTTAATACCAACTGAATAAATCAATACTCCGACACGGCCATTCAGCGCGTTCTCGCGCGATTTCTAAACCTATTTAGCTCTGGTCTGTAGGTCGTGTAGGTTCCAATGTAGAGTCAACACATGAAGCGCGGAGCTTCCAATGTAGATAGAGCAAACACATGAAGCGCGGAGCTTCCAATGTAGTGCCAACACATGAAGCGCGGAGCTTCCAATGTAGATAGAGCCAACACATGAAGCGCGGAGCTTCCAATGTAGATAGAGCCAGCACATGAAGCGCGGAGCTTCCAATGTAGATAGATAGAGCAAACACACGAAGCGCGGAGCTTCCAATGTAGTGCCAACACATGAAGCGCGGAGCTTCCAATGTAGTGCCAACACATGAAGCGCGGAGCTTCCAATGTAGATAGATAGAGCAAACACACGAAGCGCGGAGCTTCCAATGTAGTGCCAACACATGAAGCGCGGAGCTTCCAATGTAGTGCCAACACATGAAGCGCGGAGCTTCCAATGTAGATAGATAGAGCAAACACACGAAGCGCGGAGCTTCCAATGTAGTGCCAACACATGAAGCGCGGAGCTTCCAATGTAGTGCCAACACATGAAGCGCGGAGCTTCCAATGTAGATAGATAGAGCAAACACACGAAGCGCGGAGCTTCCAATGTAGTGCCAACACATGAAGCGCGGAGCTTCCAATGTAGTGCCAACACATGAAGCGCGGAGCTTCCAATGTAGATAGATAGAGCAAACACACGAAGCGCGAAGCTTCCAATGTAGTGCCAACACATGAAGCGCGGAGCTTCCAATGTAGATAGAGCCAACACATGAAGCGCGGAGCTTCCAATGTAGATAGAGCCAACACATGAAGCGCGGAGCTTCCAATGTAGATAGAGCCAACACATGAAGCGCGGAGCTTCCAATGTAGATAGAGCCAACACATGAAGCGCGGAGCTTCCAATGTAGATAGATAGAGCAAACACACGAAGCGCGGAGCTTCCAATGTAGTGCCAACACATGAAGCGCGGAGCTTCCAATGCTAAACCTTGGCATGAAGCGCGGAGCTTCCAATGCTAAACCTTGGCATGAAGCGCGGAGCTTCCAGTGCTAAACCTTGGCATGAAGCGCGGAGCTTCCAATGCTAAACCTTGGCATGAAGCGCGGAGCTTCCAATGCTAAATTTACGCGTAAAGCGCGGGGCTCCCAACACTAAAAAATCGCACGAAGCGCGGAGCTTTCAATGCTAAATTTAAGCGTGAAGCGCGGGGCTTCCAACACTAAATTTTCGCATGAAGCGCGGAGCTTCCAATGCAAAATTTACGCCATCGGCTCCTCTTAGAAAAGAAAAAGGAAACAAGCGTCTAGAGATGCGATCATTTATTAGCATCGATCAACAAAATAAATTCTTAGCATTTCTTTTAACCAAAACATCAACAACAAAAATAAAAAAAAAAAAACACATAATATCGCAACCGTTGACATAATTAATACAATCGTGTATCTCAGCAAATGCCGTTAACTTTGGCGACTAATCATTTTAACTTAACTCAATATTTAATTAATAATTTTTAAAGCCGATTAGAAAAATAAAACTCACTCTTATTACAAATCAACAAGTTGATTAGACATTTCTGGTAAACCCGTAGGATAATCCCTTAGCTTTTCATGACACACAATATGTTGCGCACGTTCTCCAGATATGCTCCCGAGCTTTGTCGTCAAGAGCCTTCTCGTCCATCCTGACCTTGACGTCACGTCTGATGTCGAACAGGTCCAGCTTTTCATACTCATTAACCAGCGCGTTGATTCTCGGTGGATTTTTGTTACGACCGTCTGAGAGTTCCCCTTTACGAAGTTCTCATTAAAATTTTCAATGATAGAACGTAAACGAGCAATATCTTGGATGTCTGTAAGGTCGGTATCGATCGCTTCTATATCGGCACTTTGCAAAGCACAAACATCCGCACGAACATCGCGAGAAACGTGAACGCCACGATTATTAATAATTAAGTTTACCGCGGGTCGCGTAAAAACATCCCGCCCTACAATGACGTCATGAGGTAAAGCCTGAGAGTCTACCACCAAAAAAATCGACCTCTAAGTGAAAATCATCGATGTCTATAGGCAAAGTAATAAGGAAAAAGAATGAGTGGAAGTGGAGCACCAGTTAAACGCGTAAATACAAGATCTCGTACACCGGTTATAACGTCAGCGATAGTTACGGCGATTCTGTCTACACACACACATTAACGGACTTTGTATCATTACTTTTTTTTTTTAATTTTTCGTCGCGTTGTTTAGAGAAGCATACCTGCTCTGTATGCCCCAATTTGCGACAATAAGTGCACTGAACATTTTTATCGACAGGCGGGGAACGTTTTAATTGAGACGTTTCCGAATGTAAAACCTTAGTATGCGGACGAAATTTACAATTTCGCTTATAGTGCCCCATTTTGCCGCAATTGTGGCACATAACATGGTCATTTGTTTCAATTTTACGCTGCTTAAAGTCACTACAAAAAGAGCTCGAAGTTGAAGGTCGTTTATTATTTTTATTAATTTGAGGGTAGGTAGCGAGGTGTCTATCTAATGTTACAAAGTCCGCGGGGGTAAACTCAAACTCAAACTCAAACATTCATTTATTCAATTAGACTACTATTTAGTAGCACTTTCGAATCGTCATTACATAATTATTTTAACATTTACCACCGATTCGGAAAGCAGTGATCTATGGAGAAGAATCGGCAAGAAACTCCATAGTTGCTCTTTTAAAATCATGTAAATATTACAATATATGAAACTTATATCTAACTACATAATATATCATAATATGCCAATGAACTGTCTTGTGGTTTTTACGCGACAACCCTCCATGGGTTTTTATCGTCCATATATTCCTGAATATTGTAGTACGCTCTCTGAACTAATACATTTTTTATATAAGTTTTAAATTTAGAACTACTAAACTCTTTAATATTGTGAGGAATTCTATTGTAAAAGCGTATACCTTGACCCATAAATGAATTTTTAACTTTAGCTAATCGGAAAAATGGCATTTCAATTCTATTCCTGTTCCTTGTGCCATAATCGTGTCTATCTCCTACTCTTGTGTGTAAGTCGGAGCTTTTGTGTACATGCAAAATATTATTAAATATATACTGTGATGGTACAGTAAGGATACCAGTATTCTTAAAATGATCTCTTAGTGAATCCCGAGCACGTAAATTATATATAGAGCGAATGGCTCTTTTCTGTAAGATAAATATAGTTTCTATATCTGCAGCCCTGCCCCACAGTAGAATTCCATAGGACATAATGCTGTGAAAGTAGCTGAAATAAACCAGTCTAGCCGTATCTTCATCGGTGAGTTGCCTTATTTTTCGGACTGCATATGCAGCTGAACTGAGCTTACCTGCAGCGGTGTTGACATGGGCTCCCCACTGTAGTTTCTCGTCCAATGTTAACCCTAGAAATACAGTAGACTCAGTAGGATGCAATACCTCCCCGTTCAAGGTAATATCTCTGTTCAACTTTTTTACGTTAGGAAGTAAAAATTCAACACAAGTGGTTTTTTTGGCATTTAATAATAAATTATTGGCATTAAACCATTCAGATATGTGTAAAAGAGCACTGTTCACTTCGTCAACATTTGGGTCATGCCTATCCACATTAAAAATTAATGAGGTATCATCTGCAAACAGAACTATTTCACACCTATCCTGCAAATAATAGGGAAGGTCATTGATATATACCAAGAACAAGAAGGGACCTAAAATTGACCCCTGTGGAACACCAATGTTAATTGACGCACCGCTAGAACGTTCTCCATTAACAACTACAGTCTGTATCCTATCATGCAGGTATGACGCTATGAGGTTCTGTGCTTTTCCTTTAATTCCATAGTGATTAAGTTTACGTAACAAAGTACAATGTTCAACGCAGTCAAATGCCTTGGATAGGTCACAAAATATCCCCAGAGCATTTTTTGAGTTTTCCCATGCTTTATATATATGTGTTAGAAGTGCAACCCCAGCATCTGTGGTTGAGCGCCCCTTTGTGAAACCAAACTGTTTGGTGTGCAGTAAATCATTAGATGCAAAATGACTACTCAGTTGGTTTAATATTAACTTCTCGAATACCTTACTTAATGTTGGTAAAATAGAGATAGGTCTATAATTGTTACAGTCTTCTTGATCGCCCTTCTTAAATAGAGGTATAACTTTACTAAGCTTTAGTAAATTAGGAAATGTACCATAGTCACAACACTTATTAAATATAAAAGCTAAATTTTTCGCAATATTTTCTATGATATTATTAACTAAATTTACGGACATTCCCCAAAGATCACAAGTATTTTTTAGATTAAGCGTCTTAAAGGCAGTAACAATATCACTAGCAGTTACGTGTCGTAATTCAAATAATGTACTGCACCCCGCAACATGGTCCCTCAAAAAGGTTTCTGCAAGTGCTGAAGACGAATTTAAACTATTAGTAATAGTAACAGGGACACTACTGAAGAATTCTTCAAAAGCAAGCGCAACATCAGCACTTTTGTCAATAACCCTGTCATTATTTACAAGTTTTATAGTATTATTTATTAAATCTGGTATTTTATATGGTATTTTTTAATAAATCTGTTCGTACCTGATTCTCAGAGATACCTGATATGACGACTTCGATCTTGTTCGCCTCGCTCCACGCTGTCTCCAGTCGATCGATCATCGCCAGCTTGTTGGTGGAGTATTCCACGTAGCTAGCGGCGCGGTCACTCGTATACTGCACCATGTCCCGGAAAAGGTCGTGGAAACGCTTAGTGGAGGCAAATTGTCTTGTTAGCCGCTCCTTCGCTTCATCCCACGTATTGCACAAGGGATAGGATTTGGACGCCCACTTGCGTGCTCGGCCGCGCAGATGCGTAAAGGCAGCATTTCTCGTCTCATAATCCGTCCATGAGTTCTGTGTCCGATGGTGGTCGATTTCGGCACACTATTGCGCCGCCGTAAACTCACAATCGTCCGGATCGAACGACGGAATGTACACTTCAGTCGGTTTCATCTTCTTCACAGGTGGTTTGGAGTTTGAAGTTTGGTTTTCGTTATTGTGAAAAGTCTCCGCCATTCTACGGAAAAACGAAGCCCACATCTCAGGAGGCACATTAGGAAAAGCACTATTATTAGGCACGTTACGGTTTTCGGTGCCTCGTGGCGTAGATTGTTCGTCGCAGTTTGATTCGGCGGATTGGTTCGCCGATTCTCGGAAATATGTCTCGCTCGTAGTAGCAGGGTGTCGGTTAAGTACACTGGAGGAATGATGGTCAGATCCCACCGCTGCTTTCGGAGATTCCTCGGGATTAATTTCAACGTCCGCCATGATCGTAAAACAATAAAAAGAATCAGTGCGCACAACTAGCGCGGTTGGCTGTCGGGCGGCAAGTGTCGTTCGGACTGACACCCCCCCAACCTGCCAAACTACTGACTCAAGGAAAATGTCATTGTCACTTGTCATTGTCATAAATTCATTCGCTAAAACTTCAAGTCTCAATATGTCAATATTAAAAATATTCACAACTTTACCAATAGATGGCGTTAATACCAACTGAATAAATCAATACTCCGACAAATATAATAAAATTATAATGATTTTATATACAGACAAATTAGTACCGATGGCGAGCGGAAGTTAGCTAGACACAGAAACATGACGTTCCTTGGGGACGGCTTTTAACCGAACGGTGTCGATACAAACAATAGCTTATTTTAAAAGCAATTTACGTAATAATATTATATATTATAAATAATCTCTGTAATGTGTATGGAATTTATTCTTCAGCCCTTTATTATTCCTTCCGCGTAACGTACTAAGGTAAAGCTTTGGAATGATCTAGCTATGATGTGATAACTATAGAAATTACTATGACATTGGGGCCTTCAGGGAAATAGCGTATTCGTCATTAAAAGGCCAGCAAAGGGTTACAGGTATTTATGGACGGTGGCAATCACCTAACATCAGATACCCCAACTGCCCCTTAATTGCCTATGCCTTGAAAAAAAATGAAAAATATACCACCTATGTTCAGGATCGGTGTCGATGCCAGCAATGAAAACAAGAAGCCAGAAGACGAGGTCAACGAATACCTTATGAAAGCTATAGACGCCCGCTCCATAGATCGCCTGAGGACGGAACATTGCAGGCCGTTCACACTCACCTTCCGAGATAGCAAACTGGAGAAAAAGGTAATTTATGGATAAGCTTAATAGGTAAATTAGGTTCTTCTTGATTTTTCTACGGAGCAGGAATACAACGACCAAAGCATTGTAAATTTATTTTAGTATTAGGTGGTCTTCTTCCTCCTTTGCCTAGAAATGTCCTAAATTGTTATCTGCATCTTTTTTGAGAATTGCAGTAGGTATGTATAAAAAGGTTATGCAACCTTTACTGAAACAGTTCGTTTCTTTTAATAACGTCGCCTAAAAATACCATTGTAGTTTAATTTTACAGTTTATTGTATGAAAATCTTAAATAAACTAGTATTTATGTTTGTGTATTCATAAATAATTAATAGTACAATAGGAATGAAAAGTACCTAATTAAAACTGATTCTGTATTGGATTGATTGAATTGAAGTTTTAAAGAGAAATTTTTTTATTGTTAAAGAAATGGCCTTCGGTAAATAAACACAACGCAAAAAATTGAAAGCTTTTGTCATCTTTTATACTTTTTCGATTATATTTTACGCTTCAGATTTTTGCTGTTTATTACTATTCAGTTCCCTCTTATATTCATTACATTTTTATGTCACAACTCACAAGTAAAAAACCAAATTAAAAAAAAAAGTTTTTGAAAGAAAAAAATAATCGCAAAAACCATGATTCGTTAAATTTAAATTTCCCTGCTTCTGTACTAAATTTTCTCAACTCGCAATTACATTTAAATTTAAAACAATGTTACTTAATTCGCGTGATTAATTTATTCATTCCCGGGGGTCCCTGCAATAGTGAATTTTTTAACTTATTTCATGCAAAGAAGGCTGCAAATTACTCTGGGCTAATTGGAGAGGGGCCAGTTGGCAGCCACTGTGTTCTAGAAATCTAGTTAGAGCGGCACTTGGGAAATTCGCGTAAAAGCCTCAAATGTAGGTAATGTTGGAACACATCTTACGCATACCGATTGGTGGACTGTTCTAAAGTAATTGTGCCTAGATTTAAAGTTAAAGCCTATAATTTCATGGGTTTTTACGGGCAGCGTCAGAAATAACCGAGGCATAGAGGATAATTAACTTAATTCTTAGTTTTTTTTTTTATTTAAAAGAAATTTATGTTAACAGCTATTAAAGTGATGAGTAATGAAATAACAGATATTATTTTCTTGATGGTTTTGATAATATCGTTTATTAGAAACGAACAAGATTTGTGCATTTTTATTTACCTCTCATTCCAATTATTTTTAAAGATAAGGTACTTTATATAACTGAATATACATAACAATATGTTTGAATAAAATGTAAACATTCTTTTTTTATCTACTCGACTCATATCTTTTACATCTCAACGCCCAAAGTTACCAAAATAAATTAGCCATTTTGTTACGAACACAAAAATGAAGTGGGATCCCTTTTAAGAACTTTGAGATGAATCTCCGCGTCTCATACCAACTTGTAACGAGGTGGAGTTGTAATAACATGAACTTGGCACTAACTTTTCCCCTGGCTTCGCTTGTTGAAAAATACACAAAGGAAATACAAATACGAAACTTTTAAAAACAAGTTTTATTAAATGTAGCAAGATTTTTATCCGGTTGAGCTGTTAATAAGCAAGAGAGCTATAAAAATATATAGATTGTTACTAGGTATTTTACTTATGAATTATTTTGACACACAATAATTGTAATATCTGGCACATAATTTGTAGTGAAACCCTACTCAGGTTAGAAAACGTTTAACTGGGCGTTTAAGTTTCATTCAAAACTATTTGGTAGCAAGCCAAATGTTATCAGACCATCTTTGCGGATAAGTTTTCGTTAAGGAAGAGCTAAGGAGAAAACTAACCGTATCTTAATATGCCTTTTTTACATTGGGGTAGTAAAACTGTAGTTTTACTGCGTGATGTGGGAAACGCAGGAAGACATACCCACCAAATCTAACGGTGGCCACCGTTCACCTTCGTCAGCAGGGGTTAACAGCCAGGCATCGTAATATGCCTAGGGATACATATTAAGAAAAGTTACAAAATCGGTAAAAATTGCATTAATTTTTTAGTGAATTTATGAGATGGATGGAAGAGATCGCTACCTAGCGATAAGGCCACCGTTTGTACACATTATTTTCCTATTATCTGTACTTTATGTGTCTCTATTTCTTTTGTGTGTGCAAGAAATAATTAAATTAAAATTACATCTTCGAAATATCTTCGCCTCTAATTAGAATACATGATTCAATGTGTGTTTCTTATATAAGTATTATTTCTTGTTTCCAGTACATCGCGGAGAGAGACAGAATGCTCAAGATCTACTTCTTCTGCTCAATCCTCGTGTACATTGCTATTGTTTTCATCCAAACAATGATCTACGATATGTGAGTATTAAAACCTATTCCAATATAGTATATTTACTAAGAAGCTGTTTAACAATTGCCATCTTTTTATATTTTTTTTAGTTTTATTGTATTCAAATGCTTTTTCAATGAGTTTTTTTTGTAGTGAAACTTCTTTAAAAATTTCAAGGTCGCGTCATGGTAATATCGTTGTTACGTATAGAGTAAGGCGATGATTTTGGTATCTTTTAATCTTGCCAAAGAGGTTTCACTTCTGACACGTTTTTAATATGGTTAGAATCTAGTCTCGTGATTGAAAATTAAGCTTTTTCAATTGGTTTGTTTTTTATAGAACCGTCGGGTGTGCCATCACTATGTTCCTCTGCGCTTCCATCGTCTTCAGTGTAACGTATATCGTGGTCTGCCTCGATTTTAAGGTTGGTAAATTTAAAATACTCCACTTAATATTAAATTTCGGTATTTACCTTCGATACATTATCACATTAATAGAATATTTTTAATTATTATGGTTTGTCTTTTATTACAACATTAGATACTTCACTTTAGTTTAATTACGTTTATGATTAATAGGTGGAGAAACAATCAATATTTATTAAATCTAAACAAAACATTGTAATGGTTGTTCATTTAAATTTGAATTAATAAACTATTTAGAATATCACTTACGGGAAGTACGGGTATATCTATTGTGGTCAATTTGTATGATTTCCTTTCTGTTTGTTGTACTGTAGTAAAACAGTATTTTACACAAAGTAAACATTGTGTTTTTTTTCACAAATCACACTATATTTTCTCATTATAGTACACGACGCCAAAACTACAAAGGTTCTCAACCAGTATCCACAACAACCGGACTCTTGCGCAGCTCATGTCGTTCCTAGTGGTTGGCGCAGTCGCTCTACAGATCGAAGTCGTTATGGTATGAAGAAAATGATTCCTTAATTACAAACAATATATTATAATCAGAAATCAGAATCAAGTAATTAAAAGTCTTTTTGAAATAAATAACCTAGACGTACATATAATGTAATATATTTAAATTATGTTTTCCGTTGCAGGGAATTCACCTGCTATCTCAGCCATCAGAACCCGTCGCTGGCAATGAATGTCCACGAAGCATTAATGAGGTATGGGATAAGGACATTAATTGCTTATCTTCCCTTAATCTTCCTTTTTCATTACTATATTAAAATAATAATTTATATGATAATCTATATTTAATTTACTTGAAATAATTTCCTGTTTACCTATAGTCTTTACCTCTATAATTATACTATGTTCACATGTTTCACTTCTTCTGAATCTCTATGATAATTACAATTTCAGTTACTAAAACAACAATTATGTACTATAATATCTCGACGACGTATAAATCTAATTCTTACATCATCAGCATATTATTTCAAGTTAATTGAACTTGAAATAATACCAGCCAAAAACCACTTACCTTGTTTATTACGATAACTCTATTATCTTCCTTCCCTTTTTACGATATTTAAATCTTCATCTTCCACCAGCACTACCTCCAACTGACCCTCCTGGTGATGTTCCTCTGCGCGGTGCACCAAGTACTTATCACGATGCTGAAGACGATCCTCCTGGTCATCGTCAGCTTCACGTATATTGGCATCACCATACAGAAGTTAATTTACTACAGGCAGCATTACTATAACAACCAGTGAGTGATCATTTCTATACATATGTGTAGTGGGATCGTAGTCTAATAAGAATTTTTTAGTGTTATAGATAGTTATCGCAATGCATATATCATTGCGTGTCTCACTATTGGTATACTAAGCGCGAAGGGACTTATAGTTGCATATACTGATCACGTAAAAAATACTGAAACAACAAAATTACGTCAAAAAATTTTTGCAAAATTTTTCCTGACATAATCCATGTTTTCTTCTGTAGCATCGCGCAGCCGGCATATACCAATTCTCTAATGTAAGCATGTTGTTTTAAAAATTCAACTACATGAAAAAAATGCGTCTGTAATTTCATAAGTATTTTTTACGTACTTAGCCTATGCAAAACTATAACTTCCTTTGAGCTTCTATTTATTTTCAAATACAATATAGACGAAAAAGCCTTTAAGTTAAGATACAACGACGTTCAATAACGTCATTATTCAACATTTCAAGTTAGGAAAGTATTCAATATCTCCCACAATATTCTCTCTCTAGGCACAAATGCGCAGAGGATTGGAACCAAGACTTAACCAACATTGTAGTGGCTCTCGGCGCGCTTGTCGCTTTGCTGTTACACTCGCAACAAACTGAGAGCACATATCGGCTGGACTTCATCTGGAAATTGCAGGCTAATGGTGAGATTTTTATGAAATTTTAGATTAGTTGAAGTTTTTCTGTCTGTAGGTTGAAAATAAAAGTAAGATCGCGTTCAACAATCAGCCCAGCATTTTAAATAAGAATCTTACCTGAATAAATTGTTCTTTACACTGAAAAAAATTTAAAAAAAACCTCTTTGAAGTGCCTGAATAGGGCGGCCTAGTTGCCTGTTTTTTTTTTTTGTAATTATATCGCATTGAATAAAATAACCAAATTTAACAAATACTGACAACATCTAACTTCAATACAGATGAGAAGGAAGACATGGAACATCTAGAGGCGTACAATAGGAAGTTGCTGTCGAACATTCTGCCGGAACACGTTGCCCAACATTTCTTATGCAGCGATAAAAACTTCGACGTAAGTACTGAAACAATAATAAAGTTTTGAGTGCAGTTTGAAATTTAATAAACGTCGATATAGCTTGCTTGACTTTATGAAATCACGAGCTATTTTTTTCTTTATTTTTTAATTATAGGAAAGCTTTTCACTCGTGTCGTATGTTTTTCACTTTTCACTTCATCATGTTTATAAATTTTGCGCGGTGTGTCCCTTAAGACACATAAAACTGAAAGGATAGAATAAATTCGATTGCTCAGGCGGGTCACGAGTGGCTGAGTTGGTTAGGCATCCGCCCCGGAATGGCGCGAAGGATGCGGGTTCAAGTCCCGCCTCGTGATCGAATTTTTTCTATTCTTTATAAATTTATATTTATAAAGCATTTGAATGCCATAAAAACCAAAAAATATAAATTCAAGAAAAGGTCGTGTTCCATCGTTACAATATTGTATTCACTGAAAAGTGCTTCATATTGGTTGAAATGGTTGTTAAATCATCTCAATAGATGGCGCGCGGTGTGTCCCTTAAGACACATAAAACTGAAAGGATAGAATAAATTCGATTGCTCAGGCGGGTCACGAGTGGCTGAGTTGGTTAGGCATCCGCCCCGGAATGGCGCGAAGGATGCGGGTTCAAGTCCCGCCTCGTGATCGAATTTTTTCTATTCTTTATAAATTTATATTTATAAAGCATTTGAATGCCATAAAAACCAAAAAATATAAATTCAAGAAAAGGTCGTGTTCCATCGTTACAATATTGTATTCACTGAAAAGTGCTTCATATTGGTTGAAATGGTTGTTAAATCATCTCAATAGATGGCGCGCGGTGTGTCCCTTAAGACACATAAAACTGAAAGGATAGAATAAATTCGATTGCTCAGGCGGGTCACGAGTGGCTGAGTTGGTTAGGCATCCGCCCCGGAATGGCGCGAAGGATGCGGGTTCAAGTCCCGCCTCGTGATCGAATTTTTTCTATTCTTTATAAATTTATATTTATAAAGCATTTGAATGCCATAAAAACCAAAAAATATAAATTCAAGAAAAGGTCGTGTTCCATCGTTACAATATTGTATTCACTGAAAAGTGCTTCATATTGGTTGAAATGGTTGTTAAATCATCTCAATAGATGGCGCGCGGTGTGTCCCTTAAGACACATAAAACTGAAAGGATAGAATAAATTCGATTGCTCAGGCGGGTCACGAGTGGCTGAGTTGGTTAGGCATCCGCCCCGGAATGGCGCGAAGGATGCGGGTTCAAGTCCCGCCTCGTGATCGAATTTTTTCTATTCTTTATAAATTTATATTTATAAAGCATTTGAATGCCATAAAAACCAAAAAATATAAATTCAAGAAAAGGTCGTGTTCCATCGTTACAATATTGTATTCACTGAAAAGTGCTTCATATTGGTTGAAATGGTTGTTAAATCATCTCAATAGATGGCGCGCGGTGTGTCCCTTAAGACACATAAAACTGAAAGGATAGAATAAATTCGATTGCTCAGGCGGGTCACGAGTGGCTGAGTTGGTTAGGCATCCGCCCCGGAATGGCGCGAAGGATGCGGGTTCAAGTCCCGCCTCGTGATCGAATTTTTTCTATTCTTTATAAATTTATATTTATAAAGCATTTGAATGCCATAAAAACCAAAAAATATAAATTCAAGAAAAGGTCGTGTTCCATCGTTACAATATTGTATTCACTGAAAAGTGCTTCATATTGGTTGAAATGGTTGTTAAATCATCTCAATAGATGGCGCGCGGTGTGTCCCTTAAGACACATAAAACTGAAAGGATAGAATAAATTCGATTGCTCAGGCGGGTCACGAGTGGCTGAGTTGGTTAGGCATCCGCCCCGGAATGGCGCGAAGGATGCGGGTTCAAGTCCCGCCTCGTGATCGAATTTTTTCTATTCTTTATAAATTTATATTTATAAAGCATTTGAATGCCATAAAAACCAAAAAATATAAATTCATCATGTTTACCACTTTTTTATAAAAAAATCAAATTCATTCTTATAATTCAAGAATCTATTTAAACCTTGTGGACATGTAAAATTCTGTATCACGCAATTACGAATCAATGTCAATTAAAATCCATGATGCACATCTTATTAGCTTCTCATCAAAAGCGTATTTTTCCTTAATAATCATCAATCGTATAGAAATCACGAGCTTTAAATTTTACATAATCTTACAGGAGCTATACCACGAGCAATGCGAGTCCGTCTGCGTCATGTTCGCTTCCATCCCGAACTTCTCTGAATTCTACGTGGAACTTGAGGGTAACAACGAAGGTGTCGAGTGCCTCCGCCTCCTGAACGAGATTATCGCTGACTTTGATGAGATTCTGGCTGAAGAGCAGTTCAAGTACATTGAGAAGATCAAGAGCACGGGTGCTACGTATATGGCTGCGTCAGGTATGTTTCCAAACTTATAATTTTTTGGCGTATTACCTTTGGTCCCCCCGCTATGATCCACTGTTGGATCTACGGGTACTACTCCGTAACGTGGAGTGGTGGACTACATAATCTATAATATAAAAATGAATCGCAAAATGTGTTGGTAAGCGCATAACTTGAGAACGGCTGAACCGATTTCGATAATTCTTTTTTTATTATATTCCTTGAAGTACGAGGATAGTTCTTATGTAGAGAAAACGTAAACATGTACAACGGGCGAAGCCGGGGCGGACCGCTAGTATACTTTAAAATAGTACTTTATAAACTTCCATTTCACATGCCCCAAAGTTATTCGGTGGAAAAGCTTCAATTAACATGCTCTTAATCTTCTACTATCATCTACCAGGCCTAACAGCAGCCACCCGCGACCTCCGCGGGTTCCGCCACGTGACCGCGATGGCGGACTACGCGCTGCGGCTCCGCGAACAACTGCAGTACGTCAACGAGCACTCGTTCAACACGTTCCATATTAGGATCGGTAAGTATCAGTGTGCTGATACTGCGAGTTAACAAGACTTGGTAGCCGCTAGTGAGAGAACTATATGGCAGTTCTTCTTCTTACTTCCTGCGTATACAATAAACAGCTCATAGAGTTCTCATAAAGATCTCTGTATAGAACCCTATATTGCTTGTTGAACGGTTTCTTTTTCTTGCTAGCGGATTTCGAGTATTGTTTTCAAGCGCGTGCTGAATACCCTGATTTTACGCAATTTTCCATGCACTATCATGGTTTTGGTTTGATAAACAAAAAGACACCTTTATTGCGTGATGAACGGATTGACTGTTTGAGTGAAATTTGTGTATTCAGTTGTCAATAAATTGAATTTATCATACTCTGCGAATGTTATATGCATTACTGCGAAAATTGCATTGCGATTGTTTTTATCTAACATGTGGATAGACATCAAGAGTGGCATCTTACAGGGATCAATATTGGGCCCGTGGTCGCGGGCGTGATCGGCGCTCGGAAGCCGCAGTATGACATTTGGGGAAATGCCGTCAATGTTGCCTCCAGGATGGACTCCACTGGACTTCTCGATCATATCCAGGTGATTTCTTATGAGGCAACAAAAGTTTTTAGTACTTATGTGAATGTAGCTAAAACTGGCTATATTATAATTTTAGATGTTTTTGAATACCTAATGAAAATTGTCCCTCTCACGTCTGAAGCCAACATTAAAGTTTATCATTGCAATGCCAAAACATATAACACATCTGCTTCGCGACAATTGTGGTACCACAATCTTACTTCTTTACAATCTCACTCCAACATCCATGTTTCCGCAAAGCGAAAGTCCCCGCCCGTTTACATAATGTCCAGCCACTCGTTTATTATAGTGGCGTTGCGAACGTTCTGTAGGTGACGCAAGAGGTGTACGACATACTATCGAAGCGCGGCTACAAGCTGCGCTGCAGGGGAACTATCGACGTGAAGGGAAAGGGCAACATGGTGACGTTCTTCCTTGACGGCATCGGGGAGACGGCGATCATTAACAGCACGCATGACTTGTATTCGGTGAGTTTGGTTTAAAACAATACTTTTTGACAAGACGTTTTCACGTTTTCATGCTTGCAAAAAATTTTCAAACGTTGACGTTGCTAACAAAATATTTTCAACATCAATGTTTGTCTATGATATAGGAAGAATATCCTAGGTGAATAGTATCTAAACTAGAAAGCTTTTGCACTCTCATAATCCAGCATCCATCAAAGTCTAGATAAATAAAGAACACCTCATAAATACAGTCGTCTTTCCAATCCGTCGTCCAATAATGCACAAATTGAAAATTCTAAAATTTATTGTATTATTTATTTAAATACAAAAAACCTAATCTGAAATGCTTTACGTAATTCCAGAACCCCACACCGTCGACGTCTGGTACGAGTGGCATGGCCCATGACAAACCAGAGCACCGACCTCTGGAGACGCTCTCTGAAGGGCACACGGACGAAGACGGACCCTCTCCTAGGGCATCGATACCCAAAGGTTTGGAAGCTGATTTTATCCATCGATAACTCTGACGATAGCATTATAATATAATATACTTAGTACTTAGTATAGTACTTACTTAGTAAGTAATATACTTGTACAGTTCACATATTCTTTAATATGTAACAAAATTCTAAATCTAAGTATTATACTATACGATCTTTTAACAACAAAAAAAATATTAAACAACATTTATTTAACAATTTCAGCAGTAATGAATATCATTTTCCAATTGTTTATTTCTCAAATCAATCTAACAATTTCAGAGGAAGAAGGCTCAAGCTCAAAAGTCGGAAACGAAGCCACTTCATCCCGGGACAGCCTCGCGAGCGCTGTCCGTGCAAGGGTGATGAAGCAAATGCAGCGACCCCTCTCACTAGCCGATCACCCCGGCCTACCAGCGTTCATTAGCCTCCTTCAATCCAAGGCATATTCCACCGACTTGGGCACAGCCGCGTACTCCGGTAATACCCAAACTAACTTCTCCCTCACGGATATCAAGAAACCAGCAACTGAAACCCAAAGCAGCAGCGAAATTGACGGATTCTATGACGCAGAAGTACCACAACGCGCGGTCAGCCTCGCGGACTTCTTGTTCCGCAGGAAACCACGCACCAATAACACGCCTGTTAATATCATCGAGAATCCCATGAACATCGTCTAAGGCCTCGGCCGCGGCTCCACGATGGTCATACTCAGCTTTTTAATTGTTGTAATTAGATTTAAGAACCCTGATATGACACTCACCGGATTTGACGACACCCAAAATTTGACACAATATATCATCGGATTTGACGAACTGACTGGACTTGACAAAACATCTCGGATTTGACGAACCACGGATTGGACAAAATATCTCGGATTTGACAAATACAGGACGTGACAACTTACCAAGACTGAATGACAATGAACTTGTTGTCGAACAACATAAGCATTGTCAATTCATTCTATTGAACGAATTTATTGATATTAGTATGCGTGAATTGGATTATGCATTGCCAAGGTTGTGATACTTGATTCGTATTCCACGCGGGATGATACGCTTAATAGGAAAATATGAGACCACGGGTACTGTCAATTGTATAAGGATTTACATAATGTTGAGGAAACAGCGTGCTATAAGATGTATTTAGGTGATAAGGCTATTGTAGAATGTAGGATGATATTAACGTGATGGGGACGCATTAAGTCGGACGGTTAGTTTGGAATCGAATTTCTTTTAGTTATACATATTTAGAAAAATTACTAAACTGATTTTTAAGGTCTGCACTTGACGTTTTTTATGTAAATGCAACAAAAAATACTGAAATTAACTGATGCGAAAACAAATCGTATTGTATTCTCTATAATAAAATAATAATCTTTATTTCTTTTACCTTGTTCATTTTTTATTTCAATAGACCAAAACTTAAATCTGTAAAATCCCAAATAAGGTCGTCCTATCTCTTAGACTTCCCAGTTCTTATCTTTATTCTCTCCATAAATCCTCTCCTTTTTTTTTTAATAAACTGTTCCTTTTTTACCTTTCTTGGGTCACTATTTATTATATTTTCAGATACATTTCATCCAATAAATAGATGAGAGGTCGACCTTAGTTGGGATCTACATTATTGTTATTTTTTAATGATACCTTGAGAGCAGAGCTTATATAAAATTACGAATTGTCTTTGTAACTTATTAATAGTGCAGACAAATATTAAATCTTTACACACACGTATTTTTTGTTGCGTGATGCATGTAGAAATTCGATGAATAGCGCGTTAAAGAATTGTCAGTATGAAACGGATTCTTAAAAGTGATGGGCAATGGTAAAATCAAATATCAAAGTCAACCAAAGGAACAATCTCAACCTAACATAAGAATTGATTTGAAAATAACTATTTTAATGTTATTATTCTCTATGTGTAAATTATATATTTTATTCTTCTTAGATTAAATGTAGGGAATGTTTGTTATGTAACTTTATGTGCATGAGTATCTTAGCGAGATTTCTTTTTATTTATAAAATTTCCAGTTAAAATAAATTTTTATAATTATTTCGACTAATAATTTCAATACTCTTCATTCATTTTGTCGTCGTTTTCGGTGTTTTATGACATTATTTTTATTTTTTATTTGTTAAATTATGTTTAAATATTATTTCCTTCACATGTTACCATAGATAAAGATAATATTTAATAAAGATTCCATAAATGTGTTATCACTTAAGCGATCACGTTTGTCTCGTTACTTTATCTTAATTTTGTGTATCTAAAATTTATTTTTTCAATAATTCCAAATTTCAATGTTTCAAATTTTTTTTTTTTATATAAGTCGTTGATAGAACTTTCTCTTTCTTTTCTTATTTTACTCACCGGCTGTTATTTTTATACGAGACAAGTATGATTATGCAAATCTATCATTCCATTCAATAGTATAGTAATTAAAATAGTGAACCTAATATTATATTCCAAATTCTCGATGTCTTTAGCTCCATAATGAATGTCATAAAAAATATCTGTACGTGAATAAAGAAAAAAAGCCAAAAAAAATTACAAAATACCAAAGAACAAAAAAATGTACTTATTCGTAATAATTTTGTAAAAATTTATTTTGTGGAATTTCTAATATGTATAATTTTTTATTATTCCGTTAAAATTATTTATTTTCGTTACTAATTTCTTAAGTATCTTTTGCATTACGTTCTTTTTTTATATATGGAACATATTTTATCTTTATAAACATGGCATTGACGGTATCGGATCGTATTACTACAAAAAGCCCGCATAGAATCTGACGTAAGACCCGCCCGCATAGAAGTAAGTGGATCCCCACAGGGTGAGCAGCCTTGCAAAATCAAATAATCAGATAAAATATGATGATTTCATTTGATTTGAAGCTATTGTTGTGCGTAGCAGTTCGGTCATTGTTGACATCGTTCGGTAATAAATGACGTCACAAGCGCTTTCTGTCACACGCTCAGCCATGTGAACTGCTTCGTGCAGTTATAGCTTCGGCTGCTCGCTCTGCGGGGCCTAATCACAAGGAGACATGTATTGCGAAAGAAGAAAAGTTCTTACGCATACATGTCTTGTGAAAACCATCTGTTACACCTCGACACCACCTCGTGTTCGATTACTGTCGTTTTATATCGTGACGTGATACGACACGACAACCGTCTTTTTGTATAATCTATTTTAACGTAGTTAGTATGTATTTTAACGGAACATGTCATGCTAAATGTTCCCTTAAAATCGTATACGTTTAAATTATTGTCTATTTGATACAGTCGATTATAAATTTTAGTAAGTAGGTACGTAGTTAATGTGTAAGGTAAGATTAATTGTTCTATTTTCATGTGATCCATATATAATATTATTATGCCTTCTAAATCTATTTTTGACCCCAGTATTTTTCGATGTTTTATACAAGTTTGCTTAATATGTATGAATCGTGCCAATGAATTTCCAAATTAACAGTATTAATAAGTAGTTATTTCAATTTTGGATATTTATTATTTTACAATGTTATGTAGAATTTGTTATATAATTTAAATAACCTCCAAGGTGTTTTTACTGTTTGTGGCCAAATCTGAAGATGCATAGACACAAGGGAGGTTACCTGTACGTCATAGAGCAGTACTTATTTCAGTGGGAAGTGACGGCACTAGTAAAGGAAAAATGAGTATGCTCTAAGAGGTATTTGGTTACCGCCAAAGCATGGTAACACTCAACAACTTTTATATATTAATCCTGAATTGGACACGCGAGAAAAATAATGCTTCAAACCAGAAGATAACACTCATTATACCTAACCTAAAAAGAAAAGTTTCTCAAAAGAATTGGTTCTAAGTTTGCTGAATATAATTGTCTCTATACATCTTCGAATTATGGCAATAATTAAGAGATAAAAATTCAATTCAAAATTATAATGTTATTTAGGTATGTTATACAGCATTAAGGTATTACGTTTGTAGTTAGTTTAAAACAGATGCATCTGGTATTTGAAGTATAAATTATGTGTTTGATGTTTAGATTAATTACCAATAATTATTATTACTGAGCATAAGTCGTATGTATAGTGCTGTGGATGTGGTCGAGTGTGAGTTTATAAATATTATTAACAAAATACCTATGTAAGTAAGGAAAAATAATTCTCATCAAAAAAAAATTCTTGAACAGTGAGAAAGATCCCGAGAAAAAGTTACGTATTTCATATTTTTTTATGAAATGCGTCACAAACCCATTCATATGCCTACATCTTAAAAAATCTGTTATTATATCATGAGATTTTTTTAAATAATATATCATCATCATCATCATCAGCCCATATACGTTCCCACTGCTGGGACACGGGCCTCCTATGAGGGTACAGGCCATTATCCACCACGCTGGCCAAGTGCGTGTTGGCGGATGACACATGTCGTCGAACTTTTTAATTCTTCGACATGTCGGTTTCCTCACGATGTTTTCCTTCACCGTTCGAGCAGTGGTGATGTTACAACATGCGCAGATAAATTGAAAAATCAATTTATTTCCTGCGCGCTCGCCTGGTCTCGAACCACGGACTTATCGATTCGAAGTCTAAGGTCTCACCACTGAGCCACCACTGCTCATAAATAATATATGTAGTGTTATTATTTAACAGCCTAACGTAAAAAATAATCTCTCACTCGACCGTTAAACATACGGCGCTACAGATAAGCATTTATTACTATTAGTTATAATATGAAAGCGAATCTTATTATTTCATAATAATAATAATTATTAGTTCTGCCCCCAACATTCCTTATGTATGACCATTCATTTCGCTTGTTTATCTGTTTGTATCTCGGTGATGTTGTAACCAACTGTCAGCTCATCTTATTGGTTGGAATATTATTAAAGTACTTTTACATTAGATTAGGTGTGTATTCAAATTTAAAATTTCGAATTGCATCTAGGCATAAGTCTGTACTTTATATTTTATAATCAATAATTATTAATGTTATCGAATGATTATTATACACATTAAATCCCTCTGGCCCTTAATGTTAGCTAAGCTTTGCTATTTTTGATATTTTTATTAAATTTACCTCGAATATTCTTGATATAAGAACTAGGGCGACCTACATTTCTGTGATTTATAAATAATTCCTAAATAAACTTAAAATAATTTGCATAGTACTTTTTATTTGATAACAAAACATGTTATGTAAATTTGTTTATCAGTTTTTGCGCTATCAACCCCTAAAATAACGGAGTATCCATAAAACATTCTTTTAACTTTAACAAACTTTACAGCTTAATAAAAAAAAAATCTGTGAATATTTTTTCCCCCCAAAAAGATTATACTCTATAAAGTTTTGCTTTACACAAATATAATCTGTTCTCTGTTTTCGGTTTTTAAACGGTATCATTCCTCTGTTGTCAATGATTTTTGGAAATTAATGGATACTCTGTATTTCTGCGCGCCAAAAATGTAATACAGCTTTTAAAAAGCTATTTACGTATTTAGATTTTATAATTAGATAATATTATATTTGATGCACTATTTAATTTCTATTATAATAAAAATACTTATGATTACATTTTGTTCTCGTAAATTATAATTAGGTATTGCACTTCGTGTCTACGTTACTGCAATTTCTTATTTCGATTTAATATTATTTGATCCACGTAATAAGAACCAGAATGATTATGAATGAAATTTGACAATATTTGTACAAAATAAAAACATGAAATCCACCAAAATATGTTACAAAATACAAATATACAATAATATTTTTCTATCTAAGTATAGAAAAATGCGGCGGCGAAATTAGTTTACTATCAGGCAAGGCGTTTGCTCATATTTTGTCTTTTAATATCATAAAAAATGCAACTGGGAGATCTCCAGAGATATACATAAGTAACATCAATGTTGCTACTGACTTTCATCTGGTTCTTAATACATGCGATTTAGGTACCTAATCGTAATAAAATTGTATCCATTAGTGCGTAATATTATTACCGTAGTATCTCAGTAATCGTATTTAGATAATATTGTGTAGTTCTTGGCCTAATCAGTGTCTGTTTATGTCAATGTTCAGTACCTTCATATAAGCTTTTAAAAACTAAAAAAAAAACGTGTACGTACTTTTTAATTAACGGTGTCAATTTTAATGAATCATCGTGAAACAAATCGAATGTTAGTGGTTTATTGTACACCTTTAATAAATTTTACAATCATAAAATGTTAATAAAATCCTCTTTGCGGCACCTAATGATAGGTCATTAGGTGCCGCAAAGATGGGGTAGACCGAAACGAAAATATAATATTATCAACTGTACACGATTTACGTTTTTGAATAAAACGAGTAAGCGACTTCAGTAGAGGTTTCTCAAATTCACCATGCATAGAGTTGGTAATTCACGTCAAAAAAACCTACCATATTAAAAATAATATCCAGTTAAACTCATTATTTACTAGCTATCCGCCCGCTTCTTCGTCCGCGTTGTCCAAACCTATAATCATGCACCTGCTTAAACCTTTCTCTTGGGCAACTCTATCTTTCAAAAGATAGAGTTGCATCAAATACCGTTGCAAAGTTTTCAAGATCTAATCATACGTACGGACAGACAGACTGCGGGACGCGACTTTATTATAAACTATGAAGTGTTTTTTTTTTATAAAGTATGATACCTTGGAATTTTTCCAGATTTACCACATTTACAAAAATTTTACTCCAGTGACCTATTTAAAAACTTCGTTAAAATCGACATTATGAGGGTACTGAACATATTTTTCAAGTCATATTAATTCGGTGTATTTATGTCTATATATCAAGTAGATAATTAGATAACAATTGCAAAGAAACGTTAAAGGAAAAGAGGGAAATAACAACATACACTGAGATTCTCATTTATTGTCACATCAGAATAAGACAAGCACTCCTTAGTTTTTCTTCAAACTAATTCAAATTACCTATTATTTTTGTTTTAAACGTGCCATTTTGTAAGTACATTAATTGAATCAATTTTATTTCAACCCGGTACAGGTATCATAGGTATGTACTTCAAAGACGATAACGACGACACAGAATACCCAAAAGACAATTTCTCATGATTTTTGTTAGACGATTGTGAAAGTTCATTTTAACCGCATTATACTATATTGTAATATTATCACAAATAATAATTTATTTTGTAATCTCAATTATTTTAATGTGACATTGAATGTAACATACAAACTCGTCGGAAAGTTGTACTGCGTTTCTATGTAGTTTCAATATTAAATTTAAAATAAATGGTGTTTATGTGTATGATTTTTGTTTTATTTTCCCTTTCCATCCTAGTAAAAGAATCCTCATTAGAACACATAATTTTAAATAGTATGAATAAGAAGAAGGAACATCAATCCCTCGCGATTTTCACCCCTTCTCAAAAAGGCCTCATATTTTCGGACACAGTTTTCGAAGTAGGTAGGTATAAATATGCTAACATATTTTATCAGAAAACATTCCAGGATTAAATTTATTAATCGAACTCGAACTCAAACTAGAAATTATTACCGCCGGTTTCAGAGAGAAGTTTACGAAATAGGCTCCTTTAATAGGTACCTACAGTTTGATAGGTTAAAGTTAAAATTATTGAAAAGATATGGTTTAAAGGTTTATGAATTACTGTATGAATGATCAATAGTTTTATTGGAACGAAGTTGCTTAGCGCGCGTTGTGAAAGGGGGCTAGACGGAAATTTTTTTTACGAAAAGTTGTCACGACACTTTTTCTAACATTTTCGACCCTTTTTAAATCTTCGTAATTTTTATAGTAATAAAGTTGTCGTGATCTTGACTCTTGTCAACTTTCTGTTCAATAATAGCACAATATGAGTAGGTACCATTTTAGAAACATGATTCCACGATATTTTCTCGATAGAAAAAAAATACCTACAAAGTTTTCTCACCTCTTAAATAAAAAACTACTGGGCCTACCCGAATCAAATTTTTATGGGACCAATTCGAAACCATTCCGCATCAAACAAAAAAAGAATCACGTAAAACAGTTTAGAAACCTCGGCGTAATCAGTGTACATACATAAAAAAAACATATCGGCCGAATTGATAACCTCCTCCTTTTTTTTTGAAGTCGGTTAAAAAAAGATTGATTTGTCAACCCCCACAATCAAGTACTTAGCCATAATAAATCAATTTCGTGGTTGAATGTAATTGACAACTTATTTGCTAATAATATAAAAAGTACTGTTATATCGACATGTATAATATGGAAATCGGTAGGTACAGTACAGAAGTTTCTGAAATTAGTGCGTTCAAATGGTTAAAACAAACAAATTCTTCAGCTGCGGAATGATAAAAAAAGCAATTTAATATTATTTTATATTAGGTATGTAATGACTGTATTTCATACGAATAGGCATTCTATTTAGTTTCATTCACTCATTCATTTTTGTAGCTTGTTGTCGATGGTTATTAAAAATTTGTACTCTATGGTTATAAATCTGACTCTTCATTCACATTCAGTCATCCTGAGACCTGACCTGTCGGCTGTCATAGTAACTATTCAAGAATTTGCTTTCGAGTTCCATTATTCATTGGCGTCACTGTATGGAGATACAAGAAAATTAAAATAAATTTTCACAAATAAAATTATTTTGGCGCGTTCGGTATAACATAAATAGGTACATCGTTTTCCTCAAATATTGGTAGAAAATAATTGCTAAAAAATGGAGTGGACAATGCCTGTGAATGATATGTTACAAGATGAAATCACGAAATTAAATTATTCGCTTATTCCACCTGGATTTAAAGGAGACGTGCGGACAGTCAGGTATTTATCTATTGCTTAATTTTATTTCATATACAATATTTTATCTCCTTCTAGTATTGATCGACATACGCCCAATCCTTGTCAAGCCACCTTGAATTATTCTGTCTATCCCACACATTTCGAAAATTAATATATTTAAGTATATACAGTTCTGAATAACACTATAATATTATTGTAGGTTTTTTTTGATAAGATATCCTAAATATTTAAGCGACTCACTGTATGACGTTATTCAAGGATTTGTCCTTTTACAACTGGTCACGATCCCCAATGTCGTATACAAATTTAGTCTCTGAATCATATTATATATGGTAGTAAAGCTATAAAACGCTAGATTTCCTATTACGATTAATTGCTTAACATGCTATAGTTACCAAGCCTTGCAACTTATCCAAGCTATCCAAAACTGTTCATATAAAATGCTGAGTAGATTTTGATTTATCAAATTAAGGTTTTTTTCTATGATTCTATAGAGAAGTTTCATCTTACATTATGTTGACTGTATTATCTTTTCTATTTGCATTTTTTCTTAAATTTGCATCAGAGACCTGATAAATATTTCAACACACACACAGCTTGCTGAATAATATGATTTAGTTAAAAACGAATAATATAAATAAGGCTTTTTATCCTATTAATGCATTGCATAAAGTGATATTTTGAAGAATGATAGGAAATTAAAATTCCTTGCAATACAGGACATAGAATCAATGTCATAAATTATTTCTCAAATAAATTTTATGAAGAGTACACAAACCATTTATAGTATACAAAATGTACATGTTCATTATGTATATGAAAACTTTCTTCCCCTTGAAAGCAAATGCATTTTATTGATGCATTGTCTTAATATTCAAGTCAGATCACAAAATCTTTCTGTGCTTTACCATAGACCATAAATCTTTATTTTGCTTTAAAAATGGTATAACTAGTATGGTGATACAATTATATTAATAAAGCACAAACATGTTCAGCCAATACAATATAGCATGCAAAGCCAAGCTTTGCCGAGAATCTCTTTTATTACTTAGACTTTTTATTCAATGGTTTACAAACCATGTGATTTACACATTTTTATTAAAACAATTTAAATTTTAAATGCAAACTCAATAAGGAACTTTTACTGTAACAAAATTTACTGATAATTTAAAATATTATGCAAGGAGATTGAATAATCACATACACTTCTAAAAAAAACTATTCATTTAGTTGTTTTTGCATTATTGAGCAATAAATATCCAAATGAATAGACTTTCACATATCTATTTGTGCTCTTAGTGTTTGTATAACTAATACTTAAGTTTTTTTTATTAGAATTAAAATTTCCTTTTTATATAAACTATTGTTTTTGTTTATAAAACAATCTCAATCGATATTTTTTCCATTACTTACAATATGAAATTTAATTATAATTTGTCTATGTAAAAGGCACAGATTTTAGAGAAATAATAAATAACACTACATTTTGAATGTGTGGCCTTTATCATGTATTAAAGTACAATACATTTATCGACTGACCGGTTGGCTTGGTTGGTAGTGGCCCTGCCTTCTAAGACACTGGTTGTGGGTTCAATTCCCACCCGGGGCAAATATTTGTGTGATGAACATAGATATTAGATATAGATATAGGTGTCTGGGTGTTAATTATCTATATAAGTATTTATTTAAAATTATATATGTATGTTTATCTGCCATCTGGTTTCCATAACACAAGCGAAAGCTTAGTATGGGATCAGATCGTGCCATGTGTGAAAATTGTCACAAAAAAAAATTGTAAGTTATATTTCTAGATACAATACATTGCTACATTAAAACTAATAACGGTCCTGTATCCTGCCTCAATCTAATTGTTTCTTTTCTTTTACAATTCCAAGAACCAAAATATAACTATGTATTACACACAGTATTTATTTATTTCACTTTATAACATGTGCTGCAAAGAAAAGAAACAATATGCCAATATTGGCGGCCTTATCACTATATATATATAAAATATGATTCTGCCACGCAAATGTTAATGTTATGTACCTATAAGTTGTTCCAAATAATTTCTATAGACACATATGCATTGTGCAGGTTAATGCAAGAATGTTTGAAGAAGATCATCGACAACCTCGGTGAGAGGTCTGCGAAAGCGCAGGGGCTCAGTAAGGTGATCACCAGCACTGATAGGCTGAGGAACTCGGACCATACCCTCTACCTCATGAAGGAGGCCCGCGCTAAAGGGTAAATATTATACTTATGTGTATATAATATTGCTTGTTGCGAATATATTTGTACATACAAGGTTTCATGCTTTATTCGCAAATATAAATGAGCGGAATATTTGTAGTTTTGTCGGGTAGGGATTTCTGGAATAGTTTTATAAGTTGGGTAACTTTTGTAGGAAGATTAAGACTTATTAAGACTTATTTTATTCATTTTTAAAAGAATTAAATTTTCTTACAATTTGTATGCACTAGAATGTTTCTTTCATAATTTCCTCAGGCAAATATAAAATGAACCAACGAAAACGTTGACAAAATCAACATCAACTGTTTCAATCAATTTGAATTATTTTTTATCAAGCTAACTATACATTTTCCATACACTAGTTATTCTTTGTCGTTGTCACTTACGTTGTTCGGATAATGGTGTACCTTGTTATTGGCGTACTTTATTATTAATTACTCTTTATTGTATTATAAGCTGTAAGGTACCTTTTATACATAAAATAAATAAATAAAATACACATTCTAATTCTATTCTTGAGAATTTCGCCACACATTTCTTCATGCTCTTGAAAGGACATTTTGCTTGCTAAATTTAGCGACACCGCCCATGTGGTACTTTTAGATGCACCCTACGTACTTCATTCTCCTAGTTTATAAATAACTTTATATGTAAAATCAACTACATATTTTTATAGGCATTGTGTTACTGTTATATTACTGTTCATTTTCTTACAAATCCGTTCAGTAGATTTTTCAAGAAAGAAAGGAAAAGAGAAACATACATACACTCACAAACTTTCGCATTTACTTTATTAGTAAGGTAGGATTTTATAAAGTTAGCTACTTGACTAACCGGTGCCTGCGGTTTTGGCTGTTCCAAATTATATAAAATGGGGTCGATTTTTATTCTTTTTTCGAACTGAATTTAGTCGAAGTAGTATAGAAAAGAGCTGCGTTATTAATGTGACATCAGCTATCAGTCCCGACAAAATTCACGGTCGAGCCGTTTTGTGGTTTAGCCGGAACAAATAGACATAATTTTTTGAACAGTTGTTTCTTATCCGTATACGTTTTCTTGTTATTTTATTATTATAATATAGTACACTTTAATTATAAATATCAGAAAATTTTTTAGTCTTGTATATCGTGATAGAGCTAGAGGTATAAAAACATTTCTTTTGATACAAAAATATTGCCTTAAATAATAATTATTTGACTTATAAAATATTACTCAGAACCACAAAGTAAGTGCGTGAAAGTGAAATGTTCATTGAAATAAAAAAAAAATTCTTTATATGTTTCAATTAATTTGTATTTATCAGGGTTCAACTCATAATTAAATAACTTGTGTGTTCACTGGGCTTATAAATAATTAACCTATTTAAATGAAATCATTGGATTAAACATTCGCATTTTTTAATCTCTATGCCAATGCAAAGGATTATAGATTTATAATGAAGTTGGGTAACTTGTATGTCATTAGCGGACATGCTATTTACCGTGGGTTTGCTCGCATATACAGATATTTAATAAAGTATAGTTTATTTTAGTGTAGTAATATCTAATTCTGCTTTACTATAAGAATAGATATTTGGCTTTAACTTTACGTCACTACGTTATAATTTACTTTACCAGAAAGTTTCAACTTCAATCGTAAATAGCAGCAGTTGCAAATATTTAATACAAAATCACCTCAAAATCTCAAAAATGTAACAATTATAAGTTTTTTCTGAAACATAACTAAAATTTGATTCAAATTAGAATTGCCCGCTTGATATTTGACCTTCTCATAGTACTCTCACCCGTCACGGCTCGTATCGTGAAACACATTCGATAAGTCTGCATCGTAATGCGAAAAAATTATCGAAACGCTTAGTAAACTATAAAATACTAATGCGAAACTGATCCTTATCTAATTAGATTGTAAAGAGAAAGTCATTTTCATTGAATTGGCTTACTGGATATAAGCCCTATTTGATTAATTCTTTCACCTAATCTTTAATATATATAAATCTCGTGTCACAATGTTTGTCCTCAATGGACTCCTAAACCACTTAACCGATTATAATAAAATTCGCACACCATGTTCAGTTCAATCCAACTTGAGAGATAGGATATTTAAATCTCAAATCGTTTTAGGGAAAGCGGGCGAAGCCGCGGGCGGTAAGCTAGTAGGTATTATAAATGAAAAGATTTATCGTTTGCTTTGAATAAGCTCCGATACTAATGGACCAATTTGAATAATTCTTTCACCAGAAGAAAGCATAATCATAATATAAAATTATCTTATCACGTTGTTTGTTTTGCCATCCTTTCAAACAGCTGTTTGGCAAACAACCACCAATCCAATGACCAATCTTTGTGAAATCACTACATAGTATAAAAAAGTCGCTTTCTCTGTCCCTATATCCCTTTATATGCTTAAATCTTTAAAACCACGCAACCGATTTTGATGCGTTTTTTTTTAATAGATAGAGTGATTCAAGATGAAGGTTTTAGTATATAATTTATTAGGTTTTAGACAAAGCGGGCGAAGCCGCGGGCGATAAGCTAGTTTTGTGCATATTCGGTAGATCTGAGAATGACTCGTAGTGATATATTTTTAAGTGAAGGGTATCCTATCAGAGCGTTTGCGGGGTCTGCTAGTAAAAAAATAGATTTCATGACGAAATAAAAATTCTTCATACTTCTATATTCCTTGAAATTATTTTCAAGACCGCATTGCAGTGTTGGTACGCGTCTTTGTATTTCGGCAGCCAGTCTTTGTTAGATGGTGTTAGAGATTACAAAATGATTTATACGGTCATTAGCTTTGCAATTTTCTAATGGTACCCTCATCAGTGATTTGAAGGTTCTACTATCTTGAATATCATCTTACGACGTAGGAAGTTTTTGAGGCACTTTATTCGAAACGCTTCAAGGTTTTCTTGGAAAATTAGACGATATTGATTAATTTTATAAGCGTTCTGTCTCGTTCACGTTTGAGTTGTTTGGTTTGGGAGAGAAAGAAAGAATGAGTTTTTACCTTAGTTACAAAATAGGGTACTTTTTAAGCTTATATTTTTATTGCAATCTAGCGGTCCGCCCCGGCTTCGCCCGTGGTACATATTTACGATTTCTCTACATAAGAACTATCCTCGTACTTCAAGGAATATAATAATAAAGGAATTATCGAAATCGGTTCAGCCGTTCTCGAGTTATGCGCTTACCAACACATTTTGCGATTCATTTTTATATATAAGATGATTAAACTTTAAACATAATATGCAAAAAATATCTGCAAATTATAAAATTATAAAAAATATATTCAGTAGATGTCAAATTAAATAAATAGATATATCTTATTGATAGCAGACGAAGTTACGGAAAATTATGTATAATTATTATACCTAATCATTATAAATAATTTAATAAATATCAGGTATTTTATAAACGCAAATGCAATTGTATATTATGACCGTTAAGATATCCGAGGTATTAAGATAAAACTTATCTTTTTGTTTAATAAATTATTTATATTATGGCATTTGGCAATAATCCGAATAGTTTTGCTGCGCGAAATTACTTAAAGTTTTGTTCTAAATCTAGCTTTATTATGCGAATTGTGTAATATAATAGTAATGAATTAACTTTGAACACATTAACGATGAGTATGTTTTTAAATATGTTAGTTTTTAAAGTATCAGGTGTATAAGTGAAGCTGATAGATGTTTCGTCTGGTGAATGTTTGTGAATATGTAAGCCACTTAAGCTTACGTCAGTATTTATTTAAGATAAATGTGTATCCAATCTAAATCGCTTATTTCCGCGCGTATTTTTGTATGTGTTTTGAACTGTTCAATGTCAATGAAAATTGATTACATACAAGATGACGTATGAATTATGATATTATAGAATATTTTATGTTTGTAAGAGCTGATTTTTTAATCCTTAGTTAAAACTTATTCATCGAAAACGTATGAAACTACTATTTCAAAAATGTATTAAAAATTGTCCGAATTTGACAGTTTACAGGTGATATTTTAAAATGTTCGTGTTAAATACTTTATTGGATGGATAAATTTTAACCAAGGATTGAATAATCGACCTTTAGTTTAGTTAAACTACAAACTAAATCTACTATGTAGTATGTACATATACAAAATTTTAAAATGCCTTTTGTAGAATGCTATATTACCAATATATTACTATGCTTAATTTTTTTTATCGCGATTTAACCCTCTCCCTGCGGTAAACAAGTACTTAATAAAGTACTGATAGTAATTTAATAATATTTTACTATACAACTAGCTTACAGCCCACGGCTTCGCCCGCTTTCTCTAAAACGATTTGAGATTTAAACTATCCTATCTCTCAAGTTGGATCGAACTGCACATGGTGTGCGAATTTTATTATAATCGGTTAAGTGGTTTAGGAGTCCATTGAGTACAAACATTGTGACACGAGATTTATATATATTAAGATTATGATTGTATGAGTCATTAGTTTTGGGTTGTTCCTAAACGTGCAATATGAATGGGGTACTGCTAATGACAAGTGGAGTGACGTCATCACAGTACAATAATGGTAAATTAGTATGAAAGTGGGTACTGTACATATAATATTAATTGTGTCGAGTCGCTTAATTACGCGATTACAGTTATAATGACAAAATCGTTCGTATTTAAATAATTATAATACTCATATATTTTTTTACTCACTATCTTATGTTTATATATTAAAACGAATTTTTTGTAGTAAAATATGTTTATAGACATATTTAACTATTCGAAGTTAATAAATAAATAGTAAAGGTTCGCCGTAGAGTATAAATTTTATTAAGACGCAATGTCTGGATAAAGTATACATTTTTAATTCAAATCTTTCTAGACGTTTCCCGTTCAATACTCTCCCCCTCTCAGCTCACCCCTGCCTGTAGGGGTGCCAGCTGTAGCATAATAGTATTTTTCATACCGTATGTAGTTGAGGGTTTTAGAGTACATTCATGTTTTTGATTCGTGATTTTAAGTAATCACGTCTAGAGAACCTTGTCTGGATATTTTTTTCTACAAAATTTATGAAATAGATTTTCTATAAAAGTCTTTCGAGATTAGATTTAAATTAACTAAATTGCTGTATAAAATACTTAAATTAAAAGGAAAAGTTGAAAAACTTGTGATGCAGTGATGTATCTTGTAATCGAAATCACGCAATCATGCGCTCTCTGTATAAGTATAAACTTTCCTTTAGGTATATAAAGTTATATTTAATGTTATTGATACTAAAACTGTAGGTATCATGTAGGTTACTTGTCACACCTGGTGCTCGGCAACCAGTTTTGACCCTAACATTATAAAGAACTAACTGCACCCTAACAAAAACTTTATAGGTATAATCGTGATAACATTTGAGTTCAATCGATGACATTTTTTTATTTGAGTTATAAAATTGCTTTTTTGGAATAGAAGCGTATAAACATTTAGATGGACAATTCAGTCAGCCATATAAGAGGTATTTTAGCCCAGTATGTACATGTAGGTATATTTCGTTGAATATAAGCAAGAATACTAGCAGTAACTCCAATCTAACATGCAAATGCGATGGAATTATCTCACCCTCCAATCACGTATTTGTTCGGAATAATGTTTACTTCGATTCCTTATTAAGTAAAGACTCGAATGCTCTAAATGTGGCCGGCTTTAATTCCCTCAAGTGTGACGTTTGAACGTTTTTATGGTATAACCAACGAGCGTTACGTCTCTGAGACATTGTTGGAACCACCGTTCGGAACAAATTGTGAGGAATTAGTTTTTTCCGTGCTAAGGCTCGGTGGTGGAACTAAAAAGTTGAGATTCTGAGGTAGAAAATTTGGTTTGAATTATATTCTCACTTTACTTTTTCGACTGTGATAGATCATCAGCATGATTGTAATGTTGATCATTATTTTTTTTGTCGTATGACATTTGTGGTCACAACAGGCTATGGCTGTAAAAGCACTGGCCCTTTGATCATTGTTTTCTTCATATGAGTTCATACGCCTTTTCGTGATGAACTTTTATTTTTCATTTCTTGTTTTTACCACGAATAAATGAATTCTATTATATTCTATTCAATAACTCCTATAGTCACTATTAACTTGGTTGATGTTTTAGTCGGCGGAGTAAACGCTAAAAGTTGGTTTGCACCTGTGGTTTGAACTATATATATTTCTTCAGAATTTGGCTTTCATCAGAGTCGAAATTTTACAGCAGAGACTTTATTTTACTCGTTTGTTATTTAATACTCGAAGATGATATTTTTGGTTTAATGGCATTCAAATCCATACTAATATTATAAATGCGAAAGTAACTCTGTCTGTCTGTCTGTTATTCAATCACGCCTTAACTACTGAACCAATTTGCATGAAATTTGGTATAGAGATATTTTGATACCCGAGAAAGGACATACATAGGCTACTTTTTACACCGGGACATAGTATAGGTTTTATCACGGAAATCCTATGGGAAAGGGTACTAACTAATATGCGGATTTTACTTTGACTGCACGAGCGAAGCCGCGTGCGGAAAGACTAGTGCTTTATAAATATAAATATTTCATTTCTATTCTTTATAAATTTATATACTCGAAGATGTTATTTCTGGAAACTGCATTAATACAATTTTATTTATCCTCTCATTGGTCAAGAGTAGAAAATACAAATTTGTAAAACTCATTATAATAATGTAGGAAATGATAGGCAAAATATTTCTCGGGTAATTTGCGTACGATTGGTGTCACTGACACCGTTCCACGTCGGAAAGCGTTTTGCCTTCGATTGTCGGCTTTTGTACACAATCTACCGGTGATTCTTATTACATAATATACAGCTACTACTAATCTATTCTAATATTATAAAGCTGAAGAATTTGTTTGTTTGCTGAAACGCGCTAATCTCAGGAAGTACTGACTACTGGTGCGGTTTGAAAAATTATTTCTGTATTAGATAGCCCATTTATTAATCAGGGCTATAGGCTATATCATTACGCTAAGACCAACAGGAGCGGAGCCACGCGAGTGAAACCGCGAAGCGCAACTATAAGTAATAAATAATCCACTAATATTATAAATGCGAAAGTAACTCTGTCTGTCTGTCTGTTACTCAATCACGCCTAAACTACTGAACCAATTTGCATGAAATTTGGTATAGAGATATTTTGATACCCGAGAAAGGACATAGACTACCTTTTATTGCAAAATATGTACCACGGGCGAAGCCGGGGCGGACCAGTAGTAATATTATATAGCTGAAGATTGCGTTTAAACGCGCTATTCTAGGGACTACGGGTTCCATTTGAAAAATTATTTTTGTATTACAGTCCATTTATCTAGGAAGGCTATAGGCTATATAGATACGTCAAGACAAATATGGTTTAAACAGCTGAGTACGGCTAGTTATAATATATAGCTGAAGAGTTTGAACGAGCAAATCTCAGGGACTAGTGGCCGATTTCAAGAATTCTGCCATCGTGGATTATGAACGTGATATATAGGCTATATATTATGTACCAGGGATGAAGCCGTTCAACAGCTAGTTTTGTATAAAGTTTATTATTGATTGTGAACTTTGATTAAGCCTTATATTATGTACTGTATATATTCCAAACATGAGAGATTATTCTGCCTATCTTTGAAGTTATTAAGGGGTTTCGCGATGCTTATTAAATTACTGACCGTGACGCAAGATTTAAATATGTCAGATTAATCTATTAAGATAAAATGATAATATTAATTATATGTGAAAAATGTAAATAATAAAATGTTATTATATTCATAAAATTTACATTCTATTGCACGACGATGCGAAGCATCAGAGAGTGCTTTACGATCGAAAAATTTTTTTCGCCTCATTTTTGTAGCTATTCTTATTATTATAGCCTTGTTAGTTCACGGAATCAAGATATTTTGCATACTATAATTGTCGAGATAATTTAATGGAGATTAATCCCATACTTTTTAAAAATTGATTTACTTCAATAGAATTGGAAAAAAAACACCGAAATAGGTCAAAAAATTTTCCTGTCCGTCATGTGTGAAACCTGAAAACACTATAACTTGTGAAAAAATCCATCATTTAAGTTAATTTTTTTTTTAAATATTCTAATCGACGATTGTAGGTCACTGAATGCGAATGATTAATTAATTCAGTGTCGTTTAATTGCAATTAATAAAAAACGAACTTTTGGATTTTCCAAACTATTTTATTTATTAAACTATCTACTTGTATTAACCAAGCACGTTCAGGCGTTGAAATTTGAAAGTGATTCTTGCATTGAAAAAGGAAATCATGTACAAAATTACATTGTATAAATATGTTTGTGTATGAAGTAGGTATGTTATACGATACCACTAGGAAATGGTTTCATACATATCAATTAGCATTACAAAAATATACTATATTTCGTAACTATATCCGATGTCAACTTGTCTGAGACATATACCCGTGTGACATTGCGGTGCAATATTCATTTGCATTCATTGCGAAATTATATTTGTTACTAGCTGTGCTCTGCGGTTTCACCCGCGTGGTTCCGCTCCTGTTGGTCTTGGCGTGATGATATATAGCCTATAAACCCTCCTCCATGAATGGGCTATCTAAAACCGAAATAATTTTTCAAATCAGACCCGTAGTTCCTGAGATTAGCGCGTTCAAATAAACTCTTCAGCTTTTTAATATTAGTATAGATCATATTATTATGTTTGTAAACTTTGATTATCTTCACTGAAATCTTGATGATATTTCAATATTTGTTGTTGTACTTGTTTCAGTTCGCGTAACTAATGCTTAATTTTACTTTGAAGTTTCGAAATGACTTAATATCATGGTTACCATGATGTCTTCATCATTAACAGCCCATGTTCGTCCACTGCTGGACATAGGCCTCAGTCATGGCACGCCACTGCGCCCGGTCACTCGCTCGTTGTCGCCAGTTTGGCCCAGCAACCCTGCGGATGTCGTCACTCCACCTTGTAGCAGGGCGTCCTACGCTACGTTTGCCGAGCCGCGGTCTCCACTCTAGTACATGTGTGCCCCAGCGGTTGTCCGTTCTGCGGCACATATGACCGGCCCACTGCCACTTCAGCATGCTAATCCGTTGAGCTATGTCGGTAACTTTCGTTCTCTGGCGAATTACTTCGTTCCGGACTTGGTCCCTCAGAGAAATACCGAGCATAGCTCTCTCCATAGCACGCTGAGCGACTTTAAGTTGGTGGACCAGTCGTACTGTCAGTGTCCACGTCTCGGCTCCGTAGGTCATGACTGGTAGGACGCACTGATTAAATACTTTTGTCTTGAGGCATTGTGGTAGTGACGACGCGAAGACTCGACGGAGTTTTCCAAAAGCCGCCCAACCCAGCCGTATCCGCCTGTTGATCTCACCGTCGAAATTGTTCTTACCTAGTTGGAGCATTTGCCCTAGGTATACATACTCTTGAACAATTTCTAGGGAGACTCCATTTATTATGATCGGCTCCGGTAAAACATGATTGTTGACCATGATCTTCGTTTTGTCTGAGTTCATGCGGAGACCGATGCGTAAGGAGGATTCGGCTAGTTCATTCAGCATCTGCTTGAGTTCCTGCAGCGATTTAGCCATAATGACTATGTCATCGGCAAATCGCAAGTGTGAGATGTACTGACCGTTGATATTGATGCCTCGTCCTTTCCAATCCAGTGTCCCAAACATATCCTCTAACGCGTTTGTGAACAATTTCGGCGAGATTACGTCGCCTTGTCTCACGCCTCGCCGTAGATGGATACGTTTGGTACGCTGGTTCTGGATTTGGACGGACATAGTTGCGGCATCGTACAGAGATCTCAGCACTTCGATATATCTGCAGTCTACCTGGCAGCGCTGCAAGGACTCCAGAACAGACCACGTCTCGATGCAGTCGAAAGCTTTCTCATAATCCACAAAAGCAATGCACAGGGGCTGATTGTATTCTTCTGTTTTCTGTACAATCTGCCTCACTGTGTAGATGTGGTCTATGGTACTGAATCCACTGCGAAACCCGGCCTGTTCCGGAGGTTGAAACTCATCAAATCTTCGTGCGAGGCGGTTGGTGATGACCCTTGAGAACAATTTATAGGCGTGGCTCAAAAGTGATATGGGCCTGTAGTTCTTTAAGAGGGTTTTGTCTCCCTTTTTAAAGAACAGCACCACGACACTTTCGCTCCACGCCTTCGGAGTTCTCCCAGTGAAGAGGACAGAATTAAACAGGTCTCTTAGTTGTTTTAGGACAGGAGCTCCACCTGCCTTTACAAGCTCCGTAGTTATTCCGTCATCTCCAGGGGCTTTTCCGTTTTTAAGTTGCCTCAGGGCCAACTCCAATTCGTCTAGGCTGATTTCGGGAAGCTCATCGGTGTAATGGCGAGTTAAGGTAGCTCTGGGGTCTTTATTGGTTGGTACTGGCTTAGGTTTGTGTGAAGTGTACAAGCGGCTGTAAAAGTCTTCAACCTCCGCGAGAATCTCCGGCCTCGATGTCAAGACGCTCCCCGTAGATGTTGTCAGCTTTGTCAGTGAAGATCTATCAAGGTTTTGCGCGAACACTTTCGATCCGCGATTTTGCTCAATTGCTTTTTCAACTGCAAGAGTATTATAGGATCTAAGGTCGCGCCGAACCATCGTGGATATCCTTTTGTTTAATAGCCTTTGGGCTGGCAAAGCTGATTGTGGGTTATCGCGTCGCTCATCCATCAAAGCCAGGGTCTCCCGCGAAAGTTTAGACTTTTTACCGGTGGATTTTATTTTGAACAACCCTTTACCTTCATCCTTGAGAATATCAATGACTTGTTGGAGTTTTTGATCAACGTCATTTGTGGGTTCTAAGGAGGCGAATCTATTATGTAATTTTAACTGAAAAGTTTCAGATTCAAGAACGGTTTGAAGTGAACTGGGCCGGAGTATTGACCTTATCAATCGGTTTCGTTCTAACTTGCAATTGATATTCAGAGTGCCTCTAAGATAACGGTGATCACTGCCCGTATTAAACCTTGTGATCACTGAGACATCTCTGAATATGCGTTTTTTGTCCGTAATGATAAAGTCAATCTCGTTACGGGTCCTACCATCGGGGCTTTGCCAGGTCCACTTCCTTTGGGGCTGTTTCTTGAAGAAAGAGTTCATCAAATACAGTCCCTCTTTTTCGAGGAAGTTAACCAGCATATGACCCCTCTGGTTCCTGACTCCAAAACCGTGCGGTCCTAGCGCCGATTCGCTGCAACTTTGCGTTCCCACTTTAGCGTTGAAGTCCCCCATCACAACATTGTAGTGTGCCTTTTTGGTGTAATGTAAGGCTTTAGATATATCTTCATATATTTTTTCTACATCTTCGTCAGAGTGTGCCGAAGTTGGTGCGTAAACCTGGATCACCTTAAGGCTATACCTCTTAGAGATCTTAAGTATGAGGTACGCAACCCTGGGCGATACACTTGCGACTTCTACAATGTTGGAACAGACGACTTTGTTGACCAGAAACCCAACACCACCTTCAGAAAGGCGGTCTCCTTCTCTAAAGTACATGATATGTCCCGATTCAAGAGTTATGGTGTCCTCTCCCTCTCTTCGGACTTCGCATAACCCAAGAATATGCCACTTTATATTACTTAACTCCTCTTCGAGCTGCACAAGGTGTTCATCGAGCCGTAGCGTGCGTCCGTTATACGTTGCAAGGGTCAGTTGGATTTGGCGGCCTACCGTATCCCGGGGATTCTTCGCACCCCCTGTTCTACCGTTACCACGACCGCCGCCGTAGCCGGGAATAGTAGAACTACCGGGAACTGGGGGCCGTGGTTGGGAATAGCTTGCCATAATTGGTAAATGCCCATAGTCGCCACGCTGGGCATGCGGGTTGGCGACCGCAGTGCATAACATTTCGAAAACAGCAATGCTGCTGCCCATTGCTGTCCTGTTAGATTTTGTTATGCTGATTTGGATGGTTATACCGCCATCAGTCGGTCGTCAGAGCCTCGTCCGTTGTTCAACAGGATGCACCGCGGGAAGGTGAGGTTGACTATTGAAGCACTGAGGTGTTATTGTGCTCCCTTACATCCCATCCCATACATGATGTCTTACCTGTAGCAATATTATATCGAGTAATATTATTTCACATTGGAAAAAAGAATGCTTAAATTGAAGACATCATGGCACGAGGTCAGAAATATTTAAGCACATGCTTTGTCATATATTATTCGGTAATACACCCTCGCCTCATTAGCAATGATTATATTGAAGTGTATCGACAAATTTTAACAACGAATACTTCCTGAGAATAACCTAGTGACACTAATTTCTCAGGCACCTTTGTTCGTATATTGATCAAACAATGAATCGATTACAGAAGATAAGCCTTAAGCTGTTGCTTATACCGTATATCCTCATACTGTATCTAACATTACAAATGCGAAAGGATGTGAGGATGGATCTTGGATGTATGTTTGTTACTCTTTCACGACAAAACTACTGGACGGGTTTGGATAAAACTGTATAATTATATAAGTAGATTATAACCAGAATAACATAATATGAGCTATAGACATTGGACAACTTGATTCAGGTTGAAACCGCGCGGCACAGCTAGTATTACCTACCTACAATACTACGTCTTTTAAAAAAAGTGCATTAATTAATAACAGCACACAATGGGTAACCCTTTTAAATGTAACCTTCGATGCAATATAACGGTCTTCTAAACAGTACCAAAGAGAAAGCATTGTGGCATCGCATTAATGTTTGTCGAGACGTAATTATATATAGCTTTCTCCTATAATGTTTATGAAAATATCATCGGATAAAAGTCTTATGTCGCGTACACTAAGAGGCGCTAATGGATGTCTAGATTAAAAGAACTTACGCTGAAATGTGTCTAAGATAATAAAGGGAAAAATGACAGGATTAGAAAAGCTTCCATTATGGGCTATAATGGCTATAATATTGTTGAGTTAACAAAAGATCTATGTTGTTTTGACAAAGGGTAACAAAGTTGAGCTATGACATTTTAGCGCTTAGTAGATTTACAAAGATTTGCAAATACCTTTTATTGAAGTTTAGCCTATAAAAATATCTGCGGTACGTAAAGAGATTATTAGATTTTATAAGGTTTCATATTAAAAGTTATTTATAAAATAACAAATTAATCTGACTTTTTGAACTCAAGTTCATCAAATCACAGTTTTTATGATTACCTTACTATTATCTTGAATTTACGAAATTTGGATTTTAATTTACTGAAAATATGCCGTTTATCAGTTTATAATAACGGGAGGTATAATTTGTAAATTATGGAAATGAACGAAACCCATTAAAACGTCTGCTGCCTGGAAGATATCGCTTCTTAGCGTTAAGGCCGCCTATTTGTACCACTTCGTATTGTTTATATTATTTTTTGTTTTTGTTTTATGTGTGTGCTTAAAGTGTTTTTTTTAACGTCAGTAACGCTTTTCCGTGGCATTATTTTTAACTTCATTACGAAGCCATAACGCCATCTCTGTTAATGTTTTTCCCTCCCTGAACCGTTATATCGTTTAGTTACGTGACACCAAAATAGATGGCGGTAAACCTTCGCCTGAATAGTTACCCTGAGGGTAGTTATGGGTTGCGTAGACCAGAGTTCATTCGTTTAGTTACATCAGGCAATCTAGATGGCGCCGAAGGTATCTTAGATCGCGCTATAAGTTTTTTTCGCCGACACATACATTAGCGACCGACTGGGGCTTTACCAGTGGACCATTATATATTTCAAAATGCAAAATTTCAATACCTATTTTTGAGAACTCGTACATATTTTGTACGGTTCCATTATAATGATGTCACTAGGGACTAACTACTAACACAGACCACAAAATCAGTTACAATGTAACTTAGCGTAATGTTAGGGCGTTTAATTTTTTTTACAAATAACAACACAATATACCTACGTGGTGGAAAATTTAAATGAGTCCTAGTGATAAAGCACTAAATACTGGAAATACCAAATTACGATTACAGGAAACATTCCTTTATTTTTAGAAGAAGGAGAACTGTATTTTAACATTTTCGCAAATTAACCTTTCTTCAGTTAGAGACAACGACGTAATCAATTGTTACTAACCTTACATAAGTATGCAAAACTTTACAAAATCGGAAGGCTTTTGGGTTAAAATTGACGTCTTAAATAAAATTACTTTGCTAATTAGTTAGTTTTTCCTCGATTTCCATGAGATTCTTTTATCAGACCCTGACTTGATGATAATGAGACCAACTCCGGAGATACATATTATATCCTTTCGAACTAAACAAAAGATTTAAAAATCGTTTAACATACACAAAACAATACATACAGACAAACGTAAACATTAATTAAAATAAATATTATTATTAAAGATGCATATTATGCGAACTATCAACATAGTATTTGCTCACTGATTTCGATTTCAATCCAGACCATTTGTATACACTTGCGAATTTGTTTTAAAACGAACCTTTGAATACACCCTAATTTTAGCAGCTTTTTGTTTAGCATCATTTAACTAAAAACTGCCAGGATTTGTCCAATTTTTCCTTAATGTATGGTATCCTAACATTTCGATGACTGTTCTTCCAGAGGGGACGGCGAAGTGATTGGCCTGCTGAAGGTCGGCTATAAACACCTATACCTCTTCGACGACAACTGCAAGTCATGGGAGGTGGAGCCGCTCTGCATCCTGGACTTCTACGTGCTGGAGGATCGGCAGCGTCACGGGTGCGGCAAGAGGCTGTTCGACCATATGCTGATGGTACTTGTTTTTACTATAGATGTTATATTGAGTCGACTTTCCTTTTAGAGTATGGAAGTTAGATAGTCCTGGAAACGTGGTGATGGTGGTGCGGGAAAACAATCGTTCGTCAAATTATTTGTCATCGAAAGAATTTGTATGGGAATTTGAAAAGATTGTCGTGCGTAAAGGGAATTAATTTTCTATATATCTATGGTTTTCGTACTGAACTATGGTCTTATCAAAAGAATGAATATAAGTACAAAGGGTGGGTCATTAAATAATGGTAGTAAATCGGACACTGGTATTATTTTAACGCCACAATAGTTGTCTCCATTTATTCCTTGAGTTGTTTTTCCAGTAAATTTACTCATTTAACATATCCATACTACTATTATAAATGCAAAAGTAACTCTGTCTGTCTGTCTGTTACTCAATCACGCCTTAACTACTGAACCAATTTGCATGAAATTTGGTATAGAGATATTTTGATACCCGATAAAGGACATAGGATAGGTTTTATCCTGGAAATCCTATGGGAACGGGTTTTTCTTTGAAAACGCGGGCGAAGCCGCGGGCGGAAAGCTAGTATACAATAAAGATATTACATAGGTATGTTTGTTTGCTTTGCAATTGTAGTCAGGTGTTTTGTTTACAAATACATTGATATTTGTTTTCCTTTGTGGTCCGTATGGAATCTAGAGATCTTTATAATCTTAAAACAATTTTTTGTTGGATTAAAATAATATGTAAATGTTTTGTTGTACTATTTAATACTAAAAATTACAACAAATATCGAAGGATGATTCCACCAGTCACCCATATTCATTTGAGTACCTACTTACTTATGTTCCATTTTGAATAATACTTTACACTTTCACCATAAACTGCTGTATTGTTTTCTTACATTGAAGATTGATGTATTGACAGCTTCAAGGGACAGTAGACCTGAGTATTTGATATGAATTTCCATAGAAAAATGATCTTGACAGGCAGACTAGGGACAGCAAAGTGATCCTGTAAGGGCTCCGTTTTTAAGCTATTGCGTAGCTTCTATCGCGGGCCTTGAGCGCGGGGACCGAATCGAGAAATTCCGTAACGAAAAAACCTTACGCTCCCCACTCCGACGGGCGGAGGTGTGGCTTGAAGGCATAGCATGCAATAGCTTTACCGCGGCAGTCCCTGCCACACGTCGTTTTTTTTTTCTTTTTCTGGGTCGGATCCCTAACTATCTTATAATTTTTATGTATCCTCCAGGATCAAGGAAAGCGTCCCGATGAGTTCGCCATAGACGGCCCGTCGTCCCGCCTCGAGAGCTTCCTGAAGAAACACTTTGGTACTGAGCGGCTCATTCGGCAGACCAACAACTTTGCGGTCACCGCCAAGTTCTTTGAGGGCGTTAAGGAGAATAAGTGAGTTTTTTGGTCGAAAATTAATTTGCTGTACCTATAGTTAAATAAAAAGTCTTAGTAGTATAGTCACCAAATTTAAGAAGCAGGGTTGGGTTTCATTTTTAAGGAGTGTTGGGGTTTTTCTGACTTTGGGTTTATTATGTTTCTGGGTTTAGATTCTTAGAATCTTTCTTAAGTAAAATATTATAACGATAATTAAATAATTCCTAACAACAATAGTTGGAAAATTAATACAAAACTGAAACAAAAAACAAAAACAGCAGCAATGGGAACTTTTTTTATTTTATTAATCACTTAATCAATTAGGTCTTAATTAGGTCTTCTTGCTCTTTCACGTACTTAATGTTTAATTCAACAATTCTTAAAACAATAATTATCTGTTTTTAATCTACGCACAATGAAAACAAAAGAGATTAAATTTTACACGACCATTATATATGTTACAGTCAAAACCCTGAACCAGTCAATAACGTTATTGACCGGTAAAATCAGTTAATAAGGATATTGACTAAGGGCGTCGGTTAATATCCTTATTAACTGATTTTATCTGATTAAACCAGTTAATAACGTTATTGACTAAGGGCATCGGTCAATATCCTTATTAACTGATTTTAAGTCGAGACATCTAGTCAATATAGGTTTTAACCGACGGTGCCCAGTCAAAACTCATAAAAAGTTAAGGACGTTAGTGAAATTATACTAGAAAATCATTTAAAAAGGTTCATAAAACTTTTTAAAGTGCAATATTTAAGACTTTTATGTTTTATTAATTACTAATTCGGGGTATTGTTTGTAAACTGCAACCGTGCGAGAATACGTGCCCCAAAATATTTTTGAAGATGGCAATTGTGTTTTAATAACAACTAGGTTTCCGCCCGCAGCTTCGCCCGCGCAGTCAAAGAAAAACCGCATAGTTCCCGTTCCCGTGGGATTTCCGGGATTGCGTTAGTTTCTGATTTGATGGAGTGACCTGCAGGTTTACTTCGAAGACTGCTACTGGATCTAATAGACGAGTAGAGCTAGGAATGCCGAGTATGGGCTCGTTTTGTTAGTTATGTCGAGACCATACCTCTGGACTTGATTGAGTGACCTGCAGGTGTACTTCGAAGACTGCTACTGGAACTATTATACGAGTAAAGCTAGGTGTGCCGAGTTTGGGCTCGTTTTGTTAGTTGTGTTGAGACCTTACCTCCAGACTTGATGGAGTGACCTGCAGGTGTACTTCGAAGACTGCTACTGGAACTATTATACGAGTAGAGCTAGGTGTGCCGAGTTTGGGCTCGTTTTGTTAGTTATGTTGAGACCTTACCTCCGGACTTGATGGAGTGACCTGCAGGTGTACTTCGAAGACTGCTACTGGAACTAATAGACGAGTAGAGCTAGGTGTGTCGAGTTTGGGCTTGTTTTGTTAGTTACATTGAGACCTTACCTCCTGCAGGTCTATTCTCTACTCTCTACTCGTCTATTAGTTCCAGTAGCAGTCTTCGAAGTACACCTGCAGGTCACTCCATCAAGTCCGGAGGTAAGGTCTCAACATAACTAACAAAACGAGCCCAAACTCGGCACACCTAGCTCTACTCGTATAATAGTTCCAGTAGCAGTCTTCGAAGTACACCTGCAGGTCATTCCATCAAGTCCGGAGGTAAGGTCTCAACATAACTAACAAAACGAGCCCATACTCGGCATTCCTAGCTCTACTCGTCTATTAGATCCTGTAGCAGTCTTCGAAGTAAACCTGCAGGTCACTCCATCAAATCAGAAACTAACGCAATCCCGGAAATCCCACGGGAACGGGAACTATGCGGTTTTTCTTTGACTGCGCGGGCGAAGCTGCGGGCGGAAACCTAGTTGTTATTAAAACACAATTGCCATCTTCAAAAATATTTTGGGGCACGTATTCTCGCGCGGTTGCAGTTTACAAACAATACCCCGAATTAATAATTAATAAAACATAAAAGTCTTAAATATTGCACTTTAAAAAGTTTTATGAACCTTTTTAAATGATTTTCTAGTATAATTTCACTAACGTCCTTAACTTTTTATGAGTTTTGACTGGGCACCGTCGGTTAAAACCTATATTGACTAGATGTCTCGACTTAAAATCAGTTAATAAGGATATTGACCGATGCCCTTAGTCAATAACGTTATTAACTGGTTTAATCAGATAAAATCAGTTAATAAGGATATTAACCGACGCCCTTAGTCAATATCCTTATTAACTGATTTTACCGGTCAATAACGTTATTGACTGGTTCAGGGTTTTGACTGTAACATATATATAAAACTCAAAGGTGACTGATATAGTGATCTATCAACGCACAGCCCAAACCACTGGACGTATCGGGCTGAAATTTGGCATGCAGGTAGATGTTAGGACGTAGGAACGGGGAAAAACGGGGATGCACGTACAAAGTCGTGGGCGGAAGCTAGTTATATATAACTTCAATAATGTAAATTTTATAATGATTTTTAATTTCAGGTCTGGCCGTAGTACGCCAAGTGTGGCCGGTTCTCAGAACATCGGCCGCTATGCCGCTCCAAAACCTAACTCAGCTATTGCCTCGGTAAGAGAAAAAGTGAAGTCCCATGTCCCCTATTGGGGTAAGGGGCAGATGCATTATGCATACATCTGTTTCACTGATCGACTTTATTTAGGGACAAGTAGGTGATCAGCCTTCTGTGTCCTGCCAGACCGAGGCTTTTTTTTTATTCGTCTCCACCGGGAATCTAACCCAGGAACTCACGCGTCAACCACTGTACCAAGGAGGCGATCATTATTTTACGGTCATATTTATTTTACCCTTTTATCATATTTGTCACTCCATTCCTGTATTACCGTTGCATGTCCAAACTTTATTTTTAATAAGTTCTTAAGTTGGCAAAACTTTCATATTCGTGCGGTTTGGTTTATACTTTATAACATAATCTCGAAGACATACATATCTTCATCAATTAAAGGATATCTATTGAGTGATGGCATTGTCAGATTTTTTATACATCTTCACATTTTTCTGTTATATTTAACACTAGCGGTCCGCCCCGGCTTCCCCCATGGTATATATTATTTCGCAATAAGGTAGCCTTTCCCGGGTATCAAAATATCTCCATAGCAAATTTCATGCAAATTGGTTCAGTAGTTTAGGCGTGATTGAGTAACAGACATACAGAGTTACTTTCGCATTTATAATATTAGTATGTAGTGAAAATGATGCCACCATTGAGTGTCTCTAGAGTCTGGTCAATTTTTAACGGATGCATTATTGTTACGACAAATGCAAGATTTTTATAGACTATACGTACTTTTTAACGGGAAAAAATATACTTTTAAATTTATTCAAAATTTGTTTCTTTTTTAGGTCATCCACGGCGGCCAAAAGATTGGGTATGTACACAACAACTATAGGAAAAAAATCATTGTCTCAAATGTTATTAAGCATGTACTTTTTCAGTTAAAACTTTCATTTTGCTCGCTTGTTTTCATTTCATTTCTTATTCACGCTTTTTAATGTTTATTTTAAAGAATTATGGTTTGCTAATTTTGTGTTATTTCTTATGTTTTTAATTTGCTAATTTATTTGTTTTACATCAATAGGGATTGGTGGTAAATGAGAAATCTTACCTTCGTTACGTTTCCAGTAGACAAATTTCAGGTATTATGTTTTTTTTCTGTTTGCGATTATATTATATGATAGTTTTTATTAATATTTCAAAATAAAAATGAAAATTGTAAGTCACTTCGAAAATGATAAAATTTAATGAAAATTTATAAATTTTTTTTTATCATGGTGGCGGTGTGCTTGCAGTTTAAAAGAAAATCGAGTTATTTTTATACATCATGTTTTATTGGTTACGAATTACGATGTATATTTTTATCATTTTATTTTTAGCTTTTGTTTGCTATAAAGCAATTTTTGCGTTTTTAATGCGGCTAACTGTAAGTTTATTTATTATACATTTCAATAACTTATTGAAATTATGTTGCGTTTTAAAAAATTACAATATTGTGATAATTTAAAAAAAAATCTATAAATTCTATAATATTTACTTCCTTTCATCAAACGTTGCATGTTCCTACTTTTTGAATGATGTGTTATGCACTAGAATACACAGAATTCAGTAATTATTTTAAATCAGTCCTAAAATATGTAAAAAATGCTAATCTAATATCATCCTTCATTTTCAATAAATGTAATGAAGACTGTTTTTAATTTTTTAACCGACTTCAAAAAAAAGGAGGAGGTTATCAATTCGGCCGGTATATTTTTTTTTTTTTTGTATGTATGTACACCGATTACTCCGAGGTTTCTGAACCGATTTACGTGATTCTTTTTTTGTTCGATGCGGGATGGTGTCGAATTGGTCCCATAAAAATTTTATTCGGATAGGCCCAGTAGTTTTTATTTTATGAGCATTTTTGTCTGTAGGTATTTGTAAATTTTGCAAGTGCAAGTTTGAAGTCGGTTGTTTTTAACGCAGTTATCACTTGTTCTCCTTCAGAATGTTACATTTCTAACCACTTTTGGAAACGTTTATGATAGTACATATTCAATGTAATATTTTTTAAAGAAAATATGAAAAATATGTCATTATTCGTATCACGTATTAGGTTGTAACAATTATGTTTTGTGCTAATATTCCCTTTTCCAAATTTGTTAGTGCTAAGCGTCCATTCTATGCTAAAATTATTGTCGTTACCATTTACCAAATGGTCTTGATTTTTTTTAACCAAACATCAACAAGTTTTGTGGAACAATTAAAAAAAATACAAAATGGAGAATCAATACTATAATAATCCATACAATAATCAATATTGTTGTAGATTTATCGCGTACCTTTTTTTATTTAAGTTTTAAGTAATAAATAATTAAATCAAATACCTATTTACAACCACTTTAAACCAAAAAATTATCAATACTTTGTATTATTTTTCCAATATTGCAAAAAACAACTCAATCTAACTTCAACACAAAACATTGCAGGGATTCACCTGAAGGCGCTACATCTGACAAAACGCCGTCCACCGAGCGTGACCACTTCGCTCAGATACCCGAACCGGTACCAGAACCGGAACCGATACCGGTACCGGGACCGGCACCGCTACCGAACGACATCGACGAGAACAACCATAAGAACCACGAAAGGCCATCCACTTTGGAAGTGAGGAGGGTCTCCCAATCTGAAGCTGATGAAGTATCTCCAGCTGGTTCTACGGCCTCTAGACGTCTGTCTTCGTTGACGGATCGCGGCTATTTCGACGTCAAATTCTACCATAATAAATTGTGGTAAATGTATCAGGCGTGGTATATGTACCACGGGTGGTAAATGTACCAGGTGTGGTAAATGTACCAGGTATGGTAAATGTACCATCTGCGGTAAATTGTACCATAATTAATTATGGTAAATTTTTTTCACGTGCGGGTGCGGTCAGTGTGCTTGTATTGTATTTGTTGTATTGAATTTTTACCTTGTGGTATTTTCTAATATGGACGAATATTTTTAACTATATTACTGATAAACTGACTGTAATTTTAATTTAAAATTATTATATATTTTGTGTAAACTGACATGGTATGTACATGCGCACACACTGACCGCACGCGCACACTTTAGGCGTATTTGTGCTTAATCTCGTATTTCATGCTTTGAATCTCTTCATATTAAACCTGAACGATAGATGTAGTCGCTTACCCTAAGGCCCTAACCAAAGCTTTTGTCGTCTTTACTTGTATTCACGAGGCAGTTCATAGTTATTACTTAAAATTTAGCGGATGAGAGTGCACAAAGTGTATTATTAAATGTTATTTATTTATGTTATTTAATGTGGAAATTGTTTTAGTGGTTAATAATTTATGACGTTTTTTTTTCACATTGTATTTTAGCTTTAAGAATAATCGGCGCTAAGTTCACGCAACGAGTGATCATGTTTCAAACATTCCGATTGATTGCATTTTTAATGTATTTTGTATTTGTGATTGACTTTGTACGTAAATATTGACTAGCGCCCACGCGTGGGTTTGCTTCCAAATCATGTAGCGTTTGACATTGTATCTTCAATAATATTATTATGAATAAGAGTGTTTGTTTTCCGTCTTCCATACGAATGAATGAATTGTTTTTGGAATGTAAATGACAAGTTTTATTAACAGAATTGTGAATGATATAACTAATTTTAATCCAATTTTATCTGAGGATTAACAAATATTGATCATTGACATTTTTGATAATGAAATAAAAATAATGATTCTATAGATTATTTTAAATTATTATTGTATACGTAACATTGAAAAATTAATATTTTTGAATGTACAATCGGTTGCGACGTTACTTAAAATTGTTCCACAGTATTGAATAAATGCTAATTTTTTTAAGTTGGTTATAAATATTATGATTGTTTATTAAAAAGTAATTTTTGCATTAATGTATTGACTCGATTTCTTTTCAATGTATAATAAGTTAAGAAATTTCGCTATAATGATCGCTACATGGATTTCACCAAAAAGCCAATTCTATAAAATATAATAGATATGAATAAACTCGTAATTGTATCGTTGTTTTGTCTATTTTGTAATATTATGTTATCGTGTACAAGTGTACAGATTTATATTCTTGGTATTTTGAAGATTTTTCTGCAGTGAAAAAATTATTAGCATAACAATTTTTTTATTTGCATAAAATAAATAAAATTCAATGTAAATTGGTGTTTTATTTATCTCTATATTATTTATATACCTCCTATTTAATGACCAAGCTCTGTAGGAACAATAATTATTAGCAAATTAAAAATCAAATTATTGCCAAGTAAATTTGAGATTTTACAGCGTCAGCTTACTATAGTGACGCTGTTTATTTTACTGCCTGGATACTTCACAGCCATTCAATCCAATAAATAGGCAAATTATAATATGAATATACAATTTCTGACAACTTGAATTGGCCTGGTACGAATTCAGAACTTGCAATTGAAATCTATACTCTGAGCTAATTAACATTATGCTTCTATATACAGTACCTATCGGCTATTTGGTATTTCTCCGTTTGCTTTTTTACTTTTTAGTATTTTAAACCTGTTAACACACACTATACGTAAACCTCTGTTTACGTAGGTACCTACAAATTCACAAGCATACAGAGATCCCATCAAAGACGGACTCGAGGGCCATCGCACTAAATTTTTTTGTGTGTATAAATTGTTTTAATGTCTGTACTTTATCTACTATATAAGCTGCTTTAAAATATATGAAAATGTATGTACTATGTGCGTTTGCGAATACTTGTTGCGCTAGGCAATAAAAAGACTAAATTAATTATTTTATAGTGCACGTAAATTATCATTAAAGCAATCGTCAAACCTACTATATTCTAGAGACGAGCACTCTAGAATTTATTTTGTAGAATTTCTGACAATAGCATGAGGGCGGACGCAGATAATATGGCTGAGCGCAATGCAGTGTATTTTTCATTGCCACACTATTAATATCGACATTGTTTACATTAAAATAACATTCAAAAGCGCAGCGCCGCAATTTTGAATTTGATTGGCAGAGCATTCTCTGCGCCGCGCCCCATAAAAACTTGACTTAAAAAATCCTACAACAAGCAAACTAGGCGCATCTATCTTTCTTAAAATGTAAATAGCTGTAACTGCCTCGAACAATAAAAAATTAAAGATTATTTCGTTGAAAATGATTAATTGTTAATAAATTCAACTTTTTTTATAGGACAGACAGGAATTAAAGGTAGGTGTTGAAATAAAACAAGACATCATAAAGAAATCCTTTTATTTGCCATTACAATTTCAAATCATTTGACATTTGCATGTAATCAATTACAATCTTTGGATTCTATAACTATAACCATAGAGGGAGAGAGATCAAAATGGAATCTTGTAGTGTTTGGTGGGAAACAACCATCGAAATACATTTTCCTATTAAATATTCACGTAAAAATAATTTAAATAATACGCTTACATTTGTGATGGTTCTTCATTTTGACTGTACTCCGAGTAATGTCAGTTACATCAACGGAAGTCGTCACAGTTTCTTAAAATGGTGTAGATTAGACTCTTGTCGTTTGCGACTTCATTTGATCGTTCGTTTTAAAATATATATAGTAGAGCCATTTTAATAGGCAACATTTGACAGTTCAACAAAATTCAACAACGTAACCTAGTAACGACGACATAGAATAACATGATATTTCGTTTTGTTAGAACTGCACGTTTGCTTAACTTTTTTCAATTACGATTACATATTTATAATAATAAGGACCGATACAAGTAATTTTAAGATTTCATTTTACTGATAAACCATCCTAAACATAATAAACAATTTCTGAATTGAAGAACTGACGTCGCTACAATTTTGTGTCAATAAACCTTCTCTAAAAATCGAAATCTGACATCTAGAATCGAATGCATTGATTACTTGTGAATAAAAATCATCATAAATTAATAAATTCGATTGACAAATGTTTCAAATCCGTATCGATTAATACACTTTAATCGATGTTTTTAAGCAGGTTACTTCTCTACGAAGATAAAATTGATAGACGTCAAATGTTGCCTATTAAATTGGCTCGACTTTAGTATTAGAATTAAACGTAAAGACGAAGGGAATTGAATAAACACAACATATAGGTAACTAAGAACATTTTAGTTAGTATAGCATTAAATAAATGGATAATCACAAGAAAGTGAACAAAGTAAATTCGATTCGTTCGACACTTTCCACAATCGACAAGAATCTATCATCACCTAAAACATCGACGATTTACAAAGCTTAATAAAAACTGTATAATTTATCTGAACTTATCTTGTAATACATGATATAATAGACGAAGAATACACATTTATAGCTGTATAATATTATCTCTGAACTCAGTCTAATCAACAATATTTGTGATTCCATCTTTCCCGTGCGTGACTAGAGTAAAGCGTCTCGTATAGTTAAAAAAGAACAATCCATATAGATAGTACTGTATTTAATTACCATTTACTGAACATCTCTGTATTGATACTGTTATGTATGTTAATAATATCCTTGAAATTTAACTATCAAAAAATAAGTAACTTTTTCATACTAAAAAGGAAGTCACTTAGTAACCAAAATTTTTTTTTAATGATTGTTTGGCATGTCATCAGAATTATACATGGTGTCAATTAATTGAATTGGGTCATTGAAGAAATTATATTCTAAACAGTGGTTGTCTGTTAAATCGGAACATAAATCATTGGTTATTTTACAGTCAATATGATTTAGATCTTCGTCAGATTTTGTCACTGGTCATTACGTACTTACAAGTACAAGTAGAAAACTGGATGAATCGACAGTTTTAAAAAATCTTCCAATAAAACTAACTTTCCTTAAACGTAAATACTATTACAGTGTTATTATGCATTAGTTGAAACCTTGCAATCGTCGATTCATCAATACAGTTTCATATGTCGAGACGCTTCACGGATTCCCGCACACCTCCCGTTAAATTCGTATCATCTTGAGCTTAGCCGGTCCGGCCGTCCTATTAAACTGATTCAGAGTGCTATCATACACGCAAACGATTAAATATTCGCTAATACCGCACCAACGGCATATACATGGTAAGCAATATCTACAAGTCTTGTTGTTACATGTCTGTGTAGTTGTACACTCGGGGGCTAATACAAAACACGTATACGGTAATAGCTACAGAAGTGTATGCAAATCTATACCAGAATCCTTACGTATTTAACATTATCCTTACATTGAAATACATTTATAATAATATAATAAAGACTAGCATATAGTGTTACTCTTAAATAACTTTCAATATAAATGGTTTGACACCTAATAGTAATATAATAGCATTTCAATAAAGTACCTTATATAATTTTGATTTGATTAATGTATAAGAATAATAATAATAAGAAAAAAAATGAAAAAATTGTTGAGCATAATTATACCGATTATAAGCCGTATCACAGTACGCTAACTTAATCAATAACGTCACATCATTTCCTTATCGAATAAAAGATACAATAAACCTCTCCCGAAAAGAAATACATAAATTGTGACACGTAAGTATAATAATAATTTATATAAAATTTCGACGCACATAGGCCGAGATGAAGATCGCCGACGTCAGTCTCAAAGCGAGAACTGACCGACTGACCAACGAATGCATCACTATTGGTCCAAAATACAAGACTTACAACGACGTGTCTACTGATAAATGCTAATTGGTGATTAAGATGCAATAGTTTAGGAAAAGCGATAGGAATGTTCGCGGGAGTCAAGCCGCTACGGAATACTTCGAGGGAAGACTATGCGAGTCGAGGAAGTGACGCGGGGCCATTAGATAATATTAACTCGGGTATACGTTTACAATTCTACTATTCAAGGCTCTAAATGCACTAACATCATATGGCTTATGACGTAAACACTAACTAGAAAATGGATTGATTAATTATCTATATTATGTTACTTCGAATGAGTGACGTGGGGCGACCATTCGACTCCCAGACCCATTTTTGGCACAGAAAAATAACATCCTCTTAACTGTATGCACTATTTTATAACTAATCGCGGACACAAATGGACCTTACACAGAGTTGATTGGAATAACCTAGACCACTAAAGAATATCTTGTATTCTACATCTTTGTCTTTTATTTGCTGAATGAAAGAGATGGCGTGTTAAACTATTTCATTATTTAATGTTTTAAGACGAATACTTATCTCTAGTGTTGACGTATTGCCGTGAAAGCGCAAGCACGGCGACATACATATAGGCGAATCGCGTGGTGCGAGCAGGAAAGCGAATACGTCAAATAAAGGAATTGGTATTAACACCGAAGCGGGTATATGTTCACAGTATAGAAAAAATCTTACTTTAGGCCTAAACTGGTTACCCCATAGGAATATCTTTTCAAAAATTTGCGATACAAGAGATATGATACATTTAGAAGTGATTTTTCAAGAATTGTTTAAGCGAAAAAACATGCCATGAAAAGACATGTACAACAAACTGATTTAAAAAATCAGTCCTAAAGTTACCAAAAAAGTATTGGACAGTATTAAATGCATTCAAAAGCGCCAACACACCCCGCTCTGGCTAATCCCAATAAAAGTTCGAACAGTAGCAAAAAGTACTACAAAAAGGAAATCGAACGAGCGTCAAGAATTTGTTCAGTCTTTATACAAAAGGAATATCATCGGAAGCCTAAATAACATTTACTTATATTGTACATAACACATGTTGTACTGTCTGTGTCAATCCTTTTTGTACTAACCACGTAATAATATAAAAAAATACATCGACTTACGCTAAAAATTAACAAACTAAAAGAGTATTCGCTGGTAATCATAGGATAGAAAAACATTATCGAAATGGAACGGCCACTTTCTTTGGTTTGCATAGATATATTGTGTTAGTAAATAAATTACTTTTTTTGGACAAGCATTGAACTTATTACTGGTTAAGCAATGTACTGACCGCAGCAAAAGTTTATTTCATTTGAAAATACTGTTGAATTCATATTATTTTATAAGTGGAATAAAATAATTCATATTTTGTGTGTATATAATTAAGGCTGGTTGCAGAGCTAGACCGACCGTCAGTGCGTACCGTCGGTCCTGACGATACGCATCAACAATTGTATGACTATGACACTAATGCGCATGACAATACGCGTGCGTATGGTCGGTCTAGCTATGAACGGTTTTATGAATTTCCATACATATGACAAGCGTGACTGACGTACGCACTGATGGTCGGTCAAGCTCTGCACCCAGCCTAAAATTCGACGCTTGCGTGAACTGTTAACGTCTATAAAAACATTGAAGATACCATAATATTAATATACATAAACATGACACCAAAAATTACATTAAATACATTTAGACACATATTATAATGTAAACATTGAAATTCATACACAATTATAATTTTAGAACCCCTGGGGATACTTATATGTATATAATTATTATTAGATACATTTTAAAATCTTATGCCTTTACATAGGTATCAATAATAAGACATTTTTATATACTCATCATAGATCGTGTGTGTGTCAAAGTCATTTCAAATATACCAATTTAAGTGATTATAGTACCTCCTTTTATTATAGATGTGTAATATTTTTTTTACAATATCTTTGTTGGGACGCGTGTTTTGTCGCGATGTGATGTATCCTTGTTTTGCCGTTTTCGGTGAAAATGTTTACCTGAAAATTATTAAAAACTATATGATTAATTCAAACTGATATTTTTAGTTTTATGACATTCAAATGCTTTATAAATATAAATTCATAAAGAATAGAAAAAAATCGATCACGAGGCGGGTCACGAGTGGCTGAGTTGGTGAGGCATCCGCCCCGGAATGGCGCGAAAGGATGCGGGTTCGAGTCCCGCCTCGTGAACGAATTTTTTCTATTCTTTATAAATTTATATATGATTACTATGCCACTTTTATCATCGGAGTGGCTGAAATATCTTCTCAAAGAGGCCCCATTTATTGTGTTTTTTTTTTTAGGTAATCTTGTGGATAATCAAGTTATTTTCTCATAAATATTAATTTCATTGGTATAAAATAGTATACATTAATCTATTCGCAGTCTATTTTACAGCGTATCGTCAAAAGTTATGGAAAATAAATTAATAACTGTTCATTCGTTCTAAAATTTACAAATAAAGAGTTGATGTACTTTAAAAGATTAAATTAAAACTATATTTTCGCACGCCATAACAATGAATTTCAATTAATTAACATTATTTATATACTTTTTATCGTGGGAGACATGTGGAGTAGAAATGATCATAAAATAAAGTATAATTGACTTTAGCGTGAGAGAGTTATTCTTAATTACATCAAAGGAAAATTTTTAAAACACATTACCATAATATAAGTGTATTATTTTGAACTGTTGATGTAAAATTTGTTGTATTCGAAATGGATCAGAATATATTTATCAAAATAAAATAACGAAGTAATTTTATGTAATGTTGGTTTAATGGGCACTCTTCAAAATGGGCAGCGTTGGGCAAGTAGAGGTAATCGCGATGCACCATCGTGCGTGGTTGTAACGTACTCACGCGCTCAACTTTTTTGTTTGTTTGCTTTTTGCACTGCACTGCTGGACTCGGTGTGCCATACCTTGAGTCTTGGCTGCACTTTATGCGCGTATGCGCATGATTTAAATGAAGTGCGTAGATGGATTTTCAATACAAACGAAGACAAGAGAAGCAAGCAACGTTAAAATGCGCATTCACGGCCTACACTGCGTGATGCGTGGCATAGTTCCGGGCGATCATTCGTCATTACCCCCCCCTCACACCCATGCAGTGTACATACATTTATATTGTAGGTATCTTTGATACTGAAATAATTTTATTTATTTATTAGGTTTAATAATTATTATCATTATTTTTTTTTCTTCTTTTTGCACTATCCCATTAACTTCATACATTTCCTTTCCCATCATGTTGCCTGGTAGAGATTGTTGCTCAGCAATAAGGCCGCCTCTTGTACAAACTATGCCTTTCTTTTGTATTTTAATGTTATTTTGTCCTAATTTTTGTTTGTGCAATAAAGTGTTATAAATAAATAAATAATACCCATGTAGGGTACCTGCGCACTACACTACGACGACTGGATCTCCGCAAACACTGCCTCCGTTAGGAGATTAGGTAAGGAGAGGAGACACTACACTACCAACCTGTGCACAATGCTGGCCAGGTCTCTCAGCGCCTGCTCGACCCCATCAGCTAGATGATGGTGGTGGGGGGCGGGCGACGCCAGCGCCCTCGCCTCCCCCTCCAGTCTGGTGGCGGCTGCGCGCAACTGCACACGCATCTGCGGCGCGCAACGTCCCGCTCCAGCTGCTGCAGTACAAGCGGCGCTGAGGCGAGCAAGTCGCTCGGATGTTTGTAGGCGCCAGAGTGAACCGCGACCGCCGCTGCCACCGCAACCGCGACGTACCTATACACACTCGTCATTAATAATATGGAAACACAGCAATGTACTTACACACGCATACATAATATTATCTACAACGCATGCGCACGCGCGTATCTATACGAATATTTTAAAGCTGAAAGTTTTGATTGTTTGAACGCGCTTATCTTAGGAACTACGGGTCCGATTTGAAAAATTTTTTAGGTGTTAGATAGCCCATTTATCGAGGAAGGCCAAAGGCTATATATCATCACGCTAAGACCAACAGAAGCGAAGCAATGTGGGTGAAACCGCGGGGAACAGCTAATATAATATAAGACGCGACGTATCATTGCAAGCCCACATTAGTACCATTACTATCAATATCTCACCTCATTTGTGCAGCATTCCAAAGAAACTCGCAGTGCAGCGAGCGCGTCATTTTCCTCGCTCTCAGCATTAGCGGAGGCCAGTGGAGTGGCATAGATACCACTTTTCCTCAAAGGGCGGCCGCGCATCGACGGCTTGCTGGCAACCAGCGGCTTCTCATCACAGCGCGCTTGGATGCTACCAGTGCGGCCCAACCTGTCGTCGGGCGATCCATCCTCACTTTCATCGCCCTTTAGCTTCAACTTGGGACTCAAGCGCTCATCGCTCTCCTTGCTCTCCCAGAGCTTCTTCAAACTGCTGATGCTGCCGGTGCTGCGACGTTTGTCATCTTCATCTCCACCACTGGTATCCAGCGAACCGCTCTCGGATCGCTTTTTGTCAGAATCGTCGCTCTTGCACGACACATCCTTTCGAGAATCTTCTGGGGAGCTGTGCTCCACCTTTTTCATTTGTCCGTTCGTGGCCGGTGTGCCACTGTCTACTTTTCGCAATCGAGATTTAAAGTCGATTATCGATCGACCGGTCTCGTCTGATTCTTTATTGTTCATCTTGTTAGTCTCAACTTTCTTCAGCTGCGACTTGAAGTCAGTGTTCGTTTTCATGTCGTGTCCCACTTTCTTATCAATGTTGTTGTTGAACGAAGTCTTCCTGAGACTCGCTTTGAGATCAATGGGCGAAACCGTCTCCTTGGTTTCGTTGGGTTTTGCTTCTGTGCGTTTATCAGCTTTCCGCAGGGCTTCCATATTCAGGCTTTCCGACAGCTCGGAAACGAGACGCGTCACCGGATCGCCGAATGACGTGTGCATCTCGAGAATTTCATGTGGGGGCGACTCTTTCAGTTTCTTGTTCTTTTTATCGGCTCTTTCTTTGATTTCGGCAACGAGTTTCAACTCGAGCATTTCCTTCATGATCTGTTTGGCCGGTTTCTCTAGTTCCGGGGGATCGGCCATATCGGTGCCGGCGTCGCGGCAGCAGTCAGGGGGCGGGGGAGGTGGCGGAGGTTGGAGTTCTTCCGGGGGAGGTGGTAGATCGGGAGGGGGCGGGGGGAACTCGAGTTCGGCGAGGCGAGGCCGAGGTTTGGCGGGGCTGTTGAAGGAGCGGAGGGGTGGAGGCGCGCGGGTGGCGCGGGGGGAGGCCGGGGCGGTGACCCCGCCGGAGGAGTTGGAGCGTATCATGTGGGACTGCGTGCGGGGGGAGAGGGAGCGGGCCTCCTCGTCGCGGGGCGCGGGGGGCGCGGGGCCGGCGCCGCTCTGCCGCAGGGACTCCAGGTAGGCGCCGATGCGGGCGCCCTTGGGCAGTGTGCCGTAGCGGTTGATGGCGCGCTTCACGTTCTGCACTTCTAGCGCCGCGACTTGCACACCCTGTTGAAAACATAATATATAATTAACTAATAATTCATTGAAGAAACTCAAGTTAAAAGATACATAAAACATTTTTACAGGCATAAAACCACAATTTATATTACCACTAGACCCATAACTTAAAAATACTGAACTAGTTTTGTTTTGTATTACCTACTCAAAATTTTGTACAACACATGTATTACTTTACATTTTTAATAATGCAACAAATAAATAAATTTTAATAAGGCCGCCTATGGTGCATGTTCATGTTTTCCATGTTAAATTTATTATATATTTGTATTATTGGTACTGTACAATAAAATGGTATAAATAAATAAAAATAAATATACCTTGGGCACATCATGCGGCTGCTGGTGCTGGTGGGGCGCGTGCTGGTGGTGTCGCCGCTTGGGGCGGTGCCGGTGCTCAGAGGCACCCAGACTCATGGCAACCGCGCCTGCTGACTCATCTGTATCTGGGGTTGCTTCAGCTAGTGACCCCTCGGACGACGCCTCGCGACCCCCCACACGACCCCCACCTGCATGCAGAACTATGCCTTAATGTCTATGTTATTATTCGCGGAACCTTTGTAATCCCACGACTACTGTCTCCATAAAATAGGGATAATTTAATCTGTGTCTAATAATACGCGGACTAACTTCTACAACACAATATTCTTTAATTTTGGGTAAATGTTCTACAAATGTTGGATTTAATAGTTTGAAAATTCCATCCATAGGTACGTTTTTTGAGACGTAATTTTGAGGGAAATGTTGAGTTGATGGAATATTTTTGATGGCAATGCTGAATGATTGTGTCGAATGATTATAACAACCTCAAATATTCATAATTTTTTGACACTTCATTTACGGACTACGTAATTGGATACATATTTTGTAAGAAATACTTCAAATTCTACTTATTATAATCTCTTAAATACCTACATCTGAAGATAATTCAAGAAACAACGCTAATAATGTAAAAAATTGCTTAAATCGTCTAAAACGTAAAAGAAAATAGTTGAAAACTATGTGAGACAACAGAACACATAAAAAGCGGCACCTACTATCTAATAGACTTCTTACGCACTATTTAGAAAATAAAGAAGCTCTTTAGAGACCACCCAAACAGATAAAAGAATTACGGAAAAGGAATACCACACAGCTCTAGAAGAAAAGAATAGATAATTATAGACATCACAAGCGACCTCTATGAGCGAAATTAAACCGAATCGAATCTGATGAATTACAGAGTGTCAGAATAAAACAACGGATGTTCACTAAAAATCGCTTAAGAGTGAATTAGCTAAAGATTATTTATTTATTTATTTTTTTTGTTATCAGTTATAAGAAAAAAATGTTATTTGAAAACCATTTCAAGGTTTTATATTTATTCTGACACTTTTTATAAAAATCTCGAAAAAAAAACATCCACGTAAACATATGTCTCTGTCCGGAATTACATGATAAATTCAATGAAATCCAAGCCAGAGTCATACCTTTATATTTGTAAGAGTAACTAAATTGAACATTTATAATTATTATTTTATCAAAATATAAAGGTTGGCGCAAATTAATACGTCCAATGAGAAAATGCCATATAAAAACTGGTAACACATTTGTTAGTAAACATGATTCTTGATTTTAATTGAATAATATAATATTTGTATTTCATATTGCCCCTTGAATCGACTTATATTTTCCCTTTGTACGCGATCATGAGCCAACCTGTATACAACAAACGAAAGGGGTCTCATAAAATAAAATGTATAATTAGATATAATCACAAGGCAGGATCTTTTCTACCCGTAACATTGCGTATACTTACAAAATCTCTGACCCTATCGCTATACACCTTTGCGAGCGGACAAAGACAAAAAATGCTAGTTTAAAAGATGCATATATTAAATATAACTTACATTTATCGTTGTTATAACACACGCAAATATTAGGCATACATAAAATAATAATTATAAATATTAATAAACATTTATCGCTTTGCTTGCGTCTCCACGAATACGCATGGCAAGACCATCCACTAATAAGAACATAAAATATACAACAGCCAATAGCGAAGCGAAGAAAAAAACAAAAAATATTTGAAAACAGAATATTTTCGTTCCAAATGTAGCCGTTATAGGTTTCATATGTACATGATTCTATGTAATAATAACGTTTCGAGCACAATGAATGCAAGAACGGCATGTAATGATGTATATACAAATGTGTGAGTGATCATTTGTGTCAAGATAACATTAAGAGCAGGCTTTAGACAGTTTTATTTATAGATAAATAAATATAAATACAATTACTCAAAGAAATATGTTTAAACTTTAAACGAACGAAATATTCTGTGTATATTGTAAATATTCGGACATATTATGTAGTCACATGACATATTATGCTAAAATTTTATATCGTCTTATATAAATAATATTCGTCATGTTTTCATAGATAAGCGTCTCTAACACATAAGCGTATTACGAACATCAAAAGCAACTGTCAATTTGCATTCAAACGATCGTATATTTATACGATTTGGTAAAATTACCATTTGGTAAAATACCATTTGGTAAAAGCGTATAAACCATTTTGTAAGTTGTAAGGAGAGAAGTTTTTATCTGAATATTTTCCAAAATAAAAAGATTAAGACTTTACATTAGCATTGTTAACATACCCAAAGACATACAAAGAGAGAAGACACTAAAGAAGTTTCTGTATTTTAAAATAAAGAAATAGATTAATAGATATAAATAATGATTTAGAACCACTTATTTAGTTACCTATGAGTAATTCCATCCACCTATCAAAGGTTTTTAAAAAACGGGAAGGAAATAACCAAGTTTTTGTACCTATAATAGTAAATTGTTCAAACTTGTCAAATCTTATTACCAATTATGTACCGATGTCCTCTTTTCATAAATTACCTATGATGTGTATGCAACCACTGACTATTTTCAAGGTTTTCATTCAAAAATATAATTATGTGAAACGCTACTGCATTTAGTGCTGTGTGTGGTGCTATGTGTCACCGATCTACAAAACTAAGTTATTTATCTATATGAAACTGATTTTCTTATATGCCTTTCAATTCGTACGGTGATATAATAGTGATATTCATACTTTAGAAATCCTCATATTATATTTTCTAATGTATTAGCTTCTGATTGTACAAATTCATTTCTGATAATATATTTGACTCACGCACTATATTTATATATTTCAATGAAATTGTTGACAACAGAGACAATTTTAAGTTTAATTTCGGACTCTATAACGTCGACTTATCATTTTTTTTCCAAAAAATTCCTAAAACATCGTCAAAACTCAATTCCCTTGTATCAAACCGGTATTCATACGTACATAACATAAAAAAACATAAAAAGAGGATCTAAAAGGGAAAAGGAAGGGAGATTTACCATTGAGCGAAGCGAGCCCGTCGTCGTGACCGGCCTGCTCCTCCGTGGCGTACTGCGACTCGCGGAATGAACTGCACGATGATAGTAAACTGTAATAAAAAAAATAAAAATTAGAAAAATCTGGATTCCATACGTGAATGGAACTTATCCCGGGGTAGTACTCATCTAAACATGGTTGTTCAGATACAAATGTGTGGTGTGGGGTCACATTGATTAATTTTATTAATAAGATTTTTACGGTTCGTAACTCAATAACCCGGGACCTGCTCTCCCTTCTGCAGAGCATCGGATGTCCATGCTGGCTACCTTCTTGTAGATTGCAACTCGACTTTTTGAAGTTTGTGTGTACGGGTGAGGGTGCGTGCGTGTGCGTTAGTATGCGTGCGTGTGCGTTAGTATGCGTGCGTGTGCGTTAGTATGCGTGCGTGTGCGTGTGTATGAGTGTGAGTGGTTGCGTGCGTGTGCGTGCGTATGTGAGCGTTTGCGTGTGTGTCTGTGTACCTAAATGTGTAAATGGTGCATCTCGAATCTCGATTTCTTTAAATGTATGCGAGAGTGTATGTGTACATGTACCTGGTGCGCTTGAGCGGAGTGGGTACCTGCTTGCCCCTTCTGAGCGCCACGTGTGTGTCCACTGCACACCACTAGAAACGTCTAGAATGTTCTAGAACAGTACCTGGTGCGCTTGGGCGGCGTGGGCGCCTGCTTGCCGCGCCGGTTGGTCGGGCGGCGCATCTGCACACCACGCTCGGTGGCGCCGCCAATGCTGGCCGCCTTCTTGAGCGACATCTGCGGTGTGCCCGTGCAGCCCTCTTGTAGCTGCTTCTCGACTTCTGGAAGGGCGCGCGAGTGGTGTAGATGCGTGTATTGATACGTGAATTTAGTTGAAAATTACTTTAAAGGCATATTGGACACACATTCAATTTGCTAGAATACAAATCAGACTTCTCAAAACTTGAAAGACTTTAGGGTTAAGAAGATCTTTAGGTAAAAGCAACCTAAAAGCCTTCGTCCTTCATCAAGTACTGTATAATACATTCTAATAAATAAAAAAAAAGATTTAACAAAATCACTCTTATCAGACACCTTAGCCGTTCTCAATCTTCACTTTTAACCAGATCAAAATAATTGCCAAATCATATTGTTATTTCTTAAATATATATTGTTCTGCGACCATCAAAGCTGAAAAATTAGTTGGAAGTTATTTATAAAAACTCACCTTCAGTGATGGAGTTATCTTGAAACATGTGCTCCAAAGCATGGTGTATCTCGCGGAATGTGGGGCGGTCTGACGCGTTCCACTGCCAGCAGCCGCGCATCAGCTCGTACACGGCCGCCGGGCAGCCGGGCGGGCACTCCATGCGGTAGCCCTGGATGAAATGTATGGTTATGGTTAAGGATTTTGGAATCATTGTGGTAGAAAAAAAATGATCTTAGATGTTTAAAGGATGTTTGAATTATGGAATCGTGCAAAACAAATAAAAACACAAATGCCTAGTTTTAATTAAAAATAAATTATCTCATATTATTTTACTCATATAGTATAAGGAAATTGTTATTTAAGGAATGATTAAAATAAAAGATCGCAAGAAACACGTCAAATAAAGCAGGATTTAAAAATTGTTATTTGAACAAAAATCCACAGAAAATCGTGTATATACCATGGAATGTCAACCAAGCTAGAGCATATTCTCAACATATTCCTTGATAACATAATCCATCATAAAATATCCATATAATCTATACTAATATTATAAAGCTGCAGAGTTTGTTTGTTTGAAAGCGCTAATCTCGGAAACTACTGGTCCGATTTGAAAAAACGCGGGGAACAGTATCTTACAAATCGGTCCAAGTTGTTGGAACTCAAGGTTCTACTCGCAATAATTATCTTCTGATCTAATTATTCATTCATTGGATATAACAATAAAAATTGACAAAGACCACTGTATAGTGGTTTACTCTCTACAATTTAGAGTAAACAAATTAATCATTGTTAATGTTGAGGCAAATCAGTAGTATACAAATCGACGCAAGCGCATACTTTCAATGCAAAAACAATAATATTTTGTATACAAATTACACATAGATTACTGTACAAGATGACAAATATACAACTTGTGTGTATTTAAATACAACCGTATATACATGCCGTTCATTTATGAAATCGATAAAAGTTTCTTTTTTTTTTTTAATTGACGATTTTTAAGACGATCAAAATTCAAATAATGGAAGGTTAAGGCCAGCTCTTCTAAGAACTAAAAAATTAAATAAAGCAATATTGAGACTAAACTATAATCCTAGATCAAAATCTATTAACTGTCTCAAATTAAATTTATTCATAATCACTCCATTGATAACGGATGAGCTCATAAAACACGAACTAGAAAATAGACATTCCAATCAATCTATCCGCATTGTTAGGGACAGTTATTATAAACTACTGCATTATGTAATCCGACTCTCATTTAAACATGCATTAAATGAAAAATGCATTAAAATACACCATGTACAAGAGCCTGTGAACTGGCGTCATCGTATGACAGAATATAAGCCGGCCGGTACGTGTTTCGTAAATCATTAGTCGAGCCGAGCTGAACGGATACACACCGGGCCAAATTAGAACATTGAAATGTCGGTTTTGAGGAACTCGATCGTTTATTTTCTATTATTCACAATAGCTGTGAATGGTGAGTATTTTTTTGTTATTAGTGTGGTAAATGCAGAATTTATTAGTGTCCTAAATTTTGTGATCAGATTGTCCTTTTCTCGATTTCATTTTATAGATAAGACATGATATTTTTGCAGGAAAACACAAAAAGGCAAAGCCGAAAAAGTTTGTGTCTCCGACTGCTAAAGGCATCCAGTGTTACAATTGCCTTTCCTTCGACCACCCCGGTTGTTGGGATCCCGACCATCCCGACTACGCAAATATTACTGTGAGTAAACGTTGCACTATTTCTGTAACTACAAAGCTATTAGTAACTCCGCATTAATTTTAGGCATTCTACGTTAACACTTCTCAAAATATGCCAAAGTAATCAATCGGTTCATTTAACAAGACGTAAGACGTATTTACTTGTAAATTTTACTCGTATATTGATTTAGGATTCTTTTCTTTCAGGTACCAAACATAGATTGCTACATCCCAGGAATGGCTTTCCTGTGTATTGTCATCACGTCGGAGTCAGCTAAATTAGGTAAGAAATACACTTTTATTAGCTATTAGAATAACAACTTTTATAAATTTATAATGCCCTTCTACCCCAAATTATGACTAAGAAATTTCTTGGTCAATGTTTACAAATATAAGATATTATAAATATCCATAAACCACTGACACAGTTGTTCGCAAAGCATTCATAACGTGAATATTTTCCAGTCGAGACTGGTCAAGAAATCGGGCCGGTTCGAGCGCGTACTTGCGTCCCCGCCAAGGACTTCTCAAAGAAATCCGTGTCCTACTCCATGTGCAGTAAGCTAAGCAAGGAACTGTCCGCCTCAGAGATATTCTCACGCATTGCAGTCAGCAGACCTCAATGCTCCTTGTGCAAGAAACACCTCTGCACCGACTCATCGCACTGTTAATTCTACCTCATTTAATTCACGAAATTAACGCCCCACCCTAAGATATCTAGCAAATTATCTGTTAACGCCGCAACCAATTGTATACTTCTAGTGATTCATTAAAAATAATATCCAAAACATTGGCTATATTAATTTCGAACTGTTTGAATATTCAAACACACAAATTTTAACAACAGTAAGTTGTTGATGTTTGTCATTACGAGATGGTAAGATGCATTCTCGGAATCATGACAAAACGCTAAGTTTAGGTATATAAGGACATGTTTGTATTTCAGGCCGCTTGGAAATTTTGTTATCGCGATAGTTTTGTAACACGTTATAGTTTGCGCTTGCATCATTGCCTTGTTTAATAAACTTCGAAGTAAATTTTCACACGAAGTGCAAAAAGTCGAACTTGTTGTTTTGAAACCGGAGTCTTGTTGAGTGCGCTTTCTCGCGTGAACCGTTTTTGGTTTGTTTTTATATTTCGGTTTATTATTTCGTTAATAAACGTTGATGTCAGAGAGGTGTTTTATTTCATACTTTCTCACAGATATTGAATTATTTATAAGAAACTTTTGATAATTTCTCAAATCCATCATTCACGGATTTTTTTTTGAGTTTTAATATCGTCCCACGTTATAAATAATACGTTTCGGGATACATTTTTCGTGTAGTATTAACAACATTTCGATACTTAAACATGAACACTCAATTGTTCCTTGCTCGGCCTTAGTTCTTTGATTAGTTATTAAAAAATAAGTATATCGTTATAGAAAAACTTATTTCTTTCATGAAATATGTTATTAAATGATAGGCTCATGTATCGGTATTTAGTTAATTACTTTAGTAATAGAACAGAATAATAATTACAACATATTTTGTATGAATTGTATTCTAACTTCACATTTTAACATAAAATAAAATAATACTGAATAGTGTTAATAGCTTATTTCAAATTATATTCGGTTTTCATAATTTTGCATATATTTGAAAATTGAATAGTTAGATGACAGATAATTAAATCAAATGAAATAAAAAATACAAATAAAACTCTAAATTTATTGTAATTTTTTTTCTTGGATATGTTTCCGAACACACAATATGAACCATAACTTAAATTAGACAAAACAAAAAGTGCAAAAAAGTTATTATAGTTTCCAATAATAAAAATTATGAATCTAATGTAACACGTTCAATTCAAGATATTAGTAAAATTCTTACATACCTAATTACTCCTATCTTTATTTTGTTAAAAAGAATTACAATGATTGAGCCATTACGAATTATGTGACAAATGGCATATAAATAACTGAGATAAATAAATATCAAATGAGACAATTTACTGATGTCTGATTGTGACATAGAAACTACGTTCATTTTAAAGAAACCTACAGTGTTTCTTGAATCAGAGAGATACTGCCGTAAAATTACGGCATTACGCATCATGGCATTTTTCAAATAACATCAATTATTTTTACCGCTTTTTAATTTTCGTAGTGAAAACAAGAAAGTATATCCAAACGCAAGGTGACATACCAATAAAAAAGACCATTGTTAAGATTTTATTATCTTGCATAAAAAAAATTAGAGCAAAATATGAGGATTCTAGAGAGAAATACTCCAACCCACCTTCTCAAGCATGTTATAGACATCAGCCAGATCAACTCCTGGATACGACGACATGCCATATGTAGCAATCTCCCACAGCAGTATGCCAAACGGCCAGACATTGCTCTTGGTACTGAAGGTGTTGTACGCGAGGCCCTCAGGGGCAGTCCAATTGATCTCTTACAATCATTGACGCTACTAATTAATTGTCAAAACCCTCGAACTCAGAGCAAAATAGCTGGATTCTACGAGGAAACACAGATTTCCTAACAAAACTTGGAACCGAAGCTAAATTGTAGGCAGAAACACTCCAACCCACCTTCTCAAGCATGTGATAGACATCTGCCAGATCCACGCCTGGGTACGGCGACATGCCATAAGTCGCAATCTCCCAGAGCAGTATACCAAAAGCCCAGACATCGCTTTTGGTGCTGAAGGTATTGTAAGCAAGGCCCTCAGGGGCCGTCCACTTGATCGGGAACTTGGCGCCAGCGTGCGCGGTGTATGTATCATCTCGCATCAGACGCGCGAGGCCAAAGTCGGCTACTTTGACCAGGTGGTTCTCGCCGACGAGGCAGTTGCGAGCCGCTAGGTCCCTGGAATTTCGCAGTTTTATCAATTATTATAGAAGGTTTTTTTAAGAAGTTCAATCAATTATAGCAGTTTCTTTTAAGCTTGTATGTGTAAAGTTGAAGAGTTCGCTGAGCTATGGAAACAGTCGCAATTGTCAATTAAGAAGTTTTCAATTTTGTAAAAAAAAAGGTTTAAAAGGGGCGCTATAGTAGAGCCATTTTAATAGGCAACATTTGACAGTTCAACACAATTCAACAACGTAACCTAGTAACGACGACATAGAATAACATGATATTTCGTTTTGTTAGAACTGCACATTTGCTTAACTTTTTTCAATTACGATTACATATTTATAATAATAATGACCGATACAAGTAATTTTAAGATTTCATTTTACTGATAAACCATCCTAAACATAATAAACAAATTCTGAATTGAAGAACTGACGTCGCTACAATTTTGTGTCAATAAACCTTTTTTCTTTTTAAATACTAGAGACGTTACTCTAAAAATCGAAATCTGACATCTAGAATCGAATACATTGATTACTTGTGAATAAAAATCATCATAAATTAATAAATTCGATTGACAAATGTTTCAAATCCCTATCGATTAATACACTTTAATCAATGTTTTTAAGCAGGTTACCTCTCTTCGAAGATAAAATTGATAGACGTCAAATGTTGCCTATTAAATTGGCTCGACTATAGTTTAGAGAATATGTCGAAATTTAGCAATTTCCCAATTGAAACCAAGAATTTTTATTTGTTAAACTCCAATTCAATCTGAATGTACTATCTCAACACATATTCACGGGAAAAACATGTACTTTGCGTACATAGAAATAACATTTCAGTAATAACAATCGCGATTACATGATGAGCTTATTTAAATGTACATTAATATTGTCAACATTACATGCTATATAATCATAACTTATTATGGGATATTCGGTGAAATTGATTTAACTGCCTTGCATCAAATTGTGTATTACGGCTTGTAATTATATCAATTAAACGCCATAAATCCGAGATACGCTTTATCAAAATGAAGCGTGAAATTTAAATTCACTTTCGCACAGCTCGCACGCGGGGTAATAAAATAAGTACACACAAATATTTATACAGCATGAAAATCGGATGAGATTTTATTTGGCCACACATTTCATATTTTAATAACCAGAATATTTCCGAACATTTTATAGCAATGCAATTTTTTTTCAACTATAGGTATTCCTATTAAATCTAACATATGAGTGAAGTCTCATGTAATGGGGTAAGCGGCAGATGCATTACATCTGTTTCACTGATCGATTTTCTGTAGGGACAATTAGATGATCAGCCTTCTGTGGCCTGCTAGAACGAGAAATTTTTCTTCCTCTCCACCAGGACCCCTCGGTTCTACGCTCGCGCGTTAATCACTGTACCAAGGAGGCGGTCCTAACCTAATCTAACATACCTGTGTATAAAAGAGCGGCTTTCCAAGTAGCTCATGCCAGAGGCGATCTGTGTGGCCATGTACATGAGGACCACGGCATCAATGTGGTCTCTGTTTCCAGTGCGGAGATAGTCTAGAAGGTTCCCGCGGCTCATGAACTCGGTGATGATGTAAAATGGCGGCTCCCTGGTGCAGACGCCGAGTAATTGCACGAGGTTCGGGTGCCGCATCTCTTTCATGATGGCCGCCTCCTCGAGGAAGTCTTTTAGGGCCATGGTGTCGTCCTTGAGTGTTTTTACGGCAACCTGAAATTAGACACGCAGTGAGAATGCTGGATTAGATAATTTTTGTACATTAAACTGAAATTTTGCAGTCGAAATTACTAATCAGTCATGCAGAACTTTTTGTTCAAATTATTAAGAGAAAAAATCATAATATTATACGGTTAGCTAAAATCTTCAGACACTTGCAAAGATTTTTGTGTTAATCAATACGTAAACACTGGCAAATTGGAAGAAAGGAAATTCAGGAAAAAATTCACTCCTACGTTAGTCACTTTTTGTAATCTGCCTATCCAGGACCTTTGCTATATGTCTTCGGTGGCAACCAGTATCAAGCCTATACTTCTTGCTGTATCAAAGTAAAACAGCCCTGTAAAAGCTGTATCAAATTATCATACATAACAGTACTCTAGAAACGCTACTCACAGTCATATTGCACCTCATCCAGGCGGCCTCGTACACGTCGCCATATTGTCCTCCTCCAAGCTTGTGTTTCATCACAATGTCAGTCCGGTCAATCTCCCACTCGTCCGGGGGAGCCAGTGGGAACACCGTGGGTTTGTTCCTTTTTGGTGCCGGGTAGAGGAGCTGGGTTATAAGCCCATCTCCCAGTACTGAGTGGTGGTGCACCAGTTCGGCTAGCGTGCCGAATTTGGATTCTGATGTTACGTACACCTGATGGACATACAAGAATAGTAATCATGTAGCAGTTTTCTATGTATCTATCGATACACGTATTGAACATATCTCATTAAGTATTTTCTCTGTAGTTTGTGCCCAGGTATTTTTTTAGTTATTTGTATTTAAAGTTTGTTGAATATAAAGTTTATTTAATTAACCACAAATCGAATCAACTATAATAATTTCATCGTCAAAACGAAGCAAATATCATATTTATGCATTACGAAACCGCTAGCGACGGACAATAATTAATAAACAGCTTTAATTTATAATAAAGTAATATAATATGAAATAATGAACAACACGCGCCAACATTTGGTACATAATATTAAGCAGGAATCGAACATTTACCGCACAATCAATCCGTCTGTCCTCCACAATTACATTCAATTCAGTCGCCATTATAGGAACATGCTTCCTAGTTAATTTCCAATCAAATGAGAGCTCCGGCAGAACGAAGCGTGCAACGGTTCATGTAAAATATTAACAATTTATTGCATATATTTTTGATAAATCGGCACGTTCCGAATTGAATTCGTTAAGTGATCCCGATATTAATTAGTAATCCGTAGCGGGTTTGCAAACAGATTACCAGGTAGCGTAAAGCTAGGTCAGGCCGTGTGGTTCAATTAGCTGATATGCGGTTACAATTCCATGTTGAAACTACACTAATTGTGATATTAGATTATAATTCAGTTAATAGGATATTGCAATTACGTTTGGGAATGGTTAATCGAATTCAATCAAAGCCCAAGAAACGTGAGCCGTGTCCGACGGTTTCGTGTTACAGTACAAGCCTTCGCTTCGATGTGGATTTAACGTAATTGAATGCAGAAATATAATAATTACATGATCTCTTTATAGATAACTAGCTTTCCACCCGCGGCATTGCCCGCGCAGTCTAAGAAAAACCCGCATAGTTCCCGTTCCCGTGGGTTTTCTGGAATAAAACCTATCCTATGTCCCGGGGTAAAAAGTAGTCCTTTCTCGGGTATCAAAATATCTCCATACCAAATTTCATGAAAATTGGTTCAGTAGTTTAGGCGTGATTGAGTAACAGACAGACCGACAGAGTTACTTTCGCATTTATAATATTAGTATGGATTGTAGCGAAGTATTGTCACTACATAATATAAAACAAAGTTGCTTTCGCTGTCCCTATGTCCCTTTGTGTCACAGATCACAGAAACTAAAGGGAGATATGGTTAGGGGGCGGGGCCGGTGTCGCAGCAATATGCCCAAAAAAAGAACACATGCTGTTTGTTGCATTCAGTTGACGTTCGACCGTCGGCCGGGTATTATTTGACAATGCCGCGTTGTTCCGTTAAAGTTTGTAAAAACTGAAGTGAAACCAGCAACTTTAAGTCAAATGGAATCACATACCATCGGTAAGTACTGAAAATTATACGATTTTCTTACTATAATTTCAAAAACAATATTACGTTGAGTGATTTCTTGGTTTCATTATGTGACAGAACGACAGTCACATTAATTTATGTAAATAGTTTACAATGCTTCTTCTGTACGTGACTCTATTCAAACGCGGAGTTCGAATACCGCAATGTATAATGAAGATACTAAAGCTAACAAAAACGTTCGATCGTGTAGTACGGCCGCTGCTCGCGGTCGTTACTTGAGGATGCGCGTCGAGTGTGTCCATGTCGATAAGATTCGGATTTTTTATCGTATTATGTATTATTTTACTACCTTATTATTATATCATAATGTATTACTATTAGCTTAATATCTGAATGTATTATTATTATTTGATAGGTACTCGAGCAATAATTTTATAGTGATTATTATACATGGATTAAAAAAAAAATCACTTATTTCATACTTATTTTACTTAACAATAAGTCAATAGGCAATGCTTTATGTACTTCATCACCGTGAATGCTACCATCAAGGAGTCCATTTCTATTTTCTACCTAGTTACTGTATTGCCTATAAATTGTTTTAATTTTAACGTTTCTCATTTTATCGACAAGCAATCCCTATCGTAAACGCATATCGGCTGTGTGGTGCTGTATACGTACGTTACTTACAATCTAGTGTGCGAACGAATAGTCGCTCTCAAATTTTTGTGTGATGACACGCACACAACGCGAAGTATTGTTTTTATTTTGTTTACTGTTGTGTGCGTAAATTTGTTATGAGACACTGGTTTCGTACTCAGCGCAAGCGATTGGCATCTCTCTAGATCTCTATGCTTTGTGTGCTTAAATCTTTAAAACTACGCAACGGATTTTGATGAGGTTTTTTTTAATAGATAGAGTGATTCAAGAGGAAGGTTTTAGTATATAATTTATTAAGTTTGAGACAAAGCGGGCGAAGCCGCGGGCGGTAAGCTAGTTAGCTATAAATGGGAGCTAAGGAGCTTATAGAGAGATAGGAAAATAAACATCCTCAAGACCTTTGCAAGCTGAGTGCTTTCCAATTAGTAACAAACAACGAATCCTCAGAGCAAACAGCGTTCAGCAATATAACTGAGTAATTAGCGATACATTACACTCCGTCGTCGAGAGGTACAAATACAATTGTTACAAAGTTCCAACTAATTGCAATCATCGTATTACCTTGTTAGTAGACGAGACGACCCGTAGGCGAACCGAAAGCCGAGATTCAACTATATAAAGTAAACTGTAAATTAACTGAACGTCGCTAGTTATCCCGCTCTATTATTAATTAATCCCTTTTAAAAAGTTTATTCGTTACGTCGGAATTTCGCTTCCCTTTCATAGCGAGATTTAGAAAGTTCACCGTGTTACCGAGCAGTGGGCGATTATCCTCTATCTCATACACGGTTTAGTTTGTTTTGTAGCATATGAATGGAATACCGGGAATATTTAAACACGTTTGCTCCGTGTAAAAGTTTCGAATAGTAGAGAGGAATAAATGCAGCAAATGCAAACCAAATGAATGCGTAATTCGCGAGGAAATCTAGCAGAAGTTATTTGCGTTTTAAATATCCCTCATTAATATATTAAAATCTCTATACTGAACAAAATGGAACAGCGTTTATAGCTAATTCTCATATTGAATATTAATTCCATACAGAATAATAGGTACACAAAGGCGATACCTCATAAATTCAATCCATACGAGCCCCTACATTTTCCCATGTACCTATTGCACTTTTAATCCCCCATCACTAGATACGTAACGTAAGCCTCCAGTCCGATGGTAGGTACTATATAAACGGCTAACGAATGCTACACGAGGCCTAGCGTTCGAACAATAAAAACAAGGGTATTATAGTTGAAAAAAATAACTGCGTTAAAAACAACCGACTTCAAAAACGGAAAAGTAAGAAATAAAAAAGATTTGATATTATTAATTACTACATATTATTTTTATGTGCTATTTACTAAAAAGGTTTGATGTCGGTGCATGGGCTTAATACTAAGTGCTTAGTGTTTGGCACCGACTTCAAACCTATTTAATAAATAGCACATAAAAATAATATGTAGTAATTAATAATATCAAATCTTTTTTATTTCTTACTTTTCCGTTTTTGAAGTCGGTTGTTTTTAACGCAGTTATTTTTATTTAATACTTTTTAGTGTATTTTTCAACACGAATCAAACGAGCCCAAACTCGATAAAGTTGAGTCAATATATTACTGAGTTCCTATGGCCACCTTCCGATTCCATCATCAGATCAGCTCCATGTCATGATAATGTTTCATCGCTATCCAATTTACATTCGTATACAAAATTTCAGCTCAATCGGTTACCGGGAAGAGAATCAAAGTTACTTGCTACATTGAAATTAAGTCATCGAGTACAGACAAAAATGCTCATAAAATAAAAACTACTAGGCCTAGCCGAATAAAATTTTTATGGGACCAATTCGACACCATTCCGCATCGAACAAAAAAAGAATCACGTAAATCGGTTCAGAAACCTCGGAGTAATCGGTGTACATACATAAAAAAAAAAAAAAAAAAAATATACCGGCCGAATTGATAACCTCCTCCTTTTTTTTGAAGTCGGTTAAAAACTATAGGGCTATGGAATAGACGAAGTTAATCCAATAAAAGCCGAAAACATTGCAAAAATCTTTTTTAGTATTTTTTATTGAATGCTTTATATTCTAGTGTAGATTCCCAGATACACGTAATCCTATAAAAACCAAAAACATTGGATAAATCTTTTTTCTATTTTATTGAATTTTATTCTTTACTGTATTGGATTCCAGGATACAAACTAAAAGTATAAAAACGTACGGATACTTCACATTACGATCGGCTACTCTATCTTCTTCTCTGACGATTTCCAATACAAAGAGAACATGAGCAAATACGAACGTACATAGTTAAATCATATCACGTAATTAAAGTCCTATCTAGTTAAAACGCGCTTCATAATAACTCATAAAGAGTTACAAATTGAAAATCAAAAATGTAATTAAATTAACACCGCCAATAACGCAATTAATATCGCCCCCGGCAACAGACGTGCGTCGGATTTATAATATTTCATGTAATTCCCTGTACAAATATTCAGCCTATATTAAAACGAAAGTTTGAGCGACAGGAATGCTAGGTATTTTGTTATTTAATCGAGGTTTTATGAATTCGAAAATAAACAATACAATTTTTCGGTCTATGAACGACGAGACGGACCCCGGTATTTAAAACACAAAAATTTTGATTGGATTCGAATATTAATATGAACTTCAATTACGTAAATATTTTCAATTTAAATATTTCGAGTAAATTTTTCAATACATACTTTTTGCTCCGCTTAGTGCAAATAAAAGCTATTTATGTCCTTAAAGGAAGCAATTAAAACATAATAAAAAAACTTAAAAGTTTCTTTTAACACATTTTATTATTCGGATGTTTCGTTCTGAAATGAGTTCAGTGACGTCGAATTAAAAAGTACAAAAATCACCGCGGGAAATATTCATTAACTTTTCAAGTGGTTTTACGGTTTTTCAAAATTGTCAGCGCAATAACCCCAAAAGCTTATTTTTAGTCAAGTTGGTTTTATGCTCTCGTAAACTACATTTAATTCAATTTTATTACTTTCGTTCCATGGTGGTTCGTTGTTCTGTTTGTTTGATGACTTTTTCGTAAAAAATAAAATGTCAATATACCTAAATGATAATATTTCTCGGTACAGTTGGCAACAAAGCTTGCACAATATCGAATTTAATTTTAACAGGAGAATATCCAGCTACACCATTCAATTAGTAATCAAAAATCAATACTGATAAAGCTTATGATGTAGCCTGTAGTCTGTCCCTATTGAACATGAACAATGCCGTCACTAACTGATGGGCGACGCTCAACGAGCTTAAATTTGAAATTTGCCACGAATATTCCTTGTGAAACTGAACACTAGTCAATACTGAATAGTACGGATTAATTAAATTTTGCGAGATGCTGAGTCCTTTTCAACGTCAAACAAACGTTGTACTGATGTAATGCAAAGCCCTCTGGAAATACTAGTATTCTATAACACCTGCAATAAAAGTGGAGCTTTTCTTTGTGACGTCTGGAGAAAATATTTATTCGAGCGTATGAATGCGAAATAGAATTTTATTTCTGTGAATAGTATTGCGATTTGCGATTTTTCATAAAAATGTCAAAGTGACCAACAAAGACCTTTAGATATTTTCTGCATCTACTTATTCCTTCGCAGTTGAATAGTTTCACTTTTCCTTGGCATACTTACATTCATATTTGTCCACACGTTATCCTTTCACGACAAAGATTTTCCTCGCATGTTTATTAAATCCCCATACATTTCTAACAAAAATTTCACCAAATGCAATTCCATCTAAACACAGAACACATATACTTTGCATATTTAGATGACACGTTACTTTGTACAGTCCCTTTACGGTACGTGTAATAAAGCGAAATAACGATCTCAGGATTACATTTCAACACCGAGCGAGGCTAGTAAAACCTAGTATCATACACCTAGGGTAATATTCCCTGGCCGGAGATAAACTACGGAAACCCAGTCTCGCTGACGCATTGTCTCAGTCACGTTGCACCCCCGTACCGTCACTCAGCTGTCCAATACATTGCAGACGTGATAAAGCCATTTATGTACAAGTAGGTTGCATAATATCTCTATGGGAGGTAAAGCCTGACATAACCGGGGGCTGACGTATTTCACGTTGGGAACACGCCTTCATCGGTTACTCGATGCAATTAATAAATACGTCAAATAAAGCTGTGTGACATGACATCGTCTATACTCTATTAATAGCCTTAAGTAATAAGTATAACAAAACGCAAGTACCCTCATTTGTTAACAAAGAAAATTTCAATTGCCACCTACAAGTTAAAAACAATCGTGTTTCTAATAACAGAGTAATCAACACTGGGTCAACATAAAACGTTAAAATACCTTACACGTAACTATGTTATTTCATAATGAAATTAAACTGCACAAAGCCATTGAGCAAGGGAACAAAAGCATTGCGAGAATTCATTCAATTCCTGTACAATTCCGATGGTAAGGATGACATAAAGACTTAACTCGCTTCATTAGGTGCGCAAATTGTTCTCGGAAGAACTCAAAGTATTCCAGTATTTATATAAAAATTATTGCATAGTGTTAATTGTTCTATTCTCTTTCATTTAACTTTTCCAACTTTATCCAACGCTTAATTATCCGTGCGACTTTACTCGGCGTCAACTCTTGTAATTTTGTACAAGCTAAAAAATAGCCTTTACTAAAATTGATGGTTGAAACTCCACAGTTTCAGTTAACAAAGGCCGTAAAAGAGTAACAGAGAAATGATGTTCATATCCCATTTCAAAGTACTGGAAAACTTTATTTTCTATAGTATATTCAAAAACAGGTTCGCAGTATATCCAATATCCATCGCAAACGTAACCAAAACATCAAATATTTCCTCTTAATTATTTAATGTTGCTACTGTATAAACCGCTTTATATTTCGGTAAATGCATAATTATTTACCTCAACACAAACGAACACAAACATTAATTGTTTAGACAGCTAGACATCCTTTGGAGCGCTTTTGAATCGTTCTAATACGCTAAATTATTTGAACACTGCTTCTGAAAGCAGAATAGCCGGCGCGGAACTTTGCGGTAACTCACTGAACTAATCATTTAACTTCCAATTAGAATGCGCACTAGAAGTCAAAATAGAGGTGTATTTAGAAAATTCAACTATCCTTTACTAATATTATATATAAATAAATGAAGGTATGTTTGTTTATTTGTCTTTTACGTCGCAACGCAATCTTTGTGCTAGACGATAGTTAGGAAGCTAGAGAGTGATCTCCTTATTACCGCATTAAAAAATATCATTACAATGTGAACTCCTTTGACGACATAAGCGACGCCGCGGGCAATAGCTAGTTATACATAAAGTCTATAATTACCTTCCCATCTGAGTCTTCATTGATCCTGTAGTGGTACACTCGACCCTCGTATCTGAGGGAAATGCTCCGCTGGCCGGGACTGGACTCCGACTCTCTCACCTGAAGAAATACATGTTTTTTAATAAATAAATAATACCCTGTACGTCACGAGACACAATATAATGAAGAAAATGGCATGTACAATGTATTATGTATCACATTGTTTCATTATAAAATATCAATACGTTTTACAAGAAAATGTATTAGCATTCTTCTAAGAAAACATTCCAATAATCTCAGAGAATTTTCTCAGAATGAGGCATCATTATATTTTATTCTTATATTTTAATAACAAAGAAACATTTTACATGTTATTTTCTAATAAGGCGGATTAAAGCTCGCATATTTCTCTAAAGCATAACAATAGCGTCTTCAACCCGCTAGATCAATAAGCCCACTACAATAATCGAATAAATTCTACTCTGTTTATGAGGTTTTAAGATTATCCTCATGAACAGACTATTAGTACACTCATTAAAAACACTGTTAAGATATTCTTAAAAATAAAAATAAAACTCCTGAAAACATCAGCTCCTAGTAGGTACCTACACATTCAATATTACCATAATGTAAACATAATTAGTGCAGCACGTAAACTAAATCCTGAAGCCGTCGGTTTAGAGCTTGCACCAGGCTCACGTACAACAATTATCCTTATTCAATTACTTCCAATCCTTTAATTCCTTAAGCATCTTTCACGGTACTTGTTATCTTACCTCTCCCTTCGTATCGTCTAACTCAATTTTACTGGTATTCGGATAAAGGATACGTTATTAACGATTGACCGGAGCGATAAGTACGCAGAAATCATCGAATTGTAATACATTATTAACGCACATTAAACAGGTGGTTTTTCAGTGAAATCCAACGTACCTCAGTGTACGCTTTGTTAGAGCCGGTCGTGACGGAGAATATTTATATTGATATTGTGCCTTTCTGTGAAAAATTTGTTCAGATTCATTTGTTTCATACTACAATAACAAGAACTTATTATCTACAGTACAATTATTTATTTAAAGATGGCTCAATATGAATGCAGTTGATATTTTACATAGCAACGTTTCACTCACGCATCATTCCTACACACTTTTAAAGCCTCCGGCTCCGTCATTATAAACTCTCGGATGTTATCAGCAACCAAATAGAAATGTTAATTACAACTGAGACTGAATCGTCGCCGTAACCGCCGAAACGTTCAACGAAGTACACAAATAAATCACCAGGATACGATTTCCAGCCGTCTTCAAAAACGTCAATTTTTTCAATGAACCTAAATAAAGTGGAAAGGGATTTGAACTTAATTTGTTGGAGGATAGGGTTTAGTTCGGAACAAAGGCTTGTGAAACCTTTCACTAGGGCTCACGTAAGTAATTAAAACAGGATGATCCTGGATTCGCCCACTTGAACTTTGCATAGCCTCTCCACTGTGTCCTGGCTAGGGCGGAGGCACATCGACCCAAGTTTGATGATATTATAAAGAACGTCTGATTATAGCTGTAACAAATTTGTTACAGCACTTCATTGACGAAAGGAAAAATTTACATCTTCTCCAATAAGAAGATATAACTATTACCCTCGAGGTAAATAATAAGAGTAATATAACAAAACTTACAGACCTGAAGAAGGAAAGTTCGAATTGTAAACCGAGTAGTAACAATAGCTAGTGATGCTCCGAACAATGTACGATGTTTCTACTTTTAAAGTAAGTTTGTAAAGTCGAGCATAGAGACAAACACTGGAGCCCTGCGTTGGAAATCATAACAATGCATCGGGCGAAGTTACACACTGAGTTTTTAAAACATATAAGTTGGGCTCGGATCGATAGTGTGCACTCCGCTCCTACCCGCATTTCCTACTGTGAATCATTCGTTTTATTACTTACGATAATTAAAATACGTACGCGACCGCTATGTAAATGCTGCGCCTTTTGTGGGCAAAAACTTTCATGAAATGAATATTTTATTAAATGTAAAACAAACAATATCGGAGCAAAAGATTGTTTAATATTTTGGGCAGCTGAAATAATTTAATACGTATCATTTTGTACGAGCACTCCAATGTATAAGCAAGTAATTCTTTTAATCTAATATATAAAAATCAATGCCACTTTTCGTTGTAATTCCATAACTCGAGAACGGCTGAACCGATTTCGATAATTCTTTTTTTATTATATTCCTTGAAGTACGAGGATGGTTCTTATGTAGAGAAAACGTTAATATGTACCACGGGCGAAGCCGGGGCGGACCGCTAGTTATGATATAAAAGCACATATTCATTCTTATTCCTGTAAAGATTTGGAGTTATAAAGCTTGAACATTACAAAAGTACATAGTTTAGCTTTATTATTCGTAGCTTTTTAGTGTACACAGCGCCAACCCAGACTCTTAACATTGCGGAAACATTTCTTGTTAAATAATGCAACATTTATTCTGCAGAATTTGTTTCACGTGTTGACTCACTTTAATTGCGCTTGTTGTATAAAAGAGCTTTAATATGAACGCTTTTTGTGCTTTTCATAAGTACTTCGACAATAAATATACTTGCTGTATAGTAATAAAGTTAAATAAAATGTCGTTAACTATAACGCTATGGGTATTGAAATTTTGAGTGCTGAACTAAAGAGTTAGGAGTAGGTTACTTTAAAATCTCGAAGGAAAAGTTAAAAAGTAAAAAGTTAGAGATGTACGAATGCTTCATCGTCTTAACTATGATTTAAATTTCTGCTATACCAAATATATTTCTATCAGTGTCACATTTTTTTTTGTTCCATAAAAAATAAATAGAGATATTATGCAAAAACATATTTAAAAACACACCAAATCTGCTCTTAATTGAGACAAAATCCGACAAATGCAAGATGTGAAATAACTTAGATTTCATAAAGATTCACCGGTAAATTCAAACAACACACATTTCCTCACCGCTCGATCATCAAGCCATACACGTGCCAAGCCTATTCAGTATAAAAATAACACAAGAAAATGAAACAAACGTAACACAATATATTTCTCGTTAAAATGAAATCCATTGGTATTACAATATTACAGCAGTTGCGTAGCATTCGACGTTAATGCGATGCAGTGCCACTCAACGGTGATCGATATAGTTGGAGATGCTCTTCAAAGTGTTCGCGAATATCGTGTAATATTATTGGAAAATGTTATAGAACAGTGCCAAAGGGAATTTATAATTATGTACGAAAGTAATAGCATTCCTTTGATCTTGATTTGTATCAGACAGTCGGATTATTGCAAGCTTTCTTTCAAGAACCGCTTGCTTAGTACAACAATAATATTTTCTCAGCTGTTCAAAAGAAAACTTTTGTACGTAGGAAAATCCTAGATTTTCTATTGCCTTATGAAAAAGAATAACGTAGCAAATATAAAATTACGTGCAATATAACCGAACAAAATGTTTCCATTGAGGTGTTACATGATTTCATTAACACGCGCGTAATTCGGTTAAAAATTTCGCCGCACGTTCGAATTTCACCCTTTCAAAGTGGCAGAGCCGCGCTAAAACCTGTCCAATACAGAGGTGTGAGCGAATTTCAAAAGTGTCCACCTTTGCGATGCGTTCAAACGACGTGCACAAAGTATAACGTGAAAATGTTATTGACAGATCCGACACCAGCCACACTTTGAAACAATGCCTTTGCACCAATCCTTTTGGGAAGAACAAGTGAAATGATTGCCGCTTTCAATTGCGCATTTGGGTTCAATGGTCAATTTAATTTCAATCAACCCTTTATCTGTTCTCTTGGTTTAAATAATAATGATTCACAAATAGGTTTTTCTCGATGGACACATTACCGTAGGCTGCATGACTCATATTATGGGAGTTGATCATTTGCGTCTTGCTGGAGAAATACTGGTCTTCACTATTATAAAAGACACTTTTCGAATCAAGAATCCAACCCAGGACGCCAGGAGCACCAATTTGCTAACCACTAAAAAAAATATTTTAGTCTAATTTTATCAGTGTTTTAAAACAGATTAATTATGCCTACACAAACTAAAGAACAAATTCTCAATACTTCCATCAATCTATGATAGGTAATCTTAATGAAAGGCTCTTCTGCTATACCTAGCAAGACAAACGGGGCCCATACGTTTCCGTCACAGATATTGGTCGAGTGTATTCATCGCTATAGGAAATAAGATACGGAAGGCGTTTAGGGGTTGGACGGAGAAAGGATTAAACGTGTCCCTTCACAATATGGGAAAAGTGATTTTGGTAAGTATAGTAAGCTTGGTGTGAATGGAAGAAATTAATGACATTAACATGATATATAGCCACATAAAATAAATATGTATCTAATATTAACATTTTTTGATTGAATCAAACAATTGATTCAGGAATCCCTTGTGATCACTTTTAAGAACAAAACCTGTGAAAGCATTGTGACATCTTTAAAGGTTTGCAAGAATTGCATGACATTTGGACAAATAGATGATAGCTTCAAATTGCACATAAGCTATAAGTGAGTTGTAAGTAGTATAAGGTTAGCTTCCCTCCACCTTGCGAGCAAAGCCGGCGTCTAAAACTAGAGACATCAGCGAAATGCGTGCAAAGATTGTCATCACGTGATCCCCCGATACGACTGACCCAATTCAAAAATTGCCATTTTGTTACCTAGAATTTGTTTAAATAAATTCTGCACGAAAAATTTACTATTTTCTCGTTTCTATAAAAGCTCTCATGCAATTGAAGGACCATTGAACTAGCACTAGACGATAATGAATTGAAAGTTAATAAAAGACTAGATTATTTTTGTCTGATTCATCTCCAATGCATAGAAAAGCTAGAAATAGTGGCTCTTTTCAATTATTTTGATGATATTTCTATGCATTTTCAAAGAGAAATTCGTAAGTATGAAATAAATGAATTTTATTGAAATACACTTTTCATTTAAACTCTCGTCAAAATACTAAACATCGCTAGCTTGATCCGCATTTCTGATCGAATTTACTCAATTCCATCCTCTAAACCTAAGCCATCTTAGGAACCGTGTTGCTAGGGAATATTCCTGCACACCCTAGCATACTATATAATACGATTATTAACAGCACTTAGATTATACAATACCGCACGTAGCACATCGAGGTATATTCAGCGCTCCACAGCTAAGCCGTTGTATGGAAGCCGAGTGCTGCGAACGTCAATGCAAGATGCATTGAATACCATGTTACAAGCCACTCCATTACTTAGCTGCGTCAATTAATACAAGTGCATTAGAAGTTTGAGCTAAATTCCAAGTATACAACTAAGTTTACGTTATAGCGTGACAAAAGTACATATTTCGTAATTATTAATTCAAAAAAATCGAGTTATATTTATTGACAAAATGATTATAACATTTCTTAGACCGCCTTCTCGCTGAAGTTCCATAGTTGTAGACGCGTGAGCGTAGAATTGAGGGTCTGTAACCCTGGTTCGATATCTGGTGGAGATGAAGAAAAAAATTCTTGGTCCAGGAGAACACAGAAGGCTAATTACCTACTTGTCCATAAAGAACATAGATCAGCCAAACAGATGAATAATGTATCTGTCCGTCACCCCACAAGAGGACACGGGACTTCAATTTTTATCTAAAACTAGCGGTCCGCCCCGGCTTCGCCCGTGGTACATATTCACGTTTTCTCTACATAAGAACCAGCCTCGTACTTCAAGGAATATAAAAAAAAAAGAATTAAAGAAATCGGTTCAGCTGTTCTAAAGTTATGCGCTTACCAACACATTTTGGGATTCATTTTTATATTATAGATTTCTTAGTCTAAAGACTGTTCGAAAATTTTTATAAAAAATCTATACACCATTTTAGGCCCAAACAATGACAGAGCAACTTTCATAACATTACCAAATTTAGCAGAGATTCGCGGAAACATCAACGGCGTTACAGTTAAATCCTATAACCGTACGAGCGTACGAGTGACGCGGTAAAGGGATTTGCTAATGCAACGTTGATTACAATATCGGCGATTTCTGGAAACTTGGCCATTGTATGCAAATTGGTTTTAACGTCCCGGCTGTGTGAAATAAAAATACATGAATCTGTTTTGATGTTAATGCTTTGAACCTGTTGAGGGGATTGTAAAATAATGCACTTTGGTATATAGACGGAAGGCAAGTAAGTTACCTGCGGATGTGTCGCTCGTGCTGTAGGAAATTGTTTATCTGTGCGGAATTGCAGGATGAGCTAGGGTTTGAGTTATATATTATTCACGCGTTGAACAAACGTTGTTATATCGGCCGTTATTAAATTATACCGACGTTATTTACACGTCGAATAAAACATACATGGCTGTAATACAAGTATATCGACAAAATTAATATTACCAAATATATTAAAATGTACCGAGTTTTAATTATTTAAAGAAGTAATTAGCAGGCACGTCTTGATAAAAATATATCCTTTAACCTAAGCATCTTATTCATCAACAAAACGAAAAATAGGTAAAACCAATACTCCTACTACGTGTATACAGTTCTATTGCTATCCCACAAAGCTAATCTCCTTTAGAAAGCTTAGTACTTCGCAGACTCGAGCCGGCCAATTTAATCCCACCGCAGAATACGCTATACCAGCTCGTATTAAATAATTCGAAATCCTTCAACTGTACTCCGCAAAGTATTTTCTTGAAGAATAACTGTTTAAAGCTAGCGTGCTTGCAAACGTAACCGCAATAGCATTATCTATCGCTCCAGAAACTATTCACGTTGCTTGCAAGTTTAAACTTTTCTGATTCTTTTATATTAGAGCATTATGCATAGTCCCTGAACACCTGCAAAGATAAAGCTTCTGCAAATACGTTGTCCGCTTTAAGAAAGAATGAAACAAGAATAAGATTAATGGCGGAAATATAGGGATGGTCTAGGAACAGAGAGGGAAAGGATACATAAATTCGTTAATCCTCCAGGGACCAACAAGACGTATTTACTCACAAGACACCATATTTTCTATTCCTTAAAAACCACAAGCAACACGCATACAAAACAATTTGGAAATATCTTCCCATATTTGACAATCACCTCGTCAGCTCAAACTCTAGTTAGTAAATTCAAGTAGACACGCTATACAGGGGGAGCTACACTAGTGCACTCACCAGGAAGCTGCCATTGATGCCGCTGGACAGCAGGTACTCGGCCGCGTTGCGCGATATAGGCCCGTGGTACCACGAGTGCTTCTCGAGCGAGTTGACCGGCGTCACATAATTGCTGGGCACCCAGCCGACGCCACCGGCGAGCGTGTGGGCTTCACACCACTCGCCGCTCTTGTTGTAGCTCATTATGCGCACTTGCTCCCCTATACACGATAATTATGGATTATTTACTACCAAGATACAAAGTATACATATACTAGATAATAAGAGCCAATAATAATGTTCGCTATAGCGTTTAATTAAACTAATTTAATGTTAAATAGCATTATAATAGTGACAAATATGTAATTGAAAATTTTAAAGAATAGAAAGTCAAAAAATCCTGAGGCAGCGAAGTCCAATTCAGGCTCCAAATATTTCTATTCATTTAAATTTTCAAATATGAAGCTACACCAATTAACGTAATAAAGAGTTAATCCAAAATCTATTGTTAGCGATTAAACGCTAATGAAAAATTAATCATCCATTCGCATTTGTCGATCATTTCTGCATCACATTTAATTTGGAGAATGTAATTTCAACGCTATTATTCTCACTAAATAATTTTAAATGGTGAAACATTGTGAGCAATTTCAGCGAATTATGTGAACAATGTGTTGACGTTATTAATATTCAATATCAATTATCTATTTTGCGAGCGCAAGCGGAATATAATGAAATATTTGTATAATCCCTATGAGCTTATGCTAGCGACATTTTACATGAGTGAAATTTTAATTAACGCATGTGTTTATATTACGTAACTTGTGCAAACTAAATACTTTTAGATTGCATGTCGCTTTTTATGTCTATTTACCCCTACACGAATAAGAGCCGTTAAAAATAATTAAAATGTAACTAAACTTATTCATGAAATTTCCAGAGACATTCGAGCCCATTCTGCAATTACATCAATTGCTTGCAGCATCAGCAAAGTATTTAAGTCGACAAGTCTAAATCGTAACAATTTTAAAAATGGCTATTGTATATACCGCATAAAAGAAATTTCCTACTAGATTCAGAAAACGGCCGCAATTAAAAATCTTGAAGTACACGCAACATTTAAACAGAACAGAAAGAACTACAATGCGCCCCGTAACCTGAAAACGTACTTTACAATTATCATTAACGATAAATGCACTCCAGACCTAATTCCGAGTGAAATACCTAAACGATGGAGACAAGTACCACCTGTATCTACGAGATTTCCCACGAGGCGGCGCACAGCAATTCCAGAAAATGCCAAGCCTGCTTTAAATGGACTTAAATACTCTGGTACTTATTAGCCTAGTTTTAAACATTTTTCCCTTAAATTGAGCATAATTGTGATAAACGTTAAAAACCGCGGAGAAGCTAAAAATTTTATTCCAATATACATTTTAGAAGGTTTACGCGGCTTAGTACATTCAAATAAAAAGCTCTCAAATAATAATCCGAGTGGCGGAGCTTTCTGTCGCTGCAACATTGGCTGCGGATTTACTGTACGTATAAAATATTTCTGCAATAATAACCGACTGTATATTTATCGGGTTTGTGAAAAAGAAACGGGAAATTCAGTTACCATTTAGCGATTAAATGCATCGTCTTTTTGTACGCCCGCAAAGAGATTTTCTCGAAAGTAAACAATATAGAGATAAAAAATATAGGAATTATATTCAAGCATTTACGTTTTAATATTTTAAGTTAGCATGACGTCTTAATTAACATGTTAGCAAAATAAGCGAATGAACGTAATATCTACGTTGCGAGATATTTAGCAGTTGCCGATCAAAATTCGCATTTCTCAAAACTTCGCATCCGCGAAACAGGATTACTGCGTGCAAAATATTAACCATTTACTGGAAATAGTGACACACCACACACGTACAAAATTTGCAAGTTTAATATGAAAGCTGCCAAACTAACCTTCACGTATGGCTGAACATCGTATAATAGCGAAGATCGCACAAACAAGCCCGACTTAATGTGAGGACACATCACGTATGAAATGTAAATCGGGTTAGGTGTTCCCTGACACATTGAATAGACAAAGCCTTCACCACACATAATAGACCTTGGTAAAATCCATTATCAATGTCCCCATTCATTAAGGGCGATGCAAGCCGTCTGAGCGCTAATTGCATTGTTACCTCGCTTATATACGGGGTTAATTTAAAAATACGCCTCCTTCAATGTGCTACATCTGACCATCACGCTGAAAAACCTTTGTTCTTACACCTCTTTGTAAAACGTGATGCATTTTCTAAAGCATTATTATCAATGTTTTCATGTCATCCCTGTTAGGTGATGTAAAAGCTGTGCTTAATGGCTTTTCCTACAATAGTGTTTTTAATTTTCATTGTAAGACGTAAAAGGGTTTCAAAGCTTTCTATAACCTATTTGTACTTGTGCCTTTACTATGCCACATGTATTGATAACAATAGCCCTGACGTTTCAATTAACTTTGAAACACGTCTTCCCTTGATGAAGTAACCTATAGCACAGACTAATAATAATATACTACGTATACAACAGACGGTTCACTCCATACAAAAAAAGTTGCACTATGAATTTGCGCAATTAAAGCGCCAGTGGGGAAAAAACGTACTACATGTTCGATTATATCTCTTGGTCTTTTGCTTTTAACACACTAGATGGCACGTTAAACACAGACTTGAAGTTCTTTTCCTTCCAGAGCCACTAGATGGCACTAATGTAAATATATGTACACGTACCTTTTATTTTCAAGTCTGTGGCGTCAAGTGTCAATCAACATAATAATAAATACCTACTCGGATTTTTAAATAAACAAAGTAAACTGACTTATTTAGTCACAGAGTACATTATTATGACTGGTATTTAGTTCAGTTTATTTACGAGATTCTGTCAAAACCAAAACGAGAAGCTTTGTTTGTTTTCGTTTTTAATTGTTGACTAATATTTTAAAAATAAGTGCTAAATATGTTAGGTTTATGGATGGACTGTGAGGTTATGTAGAATCTACAGGCAGAAAATAAGCTTTATATGGTAAACTGATATTTTCTCAGAACATAAATTTTTACAAACATGATTTTTAAAGATTGTTTTATTACAGACTTATTGCTTACGTTCGCAATAACAAATTTGTTCAAGAGAGGAGAAGAATTAATCCATCCCAAATGTAAATAATAATACGATTCTCCACAAAAACATTGTAGACACAAGAAAGGGATTTCTACATTTGCTACTTAGAAGGATATGGGATCATGAAGGATTTCATCTGTTTTAATACCAGTAAAATGGAATGAGCGCCGTGGCCGTGACTGTGTTTGGTACATAAAGAATGACAAACATTCAACTTGAAATTATGAATGCATTACGGGCAAGGGCACCATAAGTTGCCCTTTGACTAAGATGTACTTAATTTTAAGGAACACGAAAATGGATGGCTAGAATAGGTATAATCGCATACATAGTATTTATTTCTAGTCTGTTGTATAAATAATCAAAGACTACAAAATATAATGAACTATCATGTCTTTAATATTAATTCTACAGTTTACAGTGTAGTGTGTAATCTATTGTATGTGTGCGTCTAGAATATATAGTCCTGTTGTTCTACAGTTTAAGCAGTTCAATACAAGCTTACAGTCGAGTCAAGTGTTTCATTAACCTACTGTTGGTTGGTTGTAGTCTACCTAACCTGACTGTTAGTTTTGATTTGTATCACACAAAAAATACTATACCAAATTTCAAGAAATAAGAATTAAATATTTGATTAAATTTTACTACTATACAGGAGCTTATACATGAAACATGACCAAAGCAGGGCTTTGGAGAAAGTGTGTATGGACAAAGACCACAATACATATGGTGCGGACAACTGCATGAAAAGCATGCAGTAAGAGACATTAAATAAATAAAACACATTTATTGTCAAGATCACAACACGAGATACATTTATAAACAAAGGAAATCAAAAAGAAATAAAAAGAAAAATAATTAAATAAAAATAATCTTATTCCTAAGAACTGTAATGTGGCAGTGAGTGACCTGATAAATGGAGCCAACTCAGTATATGATGGCAATGTGATTAATACCTTACCACCACTGATTTTCAGTGACCCCAAGTGACTATTGGAGTTTCAGTCTAGAATTGTATATAATGATAATTTAACATGAGTATATTATGTGAAAGATATATTTCTATTAATATGATAGATACTAATAAATAAATACATCAGTTAAAACATGTAATATAGGTAGCTGGTAGATATAATATCAGTATGTAATTATGTATATACTTAATGTAAATAAATAAAATGAAATTATGTATATGTTACCGGAAATGTATGATATCAAGGAATTGTATACAAATCCTAGTGGTTTAAGGACGCTGTCACAAATCTGCGTTACTCAAATTTAGGTATCTAACGTCGCCACGTGGTTCGCGGGAACATCACGCTCACGTAAACATAGCGCATTCCATTTTATAGACCATCTTCATACTAATTGATATTATTTTTAATTTATTACGAATTTTAAAAATTCATTTTTATACTTTTATTAGTAACTAGGTAGGTACAATAATTATTGTGATAAGTATGTTAGTAACTAACTTTAAAAAAAGTGTGTGTTTTACAAAACCTCTAGGAATTGTATGCAATATCTAGAAGCTTTTTAAGAAATGTTTAAAATATGTACTTTTTTAAGAATTATCATACATATTATTATGTTACCGGCAATGTATTAAATCCGGCATTGTATACAATTCTTAGAAAATATGTATGTATGTTATATGTATGTTATTCCGAGTTACGGTCCGAATTAAATAAATAAGATTCGTCACATTACCTAGGAAATCTGAACTTTATCCCTATAGGACTATATATCCCTCAATAATGTATAGGTAAGAAGATAGATTAGGCTTTTACTTTTCTTAAAATGGTACCGTTTTAGACCCCATTTTTTTGCATTTTATGCGATTATTGTGCTGGGGAAGTCGTGGTAATAATACGGACGGACGGTTGAAATACGGAATAACGGAGGCGTAGTTTTTGTTTATTTTTTGTTTGATGTTTTTCAACAAGAGCACTAACAGTAATGTTTCTTCGTCATAGTCCATGGCTTAACTGGTGTCAAATAAATTTAAAACAGCACTAGCATACAAACGCACGGCAGTCAGATACGCTTTCAATTTAAGATTTTGGTAACGGACTGCTACCGTACTGCAACGGCAGGGCAGCGGGTTATAACTAGCGGCACGGAAAACGTGCGGCAGCGGTCCGATACGAAACGCATAAATTGAAAGAGCCCATAGTGGCATTGTATCGAAAGCTACCCTTGAAAGCTGCTGAGTGGTGCTTGGGTATGGACAGTTTACAGTTTGCAGACCTGGCTAGGTAGTTTAAGGCACTTCGTTCACCTACCCATAAGAAGCTACAGCAAATGTGATGCTTCCTTGTGGATTATGTATATCTACAGATCACCCATATTTGGCAATCTCGCTTCACCTAATGGCCTTGTCTGTTCAAGCCGAAATGAATTAATTACTTACCTACTGCAAAAATTAAATAATTTAGATTACCTGGAAAGGACAAGGAAAATAAACTTTAAACAAGTGTTCGACCGATTATTACCAAGTAGGTAAATAAATTAATGACAAGACAAGGTAATCAATTAATGCTAATAATTTCCTAAAGAAAACATTTTTTTCAAAATTTTTACATAATAGGTAAGTACTTAACTAGGTACTAGACTCAAAAGTTTATGATAAGTCAATGAATGATAAATAGAATATGTTTAAGTAAAATGAAGTAGTTTATTTTACAATAAATTAATCTTATAAATTACCAACTTTCATTCTGCGGCTTCAACCGTGTGCCTTATTCAATCTAATAAATACCTATTTTCTCGTGGTCCCACTATTTTGTCCTACTATGACGGAGTAACTTTCGTATTTATCTACAAAACAGAAATGATTTGATTGTTTGTTTGTTTGTATTGGATAGGATCCGAAACTACTGGACTGATTTGAAAAATTCTTTCATCATTCGAAGCAAAAATTATACCTACCTGATGAACATAGGCTACTTTTTATAACGGGAAAATACTTCATTCATATGGGAATCGATGTCGAAATATTTAATTTTAGGCGCATAAAGAAAAAAAACGCAAAGGATCATTCAAAACCTTTTCTACGGTTTAAATCTCAAAACTTTTTGGTTCATACTTCACATATAAAGGTAATCTGATAGGATTATTTAGAAAATAAAACAAGATGACGTAGGTAGGTAGGTATTTAACTTTAGTTTCGATTTATTATCATTATAACGAAGCGGTTGGCGCAGTTGTAAAGTAACTGCCTACTGAGCCGACGGTCCCGGGTTCGATCCCCGGTCAGGGCAAATATTTGTGTGATGTACTTGATTATTTGTTTTTGGGTCTGGGTGTTATCTATATATGTATTTATAAAATATTATATTATTTGTATACGTAGTATATTATTATTAGTCTGTGATATTATATTTATCGTCGTCTAGTACCCACAACATAAGCCTTAATTGAGATTACTGTGGGACTAGGTCGATTTGTGTAATATTGTCCTTTAATATTTATTTATAATTTATATATAATTAAATGTGACTAGAAATAATATACTTACTACGGTTTAAGTATAGGTTGTATCGTAGTATATTATTATTAGTCTGTGGTTGTATATTATTTTGTAATGAGATCTTGCAATCAAATATTCACACAATCTCGCAAGTTTTCCGACAATTCATTTTTCGTATGAAAATTATCAATACACTAGGTACCTACCTAATATAGGCCGCTACAGGAACGCAGTTTGTAATAATTAATAACGGCTTTAACCCATTTACAATATTTTTATAGGTGGCAAAGGCAATGAGACTATGTATTAAAAACGTAGTATATTATTATTAGTCTGTGGTCTGTGATATTATTATTAGTCTGTGTTAAAAGCGTGAAAAGTAACGTAAAAAGTCTGTAGTGCCATCTATTATTCGTTTAGCATCGCCAAATCGGAGGAGAATAACTTGTTTATAGTAGTTTCATGAGATGGCGTTGTTTTGAATATAAACTTTTCTGTAAAATTAGTTAAAATCGAGCGAAAATGAAATTAAATAGGTAGGTTCCATTTACAAAAGTATGTAAAAAATTATAAAAAGCAATGAAATTGCAATTAAATCTAATTTTATTTTTTGCTGGTTAAAATGATACACTTAGCGGCATCTATTGGTAGTCGGATGGCATTAATCCTTTTTTGTATGTAATGAACCAGACATGCCTATAGTGTTGTTCGATTAACATCTCTTGACATAATATAGAATAGAATCCGCTATCGATACTAATTAACATAAGCGTATGATGTTTTGCTAAGGATTTATTTAGTCACCCTACCAACGGCGACGACGACCACGAACAAAATTTTCATCCAGTTGAAATTGAATTGTTATTCTATTCGTCTGCCATTTGTCTCGGCCTGCTGGAATTTAATTAGTCTCCCAACTATATTTCCTTTCAATTCGACAAAGTTACAGTCTTACAAGGTTGTTACGTAGGTGGTGTGCAAGAGCGCTGCGGCGTGTTATGAGGATGTGGAAGCACGCATCCGGAGTCGCAGCTAATTACTAAGACTCGAGAACACCATCAAAGAGGTTTAACATTTCATGTCCACAAGTTAATTAAAACTATGCACGACGCCATGTAATTAAGTCAAGTCGGCAATAATGCAATAGAATTAACGATGAGGTCGCCACGCGGAGAAAATTGTATCATATTATTGAATAGAATTACGATATGACTATCAAAATCGAATCGAATTTATAGTTGATCTCACTTCGTAGCGGACTATAAATTGCAGGAGGGTATGGTTAATGAAAGTTGATGTAAATGTAAATTATTAATGAAATCAAAGTTTTAAAGTTGAAAAATTTAGTCTTATCAGGTAGATTGTATAGTAAGCTTCAGGCAGATGTAATATCGATGCACAATATCAATAACGAAGGTATCTGTTCATTTTGAAGCAAAACAGTGCTAGTGGTTTGTACGGTTCATTGAATATTAAATTTCATCATACGATATTCCTTCCGCACGCTAGAATTGCGAGGTACAAAACAGAACCTACAGTGAATACAATGAGGAATACAATGTAAATAATTAACGATCTAATCAGCTTAAAAGCTTACTTTTACACGTGAAGCAATCGTGCTTCAAAATACTCGAGACCTTTGTCCGGAAATTCGCGGAAGCGCTGCAGCCGCTGGAAATGTCTAAGTATTTTCGAGACTTCATTAATGCAAGGATCCCTTCCCAACTTCGCACTAAATAATGCAACTATGTACTGCTACTTTAGAACGAAATAGTTTCGGATTCATTTGGCTTTAAAACTCTCCTACATATTCAAACTTCTAGGGAGTGCAGTCAAAAACTTTTAGTTGGAAAGTATATGTCGTATCTACTATTCGATATTGCGGATTGCGCAAATCTATCTAACTAATGAAATTGTTCCTTCACCTGGGCCGTATAAACGTTTGCAGACATAATGGCATGCGACGTGAGCGCAAGCGAATCTTACCCCTTGCAGCATAGTTACCCATTTGCCCGATTTTCCAGCTGCATGTCACCCGTTATTTGTGCGACCTAATGCCGGCGCAAACACGCTACCCGCAAAGTCGGTAAAGTGTGTACAGGCCATTAGCAATTCAATTACCTTTGAACGGTTGCAACGACAATTTTACCGATATAAGTTTTTATGGGAAGAACGTTCAATTCGAAATTAGTCAGACTTTCTGTAGACGTTTTTAAGAATTGAGTGTACCTCTCGTCGTTCGTGTGAAGTTAACAATTCGCTGAGTTTTCCTCGCGTGTTTGAAATGCAGAAACATTGTTAACACGCTCGTCAGAAGCATGTCTAGCGGGACATTGTAATAGAGTCGGTAGCCTCCACCTACAGCTACGATATATGACGTCATTTCATGTGCACCTACTTGTAATTTTTTAAATGCACTTTACACCGACCGCGCGACGGCAGTTTTACAATGTCGTGTATTTTAATGGTTATAGGTATGGCCGTTTAATGGTATTGAAGTTATGTTAACATTAAATAAATAACGTCGTTTGTACAAAACATTATATTAAGTCGTAATTACTGTTATTATAACGTATGAGTTTTAGTATTTTCATTAAACGCTTAATATTTATAAGACACAAATAATGATACAACACACCTACGCATAAAAGTCGCATTTGATAAATAATCAGTAATAAAAATATGTGATGTATATGTTTACAAAGCTCTACAATACCTTTTTTAAGGCTCAGTTGATTTTCCCCGCCCGCCTGAAAATCGTACAAAGCAACAAACAACTGAGGGTCGTCTTCTTCATGGTGCGCCAAAAGGTTCTCCTTGGAAGTCCATCTGTCGTGCAAAAAAAAGGTTGTGAGTTGCGTAATGAGAAAAGGCACTAAATGTCGGTTTTATACATTCAATCTATCTTTTTTAGCTCGACGAGATTCCCTGCAGCACATTTTTTAATCAAAAAGCCGCTACCACATTTTGTTGGCTGCGGAGCAAAAATTTGTAAAACCTTTAGATAGATCGAACATAGAAAACGAGGGACACAAAACAATCCTTTCTCTCCGTAAAATCTGCAGATTCCTAGTTTTTGAGTTAGCTGACTTAAACACAGGTTTTATGAAACAAATCGTGTAAATAATTGTCCCGAGAATTTAAAACCGAAACACCTCAATTAAGTGCAATTTTAAAAAGGCTTTACGCCCATTTACAATTCAGATTGACATTGACATTTGGACGCGCCTAACCCTTGATATTGACACTAGCGCGTTGGAATATTATAGCTCTTTGTGGAATCCCCCTCGGTTAGTGACATATCACACTAGCGGATTGCGAGCGGTTTCAAAGCGGAGCGGGTGCGCAACGAATACGTTGCGGGCGCGCAACGAACACGCCGCGGATGCGCAGCGAATTCGTTGCGGACGCGTGGCAGATGCGCAACGTTTACGTCGCGGTCATGTACACTCATTAACAAAATGGAATCCGTGCTGGTTGTTTCTTATAACTTGTTATAGTATAATAATTATGAGATCATTATTTTTTACGAGTTTCATAACATGTTAATGTTTAGGGTATTGTTTTATCTATTAAATCTTGGTCGAAATGCAATCAGATAACTTAATTGCTCATTATGAAAGTTCACTAGTGAAATAAATTTTAAAGCTCCTTAACTTAAACAGGGCTATCTTATTATTAGATAAATAGCAGTGAATAGAAAATTTTATCAAGCAACCAGCAACTCACTATCACTTTGCTCATAATTAGGTTCACAAAATCTCTTTATAAAATACGTTGCTATGGGAGAGATTATACTGGTCAAGTGGTCAGTCGTTACATACTTTTGGAATGTATGTTACATTCTAAAGTCCTAGTAATTCAATTTTATAGCACCTTTTACAACAACTTCAGTTGTTATTACATATTTAGTTAAGTAAGTGCATTTCCACAGTACGGTTAAAAAATGGAGTGCTACAGAAACGATGGAAATATTGAATGGAAGTTAGGCAAGGGCTGGCTTTTCTGCGAGAGTATACAAAATGACGTTGACGCTTCTATTCGCAGCGAAACCGTTGCGCGTCCGCGGCGTGTTCGCTGCGCATCCGCGGCGTGTTCGTTGCGCACCCGCTCCGCTTTGAAACCGCTCGCAATCCGCTAGTGTGATATGGCACTTAAAACGAATAGTGCTATAGCTAATTCGAACTGCTTTAATTTCTCTATGTAGCATTTAAGAGAAGCATGTAAGTACGCGCGACTACATATGTGTCGGTGACTCAAGAGGATTATTACGCGACTCGTGTTTCGGCACTTTCCACTTCAAAACTTCGTTCACCCGCATGTAAGTAGCAACAAGGAAGATCAGCGTCATCGCATGCACTAAACTTTAATACCCCGTCTATTGGGTAAAAGGTTGCATTCATCTTTACATCATATTTGATGGTAAAACCAGACGGATGACAAAGTCGAAAACCAATGTTGTTGAAAAGTGTCTGTTAAAAAACGACACACTGAAAATTGCATCGCCATACAGTAATATGAGGTACTTCCAGCCATTATCCGTGACGCCGGCCACAAATCGATTTTCCCTCCCCTCAGTTAGCAATAGACATGGAAAGGAATAAAGTAGCCCGTGTCCGCTACCAAAAGCTATTTACCGTGTATATTTCGTAAAGATGTTAGTACGTTGTGTGATTGAGTTGCAAATTGTAATCAGTCATGCGTCAATGTATATCATCACAAACTATAATCGCGTTTGCCGGGAACAATCCACCACCATGTGTCGCCCCGACCGGGTGAACACGGCTATTCAGTCGAGCTATGCATTCAGGATACGGGCTTAATGCAATTTACGTCATCTTTGAGTGCACAATGATTTGCGAGGTCGAATATTCGGATATCAAAATACTAAAGGTTGTTTACGATTTTTTCGGTGCTCATTAATTAAAACGAACATGTTGTTTTTCTCAAATAGGGGTAGGTGCATTATATATTTGCTCACGTCGTAATAATGGACCTTGATTTTTCTCAACCCAAATTGATTAATCAGTTATTGCGTGACTCGAGTAAAATAATTAAGGATAACTTCTACATGATTAATAAAGATGGTATGTTTTGGATGATGCAACCAACCTGTTGGCGGAATCGAGGGGTAGCGGCACAGCCGGCGCGGTGGCCTCTCCATCTGGTAGGTCCGGGATGTGCGGCAGGGGACGACTCTGCAGGAGTGCTTCTGCAAAAAACCCCATACAACATTGCATAATTTACCCGACACTTTTCTGATTAACTACCTACTTATTATAAATTTTATCGTTCGACATACTACGCACGTGACCGTCACAAATAATCCCATAAAACATAAAACAATTTGACCCTTATGAAGTTGCAAAAATGCAGATTTCGAGCGCGACCTACGAGGATAGAATTTCAACGTGAAATTCAAAATGGACGTCGATGTGATTATTGATGGGTATTTGCGTTAAAGCGTTTCTCGTACATACAATAAATGTAGTTATACATAATTTTGTTTTTTTTCCTAATTTTTTTTTTGTCTATTTTATCAGATAGCAGCGCCGTTCAATTTGTCCACACGAATAATAAAAGCTGCCTAGATTATTATACTAATACCTAGCGCTTCCGAGATTTCTTTGAAAAATTATATTGAGAATTGCCGTATCTTGAGAGTTGAGACGTAGGTACCGATTGATATGAAGTCGAAAAGGAATTTTATTTTCCAACATTGACATTCGCATTGCATAATCGGCACGACGCGAGGTGCCTTCAATAGTCGCTGCATTTTAATTCGTTTCGTGGAATCGAGATGTGTTATGACGCGAGGCAAGAAATGTAATAAAACGTACTATGTACCTAGTACCTACGGCAAAACGTAAAAGCTTCATATTGCGTTATACACCTCGTCCCTGGGGGTTGAGATATTATATGTGTACTCTCATGTTCCATGTATACTAGTCGCTTTGACTATATTGTTTTAGATTCAGTTCTCCAACAAAATTGAAAAGAGCTTTAGTGAAATTACAGGAAAATGTCGAGTCAGGTTTCAAAAAGTTTTGTACAAATGTAACTGTCCGACTAATGCAAGTGAGACCGTATTATTCTACGTTAGATATTATCTGTGCATAGACATGACGTTAATTGCATCTTGTAATTACCAGATTGCAGATGAATAGACAATTAGACGTTAAGGCAATTCAATAATCTGTTTCAGCTAGATGTTGGATGCATACCAATATCCTAGAAATTCATTTGGCAGTGCTGTCACATATTTGATCATTGGTATATGTGCATTAATTGTAATCCGATACCATATATAGCATACTAGCTTTCCACCCGCGGCATCGCCCGCGAAGTCAAAGAAAAACCCGCATAGTTCCCGTTCCTGTGGGATCTCCGGGATAAAACTTATCCTATGTCCTTTCTCGGGTATCAAAATATCTCTATACCAAATTTCATGCAAATTGGTTCAGTAGTTAAGGCGTGATTGAGTAACAGACAGACAGACAGACAGAGTTACTTTCGCATTTATAATATTAGTATGGATTAAATTCTCACATATCCATATCCATAATCTCTCCTAATCTGACTGTATATGTTGTAAGCATTAAAAATGTATAGCCACTCATTATGCAGAAATTATTAAATTTGTGAAAGCTTTCAATTTTCCATTCGAAACATTTATTTTATTTTATAATGTGGCTCATTACAACTGTAACTGTTTCTATTCATTTGCAATACATATTTTGAAATATTAGGTACCCTTTCTCTTTTTCACATTATTTTTTTTCAACTACCTCAAAAGCATTATCTTTCAATTATCTTCTAACATAGTTTATCACCGTTTAAAACTTAACGCCGCTACTTTAAACTACCTACAAGAATTTGCAGGCGACCGCTCGAATCGCGTGTCTCTGAATGGCCGACGTCGACGATCATTAAAAGTAAATTAAAAGCCGTAGTTTAAAGGTCTCAGCAAGGAAACCCTCGAAGCATGAAGAAGTTTGCATTAAGTGATTACTTGAGAACGGTTTGCGCTCCGTTTACAGTCTAGATCCAGACAGGATGAAATCCTATTACACTAGGCTGTCACCAATAGCGTCAAGTCTTCAGGGATTATCTTATAATCACTTGAAACGAGATCAATACACCTGTGATGTTATTGTGACCTTTGGTGATGTGTATTACACTAGGCTGTCACCAATAGCGTCAAGTCTTCAGGGATTATCTTATAATCACTTGAAACGAGATCAATACACCTGTGATGTTATTGTGACCTTTGGTGATGTGACCTTTCCAAGTGCTTGAATAATTAATGATAATTTATTTTCAGGGATCAAATCAATACCGACAGTGAACAAACAAGATAAAGAACACGACAATAGTTTGAGATTGTTTAGAAAACGCCGATTATTAAATTTATAAAGAATTATTTTAATATTACACAACCTAACAATCAAAAAACGTATCATGAAAATACATTTTTAATTGGCGGAATAATCGTATTTGTTATACGATTATTCCGCTATATAAAAACATACAGTCCAATTAATAACCTACTTCTCTTTCGAGTTTGGATAAAATTTAATTACATTTGCGCCAATTCAGAATTTAAAATGATTTTACCAAATTTTCCAATAACTAAAGTTATCGATTTTTCCAAACTTTTGTATCCTAGCACGGTCCTTTGTTGGTATCCATTCTTAAAATATACGGAATCTTATCAAGTGTTTAAATCTTCTAAGTTAAAATAAAATCAAAAACTTGTTGCATTTACAAGCCATCAGATTTCTCAGAAAAGGAAAATATCGAGCTTGATATTATAAATCCGTACCGTATATTGAAGTAATAAAGTCCCCTTGAAGATTCAAGTTCATGTGCAGGATAAGTCACGATATTATATCGACATAACAGGAATTTTTCTTTACGGAGAAACTTCAATAGTGAATTCCTTTGATGTTGACTTCATAACTAAAAATCTCATATTTCCAACTCGTCAATAGCCTTTCGAAGTGACTGAATCGAGGCAAGGGAAATTTTACAGCTTCCAGCTACTCGCTCACGTTCCTGTAGTGTAAACTCTAGACCTTTCGTTCGCGTTACATTACAAAATATGTAAAGGTTTAATTTAAGGTTATATGATCCACGTCTATACTATTATATTCGACTCCTTTCCAAAAACAACCAGTAGTATGAAGAAAAGTAGAATACAAAAGTTGGAAAATTTTAAGTCACTTATATAAATTATATACAGACTTTATCTAGCAAATATTATTATTTCTTGTTGTGGTGTTTTCTTATTTAACTTTTATGTTTTTTGTTTTAAAGTCGATGTACGTGTGTGTGTGTGTGTGTGTGTGTGTGTGTGTTGTGCTGTCCTTGATAAATAAATGTTTCTTTCTTTCTTTCTTTCAAATATAAATTTATCGATTTACCATTTATTTCTGAGACAGCTTTAATTCTGTTGATCGTTTTTCTTCAACATGCTTCTAAATTATCTCAATGCAGCTGTAAACGAAACCTATTTTAATTTATATAAAGCTCGATTAAGAACGATTACTATCAGAACTTAATGCATTTTTTATATTAATGGTAATCTGAAATATACCTCATGATAATATACATTATCTATAACCGTGTTTTGGCACTAATTAGTGATAGCTAAATTAACCGCATTGCATTTAGAAGTTAAAACCACTAGTTTATAATCCACTGTCATAATTAAATAAACCACTTTCAATACCATAAACGTGAGTTAATTTGCCAAAGCGAAACTATCACGTAATTTATATTGATACATTAAAAACACGTTTATTAGTTGGAGCGGAGAAATTATATCATCTATATATTTAAAATTACTGTCACTGTTTTTAACAAAACATCTTCTGGCATATTTTTAAGAACTTTTTAGATAGGTATATTCGATAAGTCTGGACACCTGACAGAACATTTTTTTATATTTTGTGTGTAATTGGTAGGTCAGAGAGTACGCTTTACTCTTTTTACAGCTATAAATAATAAGGCGTGTCTGGGCAAGAAACTTTAACCCTATTGCTTAATAACTCAGGCCCCGGAATCACAGACACAGAAAATCTATTGTGTCGTGGCCCGATCGGGCCGCTCGGGGCTCAATGGGTTAAACCTTGTTGCATATTTTCATTCCTTTCGTGGACTCGAAGAAACAATCATCATCAAATGATAAGATGAATCTTGGCAGAACATTTACCTGGTCAGCGGTAGGTATCTTTAAATTATTAATGTTTGTTGCCTCTACAAATACAGTTGTAAGAACTTTGCGGCCTTTGAGGTGCAATTGTACATACGGTACTCGGCGTAATCCAGTTGTGGCAATTTATAATAATAGTGTAACGGGCCTGCATACGTGTCGCTCAATGTGAGCTATCTGAGAGGACAAAAAGTCAAGATGTTGTTGCAAATTTTCATTCTTGCTGCGTACCTGTGCTCGTGAATATTCCGGTTTTAAATTTTATAGGAATTTCATATGTCCACGATATTTTTTGTCTCATTGTGGCATTATTAATATTTTTCGTATTGATCATTTAAAAATAATTGCAGTGTTCAATCTTATTGCATTTGTCGATTTTCCAGACAACCTATCCTAGTCTGAAAAACCTGAGACACAATTAAAAAAGTATATAGTTATCTAACTTATTTTTTGGCAAGATCTGTCTAGAACAATTCAAAATCTTCTCAATAACCACCAAAGTAATACCACCTCATCCCTAGTGGTTCAGGGGACAGATGTAACTAATAAAAATCTTTCTACAATATATAAACGTCATAAATATATCTCAGGCAGAGTCAAGCCAATGATATCTAGTAGCAAAAAGGAGCACCCTTCACCCATCAAGGTATCCCATACAAAATTGGCAACAATCGAGCGCCAAACGCTGCACATATCAGGTTCCCGTCTCACATTTAGGATAAGTAAAGAGTGGTTTAATTAAAATCAAGTCACACACGTTGCCTCATGCCGCATATGGCCAGTGGGCCGGTGAGTCACGTGACGCCGTACTTAACCGAATTGAGCCGACAATTAACGTCTAATAATATCCGAAACTGACTATAAAAACGCAGAGGACTCGGCCAGTTATTATTGGTATTCATTTATGTCGGCTGGCTGACTTGAGGCGTAAAAATGCTATGCTAGTGTAAAGGCATGGACGGTGTCGTATTTTTTAATTGGTTTTCTGGATACTTTACTGAGTTGATAATTATTTGAAACTACTTGATAATATTACTATTAGAAGTATTATCATGTAGTTTCGGACAAACGTATTTTAATTTAATTGTTATTTAGACCAACTAACATTAATAAGGATATGTCATAAATTTTGTCTCTCGTATATAATAAAGCTGTCTTTGGAAGTGGAATTTAAGCTTACGGTTTATTTAGTTAGAATTTATAACGTGATTTATTACAGACTAGGTACACTATATCCAAGGTATAAGAAGTTTTGAGTCTGAAACAGAACGTTATCCCGAGGCATTTTAGTCAGCTTTCATACCTACATATCGCTGCTTTTTATTATATTTCGCTTTAAAAATATATTGAATATGTACTTGTTTCGTTTATACTAAAATGTATCAAATAATTCAATACGTTCGCATTCAACTTCTATATTTTTACAGGTAAACGAAACAATAACGTTTTCCCGATACAAAACCATACAAAACACAGCTGTTGCCCGCTGCTACTCAACAGAATTGAATTTTTGAAAAAACAAAATCGCCGCGAGCGTGGTTTGAACGTCGGTCGTGAAGTGAAAATTTAATTTGATCCTCGTGCATTGTATCATGTATGAACAAAATCGGGGAATTACATAAATGGCTTGTACAAACCGCCAGGACGCGTAATTGCCGTTTACCAATAGCGTCTGTACCTACTACGTACGTACGTACGCGGAATCGATATTATTTCGACTTTAAGGGTATTATTGTGAAATGTACGATGTATTGCAGTTAAATGTTACATTTTAATATTTGGAAGTGGATGTTTATCTTTGTAGGTGTCCATATTGATGAAATTAATTGGTATAAAAAATACATCCGTACAATTCAAATACATTTTGATAAACAAGTTTACAAAATAATTATTTTTATTTATTATACATTTGGGCGTAACAAATAATGGCTGCACTACATTATTCATATCCCTACTATCCCTACAATAATAATATTATAAATGCGAAAGTAACTCTGCCTGTCTTTCTGTCTGTTACGCTTTCCCGCTAAAAACCTCTCAACCGATTTTGATGAAATTAGGCACAGACAATCTTTAGAACCTTAGAAAGAACATAGGATACATAATACAAACATAGGATTTTATTGCGAAATACGTACCACGAGCGAAGTCGGGATGGACCGCTAGTACATATATATGTTTAAGTAACTAATAAATTTCAAATCACAACTCACAACCTTACCAATTTGACTACCAAATCTCGTCCACTCCAAAATCCTATGTCACAGTGTCACAATTAACGACATTGTCCCTAGAAATAATAGGGTTAGTATACACAATTGGAAATACGTGGCAGGCTCAAAGTCGCGTATACGGGCTGGCTGATCAAAGAGGCTTCCCGGAAGCGAGCACAAACTACCAACCCCACCGGAGGGTCATTAAAATCTGTGAATGATTATTTTTCAACTACCTGTGCTCCGCGGTTTCACCCGCATTGCTCGGCTCCTGTTGGTTTTAGCGTGATAATATATAGCCTATAGCCTTCTAACATGTAACACGTAAACAATTTTTCAAATCGGATCAGTAGTTCCTGAGATTAGTGCGTTCAAACAAACAAACAAACTCTTCAGCTTTATAATATCCCGGAAGTGAGCACAAGCTACCAACCCCATCGGAGCGTGGGTCATTAAAATCTCACAATCTGTGAATGATTATTTTTCAATACGCTCGCGTTTTGAATTGAGATGTACTGACGATATTTTTCGGAGCTATGATTTTTATAGTTATATAATTCTTAGTGTACGTGGGCTTTTAGAAATAGATAATCCTAAAAACAATAATAGTTAATTGTATTTGAAATAACAAAGAAACAATGTACTTGATAGATTTACATGAAGGTAATAATTAACGATAGTCATAACCTACACAACCTACTTTTAGTCTAAGCCTACTTGAACTTTCAGAAATAATCCTACAAACAATACTAACTAATTGTATATATGAAATTACAAAAAAACAAAGTACTCGACGGAATTACATGAAGCTTCTCATTAACAATAGTCATAAGATACACAACCTAGTTTTAGTCTCACTTGAACTTTCAGAAATTATACTAAATCCTAAAATCAATAATAATTGTGTTTGAAATTACAAGAAAAATATGAACTCCAAGGAATTACACGAGGCAGCTCATTACTAATAGTCGAAAAATATTTTGCTTAAGTGACAGTCAATTAACTCAGGATTACATTATTTTTGGAACTTTTATTATTTCCAGTCACAATGTGGGTCTCAATTGGTCTAACTACGACATAATATCAATATCAACGAAAACTATAAATAAACGCTTACATTGAAAATTAAATATTTAAAATTAGAGCATGATCAACCCTACTCCACTTTCTGGCATAAATAATATCAGAGCCAATCAAAAATTAACGTCTTCTAAAAGCGGCCACGAATTTTTAATCTCGTCGTCTTACTATAGGACACCATTTATAACCGCGAACGTCGAGCCAAGTCCACCTAAAATGTAAACAAAGGAGCCATTAAATGTACCCAAAACCAGCAAGAGGTTCAGACCACATTAATTATTGCAAACCATTCATCATCTCTCCCAGGACGTACCAAAAATTACATCGAGCATACACAGTACACAGCACACGTACCAAACACATTTAGAAGATTTCACGGTGTGACCTATATTACCAAAACTAAATATGGATATCGTATCTTCCCAGCGTACATATGTTATTTCCGTCATTGAATTTTAGTGAGCATTTAATTATCTATGATGTTAATCTGGCGGAGGAGAGAGTTAATTTAGTGTACAAATCGCATGATGCATGCCTCGCTACCGTCTGTTGATTCTCCTGAAATATAAAGCATCTACTTAGGAATTAGTTATATCCATTAGGATAGTAAGCAGTGAATAGATAAGTTGAAGATTTGTGTGATTTTGAAGTAAACTTCTAAAATTATTTTCGTAATAAAGATAACCACGTACCTACTATATGACAATATTATATGTATTAGGACAACATTATATTGACCATACAGACAAAAACATTTACATTTCGCTCGTCTTTTGTTATATTTAATATTCTATTCACATAAATGAATGCGTATATAAAAATACATCTATTTAAAGTTATTTGTGTCTGCTACTTAAGCTCACCCGATAATGGATTGACTGGATAAAGCAAAGAGATACTATTTTTTGAAATAAAATGTACCTCGGGTGAAGTAAGTAGGAGTAGTGGAATGAAGAAATAATTAGAAATTTAATACTTTTAAAAGCAGAAAAAACATCACGATAAGTCCAGTCAATAAGGTTTAATTTCTTTACTAAGAAATTAATATTTCTTACTAAACAACGGAGTAGTCTTGAGTTCTATCCAATAAACTAATTTATTTTAAAGAAAATTACGTAGAAATATTATTAAACGATAACAAAGAATAAAGGACTACATTATTGATTTTAAAAGGTTCGCCTCGGTTTCCACTGCAGTGAATGCCAGAGAATCACAAGATCGGCCTCACTTGGAATTTTAAATCGTATTTCTTTGTCATCGAATCACGGAGGACTAAAATCGCACAACCGATATTAATGGGAAGTATTCGAGCGCGGCGTAATTAAAATATTCCTGTAAAGTTTAGTGATTTTTAGATGTTTATTTTATAAATTCTAGTTTTATACATTAACATTTAATAGAAAACATGTTTTCAATGCAATATAACATCATCCAAGTATTCATGATCGCTCGTTGCTATTAGCAACGCGATACATCGATATATTAAAAGACCTGTATTAAAGCGGTTCTCATAGTCATTAAGTAGACCGAAATACATGGATCAACAACGGTGGAGCTTCATGAGAGCAGAGTGTAACATAAGGACATTTAATTTTGACATACTACAGTAAACAATCCAACGCGGGTATTTTAATAAAACGTTACGCGTGTTCAGTGACGGAATATCGATAAATCTCGTCACGAACGAATGAACTTCAATCATTACCTACAGTCATATCACAGCTTTGACTATTTAATTCATTGAATTTTAATTAAAGCGGCTGAAATATGCTCCAGTGATATTTATTGAGAGGAAATGTAACAGACTTGTATTATGCAAAAAATCTCACATATTATATATTATTCATTAGCTGATATTATGTAAGTTGTGTTTTAGATAAAAATACAACTTTCCGGAAGAAATATAATAATAGAGATCATTCGACTAGTTCGAATATACTAATACTACTACTAAGTACCAACAGACGACTATAGATTCCTAAGAAGGTCTTTTTTAACCGACTTCAAAAAAAAGGAGGAGGTTATCAATTCGGCCGGTATATTTTTTTTTTTTTTTTTTTTTTTTTATGTATGTACACCGATTACTCCGAGGTTTCTGAACCGATTTACGTGATTCTTTTTTTGTTCGATGCGGGATGGTGTCGAATTGGTCCCATAAAAATTTTATTCGGCTAGGCCTAGTAGTTTTTATTTTATGAGCATTTTTGTCTGTACTCGATGACTTAATTTCAATGTAGCAAGTAACTTTGATTCACTTCCCGGTAACCGATTGAGCTGAAATTTTGTATACGAATGTAAATTGGATAGCGATGAAACATTATCATGACATGGAGCTGATCTGATGATGGAATCGGAAGGTGGCCATAGGAACTCAGTAATAATATATTGACTCAACTTTATCGAGTTTGGGCTCGTTTGATTCGTGTTGAAAAATACACTAAAAAGTATTAAATAAAAATAACTGCGTTAAAAACAACCGACTTCAAAAACGGAAAAGTAAGAAATAAAAAAGATTTGATATTATTAATTACTACATATTATTTAGAAGCTCGAAAACCATATTCCTGTATGTTCAGTTATCTTACAGGGAAAGTTATAGGTGGTCAGTGGCGATATTTTACGGCATGATATGGAATTTTAACAATTTCTGTATCTTATAATATCAAAATAATATAGATAAATAAAGAAAAAAACAATGAGCCGCAAAGATTTTATGAAAAAATTAAGCACATATTTGAAGGTGCCTTGGATGCAATTAACAGATTTGAAGGTGCCTTGGATGCAAATACCTACGACTTGAAGAGACTACGTGACAATATCCCAATTTTTTCAAAATATATGGTAGCAGAGTATCCATAATATGTTTACGATAATGCAGGACCAAAATAGTATCGATATTGCGGATTTTTTAACCGACTTCAAAAAAAAGGAGGAGGTTATCAATTCGGCCGGTATATTTTTTTTTTTTTTTTTTTTATGTATGTACACCGATTACTCCGAGGTTTCTGAACCGATTTACGTGATTCTTTTTTTGTTCGATGCGGGATGGTGTCGAATTGGTCCCATAAAAATTTTATTCGGCTAGGCCTAGTAGTTTTTATTTTATGAGCATTTTTGTCTATACTCGATGACTTAATTTCAATGTAGCAAGTAACTTTGATTCACTTCCCGGTAACCGATTGAGCTGAAATTTTGTATACGAATGTAAATTGGATAGCGATGAAACATTATCATGACATGGAGCTGATCTGATGATGGAATCGGAAGGTGGCCATAGGAACTCAGTAATAATATATTGACTCAACTTTATCGAGTTTGGGCTCGTTTGATTCGTGTTGAAAAATACACTAAAAAGTATTAAATAAAAATAACTGCGTTAAAAACAACCGACTTCAAAAACGGAAAAGTAAGAAATAAAAAAGATTTGATATTATTAATTACTACATATTATTTTTATGTGCTATTTATTAAATAGGTTTGAAGTCGGTGCCAAATACTAAGCACTTAGTATTAAGCCCATGCACCGACATCAAACCTTTTTAGTAAATAGCACATAAAAATAATATGTAGTAATTAATAATATCAAATCTTTTTTATTTCTTACTTTTCCGTTTTTGAAGTCGGTTGTTTTTAACGCAGTTATTTTTATTCAAATATTATTTGTTACATTCATTAAAATCAAGAACTACCAATGATAGAACTATTTGTTTTACATGAATAGATTTCTGTGTTCCATTACTACCGCGCGAAAATATCTGCTCGTTTGCTTCAAGAGACATTATAGAGAAAATAAAATACAATTCGACAATATTAATCGTATTTCACATCTTTATTTTCATACTTGCGCAAAAGTTAAATTATTCATAAAATAAAATAAGATTTATAAAATTTAATACAAATTAAATTACGTAATTATAATTACAACTTAACAAGCACTAATAATTTAAACAACACACAAATAAAGCCAGCGCTTTTTACTTAATACAATGACATTTTCCGCCAATTACCTACCTACCTACTGCATTCATTTATTTTCCGACGGACACTCCCCGCACGTCGCGTTGTTAGTAAATACGTTATGCTGTTATCCACACAAGGTGTAATTAAAAACAGAGCTACGTCGACTCATATCATAAAATAAATAAAAGAAGGCCTTACGATACCTACGCAGGTATTAATCCTTGTTAATACTTTCCAACAATATCGCATGTTTCACAGAAAATTAAAATCGAGTTCACGAGATACGGCATTACAAAAAGTACACTACCTTGATCCAGATAAAATGACAAAAGTGATCGGACCGTTGCGTGTACGCGTTTCATCGATTCAAAGTTACATTTTGGTATGATCATCATCATTGTTTGTAAGTTTATATCTCGTGACAACTCGACGCCGTGATGAGTACTTAATTATTAGTCTGCAGGAAAGAAAGTGGTCGTAACGTCCGCGTGGGAACACACAACCGGTTTAGTCGACCGCTCGTGCCTTCCTTCCACCAGCGCATTCAGAATTCCATGGTACCGTTCAAACAACTCATTCATTTCAACTTAGAGAACAGTTTCGGTGCTGAATACCGACATATATAGTGAAAGGGAAGCGGGGACGTCGATCGTAAGATGTGTAGAATCGGGTCAGCCTGCTTTTATATAGATATCGCAAACCTGTTTATATGCCCGTGGACTAATTTTAACGATGCCTATAATCCTTTCATTACATCGAGCTACTTCCTCCGCCCATATTCCAGTGCATAAAGGAAGATTTCTCTTTGAGTGTATAAGTCAATTACAGACACCCAAGCAACAGAGGAGAGCACTGAGCAGTCTAACATTTTAAAACGATTACAGCAATGTTTCGTTTATAACGAGGCAATTCCAATTTGTATTAATAAAAGTGAAAGTGCCGTATATAAATATGCATTTTATACATTTTAAAACACTTATTTATTCGCACCGACGTTATTGAATATTAAGCCAGGTAATTATAACGCAGTGAAACTTTACACTAATAACAGGACGAAGCCCGTGTTAGCTATTAGCTTATTCAATTATCTCTTAATGCCTTAGAAATCTTCACTTAACGCCACCGCTTTGCAGATAAACCGCGGCGTTCTGGGAGAGAATAAAAATGAAGAATTTAATCTCCTAGCGATCTCAATAGCGACTAAGCTAGGTTTCCGTACAAAAGTAAAGTGCGCCTTGATTAAATTATCGGACTCGGCTTCAGGGTTCTAGTAAATTAAAAATGAAAAAGAAATCCTTTCAATTCTATTTACTGTTCCCTGCTAATTAAAAGGTAGTCAATGCAAAAGGAAATGCTGAATGGAGGCGAGGTTTGTTTTGATGGCATAGAAATGTAAACGAGCGCGGACATGTCACGTGTTTCTAAAGGGGCCATCCATAAAGTACGTCACACGTAAAGAGGGGGGGAGGGGGTCGACAAAGTGTGACACGGTGTGACAAGGGGTGGGAGGGGTCCTAAGTTTCGTGACATCACATTTCAAAATCGAGAGGTACCTACTAATCGCATAATTTGAAATATAAATTAAACTAAAAAATATGTCCAACTCTATCTTTAGGGCAATACGGTTTAAATTGTTTTGTTGACAATTAATATATGACAATAATAAAAAAATAAACTAATGAATAACATTAGTTTATTAATTTAATAATTTTTCGATGTTTAATTGCAAAACATGTGACGTCACACTAGGGAGGGGGGGGTCTTAGTAATGTGACCACCTGTGACAAGGACGGGGGGGTGCTCAAAATCTCATGAAATTAGTGTGACGTACTTTATGGATGGCCCCAAATTATAAATATGACTTTGCTTATAAATTTAATATATACAATTAATATAACTGAAGTTAATAAATTTGGTACTGCATTCATTAATAGATAAACACTAATCATAAAAATGCAGCAAACTATTGAATTAATAAAGCCGTTGTTAATATATATCACCTACATATAATTAGTCATTATTAGCATCGTTATCATTGTGTGTCAAATCATAAAACAATAAGTTAATTCAGACACTGTTTAATATTCACTTATATTGAAAGAAAACAAATAGAAATTATGGCACACGATGACGCGAACAGACGGCAGTCGACTTCCATTGTTATGTTATAATAGGGTTACCGTATTTTCTAAATTAATATTCATCCATATCGGAATTAGCTCTGTGGTTTGTGCCGCGTTGTACGTTAAATTCATAAACTAAAAGCTACGGTCAATATCTATATTTTTAACGTAATATTATAATGAAAAAGCAACCGTGTAAGGTAATTTAACTAACAGTTTCGTACCTACTAAACAAGCCTTTTAATAGGAGATTATTTTATAAATTTTGAGAGAAACAAGAATTATCTTCCTGCTTTCGCTTCACCGCGGTATCGGCCAAACATGTCGTTACACATTATCGGAATAGTTAAGATAGGGAGGCCTATTGTTGCCGTATGCCAGTTCACATTACGAACGTAACAAAGTTCAAAGACCGACCACTACGGAACTACGTATTCATGAGGATTTAAGAGCGTTCACCAATTATTAAATCAAAACTAACGCTTCGCAAGTGAATTCCACAACTAAACTACTACGATAACTTTTACTCTCTACAGAACAAAGTTTTGCACTCGGAATAATTTAGTATGCGAGTTCTAGTGTGTTTTAGTTTGTACTGTATGTACAACGTACAGCCTACAACAATTGTATAGATATAACGAGTGGCAACCCTAGTTCCTGTGCCTATATGCGCGTTCAAGGCCGTAATGAGTTCTTGCTGATATGCATTAAGGTCGACGTGTATAAATCGCGACTAGCCAATACAATGCATTACATGCGATATAAAGATACTTATAAAATATTTTACTTCTTTAAAAGCGACGCGTCAATGTTTTTTCTTAATTTTAGGGTCATGTACGTAACACGAATTTACATGCAATATATTTTCCTTGAGAATATTAAACCGAATTTATTGGAAATATTTTAAGATGTTTACCAAAAAAGCTGTATTAATACTGGCATTGTTATAATAGTTTGTAGGCAGATCAAAGAATGCAATTGTGTGCTAATGCAGTCGAGAGAACTTCCGCCCCTATCTGTTCTACGAGAAGTTACAAGTATCTAGGTGTTCTAACAAAGAAAAACCATGATCTTGAATGTGTTTTGCATATTCACGCTAATACTAATGAATTAGAAAGTAAGCCTGTCTATCTGTTTATGTGTTTTCATGATAATACTCGAAAAGTACTTGAGTAGTCTAATGACAATGGGGGAGAATATATTTATTAAATCAAATTGTTAAAAAATCTCCAAATAAAGGATAAACGTTTTATCCAAATTATCTTGTAAATCTTTATGTTCGCGTGACCAATATCGCATGTAGCAATTACAAATAATTAATTATTGAATTACGCCTAGGTCTAGCACAGTTATACCGCGTATATAAATCTGAAAGTGGCGTGTGGGTGTTTATTGTATTTTAAACAATGGATGAAGACATCTGAGGCAAATGACGATATAAGAAAGTAACAGTTACAGACGGACGTACCAAAAGATAATTATATTAATATAACTATCATATAAGTTTGTAAGAATATATATAACTACTAGCTTACCACCCGCGGCTTCGCCCGCTTTCTCTAAAACGATTTGAGATTTAAGCTATCCTATCTCTCAAGTTGGATCGAACTGCACATGGTGTGCGAATTTTATTATAATCGGTTAAGTGGTTTAGGAGTCCATTGAGGACAAACATTGTGACACGAGATTTATATATATTAAGATTTGTTACTCTTTCACGTAAAAACAGCTGATTGGATATGTATAAAATTTATTTTAGATTATAGTCTGGAATTCTGGATCTTCTGGCTACTTTTTACCCAAGTACGTCGAGTGACAGCGCTGATTCCAGGAAGTATTTCTACATAGTTATTCTACATAGGATAACGTGGCAAGTAAATTCATTCAAAACGAAATAATTCATTCAACTGCAACTCGAGAATTATGTCGCCCTCATTCACATTGTCTTATCAGCGTTATCAGGGAAATGTTCCGATGTATCTGATACTGGTCTTAATATATTGACGGCTAATCGATTTTTGTGTATCCAGGAAAAAAATACCAACTGCGGGACTTGTAAAATTGCTATAATTTCGGAATTATAACAATAAAATGCGATACTTATGGCGTAGCTATTTGGCGTTAGTTTAATATTTTTAACCGACTTCAAAAAAAATGAGGAGGTTATGACCTGACAGAGGCGGCCGGTATGTTTTTTTTATGTATGTACACCGATTACTCCCGAGGTTTCTGAACCGATTTACGTGATTCTTTTTTTGTTCGATGCGGGATGGTGTCGAATTGGTCCCATAAAAATTTTATTCGGATAGGCCCAGTAGTTTTTATTTTATGGGCATTTTTGCAAGTGCAAGTTTGAAGTCGGTTGTTTTTAACGCAGTTATCACGTCTTGTTAATATTATAGTTTTAATATTATATCTAATATCATGTTTATCAAACTTGGTTTTAGATTTTACATTCTCAACTTAAATTTTTTCTAGGAATAATTAACAGATAAACAATGTATTGAAAATTATCAAAATTGTAAGCAAATAGGTTGATTTTTCATAGTTCTCGAAATAATTTTATGGGCAAAATGGAGTATGAAAATGAATGAAAAACATCATAAAGCTGATTAACTGAGATTTAAGACATTAAATGGTATCAGCATACAAAATAGGATAAAGTAGATAATGAATAAACAGATCATACATATTATTGCATAAAAAAAATCTATAGAATTTTCTTCTTATGCATATGAAAAACTTTTCATAGAAGAATTTAATTTGATAAATTATTAAATTGTTTTTCGATTATTATGAGACATATTCATGCATGCAAATATACAGTCGCTTTGCAGTTATAACAGTAGCAGGGCAATTGAAACACACTTCATACAGTCTACTGATTAGAACTATCTGAAAAATCGCAAGCAATTATAATGCATAAATTCTATAGAACAGTTCATGTGATACTCGAAATTTCAATCACACTTTTTCTTCTTTATTACTTTGTAAGAAGATGAAGATGTACTTTTCGGAACAATAAGAAATATTTTGTAACTATGCAATTTTGATTCGAAATTTTTGTGATACGTACATATTTTTAATATTTCAGTGAATTTAATAAAAGTGTATATTTTAACTGATTCCAACATTTGTAAAAATGTATTCGGTTCAATCTTTTTATGCAACCATAGAAACTTTCAAAATCAGAAATTAATACTTATTAAACAATCCTAAAATACAATCGTAAAATAAGTTATATCATTAATCAAACAAATAAATATGTATGAAGAAACTATTTGTTGAAAAATATAGTGCCTATCATAATAGTTCAACACTTATTTTTCAAGTAGAACATGTTTATATAAATAATTTGTTTGCGATACATTTCTAGTAGTTCCAAAGTTATGTAAAACAAAAATTATTTCTTATTGCATTTTAAATAGTGTATTATTAGTGATTTTAACAATTTTCAACAATAATATCCATTCAAACCTATACTCTTTTAAGATTCTGGCTTCTTATACAAATCTTTGTAATCCTTGAAAGAAATTATTTCTATTTCAGTTTATTAGTGGGATTTTAAACAAGGTTAAGAGAAAATACAAGGTTGTAAACAAGTAAATTACATTTTAGCTTATTACTTTAGCTCTGTGTAGTTACTGCCCAAATTTCACTTCAGTACCTACAAATTCTTTGTTTTATATTTTGTTTTATTGTTATTAAATTTTATTGTTACATTATTATTTCTTAAATAGCATACACACAATAGATGAATGTTAAATACGTGTTTTCCATGATAATTCATGAAATTACGAAAATGAAGAATACCCAAGGGTTATTGTTTCAAAAATCTCTCAAGTGGGAATATTCAGACAAATTCAACAAACAACAATGTGACTGAATTGTGATGTGTACAAACATACAGGTGACGAAGGATGTTTATGGTGTACACAATAACAAAGACATTTGGACACATCGCAAACTCTTCAATAGATAATGAGATTACTTCTCTATTTGCGTATTTGTGTAGGTGTATTTTTGTTCCCCTATACCTGTTTTGTTTATATAATTACTGTTGTTTTTCAACAAAGTGAGGAAAATTTTGGGAGAATTTTAATGAATAGAGCTTTTTCTTTACCCTTCATGTACAATTAATTAATGTTATTCTAAACAAATAATGTTTATTGTGTAGGCTGTTGCTACACATTAACTAATTGAGGAAAATGAAGAATTATATATTAAAAGGAATGTACATAGTACAATTTCACTCCCATACCTGAAATAATATTTCACATTATACAATTTTTTAGTCAAATACCTACCTATTTGGATAGACAGATACCTATTTGGATGGTCAGAATATTGTATATGGATTGATGGCTATAAAGCACATAATATATTTGTGCTTCATAGACATCTATCTCAATTAATTTTGTTGGAAATAATATCGAAAAATTATCTATGTAGTTTAGACTTGACTTTATTTTTAAAATACCATCATTTTATAATACCCAATTAGCTATAGTTATTATTTATTTTCTTGGTTTTTAGTTACTAATAAAGAAAATTAAAATTATTAATCATTAAGTACTTAAACTTAAAATAAGTAGGTACAAAACTGTAACTTTTGCCTTATTGCAAAAAAAAATAAAAAAATTATTATTAATTTTTATTTCTACACTGTGAATAGGGCTAATTTTAAACAAACTTTTGCTATGTCTTCTTATTAGACTAGGTTATTTGAGGAATAGATGACATTTTATAGTAATAGCAGTCATATACTACCTATTCAGTTTATGTTAACTATAAGTAACTAGTTTTAAAAGTTTGAAAACTTTATTCAAAAACAAGTTAAAAGTAGAAACTCTTCATTGAGTATAAAATAACTGAAATAGCATTAAGTTTTTGAACTTTTACGCGTTGTATATAACTTTAGTCCTAAGTAAAAAATACTGTTTTCGTATATCCTAAGATTATTTCGCCATTTAAAATTATTTAGCAAAGGGCAGTAAACTTATTTTTAATAAATCCTCTTTTCTGGAAAATGGACCGGTTCGGAATAAATCTATGGAGTGACTCACCACTGTGTTCTGTGAATATATTCGAACCAAGCATGCGGGGGTCTTTCGGCACCCGCGGCTTGTTTCGGGTCGAACGAATAGAAGCCCCGCTTGCTGTTCCACGCTCCTTCGCCTGCTGGGCCCCCATCCTGAAGTCGGAGAGCCGCCACCCTCACGGCCCCGATGCCGGTACGCGACCTATCGTCTTGTCACTCTAATTCAATAAGTCCATTAATAGCGCGATGTATTTTTTCCCCATTTTAAATAATAAGTCCTTTTAAAATTAAAAACTTAACACAATAGTTCAAATAAATTAATCATTAAACAAAATTAAATTATGACCACGCGTCCGACTCCGAACATATTCGAAAAAACATTACCGGAATTCGCTCAGACAAAAAACACAACCTCCGCCATTATGTGCAACTGACATGTTTGGTTTGACGTCGATTTTTGTCTCAGCATAATATCACTAGAGGCAGCACTGTGCCTATTTCTACTTTGTCTGTGAAGATTAGCACAGATAAAAAGTGAATAGACAAAATAGTCACGCGTCCGATCTTCAGTGTTGCGTGAGATTAATATATGATCTAATAAATATTTTACTTATCTATTTTGAGGAAACTTTAGTATATTGAATAATCACAACAATATATTAATTAATATGGAACCAAATAATTATTATATAAATGTTAAAATTACCAGTGCAAACTTAGCACCCCATCTATGGAATTTTGGGTCGAAAATGACCTTGATCGATAGGTCTCCGTTAGGTCCTATAAGGTCCCACAATTTTTTCGTTAGGTCCCCTTTAGTTTTTTTTTAATAATTTTTTTTTTTAATTTTAGGTATAAAAAAGTTACACTTTAGCACCCCATCCATAGCAAAATTGGCAAATTTTATCAAAATCGTATTCTTTACCGTTAGGTCCGTATAGGCTCATCATTGAAATTGTTGAATTATTTATTTTATTAAAATTATAAAATAATAAAAACCTGCGCATGCGCCTTAGAGCATTAAAGCATGCGCACATCATACATAAACAGCGCGAAATTTAAAATGGTATAGTTTCATTTATTAAATAAATCTATTGTTCTGAGAGTGCTTATTTATTAATATGTATATACACCATAGATTGACACTACTTAATACACTAATAGTTATTTTAATTCTAGGTTGAAAAGTAGGTTTTACATAATACTTAGTACATTATTTTGATAAAACTCGTAGGGTTCAGCCTGCGTTTGCAATGTAAGCGGAAAACATGTAATTTTTTACGACATCACATTAGAAACCTCAAAAATAACAGTACTTCTCCACTATTTAATGGATGTTATTATACATATAAACCTTCCTCTTGAATCACTCTATCTATTAAAAAAACCGCATCAAAATCCGTTGCGTAGTTTCAAAGATTTAAGCGTACAAAGGTCAAAGTGACATAGGGACAGAGAAAGCGACTTTGTTTTAACCTATGTAGTGATAGTGATAGAGTCCGGCTAACGAATGAAAAGGCGGCAAATTCAAAAAATCATCATATTATGGTAACTTAGGTTATAGTTGGAAATAAAGTTTTGATACTTTAATTTATTATTACGAGCTTTGTTTTTTTGAGAGATTAACAACATCTTCATCTATATAATATTATATATATGTAATCTGGTACAGTTATCTGATACAGATAAAAAAAGAACAGCTAGTGAAAGTAAGAAAAAACAAAATAAAATACAATTAAATTTTGTTTAATCAATATAATCATATTAAATCTAAAAGCCGCGTTCAGCCGCGAATAAAGAATAAGAATCACTATCATTATCTCTGACATCATTAACTCTTCCATGTCTGCAGTTATTCCATCTTGTTTTTTTTGTACTGCTCTTCAACATGAATAACCGTTTGGTCATAGAATAAATCTCGACGAGATACTGATTTTGTGTCTTTAAACATTTTGAACGGACAGATCGTTCAATTTTATATTGTTGCTTGAATAGTTTTTAACTGGATTACTGGTATCATCCATGCAAAATAATAATAATATTAAACAAATCATACCTACTTATAATAATGTGCAATGCAATCAAGATGAAAAGCATCAAAATATCAAGTCACACTTAACAATGCATTGAGATATTTCTCGTAAACACTCTTGTTTTTCCTTGAAAACTACATCTCTTTCAAATTGTTTCATTTTAAATTTATTAATCATAGTTTAAAGTTTTCGTCATGCTTTCAACTCAGTTTTCAAAAATATTTTTTTTTTTTTTTTAGAAATCACTAAAATCCTAAGCTAAAATCGCAGAAAAAAAATCACTTTGACAAGCTTTGACACATCAACAACTCAGGTTTTAATGACAGATAACTGTCAAGTGCTGCCAAATAAATTTTCGAAATAAAAAGCCAGTTTCATCTTTCGAACCAGACGTGACTAGTATAGACACAAGATTTATTTATTGATTTAAATTTAATAAATGAAACGATACCAATTTAAATTTCGCATTGTTTATGTATGATGTGCGCATGCCTTAATGCTCTAAGGCGCATGCGCAGGTTTCAATTATTTTATAACTAGTGGTCCGCCCCGTTTTCGCCCGTGGTACATATTTAGTATCCTATATCCTTCTCCTGGCTCTAAACTACCTCCCTGCCAATTTTCAGCTAAATCGGTTCAGCCGTTCTTGAGTTATAAGTGGAGTAACTAACACGACTTTCTTTTATTTAATATATAGATTTTAATAACTTAAATAATTTAACAATTTCAATGATGGGCCTCTACGGACCTAACGGTAAAGAATACGATTTTGATAAAATTCGCCAATTTTGCTATGGATTAAAATTCGCCAATTTTGCTATGGATGAAATTAAAAAAAAATTATTAAAAAAAAACTAAAGGGGACCTAACGAAAAAATTGTGGGACCTTATAGGACCTAACGGAGACCTATCGATTAAGGTCATTTTTGACCCAAAATTCTATGGATGGTGTGCTAAAGTTGCATTTTTTTATACCTAAAATTTAAAAAATTATTTAAAAAAAACTAAAGGGGACCTAACGAAAAAATTGTGGGACCTTAAAGGACCTAACGGGGACCTAACGATCAAGGTCATTTTCGACCCAAAATTCCATAGATGGGGTGCTAAGTTTGCACTGGTGTTAAAATTATTTAATGTCAAAAGAATCATTACAATACTGTGATAATTATTTCATTATTTGTAATGTCAAGTAATGTATTCATGTAGTTTTTTTTTGTCGCTATTTATTACGTATATAATTTATGCATATTTTCATTTTATTTAAACAATCGTGATGGATCTCTAAAATATAAAACTGGCCAGTCGTGGTAAGAAGCCAAAGCAAAAGCCCAAAATCGACGTGACTGGAAAAAGTTTACTCAGACCCTTTGCTCCCCGCGGAGTTATGGAACAATAATGATCAAGATGGATCTCAGAACTTTTAGTGATGCATTTTTCTAAAAAAAAATATTATTCCAATATAAATATATAATATATTATATTCTAGTATAACATTGATCTTGAATATAAACATTAATTATTAAAAATATTTGAATGCTATCCATATTGATGAAAATTACTGTATAATATTGCCTTGTAAAAAAAATTAAATAATATTATATGTATTTGTCTAAAAAGATCATTAAGTAATGGATGGAGTACGCTGGCAAATGTTCTAACTAAACTTTCTGCTGATTTTGGTTCGGGGAGGATAACTCACACTATGAAACACAATCACACATTCACAAAAATAATTATGTTATAATATGTGCGATGGAAGATAAGGTACTAAGTAAATAAATAAAACGCGTTATTTGACACCAATTTATTAGCAGATTTAAGACATAATAAGAATATTTTTTATATTAAATGAACTGAAAATGTAAATGGCAACTCTTATGACCTGTCCAAAATACTGTCAAGTGTCAAAGTCAAATGTGGTCAATAATTGTGTATATAAGTTTATAAAGTGTTTACGTGATTTCGCGGTAAAGATTAAAGTTTTAAAAACTTTAGACTACAGTCTTAAGTTTTAAACTTGATGCAGCTTTGTAAATTGAACAATCTCTAATATTAAATGGGTTAATATCCCTCTATATTAATAATTAATATAATAGTTTTAATATATAAATGAGCACGTTCAAACCGCAAGTATAGTAAGTTTGCGGTTAAAAAGTATTATCTGAGCAGGTAAAAAGACGTTAATTGTTGTCTAAAAAGATTCGTGTGCAATTTAAAGTAGCCATTTACATTTACATCATAAATCGGAGTCACATTCACGAAATACACAGATTACCTACAATGTCAATGAAAACAGATTCTACAATATACATTTGTGTCTCTTATCTATTACAATTAAATTTGTGTCATCATAAAAACAATGTAGGTACTTAATCACTAAAATTCCGTAAAATTAACAAATAATAACTCTTTTCTGTCAAAAACAACCAACTTAAATTAATTTCAAGACAAAACAATGTGGGTATAGTAAATATTCAACGAATTAGCTTTGTACTAATGTTAAAATCATTTAAAATTCAACAAATAATACCTACAACAAATAAAATTACCAACTGTCCTAAAATTACGTAAAACAATCCCTTCTAATCATCACTTCTCTATTATATGTGTTCCGTAGTGAGCATTTTATGCTTGGTTTATGTAGGTATATTTTGTGAATACTGATTTATTATTAAAAAGTACTTACCTTTATTTTTTAGAATGTGTTATTAACTGTGTTTTAGATTTCTTAAAATATTCTGTATTTATAATTTTCAATTTAAGAACTAAAATAATTTCGTTATCATTTTTCAAAAAAAAAAAAAAAAAATGAGTGATTTAATTCACACAGATATGTATGTTAAAACATGAATATTAAACTTATCTCACACATATATCACTATAAATCACAACTCACATTTGATATTATCATCGCTTCTTGGCCCCGCATCTTAAAAAATATACATAATTTAATAAGTAAGTAAACAAAACATTAAAAAACTAGAAGACATATACTTATTTATTAGAAAATAGCACTACATTATAGTATTTGTAATACCAATTAGTATATCAATAATATTCTTCTACAAGGGATAAGCAATACATTTTTATTCTTCCCACAATTTATATGATATTTATGATAATAATTTATGACTATTATATTACAAAAGTTAGAGCCAATTTCACATACTTGCTGATAAAGATAGTTCATACACAGATAGAATATGACAAGAAATTGTGTAACTGGCTATTAGTATAGCATAAATATATAAAATCTGACCTACACTATTTATGAATTAGATGAAGAAACAATTAACAAATTGGGAATGTATTCCATATCATAACAACATTTACACTCGAGGTACGAAGTCCTTAATTAATGACAATGTGAATTAATTTAATTAAGTACTCTCTACTTTATAACATTAAAAAGCTGCATTACTTTAAAAATGGCATGTTTCTCAAACAACTTATAGGAGGTTTTAAATCTAGGGCCCTCCATTAAAAAGTAAATTATTTATCATTTGGACATGGTAATTACTAATTAAGCAGTGAAGTATTTGTTATAATAAAATCTTTATGAAATCCTTGGCATATACACCATTTTATCTTAAATGTATATTATAAATATTAAAATTACCAGTGAATTATTTTATATTAAAACAGTATTTAATTTGATTCTGATAAAATACTAGACACGATAGAATTGTGAACTTACATAAATAATACTATCACTTTAATACTGCTTTTTCATTTATAATGTCCATTTACCTGTTTCCCAAATTAATGTTGCAAATAACACCGTTGAATAATTTATAATCTATAAAATAAAAATATCTTTGGCACCTACACTTTGGCTCTTATTTTTAGAGCTAAAAATATATATTTTTTTTAAATAAGTACATATTTAAATTAAATAATTTTGCAACATTACATAAATTGTGTAAAAGAAAAAACATTTTACCATTACACCGTCTAGTAATTATAAATATTAATTACTTATAATTTTCCACTACATTTCCAAACATATTTGAATATTTAGAATTAATCCTAGAATCATGAATATAGAATTAAGATTACAACATTCCGACACCAAAATCTCTTACATTAAACACTTAAATATTAAAAAGCTAAGTACATTAACAAGTACAAATAAACATTACCCTCCTTCGATCAGTTGGGTAAAAATATAATCATATTATCGAGTTTGAGCAAAACTAGGCTTTCCAGAATTAGATATCATTTCGGTACTAATTATTATCAACTACAATAATAAATAGGTAATTAATAGGATATATCTTAATTAGCTTGAAGCTTTCACAAAAATGACAAATCCAGAAAATTGCGAATCGGCAATCAAAGCACTACTTTATCTACGTGAATATATTCTACTCCATTAAGATGGCACAAAGACTTCACAGTAAATGTTTATTGGGTTCTAGCAGTGAAATGTATTCCAGTGCTTTAGAAATTCCAGTGCTCTAGAAATTCCAGTGTTCCAGAATTTCCAGCGTTCCAGAAATTCCAGTGCTCAGGAAATTCCAGTACTCCAGAATTTCCGAATGCTCTAGAAATTCCAGCACTCCAGAAGTTCCAGCAATCCAAGAATTCCAAGTGTTCCAGGCTCTTCCACCTGCTTATATCGTCTCGGACTTGGTGACTGGACTGGATGCACTGGAATCACTGCAGAGAGCCGTCCACTATGGCAATGGAGCCTCTTCGTAGAAATCGGGCTCGTCATCCTGCTCAATGTCCTTCTGTGCTCCGTCCAACTGGAATATTTGAGATCATTTTGTAATGATGTATTAAATTCTTTTATTTAATTTAAATCTTAAAACTTTTGTATAGTGAAATTCACGAAAATACTACTGCACCGATTACAATGAAATTTAGCACACATATAAATGGTAACTTGGATTAATTCATTCAAAACAACACTATCTAGTTTATCAATTAATCTATCATTACTAGATTCGTGCTCTATCTCTCAAAGATAGAACAGAAACATATTATTCTAAATTATCGTGATAAAAATTTAAAAATATTTTGGAAAAACATCTTCGAACAGTTCGAAAATGAAAAATTATGAAAATTTTTGTCTATAATCGATAGGTCTGTACGTATAAGTCGTATCTCGTGATCTTTTTTTTATACCGCTATTTAATATATGTCCTCATAGAACAGCGTTTACCTGGTCAGCTACAGTAATATACATACCTACTTATTATAATAATAAGCTTAATTATTAACTAACTCAAACAACAAAATAATATTTACCGCACGCAGTTGCAGCGGTGTAAACACATAAACCATGGACATCCTCAAGGGCACCATCATCACCAAGAAGAAGGGCAAGGCCAGCGAGAAACGAGACGACTTCACAGCGTACAGAATACAAATGCCGGCGATTTGGATCACGGTGTACAGGTGCATCTTTAGAGTTGGTACCTTGAATGAGAATAATATAATTAGACTAGATGTAAAAAAAATACATACGGTAGAATTGAGAACCTCCTCCATTTCAAAAAGAGAAACAGCGAGCATTAGCAAAATCAACTTCTACCTATATTTGGTAGAAGTATTCTACCGATTTCATTTTTTCATGAAAATGTCCCAAGATATCCAACACTAACTTTTAAAGTTATAAAATCATGTTATGTTTATTGTCCCAAAATTGATAGTATTCAAAATAACGGACACTGCTAGAAATAAACTAAGAAAATTTTAGACGAATAACATAATACAGAAGACAGGGAAGGTACAGTCATAAATTACGACAAATTTCTTAAAAAAATCTATTTAAAAATCACTTACCCGTCGAACATACGGTATTTGCGGATGGTGTTTCACCGGCTTCAGCAGCAAGATGCACCTATCCCAGAACTGTATTCCTCCCAGAGCTGATATACCCATATACAGGAACACGCCGAAGAGAACCGCCATTGGGACCATACGGAGCCAGCTAGAGGCCAACACGGATACACCCACGAGTATGGCCACGAGGAGACCGGTTAGACGTTGTTCTGGAAGCGAAAGAAATATTTTAAGTTTATGACAATGATGGATAGAAAAGATCGAACAATTTCTTAAACATTTTTTGAATGGATCTAGTCGATATTCAACTCAGTCGAAAGAAAAAATGCCATGTTTTCTCTTTATAACCTTACTTGAAATTGAGATAAATCTCGGTAAAACTAAAAATACCTACTCTATTTTCTAAGTCATCCAAATCCCACTCACAATCTAAGAGTTTGTTTAAACGCCCTAACCTCAGAAACTATACTGTTCCGATTTGCAAAATTCTTTAGGTATAGCTATAGATATAAGATAGCCCATTTATTGAGGAAGGCTATACAGGGTGTAATCGTTAAGTGTGCACAAGCGATTATTCCGTAACTATTGCAGATACCAAAAAACTTTAAACTGATATCGAAAGTACTTAACCTAATGAGTAAAATGGCCATAATAAATTTTTAAAAATAAAACGAGAAATATCCAAAAATGTTAAATTAAACGCTCCCATACATTTAATTTCCCATACATTTTGTATTCATAGCAGATTTTCGAAGTGATGTCCTCGTTGTGCAATACAATAAGGAGCTCTATTTACAGTTTCTAAATGAACTTCCCTTCAAATTTGCGAAGTAATTAAAGCAGAAAACCAAAAAAAGAAAGAAAAAGCTAAAATCTTTCATATTAAATGTACTAAGTTGATACAAAAGTAATGATAATTGGGTATTTCCTGTGCACATAAAAATATAAAACAAATGTTTTTTGCTTGCTCATGTATTCACTAAGTAATCACAAAAAAATCATATCAAAAGGCCACGTTTCCAATTATTTACATTAATTTGAATGTAAACCGTGCGTGCCAGAAAGTTTCCCAACGAAAAGAAGAAACAACGATTCGACATTTAGAGGGTAAATTTCTAAATTTTTAATGATATCAGGATAATTTTTTGTCACGTTTTGTGATCATGGACGTTACCCGAGTTCACCATGTTTATGCTGAAACTAAAAAACAATCAATGTCCTGGATGCGAGCTTACAAAGTGACGATGAAGAAATTCAAAGTGAAAATCAGTAGGTTAGATTAAAGCGGTAGTTTTTTGGGACGCTGAAAAAATAATTATGGTGGAATATTTTAAAAAGGTAGCCACTTTATTGAGATCTTACTAAACAGACCAAATTAAAAGATTGCGGTAGGTTAGTAAGGAAAAGAGACATGGCAAACTGCGGACCTGAACGCTGTTTCACCAAGACAACGCACCAGATCACAAAGCGTCAGTATCGCAGCTGCCATTCAAAAATCGGCATTCCAAATGCTTGAACACCTACCCTATTTTTTAGATCTAGCTCCTATTTACTTTTATCTCTTTCCTCGGCATAAGAAACACTTTCTTAGCAATAAATTATTTTAAGACGACAGCGAAGTGATGGCCGTGTGGAGGGGTTTTTGTGGATGAAGTCAAAGTTTTTTTTTTTTAAGTTTAGGAAAAAAAATATTGAAGTATATTTTCTAGTTAGAAGACTTATCTAGAGAACTACATAATTATTATAACTGTAATGAACTTGTTTAATATTGATTATCATTACTTTTGGATCAACCCATGTACATGGGATATTCGTATCTCATACTAAATGTATGGGAGGGTTTCAAGTTAATTTTTTAGATATTTCTCGTTTTATTTTTAAAAATTTATTATGGCCATTTTACTCATTAGGTTAAATACTTTCGATATCAGTTTAAAGTTTTTTGATATCTGTAATAGTTACGGAATAATCGCCTGTGCACACTTAACGATTACACCCTGTATATTATTACGCTAAGACCAACAGGAGCGGAGCCATGCGGGTGAAACCACGAAGCGCAGCTAGTACTTAATAAATTGTGTTTTAAACTCGTTATAAAACAGGTGTTAAACCCGTCAAAACTCACCCTTAACCTCCACAATATGGGGTTTATCACCCGGCGCGTGTGTAGTGGACATCACAGTGAGCGCAGACACGTGACTCACAGACCGCACAGTGGCCACACACTGCCAGGGAGCGCCGAACATTCCGCACACAGCGTTCACTAGCGACATCACCACTATGTCCATGTGGAACCCACTGCCCTTTTTCAGACGACGTTCTGGCTTGTCGATGATCAGCCTGGAGAGAAATTGGTATAAAAGGCATTGTGAATTGACGCTTTTTGCTCTCAAATCGAGTTGGATTTCACTCTTTTTTTATTATCAGAAACAAAACAGACTTACGTGTACAGTTAACGTGTACAGTTGTGAAAAAAAAAAACTGAGATTTATAGTAATGTTCGTTAAATCGAGCTGTTGAATTTCCATCCTCAAATCGAGCTGAGGCTGGATTTTCAGAGTCAATTTTAAGTTTAATATTGTGTTGATACAAATAGACTGTAAAGCATTGCGCATACGCAGGTTACATCTGTGTAGTCAAAAGTTGCTACAAAAATGTAACTCGCATGTGTTTTTTTACAGAGATATAATATGAATTGACAGATATTTACATAGTTATAAGTTATAACATTTTTAAATAAATATTTTTAAATAAATGGGGATAAAATCACAGTTTTATAAAACATTGCTGAGCCATTCAAAATCGCTGTGCAAGAACGTTCGCTGAGCATTTCAAACCTAACCATGAGTACTCATGTCAATCGGTAAAGGGTTCTTACTCAGCAATATGTGTCTCCATGAAGACAATGATGTAGACCATGAGCGCTGGTAAAGCCATGGCGAATGCTGCCCACACGGGGATGGTCTCTAAGCCAGGGTTGAGGGGAACCAGCCAAGAGCGATCTGCTGTTGGGCTCAGACCATCAGGGACCTTGAGCTTCTCAGTCCAAACTGGCACGAAGGCGGATACTCCCACCATGAATACGATGGCGATGGGTACACCGAAGTCGCCGAGGGCACGGCGAGCCTGGAACGTAATTGATAATTATTTAAAAAAAAAACCTTTGTGTTTATATGAATATGAATAATGAATTTGTATGAAATAACAGATTTGAAAGTATGACTATAGGATATCGTTAATCATTACAATGATCAATGTTTCAGTAGTAGATATAGGTAGTTAAATTTTCTATCCGCCTCTTATTTTTTTTTTTTAATAATATTCGATCCTTTATTTTACTCATAACAATAACACCAAATACGACTATACAACGACCATAAAACGAACCGAATATATAAAATATAACCGAAAATCGAAATATAACCGAATATGTTAACTATATACCTTAGTTACAAATTTATCTACACATTTTTCTACATTGACTTACTGAAGAAAAACAAGATACTCACGCTGCGTCCCAAGAACTTCCCGTTACGGAAGATACGGAGGTAGTACGCGATGATGAAGGTGCTTAACGTTAGCATGGTGCAGAACAACGCTGTGTTTGGTTGTGGTGGCATAACGCCTGGTATTGGTGGTACGGTAGTGACGTTGCTCGTCATGTTGCCTGTAATTTGTTTTTTATTTTTTATATATTTTATAAAGGTAAATTTTCTTGTAAAGCTTATACCAGAAGTGAAAAATTCTGGAAAGGAACAGTTTTGGTAATAGAAGTCGTTATGGAGCTTGAAATTTTTTATTACAGGAGTAAAAATATCTGGGAAGTTAATAGTTTTTGGAAGTGAGGCTTTTTTCGAGTCAAGTAAGTGCTGTTGATCTTTAGAAACTTGTTAAAAGTGTACCACATTTTGATCTAAAGATTTGAATTTGATTAATTTTAGTTTGAAATGTATTTACTACAAATCATCAACTTCGCTCGTAAATGCAAATCTATACGTACAAAATTTTATTACCTCAATATTATAACGTTTAACACGTAACCAATGAAGAAACAATAAAATAACACGATTCAAATAAAACATCATCTCACCTGTACCAGTTCCATTCAAAATCGGCAGTCCAGTGGTGATATTTTCGTGCTTATGGCAATAGTCGTAGCCGAGCGGATGCATCCGGTACAAGTTGATCAGATTCGTGATCGGCTCCGAGATGAAAATCAGCGAAATGAGGAACGCGAATATATCCTCCGTGAACCTGTTGGTGTGTTATAGTATAAATCTCTATATATAAAAATGAATCCCTATTTCCCTTGGTCACGGCATCACGCGTCGGTCCACCCGACCGATTTCAATAATTCTTTTTTTTATAATATTCCTTGAAGCATAGGATAGTTCATAAATAAAGAAAACAAACACGTACCACGGGCTAAGCCAGGGTGGAACGCTAGTTAGTTAAAAGTTTAATTAACTAGCTAAGTAAGAAATTGGAACTTAGAAGTACAAGTTATGTTGTCGTTTATTTGTACTAGATGGCGCTGTTACAAAAGAGCTGCTCTAAAAGTTTATAAAGTAGTGAAAGAATCATCAAAACATACCTATTACATTTTAGCGAAACTAATTTGTTAGAAACTGGGTTTTTTAGTGACTCTTTATTTAATACATTTTGTTTTCTCTCAAAATAAACATTGATATTGTCCAGCAATATCAGTGCTAGATGGCGCTACTGATAGCAAAATTGTTTTAAAAGTAATGTAATAATGGGTATAAGGAAAATATTGCTATGCTGATTCTTTTTTATTACTTTTGCGGATATTTTTATGAAGAAGGTATTTATATCACTAATTTCGAGGAACCAGTTCACCTTGTTTTGATCGTTAATTATTTGCAAGAAATCGGTTTTACAGTGATAATATAACATCATACAGTTTTAAACTTTAATGTAAATAAACATTTCTTACAATGTAAAACGTTTAGGGCCACTTTCTCCCTTCACTGATTGTTTAACAAAATATAATAATAGATTACGAACGTTGCTCATAGTTGACATTAAGCGTGTTTAAGCTTTTCTGAATCGCGCTAAAACTCGTCCTTAAATAATATCTAATAATAATTAGTCACAAGTCACAACCCTCAGCGGCTAGAAGGCAAAAGCTGACTGGTTCCGAAGAAGCAGTGGTCCAGTAGCGCTAGTTATCATTATTGGCTGACCAGCCACAAACAAGGGTGAAATAGATAACACCAACGCTTGTGAGTAGGTACTTACCTATTTTTTTTTTAAATATCAACTTACCGGCTAATCTTCTTAACCGCCACGCTGCCTTCCAACGACGCAACAAGCAGAGCGATCACGATCATCCACAGTCCACAATACATCCTTGCGGCCAGGAAGTCAAACCCGTATGAATGACAGAAGCTAGCGAGAGATTCGTCAAGAAGCAGTAAGGGTCCAGTAGCGCCAGTTATCATCATTGGCTGTCCAGCTACAAGGGCGAAGAATACGCCACCGACACTCGTGAATACCTAAGGTAGTGAGCATTTATATGAGAAATTGTTCATACATTGAACAATTTCTCATAGGTAGGTATAGTCAGAAATTGCAATTTGGCAAAAATTACATTTGCATTCTCCAACCGTTTTATTTCCATTATTTTGTGTCAAATAATGAGAATTTGAATATTTAAGTTGAAAAAGATGACATTTTTTTCAGGAGTAACATATTGCTGAATAAATGCATCAGAATTACATTTTTGGAGAAAGCATTGGTAACATAAAGTAAGCTTATAATAATCTTGAGTTATAAAGAAAATCGAAAAAACTATATATAATATATATTATATAATATATATTTAGTTAAAGATATATAAGAGGCTTGATCCCACAGACAAAATGCATGTGCAGTTTTGTGGGACTTAGACTTAAGTTATTTTTAATATTTTGTTATAATAATTTCAATAAAATAAAAATAACAGAATTTTGGCAGTGTAAACAGCTGGTGATAATATCGATCAATCTTAAGTGTCAAAGAGAAAACTATCCATATCATAGTACCCAAAACATTGAATCTGTTAAACCGTTTTTAAAATTTGTTTTGGTTGATAAACTAAGGATACTTCTGCTTTTTAACCGACTTCAAAAAAAAGGAGGAGGTTATCAATTCGGCCGGTATATTTTTTTTTTTTTATGTATGTACACCGATTACTCCGAGGTTTCTGAACCGATTTACGTGATTCTTTTTTTGTTCGATGCGGGATGGTGTCGAATTGGTCCAATAAAATTTTTATTCGGATAGGCCCAGTAGTTTTTATTATATGAGCATTTTTGTCTGTAGGTATTTGTAAATTTTGCAAGTTTGAAGTCGGTTGTTTTTAACGCAGTTATCACTTGTTTACACTTTATATAATGGTCATTTTTGAAAGCTGCTTTGGACTTCCATAGAAGGCATTTTGCTAAAAATGTTATGTTTCGGTTATCAATTTATAGAAACTACTGTTTCTTTATTTAACACCTTATCTATCAAACAATTTTGTTGGTTCATTTCGACTCACCTAGTTGGCATTTTTGAAAAAAAAATAAGCTTTTAAATCTGTTTAGATAAGCGGGTACTGATGAGTGCGATCTATGTCTTTTTATTTAAAAAGAAGTAGGTTATCGATCTTTCATTTAGATTAAATCTAAAAACGTTATCCATTTATCATAATTAAAACACAGAATAACAGATTTATAACTACGATACATATTATGTAGCTATAATTATGAAAAGAAGGAAATGTGTTTGATAGCTGATCATAAAGTATTATTATCAATTATTGATATCTTCCAATTCGTATCAAGCGAAAACAGTATAAGTCAGCATTTTCCACACACTATCTTAACTAGGGTATCGATAAAGTTAACATTATGTAATTGATATTATATTATTTTATACGTTTCACGTACCAATGTTTCGGAAATTCCAATTGTCCTGTAAGTCTTTTCAGCGAGTAATCCTCCAAAAGTGATGGCCGATGATAAAGCAGCGAAATACATGAAAATTGTCGCCGCAGCACATTGTCCGTTCAGAGCGTCCCGGAAATCCGATAGATAGTGAGGATATCGTCTCTTCATGTCTCTGATTACACCTAGAGGATAATAATACATTTTAATAAACATTGAAAATGGACGACGTGCGGTGCAGTGCATCAGGCAGTGTTTTTCTAACAAATCATTTAAAAACTTACCTCCAAATAGACGGCCAGTTTTTGAAAGTGGATCGTCTGGTTCTTTATCCGGTGGGCCACCGCTTTCAGCGACCAACAGCGCTTTCTTCTCATCCATAATGGGTGTCGCATCTTTAGTCGCTGCACGTTTTCGCTCCAGGGCATCGCGTTTGCGGCGACGAATCATCTCGCTTTTGGCGCGCAATTCCTCAAAGGGCAGTAACGCTTGTCTTTCCCAATCTCCTGGAGGTAGCACTATTGAGTCGTCCAAGAATTCGTTAATGGCTGAAAGCAGTTCTCGACGATCGTCAGCCTTGTACGCGATCGAGTGGAACGATGGGTTCGACATGAGCGTGGAAATGGAGCGACCCACTTCATGGTAATCGAGATCTGCTGTTGTGGGTCCCAGGAGGATGAACATGAAGCGCACTGGAATTGGCACCTCTGTGATTGAGGGCATTTGAATGCCTTGTGCGAGTCGGACGAAGGCTATGGTGGGTTGGTCCAGGAAACCCACAGCACCGACGAGGACGGTTGTGGCTTCAGCGCCATCTGGTATTCTTTTCATGATGGAGTCATTGTGTGTGCGTCGCACATCTTCCTGTGAGCCCACTGTACCGGTGGCGAGGTACTCCACTTCGCGGGCATCAAGCCCGGCGGCTGAGGACTTCTTCCGCGCATCTGTTCTGTCTGACGGTATCTGAGCGGAGCTCTGACGCCGTTTCTGATCGGCAAGATTCTGGAAACGGTTTATAATACATAAGTTACTAGCGAATACGGTGTGTTGCCAAACAAAGCTACTGTAGAACAACGTTCAGTGGTTGCATTGATTGTCGTTTTTCAAACTAACTCTAAAAACAAATCGTATAATAACACCAACTCTAAAACAATGAAACTATTTATAATGACGTCAAAAGCAAACACATCCAATACATTGGCGTTTGTACCGATCATTCCACATGATCTTCATATACTTTTCATCGTGAATCTTATTAGACACTAAAAATCGTATGCATTCAAAATAACATCTTATTGAAATAATCTCGAAGCGACTACATGATTGATGTTAGGTCATTCATTTCACACGGGATCGTATTTTCGACTCGTCATAAAGACGAGTTTATTTTTGAAAATAATGAACGGTGACATACAAAATAAAAAACATCGATGAGCTGCGCTAATGGGAGATAAAAAACAACTAATGTTGGCACTCTACCGCTGGCGGGCGTTAACTAAAAACGAGAAAAACACCACCACAATCGACGTGTTTACAAACATGGCGCAAATACCACATAAAATTGAATATCATTGAATGCAGAAAATAATGAGAGATTTAATGAACGCACGCCAGCGTGGAACAATAGCATGAGCACTACTAGGGTAGGGTACAAAGGGCGCACAGGGGTGTTCCGTACGAGGAGGTGGGCGCTGTGCCGCCTGCAGGAGCCCGTGGTGGAGCAGAGCGAGCACCGAATGCGATGCCCGCCCGCCGGCGCCACCTCGTCTAGCCACAGCGACTGAACACCATGGATAAGTGAGCATTGCTTTTCATTGGTACTTGTTACTTATCATATATGTGATTACCTATTGCAAATGTGATATGGGCCTTCTACACAATAGGTGTTAGAGCGGCCGTATACGGGCGGCTCGAGCAGTTAACGGCTGAGCAACGTAAACGGACTGCTCGAACGGTCCGTCGTTGACTGCTCGAGCTATCGCTACAAACCGCGCAGTTGACGGCTCGAATCGGTCGCGACTGAATTTCTTAGGCCAACGCTGCCCATTGTGTAGAGGGTCCAATAGATTTATTCTTCGACATGAGCTTTTCATGTTGTACTGACTGTGGTCTAATGTCAATGTTATATGCGATTGAGGTTTCGTGTTTTAAACCATTTTGTCATGACCTTCTTTTCATGCAGTACCGTGGTTTATAACCAATGTCAAATGTGGTGGATGTTTCGAATTGATGTCGTCAATGAAAACCATTATAACATGAGCTTTTTCATCATGTTGTAATGTGGTCTAATATCAATATTAAATAAATGTGATTTGTTGATGTTGCGTGTTTGAACCATGTTGACATAATTTCTTCGTGTTGCGTCGTGTGTTTCGTATTTGTGACCATAAGGTGTGGATACATTCTTTAAAGAAACAAATTCATGGCTCTTCTTGATTGAGATTTAAAATGCTTGAGGTTGGGAGGATAGATAATCAATGCAGTTACTGCTGTTTTGCATTAACTTTTGAATTGATAATTCATAAGCATTCATAGGAATAGTGAAGATTACTCATAAATAAATATTGTTGTGTAGCACGACGTATATAAAGTTGTCATACACAGTAAAACTTAAAAAAATAAAATATGAAGTGATGAGGATATCCAAAAGGAAACAATCGTTACACAAGATTTAGAGGATTATTCTGCTACATAACAAGGGCTTCCTATGATAACCTTGAAACATTGTTTCTACAAAAAAATAGTCTACACGAGACGTAATACCCTAATCTTTGATATCGTAAACTTGTCAAAAAGTCGATAACGTCGATAATTTATCATTATTTTTCACACACCTTGTAAATAGTATTATTTTGGCGTTTTAGACATAAAATTACAATGTTTTATCGCGTTTAATGTGCAAAAGTATTGTGATAACAATACACCATGGTGATAAGACGTCACCATAGGGAGATACCACTAACTTCCCTAAACAAGAACAAAATTTAAACGTAATAATATTACTATCTTGTAAAAAGGCAAAATCTATTTCGATAACTATTTTTCAATGAAATATTTTATATCTGATTTAAAAATCATGTTTTCAGTGACCTACAGATATAAAACTATCATAGTAAAGAGGATCTATAAATCTATATATTACCTGTAAACTGGTGTAAGAGGAATGTTTGCGGGCACTTATAGAGAACCTGAACCTTTCGTCGTGTACGTGCTTGTGACGTAGCAGCAGAGAGCGCATAACCACTGGCTTGTCGTCTTCTTCTATCAACCCTTCTGTGACCATGCTCTCCACCACCCTGGGGAAATATTCAATAATTTACTTTTCGAAATTTTCTGCTTTATTATTTGACTTACAATTATGCCATTTTCAGATTTCTCTGCGCTATAATATCAGTTTGAATTTACTTCAGGTCAAAAATGTTTTAAGAAAATTGCATTCATCAGTCACATTTTGAGACTTCACAAGTATACCTTTGTCTTTACCTACATCTAAAATCTATTCATTGATTCTCAATGAATAGATTGAGAGATGAATAGATTCTCATTGATCTATCAATTTGATTTGGGTTCGTATATTTCATGTCATCCCTCCTTACCTATAAGCGACTCCAGGCAGATCCTTCTCCTCCAGGTCCAGAAGCACCACTCCCGTCTCCAGGCATCGTCTCAAGTTGAGCAACGAGTGGAAGGACAGCGAGGCCACGTGCGGCTTGCCCCAGCGGGCCGAGCCCTCCTCCACGTCCTCCTCGTACTTGATCCACCGAGCGGTCTCCTTCCACTCGGCGTCCCCATCCTCAGTCGCCAACAACTCGTCCAGTTGCACGAACACCTGCATAACAGACATATCGAACGGTACTGCCAAATTACTTCCTCAAATACCTTTTATAAAACGGCACATATCTCGTGATTTTAAAAATTTATCACCACCTATCGCTACCTGTTGATATGGCAAGAATGTTCAGCCTATCGAATTCACAATGTTAGATAATACGACGCAACCGCTGTGAATTATTTCCTAATTCCTTACCGCGTGCGGGCTGTGGTCGTACATTTTCTTATACGCAGAGTCTGCCAGGAACGCGTGGACCTTGTCGCCGCCATCTCTCCTGCTGAGGTGCACTGTTGTAGGCTGTTGGACAAATTATTTCGTTCAATGCCGCGTTGGAATAAATTCTACCTGAAGTAGAGTACCAAATATTTGCAGAGCATTATTATCACGCGTGTACGTGACAAGATTCATCCAGGGAGGTTTAAGCCCGCCGCTTCCCTGGCCTCGTGTGAATAAATAGCTACAACGCAAAGAAAGAAAAGGTTTTTTTTTCCAGAAATCTCTTCTGACCTTAACCTGTTTTACTTTCTTATAATATCAATTATGGTTTTGACATTTCTTTTCAGGTCCTTTCTTTTCAGGTTTCAGGTAATTTATTAACTTTGAAGTCAATTTCAATTAATTTACGGTTCAATTATATATTCAATTTAATACCCTAATAACATTCAATCGCAAGCATCCCTACAAGGAGCTTAAATAATTGCCAATAGGCTTAGGTACTCACCCTTGGCATCACCTTATGCCGTCGCATACCCCTCGGGTCGTCACTGCGATGGCTCCGCAAGTCATCCTGGTCTGCTTCTGGTAGCGTTTCCTCAGTTGGCACAGTTGACACGCGCCGCTCGCCCGTCGGGAAGCCCAGCAAGGGCACCCCCCTCCCCCCCTCTTGTAGCGAGAACTTACGCGATTTGTGCGGGTGTAAGTGACGGCTGTGTGAAAATAATGTAGTATGTATTAAAATTAGATTTTGGTAGACGAGTTTCAAGTAATGATATGCCAAAAAAAGTGTATAAAATAAATAAGTGATGCTAGGATTAAACGTAAGATTCATAAGGTATCGAAGCTATACTACTCCCTTCATGCAATACCAAGCAATAGTATAGATAATAAATGGTATTATAATATTTAAACAATTTCGAAATTAGCAACAAAAAGTATATTTTTAAACAAATTGTAGGTATAAATAAAGGTGATCCAGTCCAAGGCAATAATATCCTCCAGCTGAGAGCAAATGGGTATCGCCCACGGGAGTTGATACGGAAATCGCAATTGTTTACTTCATTAACTAAATGAAATGTATAAACAGTATTCTAGAGCATTCGAAAAAATTCAACGCTCAATATTTGCTTTGTGTTCGCTTTTGGAAAAGAGTTTGTGAATAATTTATTCACATTGAACGCAGTTACCACTTTGTCGGCGTTATAATGAGATAGTTACTTAGTACAAAATGAAATAAAGTCGTAAAGAAATGTAGGAAATATAAAATGGTTCTTATCAGTGGCGTAGCTATCATATGGCCAGGTGGTGCAGTGCACCAGGGCCCCGGAGCTCAGGGGGCCCTCAAACCTCAGCTTTGAAAAAAAAAAATTAATATATTTTGGATCAGCGATAAGCTCACGTGCTTGACGGTAGTGAGACCAATTCCGCACATCCATCCATCTGGCACCAAATTTCTGCTAGAACTCATTTGCTAAAAAAAATTCCGATGACAAAATATGTATTCGATACCGGTTGCAGCACAACGGTAACCGTATAATCTATGATAGCTCTCAACATGATCGACAACAAAAAATAACAACGTTATTCTGAAGTCAAATTCAAATTGACAAATGAGCTACTTCACGGAAAAAAAAAACAGTTAAATATCGCAGTGTAAACTGCTTAAACAACGGGGTACCCTGTGGGGTACCCACTTCATTTTACAGTGGAACAGAGAATTTTCCTGTCCAAACTGAGATTTTAACAGTTACACTGGATTGTTTACAGTTCGATACACTAAATTCATCAATGTTTCCAGTAAAATAGTGTTAAACTGTCAAAATTAGATGACATCTCCGATTTTCATACTGTTCGCAGCTGCAACGGTTACAGTGTTACAGTATAATTGACTACCCTCTCAAACACCAACGGCCTGTGATCAGTTTCAGAAGAAATATTGCGATATAATTGGACCCAATTTCTCGCTCTAATTTCTTAATGTATATCATCTGATTCTCCCTCAATTGATGGAGACGTGGTCAATTCGCCAGCTTTGCAAAGAAATTATAACAAAATTTGGCGTGTGACCTTACGGAAGTGTATACAGCGATGCTTACTTCCGCGGCAGCAGAAAGATCTTTCAGTAAACTGAAGATTATAAAAATTATTTAAGAAACAGCATATTTTGACCAGATCGCCTCCGACATTTATCGTTAATTATTGCAATAGAAAATGAGGCGGCATCAAACTTGGATTTGAGTGAAATTATAGACGAATTCGCAAAAATTAAAGCGAGCAAGAGATTGTGAATTGGGCGGGGAATTCTGTTAAAAATCGTTTTTTCCATTAATTAATCACATCTGTATAATAAATATTCTATATTGTCATGTGCGTCGTTGTTTATTTATTCCCTTTTTCTTCTATTAAACCTTCTATTAAACACATGGAGAGTCTAATAGAGACGACGTATGGATTTAGCCTAACTACTAGAGATAAGTTCACTTACTGTTTTCTATTCTTATTCTTATCAATAATTTTGAAGGCAAATATACGTTCAAACTACGCGGAAAGAGGGGAGGAGGAGGGCCCGATTCTTTCCCTATGCACCAGGGCCCTTGTCCCCCTAGCTACGCCACTGGTTCTTATAAATCGATAACATCATACTTGGAAATAGTTCACTTAAATGTTAAATCTATACAATTTTCTATGATTGAAGCATGTATAATGTACATGTCGTGGCCAAATCGTACATTTGCTCATTTCATGAAATTGCCAACATAGTTTGATCATATCGTTAAATCGTCAACGTTTCACGGTTTGGTCATCGACATTTGGCCAGATCGTATAAAATATCTTAGAGAGTCCATAAAACATTAAAAAATTCAGAATATTTTAAGTACTTGTTTATTGTCATTTAAGTTAGTGCAGCGGTAGCGCCGGCGAATACCAGAAGCGAATGGTTTTTTCAATAGAAAACAGTTAGGTAAGGTTAGGTTAGACTTTAATAAACAACGCACGAGCCGAGCGAGCAAAGGGAGCGTGCCGCGGCAGCGGCCGGCGAGTGCCAGAAGCGAATCGCTTTTTAAAATAGAAACAAAAATGGTCGCATTTCGTGAAACGGCCATCCACGATTGGCCAGATCGACGATCTGGCCAAATTTGGATGACCAAATCGTGAAACGTCGACGATTTAACGATCTGGCCAAACTAAATTGGCCATTTCATGAAATGAGCATTTGCTCATCTACGATATGGCCACGACATATATATCACAAGATACATATCTACCATATCAACTAATACGTAAAAAATATTTACAAAAAATTTGGAATGTGAAAAAAACACTAAGCTTTTAACAACTTATTCGGTGTTAGAAAAAACGTACCCACGACCAGACAGGTTATTTTTTATACCAAACATACACTTGGAGCCATATTTTGTTTAAACTGTTATTCAATAATAATTTCTTCTTAATGATAGTTTGTGCTATTTCAATCGTTGAATATTATTTATAATCCTTTTCTATATTATAATACAATTTTGTAAAATCAACCACACAGCGGTTTATTTGGGATAAATACAATAACATTAAAATTGATATTCCATTAGTCACGCATCACTATAATTAAGTATTGAACAGTCGAACTAATGTTACGTTAAATTATGCTAAATCCTAGTGTTTTAATATAAAATCAGTTTATTTCACAATAACATCAATGTTTTCGTAAAATAAATAATAATATTAGAAACATAAAACAATGGTCGCCGACTCAACCGCATGACGAATGTGTGAAATAAACATTTTTGGCTCTTCTTTTTGGCGCTCAATCAAAATATGTTACGCTTTTTAGACAATACAAAAAATGTGATGGAAAAATATCAATAATTTATTTAGCGTTGTACTTATTTGTGAAATATAAGTGGATTATCAAAAAAGCTTTCGGCATTATTATGGCATTGAAGATTTTTTTCTTAGATGTGACCTTTAACTCTATTTTCTAATACATTATTCAGAAAGCTCTGACAGCACGCAAAAAATCTGGCCCTTGAAACGTTATGATGTAGGTTGAGTCTATTTATTACTGATATTAATACTTTTTTTTTTCATGTACCTAATTGCTTATTTTGTCCAATAACATCAAAGATTCGAATGAGACATTTATCTCCAATTAATTGAATATTCGTAAAAAAAACATTTTCCTCCAATTCAAGGAATCTAAAGAATCGGAAAATCGTTATATTTGTCGTACGCCGTGAACTTGAACCTGACCGACATTTGGAGCGAAGTTCAGGGAATTTGGGGCGTTTCGTTCAGCCACAAGTGGCCGCGCTACAAGTGAGAAACACAACTTTATATTGCTTGTTATTTACAACTAAATAATATATGATATTTAAAGCAATTTAGTTATCTGTATCTGTATAAACTGTGTAAATAGACGTAAGCTGGAAGAGACTATTCTCCACAACACAGGGAATCCTAGTGTGGAGATTAGTGCATTGTATTATCTACCAAATGTTTATGTAATAATAAAGATTTTTGTATTTTTTGTATTTTTTTTGTATCTACATAGTACATACTATCGTCTTAGTTTGAAGTGTCGGGGTAGTAATATTTTTTGTTTTTGTTATTGTGCAGTTAATTTTATAATAATAATTATGACTATTATCCTAATACCAGTGGAGACGAGTCCAAAGCCAACAATTATTAAAAGCTGTTCAATCGATCTTGAGTTATAAGTAGTGTAACTAACATAACTTTATAAATATAAATAGATAATATTATTATCTAAACCTAATGTTGAAAATGGTCACGGTCACACTAAAAACGGCAGTTTGCCCTCTTATTTAATCTCCATAGTTACGTTTATTTAGTGGAGTAAAAACAAATGGCGAGTTCTTTACACTCCTCGTGTTCCTTAATTAATTTATACGCAATGTTTATTTACGGTAGACCTATAAACTTACCTAGGTGTAGAACAGGTTTTTACAACATGTATTTCTTTGAATGTAAATCTAATTATAAAGAGTTATTTTGTATGTTTATCTAAATATTGAAGGTTACCCGATCTATATTTTACAATAATAGTTAGCTTTTTCAATGCTTTGAAGTTCGTTTTTTTAGTAATTGAATAAAACATTTTTTCTGTATTTATACAAACACCATGTAAGTAGGTACATAACTAGGTACCTACCTACTTACTACTTTTCGTTACGCAAATAAATAATTTTATTTGGTTTGCTTTCATCCCAATTCCGACCATTAAAAATACATTGACATGTAAGAATTATAAGAAAACTAGCGGTTCGCCCCGACTTCGCCCGTGGTACCTACATGTTTACGTTTTTTTTCATAAAAACTATCCTATCTCTCAAGTTGGATCGGACTACACATGGTGTGCGAATTTTATTATAAACGGTTAAGTGGTTTAGGAGTCCATTGAGGACAAACATTGTGACCAGTGACGGATTAAGACTACTAGATGCCCTAAGCAATCCATGCCTGTGGGCCCCCCTATCCGTATGTCAACTAGAATCGGTCTTTAAACCTTTACCGCCTAAAAACATTAGTTTTAAGGTTTTTGTAAAATGATGAGATGTAACGTACTTTAGAAGTGAAGTAGGTGCGACAATAATAAAAACCAAAGCATAATTTATTTATTTATTGAAATGCGCCTTGCGGCTTTTCCGAGCATTGAATTCACGCAAGATAGTATTAACGTCTAACGTTTTTAACATATCGGACTCTATGTACAATATCGATAAATTATCGAGCCTTTCTTTTATCATCTTTGTCCTTTTTCATTTTTTAATATTTTTAATTTTGAAAAAGAACGTTCCGTTGAGCAATTTGTAATCTTAAGCGATAAAAATATACGCATAGCCCGGTCAATTTAAACCAAAAAATGAGGGTGAAGTTACATAACGTCCCAACAAGCTGAATTTCTGTGAAGTTGTTCAAAACATAATTATAAACAATGTCTAAAAGTTCCCCATCATTCCCCTGTAAGGACAAAAAATTATTCAAGGTTAAAGGTCATAAAAATGAGTTTTTCGCGATTTTCAGCAAAACGGTAATGTTGTGAACGGTACCGGTAATAGGTAGTTGTTATCGTCATAATATGCACGTTTCCACGCCACCTATGAGGTAGTGTACTTAACGCGTTTTTTTAACGATGTTTTTTTAACAACTTTTATAACTTTTTGAATCGTTAAATATCTCAGAAACGGTGGCTCGTAGAAAAAAAGTATTAATACATTTTTTATAGATAATTTTATGATCTATAATTTTTGTCTGAGGTGCTTTTCTGATAAAACTTACCGTTTTGCTGAAAATCGCGAAAAACTCATTTTTTTTACCTTTGACCTTGAATAATTTTTTTTTCCTTACAGGGGAATGATGGGGAACTCTTAGACATTGTTTATAATTATGTTTTCAACAACTTCACAGAAATTCAGCCTGTTGGGACATTATACATAATATAACTTCGAATGTTTAAATTGCCCGGACTACGCAGGGCTGTTTCCACATTAGGGAAAGCTGATTCAATCTTATCATCATGTATTATTTTATATACAATGTGCGTGAGTTTGATGTAAACTTGTGCGAGCCGAATCACTGGGTCTGAAACTTATTTTACTTATGACATATCTTAAAAACACACCGTTTCTAAGACTTCCCAACGTTTACAATGATAAATTCTCATCTGTTGACATTTTCCACTTATCTCGCGCTAAATTTAAAACTGCGATCCTTGATTTGATTAATTTAGAATATAACAAATAATTTGCATACCTAGTTACACTATATCTACTAATATCAATATACTCCCTCATAGACACTCTCATTCACCCACTCACACCCACACACACACACACACACACACACACACATACACGTACATACACATACTTGTTTAGGGTTGAAATTTGCTTTTTAATTATAAAAACCAATTCCAATTTGTATAATTTTAAGTACTTTAAACACTGTTTCTATAATTTCTTTGTTTTTGTCACTTACGTTGAACTGATAATGGTGTACCTTGTTATTGGCGTACTTAATTATTAATTTACTATTTCTTGTATTATAAGCTGTAAGGTACCTTTTTATAAATAAAATAAATAAATAAATAAATAAATGAATGAAACTGTTGAATTTCTGTTATTAATTCGGTGTTAAGGTCTTCTGGATATGTGTTTACTAGATTTGTACTGTGCTGACTGTAATCTGCAGTTTGATTGAGACACATAATTTTATCGGCATCGGGTATTTTATTCAAGAATGAGAAGTTGTCTGCTGTTTCTTTGTATATTTTTACTCAAAAAACACAATTACTCAAAAAACAAAACATTTGATTGAAACAGATTTGCGGAGGCGCCAGGCTTGGGGCCCGCGGGGAGGGAGTGGTTTGTGATTGGCTGATCGCAATTCCGGGGCATTCGAATTGTCGAATGCACTAGCGGGTGCGAGTGGGCAAACGGGAGTGGGGTTATGACTCTAGGTCGGACTCTATGTCAACTTAAAACGCGCGAATTTTCAAATTAGTCCTAGAAACTTTTTTTTGGTGTGGTTTTTGGTGACGTGAGAGTGAGACGTGATGCCCTAAGGACGGATTTTTTTTGTGCTTCTTCTGGTGCCCCCTCAGACGTGATGCCCTAAGCAATTGCTTAATTTGATTAAGGGTTAATCCGTCACTGATTGTGACACGAGATTTACCTATATATATTAAGATATTCATTTATTCTTTTCGCTCTTTATAATCTATTCATAATATACAAATTTTTATATTCATGCAGTTTTCTTTAAATAGGTTTTTCTTCAATATCGTATCTATGTAAAAATATATATTGATATAAAACCGTATTTATCGTCCTTTTCTGAAATCGATATCGGCTATCTTTTGTTATAATATTATATTATCATACAATCTCACGTATATCTTGTATAAACGTCACATAAAATTAATATTATTCTCCAAGTATATTGCAACCGTTTAGGTACAAACACGTGCTTGAAAATCCTCATCAATTTGGCGCACGCAAATGCCCTGATAATAATTTCATCGATATAACTCACAAAAAAGTTGATTCACGTTTAAAATTTATCAACTCACTGATAATCATAATATAAGAAACAAGTGATAACTGCGTAAAAAACAACGACTTCAAACTTGCACTTGCAACTTTTACAAATACAGACAAAAATGCCCATAAAATAAAAACTACTGGGCCTATCCGAATAAAATTTTTATGGGACCAATTCGACACCATCCCGCATCGAACAAAAAAACCTCTGAGTAATCGGTGTACATACATAAAAAAAACATACCGCCCGAATTGATACCCTCCTCCTTTTTTTGAAGTCGGTTAATGATACGTATATTTATCAGACTAAAGAGCTTAATAATGCAAAATATACGTAGGGGGATATACGTAATTATAATAGCATATTGCTTTTTTTGTTAAAATAAAATACTTAGTTTTATAGACATACTCGCTCATATTGTAAATCAGAGCGTATGATCTTGTACGAGTATGGACTCATGGACCCTATTCTATAGTGAGTGTTTACAATAAATTGAAAAGAACTGCTGAGTAACGAAGCATTGATAAGAACACAAGTTAACAGTTAATATCCAACATCTCGAAGGTTCGTATAAAATTATAAACGTCTTGACCCAGTATAACTGCAAGGGCAGATGCAGTAACCACGAAGTGTTATTATGGTAGGTGGCCGGAACGCTGCAGACATTCAGTCAAGCATAACACTCTATTTACTACGGTATAATTGATTCATATTTCTAACTGTATCAAATCTACTGTTTCGTTGATTGGTAGCTATAGCTATCTATAGGTAAGTAATTTATCCCACCAAAAACATAAATGTAAAAATTGGAGCCGAGTTCAATCGTTGACTTAATTTGCCAAAAAAAGAAATGAGATCTAAATGTGTGCCAAGTTCTGCAGACAGTCCAGAAATTTATTTACAAAGATGTATTAAGTTCTTAGGTTGACTGAAAACTCAATTGTTTTATTTTCCCTTAGAGAACAATGTTTATTCCAAAATATAACTCTTTTTTAATTTGAATAATATAATTATTTTCACAAAGCAAACAACTAATGACCTAGAACCCCATAATTTGATGAGGCTAGTTTTACATACTGTTTATATTTTGTGAGGTTCTAAAAACTAGCCTCATCAAATTATGGGGTTCAATAGGTCATTAGTTGTTTGCTTTGTGAAAATAATTATATTATTCAAATTAAAAAAGTGATATTTTGGAATAAACATTGTTCTCTAAGGAAAAATAAAACAATTGAGTTTTCAGTCAACCTAAGAACTTAATACATCTTTGTAAATAAATTTCTGGACTGTCTGCAGAACTTGGCACACATTTAGATCTCATTTCTTTTTTTGGCAAATTAAGTCAACGACTGAACTCGGCTCCAATTTTTACATTTATGTTTTTGGTGGGATATCATTACTTTTTGTACAGAAAATTACTCTGCAAATTTGATTTACTTTATAAATATAATACTTTTTATATACGATTTTTTTTTCTTGCGGTTTCTCTGTATGGTTTGTTTAGTATTATTTTCTATATTTTCTTGTATGTTATGAATGTCAGCGCACATTGCCCCGTCATTATCTGCAATTTTTTAAACTCGTTTTCTGTTTAAAAGATTACATGATTTTCTAAACATCCAGCGTGAATTTGTACACACACTATTACCAAGATGCAAAGATCGTTGTAGAAGAATCGTCGCCTTACTCATGACGTTACGGTATTGCCATGACGCGATCTTGAAATTTTACTCTAAACGCGCCTAAAGATGTTTCACTCATATTAATATTACGAAAATTAAATCATTTCTACCTTCGACGAAGCCTTCTTCCATTACACCATTTATGGTAATTATTTTTGCTTGCTTGTATTGGCTGAACATGTTTGTGCTTTATTAATATAATTGTATCACCATTGAATACCATGTTTAAAGCAAAATAAAGATTTTATATATTTATTTATTTATTAACACTGAAATTAAAACTAAACTAAACACTCATAAATAAAGAATAAATAAATGTGAATATGTAAAATTATATATTATTTTTAACTGTATGAGCAATAAAGGCAATATTTTTATTAAAATTTTCTTTTATTTTACGTTTAATAACAGTTTTGAATAAAGAAATCATGCAATCGAAGTAATCCGCCCAAGCGAATACTAGCGCGAGTGAGTGTGATGTCAGAGGCGCATCGAATCTACAGATGTTTCGTACTAAAATATGTAAACTTCAATAATCTATATCTCAGTCATTTATTGATGGATTTCAAAATTTTTTTCGGCCACTGATTAGTTTTGATCTATTTTTTAAGACTAGTAAGGTGAAAATACTATTTTCTTTTTTTTTAAACTTTTCCATTTTTCCATACAAACAAAATTTATGTCATTGAAAAAAAAATTAAATACAAATAAATTCAGTATTTTCTGATTTTTTCCTTTGTACACTCACTATTACCTAGTTGATTACAAAATTTGAACTTTCTAGGTCATCTGGAAGTGGGTTAGGTTTTGTATATGTCTATAAGTCAGTCAGTCTTAAAAATTGCGATTTTTGGATATTAATATCTACGCAACTGTTTAATCTGTATTTATGAAATTTAAGGTTCTTGTTTATCTTGAGGTCCTCTTGATATGTACCAAATTTGGTTTATATAACTTAAATAGTTTTTGAGTTATAAGGGGGTGAAAAGTGGCTCGAAATGGTTCGTGTAAATATACACACGGCTGCTGCTCGTCAGTTCTCTTCGCTTGAACTCGGCTTGACACGCTGCCGCGTGTCTAGATATCAAGGGGTTTGATTATGGTGAGTAAAATCTATGTTTTAAATAATTTTATAATATAAAAAGAAACAAAACATTCGTCTATGAAAACTGCCTAATAATATCATTCTCAGTCGGTCCGCATGGGCGGTGTATGTCCCATGCGATATCTCTAGCCTCATACTATGAAATGAACTAACTCATGCATGACTATTTATATATTATGTATAAACTGGTGTCTCTAATGTTCATTCATTCCATGAGAGCGTGGCTACGTCGTGCGGCGCACTCACCGCTTGTGCGTTACCTCCGAAGCGCGGCTGTATGTCACTGGCATATCTCAAAAACCACTGAAATACCTCGTTCCGTGAATATTCAAGGGCACAGAACATCTCCCAAATGTATGGCAAGCGAAAAAAACGTTTGACACTATTCGAACAGACTCGGGACAATGCCAATATCACGAGTTTCTGTTTCACTCTATTTTCGTCCCACCACTGATGTTCTCAGGTGACTTCCGTATCGACCATTTTAACGATAACTTTGCCAACTTTTACACGTAATTATTTTGTCATAAATTTGTATAGAATGTATAATACGCACAGTGTATACTGTATAATATGATGTTACGTAAAGTCCAATAGAGTAACATTTATGCGTAGTCTAAGTTTGTAATATATATATTTGAAAGTATAATCTTATCAGTTATCAGTCTAGAATTTTAACATGTTAGAAATAATTATATCTTTCAATGAACACTAACTCGAAACATCAATTTTCATTTCACTTTTGTTATCGGTAGGTATACATATTATAGTCCAAGAAAGAAGAAATTGAAATAATGTAAAACAAAATAAAAATACATTTAAAGCACCTTGAAGAGAATTTCCTTAATTAACGCACGCGCAATCTTGAAGGAAACAAACACATATTGTTATTTATTGCAAGATAAAATTAAAATATCGGTTTCGCATTGACACATTGACACCATTTTTGGTGTGCTATCTGAATTATCAAACTGCCATTGCTTTATTTGTGTTGTCTCTCAGTATTAGCTAGAAGGGCTACGGGTGCTTTTCTTCCAATAATGTGCGAGGATTTGTAGCGAGGAATGCGTGCGAGATATGTTTATTAGTTCTAGAATTTTGAGTAATAGAAGCCATTTCAACGCATTCTTGCACCGCACATTTCTCTCGCACAATTATATACGTAGATGGAAAAGCACCCTAATAGTTAACGCGGACTTGGTGCCATTGCATGTGGTTTTATACTCACTGGTGTCTCTGTGCCCGTCGCTCCTCGCTCGCGTCGTCCAGAGGCTCCATGTCCTCGTCTTCCCCGTCGAACTGCACGTGGCGGTCGTCCTCCCTGTGGCGCTCGTCGATCACCGAACCCGACCCTGACAGTCCTCCCGACATCTGCGTATAAAAACTAGTTTAAAGTACCTCTCCACTCATGTATCACTAAATTCATTAGAAATATTGTTTAAAACGAATTCTGTATTCATATTGAAATTATGTGAGCGTGAATAATTATGCATGAAAAGTATTTTCATTATTTATTCAAATGTACTGTATTGTGATACCGAAAAACGCACAGAATATTTCGACCACATCCAATTATTATCTTATGGTTCACTAGTTTATTTTATGAATGGTTGATGTAATTGTTCAAAAGTTTCTTTCTATAATTTATTTGGACCAATTAACAATTACAATTAAATTATAAAACAAAGGACATTTAAAGAGAACTCGTTGGAACACGTAACCGTTCTTGACGGTTAATTCGGTATGTTTCGTACTGATCAGTAATTTTGCATGCCGCGCATTTTTTATACATCTGACAGACGCAACGTAACTTATATTTCCGTGGCTAGCGAGTCGTTCAATTCGGAGACAGGCACAGAACAACTAAAGCACGGCTGATATAAAAGCATATTGTCCTTGAGGTAGTGGTCGATCGATAGGAGTAGCATGCTTGTTATTTTACACACTAACAGAGAAGTCCTTTAATTTCATGTTCATAACAATTTTGGTGAATTGCTATCGACCGGCCGTGAATACCTGTTGCCAATTGTAAGGTGCTGTTACCGGAGTGCTCATGTTTTGGTTAGAATTTGACGGTTAGATTACATTTGAACTTTTTGCCTAATATGCCTTAATTTTCAGACCTTAAGCTATTTTGGACAGATAATATAATTTGGAAAATTTGGATGCATGTTAGTTACATGTCATGCTGGAACGATTGCACGAATGTGGATGATATTGTAGAGGTAGAGTAGTTTTAAGTTTGGAATAGCGCACAAGCCTGGCTAAGCAAAATAAATGTTAAGCTAATAGGATAGCTAAGCAACATTTGGAGCTACTTCTATTTTAATTACATTCTCCTTGTAGTAAAAGATAACGATCATAATATCCGAAATATTGTCAATTATTTTATGTACTGTTTTTTTTTTCAATTAGTTACCTAATTGATTATGTGTATTCAATTACCTTCTTATTTACTTCAACTATAATATTATTATATTAAATTACATGTTGACAATAACACGCTATTAGGTTTCCTATAGTCTTATAACCACAGACTTAACCTTTAAGACGTTTTAAAATTTAAACTCTTAGAAGATCAGAGTTCAGGACAATATACGTCGTAATTTATGCATTATTTAGACTGTGCATAATTAGGGGTTCAACAATATGCACTGTTCATATAAAAAATCACTTTAAAATATTGTTTAACAAAAACAAAACCGCCTTCAAATGGTCAGAAATAAACAAAATTTTAAAAGGACCAACCGTAGATACTAGATTTAAATAATAAAAAAATCCTCAAAATCGGTTAACTCAGACAAAATTAATGAGGTACCAAAGCCAAAACAATATAGTCCAATATTGAGAACCTCTTCCTTTTCAAAAGGCAATGTTTTTTAAAAATATTGTACCTGCTCTAATGTATAGATACACGTGTTTGTAAACAAACTGTTACGTCCTGGCCGATCGATGGATTATTAAATTTTTGCGTAATCTCTTTTTATGCCCCTAAGTTATAAGGGCGTTCAGGCGCAACGATTGCAGGGTCAAATTGTAGGTAGATTTAAAAGTAAGCTGACGTATATATCTGCAGTCAATAATTATTATTATTAGGTGTTTTAACATTTAAAAAAGTGTTTCTTTATTTTTTTATTCATGTTAAAGAAAAATTTGGTGTAGCGTTGTGGGTATAGAGAGGTGCGGGTAGATTTTTAATGAGCGAAGTCTTCACGGAAAACATAATATTGTACCAAAGTCACTTCATTGGACGCGATTATATTTTATCAGTATAAGCATATTTTCATACTTATATACAGAAGTACAGAACTATGAACGAAGCTATATGTACAGTGTACAATCTTCGTGTTGGTGATTTATCAATGTCATACCTAAGAGCTAGCGCGCAAGAGCAACTTTTGTCTTCTCAACTATTTTGTCTCTCCCATCAATTGTATGGGGAGTTGTGTCGCTACGTGCGCGCACTTTCATAGTAGCCCATGGGTGGGAGAGACAAAATAGTTGCGGAGACAAAGTTGCTCTTGCGCGCTAGCTCTTATGCTTGAAGTGAAACGCTCAAGCTGGAAAGTCTTGCTACTGTTTACCCACTGTTACATTTTATATATTATCTAAAACTGCTGAAATATTTGAAAGTGGACATTAATTTTATTGGTTTTATAATAAAAATAATCGAATATACTGTTTATACCTACTCATTTCGTTTTGATGACTACAACTTTTACAGATAAATGCTATTCAGTCAGTCAGTGCATCTATCTGATTGCGTTTTCGTTATAGCCTTAATTCCAAGAGTTCAGAAAATAAAATTAAATATCTACTAGCAACAACATAACATATCATTTGATAACAAATTTCTTTCTTTTCCTTCGCCGCGCATGCCGCGACATTTTCGGTTATCGCATTTACATTTCAGCGGGCGGGAAACAAAATACTACGGTCTATGGATTTAGGTACACCGTCGCCGTGCAAAAACGCAATGAGTCTCGGTTAATTCCATTTAGCGGGGTCAGCCAGATCGCGTAGAGCGCTGATTTCATTGGCGATGTAGCTACGGTGTGTTCTGTTGCGTTTTATAACTTAATTTCTATTTCATGTTCATTTTAGGATAGGCTTTCTAGCCGGAAGCTGTTGTTTAGTAGTATATTTTGCTCTATCATAATATAATATAGGAGATAAAACTTTAGAACTCTAGCCTCTACATCTCTGATCTTTATTGATTGTTTTAGTTGATCAATTTTAACAAGCTTTTAAGTATCAAATCACAGAGAAAATGGATCTTTTATACAAGTGATAACTGCGTTAAAAACAACCGACTTCAAACTTGCACTTGCAAAATTTACAAATACCTACAGACAAAAATGCTCATAAAATAAAAACTACTGGGCCTATCCGAATAAAATTTTTATGGGACCAATTCGACACCATCCCGCATCGAACAAAAAAAGAATCACGTAAATCGGTTCAGAAACCTCGGAGTAATCGGTGTACATACATAAAAAAAAAAAATATACCGGCCGAATTGATAACCTCCTCCTTTTTTTTGAAGTCGGTTAAAAAATGAAGCATCTTTATTATTAAGGAATTGAATATTACAAGCTAGATCCCTTCGGTTTATAATAAGGTATCCCCGTCCATTTAAATGAACTGGTCCACTAATAGTAGTACAGTAGCTAATAGGTGTAAGCAATTTTATATTGCAAATTGCAATATTTTCTTTTAAGAAGACTATTTCCCAACAACTCAAGGAAGAGTCTTTCGTATAGTGTAAATTTTGAATACTCACGTGAGCGTCTGATCCGCTAAGATGGTTGGCACTCAATGGAGATAACTCTGAACTGCTGGTCACGTCTGGAACAAAAGAGATGCTTAGGTTTTGCACAAAAAGAAAATACTAAAATATCTGACAAAATATTGTTTCTTCAATTTTAAACTCTCCTGGTTCAATCAATTAATATTATGTTATTCAAGAAAAAAAAAGTTTATTTTTCGTTCGTCACGTTCAGTTTGCGTTGCAATCACGCACTTAAATAATAATAATTAATTAATTGTACTTTAAATTTATACTAAATATAGGTAAAGAATGCTATTGATATCGGGGACAACCTCCGGGCAGATCAACATGCTCTTGGAGATATCGAGAAATTCCAATAGTGCCATGTTTTTGAAAGTACTGAGAAGACGTATACCTACTTCAAAAGAAGAAGGATATTCAAAAATAAAATATCATACTATTATTATAATTAATGCCAAAGTTTGTGAGCATGTACTGTTTTGTGTTTGTTACTCTTTAGCTCATATATTAGGTTTATTGAAATTTGGCACACATATGGAGAACTTGGATCAACACATAGTATAGGTTTTATCCCGAAAATTCCACAGAAACTGGAACTATGCGAGCTTTTCTTTGAAAACGCGGTCGGAAAGCTAGTACCTACCTACCCAAATAAAATCATTTATCGAAACCCAAGCTGCTGAAATGCTAATAATCTTTATATACAAATATTTACAACATTAAAATTACACAATTATAATATTTATGGAGTAAATATCGAACATAACCATGTTATGTTATAACGAGCCTTGCATCAATGCATTTCGATTTTATAAATTTCATTCCACACTTCAATTATTAGTGCCTATCACAATCGACTATTGTAATAAGACATTAGATAGGTCGCTCAATCAATATTGTACAAAGGCATAATCTCCATTGTAATGTAATGGCATAAGAAATAGTAGGAAATTTGCAAACTGGATAACATAATATGCAAATGGGAAATATTCAAAATATAATATATAATATTGCCGTAAACTTAACCACATTTTTTAAAATAAAATAGAACAAAAACTTAATTTCTATAAAAAAGAGCGGATGTGCCCAAGCACACGTGTCAGAAGTGAAACTTTTATGGCAAGATTAAAAAATACAAAATCATCGCCTTACAAAAAAAAGTTTATTTTTTACATGACGTGACAGTATTGCCATGACGCGAACTTGAAATTTTTCAACGCGCCTAAAAATGTTCCACATCAAAAGTGAAATTTTCAAAACGATACAAGAAATAGACAGAAAATGATAGGTACTTTGCTTGCAATGCTACTAGGCGAACGATCGCGCATTAATTAATATCTAGCTAAATATTGGGAGAAAAACGACGACACATTTTCTAATACTGGTATCAAGGTATGATGTATTTAATAAGTATTTTTTCCAGTGTGGGGAAAGTCATAGCGCTAGTCGATGACCACCTCTATCACTACTAAGTACTATCTTTTGGCTCTGTCCCATTTTCCACACTGGATTGAAAACTGCTTTAGGACATCATGGCATCCCCCCAGAAACTATTTACTTTCTAACCTCTTTTATCCCTTCTGTGCTTCGCTCATTTAAAGAACATTAAAGATAGGGTTGTACATTAATCGTTTGTCTAACAGCATCATTTAACGGGGTCTTGTCGAGACACTTCTATTACTTAAGATGGCCGTTACTAAAATAGATTGTAATCTATGCAGCTACAAGGACTTATTGTAATTATTCACTGTCCTTTGATACCTAATAAGAAATTCCCTATAGAAAGTCATCTAGAACTTGACAGCAGATGTCTTGTATATTTTCAAATAAATTAACTACGCAGTGAGCTCGATTCTATTGTCGCATCGCAGCTTCAAACACCGTTGAAGCACGGTTGAGGCGCTCAAGCAAATAAATCATAGAAATGAGATATTAAATATAAATACGTCTATTGAAATAGTCTTCTTATTTATCAATTTGCTTTTTATAAAACTTCAAGAAGCCAATATTTTCTTCAATAGGTTTAAAAATTATATCTAATGCCTTTCATAAAATGGATCGCTCCTTCTTAAAAGTAATATTAAGTTCATGTTTAAATCAGTAGCATTTTATACTTTTATAGAGCTATGTGAAGCATGTTATCGCTCAACTTCGAATACCTAACTGCTAGTGTGCACACGGCAGTATGGAAGCCGTGTGTAAATCCAGATGTAGGCAATCTAAATAATTCCCCATGCACACTAAAATACAATGGGTCACGGAGTAATTAATGCAAATCAATACTGCAACTGTAAATCTGTTTTGCTTTGTCTAACAAATATGAGGACGGAATTAACAACTTTCATATTTGGCAGCTATTATATATATCCATATGTTTTCACGCACATTTCATTCCGAAGAACATGTTTGAAATGTTTTATTAACATCTCTCTCAGTGAATCAAAATGTTTCGTAAATAAATGAAATTTATAATAATGTAAATATGAACATATTGATAGCAACACGAATGTAATAACATGTTATCTTCTCTAGGATTGCTTTTAAATATAACGAGAAACGTGTTTATTTAATGCAAACATGAATTTCAATCCGATACTGTAAAATTTGGTAAAATATTAATAGTTTTTACAACAACTTCTTAAATAACGAGTTTTTCTATCGTGATCTTTCTATAATATAAAAATGAATCCCGAAATGTGTTGGTAAGCGCATAACTCGAGAACGGCTGAACCGATTTCGATAATTCTTTTTTTATTATATTCCTTGAAGTACGAGGATGGTTCTTATGTAGAGAAAACGTTAATATGTACCACGGGCGAAGCCGGGGAGGACCGCTAGTAATATATAATTATTTTAAAATAGACGACCACGTATCTAGACACGCGGCAGCGTGTCAAGCCGAGTTCAAGCGAAGAGAACTGGCGAGCAGCAGCCGTGTGTATATTTACACGAACCATTTCCAGCCACTTTTCACCCCCTTATAACTCGAAAACTATTTAAGTTAAATAAACCAAATTTGGTACATATCAAGAGGACCTCAAGATAAACAAGAAACTTAAATTTCATAAATACAGATTAAACAGTTGCGTAGATATTAATATCCAAAAATCGCAATTTTTAAGACTGACTGACTTATAGACATATACAAAACCTAACCCACTTCCAGATGACCTAGAAAGTTCAAATTTTGTAATCAACTAGGTAATAGTGAGTGTACAAAGGAAAAAATCAGAAAATACTGAATTTATCTGTATTTAATTTTTTTTTCAATGACATAAATTTTGTTTGTATGGAAAAATGGAAAAGTTTAAAAAAATAGAAAATATTATATTCACCTTACTAGTCTTAAAAAATAGATCAAAACTAGTCAGTGGCCGAAAAAAATTTTGAAATCCATCAATAAATGACTGAGATATAGATTATTGAAGTTTACATATTTTAGCGCGAAACATCTGTAGATTCGATGCGCCTCTGACATCACACTCACTCGCGCTAGTATCGCTAGGGCGGATTACTTCGATTGCATGATTTCTTTATTCAAAACTGTTATTAAACGTAAAATAAAAGAAAATTGTAATAAAAATATTGCTCATACAGTTAAAAATAATATATAATTTTACATATTCACATTTATTTATTCTTTATTTATGAGAGTTTAGTTTAGTTTTAATTTCAGTGTAATGGAAGAAGGCTTCGTCGAAGGTCGAAATGATTTAATTTGCGTAATATTAATATGAGTGAAACATCTATAAGCGCGTTTAGAGTAAAATTTCAAGATCGCGTCATAGCAATACCGTAACGTCATGGAGTAAGGCGACGATTCTTCTACAACGATCTTTGCATCTTGGTAATAGTGTGTGTACAAATTCACGCTGGATGTTTAGAAAATCATGTATTCTTTTAAACAGAAAACGAGTCTAACTCAGCCCCCGGAATCACAGACACAATAGAAAATCTATTGTGTCGTGGCCCGATCGGGCCGCTCGGGGCTCAATGGGTTTAAAAAAATGCAGATAATGACGGGGCAATGTGCGCTGACATTCATAATATACAAGAAAATATAGAAAATAATACTAAACAAACCATACAGAGAAACCGCAAGAAAAAATAATAAAAATCGTATAAAAAAAGTATTATATTCATAAAGTAAATCAAATTTGCAGAGTAATTTTCTGTACAAAAAGTAATGATATCCCACCTAAAACATAAATGTAAAAACTGGAGCCGAGTTCAATCGTTGACTTAATTTGCCAAAAAAAGAAATGAGATCTAAATGTGTGCCAAGTTCTGCAGACCGCCCAGAAATTTATTTACAAGGATGTATTAAGTTCTTAGGTTGACTGAAAACTCAATTGTTTTATTTTCCCTTAGAGAACAATGTTTATTCCAAAATATAACTTTTTTAATTTGAATAATATAATTATTTTCACAAAGCAAACAACTAATGACCTATTGAACCCCATAATTTGATGAGGCTAGTTTTACATACTGTTTATATTTTGTGAGGTTCTAAAAACTAGCCTCATCAAATTATGGGGTTCAATAGGTCATTAGTTGTTTGCTTTGTGAAAATAATTATATTATTCAAATTAAAAAAGTTATATTTTGGAATAAACATTGTTCTCTAAGGGAAAATAAAACAATTGAGTTTTCAGTCAACCTAAGAACTTAATACATCCTTGTAAATAAATTTCTGGGCGGTCTGCAGAACTTGGCACACATTTAGATCTCATTTCTTTTTTTGGCAAATTAAGTCAACGATTGAACTCGGCTCCAGTTTTTACATTTATGTTTTAGGTGGGATTGTCAAATAACAAAACAAAATTTCTTAAATTTATATTGTTCAATTACATTTTTACGGTAACGTACCGAAAAGGTAAAACGGGACCCTATTCCTGTCACTTCGTTGTCTGTCTGCTGTCTCCAAGCTGTGTCTCCTAAGCCGTGATAGAAAGCTGAAATTTTCACAAATGATGTATTTCCATTGCCGCTATAACAACACATTCCTAAAATTAAAACCTAAAAAATATGAAACCCTTCGTGCGCGAGTCCGATTCGCACTTGTTTATTGTTGATCAATCTGGATTACAGGAGACATACCTAATAACCACGAAAAAATTGGATATATCTAAATTCATAAAACGGTTCTATGATACTACGCTGTGTATATAAAAACTATATACAAAAAGCTCATCCAAATCAGCATCTATAAATGAGCATGTACTTAATAGTCGACTTAATAAATCCACATGATCGTTACATGTAATGATGTCAATTATTGGTTGTTGTTTGTTTGTATCGTGTTGTGGGGTTCTGAATGGAGATAACCCACCTTCCACCCCTTAGTTACATCAGTCTAGACCCATAGGTTTGAGCTATAGGCTGTTTGACAGTCATTGTCAATGCATTAAGTTACCTTGATGTTCGAATAGTCTATTTGATATGAAATAGGCTTGAAGCGGAGTACCGATGTTGGGTATTGCTTTAGTGACTGGATATTATAGTAGGATCATATTTCTATAGGACAAGACAGGATAGTTTTCATATTTCCAGCAATGATTTTTGAAAAATATCAAATTCAATGATTTTTGATTTAAAATGATATGATTATCATCTTTCTGTACATTAATAACTAATAAAGTGATGCAAACGCATTAGCTTTTTGATCAAATTATCTATCTTGCCACCCTACGCTCAATCGCTTCTCTATAATAAATTCCTCATACTAACAAAAAAATAAATAACTCCATTTAATAACTGAATAATTCTGATATACCTATATTTTGGGTTCGATTCCTACCCGGGGCAAATATTTGTGTGATGAACATGGATGTTTGCTCTGTGTCTGGGTGTACACTGTACATATCTATATAAGTATTTATTTAAAATTATATATTATGTATGTTTATCAGCCATCTGGTTTCCATAACACAAGCGAAAGCTTATTATGGGATCAGATTGTGCCGTGTGTGAAAATTGTCCCGAAATATTTATTTATTAAGCTGTTTGCATAGCTTCTGTCGCGGGCCTTAAGCGCGGGGACCGAATCGAGAAATTCCGTAACGAAAAAAACCTCACGCTCCCCACTCCGACGGGCGGAGGTGTGGCTTGAAGGCATAGCATGCAATAGCTTTACCGCGGCAGTCCCCGAGTGCCACATGTCTTTTTTTATTTATTTATATAATTCCATTTAAATAATATCACAAATAGCCTAAGGGCCATATAAAAAGTTGATCTGATTTTATTTGCAGATCACTTATTTTGCTTACTCATTCAATGTCATCCTCATGACAGTCATTAATATTTCTTATGATTTTGTATTAGCTAGTTCAATAAAGAAACGAATCTTCAATGGCGGCGCTTATCATTCCCTCTCGCTCACACACGGCCGTACGGTATGCAAAAAAAGGGAAAAATTAAATCACTAAAATGTATTTGATTTTCCCTATAATAGTTTTTATTATAAATTTACAATGACAATTATGAATTTGCGAAAGTAAATAATGTTTTATTGGAATTTGACAAAATATGTTCTTTGGGAAAAGTTGTTCAGTTTTATGGGCTTATTACAAGTATTATGGGGATTTTATTACATTCTGTACACGTAAATATGATAATTCATATAAATACACAAATACAATAACAAAAAAGTTTGTCAACAAACAATTTGAAATAATTAATAAAATAATTATCAATTTACGTTATTTTTATTTTCTTTTTTGCTGATCCTACCATCTGTCAAAGTCAGCTTTGGCCGCCATTGAAGATTCGTTTCTTTATTGAACCAACTAATAAGTCAAAATTTTCTCCTACCGTAGAAAATTCCATAGAAAATTTATTCATTTTACAAAGTAGGTATTAGCTGTTTAACAATGTGTAATTAAATTAATCATTATTATGTTTAAGTTTCATCAAAAAGGTGGAACGCATTGCCATCTTTCAAAGCACAACATTATATAACCCCCAACCCACGTGTCGACAACAAGCGGCTACTTTATATTTAAAAACAGTAGCGACATAAACAGATTCCCTGGAACATCCAAAATAAAACAACCCCGGGCAATATATCAGGAATATTCAATATTACACTGCTAGTTACCTTTATTAAATCAATGTTCTCTTTGTACTTCCATTATTACTTTTTGATCTCGCTTTATAGTGCTTTATAGTTCAATGAATTACAGTCAAATGAAAGGTATCAATCAATGCATTTACCGCACCGTTAATATTTTTCGGAACTGATAAATACACTGTCAAGTAAACAAAGTTTTTAATTTGGCTTCAGTCGTATTTGCTAGTGAATATTTCCCTTTGATATATTTAACTGGGTATTTCGAGAATTTTATGGCTGTTTCAAAGTTGTGAAGGCAGGAGATTATGTTTGAGTGAAACTGCCCCTTTTTCGTGCTTTTTCTCCATGAAAAAATAGAAAAAAGCCGAATTGGTCAAGCCGTTTTCGAGATAAACTTAGCTACTCGTTTTTATTCTATAAACGATTATTATTATCATTTTTAAAGTTATTGTATTATTTGTAAATTGGAAGGAGCTTTACAATTGCTCGTAGAATACAGGATTCAGCGTCTACGAGTTTTCGTAGCGTATTGTACCTAAGTTATATTGTAAACTTGATCAGAAGAAAATATATATAAACACTTTATGATAAATTTCCACCATAAATAGTTTTAAAACGCTTGGTGTACGATATTATATTATATCTTTAGATACTGAAAACCTACACAGATCGGTCCATATTTGGGAGGTAGTGTTTCAAATATCCATGTTCCATCCATCCATGTTAAACTTATTAGGTACTCTCGTTATAGGCGTCGGTGGTTTAAAAATATGTTTGTGAAACTATAAACACGGATTTAAATATATTATATAAATAAATGTAATGTTGTGCAACAAGTAATTTGTAGTAAAATGTACCGGAGTCAATATTATAACAGATTGACGGAAGCTGAGATACTACGTTATATTGAATTTCGCCTTAGAGTTTCTCCCACTGAGCGGCTGTCTATATACATCGGTCTCTAGCAGTCTCTGTAGCGTGTTCTCTCTGTATAGTCTATACTCAATACAATATACAAATTAATTTGATGACTCTGGTCCAGACGCCTCGGCTTGAAGCGTCTTAACCTAAACAATAATTACTTCAATGAAAAGGAAAATAATGAACATTGTATAGCTATATGTAACTACTGAAACTCTTGCTCGCTCAGTGGTAAAAATTAGAACATAAGCACAGAATACATAATAGTAGCTAAACGCTACAGAACGGACACTCTCCGCCTCCCGCCAAAATTAACACTTACTTCACCCCGCACGATCAGCCTAAAAATGGTCCGTATTTCTGCAAGGACGATACGCAACGAAGATTGACAACATTAATCAAATTGACTTAAAGTAATTTTATTATTTTCTGTGATTATTTTGGATTTGTGATTATCGTTTTTCGTAGAAAATGGTTAGATATTGTGCTGTTTACGGATGTATTTCATCAGAAAAACGCGAATTTTTTTTTACGCTAGTCACAAATGTGCCAACCTTATAGCGTTTACACACACATTTACAGTCTCTACAGTGTGACTGTCAAAACGATAATTTTGTATGGAGTGTCCGGGGTGTGACATAAGCACAAATAAGATTATGTGTGCAATGTTGCATTTATTTAAGGTAGGTATTTATTAGGTAGCATTTGCTCTCCTCTATAAGTTATGCCAAATTTCATATTTCACCATCGGCGATTTTTTTCTTAAAAAGAGAAAGTTTTTGTTTATAGATTGGAGAAACGTTTTTCCCGCGCGTTCTTTTTTGAATGCGCCTGATTGCTCTATTTTGATCACGAATGACAAGTACAAAACAAGACTAGTATACCAAAAATAAAATCGTATGAAGATAAATCTCTTGTAAAATGAATTGTTGAGCGCAAGGTAATATTCATACTTATACTTAGATACTTCTCTTAGTAGGTATATTTGGATCTTATATTTAAAGATCTCTTGTCTGAATAAACTGAGTTTTAGGTACTTTATTCTAAACTCTATAATTACATTTGCAGTAGCATAAAATGGCTCTAATCGCATATTGTCGTGAATTTCCAGAACATGACAATACTTTATTAACAAGTTCACGTAAAATCATTCATAGATGTCTTGTACCAATAAACTAGTTGTTTTGGAACCTGAATCAATCATTATAAAAATACTATTAGCTATAAACTCATTTCAATAATGTTCGTATCGTTAACTATGTAATCCCAAATGTGCAATTCGCTAGCCGTTGCGTTGTTTTACAAAACACGGTCTAACTACATACAAACCGGCTCTAAACGTATTAATATCTACCATGGTCTAAGACTCTAAGAGTTCGTAAACGTTAGAACTCTAATAAAAAGTCTTACTACAAAACATAATTTCGTTAAACCATAGTTAAGGACAAGTTAAACTTCTGAACTTAAGCTAAACCATGACTTAATAGTCATGGGTTTAAACGAGCTCTATTTAAGTTTTTGTAATAAGACGTATGTATAATTTTAAAATATATTTTTATCAATAAAAGTTTACAGTGAAACCAATCAAAACGTATTTACTCACAACATAAAACAATTTCAATTTTTCTCGATAAGTTTGCTTTTAAAAGTTTTTAAAAACTGTTTAATTTATAAAAGCTATCATTTTGAACAGTTTCCACGTGTAAATTAATTGCATAGAAAATACGAACAGCACGTGTCGCTTTCTTTTTATCGTTTTATTTTTGAGTTTGAGTTAAATTTTTGCCCTTTAAGTTAATTTTACTTGGAAATTGAAAAATAGCTTCTATTTTGTCACTGAACGGAGAATGAGTTTAGGTTCAAATTCAAAAGTATAATGTCGTTGCGATCGTACTCAACTCGTTGTTTTGGACCTACTTTTGAGAAAAATTATCAGTTAAATTTCATCAAGTTCGTCAGAGTCAAGACCCTTTTCTGGAAATGCAATGCACACACATAACGAAAATCTCAGCAAACATAATGTATAATTTTTGTGTTTTCTTCTTGTGTGTGTGTGTGTGTGTGTACCTTATTCCAGAAATAAAATATGTACCTATTCTTTCTTTCTTCCTTTCTTTCAACAATTACATTCGCCACTTATTTCAAGCGATAGGAACCAATAATTTATTATACGTATATAATATCTGTGCTCAAATAAAATAAAAATGACATTCGCATTAGAACAGGGAACACAAGTTTAAGATTAGTGTATTAAGGACATAGCTAGGTATCATGAAAATACTTTCGCCAATTCTTTAGAATACTCAGGCACTTAATGAGATTTAATATTTACTAAATATAACAAACGCAAGCAAAAACCATCGTAGCTTGTAAAAGTTATAATAAATGATCTATTTTAGGTGCTTTTTATGATCACTTATGAGAAATTCACATTAATGGCAACTAACAAAATAAATACGACGGCTGATAAAAATCCAACTACCTAGATATGTCTAAAAAAAACACAAATAAGTAGGTTGCGGTAGCAAAATTTATGTTCAACAAATACGTCTATTTAACCACAATTGGGCACTTTAAATACATTATAGTTTAACATAATATAAACAATAATACATTATCAAATTGATCATGAAAGTTGCCTTCAAGAAAATGATTTAAGAAATCTCACTAACCTTGCGTATACGGCGGAGGAGCGGCCACGTCGCGCACCGCCTCGCCCGTCGCCTGGAACCGCGGCGGCTGACCCTCGCTCCACACTACGCGGTCCATCTCATCATCCAGCCGCAGCTCGTCCTCCGAAGGGCTCTGCACAACACGACAAAGCGTCCATGATAATAACATACTGACAGTTTTTTCGTCACTTTTACGGGCAAGAAAACGCTACGGAAGCGTCTATCACACGATCGAAATTGTCCGTTGGATTAGACTTCGACTTTACTGGAAAGGAGTCAGAACGCGACTTGACCACCCAAGAGACCCGGATGCGGTCAGTTCGTCGGTTAAACTCATAAGGCTGCGCTTCAAGTTCAACTGCGAAGTTTCAGTACGCGCTGACGCATGCGCGGTACCTCACTTGTGAGCTGTGGGACGCGGGAAATTCTAGGTACACGCGCTGTCCTGTGTTATACCCACGCAATTAAATTTGGCTTCTTTGTAACATGGTTTAATTACAACCTGTTTATGCAATGGCCATATTTATTTTAATTGACTACACGTGTAGTTGTTTCACGGAAACATGTCACTGATAAACTTTGGTTTGATTTATCATTATTGAAATTCGGTTTTTTTGACTAGCGGGTGCCATACAGGACTGATTTCTATAAGCGTTCATATTAAAAAACAATTAGATTACGATTTTGTTATCCGGTAGAAGTAAAGGCACTGAATCAATCAATAAACTGGTCACTGTGTATAGGATTTTCATTTTTTTACCGTACCCCACGCTTAACTAGATGATGGATGAAATTGGAAGCGCACGACGCACTGAGCAAAAAACAACTTGATCTAGGTTAGCCTAGTTAGTTATTTTTAGATTGTTTCAATGCAATTATACAATATACATCCTTACTGAATTTGACTTTAGTTATTGATACCATGAATAATTTACTTTATAATCAGGTTAAAGGCATAATATCTCCGAACTGATATATATTCTATAATACTATTTATACTAGACATATAAAGTTGACTAACGTGCTTTATCTAAACATAAACTCATAAATTTAAAACAAATCCCGTCTCAAATTTATCGACAAATTACGCAACAACAAATAATTGATTATAATATTGATTGTAGGTAATTATTTTATCCAATATTTTCTATTCGATAAACCGTTTCCATCTACAAAAAGGATACTTAAATGCACTTTGTATTTGCTTTTCGAATTACATTGTCACGAGCGCAGGCTTATGGGGGATTAAAATCGTAATCTTCAGCTTATCTCGTTTATTTTCCTGAAAACTGAAAGGGGTTTTTAGATATTAAACGTTTCTCGAACACACGAGGCGATGCCACATGTATATTTGATAACAAAATAAACATCTGCTACAAATTATAAAGATTTTCCATAACCGCGTTTTTAGATTAGGTACAAAACTTTGGCTTTACGAATGATAAAGAACATTTGATATGTTTCGATCCCCAGAGATCATGAACCAATTATTAGAATATTCTGGAATTAAAACCATCATTGCTAAAACATCCCTGCCCTTTAATAAAACCCAATATAATAAAAGTAGGTACACACAGAATATATTATGATTCATTATTGAAATAGTACTTAATGCTCATGTACCCATATTAATTCTCCAAATGCCGTACCATGGGATCCAAATTATTAATTAAATGGATTTATCTCATGCAGTCCGTACATGAAATGTAAGGGAAAATGTACGTATTCGCAAATAATTGTGAGGCATAACTCAATATTCTCTGTAATAATTAGTCTGTAATTTTAGATTCCTAGAATTCAAAATTGTATTTTGCTGCTATAAACGTAAATAATCCAAATTGTTAGAATCAAAATATTTTAAAGGTAACCTAAGTTAGGAGGTGATTTAAGATCCGATCGCTTTTTTGCTGAAGCTTTAGCGTACGGTAATAAGCGACAAAATTTACAGAACTAAGATAAAATTGGCAAATCTCAAAGGTATTCTTGTAAAAAATAAGATCACTCAAGGTTTTAGTTACTCAAATAACTTTCTATGGTAATGAATGTGAGACCATGTCAACTGCCTATTCCATAAAACTATTTTTTTTGCAATAGTTTTTCAATCCATCAACCGCGAATATCATAGCCAATATTTCCGGATTAAAAAAGCTCTGTCCGCAACTGAAAGTCTGTTTACAAAGTGTTCTACCTATTGTTACCTTTTGCTACTATTATAACTAAATTCTGATAAGCAAATAGAGATTGTACATCAATTTATGAAATATTTCTATCAATTACGCCTCTTGTACCTACGTTAACGAACCGTTAAAGCTTATTACGAGGAGAAGGCCTGAATGCTGTTTCCACGAAGAGTTTTCAATAGCAAACGAGAGATTAGGTACGTTTGGTAGCGTAGTATTTAGTATTCAATGGGATTTGGGTACCAATCGCGTTGCAAGGTAGATATACTGGCAGATGGCTATGGATTATAATTTTCAATCAACTGAACAGTATTTAAGTTCTAAGAATTTCCGTTTGCCATCATAGTGCACAACTCTACTTGATTAAATTTAATATCTACTTCTTAGTATCCAATAGTTATCGAAGATCCAATATTATTGTAGCTGACCTTGTACATTTATTAACTTTTTTACTATATGTGTATTTGATTGTATTTCCAGGTAAGCCAGATTATGGATTTGCAATAAGTTTAAGGCATAATATAAAGATGTATCTTATTATTCTTACGTATTCTCTGCAGGTCTGTTTGTAAAATACCTTTATATTTATATTTTATAACCTACTAAATGCCTAAACCTTAAAACCTTAAAAAAATGGTTGAAAAGTTCAGTTTTGTAGAATGTCTTAATATCAAAATATGATGTGATATTTTTAAATAAACTCATTAGTTACCTAGGTACTCCTTACACTTCTTACTCATAAGAATTTTGCGAGTAAAAGAACCTAGCACAAAGCCTAGTTTAAACAAATGCACGTAAATTGCATTGTCTTTGAGAAGAGTCAAGTCCCATCCAAAAGGCAATACACACTGTATTGCAATAACACGGATACAATTTCTGGCTTCTGGGGTAATCCACGAAACAAAACAATATCGCAATGCACAATTCGAAAACCCAACAGGATCTAGGACAGCTCTAGATAGAGGGCAAATACAGTTAGGTACCTAACAACAAATACAATAACATAAAGTCAATCAGTACAGATTCGAAAATTTATTGAGTAAAGGGAAATGGATTCAAATGAATTTGTCAAACGGCGCCATGTTTATTTTTTTGTGGGAGGGGCCTATCCCAACACGCCTAAAGGGCGTATTACGTCTTTGTCTCGTAAAGTCCCGAATTCCTTGGAGGGTTATGGAGCAAAGGTTTAAAACCGTCCGTTTTAATAAACGATTAACAGTAAGGCGTGATCTTGCACGTTGAAATTACTTTCATAGTGACAGTAGGTATAGTGAAAAAAATGTTAAATTTTTTAATTCGTAAAAAATGTTAGTAATAAATTATAAAGATTAGGTACTAAAAAGTGCACCGATGTTAGGTATCTATAGCAGTACATACTTAATTATACACCAATTAGTAAATATTTAAAAAAAAGCCCTAAGCATATCTGAATAACTTTTACATGTAACATCTACCATCTAAAAATAGCTTTTAAAAGCACATAAAATTATTTTTAACTCCTAAAAAGAAACCACAACCGAATATAAATAGTATCTACTCCATGTACCTATTTACAGGTAACAACTACTAAGAAATATTGCAAAGAAATCTTATCTACGGTTTGCGATCCCCAAAGACCAACTCAGGTAAAGTAAACAAATTGTACAGTGGAATTACAAGACTTGTCGACGATCGCGTCGTTTCCTTTGAGTGGAATCTATACGGCTTGACGTCAAAGCTTTATGTTGTAAAAAAAACAAACTTTTAAATAACATGCAGCGGAATGTTGTTTATGATTTTATAAATGACTAGCTGTGCCCGCGACTTCGTCCGCGTGGAATAGTGACTGCATAGTAGTTACTACTTAAGGCGCGGAATAGAGTAAAACCCAGCTCTAGCCGTTTTTTGTACTGTTTTCTGGAGCTATCTCCTTCTTATCCAAAAGATATATCAACTAAATAAAAATACATTAAATTTCTACATATTCTTGGCTCAAAAATGGCAAAAGTATTTTTTTATTTTATTGACTTAAAGTGTTATTAATCTCCTCCCAAAGAAATCCCAGAAATTAGAAATAATTATGTATACCGTGTATCTCCTCTTAAACTAATGATTCTTTTGATTTGGTATTTACACTATTGGATAGGCAATTTCATTACGAAAATAATGGTAAGAATTTTTTTTGGATAGGACCTAAACTAGATTTTATAAACATTTTATTCAAAATTTTGGGCGTATTCGCAACTATATCTCTTGCGCTTGTATGGGAGATTCAGTCGGCCGCTAGGTCTCGAGGGTGAAGCTTGTGTCGTTTGTCGCCGTGAGCGTCACATGACAATCACGTGACCCATGTTTATTCGAATCTACGAATATCAAACAATGAGCGAGGAATAGACGCTACTACTATTTATAGTGAGATTTTAGAAATCATCAATAATATAATAACTGGTCAATGTTATTATAATATATTATTATATAATTATGATATTTAGTTTTTAAAACATTCAAATGCTTTATAAATATATTTTTTTTAATAATCGAAAATATTTTATAAAAATTAAATTTAAATTATTATAAATTTATTAATTTATGCAATAAATCACATTTTACTTTTTAAATTTTTAGTGAGGTATTAGGATTAGACAAACAACATATTTTTAAGTTTTAAGTATACTACTTTTTGTCATGGGTGTCATTTTCATGGTTTTTGCGGTAGCTATTACCCAATATGAGGTCAAAACTAAAATCCAAGATCGCGCCGAGAAAAATTTTACATCTTTTTGTCATGGGTGTCATTTTCATGGTTTTTGGGGTACCTATTAACCAATATAAGGTCAAAATTAAAATTCAAGATGGCGCTGACGAAAATTTTACATCTTTTTGTCATGGGTGTCATTTTCATGGTTTTCGGGGTAGGTATAAACCAATATGAGGTCAAAATTAAAATTCAAGATGGCGCCGACGAAAATTTTACATCTTTTTGTCATGGGTGTCATTTTCATGGTTTTTGGGGTACCTATTAACCAATATAAGGTCAAAATTAAAATTCAAGATGGCGCTGACGAAAATTTTACATCTTTTTGTCATGGGTGTCATTTTCATGGTTTTCGGGGTAGGTATAAACCAATATGAGGTCAAAATTAAAATTCAAGATGGCGCCGACGAAAATTTTACATCTTTTTGTCCTGGTTGTCATTTTCATGGTTTTCGGGGTAGGTATAAACCAATATGAGGTCAAAACTAAAATTCAAGATAGCGCCGACGAAAATTTTACATCTTTTTGTCATGGGTGTCATTTTCATGGTTTTTGGGTTAGCTATTAACCAATATGAGGTCAAAACTAAAATCCAAGATGTCGCCGACCAAAATTTTACATCTTTTTGCTATGGGTGTCATTTTCATGGTTTTTGGGGTACCTATTAACTAATATGAGGTCAAAACTAAAATCCAAGATAGCGCCGACGAAAATTTTACATCTCTTTGTCATGGGTGTCATTTTCATGGTTTTTGGGGTACCTATTAACCAATATGAGGTCAAAACTAAAATCCAAGATGGCGCCGAGAAAAATTTTACATCTTTTTGTCATGGGTGTCATTTTCATAGTTTTCGGGGTAGGTATAAACCAATATGAGGTCAAAACTAAAATTTAAGATGGCGCCGATGAAAATTTTACATCTTTTTGTCATGGGTGTCATTTTCATGGTTTTCGGGGTAGGTATAAACCAATATGAGGTCAAAACTAAAATTCAAGATGGCGCCGACGAAAATTTTACATCTTTTTGTCATGGGTGTCATTTTCATTGTTTTTGTGGTAGCTTATATGAGGTCAAATCTAAAATACAACCAGGCGCTGACAAAATTTTGACATTTTTTCGAAATGGATGTCATTTATGTGGTTTTTCTTACAATCGTTTATATATTAATCGAGCAGAATTCAAATTATGTGGTTAAGGTGTAGCTTTTTGATGTGAAAGTTCTATAGGCGCGTTGAGAGTAAAATTTCAAGGTCGCGTCATGGTAATACCGTCACGTCATGGAGTAAGGCGGCTATTTTCGTATCTATGAATCTTACCAAAGAAGTTTTACTTCTGACATGTGTTCTCGGCTCACGCGCTCTTTTTTATTTTATTCTCTTCGTTTTAGTATATTAGATGAACTTTATTTTAAACAAAGTTGAGCGAATACAGTGAAAAAGCGAATATCTGTCGGAATATTGACACAGATTTGCGTTTTACATTACATTTTTAAATATGTATTTCAATAATAAATGCTCTTTAAAATTGATTTCTCCCGTAATATATAGGATTCGACTATATAGCAAATTTGAGTATAATTTACGCCGTGGCTCAAATAATATCACAAAACTCGCTTTCGTGATAGATCTTGTTTTTGATACGTAAAACAAGGCCTTGGAAGCGAAATTTTCTCCTTTAAAGTAAACTAAAACAAATTAACAAATACAAGCTATATAGTCGAATTCTTGAAAATGACACCCATGACAAAAAGATGTAAAATTTTAGTCGGCGCCATCTTGAATTTTAATTTTGACCTCATATTGATTAATAGCTACCCCAAAAACCAAGAAAATGAGACCCATGACAAAAAGATGTAAAATTTTCGTCGGCGCCATCTTGAATTTTAGTTTTGACCTCATATTGGTTAAAACCTACCCCAAAAACCATGAAAATGACACCCATGACAAAAAGATGTAAAATTTTAGTCGGCGCCATCTTGAATTTTAATTTTGACCTCATATTGGTTAATAGGTACCCCAAAAAGCATGAAAATGACACCCATGACAAAAAGATGTAAAATTTTTCTCGGCACCATCTTGAATTTTAATTTTGACCTCATATTGGTTAATAGCTACCCCAAAAACCAAGAAAATGAGACCCATGACAAAAAGATGTAAAATTTTCGTCGGCGCCATCTTGAATTTTAGTTTTGACCTCATATTGGTTAAAACCTACCCCGAAAACCATGAAAATGACACCCATGACAAAAAGATTTAAATTATCGTCGGCGCAATCTTGAATTTTAGTTTTGACCTCATATTGGTTAAAACCTACCCCAATAACCATGAAAATGACACCCACGACAAAAAGATGTAAATTATCGTCGGCGCAATCTTGAATTTTAATTTTGACCTCATATAGGTTAATGGTACCCCAAAAACCATGAAAATGACACCAATGACAAAAAGATGTAAAATTTTTCTCGGCGCCATCTTGTAGGTAAGTAATTTGACGAATATAATAATATTTATTTCATTCCGACCATTTCTCGGAATAAACCACATTTTCTAAGAATTGTATACAATGCCGGATTTAATACATTGCCGGTAACATAATATGTATGAAAATTCTTAAAAAAGTATTTTATGCGTTTCTTAAAAAGCTTCGATATTGCATACATTTCCTAGGGGTTTTATAAAACACTCACACTTTTTTAAGTTGGTTGAATATACTAACATACTTTACGCTATCGCACTAGACTATTAAAGGTTTATGTATTTGTGTATAAAAGTTGGTGTATTTAAGGTTTTATTTACATTCATGTATATTTATTTCAACTAGAAGTCCTTCAAACCATTTGGCGACAGTTTTTGTAGAACATTTGAATGGGATTGTGTATCTAGTTTTAAAGAAATATAAAAATATCACCGAATGATGATCATTACAGAGTACCATCAATTTTGATTCATTTTAAAAATTTAATATTAAATTCATCCATATGACTATAATTTAACTCTGAATTGGTAAAGACCAAAATTATGTGTATGCACCATTATAATTTTTTTATATAAAAAAATATTTTAATTGTATGCCATGTCTGTTACTTCTGAGCTCTGTGAATTTTACTTGTATTTGAAACAGTTCACGCGGATGCGCGTTAGGTGGCGCAAGAATTATTTGCGAAGTATTGTAGAAGCGGCGGATAGCTGTGGTTCGGGAAAGAAGTGTGAATGCTCAAGGTCACTCGCTCAGGGAACGACCTTAACACACAATTATTGAGTAAACACGTCTTGAAACACGTACTATCATATACAACTAAATTATAAGTAGGTACTTACAGATTATTATGTAACAGTTAAGAAATAAAATAAATAATAACACAAAAGAACTGTTAGTAAAATTTATTACTAAACTGAGCTATAAAACTTAGGTACAGAAGAGTTCAAAATTTCCAGGATGTGGTTATTCTCCCGCTCCCATATCCTTCTACTTTCACAGACTTTCAACTTTTCCCTTTCACCCCTAGTAAATGGCAGAACCGATTTTGATCTTAACCATGTCTAATCATACCTATATATGTACATGTATCCTTTCGTTTGGTACTCCATTATACATATCAGTATACATTTGGATTATTTATCCCCACTATCACCCCTAAGGTGCCCTATATGTAATAAAAAGATTAACCGATTTTGATAAAACATGACTAATTGTAATTCACACGTCATTTGTAATGCCGCTTGAGTATATATATTATTTGACCACATTCGATTATTTATTCCCACTTTAACCCCTATATCAAATAAATGGATGAACCGATTTTGATAAAATTTGACTTATTGTTTCTGACAGGTCGTCTTTTTTCATTTGATATATCACTTGGGTATAACAGACAGCATTCGTTTTTTTCATTCCCACTTTTACCCCTCTATATTATAGTAAATGGATGAACCGATTTTGAAAAAATTTGACTTATTGTTTCCGACAGGTCGTCTTTTTTCATTTGATATATCACTTGGGTATAACAGACAACATTCGTTTTTTTCATTCCCACTTTTACCCCTCTATATAATAAATGGATGAACCGATTTTGATTAAATATGCCTCATTATTCTTCTCACGTCAGGTCATTGAGTATATTTTTATTTATTCCCACTTTTACCCCTATATCAAATAAATGGATGAACCGATTTTGATAAAATTTGACTAATTGTTTCTGACATGTCGTCTATTTTCATTTGATATATCACTTGGGTATAACCGACAACATTCGTTTTTTTCATTCCCACTTACCCCTATATATAATAAACAACTAATGTAACAAAAAAAACGCATCTAATTCGTATTACCCGTTAGCGAGCTACGGTGGCACAGACAGACATGTAAACACACATAGCGGACATAACACCCCTCTTTTTGCGTCGGGGGTTAAAAATATAATACCTACGACATAATTTCAAAGACCTTTTATATAGAAAATTTACCTAGAAGTAACCATAATGCTATTTGTGCAGGTTTTAGACTTATGAGCAAAAATCTAAATAAAGGTCCTTTGACCCCCCTACTACCCCCTCAGCATAACCACCCCCCCACGCTTGGGGACTTTCGATATGATCATCTGGACATGTCAAGGAATAACTTTAGCGTATAATTTACGTAATAAAGTAATTCATGTATAGAATGCCTTAGTAAATGTTCGCTGTGATTACTTAAATGGTCATAACTTTTTTATTTATGAACCGATTGACATGAAATAAACACTAAATGTTAAATGAAGCTTACCACAATATATTAGTGAAAACCGCATCTAAATCGGATAAGCCGTTTCTGAGATTAGCGTGTTCAAACATACAGACAAACAGACAAACCGACAAACAGACAAACAGACAAACAGACAAACAGACAAAAATTTTTTTAACTACAGTTTTGGGTTCAGGATCGATATAATAATAACACCTGCTATTTTTTTTTTAAATATTTTCATTGTACAGACATCACTTTTCTACAATTTTATTATATGTATTGATGATTGATGATGATGATATAATAAATTATTAATTTAAAGTTTATACATAACCATTATCACGTTTTCTTAATAACTATAAAAATAGCTATTGAGACATTTCGTTAAAAGTATTATTACATACATAAAGTTTCGTTTATGCAAGTTTGGTATCAGTATAATGCAACCGCTACGAAAACAGGGTCTACGAAAGTTTGAGTTTAACTAGACATCTACGAAAACAAACTCAAATTGAATCTTTAAAAAGAACAATCATCCAGCCTTTGCCTTATGTAACAAAATGAAAAGGATCTTCTAAGTAAGTGTAAAATAATTACGGTGTAGACAGGAGAGCTTTCGCACCACTATATACCGTCTATTTGTCCACCTCAAAACGTAGTAATCTATACTAATATTATAAAGCTGAAGAGTTTGTTTGTTCGTTTGTTTGTTTGTTTGAACGCACTAATCTCGGGAACTACTGGTCCGATTTGAAAAATTATTTCGGTGTTAGATAGCCAATTTATCGAGGAAGGTTATAGGCTATATTTCATCACGCTACGGGCAACAGGAGTAGAGCCACGGGGGTGAAACCGCGCGGAGCAGCTAGTATAAAGATAAACCTCGTATCAACATCAGCTTGAGTTAAGCATTTCCCTAATACAAAACAGACAATAGCAGAAACTTATACACTTATATACTTATAGTGGAAAGTTTATCCAAAGTAACGAGCATAGCCCCCGACCGTGACCTTTCGTCTAGCGGCCGATGATAGCGGTTGCATTTCAGCGGATTGCAAGGCTATAGTCCTTGAATGCTGTTTGAGATAAGATTCGTATTTCTGTATGTGATAATTCGGAACGGGTTACTTTCTAACCCGTAATGCGTTTTTTAAATATGTAATGGACTAGGTTTCCGCCCGCGGCTTCGCTCGCGCAGTCAAAGAAAAACCCGCATAGTTCCCGTTCCCGTGGTATTTCCGGGATTGCGTCTTTTTCCCGGGATATTTATTTATTTATTAACACTTTATTGTGCTGGCATACAAATAAATTCTTAAAATTAAAACTTAAAACTAGTCCAGCACAGAAGGCGGCCTTATCACTTAAGAGTGATCTCTTCCAGGCAACCTACTGTGTGGAGTAATATTATGAAAAAGGAGGTAGGTAGGAAGTACAAATATATATACACATACATAAATATATGATCTATTATAAATACATATTACATACATATGAAATACTATATATATTACATATTATATAGTATAATACATAAACAAATAATAATTATATTACAATAATTCATACATACATAAACCCATACTGTAGTTTAGTTAGAAAAATAAATAAAAACACAAATAATAAATTAATTAATCTTACTAATCCGAGTTAAATGCTAGGTTCAAGTAGTGATTTCGGACTTGTTTGGTAAAGGTGGACAGCGTTTGAGCTTGTCGGATGCTAACTGGCAGGGAGTTCCATAATCCGGTGGCCCTTACGGTAAAAGAGCCACCGTAGAATTGTGTGCGGTGCGGAGGCATAGACAGCACTAACCTGTCCACCGATCGCAGAGAAAAAGTAGCCTTTGTCCTTTCTCGGGTATCAAAATATCTACATACCAAATTTCATGAAAATAGGTTCAGTAGTTTAGGCGTGATTAAGTAACAGACAGACAGACAGAGTTACTTTCGCATTTATAATTATGTAATGTATTATATGGGTAGGTGGAAAAACAGACATCTACTAAAATGATGTGATGTCTAATCTACTTGTTACTTATACTTACTAATAATATGAGGCTGAGGAGGTTTTTTTATAGCGTTCACTTACTGGAATGATAAAAAAATCTCTCACCGTACGATTTATAGGTACGTGATCCCTGAGTATCACGACTTTTTAATACTTATAAGAGATACTAAATGTAAATGAGAACTTTTTTTATTCAATAATTTTTATTTTCCCCATTATTATATACCTGTTATACAATAAAACGATGTAAAAATATGTGGATAGCATAAAATATATTAGGAGGATTAGGAACCCATTCAAACAAATCTGTACTATGTACCTATTTTTTAATTTTTTAATATATTATAATCACAAACTGATGACATAGTTGACCACGTAACAACGGCATTTATATTGACACCGGTGATTAAATAGAGGCAAGGCAATGCTTACTTGACAAGTGATAACTGCGTTAAAAACAACCGACTTCAAACTTGCACTTGCAACATTTACAAATACAGACAAAAATGTTCATAAAATAAAAACTACTGGGCCTATCCGAATAAAATTTTTATGGGACCAATTCGACACCATCCCGCATCGAACAAAAAAAGAATCACGTAAATCGGTTTAGAAACCTTGGAGTAATCGGTGTACATACATAAAAAAAAAACATACCGGCCGAATTTTCCTCCCCCTTTTTTTGAAGTCGGTTAAAATTATACATTATAGAATCATTATAAAGGCTCTAAACTCTAAAGCAACGTGGAAAAGCAGCGAATTTCCAACAATTCCATACATCTCGACAATTTCAATACGAGTCATATTGGGAGAGTGCAAAACCATTTTTCGTTTCGCGCTAAATATTAATCTTGTAAAATGCGTCGTTGACATATGGAAAAGTTAAGCCGGTACGCGTAGTAAATACGAGGTACGTGAAGGGAAATAAAAAGATTAAAATTCTATAAACTGTACGAATAATCAGGCAATAACTCGCTGACTAACAGTAACTAAAATTAATATACTTGGACTATGATAGACAGCTAGTAAACTTTACGCTGCGTACAAACTATCACACACTTTGATAGTTTTTATTAAACATCACTAAGTACGCATAAATTAGAATTTAGTATTACACTAGGATGCCGTGAAAATTTTCTACTCTTAAGAGAAATGAATAATAGTTCAGTTCTTTTTTATTCGATCCCGATAACCGATAATAATTATTATAAGGGCCGATTTTTCAATTCTTCGTTAAAATTTATCCATCCAATAAAGTATTACACGAACGTTTTAAATTGTCACCTCAAATACTGTCAAATACGGACAATTAGAATACATTTTTGAAATGGTAGTTTAATACGTTATTCGATGAATAAGTTTTAACCAAGGATTGAAAAATCAGCCCTAAATAGAATTATTCAAGTCAGCAAATCCTTAGATAATATTGTGTACATTTAGGTGTTTATCGTTAACACGGTTGCGTACGAGTAGGATACGAGACATCGTAAGATAATGTAGAGTTGAACCGATAGTAAACAATATACACAGATATATTAGAATATTGCTTAGAACATAGCTATGAAAACGGATATTATCTGTGAAGTGGACTGCTTCTGTGGTTATAATTCGATGGAAATTGATTACAATCTATACTTGGTGGTTGTGGTTTGATTCGAAGCGAGATGACGGTATTTTTATTAATTTACACTCCTTCAAAAGTATCAGTAATTACCTACTGGGATAAGATAGTTATTCGTGCTATGTTTTTTGAAGTGAAAACTTCTTTAGCGGCGTTGGGTATAAAATCTTAAACTCGCGTCAAGACACGTGACCTGATCGAAAAAGCGTAAGACGGATGGATATCAAAACATGCTCAACGTTAATAATCAAGTTTTCACTTCTGCTGGCACTCCCGGAGTGCAACCCGTCTATATTTTTTTTAAACTGGTTCATTAAAAAAATGCGTACATTTTGGTATTATCTTTATTTTATACTAGCTGTGCCCGCGACTTCGTCCGCGTGGAATAGTGACTGCATAGTAGTTACTAATTAACTTAATTATTGAGTAAACACGTACTATCATAAATAATTAAAAGAACTGATAGTAAAATTTATTACCGAACTGTGCTAAAAAATAAAAAAAATAAATACCTTATTAATTTTCTATGTATTTCTTTTACATTATGTCATATTATTTTTAAGCACCAGGGGGGAGGCGAGCAAATTTCTTCCTTCCTTGTATGGATGTTATTAACAATGTATCGTGCAGCAACTGATCAGCTTAATCGATACTCAGTTCTTATCAAATCCAGCACCAAATCCAAATCAGATCTTTCCTGTCTCACGCCTGTAGTAACTAAACCGTTTAGACCGTGCAATAAAAATTAAATAAAAAAAAACCCAACGCAACGAAGAAAAGTGCATAGAAAAAGGAATAAATAATTTCACAAACTTCCCGACGATCTTTAAAAATAAATACCATTTTAAATATTTATAAAAAAAACAAAGTCGTCGGGGCTGCCATGCCAACATTATCATAATATAATATCATATATACCTCTATAAATATTTTTTTTTTATATAATGGTACTTAATTTTTAAGATCGTCGGGAAGTTTGAAAAATGATTTATTCCTTTATCTTCGTTGCTTTGGGATTTTTTTTTTTAATTTTTAAATTTTTAAACTTCTGTTTCTTATTTTCATGTAATATTTTCAAGTGAGCGAGACCGAACTATCAAATGTACCTCCATATTACATTCCTACATCATATTGATTTGGGCCGTAACCGTGCCCAAATTGTAATGGACCACAGTGGCAAAAGAAGTGGTATATTTAGGAAAAAAAAAATTCCAAGGGCCAGGCCTATGTGGCTTTGAGTAGAGTTCAAAATTTCCAGGGTGTGGCTATCCTCTCGCTCCCATATCTCCTCTTCTTTCACAGATTTTTAACCCTTTCCTTTCCACCCCTAGTAAATGGCAGAACCGATTTTGATGTAAACCATATCTATACGTAATTGTACCTATATGTACATTGTACACGTCATATCCTGTCGTTTGATGCTCCATTTGGTTTATTTATACCCACTGTCGCCCCTAAAGTGCCCTAAATGTAATAAACGGATGAACCGATTTCGATAAAATATGACTAATTGTAATTCACACTTTGCCCTTTCATATGCCCCGCTTGAGTATATTATTTGACCACATTCGATTATTGTTCATTTCCACTTTTACCGCTGTAATCTAATAAATGGATTAACCGAATTGGATAAAAATATAACTAACTGTACTTCACCCGTTATGCACTTTCATATTTGACAATATTAGTTTTTTTCATTCCCACTTTTACCCATATATAGGTATAATAAATGGATGAACCGATTTTGATTAAATATGTCTAATTATACTTTACACGTCATGCACTTTCATTTGATATGTCACTTGAGTATATTTGACAAAATTCATTTTTTATTACCACTTTTATACCTATATCAAATAAATGGATGAACCGATTTTGATAAAATTTGACTTATTGTTACTTTCATTTGGTCGTTCACTTTCATTTCACTTTTACCCCTATATACCTAGATATAAAAAATGGATGAACCTATTTTGATAAGTACACTTTATCTACTAAGAACCAGCGTATGAAAATATGCTGCCTAACAAAAAAAACCGCATCAAATTCGGATTACCTGTTAGCGAGCTACGGTAGCACAAACATGTATTATACACATATAGTTGTCAAACACTCATCACCCATCTTTTTGCGTCGGGAGTTAAAAATATAATACGACAATCGACATAATTTAAAGGACATTTTATGTATAAAATTTACCTAGAAAAAACATAATTCTAATTTGACCCCTTCCCCCCTACTACTTCAGCTTACCCCTCTCCCCCCCACCCTTGGGGACTTTCGATATGATCACCTGGACATTTATAGGAATAACTGTAACAGATAACTTATATCGTACACTGTACAGTGTACAATAAATAGAATGCCTTAGCAAATGTTCGCCGTGAATACTTAAATGGTCATAACTTTTTTGTTTACGAACCGATTGACATGAAATAAACACTAAATGTTAAATGAAGATTACTCCAATATATTAGTGAAAACCGCATCTAAATCGGATAAGCCGTTTCTGAGATTAGCGTGCACGAACATACAGACAAACAGACAAACAGACAAACAGACAAACAGACAAACAGACAAACAGACAAACAGACAAAAATTTTTTTAACTACAGTTTTGGGTTTGTGATCGATTTAGTAATAACACCTGCTAATTTTTTTTCCATATTTTCATTGTACAGACACCGCTTTTCTAGAATTTTATTATATGTATTGATAAATTGTCCAAAGCCCGTACATTATATTTTGTAAATGAAGAAATACATAAAATAAGTAGGTAGGTTGCAAATTAAATATTAACGATTTTGTGTCTTAAAGCTTTTAACAGAATAACAGACGCATTTTTGTTTTATTTTAATGCTGTGAAAGTAAATATTTATTAATATGATTTAATAATTATGCTAAAATCAAGATAAAGTCTGTTTATTTTCGCAGTTATACAGTCGATCTCTGACCTAGTTTTCATGAGACGACCAGTTATTTGAATGTTTTATACCATAAAAGATTTATTCCTGATTCTGCATTAAAATAACTTGGAACTTCCTGCTTCTTTTCTTTTTATTTATGGAGTGTAACTTGAAATCCTACTTATAACTTATATTATTTATTATTTATATTATAAATGCGAAAGTAACTCTGTCTGTCCGTCTGTTACTCAATGACGCCTTAATTGATCCAATTTGCATGAAATTTGCTATAGAGATGTTTTGATACCCGAGAAAGGACATAGGCTACTTTTTACCCCGGGACATAGGATAGGTTTTATTCCGGAAATTCCACGGGAACGGGAATTGTGCGGGCGATGCCGCGGGTGAACACCTAGTAACTTATAAGTCACAACTTTACAAGATATGCGGTTTCACTTGCAGGCAAACTCGTGGGCAGTAGGAAGTAAGCATTCTATAGCATGTGTAACTCTGATATAACCTACAAGTATCATCAAAATCCGATAATTCAAATTCAAATTCAAATTCCCCGTTAATAATTACCTATTAAACAATAGAATAGGCTCAATACATACATTGACGGTATCATCAAATTTGTGACGTTCCGCCGACATCGTCACATCAATACAGATATGCAACACGTAGTTTAACAGGACCCTATTCAATGGACCATATATTGAACTATACTGGACAATAGAACCGAACGTGCCGTAGGATGGGTGAAAATCACTCATACAAGTCTAAAGGTGAACCTCTGGGCGGTAACTCAAAGATGTAGGTACATATAATAATACAGGTTACCGCTCGCGGCTTCACCCGCTTAGTCTAAAACTTAAAAGATTTAAGTATAATATAGTATAATACCTAGGGATATAAAGACAGAGAAAGCGACTTTAGTTGGTGTTTTTTAGAAGTAAAATAAGCTTTAAAAATATAGCGGCCGAATTGATAAGCTCCTCCTTTCTTTGAAGTAGGTAAAAGTGCCCAAAATAGAGAAACTTTACATTCATGATGTTTTATGTAGGTATTCGTGTTTATTCTAACAATTTTTCAATGCATAAACAATGCTCTAAAAATAAAATAGTAAAGGTTAATTTTCATTAATTGCATTGTCTTTTGTTTTATCAAATACAATTAGCTTTTGTCACGTATATTTTACAAAGTTAAATATGTCGGTTTAAAAACGAATCTAGGGGACGTGTGAAAAACTAACATTAATTGTTATCAATTAAAATTCATTATTCTGTTATATTCTATTGCCTATACGAATATTTGCGATTGGAGTGCACAGAAAGAAAAAAATCACGCAATCTTTTTCCCTGCAGCTTAGTTTAGAAGATATTTTTCTTGTTTTGTGGAGAACAGACACAGTCTCAAATCAAGTTTTGTTTCTTATAAATACATATTAAGATACAAGATAAATGTATTTATGTGATTGACTTAATATTGTTACATCTGAATTGAGCCCATAATATCTAATTCTAGTTTCAGATAGCAAAACTCATTTGAATATTTATCATTATATTATGCTATATCTAATAATAGAAGCTTCTCTAATCCCATCCTACTAATATTATAAATACGATAAATTGATGTATGTATGTTTGCTACTCTTTCCCAGGAAAAGCACTGAACGAATTTTGATAATACTTACGTATCAGTTATGTAGCTTATAAACCAGTAGGTATATGAGCTATAGAAATACTTGAATTTTCCCGGGTTCGAAACGCGGCCGCGGGTGAAACCGAGTGGAACCACTAGTATGTATAATGTTATATCTAATATGTAATATCTAATATCTAGTGTACATAATAAAGTACGAGAACGTTCAATCGTGCGTATGCTTGCTATAAGCACTATAGCAGGTAAAATAATATTATGATCAAATATTCCCGGAACAATTATTTTACAATGCAAGATATATGTCAATTTATTCGCATTTCAATTCAACAATAATCTCCTACAAATGAACCACGATAAAACCGCAAAGTATTGAGAAAACATTCGATACTCCAGTTAGTACCTACTATTTTGTCCAATATGCTAGGTATAAATATTGAACAAAATAATATTAATATTAATGGAATTTGTGTTGATTAAATATTGTGTTCAGAGGCTTTCCACATGATATGTAAACATCCATCATCATAATCATTGATTGAACGCGATTGCAAAGTAAATTGTAGATTTAAAATATTTGAACAGTCCGCCTTTATGATGTAGAGTTCAAATCTGGTTTCAACAGGTGTCAAGTTTAGTTACAGCCCGTTTTTATTCGTAACATTTTTGGTTTATAAAATATTTGTTTCATAAAACAATTTAATGAAATAGATCAAAGAATAACATACATTTTTAGTTTGGATAGTTTTGTTAGAGTTGATTTATTTTGGTGAATTGTTTTTTCAGCGATTGCATTTTCCGATATTTACAGGGTTTATTATTTTCTAAAAACAATAATATATTGTATTTCAATTAAACGCAGGCCAAACCGTATCTAGTCGCTAATTGGCGTGTGTAAAATACTACCTTCTAGATACTATGATTGAACGGAAATAATTACAAACAATGCAATAGGACGCTCTTGTTTATTCTACACATTTCTATAAAAATATAATATTTTTATCTTTGAATGAAACACAAACGCGAATACGGCTTCTTTTTTAACTAAACCTTTTCGATTAAATAATTTAGTGATTCAACAAATATTTACCCCTAAAATTTGCACAAAGCCGACGGACTAAATAAAGCTTGCCGTATAGTGAGAGACGCTTTTAACTATAATAATTATACCTATGTATCTTATGCAAATGCATTGATACAATATAATATACATAGAATATTGAACAAATAGTCGCTGAAAAAAGCTCAACAATATTTTTAAAATTTTCGGGATTGAACCTTCAGCAACCTTCTCCCTGAGTCCAAGTCGAATCATAGAAGAACCGCACCAGGGTCCCTTGTTTTTATTTTTATCAATTTAATTTTACTCCCTAGTAACTGTAGTAACCCATTAACCCAAATAGCCCCACAACCCAGAGTAACCCTGTATTTGGAATTGCGATCTATGGTAAATAGCAAATATTGATCTCGACACGTATATTACATTGGATTTCATGCGAATTGCTGTGAAGTTCAATATAATACGTCCAATGTACATACATATATATGTATATATATATATATATATATAAATCTCGTGTCACAATGTTTGTCCTCAATGGACTCCTAAACCACTTAACCGATTATAATAAAATTCGCACACCATGTGCAGTTCGATCCAACTTGAGAGATAGGATAGGTTTTATCCCGGAAATCCCACGGGAAAGGGAACTATGCGGGGTTTTCTCTGAAAACGCGGGCGAAGCCGCGGGCGGAAAGCTAGTACATATATATAACGACATTATATGTACATCAAGCGCACAATTTTGTACAAAGTAGGCAGGTTAATAAGCAAATATTAAGCGATACACAACTATATCCATTTGCAATGATGTTTGCAGAGAGTTGCAACTAAATTTTACACATTACCCAGTCACTCCGATACGAAGTTAACTCCGGAATTGCATTGCAATATGAATTGAATGTGATGCTCGTGTAAACGGTGAAAATTTATATGTATTCCCTGAAATTGCAATCGTGTTTACGTGGAGATGTTGTTATTATGTTTACATAAACGAATTGAGCTACAAAAACACGTTATAGCTTTTTTCACCGCTTTAAATCAATAAACTCCGAAAATAAGACGGTAAATTAGATGCTATATACTTATCTATACTAATATTATAAAGCTGAAGAGTTTGTTTGTTTGTTTGTTTGAACGCGCTATTCTCAGGAACTACTGGTCCGATTTGAAAAATTCTTTCAATGTTAGTTCATTTATCGAGGAAGGCTAAAGACTATATATCATCACGCTAAGACCAACAGGAGCTGAGCCACGCGGGTGAAACCGCGGAGCTCAGCTAGTATACTTTATATAAGAAAGCTGCATCTGAAAGATTAGTTCTATCGGATCTTGATCTCAATAGACATTACAGTGATTATGATTACGTTACGTTATAATTGCGAAAGTAACTCTGTCTGTCTGTCTGTTACTCAAATTTGGTATGGATATATTTTGATCCCCGAGAAAGGACATAGGCTACTTTTTATCCCGGGAAATGACGCAATCCCGGAAATCCCACTGGAACGGGACTATGCGGGTTTTTCATTTAAAACGCGGGCGAAGCCGCGGGTGAAAAGCTAGTCTACTATATTTGAGATCTGCGATTGACTGGTGTCTAAATTCGCTCAACCATTGTGAGCCCGTCTGCACTCGGCATGTTATGTATGTTTGTTTGTGTGGTTGGGTGTGAAGGTGTTTTGTTTCGTGAGTGAGCTATATTGTATTGTATTGTCCATTTACTGGGATCGCCTTGTTGCATAAACGGATTGATGGATTTTAACGTGAATTGCCTTTATGCGAGTATTACTTAGAAACCAAACAAAGGTGCTATGAACATTGAATATTAAATATTGAATAGAGGCTTTTGGCGCTTTAACATTATTTCACTGTAAAATCTTTTATCAAAAGGAAACACGATTTTAAAATTTTAAACGTTGGTTACACTGAAATAATGTTTATACTTTTACATATAGAAGCGGTTTCTTTTTTTAATTAATAATGACTCGTTAATATACTGTTCCATATTACCACTAAATGGTAAATAGGTCAGCCTTAAAAGTACTTTAAAGCCCGTCACAGTAATAATAACAGTTTAAAAGAGTCTAACAGTAACATTTTCGATTCCTCTTTGAGTTATTTTTTAAGGTTTCGCGATTCATTCAACTCATGAATCGCGATTTTTTCAATTATTTTTTTGATACTTTAAGACGGAAGTCGTGTGGGTAGATATTATTTGATTCTTTTCGTTTGATTATTTATTATTAAATTATAGGTAATTGGCAATTGCTTAGAGCGGATTAAATTCAAAAATAGTATAATAAATAATAATTGAACATGATTTGATATTTTGTTTCTGTTTTGACCGATGTTTTATAGTACCTATGTATTTTAAATATTGATTTTTATAAAGATTTTATCACTGGTTGTTAGTATCTGATTTTATCAACTTTGAGATTAATTGACTTATGATAGAAATACACAATAGATTTAAGAGTTAATTATCCAGCGATTAGGTTATTTACTTATATTTTTAATAACTCAAATGGGTCGTAGTTTCCACTTGGACAATTAATTGATAATTTATTTATTTGTTATTAATCATATTTAATACGAGAATAATTTGAATATTTGTGTATTTATATTGGTATTATACGAAGTCCAAAGGCGATTATTACCGTTCTTTTTATAGTCTCTGGTAATATTATATCCAGTACGACTTGTTGCGAGCAACATGTACTATCGTTTGTCGTGTCGTGGTGTGTCATGTCGTATCGTATAGTGTCGTGTCGTGGCGTATCGTTTCGTGTCGCATTTTTTACTATAATAAACTAAGATGAAAAGATGATAAAATTTAGCATACAAATTTGACTTTGCTATTTTTAACTGATAATATTTACTTTGAAAAATTGGAAGGGCCAAATTAACGATCTTTATTATTGAAACAGTTTCAATTACTCTTGTATATTTTGAAACCTGGTATAAGATCTGTTCATTAGAAATCTATTAATAGGCACTAACTGCATCAAGTTTATGAAAAAAAGTTGACTACGAGCTTAATAAAATGGAAGTACCATTGTTTCAGAGTATGTGCGAACAACTTTGTACTGAGCACACAAAATCAGCCAAGTGTGAGTGTGGTGTTTGCTAAGACGGTTCCGTATCTTACGTAATTATATTTAAACTGTTCTTGACTATAATTAAATTAATTTTTATTATTTATTCCTACATTTTTAGTGTTGTATGGTTATTATAGAGTGACATTTTAAAACATAAATTGATATAGAAGACAAAAGAAGTATTTTCAAGCATCTAGATTATGGCAAATAGCCTCATTGAAATCTAGAGCAATATAGGTAACAACAAAGCAATACAATAAATTTCAATTTTCTTTTAAAGAGTGACTTCTTGTTCTTTTTTTTCTATTATAATATACTTATATTTGTATATTATTTCCGGATGTTAATAAATTAATTGTGTTAAAAAGTTTATCAATTGAGTAAATTAAATATTAATTATTATAATATAATAATATGTTGATTATTTAATTTAATTACTTAAATTAAATCAAACTTTTTAAATTCTTTATCTAATATATAAAACACATCATATTTTTTTTTTCGAATATTAATATTTGATATTTTCTTTAAAATTGCAATTTATTCAAAAATAAAATATAAAAACAATTATTTATAAAAAATTAAATAACGTCTTAAGTCTTCGTAATAATCTTTTTAAAAAATATTTTATGACCATATTTTTTTTAATAAAAAATTACACTTCACAGTTAGAGCATATACATTGAAAGTGTAGGTTTTGAGAGCCTACCTGTTGTATTGTATCGTGGTCCCCGAGGCACCGCACCGCGCTGTCACCGACACACTGCCGTATCGTTGCCCTGAGCTATCCCATGCGGGGACTTTAAGTACGGTGTACCAATTTTGTGACCTCGGAGCACCATGGTGTAGGATGTAGGGTGTAGGCATCGTTAATGTGTGGAATTTTTTGTAAAAAAGGTTTGTATTGTGCTTATTATTTGAGTATTTAGTAAAAATTTGTTTTCGCAATTGTTGTATCCTCTTTTATTTAAATTGTTAAAGTTTATCAATTTTTTTCAATCGTAAAAAAATTTAGCTGGCGTTAGCAGTAAAACCTTATTACATCTATTATCTTGGTATTATTCTTGTGTATGATTTCAAGTGTGTTATGTTTTTATTATAGGTAGTTTGTAATTGACCATCAAAACGAATTTGATAAAATTAAACAATGTGCCTAATCTATCACCAAATCTACCATCAAACGCACGCACGAACGCATTTATTCTTACCCAACTCCGAAAACTTCGAGTTAAAATTAAATGGTTTCAAAATCAGTTTTAAGAAACAATCTCAAGAGGGATATTAATAAACCTCGCGGGGTTCGTTGCAAGTCCCCGCTCCTCCGGCGGCTCCGGTCGACACGACGTTTAACGAATGCACTTTAGTCCCATCGCTTTGACAGCGGGAATTTAACTTTCTTACCCAAAACCCTTTACAAAACAATCTCATTTTAAACTACATGGAAATATTAAATATTTGGTTTACAGTTGTTTCGTTTAATTAAAGTATTAATTTAAACAAAGTTGTAGAGATTTATATATCTTTGTTATTTCTTTATTGTTTGTTTTCTCTACCTTGACGATGTTACGGATCAACGAGTATTTATTATGCTCAGGTATTAGTTATTACATAGATATAAAGTTCAAAAGAGAATCAAGAAATATAGGTTACTTTTTATGCGTATTACGCGATTGCCACGGGCTACAACTTCTACTTATAAATAAAACTTAGATAGAGTTAACGGGATTTTTAATGAGAATAATCTTGCTAACCTAATTGTTGAAACCAATAGGTATCTTTTTATTTTCATTTATCATTACTCATAATTCTCTTTAGATGGTCAGGTTTAATTTTGAGTACGACGCCGTGTACGCGGTCCGTGCGCTGTTTGGCTCAAATATGTGATTTTTCAAACCAGATTGTCCATCAACCACTTATCTTACAAACATATGAATTACTAATAATTTTAGGAAATTTTATTGTCTATATAGTTAGTTAAGAGTTTTTTTCAATTAATACAGTATTTGTGAATACCATCAAGATAACTGAGCCGATGATTACTTGATTTCGCTTTTAGTGTCAATTTCGAAGCTAAAAATATCTGAAATCGCTGACAGATCTAACACACAATTTTTTTTAACTAACTGCAAAAATCCTTATTAAAATAGTTAGTTAAAAGATTTTTTTATTTTGGACTCCTAACTTACGAAATTAAAATCCGAACAATGTGAATTTTTTTAGAAATTATAGTCGACAAAATGATTATTTTCACCAAGATATTTGACTTAGTTTAATATAATTTTTACATATTGCAATAAAAGAACGTCCTACTTATAAGATAAAATTTAAAAAATCAACTAAGGTACCTCTATTATTTTTCTACAATTTTTTTTAAAGTACTATAAAACACTGCGCGCGACCCGATTAAAATCAGTCGGCAGCGAGCCTTTCCAGAGAGAGGACATGTTGCTCGGCGCTCTCCTGTGGACTTATGCTGTTCATAGTAAAAGGATAGCGCAAGCCGCGATCTATCGTAATAGATCGCGGAGATTTTGACTTGCGTTAAATTGAATAAGCCCTCTTAACCAAGATGAAACTTTGATTACGTACAAAACTTTCCGATAACATGTGAACAAGCCAACCTGTGGACCATTGAACTAGTGAACTACATCGAGAGGTCAGCGACAGTTCCTCTTGTAGCTGGCTCTTAATTTTGTTATGAAGCTGCCTCTACACAAATACATGTAGGCTACCTACAACCATCTAATAATTCGTTGCGAATATTCTGCCAACATCAAACGGGATGGATATAAATGAATGTATACTCTTTTATACCAACATTCATACTCAGGTTTTTAAATTGAGAAAATCTCATTTCATACCCTGCTCATGTCTAGCTGTGACTTATTTTTTATTTGTGTAAAATCTTAATAATCCAGCCCAGCAATTATGATCAAATCCTTTTTGTTTTGGATTTTCCTAAAACCTTTTTTAGGCTGAACATTTTGTGAGGGGCTGTGGCTGAGATGACTTCTCGAGTCCCCTTCCTCGCTTCAATCGTCTTTGGTGCCTAGCATAATTGCGATGTATTTTAACCATGTACCGCACTTCCGGTAGTATAGAACCAAGTTTGTTATATTTCAATTTTTAAAAAAAATCGCACTAAATCTTGTAATTTTCAAATCTTAGTCTAATCATGATCTTTTTTAAACCTTCACAAAATGTACAAACCTATACAATATACTCTACATAAAGCATCAACTAACACCAAATTTGTATCTCATCTAGTGTCCCTTTAAACTACGTTTCAACTTTAAACCGCTGCGAAATTATTGCTTTAAAAAATCCAATACCCATGCAACGCACTCGCAATTCTTCCAAACCTACCTATATTGTATTTTCAAAGCCATGCCAGGAACATTCACAAGGCGGCTTAACAAAAAACCTTACGCTAACCGCTGGTCGCATAATCCTATTATGAATACAGTGGTGTCATCACAAAAAGCATTTCATGCTCCCAATGTTTCATATTGCATTCTGTTTAAATCATTTCGCTTAAATAGACTTCCCTTTGAAGATTATGCTACGTAATTAAATGTATTGATTGTGACTGCAAAAGCGACTGTATTCCACTAATTTAACAAGGTACGCGCAATATGCAATAAAATTCATGCGAAACTTTTTCGACCAAAAATTTTACAGAATTTTTGTTGCTGAGATAGGCTCGTCGTTATTACCGGTATGATTCTGTATTATAAAGGTTGAAAGAATTTTATTCGAAATATCTCTTTTTATTAATGAGATAATATCAACTCAATAAAAGGTTATTTTGTTTGATGGGTTACTTTTATATATATCGGTACAACTTACATTAAATTATCATCAAAATGTATCCAGGTGTTAATTGCAAAAAAGTCCACGTACAATTATTTCACTTTTAATCCAACACCCTAAATATAAACAAAAACATGTGTGTAATAACACAGATTCTGTCGCTCAGTCGAATAGCAAATAACAAAATAGTAGAGTCCATCTCATCTAGTCGTTTCCAATTACGTGAACTACATTTTCAACTTTATAACAGACATAAGATAAATATTAAATACGTTTTATATAGTTTAAGGAAGATTTGTCCATAGAGAAAAATTATAGCGTGAAAATGCATTACGACTAAGCTGCATTTCGGAAAGTAGTTCAAACAAAAAGTTAGAACAATACACGATAATTAACCAACGACTCGCAAAGAATTATTATCTATATATATATGTATGTCCTTATAATATTTATTTACTTTATTTATTATTTAATTACTATTGCCGTATAAAATGCATATATACATATTATATAATATACATATTTAACGACTCAAAGTAATTACCATAGTCCTTTCGTAACTCGCTGATAAAAGATGCAACCGACAAATGCAACCACACGCTCACCCATTGTTTCGTTTGAAATATAACCTGTTTACTTATATGAATAGCTCCTCTGTTAAACACATAATTAGATCATTTAATAGAGAACTCAAGACAGACAGCGTGGCGTCACGTGAATCATTAATGCGTTTAAGTGCGCGTGTGTGGGTTCACACACACGAATACAAAATTGACGAAGCGAGGCCGGATTTTAAACGGTTTTTATAATAGCATTTTCTCCATACTTTAATTTGATTTGGATATTTTGCGATAGTGTTTACGTTCGTGATATAAAATGAAAGCAGACGGATCGGTTTAAATTTGTCCAGCCGACAGAATGCTGTGAAAACAATGAATGCTGCGATAAACAGATTTTCTCTCATGCCTTTTGTTACAACGAGTTATGAATTTTTATATATACGGATGGAACAGTGCGTTGAAAAGCGCATCAATTCTTAATACAGGTACTAATCGAACGAAATAAACCGAAAGCTTTTAAGAAAGCATTTCCTACAGTTGCGTAGAAGCACACTACGGCTGATATTATTTTATTAACTTGTGATATTTGAAAATATTCAAAACGACTAGTTTATTCTGCAGTTATATTAATGACCTATTAGGCACAATAAAACATCTAACAAGCTCGTCAGATTTATATTAAAGGTTTTGCACCTTTTTATACAAGCCTAATATAAATTATTATTATGCTAGAAATATAATACCGTATTTATCATCTTTAAAACGTAAATATAGTCTGGCACGTGCAAGGATTTACACAGAAATATAGGTTTTACAAGATATGCAAATGAAATGCTTCCTTTGCCACGTGTTTGCGTGTAAATAGATTAGTTTTCCAGGACCCTTTTGTGAGTGAACTTGAACCTTTTTATTAGGTTTAAAGTTTAAAACTACGTCTAAAATTAAATTTGCTTTATTATGACAGACACCAGACACACATAGACATTCACGTTTGATCTAGAACGCAAATATGAACATATTGTATTTTGCTGTTCATAAAGGGAAAGTTTGTTTCATGTTTTCCACAGTTTTATTAGTTTTCTAGTACTCTACAATGTTTTACGAGATGAAATTTGTTTTTTCAAAATTCTACCTGTACAAGTGATATTGTATGAAGTATGAAGTGTTTAACTTCAGAGACGTATATGATAACAACCCGCATCATCTTTTAGATACATACATAGAGACAAGGCTAATCTATTATTATTTAATTTAAACTATATTTTACACATATTTGTATAAAATAATTTACACTAAGTACAAATTATTTATATCAACTATTTTTCAAAACATACAACTGAAATAATCCTACCTACTACGCTCAGCGTCATTACATCATAAAAAGCTCGTACATAAATCCTAGACATGAGCTTTCAGAGCACATGCACGTCGCACGAGCGAAGAAAATGTACCCTTGGTATACGCAGGTGCGATTCTATAACAATTTACTTAACAACCTTTAAGTTGAACAAGTGGTTCATATTATTACATACGTTTGAAGGTGTGACATACTACACACATACACACTGGACCACCTTAATCTACTTTCTGACTGACATTTACTCTGTTCGAAGTACGTTCGAGCGACCACTAGCTTTTTTTTTGTATTGTCCTTATTAACAGCTTTAATGATAATAATTATTTCATTCGATGATTCGACCAATTAAACTGCTTGCGAGATATTACACTAATTGGTAATTAGAGCTATAAATTGGGTGTTAAGTAAGCTTTTTGTATGGTGTATATTATTCAATTATGATCACGCTCATATTTGGGTACTGCCAATTTCTTTAAAAAAATACCATAATATTCAAGTAGTGTTTACATATTTAAGGTAGGCTTCATATTCTCACAAAAATAAGGTGACTCGGCCGCATGACATAATTTTTTTCTTTTTTTGTGACTTTAATGTTTTAATTAACGCTCAAACTTTGAATGCAATGAATGAGTACCTAACCTAAACTTATGTTTATAGTATGTAACTTACTCTAAATTTTTATCTAACGAATGATATTTTTTATAAATACCTATGTTTAAAATTTAAGTTTCTCATGTAAGTGACTTTATGTCTTAATGGGAATAAATGTCTTTAAACCTTAAACCTTAATTATTATAAAAGCAAACATATCGGCGAACATAAAAAACGGTCCAACCTTTCTTAAGCTATAAATGGTGTAATTAACCCGATTTTGTTTCATATGTATATTAATAAGTTTCACACAGTGTTGATAAAAGTAATGTGCATGTATAAAGGTATATAATATTATAACAATAAGGTCAAACAGTAATCAATTGGAAACCTTGAAAGAGTTAACTATAGTACCTAAACTGTTAAACTCCTACATGACAAATGTTTTATAGTCGATTTGTCAGTAAAATACCGATGGCATGGCAATCAAAAAGCAATCGGGGGGTGGGTAAATTAGGTGGAAGTCGCCGGAAGGTTTCACGGTCACGGTCTGGCGGTCGATGAACCGTATAAGTGAGCGCGTTTTCCAGCGTAATCTATGTGCAACTAGCAACTTATCCCAGCTTCTTCCAGGTAGTTTTTTTGTTTATACTTAATTTTTTTTTTGATTCTATTAACTAGTAGTAATTACGTATTCAAATAAAGTACAGTTTTATGTTTTAACGTGTTCGTTTTTCGCGGAGATATTTAAGAAATTAATACGACATTTAGAATTAATAACAAATGTCTATACTACATTCACTTGATTACCTAGTTTTCAAAATATTCTGACTTTTGTCTAATCGTCAAGACCAAAATTTTCCCTGAACACGGTCTGAGACCTATTAAATCCGTTACATAGACATTAATCATCACTACATAGTATAAAACAAAGTCGCTTTCTCTGTCCCTATGTCCCTAATCCCTATGTCCCTTTGTATGCTTAAATCTTTATAACTACGCAGCGGATTTTGATGCCGTTTTTTTAATCGATAGAGTGATTCAAGAGGAAGGTTTTAGTTAAGTTTTAGTTCTATAATTTATTAGGTTTTAGACAAAGCGGACGAAGCCGCGGGCGGTAAGCTAGTTAATTAATAAATTAGGTGTTAGCTTTTATTCCTAATCCTAATAATATTATAATTTATGCACAAGTTTGAGTGTGACATGAATATAATATTTCTTTTTAATTAGATTAGGCGCGGACAAAGTCGTAAAAAGCTAAAATATAAGCTCTATTCGTATATATACAAATTATCGACAGTAACGTTATAGCCGTTTTGAGATCAATTTTTGTTTAGTGTTTTAATTCGAAAAATGTTTGCTCTTTTTATCATAAATCGAAAACATATGGTAATTAAATCGCTCTGTAACTTGATACGTACCTACTAAAAAACACATTATTTTGGTCAATATACTTAATTAGAAAATTACTACGTTCTCTCAATAAATAGTTCTTTCAATAAATAATATTCATCTCCATCACTGTATTTCCATATTGAAACGTCTAATTAATAAATCTGTATTCCTCTCAACTATATCCGTTCCCTATTCCAATAAATTTCATTAGGCTGCGCTCCACAGAGCGAGCGGCCTCGCGAGGCAATTGCCGCGCGAGCATATCGGTCAGTGAGGACTACTCTTCCTCGGTGGATGCGTTTACGAGGCTGCTCGCTCTGTGTCACCCACCTAATGACTGAGCTATTTCGCGCAGCAATTGCTTCGTGAGGCTGATCGCTCCGTGGGTACCCGCATAATGACTGAGATGCTGCGTGAGGCTGCTGGTTCTATGGGGACCCGCTAAATAACCGAGATCCTTTGAGCAGCAGTTGCTTCGTGATCCACCTAATAACCAAGTTGCATCGCGCAGCAATTGCTTGACGAGGCACGCTCTGTGCAGACCCACCTAATAACCGAGCTCCTTCTAGTAGCAATTGCTTCACGAGGCTGCTCGCTCTATGGAGAGCCGATTATACACTTTGGCGTAACAATCAAACGGACGGACGGTGTCAGTTATATTGGAGGATTGAGTAAATTCGCTTTGCACTTCGATAATAATTAATTTGACTCCCGAAACTGATTTTAACTGTAAATACATTCTTGGTATGAACGCAATAATAATAACTTCATGTAAATTATGAAGTACTTGATAAAAAAAGTGAGTCAATTATGCAAATTATTTGATTTGTTATTTAATGTAAAGTGAAATAATATATGAAGCTTATTCACTTAGATCATTAAATACAAAATACAAATTAATTAAATTAAATGAATTTATTTTTTCTCATCACAAATGCACAATCAACACATACATTGTTAATCTATATATAATATCTTAACACTAACATTAAAGCAGGATTTTCATTTTAAAATTTGTAAAATTCAATAGGTAGTTATTATTATTTTTTGTTTCCGGGCAGTTATCCTATTTGCGTTGCAAGGAAAATAAGTAATAGGTACATTTGCCTTGCGACAACCATGTTATCAGAGATGATTTCTTAATCCTCGATTACAATTCTTAAGTATTAATCACTGTAATTACCACGGAAGTAGTCAATACACATCATAAAATCGACAAGTGACAGAGTCAGACAAGTGATAACTGCGTTAAAAACAACCGACTTCAAACTTGCACTTGCAAAATTTACAAATACCTACAGACAAAAATGCTCATAAAATAAAAACTGCTGGGCCTATCCGAATAAAATTTTTATGGGACCGATTCGACACGAAATCGGTTCAGAAACCTCGGAGTAATCGGTGTACATACATAAAAAAACCATACCGGCCGAATTGATAACCTCTTCCTTTTTTTTTGAAGTCGGTTAAAAAAATAATGTCTCTATACTTCTATAGAATCATATAATATCTATCTTAATATTATATTTGTTGTTTATTTGTTTGCATTGACTATGCTCCGAAAATACTGAACCGATTTAAAAATGTAGCGGCTTTATATATTTAGGATAGTAAGCTGTAATGTGCTGACGGCACAAAAAAGCTATTTTATTCCTGGCTGACATAGGATATCTTTTATTTTGATATAGAGATATAGATAATAGGTCAACGCTTGCGGAGCTGGGAGATGGGGCTAGTATTCGGAAAAACTTTAATATATTTGCTGATAAAGCTTTAAAACTACCTACGACATATAAAATAGTGATGCTACGAGTTATAATCGATTCGAGCCTGCTACACTTGAATTATATTGAGGTAGGTTCTGTTGTATATTAGTTTCATTGTTTCATTGTGTAGCTGGCCTGAACGATGTTTTGCTTTATCAGTTCGAAGCATAATGATAGCTTATGACCGATTCTACGACCTACCGATTTTTGTTTACTTAGCTATATTCCAACAACAAAAAAAAATCATAAACTCGGTCATGTCGTATTAAAAATGAGGTTAAAATACTGTGACACGAGAAATGAATATACAATATACAGTGTGAATTCATAAATCATACGTGGATTGCCACCGCAAACCGTAAGTAGGTATCAGAATTCAGAACAGATCAGGAAGAACCAAATCATTGAATTATACCAAACCATATCCTTCACTAGATAAATTAAAACATTGTTTTACATTCAATAAAAGTAGGAAATAGCGAAAATAATATTTTGTACACCGGCCTTCCAAGATTCCATTTGGTGTAAATAAGTAGATTAGATTGAACAATCATGTTTGTTGTGGAAAATTTATAGTAAATTTTATTATCGACGAAAAATATACAGATTACCGGGGCTATTTCAATTTTTCGCTAGTTGCGCAAATTTGGAGTAAGATTATTTCATAACAAAGTCTGAACATACCTATTACCCATGTTTTCATGAAAAATAGGATTTTTCATTTATATTATAACTAGTGGTCCGCCCCGGCTTCGCTCGTGGTACATATTTTGCAATAAAAGGTAGCCTATGTCCTTTCTCGGGTATCAAAATATCTCCATACCAAATTTCATCCAAATTGGTTCAGTAGTTTAGGCGTGATTGAGTAACAGACAGACAGACAGAGTTACTTTCGCATTTATAATATTAGTATATTATAATTATTCATAAAGAATAAGAATCACAATATCTAGCAGGGATAAAAAACTCCTTAAAATAATCAAGACACGCGTTCAGAGAGTGAATTAAATATCACGCGCACTCAACAGTTACACTATTTTAATCAATGACACGATCGCTTAACATTTTATTCCGCCGAATACCGATTCGCCATTATTATAAAACCGAACCGCGTACATTACCAGCCTCGTTTACATTTCACATACATTAGTGAGATCAATTTGGCGTCTAATCAACGGACGAAGGAATTCACCGGATTTTTATAAGTACAATGAACTATACAAGTATACATTTAGTTTCGGTAGCCGTTCTCCTTCGGCTCAAAAGTCGGCGCGTAAAAAACCTGCCGGACCGCTCGTAGCTTCCGATTGACCTAATTCATTTGTTACTTGTTACATACCACTGCAATACGCGCGTTATGTATCGCTGCATGAATGCTAAAACATGTGACTCGAATAACTTCCCTGAGAGAGCAAACATGGTTAAACTACTCAACTTAATCTAAAGTAAATCTTCTCTAACACCTCCAAAACATTCCTATTATGGTACTTTATGTACAGGCTTCATATTTACATATTAGTGGATAACTATTTTAATACTCGTACAATATTATAAAGGAGCACAATACCTCTATCTTAGAACCACTCAATAAGTTAACAAAGATTAATATGCCAGATCTGCAACACATACCAATTTGCAGTAGATACTATTACTTGTAATTTTTTAATCCCCACAAAAACTTTTTTCAAAGTGTGACTGAATCAAATGAATGTTAGCAGTCGTCACATGGTTTTTGTTATTTACAATGTGGTGTAGATTTACTTAAAGGTGGAACTATCGCGTAGTGACTCGTCCGTGACGAATTAGCGCAAATTCATTGTATTTCGGACACATAGTGCATGCTTGGAAGATAAATGCATTGATATGCAAAGATTTTAACTGAGAGAACAATTTCGCAGACGAAACTAACAAAAGCACAAAGCCATTATTGGAAATAATATTTTATGCTAACAATGTTATTTGGATACAATGTGAAAGACGAGTCGGGCAAATGTACCTACTTCGGAACTTAATAAAAACAAAATGATTGGTTAATTGGTTATACACACCTTACTACTTCAGAGATACCTTCTATTACCAGAGCTATAAAGAACAGATATTAATACTTAGTTTAATTCCATTTTTATCAGGTTGATATATGTATTGTGTTGTGTATAGTAAACATACACTTGAACCAATACTATTACACACATTCGTTATTACACTGGTTTCGTTCTTTAATAAATAATGCAATAAAAGTACATCAAAATTCTTGGTAATGAATGAATGGCTTGTAAAGGAACAATGGGTTCGTAAATGTCAACAAGTCAAGACAGTAAACTTCCATTGAGAGCTCAAAATACATACATTTAGTACATGGAGTCGAGAGCTTGGACATAAATTCGTTTATATACTCACTATCTTACACGAATAGATTATAATATAGGTACATACATAGTAGATAGTAGTCAGTGTCAATAATAATTAATCTATGATATAAAAATGAATCGCAAATTGTGTTGGCAAGCGCCCATCTCGAGAACGGATTAATTTTTGTTATAATAATATGTATTCCTTGAAATTTTGAGTTTAGTTGAGAAAACGTAAATAACGAGCGAAGCCGGGGCGGACCGCTAGTATAAAATACAAAGTAACCATAAGTAACACCAGCAAAAACCACGACCGAAAGTTTATCATGAACAAGGTAGAATTTGTTCAATTAAAAGAAATAGTCATTTATAAAAATAAAGTTAATTAATCAATTTAATACTGCAATTATGCTTCCTCACGATTCGTATAATCCTATAAAGTTTTGTACGTTAAGATACTAATTTTATTTATTTTATCTATCATACTTTATTACACAAACTAAAATTAGGACAAAAATAACATTAAAATACAAAAGAAAGGTATAGTTTGTACAAGAGGCGGCCTTATTGCTAAGCAGAAATGTCTACCAGGCAACCTGATGGGAAAGGAAATGTATGAAGTTAATGGGATAGTGCAAAAAGAAGAAAAAAAGAGTTAATAAAAAAAAATTTATTATTATTAGTAGATATAATAATAAATTTATATAAAATATATATATATATATGTAATATTTTTACCTACGATCCCTTTATTAAGTTTTAACACAGTTTTTAAAATTTCCTCGTATTTACATGTGATTATAATATGCAAATTTTACACAAAAATTATTATTTATTTAAACATTTATTATTTTAAAAATAATCCCACCAAAAACATTTTCATGTAAAATGTTGCCAAGACGAGCCCATATGACTCGCACTGTCAAAAAGTTATCAGATCTCATGTAGAGCGAAGCTTTTAACACTACACGCCCTAACTCTACAAGGCCTAACTTCACAAACTCTACACCTTAGTCAAAATATGTGGCTTGGCCATTTCGCTACATTCACATCGGCGTAAGGTGAAAAATTAATTCACTGTGCATTACTTTTGTGTTATACAATAGTTCTTGTAGTAACGAACGGCCAAGCCACATATTTTGACTAAGGTGTAGAGTTTGTGAAGTTAGGCCTTGTAGAGTTAGGGCGTGTAGTGTTAGAAGCTTCGCTCTACATGAGATCTGATAACTTTTTGACAGTGCGAGTCATATGGGCTCGTCTTGGCAACATTTTACATGAAAATGTTTTTGGTGGGATTTCATTTCTTTTTGTAAGTTGTTTGTAACAAAATTTTATAAGTATGTCGATTAAAGTTTTAATTTTTTTTTAACAAGGAGAACCTATACATATATATATATCTAGGGGAACCAAGTTTTAAACTCAAAACTCAAACTCAAACATTTATTTATTCAATTAGACTTCTTCGAGAAGCACTTTTGAAACGTCAATACATATTTTTATCATTTACCACCGATTCGGAAAGCAGTATCTATGGAGAAGAATCGGCAAGAAACTCCATAGTTGCTCTTTTAAATCATTTCAGTATTACAATTTAATTTTACAAAATATGTAAGTAACCGTACGTATATATTATCATAATATGCCAAAGAACTGTCCTGCGGTTCTCACGCGACAACCCTCCATGGGTTTTTATCTTCCATAAATTCCTTAATGCTGTAATAGGCTCTCTGAACTAAGACGTTTTTTACATAATTCTTAAATTTAGCACTACTAAACTCTTTAATACTATGAGGAATTTTGTTGTAAAAAAGTATACCTTGACCCATAAATGAATTTTTAACTTTAGCTAACCGGTAAAATGGCATTTCAATTTTATTTCTGTTCCTTGTGCCATAACAGTGTCTATCTCCTACTCTTGTGTGTAAGTCTGCGTTTTTGTGTACATATAAAATATTATTAAATATATACTGTGATGGTACAGTGAGGATACCAGTATTCTTAAAGAGATCTCTTAGTGAGTCCCTAGCACGTAAATTATATATAGAGCGTATGGCTCTTTTCTGTAATATAAATATAGTTTCAATATCTGCAGCCCTGCCCCATAGAAGAATTCCATAGGACATAATGCTATGAAAGTAGCTAAAATAAACCAATCTAGCCGTGTCTACATCGGTGAGATGCCTTATTCTTCGAACTGCATATGCAGCTGAACTAAGCTTAGCAGCGGTGGCGGCAACATGGGCCCCCCATTGTAACTTCTCATCTAGTGTCAATCCAAGAAAAACAGTAGAATCCACAGGGTATAATACCTCCCCGTTTAAAATAATATCCCTTTTTACCTTTTTTACATTTGGAAGGATAAATTCTACACAATTTGTTTTTTTTGCATTTAATAATAAATTATTAGCAGTGAACCAATTGGATATGCGTAAAAGAGCAGAGTTTACTTCGTCAACGTTTGAGTCATGTCTGTCCACATTAAATATTAATGAGGTATCATCTGCAAACAGTACTATTTCACACATATCCTGCAAATAATAAGGTAGGTCATTAATATATACTAAGAACAAAAACGGTCCTAAGATAGATCCCTGCGGAACACCTATGTTAATCGGCGCACCGCGAGATTTCTCTCCATTAACAACAACGGTTTGTACCCTGTTCTGAAGATATGAAGCTATGAGGTCCTGAGATAAACCTTTAATACCATAAAAATTTAGTTTCCGTAATAGAGTGGTATGTTCTACACAGTCAAAAGCCTTAGAAAGGTCACAGAATATCCCTAAAGCATTCTTTGAATTTTCCCATGCTTTATATATATGTGACAAAAGAGCTATTCCAGCATCAGTAGTAGAGCGCCCCTTTGTGAAACCAAACTGTTTGGCGTGCAGTAAACCATTTGATACAAAATGACTACATAATTGGTTTAAAATTAATTTCTCGAAGACTTTGCTCAAAGTTGGTAAAATGGAAATTGGCCTATAGTTATTACAGTCTTCTTGGTCACCACTTTTAAATAAAGGAATTACTTTACTTAACTTTAATAAATCAGGGAATATACCACAGTCACAACATTGATTAAATATAAACGCTAAGTGGTTGGCAATGTTTTCTATAATATTATTTACTAAATTTACAGACATTCCCCAGAGATCACATGTTTTTTTTAAGTTTAATGTTTTAAAAGTTTTAACAATTTCCTCTGCAGTCACATGTCGCAATTCAAATAATACATTACACTCAGCAACATGGTCCCTCAAGTAGGACTCCGCAAGCGCTGATGACGAATTTAATTTTTCGGTAATACTAACAGGGACACTACTAAAAAAATCTTCAAAAGCAAGCGCAACATCAGCACTTTTGTCAATGACCCTACCAGCATTAACAAGTTTTATGGTACTATTTGATTGGCTTTTGCCCATTTCACCATTAATAATTGACCAAACCGTTTTAACTTTGTTATCAGAGTTGCGTATTTTATCTCTGACATACAAGCACTTGGCAGTGAAACAAACTTTTTTAAAAGTCTTTGAATAATTTCTAACATAACTAAGAAATGACATGTCTTTGTTATATTGCTTCATGCCATATAACTCATATAAAACGTTCCTGCATCTGTGTATACTAGGTGTTGCCCATTGGCTAAATGGTAAATCCTTGGTAATACTTAAAGATTTAACTTTAAAGATTTTTTCAAACTCATTATGAATTAAATTAAAAAGATTTGTAAACATTTCACAAGGATTATTATGAAAGGATTGATCATTCAGGCCAGGCAATTTATTATTAATATTATCTCTAAATTTATGAATGCCTTTTTTAGTTATAGGCCTAACATTAATTCTTTTAAATGTAGGTATGCAATCCCATTCAAAAACTACTTTCTGGCCACAGTGATCCGAAGTCAGTGTATTGAGAATATTTTTTTCTAAAAAGTTACAATCACAGTAAACATTATCAATACAAGTTGCAGAACTAGGTGTAATTCGTGTGGGTTCATCAAAAAGTTTATGTAAATTAAATGATTGAAATAAATTAACTATTCGTGTTGCCGTTTGTGTGTGTGAAAGTAAATCAATATTAAAGTCTCCACATACTATAACCTTCTTTTCACTTCTGCTCAAACGCTTTAATATTTCTTCCATGACTGTCTCAAACATATTATAGTCACTGGAAGGAGGCCTATAAACGCAAACAATAATGTAACGCTCAAGTTCAACACAGGACAGTTCAATGGTGCGTTCTACAGATAGACTAACAATGTCAGTTCGTTCTTTGCATTTTACACTATTGTGTACAAAAATAAGAGAACCTCCATGAATAGCATGTTTCCTAAAGTATATACTTTTTAACTTTAGATTATTATATATAAACTTTAGATTATTATATTATTATAAACTTTAGATTATTATATTAGACCTCTAGCGTCATCAAAATTTAATTTAAAACTATAGGTCTCATACAAACTCCCATCCCCTAGTTTAAGGGGTTGGGGGATGAAAGTTACAAGTTTTATAATTTTTTTGTTGTTTGTGTGCTAATACTAGCTTACATACAAAATTTCAGCTTTCTAGGACATTAGGAAATACCTTAAGAATTTTGATGATCATCAGTGAGTCAGTGACGAAATTAGCGTTTTTTAGATATAAATAAAATCTGAAGTATAAAAGCTAATGTAATTAAAACTTAATATGTTCAATAAGTCCGCTATTGACAATATATCCCGAAAATTTTGTTGATCTATCATAATCCAAACCCAAGTTATGAGGGTTCAAAAAAACGTCGAAGCGCTTCGAGAAAAGGTAGGTAGTGCCCGTGCTTGTTCGCTTGGCTTGTCTTGGCGGGGGCACTGCCGTGCCCCCAGATTTAACATTCATCTTCACATCAAGCAAATAGTATCTATTCAAATCGAACAACGCGCCTTTTTTCTCTAGCTGAAAGACATTCCATATTTAAAATTACGCGCGTAACGTAACTTTTTTTTTCAATATTGCCAGTCTCAACAATTTTCACGGTTACATCGTGACGTTACTCGAAGGCAGATAAACAATACAATATCGCTGTTTGCAATAAACTACAGATTTGCTACGGGCATACAATTATAAATGTTCTCATTGTTTCACACGGCTACCTTTACAGCGAGACAATTCATCACACCAACTAATTATAACGTCGTCATTAAGTCTAACGATTGCCATAGATGCTAATCATTTCGTAATAAGTATTATTTATTATGTTGTATTGAATTTTTTTGTGCAAAAAAGAAAAAAACAAATTTCATAATATTTCACTGGTTTGACTGGTAATCAAGAGCTTGAAGCAATATGTGTATTATAAATACATAAACTTAAAAAAAAGAACGCAAAACACATCAACTCTTTTGCACAGGGGACGTGGAGATTAATCAAAACGCGAGTATATTTGATCAAAAACTAGACTTTATTAACTTGAAACTCAATGTTCTTTTTAAGGGAAACAAATTAGATCTTTTTATAGATGACACACATCACCGACTCAATTTAACCAATGTGTGTTGGGGCAGACATTTTAAAATTACATAGGCTATGTAGCAATTTTACTTATCGATATTTGCTCGCTCGGGACGCAACTTTCAATTAATAATTATAGTTAAGTATAGAGTTAACCGCAAGTAGGAAAATTTTAATAAATACTCAATGCAGTTTAATTCCTATACGATACAATGTCACCTATGAACGAATCCTGAACGGTTCTCACGTCTGTCGGTATCTATGTATACTTAGATCTTTAAAACTACGCAACGGGTCTTTGATGCAATTTTTAAACAGATAGATTGATTTTCGAGGCTATTAGGTTTTAGACGAAGGGGGTGAAACCGCGGACGGAAAGCTATACATAGATACAGAGGTTGATGGCGTGCGTAGTATGCTTGCTCTTCATTCGTAGGGCTGCCGCAAAGGACTCATAGAGCTACTCGTCTACTGACTGCGCAGATTTCAATTTCCGTCGATAAGTAATAACATTCTGCCTTGCCGTGAGCAATTTTTCATGCAGCTAACCGTCAAATGAATTCTTTCGATGCAGCGCCCTTTCGACGATGGTTTTTTTTTAATGGAAACGCCAACAGCGATTTACCCGGACCCTACTCATCGTGAATAAATGATTCGGCAGTTTTATTGGTTTTATTGCAACTGCTACGTTGTTTTGAGGGACTTTTGTCTAAGTTTGGTTTCAGGGACTATCACAGGGTTTTATTTTTTTTAAACGGGAAATTTTCTTTGCATATAATATGACGATGAAAATTAAATCACAACGAAGAATATATTAGCCATAGATGCTAAGTAATTGTTATCTGATTATTATAATCAGATATATTTAAGGTCATCCTTTTTGACCAATTATTTCAAATTATCTCTCTTTAGCGTTGCTGTGAAGTAAACAAACTATATATTTAATTACCCACCAAAGATGCAATGTGCTTTTTAAAAGCTGAAAGCAAGATCTCTATAATTTTCATGGAAATTGCGATGTTCCATCGATCAAATTTTGATCAAAGCATCCATACTATATATAATAATATATAATATTTAATATTATAAATGCGAAAGTAACTCTGTCTGTCTGTCCGTTACTCAATCACGCCTAAACTACTGAACCAATTTTCATGAAATTTGGTATTTTGATACCCGAGAAAGGACATAGGCTACTTTTTATCCCGGGAAAATGACGCAATCCCGGAAATCCCACGGAAACGGGAAATATGCGGGTTTTTCTTTGACTGCGCAGGCGAAGCCGCGGGTGGAAACCTAGTATCTCATATACCTAATTCTCAACAGTACAATTTTAATAAACTCCATAATACGTGATGTAATTTACAATAAACGTGCCACAGTACAATAATATCACAAATAAACAGCAAGACAGACCTTGTGTGTATTACAAGCATGAAATTGAAAGTTGTTTTCTCGGACCCCGATTTAGTTTTAAATCTTTAATTGTATAGACAAAAACTGAAATTAACAGTAACTCCCGTACCGTTTGGTGAACATGAAAATGTAATGAATTAATTTGTTTAAACTAATAGAACAGTTCTTTTATGACCAATTTTATGTGATAAACCATGAACCACCGGTTGCCTTAAGGGTTGCCTAGACCTATCCGGATGCTAGAAATAACGTTTCAAGTCAAATAAATAACCATAATACTTATAAAACAAGAAGAAACACTTATATCAAAATCCTTCAGTATAAATCATGCAAATAGAAAAGCTTTCGAGCCTTCGGCGGATCTTTTTTTGTCCTTGTAATGTTAAATTGGTGTCTTCTGAATTAATAATAATGGTTTATAAATATTTTAGCTACTTACTACGAAAATAAAACTCATACTAAAATAGTAGAGTAATAGACCTTTGCGCAAAGCGTTTGGATATATAGAACACAAAATGGGGTTAAATTTAACAAGTATTTTTCCTTTCATTCCCTATCTTTATATTACAAGACAATATAAATATTGTTTTGAAATCATTTTCCTACAAATAAGTATTGTAAATACTTATTAGAATACTCTGAACATGTTCCGAGTAAACACCATCAAGTGGGTCTAATTGGAAGTTATTAAACTATCATTTTATAGAATAAGAAAAATAAACTACGGGTCAGGTCAGGTCAGAAGAATCAATATTAGCTCATCTTTTTCAATCCTACGGCTAATTTCCATACAAATCACAATTTACCTACATTATACATCGTTATACCTATGGTTATACTCAAGCTATATAGTTTGTGTGTGTGTGTGTGCATAATGTTTCAATGATCGATTATATTTTGAGACAGGAAAGTGGTCAGCCTACTATGTCCTGCCAGACCGATACATTTTAAGTCAGTCCCCACGGGGATTCGATCCAGGACCCCTCGGTTCTACTACTGTGCCAAGGAGGCGGTCATGATAACATACCTCTCTCTAAATAGGCCAGATGGTTGGTGTGGTCAAACTAATCTATCCAATGGCAATAAATGTTTGTTTTCTTGGCGCACGAACAAGGAGGATATAATAGAATTTAAATGCTGTCAATTTTAATCGTATGCCTCTATAAACTCAATGTGCTTTTATTAGACATTGTGCGAGATCGGTACCTACGTAGTGAAAAAACGATATAAGACCTTCACAAGACCCTATTTTAACGGAGTTAGACTGTCTGTACCTATATAATAATATGTTAGATTATAGTGCAAATTTTAATGCACATTTTTCTTGTAATTTCTTAATCTTTAGTTACTTAAAATTTTAATGAGTTTAATTTTTAAGTGGAAAGTTAAACTACGTTCGATCGCTATACAAGCTTGTTCCATGTATACCTTTCTAGAACAGTCACATACTGTGTGTTTATAAAACTTTGCATTATAAAGTTTTAAATTGTGTTCCGTGAATATGTTTAAAAAATACTCCATTTCAAATTGGTATGGTTTTAACTTATAAGGAACTTGAATGAAGTTCGCTAGCTAAACTGAGCTTTTTATTTATTTCAATTATCGTATTTTCAGTTATAACTATTATTTTGAGGTTTAACAATAAGTAGTCCAAGTAAGTTTAGTCCATTTCGATCTTACTGTAATTTCATACAATTTATTATAACAAAAAAATCTCAAGGCTGACATTGAACACAAATTATTAATTACGGATATCACGCCTGACATCTCAGTTTCAATTGTTTCAGTTATAAATTATGTGACGTCACAAAATATACGTGAACGACCCAGTCACGACAAATAAACTTTGGATTTCGCCCAATTTTCGGAATTAAATTTAATCATTAGTTAAAACAAAACAAGAATCTCCATCTTATATTAGCACCTGCTAGAGTATTGTCATATTATTCAATGAATTTAAAAGCTTTAGTTATCTATTGTGCATACTGTGGTAAATTTATGTTTGCAGAATATGTTTGAATATTTATAATTTATTTAGTGCCCACTATAGTGCTTCCTATTATTGTATTGAATGTGCGAATGTGGTGGAAATTTGTATTTGTTTAATACAAATAATATTTTAATGAACGCATAATATTATTAACTAGCTGTGTCGCGCGGTTTCACCCGCGTGGCTCCGCTCCTGTTGGTCTTAGCGTGATAATATATAGCCTATATTACTCGTGAATAATGTAGCTTTCGAATGGTGAAAGAATTTTTAAAATCGGTCCAGTCGTTTATGAGCCTGTTACAACCAAACAAACAAACAATCAAACAAAGTTTTCCTCTTTATAATATTAGTGTAGATATATCAATATCAAACTTAGATGTTGCTCATTAGTAACATTTCACACATGAACTCTGTTACAAGGATATCTCGGTTTCCTCCACCTAGATAGCATTTAATATAATATTATATATCAACGTATATAGTAAACTATAACATAGGGTGATATAATTATTATAGAAAAGAGTATTTTTTTTATATTGATTTAATTTTTACTCTGAATATGACCACATCGTGTTTCTCTTGGACTGATCTCTGACTTGGCATGTTTTTGGAACATTAAAGACCCTTTACGTGATCGAATTTAATTCCTTTAGGTATTATTAGACAATAAATAATGTGCTTCTATATTTAATAAAGTAACAACTTATTCTTTTTGTCAGTAACATTTTGACTGTAGATATTATAAAGCTGAACAGAATGTTTGTTAGTTTGTTTTGATGAACACAATAATCTCTGGAAATACTCGGTCCCATTACGTATTCGCTAGTCAATTCATTGCGAAAGTTCTTCCACGAAACGGTTTGGTAGACCGTCAAATGAAAAAAATGTTGCAAAGTGCACGAGGTAATCTTATCGATTCCCACACGAACATAACCGCGGGCGAAGCTTGTCTTTCATAATACAAAAATATTAAAGAACGTTACGTATTAAAATTTTTCTTTTGAACAATTATTAGTAGGTAGCCTTGAACAAAAAAGTCACGTTTCATTAACATTGTAGTGGATCCCAAAATACAGCGCCGTGTTTGATACGCGTTGCCAGATAATGCGGAAGATTTGTGTTTTCTCCAATATACCTCTAATATAACCGAATTTGAAATATTCAAGTTTTGAAAAGAAAAATTCTTAAGAAAGATGGTGCCGTGAAAATATAAAATATAAAATAAAATAAAATATTCCTTATCTTTAGTTCATATTGAATTTTTTTTTCTTTTTTTTTTTCATTTAGGTAGTAAAAACGAAGCTTCCTAATAAAAACCGTTAACAAACAGACACTCGAAAACTATAACCCTTCTACCAGTGTACATAAAGCAAAATCCCTCGTAAGTATTCGTATATAATATATTACAAGTAAATCGTCTACTTAACAACAATAAATATTTTATAGCCAGAAAATCGTGCCACCATGAGTTTACGCGCGATGTAATTTGCGAAACATCATATATATTTATTAGAAAAAATCTTCAGTTTCTATTTCGTATTTTTAGCGAAATTCTTAATAGTTAATTGTGTACTGTGTCAACGTCCTCGAATGTTGTTTATTTTTACATATTCACTAATCTATATATTAGCTAACGGTAAGAAGACGGTGGATTATTTAATACTTATTTTTTTTTCGTAGTTTCGTAGTTTTTTTTCGTATTCACGATTAACCAATAACCATGTATCTGAAGGAGTGTTTACATAAATTTTTCTATCTTCGGACAATAGCATAAAATTAACATACGTTTTAGATGCTTATTTAGGACTAGCTTACCGCCCGCGGCTTCGCCCGCTTTGTCTAAAACCTAATAAATTATATACTAAAACCTTCATCTTGGATCACTCTATCTATTAAAAAAAACCGCATCAAAATCCGTTGCGTAGTTTTAAATATACAAAGGGACATAGGGACAGAGATTTGTTTTGTAGAGATAAGCGATGCTATTTAAACAAAAAATATCAACCTTGGTAAACGTCCGTCTATCAATTTCTTTTCTCCGAAAATGTATACAAACTCCAATAATTCATCAAACGCTGATTTAAATAAAGATAAATATGTACTATGATGTGGCGAGTTATAGTCATATAAACAATAAACACTTAGTCAAAAACTATTGCACACAAAGTCGCAGGTAACACCTAGTTACTCATACATGAATAACTAAATAATAAAATGCTATCAAAACACTGCATTACTTAGAATAACTAGAGTCCGTCATCTATACAAACACTACTTAAGACATGGATGTTTTTTTGTTCGTTAGCCGTTACTCATCACTGCTTTAACCGCTGACTAAACCATCTCAAACTCCAAACTTCGCAGAACATTTTATTGTTTTATTATTGTATGTTTTATTTTGCCTTCAAGTGATAAGGGAATTAGCATAGAAAAATTCCGAGGGGCTGTGGAAAAGGCCAAATGAAAAATTTTAAAGAAGTAAGTATTTGACGTGCCTAGTATTTAGCGTAGGTATCTATAGAAAACTTTTTGTAACAACTAGTCTTATTCTTTCGGTGTTAGATAGCCCATTTATCGAGTAACGCTATATACTATATAATATCATCACGCTAAGACCAACAGGAGAGGAACACTGCGGGTAAAACCGCACGGCACAGCTAGCATAAAACTCATTGTTTACGACCTACCGTCACTTTATTTTATATTTTTGTTCACGCAAATTGTAATATGCATTGTCATTGTGTCATCTTAGCGTCTGAGTATTGATAACATCTAATATTAAAATTTGTTTTGTAATTAATATAAACCTGTGCTAAAGAAAGTAATGTGTACTTAAATTGCTCATTGTGTATTGTGTCATCTCAACGTTTGTCGAAGGAATTAAACTCAAAGCGATACAATAAAGGGAGTTTTTATTCATGGTCCTTACGATTGCCGGATATAAGATATAAGATATAATATATAACGATACTGGAGAATACTGGCTTTGGAGTTACGACAATATCGAAGTAATTATTGGTGGATTACGACAAATAATACGTGACATCGAGTTGGGTGTTCTATCATCGGGTTTCGTCTCTTCACATCTGCACCTGGAGGTTATTTTGTGTATAAGTGCTGTGAGTGAGTAAATAAGTGGACAAACCGTGAGTACATTCGAAATATCGTAATAATTGGACTTTAATATTGTATTGGGACTTTAAGTGTAAATCGTATATAAAATTTGCTAATTGCTATAACAAAATAATTGATTTGTACTTTAAAGATTGATGTAATGTGAACTTGTTATATATAGTTCAAGGTTACGTGTTTAGCTGAATCTTAAAACAATTATCTAAGTAGGTATAGTTAAATAACTATTTAAGTACTTAAGTACATAAGTATTATAATCTGTGAATAAGTAATTGTCACTTTATGAACATTGAATTTATAAATCTATTTCGGATTTTCTATAGTAAATATATTTGATTTATTAGATTACATATTTCAAATAGGTATTTCACGTTGAGATTTTTATAAAGTTTTTTATATATTCATTTTGTTTATTGTAAAAGATGGAATCTTATATTAAAGTGCAAAACAATATATATGAACGAATTACAAAAGCTAGATCTAATTTTAAGAAATCGCCTAAAGAACGTTTAGCGAATGAGGCGTATTTATCGACAAGATTGGATGGAACTTTGGTCTCAGTTTTTGCAAACTCACACGCAAATTATTCAAGTTTCGGAAAGTGATAAATTGAATGCTACTACTTATGTCAAAGCTGATACATATGGCAATTGTGAAGAACAATATATCGATTATAAGTATGAGTTGCGGGAAGCTCGAGCTAATTTAACTGTTAAATCATCCACTGTACATCATGCGCCAGATGGCAGCACCACAGCTACTTATTCGAATCAACAAGGTTTTAAATTACCAAAGATTGCTATCCCACATTTCTCCGGGAAATATGCAGAATGGACGAGCTTTCGAGACCTGTTTTTGTCACTGGTACATAGTAACCCTACATTGGATGATGTTCAACGCTTACATTATTTAAAATGTCAACTCACCGGAGAAGCGGAACGGTTCTTGCGACACATACCAATAACTGCAGAAAATTATAAGTTATGTTGGAAACAGCTTGAGGATCGGTACAGCAACAAAAAGTATCTTGCCAATTGTATCTTAAAGAAATTTATGAATCAAAAAACTGTAACAACTGAATCAGCTACAGCGTTACGCGAAATATTAGATACTACTAATGAATGTATGTTTGCACTTAAAAATTTGTCAATAGATGTAAGTACTTGGGACACTATTGTTATTTATGTTGTAAGTTTAAAATTAGATTCCGAGTCCCGTAAGCAGTGGGAATTGCAAAGTAGTAAAAATTGTAATTTATTACCAACATATAAAGAATTTATAGAATTTTTAGAAATCCGTTCACGTTCATTAGAATTTATTGATCCTAAGGTAGCTAAACAAAATAGTCAACAATATAGAACTAATGTTACTCCGAAAGCGTTTCATATTTCAAATTTAAAATGTATTTATTGTTCTGATGATCGTCATTTGCGAAATTGTAAAAGTTTTTCAAGAGAAATGACTGATACTCGACGGAATTTTGTCCAATCACAAAATCTTTGTTTTAATTGTCTTGGTGCAGGTCACAATGTATATTCGTGTCGCCAGTCTTCCAGGTGTCGTATTTGCAAGAAGAAACATCATTCTTTACTACATCCCAAGAATGTATCGCTTCCGTCGGTGCCTCAAATGAGTGAGGCAGAACCAGATGCTAAGGAAGCAACAGCATCTACATCAACACAGGTAAAAAATATTAATAATATTAGAGCCTGCTTTTCACGTTTCAGTGGACAAGTTTTACTTGCCACCGCATTAGTTAATGCCAGGTCACACACAGGCTCATTGATCACGTTAAGATGTCTCATTGATCAAGGATCACAGGCTTCATTTTTGACTGAAGCCGCTGTTCAACTTCTTGGGCTAAGAAAGATTCCACACAAAAGCTCCATTATTGGTTTGGGTAGTGACCACTCAAGTTCTGTTGCCTCTAAAGCGAGGGTAGAAATTGAGATTGAATCACGCCATTGCAACTTTAAAATTTGCGTCCAAGCTTTTGTGCTCAATAAGCTCACCTCAGTACTTCCGGAAAGGAATGCTGTTGTTAATCTTAGTCCTGAAGTATCTAAATTAGTTTTAGCAGATCCTTTCTTTGCAACACCAAATAAAATTGACATGCTCCTTGGAGCAGATGTTTATGGTCAGATTTTGCTTGAAGGTCTGATGAAGAATTCACCCAGTTCATTAATCGCGCAAAATACACAGCTGGGTTGGATTCTATCGGGTCCAATTCAATCCAGATCGAGCTCCAGCACTATTTGGTGCAATCATATTCATCAAAATGATGAATACGAACTTATGAAGAAGTTTTGGGAGCTTGAATCGGATCAATTTGCCTCTGATAAATCACTTCTTACAGAGGAGGAAATTAAATGTGAGAATATATACTCATCAACTACTAGGAGAGATAGTTCAGGACGCTATATAGTACATTTACCATTTCGAACCGATGATCCGAATTGCAAATTCAAAGGCTATTGCAATAAAACAATTTAATCGGCTCGAGAATAGTTTATTAAAGAATCCTAAACTTAAGGCTGAGTATGCTGCTGTCATAAAAGAATATAAAAATTTAGGTCACGTGGAAACTGTGCCATCTCATGAAGAAGATTCGGCTGATGCTGTATACTTACCTCACCATGCAGTGATCCGAGAGGATAAGGATACTACTAAGGTCCGAGTTGTCTTTAACGCTTCTTGTCCAGGAACCAATGGCATCACGTTGAATGACGAACTTATGATAGGCCCATCACTACAACCTGACTTACGTCACATTATAATGCGTTGGCGTCAACATCCAATTTGTCTTGTCGCTGACATTATAAAAATGTACAGACAGGTGAAAATATCTGAATTACATACAAATTTTCAACGTTTTGTTTGGCGTGAAGATCCAGATCAAAGATTGCAGCATCTGCGCCTCTTACGAGTTACTTTTGGTACGGCTTCAGCACCTTATCTCGCTGTGAAATCATTACAGCAAGTTGCACACGACGATGGGGTGAAGTATCCGCTGGCGGCTGAAAGGGTACTTCGTGAATTTTACATGGACGATTTTATGTCGGGTTGCTTTTCTGTGGAAGAAGGTAAGCAAATTTATAAGGAAATAACACAACTTCTACAAGGAGGTGGATTTGTCTTGCAAAAATGGAGCAGTAATAGCGAAGAAATACTTAAAGAAATTAATGAAGATGTTGAATATCAAGCAGAAAACCTGAAACTAAAAATAGATGAAATCATGAAAATTTTAGGACTTACCTGGAACAGAAGAACCGATGAATTTGAATACGTAGTAAAACTTCCACAACTCTCTCCTCCTGTAACAAAAAGAAAAGTTATTTCAGAAATTTCTCGATTATTTGATCCTGTTGGTTGGCTTGCGCCAGTAATAATTTCAGCCAAGGTTTTTATACAGAAATTATGGCTCTCAGGAATTGAGTGGGATGATGAACTTCCTCCACAATTACTGAAGGACTGGCTCAAGTATAGAAGTGAATTAGATTCACTTACCAAATTTAGTATCCCACGCTGGATCAACATCAATAATGATGATAAAGTTCGCGAATTGCATGGCTTCTGCGATGCTTCAAATGTTGCATTTGCGGCAGTTGTGTACTTGCGAGTAGTTAACTCCAACGGGGAAGTTAATGTTGCATTAATTGCTTCCAAAACAAAGGTAGCCCCCATTAAACAAGTTTCGATTCCGAGATTGGAACTTTGTGGAGCTGTACTACTCACAAGACTGCTACTTGAAGTGTCTCAAGTCATGGGTATGGAGAAATCTTCTATTCATGCGTGGACTGACTCACAAATTGTGCTCGCTTGGCTTCAAGGACAACCTAGTCGTTGGAAAACCTTTGTCGCCAACCGAGTGTCGGAGATTATTACTTCGTTGGAACCGCAGCAATGGCAACACGTGTCTACCAAGGATAATCCTGCAGATTGTGCATCGCGTGGCAGTACGCAATGGGATGTTCAAATCTGGAAGGAAGGGCCAAAGTGGCTGCAAGAAAAGGATATAAATTTTACAAGAGGTCAAATAGAAGATACAGATCTAGAAGAAAGAAAAATGAAAATTTGTTTAATTAATACTCACAGTGATGAAGCAGATCCCGAAGCAGAAATATACTCACGCTTTTCATCTTTGAGAAGACTGCTCCGCGTTACTGCACTCTGTAAAAGACTAATTAGAAGAATGAGAAAAATGGAAGTAGAGGATCAGAAGGATTGGATAACAAGTTTTGAAATAAGAGAAAGTTTAAAAATATGCGTTAAAAGATGTCAAGAAAAACATTTCGGTGAAGAGCTTGCAGATTTAAGAAATAAAAAAGAAATAAATAAGAAAAGTAAACTTACCTCACTCAATCCAATAGTTGACGAAGACGGTATCCTACGAGTAGGTGGCAGACTGCAGCAGGCGATCCTTAGTGATGAGAGAAAACATCCTATCATTCTTCCTCGTAAATCACAGTTTACAACTTTGATTATTGCGGATGCTCATGAGAGAACATTTCACGGCGGTCCCCAATTGATGCAAAATTATTTGCAATCTAAATACTGGATAATAGGTGCGAAGGATTTAATACGGCTGTGTGTTCGAAAATGTGTTCGTTGTGTACGATATGCCGCTCGCATAAGACACCAGTTGATGGGACAACTACCGGTTGAAAGATCTACTGCTTGTCGACCTTTCTTAAGGAGTGGAGTAGATTATGCGGGACCTATTAATATAAGAACCTCTAAAGGCAGAGGTAATCGGTCATTCAAGGGATATATTTGCTTATTCATTTGTATGGCCACACGCGCTATCCATCTCGAAGCAGTAAGTGACCTTACAGCTCAGGGATTTCTAGCAGCGTTTAAGCGTTTTATAGCACGCCGTGGTCACTGCGCTGAAGTATGGAGCGATAATGGTACAAATTTTGTGGGTGCAGCACGAGAACTCAAATCTTTATATGCTCATGAGAGGTCCAGTATAGTGAAGGAAATTGCAGATCAACTGGCTACAAATGGGACTGAATGGCATTTTATCCCTCCCCATTCCCCAAATTTCGGAGGACTATGGGAGGCAGGGGTAAAATCGACTAAACATCATTTAAGGCGCATTGTTGGGAATTCAACTTTGACATTTGAAGAAATGACAACATTACTTTGTCAAATAGAATCATGTCTGAATTCTCGGCCTATTTCTAAAATTACTGAGAATCCAGACAATCCAATCCCACTGACACCAGGGCACTTTTTGGTGGGAGAACCTCTGGTTTTACCCCCTGATGTCAATTACGAAACATCTAATATCACAAATCTCTGACGGTGGCAAATGACCCAAAAAATGACACAAGATTTTTGGCGTCGTTGGTCAAATGAATATTTGACTCAGTTTTACCATCGTTATAAATGGAATAATATTTTTCGAGCCTAAAATTGGAGATTTAGTATTAGTAGTAGAGGATGATCTTCCACCTGGAAGATGGTTATATGGTATTATAGTTGAAAAACATCCCGGATTGGACGGAATTACGCGAGTTGTCAGTTTGAAATGTAAAAACAATGTAATTAATAAGCCTCATACTTGTTCTTTATACAAACTAATTGGTACGAATATTAGTAATTTCTTACTAGTTATGTATGTGGTAATATTTTATTTTGTATTTTTATTTTTGATGTTAAATTCGCTAAGATGTTCGTTAGTATTTACGTTTTGTATGGTATAGTTGTATTAAGGAAAATTGTGAAAATTTGTCCTTGGTGGGCTGTATGTTTACGACCTACCGTCACTTTATTTTATATTTTTGTTCACGCAAATTGTAATATATGCATTGTCATTGTGTCATCTTAGCGTCTGAGTATTGATAACATCTAATATTAAAATTTGTTTTGTAATTAATATAAACCTGTGCTAAAGAAAGTAATGTGTACTTAAATTGCTCATTGTGTATTGTGTCATCTCAACGTTTGTCGAAGGAATTAAACTCAAAGCGATACAATAAAGGGAGTTTTTATTCACTCATTGTTCACAGCACAGATTACCAAACAAACGTTATTTTAAAAGCAAGTAGTGTGTAAAGCATTTTGTCGATTATTTAAGACAATTATTTACTTATATGCATTTAAATTCTTCTTCAATTGATATTATATATAGAAACGTTCTAAGTATCTACTTACAATAACTTTGTAGCCACTACACTAGATGTTAATTACAAAATAATTTACAGTTCTTTTCAATATTTAATCTTTTGATAAAAAATAATTGTTATGAATATAAATAATTTGCTGATATTCAGTACGGTTACTAATGATTTGTATTGATTTTTATGTGACGTTAAATGGCGATAAATTTTCCTCCATTACAATGGAAACATAAAATACAATATACTGTTATATACAGACTACTTATATACAATTATAATTAATAAAAACTACATTGATGCAATTTTTAATATAACCCAAAAATATATGACTAAAGATATTCTTTTTGCAAAATTAAATTGAGTGTTTAAAATTACAAATACAAAAAGATTGTATTTTCTAATTATTGATCAATAAATGTTTTTGAAAACGGAACTGATAAGGAGTTACGGATATGTTTAAATTGAATGGAAAATTGAAAATATTTTGCGCGGTTTCCATTGTTAGTTTTGCACAGAATATATTATGATAGTGCTACATAGTATTAGGTACCTATATGTATATCGTAATTCGAACTTATAGTTCAATTTTGATAACAATCCAATTTTTTCACGAGTGCGATTATCTCATAGTGAAGCCAGTAGATACCTGCTAGATATTATTACTAATCTATAAAAGGACTGGCAACAATGTACAATGTAGATAATAGGAAAAAGCAAATATCAATAACAAATTGCTCTTTTGAATATTCTTAAATAGTAGACTTTAAACCCTAGGTAAAAAAAAATATGTATTTAGTCTTCATTGGAATCTTCTATATAAGGCTACGAATTACGGAACCAAGTTTAAATATAAAGTTATTTAAAAATATAATCCATCCGTATTATGGATTGTAACAGTCAGAACATCATAAAAAATAAAAATTCAAAAACAATTTACATGGTCAAATATGTACTTTAGATCGTCTGGTCAAATATCGTATTAAAAATGTTTGCGCTGTGTGCACACTGTATAATATTTATTTTAATCACACTTTCGTCAAGATAAAGGCCTAATGATAAAACTATATTGTCGACAAGTCTGTTTGTTATTTAAATATATTAAGTTAAACTTGATTGCCATTCATAAAGAGGCATGAAAATTCAAATACTAAACGAAATAATGTTAGGAGAATAATTAGGAGCATTAATAACCAAATTACTTATCTTTTTGTCTTTGGAATGAATAAATGCATGAATATAGTTCACTCAATAATAATCCCTCGTTATTATTTTATTTTATTTATTTATTTAATCTTATTATGCGTTTTCATTCCCTATTAAACCTATAAAAAGCTTTATTCAATAAAATAAATCGAAAAAGTAGGTAGAAAGTCCGCTTATCCCGGAAACGTGAAGCGAGAAAACTGGAGCGATAGAAAATAATTTTCTGCGTAAGTAATGAATAAATTAAAACTCGGGCTTAATAAATAAACAAAAAACTGTTCAATATGTAGTTACGAAACATCTTAATATATAAAAATCTCGTGTCACAATGTTTGTCTTCAATGGACTCCTAAACCACATAGCCGATTATAATAAAATTCGCACACCATGTGCAGTTCGATCCAACTTGAGAGATAGGATAGTTTAAATTTCAAATCGTTTTAGAGAAAGCAGGCGAAGCCGCGGGCGGTAAGCTAGTAAGTATATATATAGTAGAGTGCCGTAAGGCATAAAAATGGTCAAACCTCGGAACCCAGGGCCAGTCAATGAATCTGTATATCAAGTATGAGACTGCATTATAAAAACCTCAAATAAAAAAGTTAAAAAAAAAAAATTGACCGATCTCGATTTACAACAATTTTTAACAACAATTTACTGAAAAATGAGAGGCGGAAGGAGGAAAAAGTGTTTATAGTGAAAAATTTAATTTTATTTGTAATAATTTATATGTGCAGAGTAACTTCAATGTTAATTTATTAGATTATCGTAAAAAATAAGTTACAAAAAAAAAATATCATTAACTAAACACATTGTTACATCATTGTACATTGTTGTCGTCGTCGTTGATCTCGTTGATATAGATTGTAGGTTGTTTATAATTCTGCGAGTGAAAATTGACAATCATCATTTTCTTCAATATATTTGAAAATCTGCTCCATTGCTGCATCTACTTGCATTGTTACTGGATGAATTTTTTTCTCCCTCTGAGTCTGTTTTACCGTTGTTTTTAAACGCATGTAACAATCCGCGTGATATTTAGCCTATTTAGTTCCCTGAGCTACTAAAATATCTAACACGCCTACAATTCTTTTATAAATATTGCGACAATATTCACTTTTGTCTTCACATATCAAACTTATATTTTTATATGCATATATGCATAATATAAATGAAAAACAAATACTTACAAACTTATATTTTTATATGCATATATGCATAATATAAATGAAAAACAAATACTTACAAACTTATATTTTTATATGCATATATGCATAATATAAATGAAAAACAAATACTTACAATTTATGCCACTATTTTCAAAGTTTTTAAAACTCAGTAATGTTCAGTAATTATTAACATTAATTTTTAATAAACAAAAATCTTAATATATATTATAAAGGCGAAAGTTTGTAAGTATGGATGTATGGATGTGTGTTACTCTTTCACGTAAAAACTACTGAACCGATTACAATGAAATTTAGCACACATATAGAGGGTAACTTGGATTAGCACATAGGATAGTTTTTATCCCGGAAATCCCACGGGAACGGGAACTATGCGGGTTTTCCTTTGCAAACGCAGGCGAAGCCGCGGGCGGAAATCTAGTCTGAAATAAATATTTTTCGGAACGAAAACAACAGCTACGTATTAAGTCTAGCAAGTTACAACGTGTACTATCCTGTGAGGGCCCGCCATGAACAATACCGAACAGCTGCTGTTATCAGCTCCGTCACGCTGGAACCCGCTTTAAAAAAAACCTTACTTTTTTTCAGCCTATTTTACCTACAAACGATGCTAATAAATGTAGTATAGGTCAATTTTTTGTAGTCTTATTAGTTACTTAGAAAACATCATTGATATCGTTCGAAGTAAAAAATATAAATAATAGCGTGTTGATTAGTTTTGGAATGGGTTCCAAATTGATTGTAGTTTATTGTAGTGGCAAGAAAATTCTTTATTTGCGTTGTTTTATCTCAAATTATTGCAAGAAGGTCACAATAACAAGATTTTAAAAAATAAATAACACTTGTTCAAAAACTACAAACGATGCCAATAAATGTAGTATAGGTCAATTTTTTGTAGTCTTATTAGTTACTTAGAAAACATCATTGATATCGTTCGAAGTAAAAAATATAAATAACTAGCGGTCCGCCCCGGCTTCGCCCGTGGTACATATTAACGTTTTCTCTACATAAGAACCATCCTCGTACTTCAAGGAATATAATAAAAAAAGAATTATCGAAATCGGTTCAGCCGTTCTCGAGTTATGGAATTACAACGAAAAGTGGCATTGATTTTTATATATTAGATGTAGTATAGGTCAATTTTTTGTAGTCTTATTAGTTACTTAGAAAACATCATTGATATCGTTCGAAGTAAAAAATATAAATAATAGCGTGTTGATTAGTTTTGGAATGGGTTCCAAATTGATTGTAGTTTATTGTAGTGGCAAGAAAATTCTTTATTTGCGTTGTTTTATCTCAAATTATTGCAAGAAGGTCACAATAACAAGATTTTAAAAAATAAATAACACTTGTTCAAAAACTACAAACGATGCCAATAAATGTAGTATAGGTCAATTTTTTGTAGTCTTATTAGTTACTTAGAAAACATCATTGATATCGTTCGAAGTAAAAAATATAAATAACTAGCGGTCCGCCCCGGCTTCGCCCGTGGTACATATTAACGTTTTCTCTACATAAGAACCATCCTCGTACTTCAAGGAATATAATAAAAAAAGAATTATCGAAATCGGTTCAGCCGTTCTCGAGTTATGGAATTACAACGAAAAGTGGCATTGATTTTTATATATTAGATAGCGTGTTGATTAGTTTTGGAATGGGTTCCAAATTGATTGTAGTTTATTGTAGTGGCAAGAAAATTCTTTATTTGCGTTGTTTTATCTCAAATTATTGCAAGAAGGTCACAATAACAAGATTTTAAAAAATAAATAACACTTGTTCAAAAACTACAAACGATGCTAATAAATGTAGTATAGGTCAATTTTTTGTAGTCTTATTAGTTACTTAGAAAACATCATTGATATCGTTCGAAGTAAAAAATATAAATAATAGCGTGTTGATTAGTTTTGGAATTGGTTCCAAATTGATTGTAGTTTATTGTAGTGGCAAGAAAATTCTTTATTTGCGTTGTTTTATCTCAAATTATTGCAAGAAGGTCACAATAACAAGATTTAAAAAAATAAATAACACTTGTTCAAAAACTACAAACGATGCTAATAAATGTAGTATAGGTCAATTTTTTGTAGTCTTATTAGTTACTTAGACAACATCATTGATATCGTTCGAAGTAAAAAATATAAATAATAGCGTGTTGATTAGTTTTGGAATGGGTTCCAAATTGATTGTAGTTTATTGTAGTGGCAAGAAAATTCTTTATTTGCGTTGTTTTATCTCAAATTATTGCAAGAAGGTCACAATAACAAGATTTTAAAAAATAAATAACACTTGTTCAAAAACTACAAACGATGCCAATAAATGTAGTATAGGTCAATTTTTTGCAGTCTTATTAGTTACTTAGAAAACATCATTGATATCGTTCGAAGTAAAAAATATAAATAATCCAGCAGCTCTAAGAAAAAAGTAGTGTCTAAAAAAGATTTAATGAAGAAAAAAACAATACATATGCTATTTTATGTAATAAAATAATCATAAACATTTATATGCAATTACAAGAGTGATATGTGATATAACTTAGTACTACTATTTGTTATTTTTTTATAATTTCAACTAATAATAAAACTACAAACGACACAAAATCCAAGGCTCATAATTGTTTTGAATATATTAACTTATTGAACACTAATTTTTTTGTTTTTTATTGCTTACAGGGGTTTAGCAGCCACTACAAACATATGAGTTTAGCTACAATCAACTACATTGTTTGTAGTTTTTGAAAAAGTGTTATTTATTTTTTAAAATCTCGTTATTGTGACCTTCTTGCAATAATTTGAGATGAAACAACGCAAATAAAAAATTTTCTTGCCACTACAATAAACTACAATCAATTTGGAACCCATTCCAAAACTAATCAACACGCTATTATTTATATTTTTTACTTCGAACGATATCAATGATGTTTTCTAAGTAACTAATAAGACTACAAAAAGTAACTAATAAGACTACAAAAAATTGACCTATACTACATTTATTGGCATCGTTTGTAGTTTTTGAACAAGTGTTATTTATTTTTTAAAATCTTGTAATTGTGACCTTCTTGCAATAATTTGAGATAAAACAACGCAAATAAAGAATTTTCTTGCCACTACAATAAACTACAATCAATTTGGAACCCATTCCAAAACTAATCAACACGCTATTATTTATATTTTTTACTTCGAACGATATCAATGATGTTTTCTAAGTAACTAATAAGACTACAAAAAGTAACTAATAAGACTACAAAAAATTGACCTATACTACATTTATTGGCATCGTTTGTAGTTTTTGAACAAGTGTTATTTATTTTTTAAAATCTTGTTATTGTGACCTTCTTGCAATAATTTGAGATAAAACAACGCAAATAAAGAATTTTCTTGCCACTACAATAAACTACAATCAATTTGGAACCCATTCCGAAACTAATCAACACGCTATTATTTATATTTTTTACTTCGAACGATATCAATGATGTTTTCTAAGTAACTAATAAGACTGCAAAAAATTGACCTATACTACATTTATTGGCATCGTTTGTAGTTTTTGAACAAGTGTTATTTATTTTTTAAAATCTTGTTATTGTGACCTTCTTGCAATAATTTGAGATAAAACAACGCAAATAAAGAATTTTCTTGCCACTACAATAAACTACAATCAATTTGGAACCCATTCCAAAACTAATCAACACGCTATTATTTATATTTTTTACTTCGAACGATATCAATGATGTTTTCTAAGTAACTAATAAGACTACAAAAAATTGACCTATACTACATTAATTATTGGCATCGTTTGTAGTTTTTGAACAAGTGTTATTTATTTTTTAAAATCTTGTTATTGTGACCTTCTTGCAATAATTTGAGATAAAACAACGCAAATAAAGAATTTTCTTGCCACTACAATAAACTACAATCAATTTGGAACCCATTCCGAAACTAATCAACACGCTATTATTTATATTTTTTACTTCGAACGATATCAATGATGTTTTCTAAGTAACTAATAAGACTACAAAAAGTAACTAATAAGACTACAAAAAATTGACCTATACTACATTTATTGGCATCGTTTGTAGTTTTTGAACATGTGTTATTTATTTTTTTAAATCTTGTTATTGTGACCTTCTTGCAATAATTTGAGATAAAACAACGCAAATAAAGAATTTTCTTGCCACTACAATAAACTACAATCAATTTGGAACCAATTCCAAAACTAATCAACACGCTATTATTTATATTTTTTACTTCGAACGATATCAATGATGTTTTCTAAGTAACTAATAAGACTACAAAAAATTGACCTATACTACATTTATTAGCATCGTTTGTAGTTTTTGAACAAGTGTTATTTATTTTTTTAAATCTTGTTATTGTGACCTTCTTGCAATAATTTGAGATAAAACAACGCAAATAAAGAATTTTCTTGCCACTACAATAAACTACAATCAATTTGGAACCCATTCCAAAACTAATCAACACGCTATTATTTATATTTTTTACTTCGAACGATATCAATGATGTTTTCTAAGTAACTAATAAGACTACAAAAAATTGACCTATACTACATTTATTAGCATCGTTTGTAGGTAAAATAGGCTGAAAAAAAGTAAGGTTTTTTTTAAAGCGGGTTCCAGCGTGACGGAGCTGCTGTTATCCCCTCTATTCTCCAACCCGACCTTCATCGGTATATCTGCAGTCCCTAAAGATCCAAGATCAAGTTTTCAAGTTTGTAATAGTAATTGTTCTTTTTAAAATATGACTTTTGACTAATATAAATCAATGAAAACTCCAAAAAATTAGTAATTGTTTATAATAATTTTTAAAAAATTGAGAGCGCGAAAAAATTTTTTTTTAACATTTTTCTATATACTATTAAAAACATATTTTCAAGGTTTATATTAAGATTCATTGACTGGCCCTGGATTCCGAGGTATAAACCTTACGGCGCTCCACTAATAAGTATATAAAACTCGAAATAGTATCTAGATATATTTTCTAACCCACAATATATAACAACTACCTGTGCCGCGTGGTTTCACCCACGCGGCACAGGTAGTTCTCCGCTCCTGTTGGTCTTAGCGTGTAATATAATATAGCCTATATTACTCGTGGATAATGTAGCTTTCGAATGGTGAAAGAATTTTTAAAATCGGTCCAGTAGTTTTTGAGCTTATTCATTACAATCAAACAAACAAAGTTTTCCTCTTTATAACATTAGTGTAGAATTAGTGTATATAAACTAAAGTTGCATATTTTGAGTTCAAAGTTTCCTTTGATTTGTTGTTAATAATTACATACTTCTAATAGGAACCAACCGTGCTCACAAAACTAGTAAACTCGATTAAGCCTCAATAATAAGTACATTTCACGTTGCCTCAATGAAATAGGATAATCAAGTATCTGCGTCTAATCTATACTAATATTATAAAGCTGAAGAGTTTGTTTGTTTGTTTGTTTGAACGCACTAATCTCGGGAACTACTGGTCCGATTTGAAAAATTCTTTCGGTGTTAGATAGCCCATTTATCGACGAAGGTTATAGGCTATATATTTCATCACGCTACGGGCAACAGGAGTGGAGCCACGGGGGTGAAACCGCGCGGAGCAGCTAGTTGTCGTATATTCTTACAATTGACTATGATTAGCTTTTAAAGAATAGCGAGATCGTAAAACTAGTTATGTGGCTTTTTAGAATCGTTTTCTTTGGAAATCACATCACGTATTAATCTAGGTCTAATAGGTCGTTATCGATTAATGCACTATAAAAAATATGACCACTTCTCTACATGTCTTTCTCTTTCTCGTCTTTCCTTCTTTTCTTCGTCTTAAATTTTTTGGCATCCAAATATTATAACAGCAAATATAGGGGTACCCACTAATCAATAAAATTAATCTTCAATTTCCATCTGGTGCTTTATATTTTTAGGTCGTTTTTATTCTGCTATTCGATTGGAAACTGATCAATAATTATAAAAGGTACTATTCTATCCAAACTTTTTAATAAGTTTCCTGGTATGTCTGTTAGTTTCCAGAAATTATACTCTATCCCTCCTTCATTAACTTTTCTTTTCAATAAGATATTAGAATATAAATCGCTGCAATGCCGTTGTGTACGCGGCCTTAAATTCGCTAACTCCGTGGCCTTACAGAAGATATGGTAAACATAAGTCACGACAAAAGATAATAATCATTATTATGTAAATATGCTTCAGTACTTGACACTTTTCTATTAAGCCTACAGATGATTTTTCTAAAGAATAATTAGAGCTACTAATTACATCTTAAGTATCCATACTAATATTATAAATGCGAAAGTAACTCTGTCTGTCTGTCTGTCTGTTACTCAATCACGCCTAAACTACTGAACCAATTTGCATGAAATTTGGTATGGAGATATTTTGATACCCGAGAAAGGACATAGGCTACCTTTTATTGCGAAATTTGACCACGGGCGAAGCCGGGGCGGACCTCTAGTAATATATAACTGCGATAATTTTACCATGACAATAGAATATTTAGCGAATTTACATAATATACGCTAATACAAATGTTTCACAATTATTTATTTAAATAGACTATAATACTACTTTGACCACTAAAATATTACACGTATGGAGCATATTTTTACTAGCAATTGAGACGATTAATGATTATCGACTATTGACTATGGATCAATAAAAACGTAAGCAGATAATTAAGTATTAAAAAAAAGTTCTGCCATATGAACGTATATTGAAATAATGGTGTCGTCACCATATCAACATCTTAAAACTGAGTAACGTTTGAGAATGATTTATGTGATCACTAAGAATTAGATTTAAAAATTAAAGTATTTGTTTTAAATCTCCATTTCCGAAAATTCTAATTACGTTTTGAAGTAAATTCCTATATTAATGTACCGTCAAAGTCTCTTAGCCAAAGATAAACATTTAAGATATCTTCTAGGAATCGAAACTAAAGCAAGCTATAGTTAATCCGCGGTGTACAAAATGAGGATAGAAAATAAGTTGAGACGACGATTGTCGTTAAATTATGTACGTCAGTGAAAATACATCTTAATATATATAAATCTCGTGTCACAATGTTTGTCCTCAATGGACTCCTAAACCACTTAACCGATTATAATAAAATTCGCACACCATGTGCAGTTTGATCCAACTTGAGAGATAGGATAGGTTTTATCCTGCAAATCCCTCGGGAACGGGAACTATGCGGGTTTTTCTTTGAAAACGCGGGCGAAGCCGCGGGCGGAAAGCTAGTATTATAATATATTTTTATCTATAATCTAAAACGACAAAAATGTAACTACTTGTACATAATATTTATTATAAGAGTAGGATACTTAAAGTTCCGTAATAAATACCTAGTAAAACACACCTTTTCGATACAAAAAAAAAATGAGTTAAGTTTCGCTATAAGTCAGGATTCAGAAGAAATCCAGTATGAAAGTGAATTCGATAGTTGGAATCCGGCCTTATGATGACATTTTTTAATTCAAAAGTAATAAAAGGTATAAATAAGTGATTACTTAAGTAATTACTCTACCAAACAACAAATCTTATTTCAATTTAGTGTTTTAAACTTTTATTAGAAACTAGCTGTACCCCGCAGTTTCACCCGCATTACTCCGTCTTGTTGGTCCTAGCGTGATGTTATATAGCCTATAGCCTTCCTCGATAAATGGGCTATCTAACACCGAAAGAATTTTTTAAATTGTACCAGTAGTTCCCGAGATAAGCGCGTTCAAACAAACTCTTCATTCATTATTAGTATAGATAATTTGACGAATGTACCAACATTAACTTCTAAACATTTCTTCTTCTCATACAAAATTGGAGCATATATAATGTTTTTATTTACATCCCGAGCTAAAGATAGATATAATTAATGACGCCTCATTGAAACTTATTGGTTGAAATGAAAAGACTGCTCTTTTATTGATTGACTAATAGCTTTACATTGGGTTTGGTATTTAGATAATAATGCATTTACATAATATGTACTAGCAAGAGTATTAGCTGACCCTTGACGTTGTGTCTTCGTGAGAACTCAAGCACGTGAAATTTAAAGCACCTCTTGCACATTAGCTTTTACTTCCACTATTTCTCCTTGACCACCAGGTTGTCTGGAAGAGATCGCTGTCTTAGCGATAAGACCACCTGTTGTGCTCAACTGTGTCTCTTTCTCTTATATATTTGCTTTTGTTATTTTTATGTCCTGGTGCATAATAAAATATATTCTATCTGTTCTTGAAAATAACAGATAGAATAACCGAAATCGGTCTCGCAGTTCACGAGTGACGCCTTGACCAAGGGAAATAGGGATTCATTTTTGTGTATAGAGATTATTACTGTTGTGTGTGTGTGTGTGTATGTGTGTGTACCTACGCACTCTGTTTAAGCGGATTTAGTATGAAATATTACTCGTCTCTGCAACACATGGATCTTAATTGGGTCATACTGCATTACTACCAATACATTATTAATACCCACTATGAAATAGTATTAATAATGTATTGGTTGATTTTAATGCATCAATGGTTAATGTGTTTTTGATGTACCTACGTTTTGAGATACTACACAATTATGTACTAATACCGAACCTCAGACTTTTCGACACTTCTTCCAATTTAGTTTAACCTTTCAAATCCTACTAATCAATATTAACTGAATAATAAATAAACTAAAATATCCAATTGAATCCAGAACTGTCTCCGCTATCACATATAGACGCTACAATAACGTTATATAAGGAACTTCAATCTTTCGATGACAAATAACATACAAATCGACACAAGGCTCCGTAATATGGGTTAATTAATATCGAAGGTGTACACGTTGACCTCTCACTTATAAGGATAAGCCATCCTCGGTATTTATCCTAGTTTCTACACATTTCAATCGAGAAAAAATTATCGCGCACTTGAACTAGACTATGAATAAAATCCATGACATTATTTTGATTACAGCTGATTGATAAATATAGAAATGTAATCTAAACCGTTTTGTTTATCTATACTAATATTAAAAAGCTGAAGAGTTTGTTTGTTTGTTTGAACACGCTAATCTCGGGAACTACTGGTCCGATTTGAAAAATTCTTTTGGTGTTGGATAGCCCATTTATCGAGGAAGGTTATAGGCTATATATCATCACGCTAAGACCAACAGGGGCGGGGCCACGAGGGTGAAACCGCGCGGAGCAGCTAGTTTTTAATATTAGGTATATCTAGATATATAATTATATATGTATTGGTCGCGATTGAATTGTTTTCTAATCAAATGTCTGGAATGTGGCAATAAAAATAAGGTTTCCAAATACGCTACTATTCACAATGCAAATCTATTTTTCATACTGTTAATTATTCAAAACATTATTTAAATAAAAGCTTGATTACACGTGGGAGTAAACGAAACTGACCTAAACAACTTTATCTATAAACCAAGTCGCATAATCAATATATTCATGTTAACACTGCAACCGGATCAAACAATTTACTCCTAAAATATTTTTACTCTAAAAGTTGTATAATATTCAAAATAATTTTTTTTAATTTTTTTTTTAAATAATTTCTTTTCTCTCCGTTTGTTACAGATACCTTTCTACATACATAAAAACTTAACACTTGCACTTTATCGTTTCATAACAATTTCTCTTCCACACTTTAAAACAATAAAGCAAAAATTTCATTTACGACTGACCAAAGTAACCAATAATATAAAATCACGCACACTGCATTGCGAATTGAAATGAGTGTGAGTGTTTCGCACATTTAAAACAATTGGTATTCAGAATATCGGGTAAGCGCCAGGGCCGCGTCAAAGGTGATCACTAATATCCTTACAGTTGTGGTGTTGTATGCACATCAGATCTCACGCGGCGCCCATGAGTAATTGCCAAAAAATGATTGAAGGTGATCGATGCACGTAACATAAATGATAACAAAAAAAGAGCGTCGAGCACACGTGTCAAAAGTGAAACTTATTTGGACAGATTGAAAGGTATGTGTCAAAAGTAAAACTTCTATGGCAAGATTTAAAGGTAACATAAAATTAACTGCGTTAAAAACAACCGACTTCAAAAACGGAAAAGTAAAAAATAAAAAAGATTTGATATTATTAATTACTACATATTATTTAGATGTGCTATTTATTAAATAGGTTTGATGTCGGTGCACGGGCTTAATACTAAGTGCTTAGTGTTTGGCACCGACTTCAAACCTATTTAATAAATAGCACATCTAAATAATATGTAGTAATTAATAATATCAAATCTTTTTTATTTTTTACTTTTCCGTTTTTGAAGTCGGTTGTTTTTAACGCAGTTAATTTTATTTAATACTTTTTAGTGTAATTTTCAACACGAATCAAACGAGCCCAAACTCGATAAAGTTGAGTCAATATATTACTGAGTTCCTATGGCCACCTTCCGATTCCATCATCAAATCAGCTCTATGTCATGATAATGTTTCATCGCTATCCAATTTACACACTTATACAAAATTTCAGCTCAATCGGTTACCGGGAAGTGAATCAAAGTTACTTGCTACATTCCAATTAAGTCATCGAGTACAGACAAAAATGCTCATAAAATAAAAACTACTGGGCCTATCCGAATAAAATTTTTATGGGACCAATTCGACACCATCCCGCATCGAACAAAAAAAGAATCACGTAAATCGGTTCAGAAACCTCGGAGTAATCGGTGTACATACATAAAAAAAAAAAAAAAATATACCGGCCGAATTGATAACCTCCTCCTTTTTTTTGAAGTCGGTTAAAAATCACCGCCTTACTCTATGGCGTGACGGTACTGCCATGACGCGACCTTGAAATTTTACTCTCAAAGCGCCTAAAGAAGTTTCTCTTCAGAAACCCCACGAAGACCTTCCATCGACGGTACATATTGGAAAATTAACATTATGGACAACGACGGTTGTAACGGAATGTAAATACAATTACATACAATAAAGTATGTAAAGGTAACTGGGGACAAAATGCAACTTCAATTCGTAGAACGTTTAAATTTCCTAAAAGATTCCCAGAAAAGGGAAATTTATCAAAGAGTGCCAAAATTAGAACATGTTCCAAAGCAATTACCTGAGATTAAAATTAAATTATACGAAGTTAAATTAAACTTTAATTTACTTCTCTCTTGTACACTAGTATAAAATGTTATACTATAAAGACATGTTATGACTCGTTATAATAAAATTTTATTAGACTGATTCTCAACTGCAGAACAGTGATAGACAGTTGCACGTTTACACATTTTTATTATTAAACTAGCGGTCCGCCCTTGCTTCGCCCGTGGTACCTTTTTACGTTTTCACTACATAAGAATCCTCCTCGTTCTTCAAGGAATATCATAAAAAAAGAATTATCAAAATAGGGCCACCCGTTCACGTGTGATGCCGCGACCAAGGAAAACGCGACAAGGGACCAGCTGCGTATAACCGGTCAAGTGCAATTACTATTACTCGTACCTATATTGATAAATCTCATATGAGACGAGATCTTAGTTTATACAGGGTGTCCCACTATTGGTATACTAAGCGCGAAGGGACTTGAAGTTTTGCATAAAAAATACTACAGCAAAATTACGTCAAAAATTTTTTGCTAAATTTTTCCTGAAAATCCATGTTTTCTTCTCTAGCTTCGCGCAGCCGGCATATACCGCTTCTCTAATGTGAGCATTTTGTCCGTGATAACATAATCTTAAACGTAGCTCACGTGCTGGTGGCAAAGTTGGACAGGTTGCTTGATATGGGTGTACCATAGAGTTTTAAGAATTCATCTATGACAACTATTAAAGTGACAGATACGTGGTTTAAAGTTAGACTGTGCTTAAATTGCTTTCACTGGCAAGACCATATGCATCCGACACCCGTACTGGTATGAATGAGTCCCAGATAAAAAATAATATCAGACTGAATCATCCGTAAAAACATCTACAAACTACATAATATATTTTGTATCTTAAATATTACCCAAAGCTTTTCAGCAATTTCTGCGCAAGAGTCACCGAGATTCCTACTAGGTAGTAATAGTAAATTACTAATTTTGTCATATGCATACATTATGATATCATAATATGGTTATAAAATATGATCAATCTGATAAGGTCTAATAGGTTTTGATACGGACGAAATCACAATAAAAATATCTATTATATATTATACGCGGCAATAACTCTATATCAATTGCCAATGATAGTGAAGGACGAATTAAATTATATTTTCTACATTATAGAAAAGACTTGTATGGGACATTTTTTCTTTAGCTAAATAGGACATCAAATTTAAGCTTGCTAAAATTAGATTACTTTTAGGGTGTCGGTCAAAAAAGTCGACAATTGCACTGCGTTAAATTATTTATTTTAGGATAGTAAATAATACTGATTTATTTTTAGATCCACTAAAAACTAATTGAGAGATTATTCCGATGAGAAATACCACCTAACCTGTTCAATTGAAATATTCTGACATCTATTGCAAAAAATATAATGAACCAACTTACATCATTAATCTCTCAAAAGTTCAACGACTTCAATTTGTTTATCCGTTTTTTCATCACCATTTGAAGATCGTATTAAAATATAATGATTACATGTTGAATTTAGCTTCATACACACAACACATAAAACGATAATCACACAGGAAATAATAATAAGAAATATTACTTAATAAAAAATCAACACTGATTCTCTCTTTGAATAGACTCTACATTCAATAATGCTCAGTTCAAAGGTAAATTACGGTTCATCAATAAACGAATCGGTATTTTCTTAACAACCTTACAATATTGTTTTAAACACCAACAAATCAAATACAATAAGTATCTTTAAAACTGAAACATAATAACAAAACTACACTATAAAAAAGGACTTACAAATTCGCAACACATTGTCGGCAAAAAAAAATCATACATTTACATAAATTTAAAACCACACTAACACTTAATAAAAAGCTTACCTGAGGCGCGAAGCCCAGAAAGGAGAGTTTTCGTCTACCACTGCTCATAATTGATAAATACTCGGACACGACTACATCGGACGCCGGTTGCGGACCGACTGAGGCTCGCTGCGTCAACCAGACTTGTCAAATTAACACTCAGCTGCGCGGACGCAGCTCGCCGCGACCCTGCACTTACCTGTCAAGAATAAACAATATAATATGTACAGGTATTATTCAACTTAGTTATGCGTGCTTCGATAATATTAGCGATATTATCAATATAGAGCGTGTCAAAAGTAAGTAAAGTAAAGTTTTAGAGATGTAGAGCAATTTGTAAAATAGAGTTTTTATATGTGTTGGTTGGAAAATAATTTGAATACAAACTGTCCAAACCAATTATTAAAATAATTGTATACGTAGAGCTTGGTAAAATTGTACATTTAAACCGTTATCAAACAATTAACATAAAATATTTTCAATAATCATTTAAATGGAAATTTATTTAACAGCATTTTGAATGACAGGAGAGTTAGACAAATAAACAAAATATGGTTTCATTAAGTTTATTATAAAAACTAGGTGGACAGATCGTATAGATAAAGTCCATGGATGGAACGATTAGGTACTAACTCTTTTCACCCACGTGAAATTTTAAGTTATTTTATAATATGAAACTTTTCCATTTCATGGTCACATACAAATTTACGGACCATTAATACTTTATAACCTCAAACAGCATTGTATCATTCAAAGCTCCACAAATAATATTTAAAACATCTGGAACACACTTAACAATAAAAAAAATATTATTGATGATCTTTACAGTACAGCCACGAGCTTTGTTACCATAGAATGACGCCAAAATCACAGATTAAGTTACTACCAAAATACAGCTAAATACGAACTGCACGAGGCATAAAAAAGGCTCAAAATTTTATATATTCTCTTATAAATTCCATGTGTATGTACAAAAACACGTGTGGACGAAGCCCCATTCATTGCCGCGTCTAGCGATGATATGAATGGGCGGCTCACGCGCATCGGTGAATCATTCGTGTGATAGCGAGTGCAGTGGGCTTATTTTTGTGGATCTTTATATAAAAATAGTATCGTATTATGTATGTTCTGAATAGATATAAATAATGTAACGGTGCATTTAGATCTAACGAGCGAATGCTCATTCTGATTACCCACTATGTTAAATTCTTTTAGTGTAAACAGGCGTAGAGCATTCTTTCGCACTACGCTGCGTTCGAAAGATTGTATGCAATATACTAATACTAAATAACACTGAATACGAGTTTTAGTTTACACTAAAAGACCACGAAAGAATGCTCATGCTCCAGTTCTAGCTCTATGATGTAATTACATCGTAACAAAAAAAAAACGTATTAGATTGCTATGTTGACTAAAAATGTATTTTGAGAATTAATATTAAACTAATAAGGCAATAATACTATGTACTACAATCATAAAAATTACTTAATACTACATTAACGTAGTCTATAATCAGGAATATTGAATCACATCGAGACTCCAAATTATTATTAATAAACGATTTGAAAAACTCGTTCACAATATACTTAATACACAATAAGGTTTTTATAAAACCATAATCTTTTCTCTCAACCGGTTTATTCACAGGGGGTTGATGTTTACAGCTCAATATTGTAAACAGATGTTAAATCATGCTTATGCCCTCAATAATACAGCCCTATTAACAACAGGAAGCATACAGACTTGTACGAGCAATAATTAACGGGTGTGAGAAACAAGGTAGACGCAGGACTATTAAAAGGTCTTACGACAAATTAATTCTCCCGTGTTTATGAGCTAACCCATTAATGAAGCGACTAGGTGATCCGACATACGTAGGTACTACGTAGTACTGCCTAGGCGCGACCTGTCCAACGTAAATTTGGCCGTAGATTTCTTAATTTTACTACAAATTGCGCGTGGTGCCGTGACCATGGGAAATAGGGATTCATTTTTATACGTAGAGATTAAACGCTTTCAAGTAACTTTCTATTATTTCTATAGATTAGCGTTAATCCCAGGAAGATTTATTTAAATTATGATAAATAAATCACTATACTATTTTTAAATCGCCAAAAAAAATACAAATATTTGATTCGAAATTGCTTACACGTTCTATTTCACATAAATAAACTATATTCAAGGTACGGTAAACGCATTTCATTATTACCTAAACACAATTGCCACTGCACTTAATCAATTACGTATATTATATGATCGAACGGACATGTAATGAGAGTATTTCGCTCGAGCAATTAAATTATAAGTGAGTTTAATAGTGATATTGATACACCAATGATCCTGCTGATCTAAATTATACCCAGTATACCCTCTTATGTATGCCATATGTCGCAAAGAATCAATTTTTTTATTTGGATAAAATAATAATAAAAAATACAAAAAGCGACATCGTTTGTTAAAACTCATAAAGCATACAGAAGCTCACGGGCTGCTTGTAGCCCGCGCCCGACGCACCAGCTAGTTTGTGTTAAAACTAGATGAAGAAGTTACGTATGTATGTATGTATGTTTGTATGTATGTATTTATGTATGTTAAAGTATGATAAAGGAGCGCTAGCACCGGTCATGAACATTTGTAAAGGCGAATGATTGTTTGCAGACCTTACGCCTCTATAAATGGATGGCCGATTTTAAAGGGAAAGATATAAAGAAAGCATTGAGAAGGGTAAGTATGTATAACGAAGCATACCTTCGATATATCCTCTAGCGAATTTTCCATTCTTGGAGAAAACTCACGAAGTCTAGGAATAGATGAATTCGAGCCCATCTCGCAAGAAGCATCAAGAGAACAAGATGCAAGGAACTGGCAGATGCAAGTGAAAATTTACGTCAAAATTGCACCTATTTATCGGCATTTGTAAATCAGATAAATCTATTTTTCGCTATAGAACTCTTCTAGAGGTCAAGATGCGTTGGAAAATTTAGAAAATCGCACATCACAGATCGCATTTGCATTATAACTTATGAAACAGATATTTATCACTCGATCATTGTTAGGGGCGTTTTAAATTACAAATAGGATACTTACAAGATGGATTATGTATCTGATCTATATTTACATAACTAAGAATTATTGTTATGCTTATTCGCGAACTGATGTATATCGCTTACCACGCGTATTTGTTGTGATAATCACATCCTGAATTAGCTAGATGCAATGGCTGATTAAGCATGGGTAGAGCTGAATAGACTGCAGTTTACGGCAAATTTTAGGGGTAGTATCTGTTGGAACGAAGTTCCTTATCGTGCGTTGTGAAAGGGGGCTAGACGGAAAAAATTCTTACGAAAAGTTGTCACGATCACGACACTTTTTGATAGAGTTGTAAGCCGTGCGGCGTGCGCGTGGTAACGCGCGCGTAACTTTAAACCACTATAGATTGAAAACTCATGAATATATTTTTTAAATTATTATTTTAAATAATTAACAATAGTCTATTGTTTACGATTCAATAGTTCGTAATATAATATAAGTGAGCTATATGTATGTGGTGGATTTGATGACCCCACAAAATGTTTTAAATTGCAAGGCGCAACTTTCACTGAAGTTACCGATTGGAAATCTAATCATACAGAGGCTGATTCAAGAATGTTCTGCCATATTTTTCATTCTGTCAAACACAACGACAGTGCAGAGATAATTATTCTAAGCCCTGACACCGATATTTTTGTATTAGGCCTTTATTTCTGGCATAAACTTGAAAATATACTCGCCATCTTTGAATTCTCCCCCCACTCCCCCATGCAACTATTTCACTGTACGAACTATTGAATCGTAAACAATGGACTATTGTTAATTATTTAAAATAAGAATTTAAAATTATATTCATGAGTTTTCAATCTATAGTGGTTTAAAGTTAACAAAAAATGGAGCAGTTTCGTAAATTTTCTAAAAAATCTTAGAGAAAGTGTAAGAAATGTTATAGTATGTTATATATTCGTGATCTACTCAATAAGTTCTTTCATTTGATACCCCACACGGCATGTTTTGGAAATTTTTATTTTTTTTTTGTATGCCATATTTAATTACCGGGGTGGGGGGAGGGGGAACACAAAACTAGTTGGCAACATCTGTCTATAGGATGTCTGGGATCTATACAATATATATCAGAAGTCAGATTTAGGTCCGCTATTTTTGCAAACGAAACTCCACTGAGAGTCCGGTCTACTTGACATTGCTCAAGTTTTTTTTAAACCTATTATAATATGAGCATTTAATTAGCTGATGCGACAAACGTTCAAACAGTAAGTAGGTACTTTACGATTACGATACACAAAAATCTTCATAAACTTATTTAAGCCGTATCGGAGGAGTTTAGTTGCAAACACTGTGATACGGGAATGCTATAAAGATAAATCTCAACTTCTTACACATATGAAATCAATATCCTTCTTTTTGAGGTCGGTTAACACATATTATTACGCAATTAGGTTATTTACGAAGTATTACAAGTTGTAGTGCCACTTTACAAAGTAAATAGTATACTCCAATCAATTGGCCACTTAATGATTTAACTATGCATTAACGAAATAAGATTATTCGCATATATAACAAGTAGGTACTTATAATGTTCTTAAACCGAGATAATACAGATTTTAGAACATACGAAAATAATATTAATTTCTCAAGTTGTTAGTGATTTTGTTTTTTTTTGTGATTTTGTTTTGCCTTTCATGTATCACGATTGTATTGATTCATTTATTTATGTTAGATAGAAACTAAAAGACCGTAACGGTAAATATTTGTCGGGAAAATAGGAGCGCTCTATGTCCAACAGTTAAATGAAAAAGACTGAAGCCGGAGCCATCTTTATTATACTATAAATCCTGAAATTTATCATTCTATTTCATTTCATCTTATTTATTTTATATTAAAATTCCGTCGTAAGATTAAATGATGCTAGCAATAATCGTGATTTCAGGTCTTTTAAAAATAAGTGGAATAGTTAAAAAAACTTGACTTCTTTACAAGATTCAATTACACTATATTATAACAGAAGAGGAAAATGGACGGACCTAGTAACTTTTAATATTATATACAACTAGCTTCCCGCCCGCGGCTTCCCCCGTTTTCAAAGAAAAAACCCGCATAGTTCCCGTTCCCGTGGGATTTCCGGGATAAAACCTATCCTATGTGTTAATACAAGTTACCCTCTATATGTCTGCTAAATGTCATTACAATCTTTTCAGTAGTACCTATTTGCGTGAAAGAGTAACATAACACACATTCACATCCTCACAAACTTTCGCATAAATTATAATACATATTAGGTAGTACTATATTAATGATAACTTTTTTCTATTATAAATTTCTATTCCTTTATATCCTATGTAAGTAAATTAAAAATTTAAGTTACCTACTACATAAAGCTAATAAACCCGGATCAAGGAAAACTGTGATTTTTGCGTGTTAGATAGGTAGTGTTAAATTTTTTTTTTTTAAAACTACAATGATAAAAACTTCAATAAATGGATTACCGCACGGCAGTCTGGCGATACGTTATCAGGCCCTTAAAGTAAGCCTGTTTGAGGAAGTCACATAAACTTCGCAAATATAATTCGTGAAATTGTCATGTGTAACATTTTATGTTAATTAAACAACATTATTATCTTAATGAGATCCGATAAATAGTGAAGTGGGCGGAATAAGTGTGTTCAGTGTAATCGCGGTTAGGTTTGTAATTAAATATATTATTTGAAAAAAATATTGTACATTTCCGTTTGCTCATATCAACTGTGGCCTACGTTTTATCTATATACTAGCTTTCCACCGCGGCTTCACACGCCTTATCTGAAACTTGACATAATATTTTAAACCTTCCTCAAGAACTACTATTATTAAAAACCGTAACAAAATCCGCTGTGTAGTTTTATAGATTTAAGTATACATAGGGACGAGCAAACGTCGACAGCGACATTTTTTATATTATACTTACTCTCATGGACATTGAAATCAAATTTCTCCGAAACTGCTGACCAATTTTTTTTTAATAATATTTTTTTGTCTATTGTTAGGGATAAACATTCTTTAATATCATTTATGTAAAGTATTTCCTGGCAGAATACTGACTTAGCTAGCACATAGAAATCAGCACTTAGCAGTACATAAAATAAGTGTATAATATTTCATATTTACATTACGCTATATTACTAGGTATTACTGATGCAATCACGGCACTATTTGTAATATTAGATCCCTTACACCCGACGTACATTTCTCACGATCAAATTTAATCAATATCTAATCATTTTATTGGTTCGCTATTTAGTCGAAATTTGACCTAATTCATATACACATATAAATCAACTCCATACACTTTGTATGTGTGCGTTAATATACCTAGCAACATTAATGTAAAAAGAAAGATGGAAAAGTAGGAAGAGTCAGTTTATAAAAGTCACGGTCAAAAGTGTCCGTAATTATCTGACAAGACAATCTCAGAACATTCTTTCCACTACTAAGCGGTGAAAAGTGAATACAACAAAATCATAAAAATATGAAAGTAATCGGAATTAAGAAACCTATATGTATCCATTCTCATACTTATCTTACGTCATAATATATATGTACTAAGTATTCCAAGTTGTAGAGCCACTTTGCAAATTTAAGTAAATAGTATACCAATCATTTAGCCACTTATGATTTAACTGTGTATTTAGGAAATAAGATTGCACTCTACAGGATCTTACTATTTCAAAAGCAGAAGAAAATAATTTTACAAATCTTTACTCTATTTGTTTTTGTGGTAACATTTACCAAAATTATTTTTACCAGAACATGCTAGAATGAATTAAACGGTGAACGAAAAATATTTTTTTAACAAAAGAATTAGCTGTACAAATAAAAGGTTAACATATGAGTATAAAATTATTATATTCCGCGTATGGAAATAAATATGTCGTCGCTATTCGTTTTTCAACCAGTAAAACGAAGAAAAATAGTTAATCATGCGAATAAACAGTACAATAATAATATCCAATTCATCACTTCAATTCATATTATTTTGCGAAATTAACATTGTTTAAAGCAATATTATGATACGTTTTCATTACATGTAATGTGAGTTCCACATAATATAATGAAAATCAGAAACTAATATATTATATAAACTACATAAAATCAAAACTACGAGAATGATTAAATTCATAGATTATTGCAGTATTAATGATCATTTTGATGAATTAAATCGGCATTGATGCATAAATTTAGATATTTGTTTTAAAAGGTAGTTTAATGAAAGGATGTATTTGTATGTAAATGCGCGTTCCATTTAGAAAGTTATCATTTGCCACACATTTCTATAATTCAATCAGTTATATACAATAACTATCTAAAATACTACAATAATAATTTATTATTAATAGTTCATTGAAAAGTTACACTTAGTAGTTAACTATAAATTATAATAAATACTTAAATGGGCTCTCATACAATGATACAACAATCGTGATGATTTTGCTCGATATTGATAACCGTAGCACGTAGGCCCTTGAAATATTTACAGAATCTTAAAATATATATTCTTTTAAAAATATATTATTAAATGAAAAAAAAAAAACAGATATTTAAGACATACCTACGAAGCGTAGTTCTATCGTGAGTTTATGCTCGATATGGAAACAGTAGCGACATCTACTATCCCATGGTGGTAAATTTATACTCATGTCATGTAACAATTAAAATACAAAGAAGGGCAGCTATCGCAAAGATAAAACGATTGTTTTAAATATTATTAATACTTTTTGAGGAATTTCAATGAATTTGGTAAAAATTGAATGCTTAATTGATTAAATTCATAGCAGATTCAGAACGCTAAGTATGTACTTTAAATTTGCTAATTTTTTTTCGTAGGCTATTCTTTTTGCAATTACCCTTTTTTCACAATTATACAGAACTTGTACATACGCATAGACACAGTTTAATGCAATGATTTATTCCTCCAGAGGCCTCACAAATAATATACATTACACAGAGCAATACCAGGTGGCGCCATGGCGTTTCTAAATCGCGCTTTTGAAATGTTTTATAGGAAAGCATAAATATCAGCCCTTGCTCCCTTACAAACAGAACGTCTACTTTCAATAATTTTTGAAGGGCTTGTACAGATTACGCATCTTGTACAGTTCTATAAAGCGATAAAATGAGGGACTTGTTTACTCTCTCTATTAACAGTGATTTTTAATAAGATCGCATAATCATGTACCTACAAATTACAATGTTACTCAGGATACATAGGAATAGGATGTAAGGTAATACTTTAATAACACATAACGCCTATGGGGTTTCATTCTAACAGGGCAAATCACACACAATAAATAAACTCCATAATATAATGTGTTATGTTTGTGCGTGTTGTAAAAAGAGAGATAGAAAAAAAGTTAGAGTCCGTGTAGAGTCCTTTTCTACAGATTTACCTACCAAAAGAGTGTGCGTAATTATCTGCCAAGAAGACAATCTCAAGTACACACAATATTTTATACATAACTAGCGGTCCGCCCCGGCTTCGCCCGTGGTACATGTTTACGTTTTCTCTACATAAGATCCATCCTCGTACTTCAAGAAATATAATAAAAAAAGAATTATCGAAATCGGTTCAGCCGTTCTCGAGTTATGCGCTTACCAACATGTTTTGCGATTCATTTTTATATATATACATATTAATGATATTTCCCTTGGCCATGGCATCATCATAAGCTTATATACGTTTCCACAGATGCTTTATTTCCTACATCCATCGATTTGAAGTCCGTAAGGCCCTCACCACTGAGCCACCACTGTTTTTACAACGATTTGCAGGCCTAGGTGAGGTGGCATTAGAGATGCAACGAATAGTTGTTTGGCCGGATACCGGATACCGGATGTTCGGCCTGACCACCAGCCGAATGTTCGGTATCCGGCCGCCGAATATTCGGCCGACGGCATTTTGAGTTTCGTAGGTGCGTGTCGCGCACCGGCACGCCGCCTGTGCAGTGCAGGTTTTGACTTGTTTCGTAGTGAACGTTCGCGCGGTCACAGTTCTTAGTAGAGACACTTTTATCGTGTCAGTGAAAAAAAATTTCGTTAAAAATAATAAAAAGCTTCAATCACAACTGTCTTTATTTCGATTCCATTTATAAAATCTACCAATTTTACTATCCGGTATCCGGCCTGATAGTACATTACCATCCGGTATCCGGCCGGATAGTAAAAAAGGGCCGGATAAGCCGGATACCGGATAGGAACCGAATATTCGGTGCATCTCTAGGTGGCATGTTTTCAGCAACATAAATATACATAATTAGAGTATATTATGTTGGAGTTGATAATAAGTTAAGGGAAAACCCGAATAGTTCCTGTTCCCATTTGATTTCTCGGATAAAAACTATCCTGTCCTTTCCCAGGTGGTAGTAGTGTTAATAGGATTAATTCAAAAGCCGGGCTTATTTCAAAAGTAAATTTGCGCGATGCAAATAACCTACCACGATTATTATTTTATACATCGGAACACCATCATTTGTAAATAATTATGGTATTTTTCTTTGACTCTACATTTTTATGAATCTTCAATTACCTACTTTATTATGAATCACTGTACACACTCATTTGTAAAACAGTAATAAATAAATTTAAAAGTACATACAGTATTTTCGAATATTTACTAGCAGAACTTAGTAACTATCAGTTGATTCCTCAAACACGTTAAAACCTTAAATATTTCGTGAACGTAAGTAACGAATCTATACAAATTAAATTAAGGAGTGCTGATACGGGCGGTTTTCAAACGGTAGCAAGGTCCTTGTTATTGTATTATCTTATCACGATTATTATCATAATGCATTCCTTGCACTTGATAGATATTTGGAGAATATTAATTTATAGAGACATTGAGAACTAGAAATATTTGTCGACGCTTAGCCTATACAACATACAGGATGTCACCCGAAAAACAGCATATATTTTATTGAAAATAGTATAACGAAATCTATTTCGTAGCAATTTTCATAAGATATAACTATCTCAGATATAGTTTACACGTAGCTTAAACTCTCAAACATTTTATATACGTGAGTTGTAAAACAATAATCACTCCATACCTTATCTTTGTAATCCAAGCGTTGTAACATCTTGGAATAATTCAGTTCACATTTCGTCTGATATTCCAGTACATAGTAACACGCCCCCAGTTCACGGCACAATTTTACGCGCTTGCATGATTCGAATTTTTTGGAGAAGGTCCGAATGTGACCACATAGAGATTCATACTGTTAAATATTGTTTATTAATCCGCCGAATTAATGGGTATAGTTAGTTGTGAGCACGTGTGTACGCAGGTGGTGTGTGCGCGCCACCCGACCGTACCCCCCCATCTTTGTCCAGACGTCACTTGGTATTAGTGCTCAACATTAAACTATAATAGGCTGTGTGTAGTGTGTGATTTTGAATGCCCGGTTGAGTCTGATTATTTTATTTATTGGGTATTTTGGCACATCCTGTGTGTAGGAGTAACAGAGTAATTAGCTCCTAAATATATCTTTTTGGGCAAAATGGAAAAGTGGATGGTGAGAAATATTTTGGAGTCGTAGATGTAAGATAGTAATATAGAGAGATTTTTTCTTGTGTGCTTAGTTAGCATCAAAAGACATTGAAAGATTTTAAAAGAAAATATTCTTGTTTAACAGGATTAACTCACGCTTCTTTACCACCGCAACCGAAGCGATATTTAACTAGGTCACTGAAAACCCTCAGCGATCGAATTTCTTAAGGAAATTATTACAATTTATCATTTTCCACCATAGACTTGCGTAGTTTCATTCATTAGTATAGATATTTATCTAAATTGTATTTGTCACGAAATTTCAAAGATGAAAATTTTTAGAATGATGTCCTTAACGAATAGCATAGTTTTATGCGTAGATGCCATCCTGGGTAACCTTAAGTAGTCCCTAGACAGTAATGCAAGCATTACGTGAACTATCATGCTGTATTTAAAAATGTCAAATCATGCATTTTTATACAGTTCGCGTCCGGCCTGAGTATAAGTGCATGAAACGCATTTGCATGGCAGCAGTGGATCTAAACGAAGATGCTGCATGTCAGCCTTGGATAGAAAATAGAAAGCTTCATCAATTAGTAGCACGTAGTTTGCATGTCATTCATTCAGCATGTATCAAGGCCGGCAACACATTCGCGGTGCCCCTGAGATCGCGAATACTTATGGGCGGCGGACATCACTTTCCATCAGGTGACCCGCCTGCTCGCTTGCCCGCTTAACTATAAAAAAAATCTTTCTAAATGATCATGCTCACCACGCAACGCATGCCATGCTGCATTATAGTCTAGGGGCGTTTTTATCCATAAGTTAGGCTGTGGTTTTAGGTGTTGGTTCTTACCTAAGATGACCCTAATAAAATATTAATCACAAAATTGGTAGGGTTGACCTAGACAGATAGTAACTAGAAGATATCGATCTCGATCGATTCGATTATTGTATAAAATAATATGGAGTGTGTACAAGTAAATGTAATTAATTCAAACTAGTTCACCTTCACTAAAGCTATTTAACGGTGCATTTACATTAAACGACAGAGCTAGAGGTGACTAGAGCGAGAGCATTCTTTCGTGATCTTTTAGTGTAAACGAAAACTCGTATTCAGTGTTATTTAGTCTACTGTTCAGTATTATAACATTGCATAGAATCTTTTCGAATGCACTAAGATTAAAAAAAACGAAAGAATGCAGTACGCCTGTTTACACTAAAATAATTAATACCTAAATTAAATAAAAAATAAATTGTCCTATCCGCCACTCGAACCTGAGACCTCTATCAGTGAGAACATGCTAACCACTAGATCAAAAAAATGTACTGAATATAAATCTAATATAACATAGTTCGAGTATATTGAAAAAACAACTTAGTTAATTTAAAAATAAGCTTTTTGTAAAAGAAGATTAACATTTAATCACGGACTATTAAAAAATATATTAACATTTATAAATAATAAAATGTTTAACTTCCATTACGATTTTAGAATTAAAATAACATTTCTGCTACAGTAAGCCGCGGAAAATAATGTGAACGCGTTTATTATTAAACAGAACAGAATATTCAGTTATGAAAAACTAGGTTTCCGCCCGCGCCTTCGCCCGCGCGGTCCGGGATTGCCTCATTTTCCCGGGGTAAAAAGTAGCCTATGTCCTATCTCGGGTATCAAAATATCTCTATACCAAATTTCATGCAAATTGGATCAGTAGTTAAGGCGTGATTGAGTAACAGACAGACAGACAGAGTTACTTTCGCATTCATATTAAGGAAAATGCCGTCATTTTATAACACATTTCTCTAAAGTTCTACAAACTAAAGAGTATCAACTATGTGTGGTATTATTAATTATTAAATTTAACTTACGTTACTAACGAGAACTGAACACTGTTTATAGCATCAACCATTTTCCTTTGCTAAGTTAGAAACTGGAAAAGAAATACTTTCTAGCGAAGCACTGAAACACAGAAACCAAACAAGAGATTTTGTTTAATGCCATTTAATCGTTTTGACATTAACACAGTTGACAGATAGATACGTAATACATTAATTCATTATACTTTTTAAGTTTCTATAAGCCTAAGGTTTTATTCTCGACTTGAACCCATTATCAATTTGTCTATTGGACATAGGTATTTGACAAGGTATTTGATAAAGTTTGAGGTTTGAGACCTTAGTTTGAGACGACGTGTTTGAAAGGAAAGTCCTTGGCTTGTCCTTGAAAACATCGTAGACCGTAGTCGTTTGAGTGAGGAATCCGGATTGATGTTGTACCATCTGCTGACTTCCCATCAGGAAGGCTACCACGCTAGTAGGTCAATGTCGATGCTCCTATGGGCTCTTGTGACCTGACTCACTAGGTTGACTCACTCACTGCAGTTATTAATCGGAAAAGGTACCTCTCTTCTACAAAAGAGATTCATATCTAAGAATCTGCTGCTGCTACATTCACTTAAAATGATTGGTAAGAAGATCTTATATCAAATGTGTTCTTTTACCTACTGATTTTGTATTTGTTTAGCCAACGTCTAACACTGAACAGTGAACATAATTTGATAAAACTTTCCCCATTAACACTATCTTGCTAACTATAAGTATAATATAATTTTATAATCTAAGATTTTATTTAAATACGATGACTATTTTAATTCGTAGAACTGTTTACAAAACAAACATGCTAATCAGCAATCAATCAATCAACCAATCAAATAAATGAAAAAAACATAAGTTTATCTCTTAGGTTTATCTATTTATTTTACGACTTAAGTGCTGTACACGCTTGGTTCTTCTTGCCAGAGGCTCCCAATTTCATTGTAAGGCGACTGGAGTTCCGCTATTTCAGATGAATCATGCTTTGTCACCTGTAAATAATAATAATGGCAATCACTGAGGGCAATCATTTCTTGAAGAAAAACATTGAGTGGATCATTGAGCTGCTATATACTACGTACTAGAGAGGACATCGCTATACACTATTTGTAACACGAGTTCGAGTCAATTATCTCAAACCAATTTGTTTTTTGTTACATTGATTGGTTTTAATTGTGGTTTTAATTGATAAGTTTAATTCATGTTTTTTTAATAAAATAAAGAATATTTATTTGTTACATTGATTGGTTTTAATTTATAAGTAATAAGAGGCAGAATATCTACAAAGTGTATTACTCACTAGCCGCCCAACGCCGCAGCCCTTGTCGCACAGATTTTGTTCGTGGTATCTCTCTATACGTAGTAATAATACCTCAATGGAATGGATATGGTATGGATGTTATATTTTGATATAAATTATGTTGTGATTATAATATGTAGTATGAGTTTTATTAATTATCTATGATTATAGTGATATATTAATTTATTTATACTTATTTCTCTCTCCATAATACACGGGCACCACGAGCAGGAAGATACCCGGTCCTGGAGGCTTACGTGGGGACATAGGTCCAACACGCAGAGAGGCCTTTCAGAGAATTTAAGTGTGTTGTGGGACTAGTATTAATTTAAGTAGTAAAATGTAGCTAGATCAATTTTGATTTTAGAGTATGGTTCGATGAGTTTTACGAAGATTTGAATAAAAATAAGGAATGTTACGCTAAAATCACAAGCCTCATATATATATTTTTATTTCTATTTTTAATTAATCTTATCTACCTACTGGAGTATCTATCTATTTAAATTATAACATCACAAATTTAAACTAATTACTGTGAATTGTTTAAACTAAAACTTACACTTCTACGCGGCATGTATCCACTTTTTCCATTTTTTCTAAAAGCCACAAGCGTGACTGGCCTGTGTCTTCTCTCGAATGGCTCAAAGTATCCCTGAAACATAATAAGTATTTGTTTAAACAAAGCTCTATATAATACTGCTCTCTATATTTTTTTATGCTTTATTTAATTTACTATTTAGCTTCATCATGTTTAGCTTAAGAAATATTACATCATACAAAATACATAATATTATTTTGTCACTGACTGTACTTATAATTAAAGATCAATTTATTATTATCTTAGCTTGTTTAATGTTATATATATCGTATTCATGCATTATGTAAACAATAGTCTTAAGTGTCTAAGATTACTTTGTATGTTATTCATGTAATATTTTTATGAACTACTAGCGGTCCGCCCCGGCTTCGCCCGTGGTACATGTTTACGTTTTCTCTACATAAGAACCATCCTCGTACTTCAAGGAATATAATAAAAAAAGAATTATCGAAATCGGTTCAGCCGTTCTCGAGTTATGGAATTACAACGAAAAGTGGCATTGATTTTTATATATTAGAGATGATTAATGTTATTACTAAATAATGTTTTGTATTAACTTTATATTTTAACTTTTTTTTCATAAAATGAAATCTTGTATCAATTTCATTTTATTTTATTTTTAAGGGCGAGATGTGAGGAGTATATAATGTAAGATTTTTTAATAAATAAGTTAGTTTGTATCTGGATCTCGATGGTATCATTTCTCTCCCAACACACGAACCTTATACCTGAACTCTAACAACCGTAGAGTCCCAATTGTAATATTTTCACATGAACTCCTCAAATTTGGACTACAACATCTCTCTTTCTCTAGACACCACTGATCCGAGATACTTTTATTAAACTCTACGAAATGTAAAGCATCGTCGTTAATTATCATACAGGAATATTAATCTACGACTAAAAACATCAATGCCCTAAGATCTGCCACGTGAAAACGTCTCCAGAGCTATGTCTAACCTTTACCTAATCCATATTCCATACTAATATTATAAATGCGAAAGTAACTCTGTCTGTCTGTCTGTTACTCAATCACGCCTTAAATACTGAACCAATTTGCATGAAATTTGATATAGAGATATTTTGATACCCGAGAAAGGACATAGGCTACTTTTTACCCCGGGAAATAGGATAGGTTTAATCCCGGAAATCCCACGGGAACGGGAGCTATGCGGGTTGTTCTTTGACTGCGCGGGCGAAGCTGCGGGTGGAAAGCTAGTACACTATAAATAGAGACATAAACCTGATTAAGGCTGCCTCACATCATTTGCATTACACATAACAATGATAGCAAGCTTCCCACAAAACAATAGAGCTTTTAGTCAAACACATAGGTATCATACATTGTAAAGTTATAATGCATCAATTTCTGTAAAATAAATATATTATACGCATGCTCTCCATTTTAAACGTAGGCCAATTTTTCTATATTCATGTACATGCTTAATTTAAAATAATCTAACTACCTCGCATTGCTATTAAGTATAAAACAAAGTAGGTAACTAGCTAGTAGCTTCCCGCTTTCTCACTATATGTATGCTGAGATCTTAAAAACTACGCAACGGATTTTGATGAGGTTTTTGAAGTGAAACTTCTTTAGGCGCGTTGAGAGTAAAATTTCAAGGTTGCGTCACGTCATGAAGTAAGCCGACAATTTTGGTATCTTTGAATCTTGCCAATGAAGTTTCACTTCTGACACGTATGCTCGGCACACACGCTCTTTTTTAAATTAGAGTATATAATTTGGTTATAAAGTCTCATAAATTATAAATAAGAACAAACCATACCTTACTAAAATAAGGATCAGCACCAAACTCAAACGGCTTTGCTAGTCTCGTCAACAAATGGGGCGCTTTAAAGGCCACTTGTTGAACATCACGATCTTCTAATAGCTGCGTCTGCTGTGAAACAGAATTATTTATAAATCAAGTTTAGTCGTACCATATTGTAAAATTTTCAAATTACCAGAATTAATTTTATTATTAGTTGATATTAAAATTGAACACATAGATCTTTTAATATTTTACACTAGCTGTGCCCCGCAGTTTTACCGCAGTGCTCCGCTCCTGTTACTCTTAGTGTGATGCCTATAGCCTTCCTCGATAAATGGGCTAACTAACACCGAGATAATTTTTCATATCGGACCAGTAGTTCCTGAGCTTAGCGCCTTCAAACAAACTAACTCTTCAGCTTTATAAAGCTAACGAATACGAATATTATATTACGAATATTATAATATTCGTATAGATTTCATTGTAATTATGTATGTTTTAATTATATTTATTTACTTAATAATTAATCAAACTAAAATCCTAATAATAATGATGGTTAGTTTGATAAGCATCACATTAATATTACATTAATGCTAAAACGTTCTGTTAAAATACATTTCAGTTCATGAAATAATCATAATCAATTGTACACTATTTTAGAATTTCACAAATACATTTTTATCTTTATGTGGAATATTAAGGCGAGGTATCGAGAATTGAGAATTGACGAAAAATGCTTTTTAAAAAAGAATGGTTTATTTATTAAATTTATTAATTTATTAAAACTTTTTTGTACACATACAGTAAAAATCTTACAAAATAACAATGCAATTTGTCTTTCTTAATGCCTTATACATAGTTATATACATATTATAAAACGTCTTTTTTAATGATTTATACAGAAAAATTTCATTAAATCGTTTTGTGTTCCAAATTAAATTCTTTACTAATACAAGTTTAATAAGACTTATAACATTTCATACGATATCTTATTACAAATCATGCACTAGGCTGCAGTAGACGACGAGCGCGGTCACCGCGCGGCCGCCGCGCAGCGACCGCGCGGTGGCTGTTCAGTTATAGCAAATTTAAGTTTTATTTACAAGGACGTAAAGTTGAAATTAATTTTGAGTAACTAACTGCGCGGCGGCCGCGCGGTGGCTGCGCGCTCGATCGCGTGGCGGCCGCGCGGCCACCGCGCAGTTAGTTACTCAAATTAATTTCAACTTTACGTTCAACTGGAAATGGTCCGGGTTCGCAGTGGCATGGTGTGGCTGAGCGCGAGGCCGCCGCGCGGCCGCCGCGCGGTCACTGTACTTTCGCCGCGCGGTAACATTCCATGTCATATAAACGCGCCCTAACCAGATCAAAACAAAATGTGTACGTAAATGTGGGTAGAATAATTATTATTTGTACGTTACTGTTGCCGACAGCAGTTATACACTCCGTGCTAGTCTAAGACTGTGTTACGGCAAAATATACGCTCTCGCCTCACAAATAAAGCACATAATTGCACTTGTTAGGCTGATATTTTTTTCAAAGCAAATCGTTTTAATGCACAGTATATGCAATAAAATAAGATTAAACGCATGACAAAAATAAAAAGTAACTTATTTTATGAGTATTATGATATTTTCCATGTAACAAAAATATCCGAATTTCCTATTTAAATAAAGGTCTAGCGATAACACGTGAATAAATTAAACAAGTTATATATTATATATTGTTATTATTATATATTATATATTATATATATTGTTAATAAGATGAAGTAATATGTGTTTATAGGTATATTTTATATTTTAATTTATAATTTAAATATATAGTACTTATATATGTATTTATTATTATTATTTAATTAGATAAGGATAGGTATTTATATATAACATAAAATAATTAAATAATATTACCCAATATGAGGTTTTCAGTCCCAACATAGTCAAAAGTGCGTAGGTATTCCTCCAACATTCTTCCACACACAAATTTAGTCTTGCCCCTCAAGTTTAAGTTCTTATTGAATTTATTGTATAATAAGGGTGCTAGATAATATGCAAATCCCTGTGCAAAGATGGTTTTGCAAAACGGTACATGGTATGCACTACGTTTTCTTTTATCTAGATTATTATTTGGTTGGCTGTGTTGTCTAAGAATAATATTTTTAATGTATAGTTGGCGGACGGTAAGTAATGAGCATTCCAAGTAAAGTTGTCTTGTTGGATAGCGCATAGGCTAAAATTGAGTACCTTAAGAATACACCGTTGTGTTCTTTCTAACTTAAGTAGCGAAGTTTTTTTTGCGCCACCCCAAGCAGTAATACCGTAGCACAATAAAGACTGGCTAGAGATATATATTATATACACAAGCCTACTAGTTTTTTTGTCCTTAAGGACGGTTTGAAAATTTACCATTAAATCCCGGTCTTTTCATTTTAACAGGTTCACTGTCCAGCTTATAGAGTGAAAACTGTTCCATACGTCCAGTTATATTTTTGTGAAAAATTGGTTTCTTATAGGTTTAAATAAATAATTAATGGAAAATATATATATATATATGTTTATATATATGTTTTTTTAAAGCATACCACATGTGGTCTGTGGACTCTCTAGAACAAATTCACAGTTCACAGAACTCATGAGTCCACAGAACATATGTGGTCTGTGGATACTTTTGTCGTTATAATATTTTTTATCTGTATCAAATAAGAAATTACATTGACAAATTATTAATTACGATGACGTTAATGACATTAGCAACTTGCTTGACAAGATGACATGATGATTATGACATTAGTAAAAAATTCAAACATAACAAAACGTGTTTTTGTTTTGGTGCTTTTTTTATTGATTTACAAGTTTGAAGTTATTGTTGTATAATGAGTGATAAACAATACTTAACGGACGAAGAGTTGCGAAGAATATTAGAAGATAGTGATTACGAAGAAAGCAATCAGTTAAATTCGTCACATGAAAAAGAAAATGATACCGAAAGCTGTAGTGATGTGCCTGATTTTGACGATGATGATAGTGTTGCCGATCCCCATTTTATTCCTCACGATTTGTTGCCTGAGCATTCAAGTCTACAAGATAATCAGGTAATGTATGAAAATATAAATATTCAGCACTCGATTGAACAACACGTGAATAATGATATTTTTGAAAGAACGGGGACATCTCATGCGTCGACGTCTCGTATTGTATCTCCTGTCAACTTTAATGAGACTTTACAACAATTTCAAATAACCGCACCGTTAGAATCGGAATCAGATAATTCCGACTCTAACGACGACAGAGACATTGAAATGAATGCAGCTCCAACAACTGCCACAGCAAAAACTAGAGAGCGTCGAATGAAAGAACGTGACGAGGGAAATGGATGGAATTACGACATTCAGCCGTTAGAACGTCAAATTTTTATCTCTGAAAACTTTATACAAACTGAAAACATTCCAGAAAATGCAGATGTGTTTACAATATTTCGTCTTTTAGTTGATGACAAATTCCTTGACTTGGCGATAGAACAAACCAATCTGTACGCTGAACAACTTGTTGCTAATAATTCTGGAGGTCGTTTGAGACGCTGGAAACCGGTAAACAAGGAAGAAATGGAAAAGTTTATGGGTATTTACTTACTGACGGGTATAATTCGATTCCCTACATTAGAATGTTATTGGAAGAAAGATCCCATTTTTTATCATCCTCTGTTGCACCAGATACAAATGTCCTACAATCGCTTCATATCAATTTTACGCTGTTGGCATTTTGCAGATAATACACTTGAAAGAGACGCCAATAATCGCTTGTATAAAATACAACCAGTTATAGACATTATATTGAAAAACTGCAGAAAGTTGCTTTCGCCAAAAGACTGTGTTGTTGTGGATGAATCTATGGTTCCCTTTCAAGGCCGACTGTTGATTCGTCAATATAATCCCAACAAAACTCACAAGTATGGACTAAAGATCTACAAAGTCACTACTGATGATGGGTTTGTTTGGAAGTACAAAGTTTATTCTGGCCAAGATCCTCAAATCTCCAATCTTGATAAACCTGGAAGTGTTATTGTCGAGCTTTGTGAAGAGCTTTTGGACCAGGGGAGAATGATTATTGCAGATAATTGGTACACAAGTGTACCATTAGCTGAATACTTGCTTCAACGTAAAACTGATCTTTGTGGGACAGTGAGAAAAAATCGTAAAATTTTACCTTTATTGATAAAAAACAAGAAACTGAAGAGAGGAGAGCAAATTGCTGCTCAAAAAAATAATGTGACGATTCTAAAATGGAAGGACAAGAGGGACGTGCTCATGATATCTACTTGTCACGCAGATGAACAAACGATGAGTACAGGTCGAAACCCGCGTCTAAAGCCTAATATGATATTGGAATACAATAATCGAAAAAAAGGTATCGATCTTTCTGACGAATTAGCTAGCTACTATTCGCCAATTCGTAAGACTTTGACATGGTATAAAAAAATTGCTGTCGACGTTCTGTTTGGAGTAGGTGTCATAAATTCAGTTTATTTGTTCAATAAATTGAACCAGCATAATAAAACTACGTTAATACAGGCCCAAATGTGTATTCTGAAAAATCTTTTGGGCATGAACATTGTCGAGAAACCGGCCATACCAGCGCCGGCGCCGTCTACTTCACGAGCACAGCATTTTCTCAAACAGCTGGATAGAAAAGATGGCAAAATTACTAGACGTAGGTGTGCCGGATGTTATAACGAATTTCGCCAAAAAGGGGAAACACCAGCAGCTGCCACTAATAAAGCCAAAAGAGTTTCACAAATATGTAACATTTGTATCAAACCGTACTGTCTACAATGTTTCCAAAAAGAACATAATAAAAAGAACATTTAATTATTTGTTTCGGTCCTTTTTCCTTTTTTAATAAATACCTATTTTTCTTTACATTTTGTTTTATTTTACACGTCCGTTATTTATTTAGCAGTGAAAACGCAATACAATGTATATATGGGTAACTTTAGTTTCGATATTACTATTTTTTTAATCGTAATTACGATAAAACGGTACATCTATTCCCTATGTCCCAGCACTTTTTGTAATGTATAGGATATGTTCTGTCAAGTCCACGTGAAATAAACGACTATCTCTCCACGTTCACTGATATAAACAGCCTGGAAATCGTATCGACGAACAGACCACATATGGTCTGTGGACTAGTAGTGCCATATAGTCTACAGACCATATGTGGTCTGTGGACAGTGAACCTGTTAATTGGATTTACTATAATAATTATTAACTCAATTATGCTCTAAACTGCGAACGTCGACTAGTATAACGAAGGCCCGCTGCTGCCCTATCGACACCCGCTACATCACCGCCGCGGCCGAGTCGAGGCTCGGCACGTTCTTAAAAATTAAAATACCTCGCCTTAAAAAAATTCCACATTAAGAATGAAAATTTTGTAAAATTGCACACAAATGGAATATATATCGTAGTCTGTGATCTTAGTATTTACAATAACATTTTTAGTCTATAAATATCAAGTAAATAATCAAATACCAATGAAGGAGGTCGGTAAACCCATAGTGACTTCATAATTTTGTCATGTTTCGAGTCCCAGTTGTCTGGAGTTGGGTGATAGTCACTCAGTGATATTTTGTACAAACTCACTGAGGTGGTCTCTTTTGGTGGCTCTTTCGTTGCTGTGAAATCAAATTGAAAAGGTTTATCATATTATATCTTCATTCCCGTCGAAACGGAGAGATTATATTGTGGTAAGTACAAATTTTATGCCTGTGTAGATTAGAGAGTCATAAAGGATACTTTTTACCGCTAGAATAAGTTGAAAACACACTCAAAATTCTAATGCAATTTTAAAAAGTAAAACGAAATACAACATAAATATAACTAAGTAAAAAACCGACTTTAAAAACGGAAAATAAAAAAAATGATATTATTAATAACAACATATTATTTACTAAATAAGTAAGTGCCAATCAATCATTTTTCATAGCTATCCAATTTAGAAAGTAAGAAAGAAAAGTAACATGTAAGTAGTTACGTATACAATATTTCAGCTCAATCAGTAATAAGCGAAGTGAATCAAAGATAGGTACTTGTGAGATAAGTCATCGAGATCAAACAAAATATGATTGTAAAATAAAAACTTTTTAGCCTATAACCCAAAATATCATTTTTATGAGACCAATTCGAAACTATTCCGCATCAAACAAAATAAGAATCACTTAAAAAAAAATTATTTAATACCGGCCGAATTGAGAACCTCCTCCTTTTTTGTAGTCGGTTAAAATTTTTACCAAAGGACAGGTGTATGTTGCTTATTACTACTCATCAACATCATTGATAGTTCTAACACATGAACAGTAGTCGTCAACGCATCGACGGCAGCAGTCAATATGTCGACGGCTGCCGTCGACAGGCCAAAACGGATGTTCGACGGCTGCAGTAGCCTCTGCCGTTCATAACTTGCCGTTCGTCTGTAAGAACGCTACTAATTTGATCTTTAAATTACCTCGATTATCTATGGTCTCCATCATCAGACCTGTAATGGCACTTGTAACCCAGATGGGTGCAAAGTTTTAATCAAAATACATGAATTAAGTCCAAACGCAAGGTAGCTACTGTAAATAGTTTTGGAGTTCCCTTAATTGTCTTAATTAATCTTTGTCTTCATCATCAGACCCTTTATGGCAGTCACAACCCATCTAGGTGTAAATTTCTCATCAATATAAATTAATCAAACCCAAACACAAGGTAACTGCTGTAAACCGTTGAGTAGTTCCCTCGACTATCATTCGGTTCCATCATCAAAGCGTCTCCAGATCTTCTTTAAATTGTAGTGCTTTAAAATACCTACTTAATCAAAAAAATTACAAAAGCACTAGTCGCCACTACAATTTTTGAAAGCTATCCTCAATTTATCTAGGATGCCATCATCAGATCCTGGTTTCCGTATCATTGGACCACCCTTGAAGTATCTTCTTTCAGGGTTACCATCGGTTACCATCGGTTGTAACAGCCCTATAGCTATACGTCATAATTTCATCGCAGGGGCTTAGTTTCCTAACTGTATGTACGTAGCTTATACCCGGCGCGGCCTAAGATGATCCCTATGACAGTTCGTCTTAGTGATTGCTCGTATGATGGATCGTGTCGATACTTTACTATTTTATAGGCAAAGGCGTGGTTTGCATTCAGCCACGTCGGTAAACATGTTTTTACAAATATTATAAAATGAATTTTTAACGTCTATAATGTAAACGAAACACAGTGTATATTATTTTATCATAAAATGGAATCCCCCATTTAATTTTTCTAAAAAACTTATATTATCATAGGTACGTAAATTAACGCGAACGGTAATTAATTATGCTGCGATCATCTGTTCCATTCAATAGTGAATGAACTATAGCTTAAGCATGGAAAAAATGTGAACTCGTTTCCTTTATCGAAATTTGTTTATCGATACTTTCCGCACTAGTCGATAAATGCCAACGATGTAAGTTTTGGAGGACGTAAACGTAAAGTCAGATTGATATAATTTCTCGTAAATGATAAGAATTGTTATAATTCCAACGGAATATCATTGTAATAGCATAAAGCTACGTAAAAATTAATAAATGCCATTTTTAGACGCCTCCAATACGTTTCTAATTTAATGGTGACGCCATTACAAGTTTTTCTTTTGAGAATAACTGTCAGTGTCATAGGGATCATCTTAGGCCGCGCCGGGTATAGATTACAAAATAAAGTACAGATGGAGCATGACAACCGCCCGTCGCCCTTGTCAAAGAAAATACGAAATCAAAAACAAATACGTCGCTGCCGGCTGCACCAGTGCTATAGCGCATATAGTGTCATGCAATACGTCAAAAAGTGTTTGCAATTTTAGTCAAAAAATGCCGTCTTGTGATAATAAAACGCTGTAAAATTTGTTCCCGAAAACAAAAAAAAAAGATAAAACATCGTTTCACAGGTTTTCTGTAGATTATTTGTCTGATTTATTTCTTACGAATAATAATTTTACAGATATGAAGGAATACAAAACTTCAACGTATGTTGCCAGTATTTTGAAAATGAATTTGCCATTTTTATTGGTAAAACGGTAAAATGGTTAAAAGATCTTCAGGGTAATGCTGTTGGATTTTTCGATCGTGAATGTGATTATTTGTATAGTGCACTAAAGGTTCATGATAATTATTAGATTATTTTAATAAGCATAATACATTATTTTGTTACTTTTATAAAGCTTAAAAACGTCATAGTCGTTTTCGCTAGCGATTTAATTTATGTGAACTCCATGATGGATATGATGAAAATAAAATGTCCCGTATTCTCGACTAAAAACTACCGCTATTCGTATTCATATATTATGAAAAATAAAAAATAATATAATTATTATAGTTAATATTGAAACTTTTTTTTATGTAATTTATTTAATAAAAAATTGAATACAATTATTTTGTCCATATATAACTTTAGTAGGCAGGTACTTTATGTAATAAAAGAATTTAAATAAAAATTAAAACTTGACTTCTCATTTATGTATATAGCCTACGTCACTACCGCCACTAACATAATAATTCAGATCATTGCAATGAAACCTCACCACTCAAAATCGGTCCAACGGTTTATACGGCAGGGCGTGTCAAAGAAATATTATACATACATACATAAACTCGAAAATATAACCCTCTTTTTTCCGTAGTCGGGGAAAAATTTGGGAAATTTTTCAATATCTGGCAACATTACACGCACACAGAAGCACCGTGTACGTACAGTGCAGCGGTGAAATGACAGCACACATAGCTTTATTGAAAATGACGATAAATTATTCGGTTTAGTTCGGCAACGCTCCATCTGTCTTTTATTTTGTAATCTAAGGTACGTAGTATATATCTGTCAACTGTGTAAAAATGTTTCTAACAGAAAATTTACATTAGGCAACAGTCCGGGGCACAGGTACATTGTAATATTTAGCCATCATATTATGCAATTGAATTTTTGAGAAACTTGTACAGAACTTCTTGTCCAGTTTCAATATACGGTATAAAATTTCAGTGTAGTGTAGACAAAGGGTATGAATGTAGGAATGTAGAAAAAGTTAAAAATGTAATATGTTATCTATTGAATAGTTTATCTACTTGCGTAGTAAGAAATAATATTGTAACATCGCTTCCTTTTCAATTTAGCTTGATGCTAATGTTGCGCCACCAGAATTTAACGCAATATTACGAATAATAATTTTTCTAGTCAATTCTTCTCACCGAATTATGAGAGTTTAGCCCCGTTTATTTTATTTAAGAAGACCCCTTCATAAATAAAATATATATAATAATAATAAATAATATTATAAACTTTACTAGGCATCACTGATCGCAGGGGACTAACCAATAAATTAACATTACACCAAGCAATACCAAATGGCGTTAAGACGTTCTGAATCGCGCTTTTGAAATGTTTTATGGGAAAGATATAATATCCGTCCGTAGAATCGTTAGTTACATCGAGGACTCAGCGTCGCTGGGCTTTTCAGGAATTCGTTGTTTCTTTGTTCTTGGTCGTTTAGTCTCGTTCTTAGCGTTCTGCTCGCTGATCAATAATTAATTAATTAATTGATTAATTAAAATCAATTAAGTAATTGAATAATTTGAATTTGATAATTCATAAATAACTTGTTTATTTCAGAGTTATTAAATTTTTATTGCGGCCAGATGTAAATAAATACATCCTGCAATCATGCCGCCGCCGAGCGTGCCGCCGCTGCCGCAGCGACGCGCGACTCGTCCGCGCGCACTGGGCCGCAGGGTCTATAGTCGGTCGGTTGCCGCACTTGAAATGGGCCTGGACGCCATTGCCGCTTCCGGCCAGGCCGCAATTGTGGCCCGCTCAACAGCAACTGGCCGGCGTCCTGTGTTGGTGTCGGAACCTCAGTCAGGAGCCGGCGATGAATCATTCCTGGCGAGTCCACTGACGTTATCGCCGGCCCAATCCACCGAATCCGTATCCTCAATTACTCGCTCACTCACACCGAGTCGTCAACAGGCCCCGGCTAGCGCCGCTACACTAACGCCGGGCACTTTGAAGCGCGCTGCACAGGCACCACTGCCACGTACTCCGCGCTTCCCAGCCCCCTTACCGGGTATTCCTGTGGGACGCTTTCCCTCCCCTCCCCATAAAGTAGGAGAGAAAACTCTCACAGCGTCCCCGCCTCCTCCTCCTCCTCTGAACATGCCGACGATGTCATCGGGCTCTCCCATGGAGATCGGGACAACCGGCCCGACATACGCGAGCATGGCCGCGTCCCAAAAATCCCCAGCGCTCTCACCCTTCACATGCTCCGCCGCCGTTGCGCCCGCCGCGACTAACGCTAACATTAATACGACTGCGACCGTCACTACAGCCTCTGCCTCCACCTCTGCTGCTGCCGGCGCCACGAGCGCCGCGCCGCCGACCAAACAGCCCAACCGCTATCCCCCGCTTATAGTGGAGACGCTGCCCGACTGGCCCACCCACTTTAGAGAGTTAAAGAAGGTCCTCGGGCACACCCCAAACGGACGTCCATTTGGCAAGGGCGTCCGTTTCATACCAAAGACGGACCAGGAGTTCCGACTCATCCAGCGCTATCTTACGCAGCTGGAGAGCAATACCGGAATCTCCTGGTTTTGCTACTCGCTGCCCGCTGAAAGAAGCGTAAAAGTAGCAATCCGCGGCCTGCCGGCTAACACAGAACCGGCACTAGTAGAGACAGAGCTGCGAGAGCTCGGGTTCATCCCAGAGCACGTGCGCGCAATTCCCGCTCGTCCAGGTAGGCCGGGCTGTTTGATGTTCGCGCAATTGCAGCGGACACCGGATCTCATCCCAGGCATTTATGAGGTGAGCGAACTGCTCTGTATGCCTGGGATCACTATTGAGGCCTGGCGTGGCAGAAAGGGACCTGCGCAATGCCATCGCTGCCAGCAATTTAGGCACTCCTCCCAAAACTGCCACCGGCCAATAGCCTGTGTGCGGTGCGGTGAGAACCACCCGGCGAAGGAGTGTCAACGTCCGCGCGAGGAACCACCAACGTGCGCCAATTGTGGCGGCGCCCACACGGCTAATAATGCGAATTGTCCCATCTTCCGCAAGGAGACGCGCAACCGCCGAGCAGGCACCGTCGCACGCACCGCCACAAATGCCCGTGCGCCCGCAACAGAAGCCGATGCACCTGGCTCGCTCATGGCTGCCGCCAACCAGCCAGGGCTGACAGGAAAGCGCCGCCGTAAACGTGGCAAACGCACACAAAAGCGACCACCAGCTGCACAGCCTTCCGCGCCACTTACTGCAGCGCCAGTCACTGCACTGCTTAGTGTACCGCCTGCAGCATCCTCCTCTAGGCCACGCTCCGCGCCGCCCGCCGCGCCGCAACCTACCCAGCGTAGCAAAACGTCCAAGCCCACCGTGGTCGCCGCCCCCGTACGGGGGACGAAGGCGAAGCGTGTGATGCCACTGGACCCCCGATTAACCAAAGTAATCAGTACCCTTAATCAGGTGCTGATAGCCATCCAAGAGCAGCGTGACCCAGTACCGCTGATCTTGGGCTGTATCGCGGAGCTTTGTGCCTCTTATGGCTGAGCTCCGTATCGCTTTTTGGAATGCCGACGGGCTCTCAGCTCAAAAAGCCCGTCTCTTTAAAACATTGCTCTCCCAGCGTCAGGTGGACATCGGCCTGGTTAACGAGACACACCTCAGACCAGCAGACAAGTTGAAGGTTTCCGGATACTTTGTCTACCGGGAGGACCACACCTCACCGATCGGGACTGCTTACAGGGGATTAGCAGTCCTGGTCCGTCGGAACCTCATCCACCAACTGCTGCCAGTACCTCAGTTGCAGTCGTCGTACGCCCTCGGCGTAGAAATCTGCATAGACCGCCAGCCCATCCGTGTGTTCGCTTTTTACAAGCCGCCACAAAATCGACTAGCAGTGGCTGATGTCCGAACCTTGCTGGACTCGCCACTGCCCACGATCCTCGCTGGCGACTTCAACGCGAAACACACGGCGTGGAACTCAAACACCGTGAGCCCGGACGGTAGACGCCTACTGGACGATGCAGACCGCCACGGTTACGAAGTGCTAGGACCAGAGGTCCCAACGCACTACCCGTACTGTGCAGCCCACACTCCGGACGTCATCGACATAGCAGTAGCTCGCGGCCTCGTTGCCGCACCGTCACTTGACGTCCTGGATGACCACCTCATTTCCGACCACCAAGCCGTCCTCCTGACGCTGACAATGACTCCATTGACGACATCGCTGCCTTCTCCGAAACATCGCCAGGACTGGAGAATCTTCGCCGAACACATGGCTGAACATTCTCCGTCCTTTAGAGTCGAGAGCCCTGCAGACGTCGACCGACTCGCCACGGACTTCAGCGCAGTCTTGTCCAATGCGATTCGCGAGTCCAGACTCGACGCTGCATCCACTCGCAAGAAACCCCAGCTCCCTGCCTACATATTAGCGATGTTAGAGGAGAAGAGGAAGCTGCGTAGACTATGGCAAAACCTGCGATGCCCGGCCATGAAGACGCGGCTGAACGCCCTGGCAGCCAAGATATCAGACGCACTGGAAACGGTAGCAGTCGAATCTTGGCACACCGCCATCGAGCGAGCCGGCGATGACTGGTCCGGCATGCACCGCCTTTGCCGCCAGCTCTCCAGGAAGCCCTCTCCGATTAGACCCCTCATGGCCGGTGACGGAACCCCACGTTACCGCGCCGAGGATCGAGCGGAGATTTTCGCAGACTTCCTGGAGAAGCAGTTTACGCCTAATCCGACTGCGAATGTGCAGCACGTAGAGACCATCAAGCGACATGTGATGGACTACTTAGAATTGCCGATACCGCCGACAGAAGATCCCGTCGTGTTCTCCCCTGGTCGAGTCCAAAGGATGATTCGACGAACTAAACTGCGCAAAGCCCCCGGTCCCGACCGAGTCACCAACGAAGCGCTGCGTCACCTACCCCCGCGAGCCATCGCGACGCTGACGCGGCTCTTCAATGGAATCCTCCGTACCGGGCACTTTCCATCCCCGTGGAAGCTCGGCCGAGTCATCCTGATTCCCAAGCAAGGCAAGAACATCATGCTGCCTGAGAGCTATCGCCCCATCACTCTTCTGTCGTCTACCTCGAAAGTCTTCGAGAAGCTACTGCTGCTGCACATTACGCCTCACCTTCAGCCACGCGACGAACAGTTCGGTTTCCGTGCCGAACACTCCACCACTTTACAAGTGACGAGAGTACTGCACCACCTCGCTACCGCCTACAACAAGCGAGAACACTCAGTCGCAGTATTTCTCGATATGGAGAAAGCGTTCGATCGCGTCTGGCACACCGGACTCATCTACAAGCTGTCCACGTCTACTACTCCGCGTCGAGTAGTTAAGACTGTGGCCACCTTCCTGCAAGACAGACGTTTTCAAGTGGCGGTTGAAAATGCTCTGTCCACAGAGCGCCCCATCCGAGCCGGTGTGCCCCAGGGAAGCTGCCTGTCGCCCGTCTGCTATAGCAGATACACGGACGACATTCCAGTCGCTGGCGGAGCCATCCTAGCGTTGTATGCCGACGACGCTGCGTTTATAACCACCTCGCTGAACGCCAAGCATGCATCGGTAAAGATGCAGCGAGCACTGGATGCACTTCCCTCATGGCTGGAGGACTGGAGACTCAAGGTCAACGTGGGGAAAACTCAGGCGATTTCCATCGGACGGGCGCGCCTTCTGCCACCCCCGGTGTCTCTCATGGGCGAGAACGTCGAATGGTCACCGACGGCCAAGTACCTTGGTGTGACCATTGACAAGACACTCTCGATGCGGCCCCATGTGAAGAACGTGGTTGCCCAGACGCGCGCCGTGCGGAACATACTCCGCCCCATGCTGGCGTCTCACCTGCCTCTCCGTACGAAGCTGTGCATTTACAAGGCCTATGTCCGCACGCGACTCACCTATGCGGCCCCTGCGTGGTTCGCGCTGACCAGCGAGACGGACCGCAAGTCGCTGCGAGCGCAGCAGTCGCTAGCGCTCCGCACCATCTCCGGAGCACCACGCTTCGTACGGAATCAGGTCATCTCCAGGGACCTGCGCATGGAGAGCCTGGACGACTTCGTTCGTCGCCTGAGTTCCTCTATGTTCGCGCGCGCCGACGGAGCGCGATCCCAGCATCTGCAGGGCATCGCGCCATACCATCGGAGACCGCCGGACATAAGAGGCCTACCACGTGACCTAGTCTCCTAGGACACGACCGCTTCCTCGCCGCTGGCTGATGGGCGCCCCCCGGCACTTTGCCGGCGGGCTCGACCTCGCTAAGTGGCGGGTGGCTTCACCCACGGACATTCCTCCCTGCAGCAACTAGCAGATCGCCCGCGATACCACGCGGGCTCGATCGCACTGCAGCAGGACACCTCCCGGACACGACACCTCGGACCATTAGGTCCCACCCAGTGCCCCGCCTGTAGTTGCAGGCGGTGATGCCACCACTGAAAGGGGCCGTCGCCCCGAACAGTTACCCCGAGGCCTGTGAAGGCCTGCGTGGATGACCCCGCGATCGTTAGTTACAATGTTACGAACGAGTATAAATTATTTTTGGGGGACTTGCACAGAGTACAGACTGTGGAGTCCATAAAATTTTATCATGAGGTGATGAGGAATTTCTAACATATTAACTTTAAGCTATTAAGCTATATTCATTTCTGTATCTAAAGGGCTAAATGGGTCCCGTTTTACCCTTTCCGAACAACATCATTAAGCATAATGTTCTATAATCTTCTTATATATAAAAATGAATCGCAAAATGTGTTGGTAAGCGCATAACTCGAGAACGGCTGAACCGATTTCGATAATTCTTTTTTTATTATATTCCTTGAAGTACGAGGATGGATCTTATGTTGAGAAAACGTAAACATGTACCACGGGCGAAGCCGGGGCGCACCGCTAGTAATACATATAAAATGAATCGCAAAATGTGTTGGTAAGCGCATAACTCGAGAACGGCTGAACCGATTTCGATAATTCTTTTTTTATTATATTCCTTGAAGTACGAGGACGGTTCTTATGTAGAGAAAACGTAAATATGTACCACGGGCGAAGCCGGGGCGGAACGCTAGTGTATAACTAAAAAACTTTAACGATTTAACCGTAAACTTTTAAATGCACCTACTTTTGAGATACCGACGAGTCCCAATTATTGTATTACAATTTATTTAATTTTTATTGTTTCAACATCTAACATATACCTGCATACATTAGCAGTATATGATACAGTAACATTAGATAAAGACAGCATCCATAAAATATACTGCAACAGGTAATAAAAAGTATTTTTTTTTACAAACGTAAATTTATATTTAAAGTAGTATCACGTAGCCAAGCCAATCATTCATTCATTGCCAAGTTCCCGCCTTTTTATAGGTACTTAGCTAAACTATGTTGTCGGGTGTCATTAAATTTTTTAGATGTAGCTTCAATGTGGCCTAAGATGGAGCGTGCTTACCTAGAATGTACCTATTCACTCTCCTCTTGAAGACCTCAATTATATATCAATGTTAGGTTTTGGCTGCATTCGTTAAATAATCGACATATGCTTTCGTTTGGTGCATTTAGCCCTATGTTAGTTCGGTAGTATCAAGTATGGTATGTGAAATGTTTTCATTATATAGGATTACATGGGTATTTAGATGGCAGCAAGTGATATCCTGTTAAGGATTTCTATGGAGTCGGTTTGGTTATTCTTAAATAGGAGGGTTAGATCATGCAAGATTCGACGGTGTTTTAAGGTATTAGTTTTGGTATTAGGTATTAGTTTTGAAGAATTTTAAGAATATAATAGTCAAATATACCTACTTACTTTCAAATAAAGATACGATATCAAAAATTAAAACTAATACAAATATCACGGGAAAGCAGTTCATTTTCCAGAAATTACGACAACACGGTTCACTCGTCTTACAGTTATCAACAATGAGACAAGGATACTGACAACTGATTTTTACATAATGCACTTTGCTGATTCTTATAACAGTTTGTTTGATCTTCAGTAACACTATTCATTGTCAGAAGTCATTGTATAGCTGCACAAACAGGTCTCCCCTAACAAATTCACTGTAAGTCGTCAATATGATAAACATGTTACAGAAACTACGTGTAAAGGACGAACAGTTATCTATATACTAATATTATAAAGCTGAAGAGTTGGTTTGTTTGTTTTAACGCGCTAATCTCGGGAACTAGGTACCTACTGGTCCGATTTGAAAAATTCTTTCAGTGTTAGATTGCCCATTTATCGCGCGGAGCAGCAGTAAAATATATGAAAAAAAAACGAAGCGTGAAAATATTGAGAACATATAAGATTTTTTTTTCTTTGCTAATTATCTCACAGGTAAATAAATACACTGAGCAAATATTATACAAAGGGTGTTTATTTATGAAACCTTACAAATAACGCGATTACAATTAAGCCACAATATCTATGAAACAATAACAATTTAACTATCTTAATTGTACTAGCATATATTAATAGGAAATTAGGTAATTATATTAAGTAATTCCTTTAGTTAATTGAAAATCATGCACAATGTGAATCCCTTTAGAAATTGACGTAAGAAATATATTATAGGCTTTAAATTATCTAAATTAAGGATTGAAAAGATTGGGTCAACTTAATTTAGCATTAATGACCCCTGCATAGTATACTACAAAGGCGCGCTATACCCAGCGAAAACGGCACCGGGCCGCGGTAGTGGGGTCGAGTGGGCGGAGCGTATTGTGCCCTTACGCTCATGTTGCTCATCGTACCCACCGTTAGTTTTAAGTAGGATAGAAATGTACTTAACGTGTGAAATATGTAAATAAATTATGGTACTACCGAATAAATCACCTTGGAAATTGCTGCGAGTTTTAATCAACAAGTGGGAACCTCTGCGCCTCAACCTATAGAAGAACATACAGTCCACTGACCGGGGCTATAATTAATAGTGCCTGGTCCTTACCGAGACAATATCAAAATTAACATCTTAAAAATCTCCCATTCACATTTTGTACCCATCCCTAGAAATACTATTCAGCCTCTAAAGGTTCGTTCACATCGAAGGCAGTAACACAAGGCGTGCGAGTGCACGGCCGGTGCTGCTCCTCCACCTCGCCGGGCGCGCACCGGCCAGCGACGCATAGGCGACACCGGGAGATGACGCCGTCACCGCACGTCACCGAACATTCGCCCCACTTCCCCCAGCGGCTCCACACTTTGTGCGCTTTCGTTAGATCCTCTTCGTTCGTGTCTGGAAATTAGTGACCAAAAAGAAACCTATACAGAATGCTCTAGGAAAGACCGTCAAGAGGTTATTCTTAAATATAAGAAAAAACACATAACATCTAAGCTAGGAAAAATCGCATCGCATTCATGGGGGAGAATCGAGTAGCTCAACGGCTGACTTGCCTGGGACACTCTAGAGATAATAAAGCCTTTCCATTTTGATACATTCGGCACGCAACACGTGACGGTCAACAACGACAACGTTTAGTGTTGTGCAACTGTGCAACGTTGTCTTTGTTGTTCAATAAGTGAAACTTATTGTATTAAACTACATGTTGTACAACACGTCGCACGCCAATGTTTTCTAGCGGAAACGAGGGCTTTACAACTTTTTTCTAAACTACCAATTTCCAAGTCTGGATTTCAGCAGACAAGAAAATTTAAAATGAAATTTCGAAATTTCCCATTCCACAGTTCAGCATTGCACAAATGCATTCCAACACACACAGCGCCAAATTTGTTTTAAGGTATATAGAAAAACAGCGCAAAAGAAAATGCCTTATACGTTTACCACGGCATGTTTATAAAGTAAAAAGCATCCCTTGCCAATTTTTAATTACCTGCTAGATCTTCATCGTATTCATTTTGCATCATTCGAGTAGTTTCTTTTTGCCCTTTTCGACTGAATCTTTTATTATTTGGTTTGATATTCCTAATTTCTTTAGCGACTAGGTAAATAATTTCATCAGGTTTCAAGAGAGGCTTGTTTTCTAACTCATATTCGTTTTCATCACAAGATGATCTATAAGGAGAAATGAAAAGCATAATGAATAAAATTTGCAGCACTTTTTGTAACATTAAATAAATTTCATTTGACTCTTGGATTTAATTGATAAGAAGGGAAATTTTGAATGCAATTTGAAATAGAAGTCCTAGTGGAAATGTTGCATAAATTTTGTGTCAAAATCATGTCAAAATATCCTTCAGATTTCAGAAAAGAGGATATAGAATAGTGGTGTATTAGGCCGCCTGTCCACCTGCAAGAAAACTTCCGCGAGAAATGTCCGACAGTCTGTCCGACAGCAACTTGCAAGTCTAAGTCCGCGTTTCCACCTGCAAGTAGTTGCACTGTAGACTTGCAAGTTGCTGTCAGACAGACTGTCGGACATTTCTCGCGGAAGTTTTCTTGCAGGTGGAAACGCGGCCTTAGATATAAGCTTCTTGAGTGGAATACGTACGTTGCACGTAAACGTACGTAATAATATGTGTGTGAATATTTTAAGTTTGTATATATTATTATTATTATGTAATATGCAGTGTTTAAACCACATCGCATAATATCATTATAAATTTATTGTCTCCGAATTGCCTGTGATTCCTAGATAATTATAAATACAAGTAAATATGTGATGAATTCAGAAACATGTACACGACATCTACACGCTAACTGAAAATTTATTTCCTAAAGAAAACATTCAAAAGTTTGGTTTGTATACTGTTCTGTGTTTGTATAGAATAGCGACATCTATAGGTACGTTTCAGAAACGAGTGCACGTTAAAAATAGTGACATCTTTAAATATACAAAATAACTATTGTATGGCTGAAAGCTTTTATCAGTTTCCAGTTTTTGACTCGACACTAAATAAAAGGTATTTAAGTATTAAGGGAATATAAGGGAATCACAGAAGGGAATATAATTATTTTTCAAGCAACTCTATAGATGTCGCTGAAACTAAAATGAAACTACCCAATCGTACTAGTATATAGTCCTGCTTTTAAGTAACTTTCTGGGGATTGGATGCGGGTTTTTTAGGGGTTCATTGAGCAGATTTCACAGACGTGAGGACATTTAATAGACCAATCATGATTCTTGAACACTTTCCGTGCGTAGGTGCGTTTGTCCCTGGCAATCATAGAACGTATTTTCTCAATAGGACAATTGCGCAATACATTGGACAATACATCTGTAGATGTATTGTCCAATGGTCAAGCAATTTCCTTGTCACTAGCCCAACAGAGAAAGAACTACAATGCCTTATCAACCGAAGATATAGGACAATTGTGGGAAATGCGGGACGCATACGTTTCTAGAAACTATGCTGGATTACATCAAGCATTGCACGATGGCCTTATACTTAATCCTACTTATACATAATATTATAAATGCGAAAGTTTGTGAGTATAGAAGGATATTTGTTACTCTTTCACGATAAACATACAGGACGGATTTGGATGAGACTTCGCAATAATAGGTTATGCATCATAATAAAAAGTGAAGTCCCATATCCCCTAGTGGGGTAAGGGGCAGATACATCTGTTTCACTGATCAATTTTCTTTAGGAACAAGTGGGTGATCAACCTTCTGTGTCTTACCAGATCGAAACATTTTTTTGTTAGTCTCCACCGGGAATCGAACCCACGATCGCTCACTCATCAACCACTATACCAAGGAGGCGGTCATGCATCATAATAACGCATGGTATATTATAGAAATACTTGATTTTGCCCGCGGGTTCGTCTGCGACACGACTAGTTATAACAAGTAGGTAGGTACATAATACTGTGTCAATAAATAATTTCCGCCGGCGACTTGCTTCTTATGCGTGTTATAGTTTGCATCAATATAATATGTTTTATCTGCTTGACAAAAAGTAGCCAGATCTTTCAGCAAGGATTAGTATCATCAAAATCGGTTCAGTTAAAAAAAAAATAAATAAAATAAAAATTGTTTATTTCTTTTAAACAAGTTTTCATCTCGGGTTGGAGGTAAGTGCCTTCATTTAAGTGACAAATTTCACTTGTGTTAGAAGGCGCTTCTCTTCCATAACAATTACTAGGCATTAACAATTAAAAGAAAGGTTAAAAAAATAAGGTAATACATAAAAATAAAAATACTCTAAAAATTGGTAGAATGGATGCGCGTGTGTGTGTGTGTGTGAGTGTGTGTGTGAGTGCGTGTGTGAGTGTGTGTGGGTGTATGTGTGTTCGCATGTTATTGTTTGTGTAATGTACGTAAGAAATTAAGAAATGTGATTTTTATTTTATTTTATTTAACATCTTCATTTTACTCCCTACTATTCACATGTTTTTAAAATGTCTTCTGCTTCTGTATAACTAATTTCTTTAAGCCATTTTAAGGTATGTTTTTTACATTCGTTATATCGATTTCCATATATATTTAAAATTTTATTTATATTTTTGTACAAAATTTCTGACTGTCTATTGTACTGACGCTTACTAAATGATGTGTTCGTTTTATGAAATAGTGGAATAATGTCTCTTCTTCTACGATTCGTTATGTTAGGGTCATATGTAGTAGCCTTATGTTTTTTTAGGATAGTTGCAAGAATATATAATTTGCGTACAGATAGTAGGCCCGTTGTGGAGTAAAGGAGTTCAGTAGAATATTTGTATGGTTTAAAATGCATAACCTTTATTAAAGCACGTTGTGCACGTTCTACTTCCAAAAGTTTTGTTTTTGTGGCTCCGCCCCAGACCGGTATACAATAGGTTAAAATTGATTGCGCTAGTGTCACATATATTTTGTTTAGCAAGTTCTTATCAGCAACATGGCGAAGTGTTTTAAAAGTCCATGTTATCTTCCTAATTCTGGATGTTATTAAATCTATTTGCGGATGCCAGGACAATCTTTCGTCAATTTGTATTCCCAGATATTTCGCTGAGGTGACTCTATTTATGTAAGGACAATGGCATGTAGTAAGATTACATTGGTTGTGGATTTGAATACTAAAGTTGTTAGAAGGTTGAGTTTTTTTAGTTATTGAAAAGCAAATGTAGTTTGATTTGGTTGCGTTTAATGTGAGAAGATTAGATTGTAACCACGTAGCAATTTTTGATAGACCTACTTCAGCTTTCTGTCGAACGGCATCCCATGATTTCTCCGAAAATACTACTGCGGTGTCATCAGCGTATGAGTAAATTTTTGCATCATCTAATTTTAGTTTACAGAGGCTGTTTATGTATACTAAAAAGAGAGTAGGGCCCAAAACACTTCCCTGGGGAACTCCAGTTGTTATATCTGTGTCATCGCTGTAGTATTGTCCAATTTTAGTCTTTTGTGAACGATTTTGTAGGTAGTCTTTAAATAATTTTAGTGGAGTTCCTCTAATACCTATCTTTTCTAATTTATTTATAAGTAAATGAACCGAAACTGTGTCAAATGCCTTCTTAAGATCAAGGAAGACAGTAAGGCATTTGTCTTTTACGTCTAATTTGTCAACTATGTGTGTGCTTAAGGCAGTAATGGCATCCTCTGTGCATCTTCCAGATCTGAAACCGTATTGGTTGTTTGCTAGTATGTTGAATTTATTAAGATAGTTAAGTAATCTGATGTTTAATAGTTTTTCTAGGACCTTTGAAATACAGGATAAGACAGAAATCGGTCTGTAGTTATTGAGATCACTTTTGCTGCCGCTCTTATATATTGGTGTAATGATCGATCGTTTTAGAGGATTAGGGAAAACGCCTTGCTGAAAGCATAGGTTTGCTAAATGACAAATGATAGGAGCCAGTTCTACTACAGCTAATTTTAGAAATTTCGATGGGATACCATCCCATCCGGGAGCACTGTCCTCTTTCAGATTGGATATAACTTTATGAACCTCATCTACATCTGTATCCAGTAAACAAAGTGAAGTTAAATTTGTATCTTCTTCCTCAAGCGTCTTTACACCTATGTTAGATATTCCTATCTCGTCCGCAAGTTTATTCCCGATATTAGCTAGGTAAGCGTTTACGTAATTTACTGATTCTAGGGGTGTGTTCTTAATTTTTAATAATGTTGTATTGTCCGACTTTCCCTGTTTTAAATTTGTAATTTTGTTTATGTTTTTCCAAAGAGAATTTTGTATTTTTAGTTGATTTTTCTAAATTTTGTCTTTCGTAATTGCGTTTCAGTTTTTTTATAAGTTTGTTACAATGGTTGCGGTATCTTTTATAAGTAATATTCAGTATTTCGTTATGAGGATCCATTTTAAGTTTCTTTTGCATTTTATTTCTATTTCTTATACAGCGTAAAATACCTGCTGTTATCCATGGTTTAATTATTTGTTTTTGTTTTGATATAGTCGTTGTCACTGTATTCTCTTTTATGATGGTTGTAAGTTTTTGAATCAAATGACCAGTCAAAAAACAAGGGTCATCACAGTGTAATAATTCTGAGATATTAATATTTGCAAGATCGATAAGAGCTTTATCAAAGTTTATTTTTGTTAGAGTTTTAGGACAGTTATTATATGAAATTTTAGTTAGGTGTAAGAATATCATCAGGTACATTATTACCTACATACTTAGGCACGTAAACGTACCTTACAAACAGGCAGAGTAACCTACAGAGAGAGATTGTAGTTATTAAAAAAATATTTATTCATTTTACTCGGTAACTTATATCAGACTAGCTTATAACTTCGGTGTGAACTTGAACAGATAATAAATAAATCTAATCGGGTCAATAGTATTTCGGATAGTGGTCTATTTATTATATTATAGTAGGTATTATTTATTATATTATTATGTAGCCAAGAGAAACTAGTTTTCAATGGTAAACGAACCTGATATAACTCAAAGCTGCAACCGCCTTCACGACCTGGAGATTCTCCTAACTTATACAGGGTGTGTAGTGTGTAATGTATCATGTATGTTATGTATGTGTGCGGCATACTATACAGGGTGTAATCGTTAAGTGTGCACAAGCGATTATTCCGTAACTATTGCAGATACCAAAAAACTTTAAATTGATATCGAAAGTACTTAACCTAATGAGTAAAATGGCCATAATAAATTTTTAAAAATAAAACGAGAAATATCCAAAAATGTTACATTAAACGCTCCCATACATTTTATTTCCCATACATTTTGTATTCATAGCAGATTTTCGAAGTTATGTCCTCATTGTGCAATACAATGAGGAGCTCTATTTACAGTTTCTAAATGAACTTCCCTTCAAATTTGCGTAGTAATTAAAGCGGAAAACAAACAAAGAAAGAAAAAGCTAAAATATTTCATATTAAATGTTCTAGGTTGATCCAAAAGTAATGATAATTGGGTATTTCCTGTGCACATAAAAATATAAAATAAATGTTTTTTTGCTTGCTCATGTATTCACTAAGTAATCACAAAAAAATCATATCAACAGGCCACGTTTCCAATTATTTACATTAATTTGAATGTGAACCGTGCGTGCCAGAATGTTTCCCGACGAAAAGAAGAAACAACGATTCGACATGTAGAGGGTAAATTTCTAAATTTTTAATGATATCAGGATAATTTTTTGTCACGTTTTGTGATCATGGACGTTACCCGAGTTCACCATGTTTATGGTGAAACCAAAAAACAATCAATGTCCTGGATGCGAGCTTCCAAAGTGACGATGAAGAAATTCAAAGTAAAATCAGTAGGTTAGATTAAAGCGGTAGTTTTTTGGGACGCTGAAGGAATAATTATGGTGGAATATTTTAAAAAGGTAGCCACTTTATTGGGCTCTTACTAAACAGACCAAATTAAAAGATTGCGGTAGGTTAGTAAGGAAAAGAGACATGGAAAACTGCGGACCTGAACGCTGTTTCACCAAGACAACGCACCAGATCACAAAGCGTCAATTGCGATGGCTGCCATTCAAAAATCGGCATTCCAAATGCTTGAACACCTATCCTATTTTTTAGATCTAGCTCTTATTTACTTTTATCTCTTTCCTCGGCACAAGAAACACTTTCTTAGCAATAAATTATTTTAAGACGACAGCGAAGTGATGGCCGCGTGGAGGGGTTTTTGTGGATGAAGACGTCAAAGTTTTTTTTTAAGTTTAGGAAAAAATATTGAAATATATTTTCTAGTTAGAAGACTATCAAGAGAACTACATAATTATTATAACTGTAATGACCTTGTTTAATATTGATTATCATTACTTTTGGATCAACCCGTGTACATGGGATATTCGTTTCTCATACTAAATGTATGGGAGGGTTTCAAGTAAATTTTTTAGATATTTCTCGTTTTATTTTTAAAAATTTATTATGGCCATTTTACTCATTAGGTTAAATACTTTCGATATCAGTTTAAAGTTTTTTGATATCTGTAATAGTTACGTAATAATCGCCTGTGCACACTTAACGATTACACCCTGTATAGTCCTGGTTCTTTAGTTTAAGGGCAGTTGTGCACTTGTAATAGCAGTTGTAACATCAGTTCAACACATTATAATACAAGCTTACAGTCGAGTCAAGTGTTTCATTACCACCAACCATTGCAGGTGGAATTTCGTAAAACTACATAAATAGAAAGTATGTCATACTTTGTTATTTAGATTTCTATGGTCATACTACTGTAGATAGAAAATCTGGGATTAGTTAAGGAGGGTTTTCCTTTCATTTGATTTATCAAGATTGTTAGAGAGATTTCATCCTTATAATTATTGACCCTCGGTCGATGTAATAAAAGCAAGCGGTCGAACTTTAATAGTGGGTTCGATTCCCCGGTGTAGCAAGCGAATTTTTGGAAATCTTTGAATGCAGTTTTCTTTCTTAGATATCAATAGCAATGGAATGTTTTCTTTGTGTAAAATCTTCGTGTAAAGTACCTACTTACCTACTCTTCTTAATGCTGCAATTAACTCTGAATATTTTAAGGGTAATAACTAAAGATTCTTAGTCGAGTCTATGGGACTGAACATTTGCTGATATGCCTTATCTTCTTTTAATATATAAAATTCTCGTGTCACGGAGTTCGTTATTAACAATCTTCGAAATGGCTCGACCGATTTCAATGAAATTTTCTGTGTATATTAGGTAGACCTACCTACGAATCGAAACATCTATTTTTTATGTCCCAGGTCCCTAATATAAAAGGGTGAGACAGAACAACGTTTGCCGTATTAGGTAGTATTATTATGTTTATAGATTATGTTTTAGTGTAACTGGACTCTGTGTACCATACTTTCCACACCAGGCCTAGACAAATGGCAAAACGCCAGTCATCTACGTTTTCTATACTATGTAGAACTAGATATAAAAGTCCCAACTACCTAGCTGAAATTGGTATTTGGCTCAAAACATAATTAAAAATTAACTGTAGTTACGGTATTTGGAATAAAATTCTAAGTATAGAAATACTGAATCGTGTGCATATTTTGATGACTTTTTAAGTTATATCTCTGAATTCTGAATCAGTAGTTCGTAGGAAAAAAAATGTGAAATATTTCTGTGTTTGAAAAGTGATTCCTTTTTTAAATAACTTCAAACCTACAATCTACTATTTTGGTCAAGTGATTTTATAACAAAACTTACTGGTCTTTAAAATACCATTTTTTAACTTTCCCTTTATTCTTAATATATAATATAAATCTCGTGTCACAATGTTTGTCCTCAATGGACTCCTAAACCACTTAACCGATTATAATAAAATTCGTACACCATGTGCAGTTTGATCCAACTTGAGAGATAGGATAGATTTTATCGCGGAAATCCCTCGGGAACGGGAACTATGCGGGTTTTTCTTTGAAAACGCGGGCGAAGCCGCGGGCGGAAAGCTAGTGATATTATATTTTGAACAATTTTACCAATTTTCAGCTGGGCGGGAGTTCTAGTTTGACTTAGCAAAATATCGTAATCTTAGATCAATGCCATCAATTGCGGATTCCATTCTACTAGCATTTTTGTCATTTGCCAACCTGCAGATGTATTTGGTTTGTTTTGGATTTGATTTGATTTCACTGAATTATAATCTCTCAGAATATGCTCATCAGGCAGAAAAGTTTTTACTTTATCACAATTTTAATACTTCTCATTCTTAGTCTAATGAAATTTTACAAGGATTTTTAGTTTCCAGAGCCAGATTTCATATCTATAACTAGCTTTCCGCCCGCAGCTTCGCCCGCGTTTTCAAAGAAAAACCCGCATAGTTCCCGTTCCCGTGGGATTTCCGGGATAAAACCTATCCTATGTGTTAATCCAAGTTACCCTCTATATGTGTGCTAAATATCATTCAAATCCATTCAGTAGTTTTTACGTGAAAGAGTAACAAACATCCATACATCCATACTTACAAACTTTCGCCTTTATAATAGTAGTAGGATAAAAAAGTTTCAAATCCACCCAGCAGTTTGTTATAGCAATGTTTTAGGTGGTACAAACAGACACATGTTTCTTTATTTTCATTTCAGTTAATATCGGTACTTTTATTGTATTTAAAAAAAAATTGAAAACAATATTTTTATACTGTTCAGGGGTTCGAACCCTTCAGGATCAGATTAAGTGCATACCTTTACTGTCCTGTCCTGTTTGAGGATATGGTGCAATCATAATAATGTTATATTAAATTATAGGTATGGTTTTATTCATAGTTCAGATAAGCCTATCAGCTTAGACATTTTGATGTTCCACCGGGAATCGAACCCGAAGGTATGAAATGCTTAAGCTCTAATTATTATAGTCAAAGGATGAAGTCCATGACAAGATCTTTTGTCTATTTTTGAAACAGATAGTTCGATTCGGTATACATCTATGTGATTTAATTACTGAATAATATGTGTGTATGCTGTGTAGGTATATGTACCTATGTGTATATTTGACAAGGTGTATTCTTATTTAAGATTATAAGGAATAAAACACAATAATATTTTTTGTATTTTTATTGATAGTACAGTACAGTAAATAGGTCATTTTAGGCAGCGGATATTGAACTTTTGAAGAATTTTGGATTATAGACAAGTCATATATTCAGTGTTTTTCGCAACCGAAACAAATTAATACAAGAAATACGTAGGAAAGAGAATTACAATAAAGGTTTATAGTTTACAACATGAATTAGCTTTAGAATTTTTTTTTTAGTCTTTGAAGCAGAAGATGACATAGAATCACAAGTAAGACGGGACAAAAGTTCAAAATCCCGAGCAGAAATTACAATAGCACAATTGATAATACAGGAATGTTGCCGGTTTCCAAAGATTTACATTAAATAAAACACATCTTGAATATAAATCAAATACAATAATTACACTTATAATACACATAGATTCTTACACTAAAATACAATTTGAAACATTATAACGTACAATTAATAATTTTAAACAATGACAACATCAAATACATTTACTTAAATTATAACACAATAGCTGTGAATAAATAAATAAATCATTGAGATCACATAATACTAACGAAAGAAACCACAAATGATAGCTATTAGTTAGACCAGAATAGCTTACATAGCGAAGAGAGTCAGGAATCTGAAGGTCTGATAATACGTGATCAGAACAGAGAAAAGATTCGAAAGTCAACTTCAGGGTCTGTCTCGACACTAATCAGATGTGCATCCACGATCCCTACTAAGATAACGATAAACCTGTTCTTTAGGCGTTGCTTTATCTATTATCCTTAGGAAACTACACGCGTAATTATGTTTCACCCCTACATTGAAAGAAATAAAGAGAACTCCAATAAGCCGATAGATTTTGAGTATTAGGCCCGACGTGAAACAGATGAGCAAGTAAAGGTCGCAATTGAGTCCTAGATATAGATTTATAGAAGATTTGTGCAAAATAACGTCTTTTAGACAAATTGCAATAACGAAGTCAAGCAAACTTTTAGGGTAATATAGATGAGTATCTATTATACTGAATTAAGACAAAATATACCAGTTAGCAGAAGAAAATAATCTACGTAGATCAATCGAAAATAATGTTTCTACTGCTAAGTAAAATTCTTAATCATAACTCCCAAAATATATCTACAGTTAAAGGTCCCGAACGGGTTTAATAGATTTAAATAATAGTTTTTCTCTATACACAGTAAAAATATTCTATACGTAACGAAATAATCAAGACTTTGGTAGCAATTAATGAGCTAAGAAAAATAGAATTAATATGAATAAAGAGTAACATTAAATAATCTATCACTGAGTACACGATAATTATTATACACCAAATTATTCTAAATGTTAGACAAGTGAGTATTTTTGGATAGCGAAATTGTAACTTGAAAAACGAAGGTGTGGACGACAGAAGAGAAGGGAAATGGGTGCCCAGATCTTTCCCTGATTGCAAACGTGCAAGTAACTTTACGGGCCCTCTTCACAAGGGGCAGAGTTGGGCGAGTAGAGGTAATCGCTATAGTATAGGTGGTAAACATTATTATAGGTGGTAAACATTGACGATCATTTGTTGGACCAACGCTCTCGGTTGCGAAGAGAGCCCATCAGATTAAGACGATATTATCAATCCACCGAGTCGACCCACTGTGAGGGAAAGACGAAAACCGGCAGGAGCATGAGTGTTCGTAAAGTGACAGTGAAAGATATATCAAGGTAAGCATTTTTTTATTAAAGACGTGGAATTTAGTGGAAAGACGAGTTTTGTGCAGTATCAACAAAAATTACGGTAACCAGCTAAATGATAAAACCGTTAACGATGTTATGTAGAAATTCATAATGAACATAATCATTAACGGAACTCTTCTACATACGCAGCGAAAAAAATAACTAAATGTTACAATAAACAAACACTAAATTATTATTCTCTAAAATAATACAAAATATATTACAATAAAGAATACAGGGAAGTTATACAGGGAAGTGCACAGGGAACAAGATTAGGGTTAGGGAAATTTTAGAATTTAGTGAGAGGTAGGTGTGGTGAAGGAGAAAGGGAAGAAAAGGAGGGAAAGGAGAATAAAATCACAAGTGCAAAGAGATAGACCGTAGAAATATCCCTTAGTGGGAAAAACATATACATATCAAATGCAGTAAATTTGAAGTCGGATAATTACAGTACATCTCTGTACCAAGTTCATAGAAACAGTTTACAACAGCAAACCAGCAATTTATAAAATGAAACGGAAAGAGAAACTTTCGAAGAATTGAACAAGTACGAAAGGGTGTGTCGGAAATTGTGCATAAAGTGCAACGGAGGGGAAGTGTGAGAAATAGGTGCCGGAAGGTGACAAGGAATTATAAACATCAATAAATAAGGGATTGTAGGACGATGAAGCTCAAGTTCATTAAAAAAAGTGCAATAAAATTAGTACGACGTCGAAGTGAGTTACTGAAATCCCTGTCCTGGGAGGGAGATGAGCAAGTTTGAAATTCATGTAGGGGAGAGGTAAGGTAAATTGAAAATATTGAAATAAAGTACAGAACTGTGCAACGTCAATACTGAAATTCATAGGAAATCGAAATAGAACGAGTGCATAGGTGAGATTATACAAGTGTAACAATTAAAATTGAAGACATTAAAAAAGTGCAGATGATCACAGTAAATAATAATGGAAATAAGTGCGAAGACACTGACATAATCGTGAAGGAAGACGAGAGATTTAAAGTGGGGGAAATACGCGATAGAGGAAATGGAAATTGAAGTCAAATTAAAAACTGCGTGAAGAGGAAGAGCTAACCACAGAGATAGAGGGAAACAAAAAAGGAAAATCGGGCCCCCGGATCTCCCACACCATTTTGGACAAGAGTGACACGAAGAAATGACACTCTTGCCCATTTCGGTATCTGTGGGGTCGTGGTACTTCCCCGGACGAGCCGGCCCTGAAGAGGTGCGAAGGCTTGGCTCTACCACGTAAAGCAACGCAACCGCAAGGGTGAACTCACGAAGCGATGTTGCTAAACGTCAAAAATTTGTATGTGACACCAAAAAAATATTAGTACAGCTCACAAACCACATTGCTCCTGCTTCATGTCATAGTATTATTACAGAAAAGAGTTCCCAATGAAACTGTAAGAAAGTAACAGTGTCATTGAACGTCCAATGATAATTTCGTTATCCAAAAACACATTTAAATAACTTAGTGACACGTCCACCTAACAATTAAGCTGCATATAAAGGGTCCATAATGTCAATGACGATACACAATACCTACAAAAGATATAATAATTTAAATGTTACCTTATACTCGTAGTAGACGACTACAAAACGTTCATTATAATAATATATGATGTTGAGATAAACCACAAATTCTTACAATTATACAGTGTACTAAGAACAGTAGCATGAGTAATATACTTATATTTTTTTATAAATCTTATTATATTAAACGAAGTAGCCACTTCATATACCTACGCTATTGAATAGTTAGCAATGTTTCCTCGTTCTTATTAATTAATATCCAATAATTATATGGATAAAGTTAAATCTATCAGGTAAAGAGCAATGGATTATACCGTAAATAGCTATATCTATGAATATGCAATATATACTTATATTAATATATTGGAGTTATAATCCAAATTTAGACTAGTTAAAAATCTAATGAACCTGATGACTTTCAATGTACATTTTCAATTATGTGTGCGAGCGACACTACTACAATTTTATATTTGCTGCGCGTTCTTTGACTCGCAAAAAGAGGAGGTAGACCGAGATGTTCTCCTTCATACGTGATTAGAGTTTCGTACGAGGGCGGTATACACAGCACCATCGCGTTACATGAAAGATCTTAAGAGTCAATGACCATCATTTTTCTATGCAATTCTACCCCTCCAAGGTCTTAAATGGAAGAGCTAGAAAACTAACGAATACAGCTGACACCGGATTCTTACGGGAATGCTCAGCATATATATCAGTAAGTGTTGGTTGTTTAACCCAAAGGTGTTCCATTGATCATTTACGCAACTGCCTAGCCCGTTTACCCCTGCTTGGCCTTCCGTTAACACAATCTCCTGCTTTTTTACTACGTTCTGAACCGGTAATATCTTCCCTTTATAAAAAAATATCTATACACATTTATAATCAGACAAAACATTATAGTTGGAGTCTATAACTTTTGTCCTTATTGTAATGAGTGTCGGCACCGCACACAGCAATTTAATGCTATTCTTATAAAAAGATATTAAATTAATATTGACCGTTTATAATGTCAATCGTAAATCTAAAACTACTATTGAATTTCATAAATGTGAGCTATATCTTACTCGATCTAGCCTATTCGTTAGACACTAAGTGAGACAAGCCCGCGATGGTGAAGCAATGAGATATACTGAACGAGCGATAACATTGTAAGCACGCATCGTGTTCATATATGATGGCATCTAAATATAATATATTATAACCTTATCATGCATTACGCTAAAATGTGATTTCGCCCAAGACGTCACTGTCAGCAAAGGCACGATGTGTAGAGCGCGGATGATAAATAGCAGCGTATTATGTATCTTCACAGAACTGGCACGAATATCAACTAATCTTATACTCTGAATAATAATTTTATAACAACGTTTCGCCTTAATTGTAAAAAGTTTATCATCTGCCAGTTCAATGAAAACGTAGACATAAAATCACTTGCATACTAATTAATTATACTTATACTATACCGATATTAATTAAACCTCAAAAACGATCATCGCGAATCTGAACGATTGCGGAACTTACCCTAGATTATAGCTAATACTCGAATTGTCTCTTCTTTTAAATTATCGTAATGAATCAAATTTGTCAATTCATTACAATATAAACTGAATATTATAATATAAAATTAAAAAATACCGCTATAAAACTACTTCACATTCGGATATCAACCATCACCAGAGCTGTTACGATCTCAATTGGCATGCCTGTCGATAACTTAAGAAATCTTTGAAGTTGTAAAGAACATAATCATATTAATAAACTTTGCTAAAAAACTAAGTATAATTTTCCTTAAAAACGGAACGAAAAGATTTAAAGTCAGATAATATAAAGGACCAATCTTTCAATCGATGCCGTGGAACATGTAATACCTTCGATTAATTTTGTATAGAGAAATTATCAAAATATCGACATTATTCCTCGGTTATAAGTCTACCGATTGAGAAATTTGCCCTTAAGTAAATTATGATTATCTTTGAAAATACTTTGAATTTGAATACCTCAAACGACAGTCAATGTTATTACAATTAATAATTTCGAAACAAAATACCAAAATACACACTTGATTCGATTAAAAAAACTGGGAGACTTACTTCTTTTTAGAGTTTTCGAAATTAAAATTTAAGAAAAAATATTCATTTATATTCAAAATTAAATAAATCAATGTATTTGACCGAAAAAGAAATAGTTGGTGTTATTTAAATGTTTGTTTTTTGGTGAAACGTCGCGTGTCTACTCTAGCTCGATGAAAATCATTAAAAAAAAACTTATTAAATCTACTCTAGCGTCATGAAAATAATAAAAAAACTTATGAAAAAGGTATCTCGCTTCCTTTTTCTATAAAGTCAATACACCGCATAAGTTAAGGCAAAATTAAGGAATCGTTACTTAACCTTTATCCCTAGAAATATTATCACGAGGAGAACGATACTTAATTATAAAAAAGAAAGAGTGATATCGCAACCAATCTTTTTAATAATTAAGTACTCCAGATAAAAATTATTGCAAAAAAGTGGGGAAGGATTTCTTATTCCTTCAAGAAAGTCGACCACCGCATACGATTCTTGAACAACAAGAAATATCCCCGCATTAATTTCATTCGAATAAATATTATACATTTTCCTTAATATAAAAAAGAAAGAGGAAATCCGCATCCTGTCTCTTTAATAATAAGGATACCGCTGAAAAAATTTATCCGATAGAAACTAATTAGCTGCGTATATCGACTATAGTGAATGTTGCATCGGTTTCCTAGTGAGTGCTTGTTGCATCGGTTTTCTTCTTAGTGAGTGACTGTTGCATCGGATTTCTACCTAGTGAGTGCTTGTTGCATCGGTTTCCTTCTTAGTGAGTGAATGTTGCATCGGTTTTCTTCTTAGTGAGTGACTGTTGCATCGGTTTTCTACCTAGTGAGTGCTTGATGCATCGGTTTTCTTCTTAGTGAGTGAATGTTGCATCGGTTTTCTACTTAGTGAGTGCTTGTTGCATCGGTTTCGCCTAGTGAGTGAATGTTGCATCGGTTTTCTATCTAGTGAGTGCATGTTACATCGGTTTATTAGTGATTGCTGCATTGGCATACTAATTCTAATGCGAGGAAGCCAGATCTGTATTAAAAAGAAAGGGGAAATCCGCATCCTGTTTCTTCTGTAATAGAGATAGCCCCGCGTTGGTTTTATTTAGATGAAATCAAAAATAGTGAGATTCGGCACGCCGCGCCGCCTAACTGCCACCCACCGATACGAGGAATAACGACATCCCCGCTTTGATTTCATCCAAATAAAAATAGCGAGATGTTACATTCCCACCCTTACACCCTTTAAATAATAATTGCGAGGAACGATCGCTTACTTACAGAAAGAGGAACGTCGCATCCTCTTCCCTCTAAAATTTAAACGTACAGCATAACTTTTATTCAAATAATTTAATTAGAATAGTATACCCGCCAACACTTTTTCCAAAAAATTATTTGAATAAAAGGCATAGCTTAGTGAATCGCTGCGTAAAAAAATATACTATATCACGAGAAATCTGCTAATTTTACCGAACTAAAGTTATCGCGTCGCATATGTACATTTAATTCTAATAAAAACTAATTTATGTGTATCGTCGCATCCCTATTGCTACATCGATTTGAAAATAAATTAACGAGGAAATCCGCTTCCTTTAAAAATGAACTGGTACGGAGGTATTTTGTTTTCTCTTAAGCCTACAATTTAAAAACGAGGAACGTCGTATCCTCTTTTAAAAATAAAGTTAATCCGCGATGAACTAAGAAGAATAAATAAAAAGTAATTGCGTGTTTCACCAACGAACAAACTTTAAATATGATGAAATTAATATATACGGACAAGAGCTGACGGTTTCTATTGTCACGATAAAGTTGTTATATGAACAGAATCATCCAATAAATCATTAACTCACTATATTTATTTTTTGATCGAATCAAACTGCATAACCATTATTGTTTTAATTTGTGTAAATCAAAAATATTAACCAACATCCACAACATTAATCCGATTCTAACCAAAATTACGTAACCCACACCAAACGGATCTTAACCACCATCAAAACAAATATACGAAATACGTCGCACCAATATTTTGTGAATAAAAAATAATGACTGTCGTTTAGAGACGTATTTGATTGAAATTAAATAATTACCGAGGCATGGCACACAGCTTTCTAGTTCGCTATAAGATGACAACAACCCTTATCCTAATTATAATTATCTTAGAATTAATATATGACCAATTTCGATGGCCCGAATAGTTGCACAACCACACACATATGATGTGGATGTCTAATGATTAGATTCAGCAATTCATATCTGCATCCGTTGATTATGCAATTGTTGGAAATAATCATTAGAACATACACCTGTATATAGCCGGTCAACTATTCGTAATCTGTATCACTAATCACTATCCTTATTCTACTGAAACTGTTATCGTTCAAAGACGAGTTTCATCATTACCGATTATTGCATCAATTGGGGTCAAATCGTGGGTATCTACGCACCACGATAGCAAATGAAAAATAATGTCTAAAGCCTATACTATCGAAAATAAACGCTCTCACGAAAAAGCCTTACACTATCCGTTTTAGAAGTACTCGTTATATTAAACTTATCCTAGTGAAACTGTTACTATTTCTTCACGAGTTTCGACTTAATCTAATTCAGCATATTAAGGAATAATGTTTTGCAAAATTAAAAGATAACAAACAAAAATGCCTTATATTCCTTAAACTACGCGGGTATGCCCGATTTTTGCTGGCTGCTATACGTAAATAAATCAATACAAACATTACATATGAAATAATAATGTTCGTTAACTTGTTTATTTATATCAATTAAACTACGCTCACTTATGTACTGAATACGAACTCGAAAGTTATACTAAAAGAATTGGTATAAGAATTAGAACAATGAGAATCATAATTTTAATATATCAAAATTGTAAAAATTACTAGACAATACTGAAATGAGTCAAAGTTTAGAAGACGTAAGACGTTGCATAATCTGTGAAGGGGAGACAGAAGTAACCATCGCACAAAACATCATAAGAGCAAAGACCTTTCGCAGGCAATATGTCATGGAAGAAAAATACTATTTAACAAAATATAATCGAAACTGCCACAACAGTTGAAGTAATCCGGAGCATGAACCCTCCATCAAACTCTCACTGTAGTGGCGAGTATAGGTATACTTGACACAAAAAAATCAAGTGGAAGAAGATGTTTTCGAGGTAAGACTTTTTGGATAAACTTCAACAACAATAGGTGCAATTTGAATGAACGAATGTATGAATATGTGAAATGAAAGAATAATGAATCGATTAATGCATATGTAAATTAAAGACTTAATAAAACGCGTTTAACCATTATTTACCCAATGTTCGCTGTAAAGTGGTCGAAGCATCGGGTCGAAAAATAAATATAGAATAATGAAAAAACCGCATTTTAAAATATGAGCAGCCTTTAAATGCAAACGTATTGAGACGATGGGAGTGCAAAATCAACTTGATGCAGATGGTAATGCAGCAAAAGTAGTTGGTAAAATTACAATCAACACGACATGACATGAAGTGAACAGTGCACATAAACTTAAGATACAAGAATGAACACACAAATTTGCAAATACCTGATGAAAGCACTCGCTCAGGCATATCGCACGATTCATGAGTGCACACAAGACACATTAAGTTTATGTAAACAAGAGAAATGAGAACCGATGTTCAAAGGTTTAAAGTATAGGGAAGATTCGATCCTGACGGTTTTATTGGGGATACTTTGTGAACATTGATTGAACACAACAAAATGGTGTTGCATTTAAGAAATGTAAGTAAAATTTGCAAGAGGACGAAGTGCTCGATGAGTGCTGACGTGTATTTAACGGGTAAAAGATAGTGCAACAACGTAAAGTAGTAATATAACAATGGAAGGGGTAATTTCTTTTATCGTCGATATTATATGGAAGATATGATATCGCCTATTTATATTTTTGGTAAAATAAAACATGGAAGTAGGAAGTAGAGACCCTTCACAGATACAAAAGTCAATACAAACAACCTGCTTGCTAACATCACTTAAAACAGTACTGTTAGATGTTGGATGAAAATGGAAAAAATTAAGGAATAAGTAAATTTACTGTATCAACTTCCAAATCAGATGAACTCATCCCAACAAAAAAAAATACAAGAAATAAAAAATGCTACAACAGCAAAAAAGTGCTGGAGCATGAATTTTCCCCCTCAAACCATCACTGGGGGATAAAGAAAGAAAATCAAACACTTTTAAGAAATCACTCAATTGAAGAAAACCTATTTTTAACGACAATAATAAATACCAAATTAAATTAAGAACTGAAAATGCTACAACAGCCAAAAAGTGCTGGAGCATGAATTTTCCCCCTCAAACCATCACTGGGGGATAAAGAAAGAAAATCAAACACTTTTAAGAAATCATTCAATTGAAGAAAACCTATTTAAACGACAATAATAAATACTAAATTAAATTAAGAACTGAAAATGCTACAACAGCCAAAAAGTGCTGGAGCATGAATTTTCCCCCTCAAACCATCACTGGGGGATAAAAATAATAGAAGCATCGGATTGGCTTAAAGAATCATAATAATGAATATCAATGATATAAACAAACCAAAAAATACCAGGATTCAATAAAATATATCGACATAGATCATTAAACTAATCAAACATCCAAGAAAAATGAAACCTATTCTAAAATACCCGGCAGAAAGATATACGCTGAGAAGAAGACGTAGCCTACATAAGTATGTCGCAGACAATCTATATGATGATGCGGTAACATTTGTCGGTTTAAAAACAGCTCGCAGTTATGTATTATGGTTCTATTGGTTTTGTTGGTCAAACCTGGAAGTAGGAAAATCTGGTGGAACCTACACAGAAATGCTCCTTGACTTGCATCCTGCTGCCTTTGGAAGTTTGGGAAATCCCCAGCAAATTACATAACTGCGAACGTTGTTAGCTGACAACGCCGTATGTAAACGGCACAATCATCCAAATTACCCGCGACAAATATACAACGAGAACAATAACGTGAACCCTCCGGTGTGTCGATAAGATTACAGATACGCCCTTTAGGAATCTTGTTCAAATGTTACAAGTTGTATAATTACTCTACGAGAAGAGATAAAAGAAATGTAAAAGACAAACCCAATTTAAAAACGAAATTTAAAAACTGAAAAATGCTACAACAGCAAAAAGTGCTGGAGCATGAATTATCCCCCTCAAACCATCACTGGGGGATAAAGATAGGAAATCAATCACTTTTAAGAAATCATTAAATTGAAGAAAACCTATTTTAACAACAATAATAAATACCAAATTAAATTAAGTACAAAAAATGCTACAACAGCAAAAGTGCTGGAGCATGAATTTTCCCCCTCAAACCATCACTGGGGGACAAAATTAGAGGTTAAGAACACAAACACGTTAAAGAGAACCTTAGCAAGAAATAGCCTTAACTAGAGAAGAATCCTTACGTTGCACTCAATACAACATCTAGTAAAAAATCTACTCATTTTCTTCGTTAGTCACTACAGCTAAGGACAATCATCGCATCGACAGCTATAAGCTGGAGCTATATCCATTTTACCTACTCATAAGTCATAAACACCTCAACATCAACGAACACTTATATTTAATTAGCGAGATAGCACATCAATTGGCTTTATAATAATCGTCCCAGAGGGAAATGAAAAAGTAATAACAGAAAAGCTACGGGAAATAAACGCGTCACGCGCCATCTCGGTGGCGCGGTCTTCGCGTGTCTACTTTACATGTTATCAGGTTGCCCTTTTATCTCTATGTAGTTATGTACAACTAGTGACCGATCAACATGACTTATTACCTAGCTTACAATTAACTTTTATAATTAAGAAGATTTCTTCAATTGAAAAATGTTGATTTTATCGAAAGAAATGGACTCGAAATATTCACAATTTAAACTGATTGATATCATGAAATTGAATAAAATAATTTGTAAAGCAACCGAATCAAATTCCGAAAGTCGAAATTGTTACAGCAGTTGTGTTAATGATGTATTATTTAGCAGCGATTCAATCAATAACGAATGAAATGAACGAAATACAAAAAGAATGATAATAAATATCTTTCCTACTATAGATTGCCTTACATCTACAACAATTATAATAATTGCGGATTACGGATATACTTCATTTTTAGTATTGATTTTTAAGAATTGAAACATAGAAAATCTCAGTTTGTCCGGCAGTAGTAAGAAGGTGTCTCAGGGTGTCCCTAGAAGGGAGATAATCACTGAAGGATTGAAAGTTTAAGATAAATAAATTATTTTTGTAGCCACATTGATAGAATGGTGAAATGTAATAATTTGTTGAGTTGGGCAAGAGAATAGAGCTTCAAGTTCAATTAAAGAAGTTTGGAATAATTTTTGGAAGAACAGTCCTTTATCACAAAACAAAATGGGATCAGACAACCCTGATAAAGAAAAAATAGATGCAGTATGTATACGCGGAAGCTGGTAAGTACTAAATTAAAATGTATCAAAGTGGTCGACGGTCGCGCCTCAACCATCTTTGTGCATCAATTCTTCGATAACGTAAATTTTAAGCTATATCACCAGTGAAACTGCAATCCGTGCGCAATGCTAACGAATCAATAACTACTGAACGTTAACTACGTAAATACAATTCCATCCTTTATACCACACGTGTTGAGACAACATTAAACTAACATTCCGGTCGCGGAGTATCTTAACTTATAAGGCCCTAATCGAATGGCCACCTTAACACCTAGACGCTTATGTTATAATGAGTACATAAAGAGCTGCTGGTTAAATATTCTTAATATTAAAAACTACTAATAAAGACAAACATGCATGCACAAACTTGCAATATCACCGGGGCCTAGTGCTCAAGCCGGTTTGCACAAAATAATTGTGCATGCACATTTGCCACGTTGATTAGGTTGTGAGTAGCGGAGCGAAAATGTGACAATCTTAAACTATAAATGCCATATACAATAATGGCATAAGGCCGCGTTTCCATCTGCAAGTAAACTTCTGCGAGAACTTGGCGAGAACTGTCCGACAGTCTGTCTGACAGCAACTTGCACGTTTAATTCCGCGTTTCCACCTGCAAGTAGAAGTGCAAGTTGCTGTCAGACAGACTGTCGCGTCGGACAGTTCTCGCAGAAGTTTACTTGCAGATGGAAACGCGGCCTAAGGATATTGGCTCATAAATAGAACAAATATTAAGGACTATGACCGTGTTTCAATTTGCCTGGATTATAAAAAACAAAATTAATTTCAAAATAGCGACTATTTTTGCAGGTTATTGTCTTTTGGGAATTCATATGGAGGAACTGAACGAAACACATAATAAAGCCTACTCACTTATACAATTACGACTAAACCGCGACGGGACGTTAGTCCCCGCGATTGATTTATAGTTTTAGGAAGAGAATGATCGGTTGGGTTCAGGGTCCGAGGACATACATCAATCGACATATATCAAGATATACATCCGATAAATATTGATCAAGCTGAGTTTGATGATATTCCAATGGTTTTTCAATACAAAATTATTTGAATGACTCAAAAATCTTAAAGAAGATCTTTATGATTTGATTTTAAAGACCTAAATCAATAAAACATTAAAAAAGTTTTATGTATTGTTTTTGATAATCTTAGCATGTTTATGTAACACATATGCAAAAAGTATTCAAAAATAAATAAAGTAAAATATGGTTTTCCTGTAAAATTTAAATATATCAAACTTGAGATATCATATCGGCTATATATCATAAACATACGATATTCTTAAAAAATATCGGATATTTTCGAACCCTGATTTTTTTTTTTATTTTATTTTTTTTTTACTACGTCATAAGTACCTACTAACTAATTACATACGACTAACAATATTCAGACCTTAGTCCGCGCATTTGCTGAATGAAATGATCAATAAGTTTACATAATAAAGAACAAAATATAATGGAGCCCTACTAAATTATAAACTACGACTGTACCGCGCTCGAACATTCGTCCAAATGTGAGATTACCTCATAGTATGGGGAGGAGAACGATAAATTAGTTGCGTAATAAGGAAAACAGTTACCAATAATTATTTAAAAAAAACTAAACCATTAAATTGTCAAACCGAGACTAAATTGAAATGGGACTAAACGAGACGCACCGGCTTCCAAATAAAAAAGAATAATCATCAGTGGCATTGAGAACCTCCTCCTTTTTTTGAAGTCGGTCGAAACTATAAGGGACCTTAGTTACTAATATATTACGACTAAATCGCGACGGGACGTTAGTCCCCGCGATTACATTTTTTGTTTTCAGGAAGAGAACGATCGATTAGATCAAGGTTCGAGGACATACATCCGTGGATATATATCAAGATATACATCCGATAGATATCAATTGGTGACATATATCCAATGTTTTTTCAATACAAAACTTATTTAAAAATTAAAGAAATTTTTTTTTATAAAAAATATGTTTTAACGTTTTTTTTTTTTTTGTAAATGAAGTTATGATTTTAAGTACCTAAATAAGTCGTATGAATGAGTAACACACGCAGTAGTTAATAAAATCATAATATGGATTTCCAGCAAAATTGATAAATATCAAACTTGAGATATCATATCGGCTATATATCATAAACATACGATATTCATAAAAAATATCGGATATTTTCGAACCCTGAATATTTTTTTTTTATTTTTTTGTTTTTTTTTCTTACTATCTAATGCCTATTCACTAAAAACCTACAACTATATCGCGTTTGGTTACTATTCCGCGCGAATTATTTTATTATGAGGAAGAGAAAGATCGATAGGTAACACTTATATTTTATTGCATAGATACACAAAATATTCAATAGTTTTTAGAGAAATATATAAATAATTAAATTTAATAAATAACAATAAATACGAATAACATAGAGAGTGATACTAATATAGTAGTTAAATATGAGTAAATACAAATTAGTATGAAATATAATAGATAGATGATACTTAAACTACGTCTGAAGTTTTGTAGTCGTCTATTATAAGAGTATTATAAGTAATTATAGATGTGTCGATTATTTGAGTTTAAACGTTTGCAAACGGAAACAAGAAGAGGAAAAATCACTCCTATATGAATTATTATAAACATTTACACATTCTACGATTTCTGAAGTTATGTAGTCATCCTTAACCTTAAATAATAAATACCTAACTATGCCTATAGATAATAATAAATACGAAATATTTAGACTTCACATATAGAAATCAAAATAGAATTAAAACGACAATATTGAATTATAATTATGACATGCCTATATCGATTATAGTAGTTATAAATCTATCACGATCACGTGACCGTTTAAAAAATAATCAACCACTCGTTCCCCAATCCTTCAAATGGTAAATAAAGACGGTAACAACAATGAGATCAAAGAAATTTCCATTAGTTTGCCAAAGTAGGAAAAAGATGGATAGTGTTTATAGAATTATGTCTGTACTGCATTAACGTAGCGATAAACCAGTAATGAACCGACAACCCCTTAAAAAATCATATGTCCGATATTAAATAATGATCCTTTAATTACGCAACAAACCCAACCACTAATCAGTTTAAAATATTATAATCAAATGAACATCAAAATTCAACCAAATGAACGTCGAAACAAGTATACGCATAAAATTATAGAACAGCTGCGATCCGCGGTTTCACCCGCGTGGCTCCGCTCCTGTTGGTCTTAGCGCAATTTATTTATTTATTTATTTATTCAGACGCACCAATAATAGCGTAATGTTATATAACCTTCCTCGATAAATGGGCTTTCTAACACCAAAAGATTTTTCAAATCGGACCAGTAGTTCCTGAGATTAGTGCGTTCAAACAAACAAACAAACTCTTCAGCTTTATAATATTAGTATAGATTAGAACCGAAAAGAACCCGAGGTTGCCAGCCCATCCCTGCCGAAAGGGATAGTAGGAGAAAATATAGAAATAAGTGATCCGGCTCCGGTCTTTTTGCCCTCCACGCCCGAGAGACCGCGACGTGTCTTCGCCATTATCCTGCTAACGATCTTTCGTTGTGAAGTGACAGTCACAGACTACTTGTGACCCCACTTCCACCATAAAACTGTCATCAAGCGAATGGCGAACACACGTAACCGCCGCCCGGCCCACCCCCGGATCCTAGTCACTTACTCCTATAAAATTTTCTACTATAAAATCAGACTTCTGGAACAAGGCACTGGTAAGTCCTACGGTGTATGTAATAAGTGTTAAAAGTACGGCTCACAGTACTTAAAACCTTTTACAAAATGGCGACACTTTCCATCTCTTTTCCGCATCGCTTCCGATAGTGAATATGCATTAGAGATTAGCGCGAGCGTCTTTGACGAATATTAGTTTAAAGACAAAGTATGTAGTAACAATAATAATCATTACAACTGAAGAAAATAGCTTCAAATTTTCCCACAGGAGAAACTGCGTAAGTCCCTTTCAGCGCATTTGTTCTTACAAAATTTGTGGAAAATGTGTGTTTTTGTTTTTTTTTTTATGTAGACTGACGCGGACAACGCTGGTACAAAATTAAAATGATAAGACCACAAAACGAATTTATACAACAACTTTAACTGAGAGTTATGTTGTTGAAATACGAAGAACTGCAACGGCAAGGGCTATAAGTTGTTGTTATATTTCCTATTATCTCAACTCGAATAAAATTTTATACGTCATCTATTAACATAGACAACAACAAAATAATACACAGAACCGTCTTATTTCCATTCAACGAGTCGATGGTAAAGAATAACAACTTTCCCAGAACATACAGTACCGAGAGAACTATATAATAGAGTTATTACATAATGTTACGCAGGTAACTATGGTACCTACCTAAGATTATGACTACGGCCTTACAATCTAAATAACTACTATTATATTGAACGTCTCTCATATCCGTGAAGATATAATTTGTAAAACGACATCGGCATACGGCCAGTTAGAACGACAGTATCCTACGTCACCCCATATTATATTAACTACGTTTTTAAGTACACGCATAAGTTGATGTGCAAGAAATAACCGATAATTAATCAAATTTTGTCAAAGAATTTTATTGAACTGTAAATGAATAAGTGCGCAGAAAGTGAACGACGATAACCTTGCAAAACTTTCACAAAACCCTAACGCACCCGTGCAGCTCGGGGTTAGTCCATCAATTATCGCTTTAGCCGCGTACTTCGCCGATCACAAAACAAATGGCCGAAAAAATTAACCCAACAATTGTTTAAAACCAAAACCAGAAAAACCGAGTAAATCGCGTGTACTTAAACATTTACTTTTATCGGTTAAGCCTATCGAATGGTGCAATTAAGTTACACGTAATTGTTATATTAATATTAACCATCAACACATTTCTACACACTTATACTAAGAAACATGTTGCTGGTGCTAATGTAATTAACTACATAACTAGAGAATATTGAGTATATGTTATGGTGAGTAAATATCCTTAACCTACTAAATACTACGTAATACACTAAACACACATAACTACGATTATTAAAAATTACCGATTATTATATGAAGAAAAAATCCAATATTATTATGACTATATTATTAAGAGTAAGTGAAAAGTTTTAGGGATTAAACAATAAGATGTTAACAACGGTAGGTGTTCATACCGTATTGACATTTGGGGGACAATGTGAAAGAAACATTGACGAAGGAATAAATTGGTGAAACAATTATTTGGAACTTGATACTAAAACTAACAAACGAACGGGAACCTGAACAAACGAGATCAAAACTGTAACCAAATGACGAAATCTAAAGTCATCAAGAAAAGGTACAAATAAGCCGAATGAGTAGCAGTCCGTTGAAAAAAACGTTTAGAATTTAAGAGATAATAAAACATTTCAATATAATAAACCCGTAAATATACAATAAATATAATAAATTAAGATAATAACGTTAAACGAAATCGAGATCATTGTCTTTGGAAAGTTGTAAGTACATTATTTGGTATAAGGCATTCATCAGCCACGCGAGCAAATTGATTTTCCAATTTGCACGACATACGGCTTGGTCAAACCAAGCGGGTGGAGGAGCGACACGCTAGTCGTAGCGAACGCTCTTTGTATTGTCAAATATAACCAAATAAGCATCGTCATACCATTTGCCAGAGTGTTAGCCTATTTGAGCAATTCCAGTAGGAAGAAACACTATGACTAGATGGTAAATATAAACTAAATAAATTAACTGAAGCGGTGTTCTCGCAAGTGGTATGGCGATTGGTTTCAGCGGTATTGTCTATGTTGTTACTTATTGCATAAACCAGCATTTAGATAGCCAATGCGACCGCAAACGCACGAATCCATCCCGTCATTAAGCCCAAATGTAACCCAAATTTTGTCCCCATAAAGACGTTGAACAATTCGTAAAATTAAAGTTGGCAACTTCATAATAAAAATCTAACTTAAATCGGCGTTACATCCCAAATAATAATGTGCAATGTTAATTACTAAGCATAATTTTCGAAAAATTTACTGTTTCTGTACCATCATATGAACAAGAGTGAAGTATAAAATAGAGCATTGTATTCAAATCGTTCGTTTAAGGCTGATCCACACGCACTGTCGGCGCGTGGGCCGGCCCGTGTGAACCAGCCCGTAGCGCCGCCGCAGCGCGTCCATGTTCCCGACTCGATCACGCGGCCGGCGGCGCACCCATACCCCTCCCCCTCCCCGTACCCCTACCCGTACCGACCGTTACCGTACTAAATTCGCGAACCCTGTACGTTTCTCGTCATTGGCTATCCGATACTGCGAGGGAACTAATTAACAATAATATATGCGGCAAAAATATATCGAAAGCATTGTAAATTCGCTAAGTCTGACCGTGTGACGTATACCAACTATTGCACCCAGGAGGCGGGGACCCAGAGCGGCTCGGACTGCACGCGCCAGGACGCTTTCAGAAGTTGAGACAGGGCGCCTGCTAAATCCTCATTGACGATCTCTTCGTCGAACATATAGCCGTACAAGAAGTTGATGCGAGTGGACGAACGAACTATGTCGTGGAATTCCTCTTCCTGCAACAAAATGCCGGGTCAAATACTCCGTTGGGTAGCGTCGAAGAGTCGAATATGTAGCAATAAGGCAATTTGAAAATGAACTTGTATGTATTAAACTAGCTCTGCTCGCGAATTCTATGCGTGAAATGTCGATTGAAAATTTTTTTCACCCCTTATAGGGCATAATTTATAAAAATATTTTACAACCGCAAGTTATTCATTCAAGCAAAAATATAGTGTGTCCTGAAACCTTGGAAACTTACCGTAAAAGCCCTAGAGCTCTCCTTATCGAAGGTGGACCGCGCGTTGGCCGCAGTCCTGGTATCCACGAGGCGTTCGAACGGGGGTGGTTTAACGAACACTATATATGGACGAAGGCGTGGCGTGCGCAGCATCTTAAGCGCTTGCCAATGAGGACTTAGCACGCATACGCGCCCTGTTAACAAAAATCAATATTTTATATCTCGGAATAAAGACATTTTTTTATAAAGGTAAGGTACACGGACAAAGATTTGAATTGCGATTACTGAAGACAGCTTTAAAGTTGCTTAGAATCGATTTGATGGATTTTATTCAAAAATTAAATTTAGATTTAGTTACAGTCATAAGTACAACATGATGTTTCGGATGATCATTGCTGTATATAGTCCAGTCTATTATTATTTCAAACCAATTATCTGTCTCTAAGTCGTTATTAAAAATCTTCAAAGTGTAAAATATTAATCCTCAAATCTAGCCGTAAGTAACTATTGGTCCATCTTGAATAACGTCTTAACCAAGTCGCGAGGTAAGGTATCGATTGACAATCAAAATCTATTTATAGAATAGTCGGGATAGCTCACCAGAATTAATGATAGTTTCCACACTCTCCGCAGAAGTCCCGTACAGATTCCCTTTATATTCCCCATGCTCTATAAATTTCCCTTCGGAAATGTCTTGCTCCATCTTCTCCCGCGTGACAAAGACGTACTCCTTCCCATTCTGTTCACTGGACTTCTGCGACCGGGATGTATCTGTTGAAAGGCCTTTAGTATGAATGTCGAGTTCCAGAATTTTCCATTCGTCGAAGGCGTGGGTACGCCTGCGCGAAAATATTGATGTAGTATCAACAGGTCGGCGTGACATTGAAACGCAATAAGTCAGAGCGCCTGCGCGCAATTGGCTATCGATTTTCATCGGGACGCCATTTTGGGTACAATTCGCCAACGCAATTTTATATGAATTATATACATATACAGAAAAATGTAGGTACATTGGAATTAGCAGAATAATGGTCTTGGAGGAAAAGTTATGGCTTATATTTAATAGAATCTTGAGTTATGTGCATTTTCAGCAGGCCATTTTGTTTACACAATAAGACCAATTGCGCAAAAGATAAGTTATACCATGACATTGAAAAGCTAACTACGCCATTAACCGTGACATTGAGAATTTGAAGGAAGGGTTCCTTTGTTCACCTGTTACGCTTTAGGACTACTATATGGAAATGCAATGTTATGATAATTATTTTGTAGAAATTATGGCCATGTAGATTTATATGATCACATCATTCTTAAAATCAATATTTAATAGTTTTTATACTTGTATATTATAATATAGATTCAAAGGAGAATATTAATAAAATTACCTTTCATTAATTCTGGGCGCTCCCCATGAAATCACACAAGCACTAGATAGTCAGTACACACATCACTGTTGTCTTTTAGATAAAAAAGGGAGAAAGTTTGAGAAATCAAAAATAAATTTAGTTTACAACTTTTTCAACTTAAATGAGTTCCGGGGGAAAAAAATCTAAAAAATCTAATTATATAAAGCAGGTTAGTATTGTATTAGTATGTATTATGTGTATCACTATTGTTTGAGTAATAAATTAAAATAAAAACCTAAACAGAAATGAACGCGACCGAAACAAACGAATGTATAAACGAAACTAAACTCCCAGGGCGTCTAGATAGCGACCCTGGAGCGTAAAGTACATGCGCGGATACAATGTGACCTTGAATAATTAATCAATATCCTACACCCACGTGTAGGATACAGAGCTAACAAGGCATGCGCGAGCCCGGACGGAGCTACTGTATAAGTTATTTAATACGAAAATTTTCCATAAAATTATCATATTCCATCAAGCACAAACAAATTTCGAAAACACCGGGTACGCACTACACTCATCAAGTTACAGTAATAATTAAAAAACGACGTGTGGCACTCGGGGACTGCCGCGGTAAAGCTATTGCATGCTTTGCCTTCAAGCCACACCTCCGCCCGTCGGAGTCGGGAGCGTGAGGTTTTTTCGTTACGGAATTTCTTGATTCGGTCCCCGCCCTCAAGGCCCGCGATAAAAGCTATGCAATCCATACTAATATTATAAATGCGAAAGTAACTCTGTCTGTCTGTCTGTCTGTTACTCAATCACGCCTAAACTACTGAACCAATTTGCATGAAATTTGGTATGGAGATATTTTGATACCCGAGAAAGGACATAGGCTACCTTTTATTGCGAAATATGTACCACGGGCGAAGCCGGGGCGGACCACTAGTAGCTTAATAAATTGCGATTTCATTACAAGTAGGTACTAACACTGCGACCGAATAACGCGAAAGCACGAACCGAACTGAATTTTCCAGGGCATCAGGTTGTACCTGGATCGCTAAAGTGCATGCGCGGATGCAACCTGACCTTTCGATTTAATCAACACGCACTCCCGGAAATTTCTAGACTAGCTTAAAAGGCATGCGCGAATCTGCACAAAGCCTATTACGAAAAATAATTGATTTTAACAATACATAGTAGACACACATATAGTACAGCGGTCACTTTACTTAAATTAACCACTCATTAATTAAAAATACAATTTAAAAAAATATTTAAGAGGCCTGTTGTTAACGCGACCGAAATATACAAGAGCACGAACACGGAACTCAGGGAGACTTCCCAGGATATCTAGACAGAATCCCGGGAGCACTAAAGTGCATGCGCGGATGCAACGTGACCTTTCGATATAATCAATACGCACTCCCAGAAATTTCTAGACTAGCTTAAAGGCATGCGCGAAACCGGACAAAGCTTTGAGTCTGACGATAATTTAATTTATAATTACAATTGAGGAGACAAAAATATGTAACTGATGGTTCTTTAAATCTACACTGGTTAATGTAGGTTGTAATATAACAGTAACATATTTAATCACTACAACATGAAAGAAATCAATTTGGTAAGACCGTAGTGCCGTATTGAAGAAAAAAACCACTTGTTCTAATACAACTTATTGAGTACCATTTAAAATCCATAATATGGATGGTAATTGATATGGATTCCATATCAATTACCGCGAGACCGAAATGTACAAAAGCAGAAGATGACATCTAGATTTCTATCTTGGATCCCAGGAGCACTAAAGAGCATGCGCGAATGGAATATTCCTACCTTTCGATATAATCAATAAACAAGCCAACCCAGCAACAACTGCTCTGCCCGGGTAATCGTGGCACGGATACGGACCCGGATTTAAGTAATTTTGATTTGTCCCCCTGCTTTTAAAGTACAACAAACTAAACGCGAGCACGATCTAAGAACAATGATAATATTGAAATTAATTTTAAATCAACAGGTACCATGCAAATCTTTAACTCGATAGAAGTTTGATTACGATTCACTAGTAAGAAAGTATATTGCTCTCAAAGAGATAAAATTAACGCGACCAAAAAGTACCACTGCACGAACAAAACTAAACGCGTCCCAGGACATCTAGATAGAGTACCTGGAGCTCTAAAGTGCATGCGCGGATGCAATGTGACCTTTCGATGTAATCAATACGCAACGTCCAATAATAAAAGAGCTCCCGGATATATCTAAACTAGCTCAAAAAGCATGCGCAAAACTGCACAGAGCTCCTTGCGAAAAATAATTGAATTTTAACGAAACATAATAAGAGATAAGAATGATATCGTCACACATCGACTCCTGATTTATAGAAAGATCTCGAATTTAAGTAACTATCATTTGCAAATATAAGTTTTTATTTTATAACGCGAACATATAGTGCTAATTTATAATTTCTAACCGAATGCTGATTAAAAAAACACTGACTTTACAAGGATTAAAATTTAACACAGCCGGAATATACGAATGCACAAACTAAACTGAAATTCCCAGGACGCCTAGATTACAGGAGCTCTAAAGTGCATGCGCGAATGCATTGTGACCTTTCAAAACAACGCCCAGCAACAAGTGCTCTGCCCGGGATATCGTGACACGAACATGGATCCAGATTTGAGTAATTTTGATTTCAGTCCCCCTGCTTTTACAGTTCACTACAACAAACAAATTGCAAGCACGGTCTACAAAAATAATAATATTAGAATATGTTTGAAATCAACAGGTACCATCAAAATTTAACTAGAAAGGTTTTGAAAACGATTCACTGGTAAGAAAATAAATTGCTCTCAATGAGATCTGGGGGCACGGTAGTGCCCCCGCCAAGACGAGCCAAGCGAACAAGCGAAGCGCACGGGCACTACCTACCTTTTCTCGAAGCGCTTCGACGTTTTTTTGAACCCTCATAACTTGGGTTTGGATTATGCTAGATCAACAAAATTTTCGGGATATATTGCCAATAGCGGACTTATTGAAAATATTAATCTATCTAATAATATTTCGGTTTCAGGAAATGTTGAGCCTCTAGTTCAACCAGACGCGTATCATCCGCCGTTATTAGTAAAAGTATCTTTTTTGCGTTGTGAATTGCCAACTGTTCAGTCAGCTCCTTCGACATCTCGACCTAATGCACCACCAAACTGGAACTTTCATAAAGCCGATCTTAGTGCACTCTACTCAGCCTTATGCCAATTAAACTGGTCGAAATTAAAGGGTACTACAGATGTTGACTGTGCTGTTGAAACATTCTATCAGGTATTGTATGAATGCATTAATACTTACGTGCCTCTTAAAAAGCAGCCCCGTTTACGTGACCGATACGTGTATCCATCGTGGTTTACTCCAGAGATCATTCGAAATATCAAACATAAATATTTTCATTTAACAAAATACAAGGCTCAGGGTAAAATGTTTAATAAGGAACTGTTTAAATATTATAGAGGGCATGTTAAAATGTTAATTGACAATGCGTACTCACTGCACATTAAAAAAACACAGAATAGTATTAAAGACGAACCTGCTAAGTTCTGGGAATACGTAAAAGATAAGAGGAAAAGCAGACGCAAGTGTGAATCTTTCATGTGTGATAATGTAAAGGTTGAAGGGGCAGAGGCCGCCGCTGCATTTGCTCGTTACTTTGAGTCAGTCTTCCAGCCTAGTATTCCGCGGCTAGATCCTGAAGCAGCATCGAGTTTTTACTCACCAGACTCAACGCGGATTACCATTGATTATCTTCGCGAAAAGGATGTAGATGCTGCAGTGAAAAGGCTCAAACTACGCTCTTCGATAGGACCTGACGGTATTCCAACCTTTCTTATCAAGGATTGCGTATCTGTGTTAAAAGAGCCGCTTTTATATATATATAATTTGTCGCTCGAAAAAGCAATCTATCCTCAACGCTGGAAGAATTCTAGAGTTACTCCTGTTCCTAAGACGGATAAAAGTGTCGAAATCTCGAACTTTAGGCCTATTGCGGTGCTTTCTGTATTTGCTAAGATCTTTGAATCAATGTTGGATAACCAAATTAATCAACAGGTATCTAACTTCCTGGCTGACTGTCAACATGGTTTTCGTAAAAACCGGTCTACCAATACCAACCACATCAACTTTATTGATTATGTTGCTTCTGAAATGGACATTGGTAACCAAGTTGATACTGTCTATTTTGATTTTAAAAAAGCCTTTGACCTGGTTGATAATGACGTTCTACTCCAGAAGCTGGCTGCGGCAGGTTTCACTCCTAAGCTTTTAAGATTTTTCTCAAGCTACCTGAAGGACCGTAGCCAGTTTGTGCGTATTTCTGGTCATGAGTCAGATGATTACTATACGCGTTCTGGAGTAAGTCAGGGAAGTACGTTGGGTCCAACATTGTTTCTGCTTATGATAAACGATCTGCCTAGTGCCGTACGATCCGCGAGGTGCCTTATGTTTGCGGACGATCTAAAGCTCTTTTTGAAGATTAGTAATGCTTCTGACGCTAAAGTTCTCCAGGAAGACATTAACGCTATAGCTCAGTGGAGCAGTACAAATCACTTGCCCTTCAACACTGACAAGTGTAAAGTTATGACTTTCTCGCGATCGCGTTTTCCTCTTTATATGACCTATAATTTATTTGACGTTCCATTGGAAAAAATTGATGAAATACGTGACCTAGGATTAATCGTAGATAGTAGACTGGACTTTCATTCACATATGATGGATATTTGCAAGAAAGCTAACAAAACCCTTGGCTTCATTATTAGAGTTTCCTCAGAATTTAAAGACAATAGAGTTGCCATGCTTCTATTTAATGCCTATGTGCGTAGCAAACTGGAGTATGGTGCTATGATCTGGGACCCATATGAAACGAAATACTCCTTAATGATCGAGAGGGTACAACGTAAATTTGCGCGATGTATATACAAACGTCGCTACGGATATTACCCACATCTTTATCCATCGATGTACGTATTGGGTATGGTGGGTTTGAATACTTTGGCACTCAGGAGAAAGATTCTGTTGGTGGTGCATTATTACTTGATAATGCACAACAAAATTGATAACCGCGATGTTCTGGAGCGAATGATTCTCGGCCTACCAAGGGGTGGTGGGGACGGCGCGCTTACCGCGCGGCGGCCGCACCGCCTCTTTGCACAGCCGCTCACGCGAACGCACCGCGCTAGGAACGCGCCCACCGCGCGAGCCCGAAAGTTGCTCGGAGACTTGCTTGCCCAGTACCAACATCTTGACTTCTTCACTGACAGTATGACTGTATTTATTCGGTACGCCATTTATTATCTGGATAGCAATTTTTAATTAAATTGAGTAACTTTCTAATCTGTCTGATTTCTTCTGTTTCTGTAAATTTCCATTGTATTGTGTCCTATTATATCTGTATATATTATTATTATTTGTATTGTCATAACGTTAAATTAATTGCAGTTAGATATAAGTATTTTTCTTTTGTATTTTGACTTGTATATTTTGACTTGAATTGTGTTAATAATGATTAAATTGTACTGTATAGCATAGTGGTGCTTTGGCGTGACTGTAAGCCACTATGTTCTTGAAATAAATAAATAAATAAATAAATAAATTAAGTTTTAATTACATTAGCTTTTATACTTCAGATTTTATTTATATCTAAAAAACGCTAATTTCGTCACTGACTCACTGATGATCATCAAAATTGTTAAGGTATTTCCTAATGTCCTAGAAAGCTGAAATTTTGTATGTAAGCTAGTATTAGCACACAAACAACAAAAAAATTATAAAATTTGTAACTTTCATCCCCCAACTCCTTAAACTAGGGGATGGGAGTTTGTATGAGACCTGTAATTTTAAATTAAATTTTGATGACGCTAAAGGTCTAATCTAATAATCTAAAACTTGGTTCCCCTAGATATATAACTCCTTGTTAAAAAAAAAATTTAATCGATATATAAAATTTTGTTACAAACAACTTACAAAAAGAAATGAAATCCCACCAAAAACATTTTCATGTAAAATGTTGCCAAGACGAGCCCATATGACTCGCACTGTCAAAAAGTTATCAGATCTCATGTAGAGCCAAGCTTCTAACACTACACGCCCTAACTCTACAAGGCCTAACTTCACAAACTCTACACCTTAGCCAAAATATGAGGCTTGGCCGTTCGTTACTACAAGAACTATTGTATAACACAAAAGTAATGAACAGTGAATTAATTTATCACCTTACGCCGATGTGGATGTAGCGAAATGGCCAAGCCACATATTTTGACTAAGGTGTAGAGTTTGTGAAGTTAGGCCTTGTAGAGTTAGGGCGTGTAGTGTTAGAAGCTTGGCTCTACATGAGATCTGATAACTTTTTGACAGTGCGAGTCATATGGGCTCGTCTTGGCAACATTTTACATGAAAATGTTTTTGGTGGGATTAAAATTAACGCGAACGAAAAGTACCACTGCACGAACAAAACTGAACGTCCCAGGACATCTAGATAGAGTACCTGGAGCTCTAAAGTGCATGCGCGGATGCAAAGTGACCTTTCGATGTAATCAATACGCAACGTCCAATGACAAACGAGTTCCCGGATATATCTAGACTAGCTCAAAAAACATGCGCAAAACAGCACAGAGCTCCTTGCGAAAAATAATTGAATTTTAACGAAACATAATAAGAGATAAGAATGATATCGTCACACTGGTAACTTTAATTTAAATTAAACACCCATTATTTAAAAGTACCATTACAAAAATCTTTAGAACGACTCAATTACAACGCGAACGGAATGCACAAGAGCACAAACGGAACTCAGTCTCCAAGGATATCTAGATAGAATCCCGGGAGCTGTAAAGTGCTTGCGCGGATGCATTGTGACCATTTCATAAATTCAATAAACAACGCCCAGCAACAAGCGCTCCGCCCGGGACATTGCGTCCTGATTTATGGAAAGATCTCGAATTTCAGTAACTATCATTTGCAAATATAAGTTTTTATTTTATAAGGCGAACATATAGTGCTACTTTATAATTTCTTACCGAATGCTGATTAAAAAAACACTGACTTTACAAGGATTCAAATTCAACACAGCCGGAATATACGAATGCACAAACTAAACTGAAATTCCCAGGACGCCTAGATTACAGGAGCTCTAAAGTGCATGCGCGAATGCATTGTGACCTTTCGATTTAATCAATACGCAACGTCCAATAACAATCGAGCTCCCAGATATTTCTAGACTAGCTCAAAAAGCATGCGCGAAACTGCACAGAGATCTATGCGAAAAAAATTGACTTTTAATGATACAAAATAAGAGATAATCAATGATATCGTCACATTGGTTACTTTAATATAAATTAACCACGCATTATTTAAAAGTACCATGACAAAAATCTTAAGTACGACTCAATTACAACGCAACCGGAATGTACGAGAGCACGAACAGAACACAGACTCCCAGGATATCTAAATAGAATTCAGGGAGCTGTAAAGTGCATGCGCGGATGCAATGTCACATTTAGATAAAATCAATACATATAGCCTAGCAACAAGTGCTTTACCCGGGATATCGAGTCCTGATTTATGGAAAGATCTCGAATTTAAGAAACTATCATTTGCAAATATAAGTATTTATTTTATAACGCGAACATCTAGAGCCACTTCACAATTTCTTACCAAATGCGGATAAAAAAAAAACACTGACTTTACAAGGATTCAAATTCAACACAACCGAAATATACGAATGCACAAACTAAACTGAAATTCCCAGGACGCCTAGATTATAGGAGCTCTAAAGTGCATGCGCGAATGCATTGTGACCTTTCGATATAATCAATAAACAACGCCCAGCAACAAGTGCTCTGCCCGGGTCATCGCGACACGAAAACGGACCCGGATTTTAGAAATTTTTATTTTTAGTCCCCCTGCTTTTACAGTTTACTACATCAAACTAATCGGGAGCACGATCTAAGAATAATGATAATTTTGAAATTAATTTTCAATCAACAGGTACCATGCAAATCTTTAAGTCGATAGGTGATTGATTACGATTCACTGCTAAGAAAATAAATTTCTCTCAATGAGATAAAATTAACGCGACCGAAAAGTACGAATTCACGAACAAAACTGAACGTCCCAGGACATCTACATGGAGTACCTGGAGCTCTAAAGTGCATGCGCGGATGCAATGTGACCTTTCGATTTAATCAATACGCAACGTCCAATAACAATCGAGCTCCCAGATATTTCTAGACTAGCTCAAAAAGCATGCGCGAAACTGCACAGAGCTCTATGCGAAAAAAATCGACTTTTTATGATACATAATAAGAGATTATCAATGATATCGTCCCATTGGTAACTTTAATATACATTAACCACTCATTATTTAAAAGTACCATGACAAAAATCTTAAGTACGACTCAATTACAACGCAACCGGAATGTACGAGAGCACGAACTGAACACAGACTCCCAGGATATCTAAATAGAATTCAGGGAGCTGTAAAGTGCATGCGCGGATGCAATGTCACATTTAGATAAAATCAATACATATCGCCTAGCAACAAGTGCTTTACCCGGGATATCGAGTCCTGATTTATGGAAAGATCTCGAATTTAAGAAACTATCATTTGCAAATGTAAGTATTTATTTTATAACGCGAACATTTAGAGCCACTTCATAATTTCTTACCAAATGCTGATAAAAAAAAAACACTGACTTTACAAGGATTCAAATTCAACACAACCGAAATATACGAATGCACAAACTAAACTGAAATTCCCAGGACGCCTAGATTACAGGAGCTCTAAGGTGCATGCGCGAATGCATTGTGACCTTTCGATATAATCAATAAACAACGCCCAGCAACAAGTGCTCTGCCCGGGTCATCGCGACACGAACACGGACCCGGATTTTAGAAATTTTTATTTTTAGTCCCCCTGCTTTTACAGTTTACGACATCAAACTAATCGGGAGCACGATCTAAGAATAATGATAATTTTGAAATTAATTTTCAATCAACAGGTACCATGCAAATCTTTAAGTCGATAGGTGATTGATTACGATTCACTGCTAAGAAAATAAATTGCTCTCAATGAGATAAAATTAACGCGACCGAAAAGTACGAATTCACGAACAAAACTGAACGTCCCAGGACATCTACATGGAGTACCTGGAGCTCTAAAGTGCATGCGCGGATGCAATGTGACCTTTCGATTTAATCAATACGCAACGTCCAATAACAATCGAGCTCCCAGATATTTCTAGACTAGCTCAAAAAGCATGCGCGAAACTGCACAGAGATCTATGCAAAAAAAATTGACTTTTAATGATACAAAATAAGAGATAATCAATGATATCGTCACATTGGTTACTTTAATATAAATTAACCACGCATTATTTAAAAGTACCATGACAAAAATCTTAAGTACGACTCAATTACAACGCAACCGGAATGTACGAGAGCACGAACTGAACACAGACTCCCAGGATATCTAAATAGAATTCAGGGAGCTGTAAAGTGCATGCGCGGATGCAATGTCACATTTAGATAAAATCAATACATATCGCCTAGCAACAAGTGCTTTACCCGGGATATCGAGTCCTGATTTATGGAAAGATCTCGAATTTAAGAAACTATCATTTGCAAATATAAGTATTTATTTTATAACGCGAACATCTAGAGCCACTTCACAATTTCTTACCAAATGCTGATAAAAAAAAACACTGACTTTACAAGGATTCAAATTCAACACAACCGAAATATACGAATGCACAAACTAAACTGAAATTCCCAGGACGCCTAGATTACAGGAGCTCTAAAGTGCATGCGCGAATGCATTGTGACCTTTCGATATAATCAATAAACAACGCCCAGCAACAAGTGCTCTGCCCGGGTCATCGCGACACGAAAACGGACCCGGATTTTAGAAATTTTTATTTTTAGTCCCCCTGCTTTACAGTTTACTACATCAAACTAATCGGGAGCACGATCTAAGAATAATGATAATTTTGAAATTAATTTTCAATCAACAGGTACCATGCAAATCTTTAAGTCGATAGGTGATTGATTACGATTCACTGCTAAGAAAATAAATTGCTCTCAATGAGATAAAATTAACGCGACCGAAAAGTACGAATTCACGAACAAAACTGAACGTCCCAGGACATCTACATGGAGTACCTGGAGCTCTAAAGGATGCATGCGCGGATGCAATGTCACATTTAGATAAAATCAATACATATCGCCTAGCAACAAGTGCTTTACCCGGGATATCGAGTCCTGATTTATGGAAAGATCTCGAATTTAAGAAACTATCATTTGCAAATATAAGTATTTATTTTATAACGCGAACAACTAGAGCCACTTCACAATTTCTTACCAAATGCTGATAAAAAAAAAAACACTGACTTTACAAGGATTCAAATTCAACACAACCGAAATATACGAATGCACAAACTAAACTGAAATTCCCAGGACGCCTAGATTACAGGAGCTCTAAAGTGCATGCGCGAATGCATTGTGACCTTTCGATATAATCAATAAACAACGCCCAGCAACAAGTGCTCTGCCCGGGTCATCGCGACACGAAAACGGACCCGGATTTTAGAAATTTTTATTTTTAGTCCCCCTGCTTTTACAGTTTACTACATCAAACTAATCGGGAGCACGATCTAAGAATAATGATAATTTTGAAATTAATTTTCAATCAACAGGTACCATGCAAATCTTTAAGTCGATAGGTGATTGATTACGATTCACTGCTAAGAAAATAAATTGCTCTTAATGAGATAAAATTAACGCGACCGAAAAGTACGAATTCACGAACAAAACTGAACGTCCCAGGACATCTACATGGAGCTCTAAAGTGCATGCGCGGATGCAATGTGACCTTTCGATTTAATCAATACGCAACGTCCAATAACAATCGAGCTCCCAGATATTTCTAGACTAGCTCAAAAAGCATGCGCGAAACTGCACAGAGATCTATGCGAAAAAAATTGACTTTTAATGATACAAAATAAGAGATAATCAATGATATCGTCACATTGGTTACTTTAATATAAATTAACCACGCATTATTTAAAAGTACCATGACAAAAATCTTAAGTACGACTCAATTACAACGCAACCGGAATGTACAAGAGCACGAACTGAACACAGACTCCCAGGATATTTAAATAGATTTCGGGGTGCTGTAAAGTGCATGCACGGATGTCACATTTAGATAAAATCAATACATATCGCCTAGCAACAAGTGCTTTACCCGGGATATCGAGTCCTGATTTATGGAAAGATCTCGAATTTAAGAAACTATCATTTGCAAATATAAGTATTTATTTTATAACGCGAACATCTAGAGCCACTTCACAATTTCTTACCTAATGCTGATAAAAAAAAACACTGACTTTACAAGGATTCAAATTCAACACAACCGAAATATACGAATGCACAAACTAAACTGAAATTCCCAGGACGCCTAGATTACAGGAGCTCTAAAGTGCATGCGCGAATGCATTGTGACCTTTCGATATAATCAATAAACAACGCCCAGCAACAAGTGCTCTGCCCGGGTCATCGCGACACGAAAACGGACCCGGATTTTAGAAATTTTTATTTTTAGTCCCCCTGCTTTTACAGTTTACTACATCAAACTAATCGGGAGCACGATCTAAGAATAATGATAATTTTGAAATTAATTTTCAATCAACAGGTACCATGCAAATCTTTAAGTCGATAGGTGATTGATTACGATTCACTGCTAAGAAAATAAATTGCTCTCAATGAGATAAAATTAACGCGACCGAAAAGTACGAATTCACGAACAAAACTGAACGTCCCAGGACATCTACATGGAGTACCTGGAGCTCTAAAGTGCATGCGCGGATGCAATGTGACCTTTCGATTTAATCAATACGCAACGTCCAATAACAATCGAGCTCCCAGATATTTCTAGACTAGCTCAAAAAGCATGCGCGAAACTGCACAGAGCTCTATGCGAAAAAAAATTGACTTTTAATGATACAAAATAAGAGATAATCGATGATATCGTCACATTGGTTAGTTTAATATAAATTAACCACTCATTATTTAAAAGTACCATGACAAAAATCTTAAGTACGACTCAATTACAACGCAACCGGAATGTACGAGAGCACGAACTGAACACAGACTCCCAGGATATCTAAATAGAATTCAGGGAGCTGTAAAGTGCATGCGCGGATGCAATGTCACATTTAGATAAAATCAATACATATCGCCTAGCAACAAGTGCTTTACCCGGGATATCAAGTCCTGATTTATGGAAAGATCTCGTATTTAAGAAACTATCATTTGCAAATATAAGTATTTATTTTATAACGCGAACATTTAGAGCCACTTCATCATTTCTTACCAAATGCTGATAAAAAAAAAACACTGACTTTACATGGATTCAAATTCAACACAACCGAAATATACGAATGCACAAACTAAACTGAAATTCCCAGGACGCCTAGATTACAGGAGCTCTAAAGTGCATGCGCGAATGCATTGTGACCTTTCGATATAATCAATAAACAACGCCCAGCAACAAGTGCTCTGCCCGGGTCATCGCGACACGAACACGGACCCGGATTTGAGAAATTTTTATTTTTAGTCCCCCTGCTTTTACAGTTTACTTCAACAAACTAATCGGGAGCACGATCTAAGAATAATGATAATTTTGAAATTAATTTTCAATCAACAGGTACCATGCAAATCTTTAACTCGATAGGTGATTGATTACGATTCACTGCTAAGAAAATAAATTGCTCTCAATGAGATAAAATTAACGCGACCGAAAAGTACGAATTCACGAACAAAACTGAACGTCCCAGGACCTCTACATGGAGTACCTGGAGCTCTAAAGTGCATGCGCGGATGCAATGTGACCTTTCGATTTAATCAATACGCAACGTCCAATAACAATCGAGCTCCCGGATATTTCTAGACTAGCTCAAAAAGCATGCGCGAAACTGCACAGAGATCTATGCGAAAAAAAATTTACTTTTAATGATACAAAATAAGAGATAATCAATGATATCGTCACATTGGTTACTTTAATATAAATTAACCACGCATTATTTAAAAGTACCATGACAAAAATCTTAAGTACGACTCAATTATAACGCAACCGGAATGCACGAGAGCACGAACTGAACACAGACTCCCAGGATATCTAAATAGAATTCAGGGAGCTGTAAAGTGCATGCGCGGATGCAATGTCACATTTAGATAAAATCAATACATATCGCATAGCAACAAGTGCTTTACCCGGGATATTGAGTCCTGATTTATGGAAAGATCTCGAATTTAAGAAACTATCATTTGCAAATATAAGTATTTATTTTATAACGCGAACATCTAGAGCCACTTCACAATTTCTTACCAAATGCTGATAAAAAAAAAACACTGACTTTACAAGGATTCAAATTCAACACAACCGAAATATACGAATGCACAAACTAAACTGAAATTCCCAGGACGCCTAGATTACAGGAGCTCTAAAGTGCATGCGCGAATGCATTGTGACCTTTCGATATAATCAATAAACAACGCCCAGCAACAAGTGCTCTGCCCGGGTCATCGCGACACGAACACGGACCCGGATTTTAGAAATTTTTATTTTTAGTCCCCCTGCTTTTACAGTTTACTACATCAAACTAATCGGGAGCACGATCTAAGAATAATGATAATTTTGAAATTAATTTTCAATCAACAGGTACCATGCAAATCTTTAAGTCGATAGGTGATTGATTACGATTCACTGCTAAGAAAATAAATTGCTCTCAATGAGATAAAATTAACGCGACCGAAAAGTACGAATTCACGAACAAAACTGAACGTCCCAGGACATCTACATGGAGTACCTGGAGCTCTAAAGTGCATGCGCGGATGCAATGTGACCTTTCGATTTAATCAATACGCAACGTCCAATAACAATCGAGCTCCCAGATATTTCTAGACTAGCTCAAAAAGCATGCGCGAAACTGCACAGTGCGAAAAAAAATTGACTTTTAATGATACAAAATAAGAGATAATCGATGATATCGTCACATTGGTTAGTTTAATATAAATTAACCACTCATTATTTAAAAGTACCATGACAAAAATCTTAAGTACGACTCAATTACAACGCAACCGGAATGTACGAGAGCACGAACTGAACACAGACTCCCAGGATATCTAAATAGAATTCAGGGAGCTGTAAAGTGCATGCGCGGATGCAATGTCACATTTAGATAAAATCAATACATATCGCCTAGCAACAAGTGCTTTACCCGGGATATCAAGTCCTGATTTATGGAAAGATCTCGTATTTAAGAAACTATCATTTGCAAATATAAGTATTTATTTTATAACGCGAACATTTAGAGCCACTTCATCATTTCTTACCAAATGCTGATAAAAAAAAAACACTGACTTTACAAGGATTCAAATTCAACACAAACGAAATATACGAATGCACAAACTAAACTGAAATTCCCAGGACGCCTAGATTACAGGAGCTCTAAAGTGCATGCGCGAATGCATTGTGACCTTTCGATATAATCAATAAACAACGCCCAGCAACAAGTGCTCTGCCCGGGTCATCGCGACAAGAACACGGACCCGGATTTGAGAAATTTTTATTTTTAGTCCCCCTGCTTTTACAGTTTACTTCAACAAACTAATCGGGAGCACGATCTAAGAATAATGATAATTTTGAAATTAATTTTCAATCAACAGGTACCATGCAAATCTTTAACTCGATAGGTGATTGATTACGATTCACTGCTAAGAAAATAAATTGCTCTCAATGAGATAAAATTAACGCGACCGAAAAGTACGAATTCACGAACAAAACTGAACGTCCCAGGACCTCTACATGGAGTACCTGGAGCTCTAAAGTGCATGCGCGGATGCAATGTGACCTTTCGATTTAATCAATACGCAACGTCCAATAACAATCGAGCTCCCGGATATTTCTAGACTAGCTCAAAAAGCATGCGCGAAACTGCACAGAGATCTATGCGAAAAAAAATTTACTTTTAATGATACAAAATAAGAGATAATCAATGATATCGTCACATTGGTTACTTTAATATAAATTAACCACGCATTATTTAAAAGTACCATGACAAAAATCTTAAGTACGACTCAATTATAACGCAACCGGAATGCACGAGAGCACGAACTGAACACAGACTCCCAGGATATCTAAATAGAATTCAGGGAGCTGTAAAGTGCATGCGCGGATGCAATGTCACATTTAGATAAAATCAATACATATCGCCTAGCAACAAGTGCTTTACCCGGGATATTGAGTCCTGATTTATGGAAAGATCTCGAATTTAAGAAACTATCATTTGCAAATATAAGTATTTATTTTATAACGCGAACATCTAGAGCCACTTCACAATTTCTTACCAAATACTGATAAAAAAAAAAACACTGACTTTACAAGGATTCAAATTCAACACAACCGAAATATACGAATGCACAAACTAAACTGAAATTCCCAGGACGCCTAGATTACAGGAGCTCTAAAGTGCATGCGCGAATGCATTATGACCTTTCGATATAATCAATAAACAACGCCCAGCAACAAGTGCTCTGCCCGGGTCATCGCGACACGAACACGGACCCGGATTTTAGAAATTTTTATTTTTAGTCCCCCTGCTTTTACAGTTTACGACATCAAACTAATCGGGAGCACGATCTAAGAATAATGATAATTTTGAAATTAATTTTCAATCAACAGGTACCATGCAAATCTTTAAGTCGATAGGTGATTGATTACGATTAACTGCTAAGAAAATAAATTGCTCTCAATGAGATAAAATTAACGCGACCGAAAAGTACGAATTCACGAACAAAACTGAACGTCCCAGGACATCTACATGGAGTACCTGGAGCTCTAAAGTGCATGCGCGGATGCAATGTGACCTTTCGATTTAATCAATACGCAACGTCCAATAACAATCGAGCTCCCAGATATTTCTAGACTAGCTCAAAAAGCATGCGCGAAACTGCACAGAGCTCTATGCGAAAAAAAATTGACTTTTAATGATACAAAATAAGAGATAATCGATGATATCGTCACATTGGTTAGTTTAATATAAATTAACCACTCATTATTTAAAAGTACCATGACAAAAATCTTAAGTACGACTCAATTACAACGCAACCGGAATGTACGAGAGCACGAACTGAACACAGACTCCCAGGATATCTAAATAGAATTCAGGGAGCTGTAAAGTGCATGCGCGGATGCAATGTCACATTTAGATAAAATCAATACATATCGCCTAGCAACAAGTGCTTTACCCGGGATATCGAGTCCTGATTTATGGAAAGATCTCGAATTAAAGAAACTATAATTTGCAAATATAAGTATTTATTTTATAACGCGAACATCTAGAGCCACTTCACAATTTCTTACCAAATGCTGATAAAAAAAAAACACTGACTTTACAAGGATTCAAATTCAACACAACCGAAATATACGAATGCACAAACTAAACTGAAATTCCCAGGACGCCTAGATTACAGGAGCTCTAAAGTGCATGCGCGAATGCATTGTGACCTTTCGATATAATCAATAAACAACGCCCAGCAACAAGTGCTCTGCCCGGGTCATCGCGACACGAACACGGACCCGGATTTGAGAAATTTTTATTTTTAGTCCCCCTGCTTTTACAGTTTACTTAAACAAACTAATCGGGAGCACGATCTAAGAATAATGATAATTTTGAAATTAATTTTCAATCAACAGGTACCATGCAAATCTTTAACTCGATAGGTGATTGATTACGATTCACTGCTAAGAAAATAAATTGCTCTCAATGAGATAAAATTAACGCGACCGAAAAGTACGAATTCACGAACAAAACTGAACGTCCCAGGACCTCTACATGGAGTACCTGGAGCTCTAAAGTGCATGCGCGGATGCAATGTGACCTTTCGATTTAATCAATACGCAACGTCCAATAACAATCGAGCTCCCAGATATTTCTAGACTAGCTCAAAAAGCATGCGCGAAACTGCACAGAGATCTATGCGAAAAAAATTGACTTTTAATGATACAAAATAAGAGATAATCAATGATATCGTCACATTGGTTACTTTAATATAAATTAACCACGCATTATTTAAAAGTACCATGACAAAAATATTATGTACGACTCAATTACAACGCAACCGGAATGTACGAGAGCACGAACTGAACACAGACTCCCAGGATATCTAAATAGAATTCAGGGAGCTGTAAAGTGCATGCGCGGATGCAATGTCACATTTAGATAAAATCAATACATATCGCCTAGCAACAAGTGCTTTACCCGGGATATCGAGTCCTGATTTATGGAAAGATCTCGAATTTAAGAAACTATCATTTGCAAATATAAGTATTTATTTTATAACGCGAACATCTAGAGTCACTTCACAATTTCTTACCAAATGCTGATAAAAAAAAAACACTGACTTTACAAGGATTCAAATTCAACACAACCGAAATATACGAATGCACAAACTAAACTGAAATTCCCAGGACGCCTAGATTACAGGAGCTCTAAAGTGCATGCGCGAATGCATTGTGACCTTTCGATATAATCAATAAACAACGCCCAGCAACAAGTGCTCTGCCCGGGTCATCGCGACACGAAAACGGACCCGGATTTTAGAAATTTTTATTTTTAGTCCCCCTGCTTTTACAGTTTACTACATCAAACTAATCGGGAGCACGATCTAAGAATAATGATAATTTTGAAATTAATTTTCAATCAACAGGTACCATGCAAATCTTTAAGTCGATAGGTGATTGATTACGATTCACTGCTAAGAAAATAAATTGCTCTCAATGAGATAAAATTAACGCGACCGAAAAGTACGAATTCACGAACAAAACTGAACGTCCCAGGACATCTACATGGAGTACCTGGAGCTCTAAAGTGCATGCGCGGATGCAATGTGACCTTTCGATTTAATCAATACGCAACGTCCAATAACAATCGAGCTCCCAGATATTTCTAGACTAGCTCAAAAAGCATGCGCGAAACTGCACAGAGCTCTATGCGAAAAAAAATTGACTTTTAATGATACAAAATAAGAGATAATCGATGATATCGTCACATTGGTTAGTTTAATATAAATTAACCACTCATTATTTAAAAGTACCATGACAAAAATCTTAAGTACGACTCAATTACAACGCAACCGGAATGTACGAGAGCACGAACTGAACACAGACTCCCAGGATATCTAAATAGAATTCAGGGAGCTGTAAAGTGCATGCGCGGATGCAATGTCACATTTAGATAAAATCAATACATATCGCCTAGCAACAAGTGCTTTACCCGGGATATCGAGTCCTGATTTATGGAAAGATCTCGAATTAAAGAAACTATAATTTGCAAATATAAGTATTTATTTTATAACGCGAACATCTAGAGCCACTTCACAATTTCTTACCAAATGCTGATAAAAAAAAAAACACTGACTTTACAAGGATTCAAATTCAACACAACCGAAATATACGAATGCACAAACTAAACTGAAATTCCCAGGACGCCTAGATTACAGGAGCTCTAAAGTGCATGCGCGAATGCATTGTGACCTTTCGATATAATCAATAAACAACGCCCAGCAACAAGTGCTCTGCCCGGGTCATCGCGACACGAACACGGACCCGGATTTGAGAAATTTTTATTTTTAGTCCCCCTGCTTTTACAGTTTACGACATCAAACTAATCGGGAGCACGATCTAAGAATAATGATAATTTTGAAATTAATTTTCAATCAACAGGTACCATGCAAATCTTTAAGTCGATAGGTGATTGATTACGATTAACTGCTAAGAAAATAAATTGCTCTCAATGAGATAAAATTAACGCGACCGAAAAGTACGAATTCACGAACAAAACTGAACGTCCCAGGACATCTACATGGAGTACCTGGAGCTCTAAAGTGCATGCGCGGATGCAATGTGACCTTTCGATTTAATCAATACGCAACGTCCAATAACAATCGAGCTCCCAGATATTTCTAGACTAGCTCAAAAAGCATGCGCGAAACTGCACAGAGATCTATGCGAAAAAAATTGACTTTTAATGATACAAAATAAGACATAATCAATGATATCGTCACATTGGTTACTTTAATATAAATTAACCACGCATTATTTAAAAGTACCATGACAAAAATATTATGTACGACTCAATTACAACGCAACCGGAATGTACGTGAGCACGAACTGAACACAGACTCCCAGGATATCTAAATAGAATTCAGGGAGCTGTAAAGTGCATGCGCGGATGCAATGTCACATTTAGATAAAATCAATACATATCGCCTAGCAACAAGTGCTTTACCCGGGATATCGAGTCCTGATTTATGGAAAGATCTCGAATTTAAGAAACTATCATTTGCAAATATAAGTATTTATTTTATAACGCGAACATCTAGAGCCACTTCACAATTTCTTACCAAATACTGATAAAAAAAAAACACTGACTTTACAAGGATTCAAATTCAACACAACCGAAATATACGAATGCACAAACTAAACTGAAATTCCCAGGACGCCTAGATTACAGGAGCTCTAAAGTGCATGCGCGAATGCATTATGACCTTTCGATATAATCAATAAACAACGCCCAGCAACAAGTGCTCTGCCCGGGTCATCGCGACACGAACACGGACCCGGATTTTAGAAATTTTTATTTTTAGTCCCCCTGCTTTTACAGTTTACGACATCAAACTAATCGGGAGCACGATCTAAGAATAATGATAATTTTGAAATTAATTTTCAATCAACAGGTACCATGCAAATCTTTAAGTCGATAGGTGATTGATTACGATTAACTGCTAAGAAAATAAATTGCTCTCAATGAGATAAAATTAACGCGACCGAAAAGTACGAATTCACGAACAAAACTGAACGTCCCAGGACATCTACATGGAGTACCTGGAGCTCTAAAGTGCATGCGCGGATGCAATGTGACCTTTCGATTTAATCAATACGCAACGTCCAATAACAATCGAGCTCCCAGATATTTCTAGACTAGCTCAAAAAGCATGCGCGAAACTGCACAGAGATCTATGCGAAAAAAATTGACTTTTAATGATACAAAATAAGAGATAATCAATGATATCGTCACATTGGTTACTTTAATATAAATTAACCACGCATTATTTAAAAGTACCATGACAAAAATATTATGTACGACTCAATTACAACGCAACCGGAATGTACGAGAGCACGAACTGAACACAGACTCCCAGGATATCTAAATAGAATTCAGGGAGCTGTAAAGTGCATGCGCGGATGCAATGTCACATTTAGATAAAATCAATACATATCGCCTAGCAACAAGTGCTTTACCCGGGATATCGAGTCCTGATTTATGGAAAGATCTCGAATTTAAGAAACTATCATTTGCAAATATAAGTATTTATTTTATAACGCGAACATCTAGAGCCACTTCACAATTTCTTACCAAATGCTGATAAAAAAAAAACACTGACTTTACAAGGATTCAAATTCAACACAACCGAAATATACGAATGCACAAACTAAACTGAAATTCCCTGGGGCCTTAGCCAAACGGCAAAACGCCAAGGAATAGAAAACGCTATCGATAGAAATTGACATAAGCGTACGATGTTTTGCATAAGGATTCGTTCACCCTACCAACGACAACGACGACCACGAACAAAATTTTCATCCAGTCGCAATTAAATAAAATTGTGCAAAACACAATTAAAAATGAAATTTAAGAATTTCCTGTCGTATTGGTGTTTGGAAAAAAAAAATTTGAGATCAATGGATAAACAAACAGGTTTTTCTTAGAAACGGTGGCTCCTAGAAAAAAATGTATTTAACCTTTTTTATAGATAATTAGATTATATACAATTTTGGTTCAGGTGATTGTATGATAAACTTACCGTCTCGGCGAAAATCGCAAAAAACCCTATTTCTTTTTATTAATTGACCTCGAATTTTTTTATTCCTGAGTACCAGAATGACGGGAGATTTTAATATTGATTTTGAACAAATTTCGGCAAGATTGGAACTTTGGTCGTGGTCGTCTGCGTCGTTGGTAGTGTGATCGAACCATTACCAAAATGTCATGAGCTTATGTCAATAATTAGCGTTAGCAGTTTCTATTCCATGGCGTTACGTACGTTTGTCTAAGGCCCCAGGACGCCTAGATTACAGGAGCTCTAAAGTGCATGCGCGAATGCATTGTGACCTTTCGATATAATCAATAAACAACGCCCAGCAACAAGTGCTCTGCCCGGGTCATCGCGACACGAAAACGGACCCGGATTTTAGAAATTTTTATTTTTAGTCCCCCTGCTTTTACAGTTTACTTAAACAAACTAATCGGGAGCACGATCTAAGAATAATGATAATTTTGAAATTAATTTTGAATCAACAGGTACCATGCAAATCTTTAAGTCGATAGGTGATTGATTACGATTCACTGCTAAGAAAATAAATTGCTCTCAATGAGATAAAATTAACGCGACCGAAAAGTACGAATTCACGAACAAAACTGAACGTCCCAGGACATCTACATGGAGTACCTTGAGCTCTAAAGTGCATGCGCGGATGCAATGTGACCTTTCGATTTAATCAATACGCAACGTCCAATAACAATCGAGCTCCCAGATATTTCTAGACTAGCTCAAAAAGCATGCGCGAAACTGCACAGAGCTCTATGCGAAAAAAAATTGACTTTTAATGATACAAAATAAGAGATAATCGATGATATCGTCACATTGGTTAGTTTAATATAAATTAACCACTCATTATTTAAAAGTACCATGACAAAAATCTTAAGTACGACTCAATTACAACGCAACCGGAATGTACGAGAGCACGAACTGAACACAGACTCCCAGGATATCTAAATAGAATTCAGGGAGCTGTAAAGTGCATGCGCGGATGCAATGTCACAATTAGATAAAATCAATACATATCGCCTAGCAACAAGTGCTTTACCCGGGATATCGAGTCCTGATTTATGGAAAGATCTCGAATTTAAGAAACTATCATTTGCAAATATAAGTATTTATTTTATAACGCGAACATCTAGAGCCACTTCACAATTTCTTACCAAATGCTGATAAAAAAAACACTGACTTTACAAGGATTCAAATTCAACACAAACGAAATATACGAATGCACAAACTAAACTGAAATTCCCAGGACGCCTAGATTACAGGAGCTCTAAAGTGCATGCGCGAATGCATTGTGACCTTTCGATATAATCAATAAACAACGCCCAGCAACAAGTGCTCTGCCCGGGTCATCGCGACACGAAAACGGACCCGGATTTTAGAAATTTTTATTTTTATTCCCCCTGCTTTTACAGTTTACTACATCAAACTAATCGGGAGCACGATCTAAGAATAATGATAATTTTGAAATTAATTTTCAATCAACAGGTACCATGCAAATCTTTAAGTCGATAGGTGATTGATTACGATTCACTGCTAAGAAAATAAATTGCTCTCAATGAGATAAAATTAACGCGACCGAAAAGTACGAATTCACGAACAAAACTGAACGTCCCAGGACATCTACATGGAGTACCTGGAGCTCTAAAGTGCATGCGCGGATGCAATGTGACCTTTCGATTTAATCCATACGCAACGTCCAATAACAATCGAGCTCCCAGATATTTCTAGACTAGCTCAAAAAGCATGCGCGAAACTGCACAGAGATCTATGCGAAAAAAATTGACTTTTAATGATACAAAATAAGAGATAATCAATGATATCGTCACATTGGTTACTTTAATATAAATTAACCACGCATTATTTAAAAGTACCATGACAAAAATCTTAAGTACGACTCAATTACAACGCAACCGGAATGTACGAGAGCACGAATTGAACACAGACTCCCAGGATATCTAAATAGAATTCAGGGAGCTGTAAAGTGCATGCGCGGATGCAATGTCACATTTAGATAAAATCAATACATATCGCCTAGCAACAAGTGCTTTACCCGGGATATCGAGTCCTGATTTATGGAAAGATCTCGAATTTAAGAAACTATCATTTGCAAATATAAGTATTTATTTTATAACGCGAACATCTAGAGCCACTTCACAATTTCTTACAAAATGCTGATAAAAAAAAAACACTGACTTTACAAGGATTCAAATTCAACACAAACGAAATATACGAATGCACAAACTAAACTGAAATTCCCAGGACGCCTAGATTACAGGAGCTCTAAAGTGCATGCGCGAATGCATTGTGACCTTTCGATATAATCAATAAACAACGCCCAGCAACAAGTGCTCTGCCCGGGTCATCGCGACACGAAAACGGACCCGGATTTTAGAAATTTTTATTTTTAGTCCCCCTGCTTTTACAGTTTACTACATCAAACTAATCGGGAGCACGATCTAAGAATAATGATAATTTTGAAATTAATTTTCAATCAACAAGTACCATGCAAATCTTTAAGTCGATAGGTGATTGATTACGATTCACTGCTAAGAAAATAAATTGCTCTCAATGAGATAAAATTAACGCGACCGAAAAGTACGAATTCACGAACAAAACTGAACGTCCCAGGACCTCTACATGGAGTACCTGGAGCTCTAAAGTGCATGCGCGGATGCAATGTGACCTTTCGATTTAATCAATACGCAACGTCCAATAACAATCGAGCTCCCAGATATTTCTAGACTAGCTCAAAAAGCATGCGCGAAACTGCACAGAGCTCTATGTGAAAAAAAAAATTGACTTTTAATGATACATAATAAGAGATAATCAATGATATCGTCACATTGGTAACTTTAATATAAATTAACCACTCATTATTTAAAAGTACCATGACAAAAATCTTAAGTACGACTGAATTACAACGCAACCGGAATGTACAAGAGCACGAACTGAACACAGACTCCCAGGATATTTAAATAGATTTCGGGGTGCTGTAAAGTGCATGCACGGATGCAATGTCACATTTAGATAAAATCAATACATATCGCCTAGCAAAAAGTGCTTTACCCGGGATATCGAGTCCTGATTTATGGAAAGATCTCGAATTTAAGTAACTATTATTTGCAAATATAAGTATTTATTTTATAACGCGATTATCTAGAGCCATTTCATAATTTCTTACCAAATGCTGATTAAAAAAATCACTGACTTTACAAGGACTCAAATTCAACACAACCGAAATATAAGAATGCACAAACTAAACTGAGATTCCCAGGACGCCTAGATTACAGGAGCTCTAAAGTGCATGCGCGAATTTATTGTGACCTTTCAATAAAATCAATACGCAACGCCCACCAACAATTGCTATGGCTGGGATATCTATACTCTTTTACAAGACAATCGCGAGCATGGACTAAGATAAATACAATATGTATTACTCAATTGTAAATCAACAGGCACCGTAAAACCGAATTTAGAAAGGTCTTAGCAGAACTTCTCACTGATTACCAAAAACAAAAATAAAAAATGTTTTTAAATAATTAAACTTCGCAACTGTAATATACTAGTGCACAAATTAAACTGAAATTCCCAGAACGCCTAGACTCCAGGAGCCCTAAAGGGCATGCGCGGATTCAATGTGACCTTTTAATAAAATCAATAAACAACGCCCAGCAACAAGTGCTCTGCCCGGGACATCGCGACACGGACACGAAACCGGATTTTAGTAATTTTGATTTTTTGTCCCCCTGCTTTTAAGAATCACTACAACAAACATCAATTCAAAACAAATCTTCGAATAATATTAATATTTAATTAAGTTTGAAATCAACAGGTACCGTTGAAATTTTAACTCGATAGGTGTTTGATAACTCTCTGATAAAAAAAAAATTTCTCTTAATGAGGCAAAATCAACGCGACCGAAAAGGACGACTGCACGAATAAAACTGAACGGCCTAGGACGCCTAGATTCCCGGCAGCTCTAAAGTGCATGCGCGGATGCAATGTGACCTTTCAATAAATCAATAAACAACGCCCAGCAACAAGTGCTCGGCCCGGGACATCACGACACGGATTTTAGTAATTTAGATTTTTACTCCCTCTTCTTTTAAAGTTAACTACAACAATCAAGTTTTTAAGCTATTGCATAGCTTCTATCGCGGGCCTTGAGCGCGGGGACCGAATCCAGAAATTCCGAATATACAAAGGAACGAACACAACTAAATTTCCAGGACATCTAGATAGTGTTATTGGAGCTCTAAAGTGCATGCGCGGATGCAATGTAGCCCTCAATAAAATCAATACGCAACGCCCACCAACAATTGCTATGGCCGGGATATCTAGACCCTTTTATAAGACAATCGCAAGCATAGATTACAATTAATATAATATGAATAAGTAAATTATAAATCAACAGGCACCGCGAAACAGAATTTAGAAACTTCATCGCAGAACTTTTCACTGATAACCAAAAATAAAATTGTAAAATATTTAACTTCGCGACCGTAATATACGAGGGCACAAACTAAACTGAATTTCCTAAGACGCCTAGATTCCAGGAGGTCTAAAAGGCATGCGCGGATGCAATGTCACCTTGAATAATAAATCAATGTACCTGACGCCCACTGACTAACGCACTCCCCAGGATATCTTGACTAGCTCAAAAACGCATGAGGGGAACCAGGCAAAGCTAAGATAATCTGGATGATTAATGAACCAATATTTTTTTCAAAACGCGAACATCTTTACTTTATCATTGCTTACCAAATCCTGATTTACATAAAAAAAAACACTGACTTTACAAGGATTAAAATTCAACACAACCGGATGTAGGAATGCACAAACTAAACTGAAATTCCCAGGATGCCTAGATTACAGGAGCTCTAAAGAACATGCGCGAATGCATTGTGACTCTTCAATAAAATCAATAAACAACGCCCAGCAACAAGTGCTCTGCCCGGGATACTGAGATTGAATCTTTGTTAAAAACTCGAACTTCACTAAGCATAATTTTAAGCGATAAGTATTTTCTTTTAAACGCGGACTTCAAGAGTTATCTTATCAATGCTAACCAAATAACTACTGTAAAAAAAGGCACTGACTTAAGATACAAAATTAACTCGACCGGAATTTATAAAGGAACGAACAGAACTTAACGTCCCAGGTCATCTAGATAGAGTACCTGGAGCTCTTAAGTGCATGCGCGGATGCAATGTAACCTTGAATAATCAATACGCGCACTTCCCGGGATAGCATAACGAGCTTAAAAGGCATGCGCGAGCCTGGACCAAGCTACCGCCATATTTAAATAGATTTTTTTAACTAGTCCAAAAAGAGTAGTTTAATAAGAGTAGAATACGTAAGTGGCCTTTAATATACTGTATTTACAAAAGTTTTGACCCTAAATCTCGAAATAAATTTTTGATGATTTTTTTATTTTCTGAATAGATTATAATATTTTGAAAATCATTTACACAAACAAACGTTTAACATTTATACACGAGTAACGTTCGAAAAATCTTATATGTTAAAATGTTATTACTTTGGTTAACAAATATCGCGACCGAAATGTGCGAATGTGCAAACGGAACTAATTCCCAGGACGTCTAGATAGAACACTAGCTTCAAAGAGCATGCGCGGGCACAATATGGCCTTGTGCAATAAATCAATATTCAGTGCGTTTCCTAGGATACCTAATGGGTCTTTATAGGCATGCGCGAGCCCGGACCAAGCTGATATATTTTCTATTTCAATTTTTTTTTTTTTTTTTGTGAGGTGCTTAAAATATTTATAAATTCGTCACTATGGCGACGACCATTAACTAATAACTTAGCAAATTTTTAATCAAAACATATTATTATCAACTACACCGTTCTATGTAATAACACAAAAAATTGCCAACATGCACTTATGACCCCTGATATTTTTCACGTGAATAAGCGTTTCATTTGAGCTTTAAAAATCACGATTGAAAATTTCATTTCAGAATTAATTTTCACATTTTATTCTTAAACAATATATAGATTAATTATAATCTGAAGTTAAAAATCAAACTTGTGTAGTTAACCAGAATAAGACACCACACGACCGAAGTAAACGAATGCGCAAACCGAACTAATTTTCCCAGGACGTCTAGATAGAATACTAGCTCCAAAGAGCATGCGCGGGCACAATATGGCCTTGTGCAAAAAATCTATATTCAGTGCGTTTCATAGGATACCTAAGGGGTCTTTATAGGCATGCTCGAGCCCGGAACAAGCTGATATCTAGACTTAAATATTTACTTTTTTTGGAAATTAATTAGGTGCTTAAAATATTTATAAATTCGTCACTATGGAGACGATCAACGAATTACTTAATTATATTTATCAAAACCTACTATCATCTACTTTAACTTTAACTACTGTTTTATGTATTAACACAAAAAATGGCAAAATGCACTTAAAAACCCCTGTATATTTCATATGAATAAGCGTATCACTTGAGCTTTAAGAAATCACCATAGAATTTTTTTACAACATCCACGTTTTATTCTTAAACAATTGATTGTTAACAAACTGAAGTTAAAAAGCAAAAAATTGTTTACTTAATCAGAATTCTTCATAGCACGACCGAAGTAAACGAATGCGCAAACCGAACTAATTCTCACAGGACGCCTAGGATACCTGGACTCTAAAGTGCATGCGCGAATTCAAGGTGACCTGGAGCGAATAATCGATAACAACGCTCACGTTATTCCTGGGACGCCTAGATAGCTTCAAAACGCATGCGTTAGCCTTGACAAAGCTAACGTTAGGGTTGCTACTTTAAACTTTATTACTTAGGTACTAATTATATCGAGTCCAACTTTATCTTAGTTAATTTGGATAAAACAATACAGAATATTCAAAGGGAAAATACCTTTACAAACTATCTAATTTATAACGACGCAGAAAGTTTAAATCAACGCCATCTAGATACGAAGGAAAGAAGTATGTGAACATATTTTGTGTGTGTTTTTTTTATGTTTTAGGTTTCCTGTTTCATGATAAGAGTTTCTAACACTTCATCTGAATATTATTTATTTTTAATATTTTATGAATACATGTTAAAAAAATCGCGAGCATACATAAAGATACATAAAAAGAGGGAAATACACACAAGAGAAAAAAACATTAGATAGGAAATAAATTAATAAAACATATCGCAAGAGCACATATAAAATAAATAAGATAAAAATCGCCTAGACAAATGCGCATGCTTTATCGCATATTTCCTCAACGTTATCTCTTTCTGTCAGCATTAGAATTTCAAAAGATACCATATCGGAATCTTTCCAAAATTTACTTCATAATTAATTTTTGATAAACCGTAATTATTGCAAATAAATGTCTCAAAATTCATATTTTGACTTTTTAAATGATTATCCTCCCTTCGCCGATTGGTTAATTAATAATGTTACAACGCTAATAATCTCTTTTTTATTTATATAATTTGCTAGAACTACCGAATGAAAACAGTAAAGCTATGTTAACAAAATTACCACGAAAAAAAGGTCAGGTTCACGTTTTTTATGTTATAGTCATCATTAATTAAAAACAGAAAGAGCTAAGGTTTCTGGAAAATTAAGATACTGGGTACAGATGTGGAATATTTTAGCCTGTAGTAGACTCAAAAATGTTATTTTAAATATTTCCAAAATTATATGTAATCAAATTTTAATTTAAAATCTTTAAAAACAGAATAACGTATTAATGTTCGTCCCACAAAGAAAGAATAGGTGCCTACGTTGTAATTTCGCAAGCATTTAAGTGATTTTAATGACAGACAAAACATGATTGATTTGAAAATTTTATTTCCTAATAAAATGATTGTAATATTCTTAACAATCCCATAAATATGATTTTCAAAAAGGCCCACTTAATGAGACCGAAGTGTGTACGACGCATGCGCATAAAATTCAGTTTAAAAACATTTGGGACAACCCTAGCATTAGATGATTCTGCATATGGCCCGGATACTATTGCCCACATATAACATACCTTGTTTTAATAAAAGTATTGCTTATAATCACTGCAAATAAACTAAAACAGAATAATAAAATAATAAATGTAACCAGAGACAACTGACTATCACAAAGTACTGCGCAGCAATGGCTGCAAATCCAAGGATAGGTAGGATTGTGCCTAAAGTGCATGCGCGAGCCCAGATGTAGCCTTCTGGAAAATTCCCAGGACACCTAGATAGTGCCTAAAGCGCATGCGCGAGCCCGGATATAGCCTTCTGGAAAATTCCTAGGATACCTAGAGAGCCTAAAGTGCACGCGCGAGCCCGGATATAGCCTTCTGGAAAATTCCTAGGACACGTAGAGAGCCTAAAGTTCATGCGCGAACCTAGGTTTCGCTGACCTTCGAGGATATAAAATAATGCTCGGGCTATACAAAATATCCTGAAAATGCTTTTATATTGTTATAGTTAACTACCTACACATTATATGTCATATAAAACGTTCTGTCCAGGAATGTGCAATTTAATATACTTATATACTTAGATAAACAATAAAAAACACACTTAATCAAGAATGAACAGTTTCAGCTTATACATAAGCATAACAGGTATATGCAAAAAAGGGGTCACGTATGTCATCAATAATAAAAAAGCATACATTTTACACATCAGAAGTTTATTCAGATTTATTCAGTTTATAATAATAATTACATTTCACACAATTTCAATATCAGTACATTAATTTAACATAATAAATTAAATTCGCAGAATGTTGTGTTGGTTAAAGGTTTATCTGAAATAAAAAATACAGTAATAAAAACTTTCTAGATAGTAAAAATTATTAATTCATGAATATATTACACAAATTTCAATAAACACATAATAGTTTATACTTACTTTTTATAATACGAAAATTGCACATATCCATTGTAATATAACTGAAGCTCTCTGTTCTGTAATATTAAACTTTTGTAATTTAAAATATGTATAATTTTAAAATATTAAAAAATTTCAATAAGCACATAAAAATGTATACTTACTTTTTATCATATAAAAAATTCACACCAAACTCAAAATCAAACTGACCACTTCATTAAATCGATTCGAAAATGAACGCCAAATATAATTAAAATCATGGAACTATTTCATCACACTCGCATTCGCAAATGAAAACCCGTTCCAAGTGCGCATGCGTGATCCCGGGCAAAGCTAAATTTCACGCATGCACCAAACAAATCCAACATAGCGACTTCATATCGATTTTATGGGATTGTTAAGGAGAATTCGCACTTAAAAATCTATTATTATTAACAAAAGGACCTATAATACTAAAAAGAAAAATAACTCACCAATGCATCACTCGAACAACACGGCAAATAATATGCATTGTATTATACGCACTGAATTTAAATAAAACGAAATGGTCGACATTAAAAAAGTTAAATGTTATACGTAGTTAAGAAAATTATACGATTGAATTATTTAAAATATTTAAAGCAACACTAGCGTTCAAACAAATCTAATAAGTTACAATAAAATCATTAACACTAAAAGAAATAATTAAAACTTGAAATTAAATGAACACGTCCGAACGATGCACTTGCACACCACGCAATGAAACTCCCAGGTTATCTAGGTAGGGTACCTAAAGTGCATGCGCGAACCTAGGGTTGGTAATCGATAAAGTCTAGAAACTGCATAAAGTGCATGCGCGAACTACCACGCGACGCAACGCACAGCGGACACAAAATGGCGATATTATCTGCCAATTTGCGGATGCCTGTGCGAAACTTACAACAGGACGCATCTAACGGCGGTCACAAAGAGATGATATCGTCCACCATTTTGTGGACACCTGCGCGAACACTACAGCGGGAATCATCACGCAGCGGAAACAAAGAGGCTATATCGCCCGCCATTTTGTGTACGCCTGCGCGAACACTACAGCGGGACGCATCACGCAGCGGAAACAAAGAGGCTATATCAACCCGCCATTATGTGTACGCCTGTGCGAACACTACAGCGGGACGCATCACGCAGCGGAAACAAAGAGACGATAACGTCCGCCATTTTATGGACGCCTGCGCGAACCCTACATGGGGAGGGACACGCAGCGGAGACAAAGAGGCGAGATTGTCTGCCATTTTGTAGACGCCTGCGCGAAACCTACAATGGGGAGGGACACGCAGCGGACACAAAAGGGCGATAACGCCCGCCATTTTATGGACGCCTGCGCGAATCTTACAACGAGACGCATCACGCAGAGGACTCAAAATGGCGATATCGTCTAGTGACTATATCGCCATTTTGAGTTTATGGCAACATTTTAATGGAATTATTTTACTACCTATTTAGTTATAAATTATATACAGTAGTCAACAATTACACGCTATTTAAATGTTAATAAAGCGCAGTCCCTTAGGAGCACATGGGTGGTAAACCGCCACTTTAAACTATTTATCCATAAGAGAATCTGCGCGATCAATCTAGATAATCAATAAAAAGAGGACGAAACACGTTATGTGGTACAGTTTATTTCAAAACAAAAATTCAAGTGCAAACAGAGTTTCATACTCTATGTATTGTATAATATTTGATTGACATCTTCTCCTTTGCATAGTATCTGTAAATTATTGTAAATTATTTCTGTGAAAAATCCATGGACGTATTTGTAAAATTGCATTACGCTGTAGTTCTGCAACAATAGTAATAATATTCACAAAAATAAATATTACAAAGAAATATCAGCAATTCACTTCCGAATTAATAACAGCAATAATAAAAAAATGTATACTTACTTGACTTAAAACTTACTAATTTCACACTTAAATTATATCATTACTTCACACAATAACAGATCTTAATGTTCTCATACTTACTTAATATTCCTTGCACTCAATAACACATACAAGTTAAATCAATCCGTAATTTGACTATCAAAAAATCGGTTTAATATTTAATAATTCAGGCCCCGGAATCACAGACACAATAGAAAATCTATTGTGTCGTGGACAGATCGGGCCGCTTGGGGCTCAATGGGTTAAGTTAGCGGTTAATATTCCTTGCATTCAATAATACTTTAAAATAAAATATAAGTAAAAACTCCGAAAGTTGACTATCAAAAAGGCGGTTGAAAATTGTGACATACTGTTGACAGTTAGTCAACTGTCAAAGTCAAATGTGACACGAGCATGCGCAGTCCTGGACAGAACTTTCATATAACCATTCCTATTCGCTATACGTCAAAGTACACAACCAATGACGAGGCGGTATTGGAATTAGAGCTTAACGCATGCGTAGACAAACTTGTACCTATATAAAAAGTAGTTATAATTTCCGTATAAATTTACCTATAAAGATTACACTTGAAAAACAATACAACCCACTTGGTCATAATAAACGGTTTCAGCTATGTGCAAGCAATGAGGATAGGTTTTTTTAAAAGGTTTCGAGCGTAATACTTAATACTAATAAATCATTTTTGCAGAAAATAACTTTATTATTATATTTAAATATTACATTTCACACAAATTACAATATAACACAAAGTACACAAGTACATTAATTCAATATCTATTCATTTCATATCGTTGTTCTCATTATACAGGTGTTCCGACTTGCTGATCTGTAATAAAAAAAATATTAAAAATATTCCAGATAATAAAGAAATATTAATTCGTTTATAAATTCCAAAAAATCCAATTATTACATAATAGTTTATACTTACTATTTATAATATTTAAATTGCACAGACCCATCGATGTAATATTATATAACTGCAGTCCTCTATTCTGTAATATTAAAAATTTATAATATTTTTGTAAATTAAAATATTTAAATTATTAATTATAATTTTTGATAAAAAAACATATTAATTGCATGGTAAAATTTCAAAAAATTCAATGAGTACATAATAATGTTTACTTACTTTTTATCATATAAAAGTTTCACACCGAACTAAAACAAACTGAACACTAATATTGAAACAAAACTTAAGTAGTCCAACATCATTAAGTCGATTCGAAAATTGTCGCGAATTATTATTAAAATAATGAAACTATTTAATAAAACGTATCAATGTACCTATCCACATCATTACTCCAAATTAAAACCCGTTACGAATGCGCATGCGTGATCCCGGGCAAAGCTAAATTTCACGCATGCGCCAAACAAATCCAACATGGCGATTTCATATTGATTTTATGGGATTGTAAGAAGAATCCGCACTTAAAATCTATTATAATTAACAAAAGGGCCTACACTAACTAGAAAAATAACTCACCAATGCATCACTCGAACAACACGGCAAAGTATATTCATTGTATTATACGCACTGAATTTAAACAGATTAATCAAAAAAGTAAATTTTATAAAACAAAATGGTTGGTCTAGAAAAAGTTAAAAGGAATACGTAGTTAAGAAAAGTATACGACTGAATTAATTAAAATATTTAAAGCAACACTAGCGTTCAAACAAATCTAATAAGATACAATAAAATTATTAACACTGAAAGAAATAATTAAAAGTTAAAACTGAAATTAAATAAACACGTCCGAACGATGCACTTGCACACCACGCAATGAGACTCCCAGGTCGTCTAGGTAGGGTACCTAAAGTGCATGCGCGAACCTAGGGTTGGTAATCGATAAAGTCTAGAAACTGCATAAAGTGCATGCGCGAACCCTACAGGCTACAGCAGGTAGGCACACGCCGCGGACACAAAGGGACGATATCGTCCGCCATTTTGTGGACGCCTGCGCAATCCCTACAGCAGGACGCATCACAAATCGGACACAAAGAGGCGATATCGTTCGCCATTTTGTGGATACATGCGCGAAGTCTACAATGCGACGCATAACGTAGCGGATACAAATAGCTTCCGCCATTTTGAGGATGCCTGCGCGAATCCTACAATGGGATGCATCACACGGCGGACACAAAGAGACGATATTGTCCGCCATTTTCTTGACGCCTGCGCTCTCCTTACGCAACAGGCAGAGGACACAAAATAGCGATATAGTCCGCCATTTTGTTCATACGAACTCTTGGGTGGGCTCGTAGCCGCCATTTTAAACTACCTGTACTGTCACCATTTTTTATTGAAACGTAAGTCTTGACAATTTTATGCACATATTCTATTAAAAATAGATAAATTTAAAGGGGATTTCATTTTTGAGAAATTCTTCGAAATGTCATAACTCATATCGCAACATTATTCAAATTTAAATTATATTTACTCAAATCGTCAAAATACAATAATATTTCCACAATTTTAAAAAAAATGTGTAAAAACGCTATAGTGTTTTGAATGCTCAATGGCAAAGTTTTACGTGGGCTGTATACAGCCATTTTAGACTACTTATTATACTTCCTGTTTGATTTCAACTGGTATTAGTTTTTTTAATTTACTTTAGAAAAGAAAGCGTCTCGCAAAACCTCACAGCGATATTCTACTACAATAATTTATATGATAGTATAAATAATAATAATTAATAGTATTGTATCCGCCATTTTAATTAATGCAACATCGATGCGTTGACTACGCACGCGCGCATTGTTTCATCGGTCGTAGGCTCCATTTCCGCGCTCCCCCACATTTCCGCTAATTTTAATTTACATAATGAAAAAATAATTAATAGGCGGTGACAGAGGCGGCTCGTGACAAAATTTTATGGGTGTTCACTTGAAATAAAACACTGAAAATACATGGTGTAAATCAGTACAATTTAATTAAAAAATTACTTATAAAGGAAATGCATACGTCTTTCTTTTTGGTGTGCAATAATATCTATAACTTGACACAATCTATTAACCTTCGTAAAATATGTCTGTTTTCATCGACACGGTCATTGAACTCGCGTTGACTTTCGGTTCGCGGAATCTAATGCTTTACGAATGTCTTGTCGTTCGATAGACGCCAATTATTGCAGTTCATTCAACAAATGGTACCTACCGAGATTGTGAATGTTTTTTCATCTTGATTGAAAGATGAGCTAAGTCGTCAACGCCCGTTTCACACCAAGCACTCTCACCTCCACCGGCCGCGCCCGCTTCAAATAAAAGACACGGAAAACAAAATATTTTGTTGCTTTCATGTTCATCACAACCACACAACCACGGTGTTTTCACATATTGTTCGGATTTAAACACACGCGTATATGTTTTCGTTTTTGTCGTACATTTTTGCGTAAGGTCAAGTTCAAGCCGTGGCGGTCCCTTAGCTTTCAATTCAAGCCGAATTTGTAACGTTTTAACACACTTTTTAATGAACGCCACATTATAATTGTCCATTTTAACACTCACAAGTAATACTGATAACTACAGGCTATTTCAACAGTCAACACGTATCTTATGATTTTAATTAGAAAATTCCCGAATATACATTCGCGCGCGTGCAGTCAAGTTGACTAGAGTGTTTGTTTATATAGGCAACGTCGCGCGAAATCGCTGTCTTGTGTACGAGCGCGCGGTAAAAACGAACCGGCAACGTTTGCGGGAGCGGCGCTCCGAATTTTGCTATTTTTTCATAGAAAATCTTCTGTTTCACGCGCAGGACTCTGACAAAACTATCTCTTTCACTCCTATTGGATTTCGTATTAGAAAATGTACTAAATATTTTTTCATTGGAGCGCAATCGTGAGCGCTCCGCTACGCGCGTTTTATAATACAGTATTATACCTACAGGTGTATGGAATGATGGAATGATGGATATATTCATTGGTATTGCCAGTAGTTTTTTTTATGATTACGATTGATTTTAAATAGTAATAATTAATATTAATAATGAAATTAAGGAGTATGATTTTATTATAATTATTTATGGGAGTTCACTGCACCAGCGCTCCTTAGGGCGAGCCGCCTCTGGGCGGTGATATTTGTAAATACACAATTCAATTGAAATTAAGAGCTGATGTACTTTAAATAGTGAATTATAATACACATTACAGATTTTATTTATATAAAAATAAATTAGTAAGGAGACGTCCATAAATTACGTGATGCGTTTTTTTTTTAATTTGCCTTAAAAAAACTCCCAACCCTAAAATATGGATTTGATATTTTATGGTAAAAAGAAAAAAATGCTTCGTGCTTTGTTGCGTGCGTGTTAACGACTAGTTAACACTCTGTCTAGTAATCAAACTTGCTGAGAGTAATAAGTGTCCAAAAAATTTTACAATAGAATACTTAAATTGCAACGGTAAAATTTAAATGCTTAAGCATGTACATTGTACAATCTGTATTACACGAACCAAAATAGTTTGATTTTTTTTTATCAGAAATAATTGCGAGATATTTGCCGAGACCACCCACTCCTCAACGTAACATTAGATGAGATTTGACTCGACTCCCCTCCCCCCTTAAACATCTCACATAATTTATGGATGCCCCCTAACATAGACTCTTGTTAAAATTGTTAATGCTATGATTTTTTTTCAGTTCTTAACTTCATATTAAGGTAATCTGTTTTTTCATCGGAGAATTAAACCAGAAATTGATTGGTTAGTCACATAAAAGAATAACGATCAAATTATATTAGTGAAAAATATGATTGAAATTATGTTTAAATTGCTCAGTGGCGAAGTTTTATGTGAGCTGTATACTACCACTACTTGTTGCACTTACATTTTGAAATCAACTATCTGGTTGAAGGTTGGTAGAAATATTCTAAAGACTTACTTTGAAAAAAAATAAGTCTCGTAAAATTTAATATTCATATTTTGCTGTTTTTATTCCGTTATAAATAATAATAATTCTTTAAATTGTTGAATTACGTCCACCATTTTATTCAACATTGATACGTCGACTACGCAGGCGCGCATTGTTTCATCGATCGTAGGCGCCATTTTGAAATATGGTTCGTAATTTTCTGAATGCGGCCATATTGTATTGTTCTTGAACGTTCTGCGCAGTCGCCATTTTGAATTTGAGTAAGTTCTACATAAATTATTTACACGCGTATTGTAGAAATTTAAATTAAATATATAAGTTAATTATTCGTATTAATGAAAAATAAACATTTTTTTTAATGAAATTATATTAAATTCGCAAAGTTTAATACAGCGTAGATCATACCTACGAGTTAATGTCACAGTCGCCATTTTATATACAATTTATATAGTGAGTGCGCAGCCACGATGGAGGCAGTTAGCCGCCATCTTAGATAAGCTCTTTACCATTTACAACAAGAACCGATTTGGTCCAAATCTGCCCCTGCTGCACTTGGTGGAAAAAAATATATTGAAAGAATTTACATGTGGGAAGGTGGCAGGTATCCCCCTCCCCCCCCCCCACGAAAGAACGGCATCAAACAGTATCATGTGAATGCTACTGTTTTTTGTACTTTCAGTGGGGTCTTTCTCTTCCCAATCCTATCCTATATTCCCACATCAATCCTAAGCTTTTAAATACGGCAATCATACTTATTATCAGGCGACCCACTAACTCATTTGCCGACGAATCTTCCATTTTAAATGAAACTAACCGACAAAATTTTGTTAAAGCCTATTTGGAAAAGAACAATCTCGCAAAATCTAAAAGCGATATGCTACTATAGACTTATTCATGTAATTATATCCGCCATTTTCTACAACGTATCTTACGTGTACTACGCAAGCGCGCATTGTTTCATCGATCGCGGACGCCATTTTGAAATACCATGTCCGCCATTTTGAAACGTAGAAAATTGGTCGCAATTTCAATTTTTTGTGCATATTTTTGAAAAGCTCACTGTTAATATTTCAGCAACTAGGTCATAAAAGTATTTAATCAGGCCTAAGTATTGCGTATAATATAATGAATATTAAAATGCATCGTACGATTGATGATTGGTGAATTAGTACAACTGAAAATATTATTATGTTTGATAATGCAACTTTTCAGGTAATTAACATAGCTGAAACCGCTTGATATAATATGAGACGGGACAATTAAATCGACTTACCTATTCCCTCTGCAAGTGAAAACCGAAACCGCGACGTAAAACAAAAAAATCAAGAACACTTGCACTAAAATCACAAAGGAGACTGAGGAAGATTTAGGAATTTGAATTAAATCAAACAAATAAAATAAAAAGGCGGAACTGAAATAAAATAAATAACGGGTCCTTTCCCGACCAAGTCTAGACTGCAACTAAATTCGATGCCCTAATGGGTATAGCGGCTCATATAGGATACCTAGAAAATCGATGTGCATTTGGGTGCATGCGCGGTGCTGCACTGTGGCGTCCTTTTATTCCCGCCAATATTTAAAATGGACGACCTTTGACATTTGTGTAATGGCAATAATTTATTTTATAGTTTTTTGTGTTTTATTTTACGCGGATATTATAAATTTAGATATTAGAGGATTTTTAATATCGGGAATCAGGGTAAAGGTACAATGGAATGAACAAATTGTGTTATGAATCCGTAAAATATAGTTAGTTTAGTTTTTATTTAACTTTTATATCTCGTGAATCCGTAAAATATATTTAACTAGCAGTCCGCCCCGGCTTCGCCCGTGGTACATATTTACGTTTTTTCTACATAAGAACCATCCTCGTACTTCAAGGAATATAATAAAAAAAAGAATTAACGAAATCGGTTCAGCCGTTCTCAAGTTATGCGCTTACCAACACATTTTGGGATTCATTTTTATATTATAGAATTTCTATAACAGTACGTACCTTACGTCTAACTTCTAAGCCTCATACATCGTTGTCTAAAGCGATCACTTCTTTCTTAGGTCGAAATAAGAACATATTATGTATCCGACTTTGTTTTAAGATAATGGCCGGTGGTAAAAAAATGTGATTATTTTACATTTTTTTACCACCGGCCATTGCCATGCAACTAGACATGATGTTCTTCATTGCTCATCAAAAAGATGCACCCAAAGACCCTTATTCAGCATGAGTACATAGGAAGAAGTGCGTAGATTTAAAGATTTAAGCATACAAAGTGACATAGGGACATATGAACAGCGAAATCGACTTTGTTTTATACTATGTAGTGATAGTGATTTATTATAATAATAAAAGAGCTTTATTTATATTTAACTAGCTTTCCGCCCGCGGCTTCGCCCGCTTTGTCTAAAACATAATAAATTATATACTAAAACCTTCCTCTTGAATCACTCTATCTATTACAAAAAACCGCATCAAAATCCGTTGCGAAGTTTTAAAAATTACATATTTGTTTTATACTTTGTAGTGATTCTTTGCTCCGAAATGTTTAGTACCCACCTGCATGATGATTTTAAGTGTAGCAGTTAATTTTAGTTTTTTCATTCACTCAAATCTATTTTTCTAAAGCATCAGACAAATGAAGTAACATTCGCACAGGCTGTACATGTTCATTTCATTAATTCGCTAACATTTTACACATAATACAGCAAATAATAAATTCATATTTGATCTCAGAACTATTTGTGAATATCTGTTATGTTTGTGATAAATTAAAGAGTAAAAAAAACAATTTGAGATATTTAATTTAAATAAACTAAAATGCACTTTGCGTTGTGCGTATTCAAAATTTGTAGTTCGCAGCTGCAGCAACAATATAGTATTATTTCTAATGCTTTTTAAAATTATTCACACAAGTTTAAAATATACAGTCTAGCATACTACTACCACAGAAAATGTATTTTTAGCTGCATAAAATCACATTTTTCCACCAAGAGACTCTTTCATAAGAATATAATATAACATTGGGTTAAATTAGTTCCCCCAACATAATTCTTTACAAACCATTTGCCTTGCCAAATTTTGTATTTCCACATACATAATTCGCAAACAATCAAATCGCTATAGCAACACAAGTATACACTTCAACAAGCATACTTACATGGTATGGGCGTCACGTATTTCTCTGGGTCAGTAGCGATCAACCGCCTCCTCAATTCATTCCGACCAACCCCGGGCGCACCAACTAGTACTATTGGTCTCACGAAACCTGGTCTTGGATACAATCTGGCCACTTCTTCGTACGTTGGTATCATTTCACGGTCGAAATCATCGTTTTCTTTAATATCGTAGATGATTTTCTTCACTTTTGGCGTAGATTTGCAAGGCAATAAGGCAGTGGCGTTTGCTGTGGGCGAACACGGCGTTTTTGGACTGCAGTCTGAGTTCGCATTGGTCGGTGAACAGAGGGCTGGCTTGCCTGGAATTGAGTTATTAGGCTAGTATTATAAGGCCATTAAGTTATACTGGTTTATAGAGACATACATTTGCTTGTCATTGATAAAAAATACAGTAAAAATAACAAAAAGTATAAAACAAAAACGCAAAATGACGTCAAAATGGTCTCCACATCAGAATTTGTAGCATAGGAGAAATGAATTTAAATATAATATGATAGTCATGAAATATTGTGACTCACTGTATTTTACAAAAAATACCTACATCTCTTGTCATAACTACACAATCAAAGCATTCTAGAATCGTTATTACATCAACCTTATATTCAGAAATTTAGCCTATACTTGTATCTTTTAAATAATATGGTATAAATAACATACCGTCCAAAGTCTGTGGATCACTTTGTCTCTCATGAATAATCCTTCCTTCTTGTAAAGCCCGTGAAGGTATCAAACCGGCTCTCATAACCCTATCTCCTTCTCGTCGGGCTTGCCACCTGGGAACAATATAATAATATAAGTACTTAATAATGAAAGAAACTCTTTCAAAATATGTATATATAAAAATTTGAAGCATATTGGCAATAAATTCAATTTTTAGATTTTAAAGTAAATGCCTTGGTGCACTATTTTCTATGCGTAATCAAAGTCCATTATAGAATTGTAACTTAAAAAATAAGCTTAATGTAGGAATGTGAAAACAATTGATACAAACGATTTTCTTATAAATTGTCTAACTAACACTAATTATAATTAGTGCCCAATATAATTTAATTAATTGTTTAATTAATGTCAAATTTACCCATTATCCGAACTATCTAAGTTTGACACCAATCAATAATGAATATCTTGACTGATCATGTCAATGTCAAACTTTGTTGTTTTCTTGTACTCAGTGAAAATATTGTGTAATTTTTCAGTTTTGTGATAATTTTTGTTAAATGAATGATTATAAGCCAGTTTTAATGGAATTAGGGATCAGGCAAGTTTAACAAATGCATTATTTAGTTTGTATTTAAAAAATTCGGCCAAAGATGATTATAATTGCATAAGTTCGTTTATATACTTCAGGGAATATTTGAAAAATAAATAGTTTGTACTAATTTATATCCAATTTGACTTCATTTTTATGGCATTTGTATCATTTCAATTAATTTCATACAATGTTTGCTTTTAAATGAGTTTTGCAAGAAAATTTCTGAATTACTCGATAAAAGATATATTTTCTTCAATTTTTTGTATTTATTCTGAATTTATTTCTTGTTCATAAATCTTAAACAAAGTTTATATTAGATAATTTTCATTTATATAAGAGGTCGAGTAGAGGTTGGGGAATAACACCGAGATGTAGTCGAACCAATCTCTACCTGTAGCGAAGGCATGGAAAAGCTTGTTTTCTTTGAGCGATATAACCAATATGATACAAATGATATTTAAAGCAGCATATAATTGGGGATTTTATATACAACTCTAAGTATAAACATAACTCATTTGTTTCTGCATCCTTTGACCTTCTGAAGGATTTTTTTTTGTTTTTGATTTTTTCATTATAATATAGATAATGTATTGGATCACAGCAACAAATTGTCATTTTGTTCAACAATAATAATCTTAAATGGTTTTATGATACATAGAAGATAGAAAAATGTAGAGTATTATTATGAGGATGAGTAGAAAAAAAATATAAAAAGAATTTCTGGTTTTTGCTATTGATGTATGCAATTATTTATTGGCTACTTTATCTATATTGTTATCTATCTAAGATAAAATATACCAAGTGTGTGTGTGCGTTACATTTACAGTTATATATATATATATATATATATTTTTTTTAATTTTAACACATTTGCAATGTATTTTTTTTAGATTTTTAGAAGGTAGTATAAAGGAGGCGTCCATTAATGACATGGGTTGTTTCAGTGTGTCAGGAAGGGCTCGCGCTACACTTCACGATACTTGAGTTACGGAAGAGAAAGGGGATCAGCAAATAACACGTAATTTTCTTTACATCAAATATGCTTTGTTTACAGGCATTTTCAATTTAAATACTTTTTTTTTGCTAATTGTGCTTTCTTTTTTTTAATACTCTCTCACTTGTTCACAATAATAGTTTTTATGTAAGAAATTAGTTTGGGAGCGTGTCGAGCCAAACCTCAAGAACATTTTTGTAAAAAAAGGAACAGGGTTCTGGTCAGTAAATCAACAAGAACTGCTCAAGTATGGACGTCCCCTTACTTATTATTTGCTTTTGCAGTAGACACATCTAGCGGCGAATATGGAAACTACTATACTCTTTCATATGGTATGGTACTTTGCATATTCAGAGATGCAGCAACTGAAGAAATAAAGCTTTTTTTTTCTCTGATACTTAATAATAAATATAAATTATAATAAAATTATATTTATTTAGTGAAATCAAATGCGCTCTAATAGAAGTCTAGTTTAATAAATAAATGTATCGAGATGTGAGCTTATTGCTGAAATTTTTTAAATGTGTACCTATTATTCGATTTTGCAATATTGGCCGATTAAGAAGAGCTGGAACGTAAACACATTTACACATTGCACATGTGTAGTGTCTATGAAGACGCGCGCGGCGTGACGTCATACTGCATACGCATCATGAAAAGTCTGCCAGTCTCTCTCGCGCGCAGACTCGCTTATGAGAGTGAAGGGGACAATTATTGTTTTTATTTTGCAATTGTTTATAAATACAGGGTGATGTAATTTAAAAAAAGACGTTAGGTATACTACTAACTATATTCGACGAGATAACTATTCTCGGCACGCGGATTAGAATATTTTTTTACTTTACCTAGGTTTAATTATGTAATAATTTTAATATGTTTTGTAAACAAAATCTAAACGCCGTTAGTTTAAATTTTCATACATAGCTGAACAATACAGATTTTATTGTAATGTAACCTTATCTCAATACGTGCTAGGGTTTCGATTGTATTATATTGGGAGTGAGCGCATGTGTTATTTGTATTGTTTATATCGTTATTTTGAATATGACAGTAAATTTAATTATTATTTGATAATTGAATGATTATGAATACTATTTTACAATTGATATGATAATAAATAATTAAGTTCATCGATTGAGTTACATTTAAATTGTAATTTTACATATAAATTTTGAGAACTTTAATATTATCTACAACGCACCCATTTTACAATTCAAGTCTACACTTAAACTAGAATCGAATTGATTTTTGAACATACTGAATAGTAAAATTGCATAAGTGTGAGTACTGTGAAGATGCCAGCTTTCCTTAATCGACCAGTACCATAATAGGTTATCTTTCACAATTTCATAAAATAGAATGAAATGTACATGATTTAAATGTCTTTATTTTGAATAACTCTTTCATATAGTTAATTAAATACAAGACGCTTCTATGAGAGATATTATTACTCCGTTATGAGTTTGCAAGTTCTTAATGTGGGAAGCAACCTAATTTTCTAGCTTTATAAACTAAACTAAGCGTCAAACGGTAGTTAGGTCAGAGCTTTGTGACCCTACATTGCAGAAAGCACTAACTAACGTGTGCGTGGGCGGAAAGAATTTGCACTTTTTATAATTTTCTTCATTTATGACTCGGTGAAATAGAATTCTGTATTTTCATATTTCAATGGTATTCGCTGTTTTACCCGAGTTTTATGTTAGATTGAAGTAACTTTTTGTGATGTATTTTAGAGGCTTTGAAGGATGAATTATCGAATCTAAATTTTTCGTATTATTGTGTTAAAACATATTTTTGGAAGAGGTTAGAGGTTAGAGGAATACTAATGAGTGATAATATTGATTGTAAATAAATCGACATATAACTGAAACGATTTATATTCAGTAAACATGAATGTGAGGTTATTTAAACATACATAGGTGTCTATTGCTCTTTCATGCCCTACTGACCTATATCACTGAAATTTCACATACCGATAGATTTAGTGGTAACAATACATAAAACATAAATCCATAAAGTGCATATTTTACAAATATGATACTAGCAAAATAGATTGAACTTGTATATGGAAATAAAAGAAAATACAATTTGGGGGAGAAGGGATTGTACGTAAGATTTTTTTATTTTTTATAAAAATAATAACTCACCAATACGCATCATCCTGTGATACAATATGCAATATATCTCCCTTCTTAAAATTAAGGCCAGCCTCTTTGCAAGGAATATATGGATCTTCATCAGAGTTATAGTTGAATAAAGCTCGAACTCTCACTTTCGACTCACGACTTCCTCCCTTGCCGAATGATGGCACCAATTTGAACGTTATTGTCCCTTCCGAACTTTGCTGAAAATAAAAACCAGATCATTTTAAACGGTGTCTGATGATAGCCTAACTGTTTAGGACTTTTTGGTTGACTCTGAATTGGGACTTTAGTTTTTGTTTTGTGTATTTATTGGTAGTATAAACCGAATAATTTAAAAAAGTGGCTATAATTTGAAGAAGAACTTAACTGGTCTATTGATAGCGATTAGCGATAGAAAAAAAGATAAAAGTTGAATTTTTTAATTAAGTAATAATAAATTTAAAAAATGGTAGTACCATTTAATATTGTCATTTAGCGTTATTTTAACTTTTTATTTACGTGAATAGATAAATATAATTCAAACTATACATGTTCTAGTGGAATAGACCACTTGGCCTTAAATAAAATCGATCCATAAACTACGAGGATCGCACAATGCATGTAGTTATAACATGTGCCCCAATATCCTTCGTTAGGTAACAAGGCGGTACAATTTCATGAATATATAATATGTTTGTGTTTGACATAACGAGGGCAATCTATTGTAGGGTATAATTTCAATTTATTGTTCTATTCTTTGGGGTGTAATAACGGTTCAATGGTTTTTTAGAAAGATAGTGAATGCTATATTGTTATACTTATTACAAATTTGACAAATGGGTCGAATTTAAATAGTTTATTTGATAAAATTTAGTTTAGTTCACAAAAAGATTTTTAAGATATAGTTTTTTTTTTTAGCGTCATAAAGTACCTATGCGGTTAGTGGAATAAATTTACATTTGGAAATGATAATATTACTTGAGTAAAATGAGTGAAGTTACTTCGGTGTGATTTATGCATGCGCAAAAATTGTCTGAAGCATCATAAATGTTACTTTGCTTTTCCTAGTGGGGTTAACTGTTTTTTAATCATAGTTTGTAGTTGTACTGCCAAATCTACCATAGATTTCTCAATGCTATTTTTAGACAGTAATAATGTAGTTTTTTTTTTTCAGAAAACAAGAAACACATCTATAAAATGGAATGTCGTGAGTAGTAAAAAATAATTGATATAAGTACATGTAAAAGTAGAACGGGAAGACGTTTATAGTATAAAAGTGGGTAGTGTGAGATTTTTTTTTTCAATTTTTTTTTTTTAATTTTTCCAGCGAGTCAGCAAAATCATTACCCGCATAAGGGCACTCAACGTACCAGTATGTCGAGCACATCCGCCGGCGTTTTGTTCTCCACACTTATGCCGTTCACTTCGATGACCTCGTCGCCCGCGTGTATGAGGCCGGATCGATCCGCCGCCCCGCCGTGCATCACGCGAGCGATCACTATTTTACCTGTCTCCTCGTCCGTTTTTATTGTCGCACCCTGGAATTGACGGGCGATGTTTATGCACACTGCACAAAGCCTTTGTAATCAATGTTCATTGCTTCGAATAGGTGTAGGGATAAAGCGGGACACGTCTATGGTGCCGGTGACATCGATGGGATTTTATTGGGCTACTACTAAACGAATTATTCGAATATCAGCGACGGCCAAATATTATATTACGTTCGCAGCTCAATTTTATCCATTTCTAGATACTATCATTTCACAATTATTGACTATTACCTAGAGTTGCTTCTCGATTGCTAGGTAATAGCTGTATTACGTGGTAATATGGCAAATTGCTATGATCATTTCACCCCATTTAAAGTTGGCAGATAATGTCATAGTTCATTCTGCCCCTTAAAGTCATTATGTATTCCGTTCCATTCAATTTGCTTCACGTACGTATGACGCAATGCTGAATACGAACCGTAATTAAGAAATTATTCAGTAACCTGGTTTTGTGAATTATATAGAGCACAGAATCAAATATATTGATTTAACGTACGAAAAGGGATAAATGCGTTGGCGAGATGAACAAATATTTGGCCCATCGCAAAAAATATTTTTTGACATTTATGAATTGGATCGACACCGCAAGCAGGCCGCGGGCCGCGATTTTACTTGCCCTCTAGTACACCAACTATCATTACATTGAATTCACAAAAATAATATGATTAAATAATAACATTTATACAATCCCAAACTTAAACAATAAGCAATCTGTATTGTGTTAAAAATAATGAATATGTGACATAATAAAATAAAACTGTCATACTAGGGGATGCAAAGAAAACACAATACAAATTGTGCCAACATCTAGAATTAGCAGCTAATAATAAATAGTGACCAGGATGATAAAATGGATATGCTAAACAATAAAAGATAATACGGGGGATGGTACGACTGATGATAACCAACAATGATGAGTGTAGGAACAGATAATGATACTACTTACCACAATTGGCTCGGCACTCTGAGCTCCACCCTTTTGATAAAAGATTAACATTGAATATACCCAATACCAAAACACACTTATTCTTTCATAAGGAATCATGAAGATTCCATATGCCAGCCCAGTAGATAAATATATATACAGAATCTTTAGTACAAAAAGTAAATGATTACAGTTATAGTAGACATTAACACAAAGGCATTGCTGTCTTTATAGATTGTTGAAATAATTTAAGAAATGTATTAAAATATATTCTAAAATTAGTTGTCTTAAAAGAAAAAACATATTGTTTTGAAAACGTGACAGTGAAATAGAATTGCCCGCTTTAAATGCCCTCCAAATAAATATTACTATATAAATAATATAATAAACATAAATAATTAAATGTTTACCCATATATAATATAGCTGCTATTTCTAAATGATAACACTTATATTTTAGCTCAAACCCCCTAGCATAAAATATTTATCCACATGATAATAAACCTCTTTCACTTATGGTTATTGTTTTAGATGTATTATATAGTTGAAGTAGTTACATACCAAAGGCTCATCACTTTTGACTAGTTGAACTATCTTCACCGTCTCCTCATCTTCATCAGCATCGACTGGGATGTCAGGCAAATGTGGATAGTAATCTTTTTGGGCCACCGCATCATGAGTACACAGTATGGCCTGACAAATATAATAAAATCAGCCCAAAATCTTTTAACATTTTAAGATAACACCAAGTATATACCATACCTGAAAGTGAGGTTTCTGAAGCAGACTCAGAAGCTCTTGGAACTCCTTAGAGACTGTTTTAAGCTCACCAAACATTTCCAACACTTCTAGTGTCACTTGCATAGCATTAGATAACAAAGGATAAAATTTGTCATCCCTTCCTTTCGCTACTATTTTATTATGAACTTGGACTAGAGCGTGCAACTGTTTTGACTGCAGTAATTCACTTAAAAATGCGACATCTTCGCCATCTGACTGGACTTCTTTTAACGACGTTAATAACCTAGTTAATGCTTAAAAAAATAATTACATATAGTGGCTAATAAGCATTAAAAATATATAATATATTAAGTAACGAATGGAATACGTACAAGGATCCCAATTCTCAGTTGGATTGGACATCATCATTTTGACTGGAACTTGTTAAATTCTTGATAGCATAATAATAGGAAACACTTATTTGGTATTTAAAACACTTCTTACGTTTTTCCCTAATTCAGAAATATAACATGGCTATACAAAAACACATACCTACCTAGGAATGACAACTTGAATAAAATATAGAACACATTTTGGTAGAGTACGATGATAACTTTTAAGTTAAAGTATTTTCAGACAATGAAGGGTAAAATAGGAAGAAATAGTTTTTTTAAAATGTAGTCATGAATAAACTGGAAGTTAGAAATAAATTTATAGTGGTGGTTGAGGAGCAGGAAGAAATTTGTCCCATAGATTTTGACAGAACTAAAAGTAGAGAACATCAATGAATGAGCATTGAGCAATATTTATAGTTATACTTATACCTACCTAACTATAGAATAAAAACTGCAGGCTTTTACTAAAAGGCATTAGGCAATAGAAGGTAAGCTCCATTGGACTGGATATTACGTACCTACTGGATTGTATTCAGAATTGTGCAGGAAACAATAATTTATGCACTCAAAATCTTTCTTTAAAAGTTAAAGTATTTTTATTATGTATAATTCTAAAACAAACGAAAAAATGTTGTATTTATTTTTTGTATGGCTCGCTTACCTTCTTTTACTAAAATAAACATTCACTATAAGACTGCTCTATGCACTGTCGCAATAATAATATCAACGTGAATGGCACAGAGCAAGTAAAAGGTATAATCTCAAATAATAATATGGTGAATGGTTCTTTTTAATGATTTACTTTAGCGCCATCTAGTGAATCGTAGCAATGATTACACAAGTGAAATTTACTACCTGTCGTCCACAGCTGTCGTCTAGCTGTCGTCCTATCCACCATGTAAAATTTGCCTGACAATTTTTTATAGGAACATTCTTTTAACGCTTTTCAAAAAATAATAATATAAATAATATATTATATATATTCGAATTTTCATCAAATTATAGATGCTTAAAATGCAGTTTTCAGGCTCTATATTATATAAACGTCATGCGTGCGCAATATATTCAATAAAAACTTGTAAAGCGCATGTCCAAGAAATAATAAGGTAGTTTTCAAGCTTTGAAATAAGTTTGTGCGACATGAAAAATAATTTTTAAATTATATCAAGTGACAAACATATTGCTTACTTTTTAAGGTGAGAAATAAATAATGATACAACCCTTGTTAATTGTAAACGTGTTACCTAACGAAATCTAAAATTATAAATGAAATCATACACAAACCGGCTCTTTAGCATTTGTTCAATGGCGCTAGTGAATCGATCGGTATTAAGTGTTCCTACAGTGGCTATCCGCACAGTGGAAACTGTTAGGTATTCGAACTTAGTAAATAAGAATTATTGTGCTCAAATGCTTACTATTATTAATCAATTTTAATTCTTTATATTTGTTTCCGTTCTTATTCACTTAAGACTCTTACTAAAAATTAATATGAAGACAGAAACATTATAATGACCAGCGTTGCCAATTTATTACTGATTTTTTATAGGTATTGTAGGTGAATAGTGTTTTTTTTTTGTATATTATAAATAGGACTGCACGATGCGAGGAACCCGTTTTCTCGAAACTAACGTAATCATTATAGTTCTACCCCGCGCTTAGTGTATCATGAATCAACTTAGTCTGATAAACTTGTAACTAATGTTTATTCGATCCTACGTTCAATTATATATTGTGAAGAGTGCTTATAAATGTTGAGTGATATAATGGATAAAAGGTTGCTAAAAGGCCGAGTTAAAAAGGAACCTGATAATTTTAGGGTAAGTTAATAACAAAAATTATTTAATACATAATTAGCGCGATAACTCGAGAGAACGTCCATAGAAACTTGAAATCAACGAAACAAACTAGACATAAAAAATTATAATTTACGCAACTACAGCTACAGATTTAACTAAATACCTAGATATATGTACAGGAAGTTATTATCAATTTATAACATTTTTTGGATGGATGGATGGACATGGAACGCGCTACCATAAAAGGTCCTATTCACTCTACGCTTGAAGACCTCCATATTGTCCAGTCCCTCGCGGTTTGGATAAATACGCGGAATCGAACCGCTTAGTCCGGTTACATGGAATGTCCACCATATGGCGATACCTAGAATCTGTGCGCCATGACGATCGATTTTTTTTCGAGGTTTTGCGCTGGCGGGATCTAGACGTTATTCGCTTTCTCTACGGTGGTGTGAGCCAGCGTCCTATCTGGTTTCAGCATGGAAGTGAGGGGCGGCAGAAATTCGATTCAACCGACTTTGCCAGGGACCAAAACGCTTTACTACTGGAGGGGCAAGAAGCCAGTTTGTTCCCTATACTGAGCTTTGCCAGACATGGCTACGTCCGAGAATGGAATAAAGTACTCCATTCCCTGTCGCAACACATCAGTCACAGCATCCGCGCAGGTCGAGGGGTCTTCAGAAGAAAAGCAGACAGGCCGCCAAGGATAAGACGCAAAAAAGGAACGCATCTCATCCCAATCTGCTGACTTGTATTGCCACACGCGCCGAAAGCCCCTAGGACTGGGATCGGGCGGCGAGTAGACAGATACAGATTTCACCAGACAGTGATCGGAGCTGCCAAGTGGCGAGGAAATTGCTACCGAGTAACTGTCTGGATCTGTTGTCAGCAGAAGGTCCAAGCAATTGGCTGTATGGCTCTCAACATCTGGAACCCGCGTCGCTCCTTGGACCAGCTGAGTGAGATTCAATGCTATAGCGATATAGATATTAACCCATTGAGCCCCAAGCGGCCCGATCGGTCCAAGACACAACAGATTTTCTATTGTGTCTGTGATTCCGGGGCCTGAGTTAACAAAATAATTACATCGCAATATTTGCCTGTAAATTATTGGTTCTAGTATGTTGATACATTTTTTTAATTTTATTAAGTACACGTGGACCTAACAAACGGCTCTCACTCTAATTCACTCAAAATAATTTCCTAAATATATTATTGTTTCTATTTTACCCTAAGCCCAGGTACGCAGTTTTCAAAATCCGAGTTGGCAACACTGACCGCTTTTGAAGAGAACTTTTTATGATACCATAAAATATAGATTTAAACGAGACGTTATACATCCTTCCTCTATGAACGAGACTGACGAGCAACTGACGAGTGACGACTGTTGTGTCATGTGTTGTGTGTACTGTGTTGTGTGTTCGAGTGGTTTTCGATAATAAGAATCCGAGGCTCGAAGCAAACTTCCTATGTTTTAAATAAAACTAAGCCTGGATATAGTTTGGGTATGATGCATTTATTATTATCTTTAAAAACATTAAATATGTGTGATAAAATGCGATCGTAGGTAATTAATATCGAAAAGTGAAACAAATTACGGTTAATGTAAACAAATGACGGCCGACAATTTTCGCAAAACCTATGGAAATCTTACATTCATGGAGTTTTCAAATTAAAGCTTTTTTTACGTTAATATTTGTGATTTAAGGCGGCCAAGGAGGAGATTTTAAATGTTATATGTGTACATTATTAATTGCAAGGATCTTATGGTGTCTGCAGTATGTCCGAAAATCTAAATGCGCTTCGAGTGTTATGACATGATGTTACTAGAATAATAATAGAAATCCTGATTGAGCATGATGTCATATATTATAAATGTTCATGGGTTGTAACATGATACGAATTTAGATGGACCTTTTACTGACTATTATATTATGTGGTGTGAAATTATGATCAAAACACTTACTTTAGGGAGATGAAAATAAAAAAGCATAGGTAAATAGAACAAACTTCATGTAAAAGAAGATATATTATTATGTAGAAAAATTATTTCTATAGGTATTTCTAATCTAAATAAATGGTCTTTTTTGCAAAAGGTGAGAAATTACTTCTTATGATAATTCCAAAATTCCAATAAGATTTTATAACTTAGTCTTAAATTATATTATTTAAAATGGTTAAAAGAGAATATTATAATAAATTTTAATGTTTGAAGCTCAATTCATTGAATGTTTGATTTCAAATATTATTACAATTAATAAAATAGGTACATGTTTATTATCAGTGATCCGTAAACTGTCTTTCAATAAATGCTCTCCTTGTTCACCTTTTCTTTTCAATGCTAATGTTTCTATTTTTAACAAAAACATGTGTTAATCTTAGAGATTATTTATGACCAAACCAAACCAAATATTTTTCCTGAGTTTTATTACAAAAATAATATTTAAAAAATTGAGTAAAAATATGATGCAAGTTAATTATTTATGAACCATCCAAATTGAATTCATTTAAAAGATAAAAGTAACTAAGAATAATGGAATTGTAAAATGTATGATGAAAATTATAAAATATTAAACCTTTTAAAATTATTAATGACATATTTTCAACATGATTTAATCATTATGTATGTATAGTATTTAACCTTTTCTGTTGAAAAATGATGATGAGCTAATTAATAATGTATTGTGTCCTTAAATATGTGTTATACCCTAGTTTTCAGTGGCAATAAAAATAAATACTATGTTATAAAGAAATAAAGAATAATTATTTAGTAATAGTCCAACCAATATTTAGCCATAAATTAACATAGTTATTTTAATCAGATTAAAGAATGTAATGCTTAAAAATATATAGTTACATAGAAATATTAGTAATTCGATGAAATTTATTTTTTACGCTCCTTTTTAACAAATACAAAAAGTGACACGTAAACTCATTTGTAAATTAAATTTTTTCATTTGTTTAAACCAATTTAAATGGAAAAAAAAGTTAATTACCTTGTGTTCTGTGACATAAAAACAAATATACTTAATATAATTATATAGTGGAACATATATGTTTTTTTAAATCTTTTTTTTTGCTGCGATCTGTCTCCATCATGCTAATGTTATATGTAGTGTGCAAATTGTTGATAGGTGTAAGAAATGCTTAATGCCGGTCACGAGGTTTAAGCCGGTGCCGGCTAATGAGTCTTCAGCATCGGATGAAGAGTCTAAGTTGGAGCTCTACCTGCAGCAACAATTAGAAGAGGATGTCGCCAGGTACAGATCATTGCCACAAGAGTTTGTTCATACCTACAGTTCATATACTAAGTACAGTACTCCCAAACTTATAGTGCGCATAGAAAAATTCGTCACTGTTTGGCAACTGTCATATAACCCAAGCCTCTGAAGACGATATGTATACAGAGTTGTTAAATGTATTTTCTTCATGCATAGTTTATTAGAATTATGAGTTTTATTGTGATTTTATAGTAAAAGAGATAAGTAACGAAATTTGTTTCGATAATTCAATGGAAGTTAATAGCGAGGATAAGCCACACGATTGCGAATATATATTTGTTGTATTGATTTACTTGGAAAATTCTATACTTAGAACTATTAAAGTATCTTACTAAAGCTGGCGTAATGATGGATGTATGGAAGGTTAAAATAAGACAAAGTTTATATTTTACAAAAATATTTTCAAACACTGGTTTACATTTAAATAGTAGAAATCTAGTAATTAAAATCTCAGTCCAAAGGATTTACAGAATCAGGAATTATCTATATTTCTGATATCGTAGAATGATCAGAACTTTCATTATGCTCTTATTAATTTTCACTTTCCCCACTGCTATCTGCTACCTGTGTAAATAATCATTTTATCGGAAAATTCGACTTTGAAATAAAACTAAGAAGGGTATGTAACAGCAGCTCTATATAATTCCATACAGAGATAATACGTGCGGTCACCAACATTAAATAAAGACGACTGACGCATTTTTGAATTTTTTGACTGACAACCTACCGTCACCTACCGCCCGAATTGTTTTCGATTATGTATGACTCTGAATTGACTCCTATTTCTTTCGAACAAGGTGCAAGATGCAAGTGCATTGTTTAGGTTACGATTCAATGATTCGGGTATTTCTGGAAATACGATAATTAGCGAAGATCTACATGCGCATTATTAATTTTGGAGTACTGTATAATTATTATTATTATTCTGCCCTCTTCACAAAGTCCAGGTTTGGGCGAGTAGAGACAATTACGATAGTGTAGACCGCCGAAATATCCTGTGATCGGCCATTATTGTAGTTGTTTATTCATAATTGCCGTAATAAACATCGACGTGAATTCTAGGGCCAACACTGCCCATTGTGAAGAGGGCCCATAATAGTTGGAACATTTCTTGCCAAACATATTAAATATATTTTAGTATCAAACTATTTTAAAATCAATCTACTAATCTCTAACAAATGCAATTTTATTTGGTGTTCACAGAATATTTGATGAATCAATTTATTCTGACCTTGAAGTGGTTTGTGGAAAGCTTAAGATACTAACACATACTTGTATACTAAAAGCACGAACAAATAAATTTTACCATAAGCTTGAAACAATCTTGCATGTCAATATAGAACGCCATACATTTGATGAAATTTATTCCTTCATAAGGTAAAATTCTTATACATTTCATGAAATTTCATCATAATATATTTTTTTCTTCATTTAGAGATTTTTTATTCTTCTTTATTTTTCAGTGATGCATACACCGAGTGTGACATTAAAACACAAGAAAGAGAAATAATAAAGTATTTAAAAGCCAACTTCTTGTTCTTAAATACAGATAAAGCTAAAACGGGGTACGCAAAAGAAGAAGAGGCTGATGTATTTTTAACACCTAAGTGCGTAAGTCCCTATGCAGAAGGTAAAATACTAAAACTTAATGGTACCAGTCCGAATACTGAACTCACAAGAGAGTATTATGCCCTAGTACCAATAGAAGGTAATTTATTGGAACAAGAATTAAGTGAACAAGACGCTCTTTCCAATGCATTTCACTCAATTATAAAAACCCAAAATAAAGATCCACTTTCTGAAAATCTTGTACAACACGTTAAACCTACTACACTTTCACTTATCTCTAGTCATTCATCCAAAACTGTAAAACATTCCATTAGTTGTGATATTATAAGTAATTGTCGAGTCGAAAGTAATAGTGTTGCGGATAATAAAGTAAGTAAAGAAAATAATATACCTAATAGGCAAAAAGCAAAACCTTTTCAACAAATTGAATCAAAAAATACCACCGATCGTGTAGTAAAAAAAACATTTAATAGTGATTGTAAAATAGACAGAGCATTCGACTCTGCTTGTTCCCCCGATAGCTTGATAACTGATGACCCAAGTTCATCTTCAGACTACTTGTCTGCTGCGTTTAACTGTTCCCCAGGTTTGGGTTCGATAGAATTTTTTCCTCAATTAAATGTTGGGGAAAATTTTACTAAAATGGACAACATCTTTACATCCTCTGATTCCGGTCTGGAGAACACTGGAATGTTGGAGAGTCTTAGCAGTCATAAAGATGTAACATTAACTGACTTTTCGTTGACGGAAAGCGCTTTGCATGAATCAGGCACCGATGATCAAAACCCCTCCATTGATTGTACATCTAATTCATATGCAGAGTCCGACCAATGTCTGCGATTCAGACAATTCGATACTAATGCAGATACATCTTTAAGGAGTTTAACTTCTGTGGCAAGGGAATCGGAGGGAAATGGTCATAATGATAAGCAAGTGAAACAAAAAGATGTAGATCATTCCAATACGTCCAAAGAAGAAAAACAACGACAAAACGAGGAGATTGTTATCCTCGAATCGTCATCTGTATCATCGGAGACGGGATCCTGGGAATCAATTTTTCCCCCGAAAGGGACGGAAAAAGAAATATGTGAAAAGTTTTTAAATAATGAACGACTACTCATGACTGAACATCAGTTGCGCACTAAACAAAAAAAATCGTTTAGTCCACCATCAGCTCAGATTGAAAAAGTAGAATGCAAACCAACACCATGTTTCATCGATGCTTCAAGTCTAGTAGATGAAGAGGAACAGATTAAGGTACAGGTCTTGAATGATATAAGTAGAACAAAAGGAGAATCTACAATGATGCCAAGCCAGCCATTACCTTGTTCCACAACCCATAAATTAGACATTAGCCCGGGCGATTGGTCTGAAAGTAATGACAACGATGACTCTTTAGAACAAGCTGATAACAAAGATCTTGATTCTATCCAAAAAGATTTGTCACCTACGATTTTTGAAATGACACCTATAACTGAGGATTCTTTATGTACGAATGCTTTCGAAAGTGCAGTAACAAACCGAGGCGTTGACAAGCCAGAAGAGTCGCAAAAGTGTAGTGATATAGGAACCGATAATGAAAGTTTGTCATATGCAAGCACAGTATATGTCGCCACAACACCGCACAATTCAATTTTATCAGTAAACACGTCATCAGTTAAACAATTTGATATAGAAGAAACTAGTAACGATAGTGTAACTCTTTGCGAGAAAACTCATGTAAATTTAAAGAAGTCCCGGTGTGACGAGTCATCTCCAATAGTTTCAGGAGGTTCTTCATTAGTAAGTCGCACACCTCAATTCGACAGTAACAACTGTAACTTAGAAGCTGCTAATGATTTAAAATCGCATGAAAATGTTATTACCTCGTCATGGGTGGTTGATATGTCATTTTCTTCCAAATCAGACACGGATAAGAACCTAAAAAATTATTACGCTAAAAAGCCCGGTGATAAAGTTTGCGAAGGCTTAAAAAGTGAAAGTAAAGATCGTCCAGATGGCAACAGTAAAAGCCGAGGATCTGTAGACTCCGATAGTAGTGAAAAATCGAGTCATAAATTTTACATCGACCTTTCAAGTTTACCTGATCCGTTGCCACCTAAAAATCCCATTGAAATTGACACTAACAATGAGAAAAAGAATATATTTTCTATGTATATTGACTTAGGTGATAAGGCGCCAGTGAAAGAAATGCCTGTTCGGCTTTCATCATCATTGAATGTGAAAAAACAAAACGAACCTAAGCCATCACTTCTACCATCGAAAACAAATAAACCGTCAAAAAATTCTAATACGAAAAATATTATATCGACTGCTAAGATAATTGAATGCGAGTCTGTTTTTGAAGAAATCGAGTCTCTGTGTAACGATCCTAATATAAGTATTACTGAAATAATAGGTATTCCAGATAAATCTAAATCGTCTAAAGTCACTGAGGTTGAGAAGGATATAGTGAAGGAAAAGAAACATTCTCGAAGTGTCAATGGTGAGAATAAGTTAAAGCAGAATTCTATACCAGTAATCCACGAGGAAATTACAAACAAATCTTCAGGCGACCTTTTTGTAAGATTGTCGGATTTAGATAAGCCTGTTCAAAAGTCAGAAATTTCTATGCACGAAATACGTACTGAAAAAGAAAACATCGATGTACGCATGACAAGATCAATCCCCGATCATAATTGGGGAGAGCAAAATTCATCTATGGCCTCCCGATCTATCGAAGTTTTAAGTTCATTCCACTCCGAAAATGCATTAAGTTTAAACAGATTGTTTCCGCATTTGAAAAATGAGTTTAGCAAAAGTATGCCTGGATCCTTATCTGCAAGGACGCGATCGCCTTTCAGGCCAAATACGATCATTAGCCCCGGGGAAGTGGAAGATCAAGCGTCTGATGTCTCAGAGCTGAGCAGCGTTCAGAGTAGCATGTGTCGATCGGTTGTAGGTGAGTATTATTCTTATTGTTATTTTATTATTACATTATTCACATGTTTCGATGATGACACTCGAATTATATTTCAGAAAATAGTACTACAGAGGAAACTAGCCAGACCTCGAGCCTTATTGGGAATTGCCAATCCCGACTTGGGCAGGATTTGTTACGGATGTTTTTAGAAGAAATAGCCCCAGATGTAATCGTCGAAGTGTCGGGAAAGAGGATTAAAGCTCACAAGTGCATCTTGTCTTCAAGGTAATGTGTGGAAATACACTTGCTAATGAAAACAAATGTCATTTACTATAATAACCTATGTACTTTATTTTAGATGCCAGTACTTCGCGGGAATATTAAGTGGAGGATGGGTTGAAAGTGCTGGAAATGTGATCGTTTTACCACCGTGAGTATAAATTATAAATATAATTTGTGAGTTTAATTTAAAAGTAGTTTAAAGTTTTATGTCGCAAATGGTTCAAAAAGCGACCTGTATAACTTTGTTATGTAATTGGGAAATGGGTCAAACTTATCATAAACTGGGTATTCTGTGAATTCGTCTAAATTATTTAATATAAACTTTAAATTTAAATATATATCCCCCACGGGTTGATAAAAAATGTAAGGTTCGTTCGGTTTGCTTGTGTGTCAACTTTACACTATTCTTCACAAGCAAACTCTTCAGGTGTACTTGAAGCGCTGAACAATTCATTGTTTAATTTAGTGACGTAGTATTCGCAAGCCTCGTCGACCTTGGACACCTGTCTTAAAAAATAAAATTGCAACTAACAATGAAAATGCTCATTAATAAAACTATGAATTTTATATTCAAGGTTTTCGTTCAACGTGGTGCATTTTGCCTTGTGTCATATCTACTCTGGCTTGTCAACAATACCAGACTCTATAAGCATTGTAGAATTGGCCACAATAGCAGATATGCTAGGTCTGGAAGGGCTAAAGGAAGCGATTATGTTTACGCTTAAAGCGAAATATTGTCACCACTTCCATAGAGTAAGTTGATACTTATTTTCCAGTAAATGTAATCTCTTCAGATAACTATATAATGTTCTTTTTTATGTTTATTGTGCAACAGCTATATAGAATATATTTTAGGCGATGTTCTGTGCTATGCTATGTTAATTCTCTCGAATTATCCCATGCCTATAAATGTCTGTTAGAAATTATATTATTATTAAAATAATTGTGCAAATTTCAGCCCTGTCATGTTTGTACCGCTGGGGTGTTGGAATGTTTCCCACTTTCGTCTGTGTACGGCTTGGACGACCTCTATCGCAAATGTCTACGGTGGATAACGAAATACTTTTCCAAAGTTTGGCCCACCAAAGCATTTGCAACTCTTCCGAAGGAATTACTGGATAAGTGCTATCAGGAGCACATCGTCAATTTATCCACGGAAAATCTTATCGACACAGTCTACGGATGTGGCATTACAGGTAAATATTGTGGATTGGACCTTATCTTATCGATAAATATATTATCGGAGCTGCACATAGCGATTGTTGCCTTTTATTATATAAAAAGTTACTGCAATATAAAAATATGATTGCACAATGGCGAATATGTTTGAGACGAGATTTAATCACTGTTATCTTATTTTATATCTATCGACATCTACCTTATAAACAGTATGTAACATTTTTGCATATAAAGTGTATCAATAGGAGTTATTTCAGAATATACATTTATTTTGAATTGAATACAAATTCAATCTATCATAGATCTGAATATTTTTTTTTTTAATTTCAGTTGCGTCATTACAAAACAGTAGATGGGCTGAGACAGTGGCTCGAATGTGCAGGCGTTTAGTTAACGCTGTAGCTCATTTCGCAGCACCTAGACTCGTATGTGTGCTCGAAATGATCGCTTCTGTGCCTAATGACGCCCCACAATCCGCCAAACAAGCCCTAGACGATTGTTTAACAGCCGCCATTGAATGGGCCCCTCCTGATGAAACGTGTCGCGCTTACGCCTTCTTATCTAACCTTGTCAAAGAAATACGAAGTAATCAGTATTCCAAACCGGATCTTATCTCCAACGGCAACGAGCAAATGAAAATAAAGGACCCCAATAATCTTCTATGCACCCACGCCGGCAGCTGGCGGTTGCAATGCGAAGGGACTCTGGTCCGAGCTGCTCCGCGGGTCGTTGGGACTCAAGCGTTTAAAGATCTACCTTCTGATTTGCGCAAAAGACTGCGAGAACTCGGTTGCATTATGTATGGACCCCAAGCTATTCCCATCACGTCCTCTCCTCTCCAAGACCGAAAGTCTAAGAGTGTATATCAAAACAAACCGAATAAACCAAACAATTACACCACTGCCTCTCGAAGTTTAGATATGGAACAAGTACGACAGTCTTTCGTCCCGTACAAAGCTAAACCGATCAGCATGGGCGGGACGGAAAAACTAAAGAGCAATAATGAATTACGTGAGAAGAAACCGAGCAAAGGCATCCCACCAAAAGTGAGGACGACAAAAGCACAAGAAGAACGCGCTAAATTTAATCAAATCAAAACAAATTTATCTCAAGACAGATTGAACACTAAGGCTAGACCACATCCTTTCGAAAATACGAAACCTCGGTATTTAGAACCGAGGCCCTGTAAGGATGATAATAAAAAACTATCAACGAAAAAGTTGATGAACAAAATTGTATCGTCGAGCGAGTCTTCGCGCAATTCGAGTCCTGTTCTGCCTCGTAATTTGAGGATAAGTAGCGCGAAGGCGAAGGAAGTGAAAGCGCAGACGATGTCCCAGGACAGCCTCGCGACGTCCTCGCGGCCGCGCACCGCCGAGCCGTCCACCGACTCGTTGAGTGAGTCGCAGACGAGCAACAAGTACGCCACCTACACCAAGACGAAACACACTTGCAGGGGATCCGTCGAATGTAAGTACGCGCGATTTCATTTTTATTCTTCACATAGTTGTGATTACCATTCAAATCATGCCTTTCCCTTACAGCAGTGCGGTCATCGAAAGGGGTTGTATCATCGATGCACAGTTCCAACAACAGAACCAAAATACCGGTGTATTTGAATCAGACTTCAGTGCCCAATAATTACGAATATAGAGAACCAGAGGTGAACAAGCGACCGGGCCATTCTGCCACTAATAGAAGTGTAGAGGCAAAGGTGGCGCCGGCGTCTCCTAAATTTAAGAATAAGATGAGCGTAAGAAATATCCCTGGGTCGTTGATGAACGCAACTAAGTCGAGTTCGGCGAAGATGGTCACAAAAATAGTAAAAGATGGCCCGCAAACTAATAAATTGAAACCAAGGGGGACAGCTATCAAGAATCCCAGACAGAACGAGTCTGATCGCCAGAAAGAAATTCCTGTCATGGGGCGGTCGGGTACATTCCTGAAGGATGAACCGACGTTCGGCGATAAAACAACCAACATTGATATATGCCAATAGGTAAATAAAGTTTAGCCCTAACGCTTATTTTCAAAACATCACGACAGTTTATTAACTTGTAGTAGTGAATAAAATAAAACCAAGAAGACTTCTTCTGTAGTTAATGGCGATGGTTTTACGTAGCGGAATTCGCGGGTTCGACTTCCAGCGTAAGGAAATGTTGAACAAACACAGGAGTGCGGCTGGTCCATGCCCTATTTAGTGATCTTTTATAGTAGTATGCCGTCGATTGCTTAAATGTATGCTAAATTATTATAAACCAATCTAGACATTCTTACGCGTGGAAAACCTTAAAAATATGTCGTGATGTGGCTCTCGGCTTCAGGCCTAAATTCAGCTTTTGGTACTTATTTATTTCTCTAGTTATAGTTTAAAATGTTAACTTATCAAATACATTTTAATTTTTTGTTGTAATATCGGCTTTAATCTTACCTACGTAGGTTTAGACCTGACCAAACTTTTTTGCAAGTTATATAGGTAATACTTATACATACAATCATATAATTCTTGTACGACTTAATGAGGTTTTAGATAAAACAAGAAACCCTCATCGAATGATAAATGTTAGATATACTTTATTTCCCAACATTTTTGATGCCCTGCAGTTGATTGTATCATAATAATTATTGTAGTAAAATTTGGTAAGAAATGACATATATTTGTTAAAGAATAAAAAAAAACAGTATTTCCTTTTGGGTCATATTTTTCTGAGTGAACTTTAAAGATATGAGAATGCGAACGGATACTACTTTTTTTTAATTTATTTTTTTATATAACATACACTTGCGTTTAGGAAATATTTATTATTTCAATCTTTTTTTTTCTTAACTGACAATTTTAGGTGTTGACCGCTATTAGTTCTATAGTGTGAGTGTGACTCTTTAATGGTATCTTTAATACCTCAGAAAACTCTGGCCCAAAGTTAATATATATTTATAATAAGTTATTAGTTAATATTGTGCATAATCAAATATAATAATAAACAAAATTATTTCATAGCATAGTTTACTAGTCCCGGTCCCAGTACAAGAGACCACAATGTTATTTATTCATAGGAAGAGATTAGTGTTTTACACGATATAAATAATTTCACGTTATTCCTTTTCTTTAAGATCTATTTTAATATTGTTTATGACAAGTTCTATATTTGAAATCCAGGCTTTGGTGGAACAATAGTTCGACCACAACCTGGATTTCAGTATGAAGGATTTCAGAAAGGAGAATGGCAAACTCCCATAGGACTGTGGGCCTGATCGTTACACTGATGATTTATGGGTGATTAAATAGATAAAAATATACAGACTCTATGAATATAATAATTATAGATCTTTTCTATGGGATAGCAGAGATATTGGGATATTGATTAAGATCAATTTTGAATAAAACGTTACTAAGGCCCTTCTGCCATTAGGTACGATACTTCTAGAATACGATACTCGCGTAGAATACTACTTAGATATTTGCTGGCTACCCGATGCTCGCGTATTATGCGACTGAAAAATGACTAAATTCATCATTATTGTGCCTCGTTTTTGTGGACCGACGCGAAAGTTATAATAATAATAATTCATTTATTTATTGCAACAACAGTTACGTCGTTATGTCGAGCAATCAGCAATTCCAGTGACGAAGAAGCTCTTGCAGTTTTTCTTTTTTATAGAAATAGAAGACGCCAACGTAAGAGTAAGAAGTACTGGATTCATCCATATATTGAAAGAAACATAAATTGTAGAGTTTTTGTAGCCGAACGAGAACTACAACATGATGATTAGATATTTTTATCTTTCTAACGAAGAGATACGCGCGAGAGTCCAGACGCGATGCAAAAGCGACCGACACGGTGAGTAGTGCTATACTAGTCGCGGACGTGTAGGATACCAGTAGCGTAGTGTGCGAGCCTACATAAAAATGTATGTGAGATACTCCACGGCGACTAGTCTCCGAGACTTGCAGGATACTTGAATCGCCTATGCGTATCGTAATGGGAGAAGGGCCTAAAACTTCACTCAAATGTCAAACAACAAACATAAACAAATCACTCATCACTGACACAATTATGATTAATAATTTGACATTTTATTAATGGCCAGGTACCTAAATAAAAATGTTATAATTATTATTGATTAAGTAAAACATGTTTTTATTTTATAGAATGATCTAAATAAATTAAGATATGTGTTAAAAATAAGTTAAGTTTTGCTTCTGATTTATAAAGCATTTGAATTCAATAAAATTAAAAATAAAATATAGACATTCATTCGTATTAATCGATATATTCGACTTTTTTACTCCTGACAACACTGACAATCTCTGCTTGATAAGACCGGTAGTCATAGAAATCTAAATAACAATGCCGGTAGTGAACACATTATCTTTTTTTTCAAAGATTTGTTTTCCCATAGAATCAGAAGTAAATATTTTACTTACCAAGAATTACTAAAAATAACATAATGAATTTTAAATATATTATGATTTCTGTAACAGTTAGGCCCAGTTTCGCCATTCTCCTTTCATGTCTTTGTTCAATATGTATTACTTATTATTTATTGTATTTCCTTAACGCATTTACATTTTTCGCTTTATTGCTGAATATTGCATTTAATACACAAACCTTTAAGGCAAAATCCGACCAACCTAATGCCGCGGCCACACTCGACGAGTGGTATGGGAATAGAGAATACAACCGGGATTCCGACCCTTTTGTTATCCCGAAAATCCCGGGACTGTACCTGGCTAATCCCGGTATTTTCCGGATTGATATAAACAGCTATTCTATTTTGCGTTCTACAATCCGTTGCGCCTTAACTATGACCTAGCCTAGATTATACCATAAAATTATATAACGATTAAAAACAAACCTAAGGTAGGTACGATACGGATACAAACTATACTGGAAGGGCCCTAATAATAGTAGAAGAATAGACCTTAGAAGGGACTTTCCCACTCGGATTTTTTTTCATTAAGGTAATTCCCCTTCGCTTAAGGTCTCAAACTCTAACTCCCCGACGGGCTAACAGGGGAATAACCCGGTCACCTCATATCAAAATAATATTATTGTTGCGGGGCTAATATCTATAAATTATGAATTTTTTTTTTTGGTGTACAAAGTATGTCATGTTATGAGTGACCTTGTGAATCTCAGCAATATTTGATTTATAAACGAATTATTTTGACGCCTTTTTTTACCAAAAACAGAAATTGTGCTTGACATTTATTACCTACCTAGGTGTAATTGCGGGGCAATAATTCCCCTTCGGGGATTCCCTGAACGAAAGTTTTGGACGCTTTGATATTTCTAAGATTCTATTTCCGAAATTCTAAATAGTTCTTTTGTTTTTGATGTATATTTTTTATTTTATTTTAGTACCTATGTTAGATTAAAAACATATTTTGAGAAACTATACTTCAATTTTTTTATTAGAACCCGATTCCCACATAAGGCTGATCCCGGGATAGTTTTATAGATAGATTGAAAAACATGCCCGGGATTGTATTCTCTATATGGGAAGTATCGAGGAAAGTAGGCAGAGACATAGTGTGGCCACGTTACCTGTCATGCGACTCGTCGTGCTCATCGTCCTGCTCACTGCTCCCTTTTTGGTCGGTTTTAGCGCGCGAGTCAAAGGACCGACAATACGAGTGCGGATGCCTGGCCACATACTCGCGCGATCTCAGTCCGCATCGACACGCACACGTATCCAAAATTGGAAATTATGTCGTCGCCAAGCATGGAATGGTCAAATGAAAAATTGTTTATGTTTTTTTATGTTTGAGGACGACGACGACGATGTATATTTCTTTTTACTACATTAAAATAATTAGCTATAATAAAAATACATAGCGCGCATGCGGCCACAGTTTCGGCGTCCATTTCGTGAGACATGACAAGTGAGGAGCGTCACGATTAATAGCGCGAGTAGAGGCCAGTGTGTGGCCAGAGATGGCAATATCGCGGCGAATATACGGCAGCGCGAGGATCATAGTGTGGCCGCGGCATAAGAGCTATCGGTATCTATTAAATATTACTGATGTTTCTAATTAGATGCACACGATTACACATCAATAAGATCGGGTTTTATCACTTTTGTTTTTACTTAATTATACTATCATTCTGTTCATGTGTAAATTTAGTTTCAATTTAGACTTGATTTGTCATGCAATCGCAAATTTCTTAGAATATTTTTCTATGTGTAAGTCGAAAGTAAGCTACGTATGGAGGTGTATTAATTAAAAAGCAAATCGTCATTTCTAATCATTACACTAATCATCACGTAGGTTAAGAAAGAATCTCTTCATACTTATATTTATTTGCTAGATACTAGCTATTCATAAATGTATATTAGTGCTGATTTACACAGGGTCAGTAGACAAGTCAGTCGCGGCGCCGAAATTCGGCGCCGCGACTGACTTTAACTGTTTACATAGACTTCAAGCCTCTGTACTGACTTCAAATCTGTTTACACAGGGTTTTTTTCGGGTCAGCACTGATTTGCCTCGAATTTGTAGTCAGTTACTGACCCTGTGTAAATCAGCACTTATGGTTTTGTATAATTATACCTAGTTTAAGAGTAGCGCTGACTGTAGTTAAGTTTAATTTATCCCAATTAAACTAACTACCTACTTGTATAATCCACTAACTGTAAACAATAAACAAAGACTAAAGAAGAGTACGCCTGGTTATAGTCACAAAAAAAAATTATGCGTAGGTTTATTTTGAAAAACGTTCTACAGAGCAGCTATGTAGGTAAACGAGAGAGGAAAGTGTAAAATTACAACACGAAATTCGTGTTGTAATTTTACAGGTCACGAATCTAGTGAATTATATCATAATATTTCGACCAGTTTGTTTATATTATTTCTCAAATCAACTGCATTTTGATTATACTCTAAATAATAATGCACCGAACTTCCACTCGCTACACTATACTACTTGCCTAGCGACCTAGAGGCAAGTTGTACAAGATTGGAATTTGGAAGCGCAGTACGGGACGCGTTCAATGGTTTACGTGTTTTGTTACGTAGGTGATTGTTTTATTCGCAGTTCATCAATTTCACATGTTTTAATATTAATTTCACGGTAACACTAGGGTATTTTTTCTTAAAATTTACTTTAATTGTCACCGAAATCGACTGCATTTATACCCATTCTTACTACGATAAAACCAGGCGTGTTATGCTTTAGTATCGAAATAACATAGTACGTGTATTTTTTTAATATTTCGATTAGGATTAACTTTCAAAATGATCTCAATGATGCGCAGTATTTAAATATTTAGGTTTCTGGTTCTGCATCAGCCATTTTATAGTTGAGAACGTAGGCCATGTTTTATTTTTGTATATTATTGTTTAAAATTATATCTATTAGAGCTCAATGTTGTGTAAGTAAAATAATCACAAATATTTATCATAATAATTAATAAGTATATTTGGAAATTTGGTTATTCTCTAAAACTTAAACTTGACAGACTACATTATAATAATTTTAAATTGAATTTAGTTAAGTTGGTATTATTTATAAATAAGTTAAGTGTATTATAATGCTTTAACAATTCAGAATGTTATAAATAAATAAATAATAATTTGTAAAATTATCTATCGCTACAGGTATCTAAATATTGTTAATTATATTCAATTTGCGTAAATAATTAAACTCGTACGCACATATTTTAGATGTCTATCGAGGCTATGTTCTTAATGAAATGCTAATATTTTATACACCTAAAATAATAACCTCACAACATACAAATTTGCATATTTCCTTGGGAACGCTCTATTGTTCGGTTTGAGTTTTAGAGTATGTTAATGGTCGTGCAAATTGTTATGTAACTTAATTATTTTATTTAGTCTTTTGAAATGAATATAATGTGCATTTAAATGTTGTTTTATTTAATCTTACTCTCCCTTACTTGCAATTGTTATCTATACATACATGTAATAAATCTGTAGAAGGGTCAATTCTGTACATTGAAAATATTGAAAAAATAAATAGCAGGGGGTGTTACTGGATCGATACCAAGCCCAAATACGTGATTAAAAAAATTTTTGTCTGTCTGTATGTTCAGGCATCACGTGAAAACTAACGGTTCGATTTCAATGAAACTTGGTATAATTATACCTTATTATCCTGGGCATAAAATAGGATACTTTTTATCCCGGAAAAATACGTAGAAAAAAAATCGTAATTTTTCCGCGCGGTCGGAGTCGCGGGCGGAAGCTAGTAATCAATAAGGTTCATATTCTCTTATGTTAGGAATTCCCAACTACTTTTATTCACTGACCGATAACTGAATAAGGAGTGTCTTGGACTACCTTTTATACTGATATCAATGAGGCCACAGGAACAAGGACTAAAGGAGAAGTCATTTAATATCACATGGGTGAAACAGCTTGTAGAGTGAGAGTGAGACGACTAGTAAAAAGGGTTGAATTTTGTAATGCCACAGGTAGAGATACTGAATAATATAATAAATATATTTCAATGCAATAAAAATACGGGGTGTAATTTTCAGAATATTCTTGGATATCATTGAATGCAGTTTTCATCCATTTAAAAAAATAGAGTATAATTTTTTACCGTCACTTGAGTATTCTCCCTCTAGGTGGCAATACAAAATTCTACTTTGTAGAATATTATTATAATGTATAATTATTTTTGGATATTGAGCACCGCCCTAGTGCCAAACACCTCTGGAAATATATAAATAAGAAACAGTGTAAAATAATCATAAATTAAGTCTTTTATTTCAGAAAACGATACAATATAGCATAATAGTTTAATATAACAACAATACCACACGGAAATTTATAATTTAATTATTCTATTGATTAAAAAAACTAAGAGGATAATTGAATCATTCTGATAATAACCTTACTCCAAAATAAAATCCACGACATATTCACAAGCAGCGTGGTAAACATTGTCAATGGCTTAAAACGACATAATTCATATTGATGTATGTGATTCTTATATTCTGTAAATACCGTCTCCGTGGAGGCGCAAGTCAAGCTCGTGTATTGCATGAAGGCACGAAACAAACAAGGTAAATCATCAAACAATAAATATACATAACAATACATGTTTGTGCTTTACATTACGAGATTAGCTATAAGAAAACAAGATTAAATTAGTTACATTCAAAGCTAACTTGAACTACTAGAACGTTCAGAGGATATACTCGCTACATGCTACAAGACGGAAGCCGTAAAGTTTGATTGAAAACTGCCGTTTCGAGGACTTTCGTGTCTTCATGTATTACCATTTTCTTACAATACATTCATAATGAGAATAAACAAAAAATTACAATTAACAATACTTAATAAATCGTCAAAATGTCAATTAAAATTTGGTTTAAAAATTTAATTAAAGAAAATGTCAATATAATAAACAATACTTTACTATGATGCGAATAAATACAAATTAATTTTTTTTACATCAAATGTCAAAACATTAGTTATTAATAATGCAATAATTGTCGTGTGTTTTATACAGCATTAAGATTAATCTAAGTGCTTACTAACATTCTAAATTCATTAGCCGTATATATCCGAATGAGCTGTAATGGAACCGTTTGTACAGGCAGTGGTATTACAAAACTATTGTAAATGTCCGTATGTATAGCGCAACGACAATAACCAATACACCACATTTAAAATTACAAAAAAAAATATAAAATGCGAGATAAAATATTAATTCTAGATATACTGACACAAATCTACGATTAGTACAGTTTGGGGAACTTTGAAATACATAAAACATTCGTCATTTTATCACGGCACAAGTGCGCCGTATTTCGAAGTCAGCAGAAACATTTAAAACGTACGAAAGTTTTAAAATATATTATTTGATATAATATGTAACGCCTTATTAATAATTTGCATTTTTGGGGATCACTATGCTAAGTTACTTATTTACTTTTGTCGTCGACACGATAAAGCTTCGTGCAGGAATTGTCTTGTAATTATATTTTGTCGTGAGTATTACAAATAATATTTCTAACAAAATAAATTTCTAATGCCCGTTTTCACCAACAACCCGTAAAATTTAAGTGTCACTTAAGTCAATTTAGGGGATACCTAACGTAAAATTTGAGATAAGTGTCGTTAGGTTCGGTAGTGATTTGAAGGAAGGAAGGAAGGGGGTTCCTTAAACTAAGGAACCCTTACTTAGGAAGTTAGGAGACAGTTTAGGGGTTATTGGTGAAATCGGGCATAATAGGTACATTAAAACACATTTATTAGTTTTTTGGCCAACGTTTCGAACACTACAGTGAAATTTTCTCCCCCGAGTATCCGGAACGCGAGTTTTTACCTCTGTTAAATAAAGATTAAAATTTAATTGTCACTTATTATATTATCAAATAAAATGTCGCGCATCGATTTCAGATTCGATTCAATCGTTTGATGTACCACAGTCTGCTCTATATATTACAAGACAGCTTCGACGACACCGCTTAGTCAAATAAACCGCCACAATAATACACGGAGCATTATCCAATTTGTAGAGAAGAAATGTAACTCCCCCACCGTTCACATCGATCAGAAAAGTCAAGATACAATTAAACGCTAATGATGAAGACTTCTAGAAATACATAGAGCGGTTCAAGTAACGTAACTGTAACCAACGAATAGCGACGCTCTATAACATTAAATTTGCCTTCCATTCCGCCTCTATTGGTTTAGTGCTCTGTGCAACTATCATTTAATTACTCTATTGATACACTATATGGATTTATCGTTTTAGCGTATGCACAAATGGCCAGTACCATTCGCTCAAAGTTACCCAAACTGATTTCAGCGCTATGACATTAATTACAAAATACTTTACTCGAACCTCTTCCACCACCTAATAATGAACATGGCGCAATTTAAAATAAAATTTTCACTGGTCGCGTGTCTTTAGAATATACATTGCATCTTGGTTCGAAGCACAGAACCGCGTCGAATCCGCCTCTCGGCTCGTAACACTCCCCTATTGTTATATACAGGTGCAAACCGGGTGAAACCACGTTCGTATGAGAGCCCTCTACGTGCGCACGCAAACCAAACCTCGTATTCGTTGTGGAGCTATCGGCTGCTTGCGTTACCGAACTCAACGCACAGACTATTCTACTAGAATCACAACTAAATTAGACGATCAACAAATATTATTACTTATTGTCGCATTCGTTTGATTACGATGTGCATCACCGATTATTAAACATATGTAAATACTCTGTACTCTTTTTAGACATTTGTTAAGCTTTCTATTATTATTATTTCCATGTACGTTTCACAATATAATATCCAGGCGGAGGGCGTCCGATCGCCAATCTAATGTTCCGTCGAATATCACAATTTACAAGAGCAAACGAATACACTATTTCTATTTATCGTCGCATCGCAGCAGCGTTCTTTATCCGGGCGTATACTATAGAAACAATAATAAAAGGAATGTAGCTATTTTCAAGGCACATATCTCGAGCAACACGCAATACTCAAGCACGGAATCTATAACGTCTATGCGAATCGGAATCGGGCGATCGTCGATCGATCGGAGGTTCAAACGACAGCGACAATAATTATTGAACAATAGAACGTGATATCGAAGCGGGCGGGTTCGCCGCACCCGAGCCGAGCGGGCCGGGCGCCGCAAACCCGCGCGCATCATCTATCGAGACGCGATCGCGATAGGCCGGCCGTCGTTCAACACTAAGCGACCATGATGATTAGAATGACGGTTAAGTAGAAAAACAACATCGAGTGCGAGTAACGTTCTATCAGTTCGAGGAAGGCGGCACTGAAGCTGAGATCGGCCGGGTCGAAGCTGCCCTGGGGGGGAGGGGGGGTGAGAGGCGTGAGAAGGCCGCGGGGGGAGGGCGGGGCGTTTATTCACATGAAGAATTTGCCGATGATGATGCCGAGCAGCGCCATGCCGATGGCGATGGCGAGCCACGGCATCAGCGCCACCTGCTCCTTCTTCTCGGGCCCGTACGAGTGCCCGCGCTGCAGCTGCTCGCCGCCCACCTGCTGGTGCAGGCGCAGCAATTCCTCCTGCAACACCACACCCAACATAAACACGCGCCACACAAAAAGAGCGTGTGTGCCGAGCACACGTGTCAGAAGTGAAACTTCAATGACAAGATTCAAAGATACCAAAATCGACGCCATGACGAGAAGGTATTGCCATGACGCGACCTTGAAATTTTGGTCTCAACGCGCCTAAAAAGTTTCACTTCAATAATCCTGTTTAGTATGCACAAATACAAATATTTATAAAAACGAAACATATAAACCATCTATCTATAACATCAACGTGTTTAAACTTATCGTCTATAACACCAAACATTTATAAACGTATAATCTACGACAGCAAAATACATCAATCTATGACATCAAAACAATACAAAAACAAAGGACAGGCAGTGCCTAGTGCAGGAGCCCTTAAAAAGCTGCTTAACATTTTAAGATGTAACATTATCTGAGATATATTTATTAACTCACAGTCACTATCTAACACACGTTTTTTAAGAGATTTTTACTCGGCTTTCAAATGTAAGAAGTCTTCTAATTTTCTGATTGTTTGTGTATGATATTGTTCTCAGTGTAGTGTAGTGCATAAATGTAAATGGCTAAACTATATTATTTTCACGATTTTAAGTGCTTCAAGTAGAATTGTAATTGAATAAATATATTTTGTCTTTTCAATAAATTAAAATCAAAATAAATCAAGGTGATATGGACACTTAGTTTTCTTTACAGATATTTAACACAATATTTTAAATGAACATTTTCAGCACGCTATATATCTTATATAGCGTGCTGAAAATGTTCATTTAAAATATTGTGTTTGTATAATGAACTCTTTTTTGAGTACTTATGATTTTTTGTTTGGAAAACATGATTAGAATACATTAAGAATTCATATTAATTATTGTCCTAACTATGGAGTTTCTTGTCGGTTCTTCTCCGTAGATACTGCTTTCCGAATCGGTGGTAAATGTTAAAAATATGTAATGAAAAGTGCTTCTAAAAGAAGTCTAATTGAATAAATAAATATTTGAGTTAGAATGTAGATTATATAAATAACATTAGTATTATCTATTACAATATCTGTGCATTTTTTATCTCTGTCTTAGTCATAGAATTGTGTTTAGTGAAATATCACAGTGGTTATCACATTAAAATTATGCATTTACTGTAATATTATGAATGCATTTTATTATTAACTATGTCCCGCGGTTTTACCCGCATTGCTCGGCTCTTATAGGTCTTAGCGTGATGAGTTATAGCTTTTCTCGATAAATGGACTATGTAACAGTCAAATTTCAAATCCGACTCTTTTGTTCCTGAGACTAGCGCGTTCAAGCATACAAACAAAATTTTAGCTCTTATATTATTAGCATAGCATAGATGTTCAAAGAATTTTCCTATATGTATTGTATTTTATTTTTTATCATCAAAGCGCGATAGCTTTTGAGAAGAAGGATGTATGTTTATATCAATAATTGCATGTATAGAACGCTGGAACGTCAACACATTTACACATTGCACATGTTAGGCCGGGAGATACTGACACAAAATTTCGGGTCATTTGTAACAGGATGGCGGTCTAGAAGGGTCTTAGTACGCAATGACAAAAAGAAAAATGATGGTCAGAACGCTGGTACCGGCGGACTACATCTTTTTTATGGGCTATCGGTAAATTCTAAAATTTTTGTGTTACAAATCGTTTGACTTTCGCTATTTATACGACGAGTTCGACTAACGCCCACGCGACTAGTCCGCCGGTACCAGCGTTCTGACCATCATTTTTCTTTTAGTCATTGCGTAATAAGACCTCTGTAGAACCGCCATTCTGTTACAAATGACCCGAAATTTTGTGTCAGTATCTCCCGGCCTATGTATGTGTCATATTTTGCAATTGTTTATAAATACAGGGTGATGTAATTGGTGTAGTACCTACGAATATCTAAAAATCTATGAAGAATTTTGTGATACAGTAAATGGAAGAATTATAGACTATTTTACAGTATTTAATAAAATCATTTAATTTTTTGTTCATTTTCATTAGAAATGTCAATTTTTCTCACCAAGGTGGAAATTTGGATGATAAGGATCTTGTTAGAAAAATATAAATTTTGACTAAAATCGGCATTTTTTTTTTCAAAAATCAAATTACTAATTAATAATCAGAGTTATCACATTATTAAAAAAAATATTAGAAAGTTTGAAGAAGAACATGAGGAAAAATACATTCAATTAGAACCAAAAGTAGATAATTACACTGACTCATTTATAATAACATTAAGAAATTCCGACGGCGAGTTCTTCGAGCGATGAAAGTTTCAGTGAAGTAGAAGATTACGATTAGGTATGATTAAGTAGATTCTTCTTCTTCTCTTTAGATACTGCTCTCTGAATTGGTGGTAAATGTTAAAACTGTTAAACTGCTAAGACGATTCAAAAGTGCTTCTAGAAGAAGTCTAATTGTATAAATGTTTGAGTTTGAGTTTAAAACCAATAGTGTGAAAATTATACAATAAACATGTAACACATATTTGTTAGCGCGTATTGGTAGGTATTACGTCATCATCATCATCATCATCATCATCAGCCCATATACGTTCCCACTGCTGGGACACGGGCCTCCTATGAGGGTACAGGCCATAATCCACCACGCTGGCCAAGTGCGGGTTGGCGGATGACACATGTCGTCGAACTTTTTAATTTTTCGACATGTCGGTTTCCTCACGATGTTTTCCTTCACCGTTCGAGCAGTGGTGATGTTACAACATGCGCAGATAAATTGAAAAATCAATTTATTTCCTGCCCGCTCGCCTGGTCTCGAACCACGGACTTATCGATTCGAAGTCCGAGGTCTCACCACTGAGCCACCACTGCTCAGGTATTACGGAGGTATTACGTACTTACTACAAATATAATATTTCTTAGATATCTTTACTCGACTAAAGTCAGGACAAGACTGCTCCGCAACTGCAGAAGACGTCCGTTATTTAAATCATTATCAAAACAACCATCCGTGTGTTGGGAGTGAGCGCACGTGTTATTTGTATTGTTTTTATGACCTGAAATTTAATTATTATTTGATAATTGAATGATTATTAATACTTTTATCCAATTGATTATTATTAGAATAAATAATTAACTTCATCAATTGATTTACTTATAAAGTATAATTTTACAGGTAAATTATGAGAGCTTTCATAATTATATTTGCATAATATATTTATCTACAACGCACCCATTTTACAATTCAAGTCTAAAATGAAACTAGAGTCGCATTTATTTTTGAACATACTGTAAGTGAAATTGCATAAGTGTGAGTACTGTGAACATGCCAGCTTTCCCTAATTGACCGATATGTTAATATAAATAATTACATAAAGATAAAGAAAAATTATCACAGATTCATAATATACATTACACTGAAAGTAAAAAGCATAGCTTAATAAAGTGGATATAAATCGCGAAATGCAATTAAAATAAAGGTAAATGTAGAAAATTTTACGATGTGTTGTTTTTAATATAGGAGAATAGTAAGCTATAGAATTACATCATTCTTATGCATTATGATCTTGATATAATACAATTATCTCAATATTTACAAAGATCTAAACAAAAATGATTTTCAATGCTGTTTCTTTAAGTCATGTTTGAGTTTGACATTTTGAGACAAGTTTTTTTATTTATTTATTAAAAGATAATTAGATAAAAATCTTGTTTCTAAATAAAAAAACAACACATCGGATACAATATATATATTTTTAATAAAGATACGACTTACGCAATACATACTTATAATATATTTTTCTTATATTAAATCGCTTCGCTGGCACGTAAATAAAATCGCTTGCAATTATAATTAAAATGTACATATAGTTATCTTTAAATTTCGATATTTATCATTTAGTACAAGTACAACTTAAGTCGTTCGTAATTTTAGAGGAACTAGAAATAAACAGTTTAGACAGAATATGTGTAGTTATATTTGTTAACTTTCACTTTATTATTTTTTAATACTTTTTACTTCATTCCTTAGTAACATATTTTAAAATAAACTCATGTGTGTCTCGTTGATAGGCGGTATAATAAAGTATTTTCATTGATTACAGTAACAGAAACATAATCGCAGACTCAATAGTCATGCAACACATAATGACATAACATTAGTTCGCTTTGCAACTCATAGATATATGGAATTATACAGCTTGCAGTATTTCATGCACATTATGAATCTGTGAATTAAAATCAAGGTTGAAATATATAAGGTAAAAAGAAAAATATTATGTATCTACACTAATATTATAAAGAGGAAAACTTTGTTTGTTTGTTTGATTGTAATGAATAGGCTCATAAACTACTGGACCTATTTTAAAAATTCTTTCACCATTCGAAAGCTACATTATCCACGAGTAATATAGGATAGGTTTTATCCCGGAAATTCCACGGGAACGGGATCTATGCGAGTTTATCTTTGAAACCGCGGGCGGAGCCGCCGGCGGAAAGCTAGTTTAATATAAGACTTGCCACGCCTACACATAGCTTGTGTCTTTAAAATAAAAATACTTCGTTGTTTGACGCTCATAGCTAATTTAATGAACAGGAGCTAATCCCTCAGTATTTGCAGGTAAATAAAACTAGGATTTTTCACTAATTAAAAGTTACCTTTCTGCTAAAAAATGGCTAGCTTTTTACCGTTAGGTCTGTGGGCGGGTGCTAATAATACAAAAATGCGCAGCTATTAGATCATTTCCAAGTTATTTTAGTACAGCGCCTGCAGAGTTATATGATAGTTTTAAGCCAGAACCCATTAAGTAGTTAATATTTGGTAATTGTGTCAATGTGATCTAAAACAATTAACCTGCTGCAATTTAATATTTTTTTAATTATTATCCGTTTAGTAACAGTCGTCATAAAAATAGGTTGACTTTATATTGTACTTAATGCACTATATAACATGTAATTGTATTTTATTCGAGTGCGGTGTGTTGTTTTACGTCAAAATGTTTTAAATTTAACCAAGTGTTCGTATAGTACTTATATTCATGTAGCTTATGTAACAGCCGCGAAAAATATTTTGCATTGACCAATATTGTCGGTTATATAACAATTGATTAGAAGCCACTTTATTTTATTGGTACCAAGTATGATCTCATTCAGGCTAAATGAAACAGATAGCGCGAATCAATACCAATATTGTTTTTATAACGAGGCGTTCATTATGACCTGCTTTTTATATTTGCTTAGTAACACTTCTTGATAAATGTTATTTGTCGTCTAGACTGGTGTAGGTAATAATTATTGTGTAGGAAAGTGTAGGGATAAAAATTAATTGATATGTTTAAAGGTTTTTTTATGAATCTAAGACTTGTACCTAAGGAAATGTGTAATGTGTTGATAAAAAATTTGGCAGCCTTGATCAAACGATATTCAGGCGATTTCCCTTAATCATCGCAAAAGAGCATCACGTGACGCACGATCTTACCTTTAGTCGCAGATTTTCATGTCTTAATTTACTTTCTTCCTCCCTCAAATGAATTACTTCATTTGTTGCTTTTTGCAAATCGCTCTCGACGTTTTCAGACTTAGAGAAAGCCTGTAATCAAACATAGTGACAATAAACATCTACACACATACACACAAACGGGCTCCTTCTAACGAATCGCAAATAAAAATATAGGTACATGCAGCAAATAAGGTTTAACGGGACATTGAGACATGTGCAACAATCGAATATTGAAAAGCTTGCGTCTAAAAAGCCATTTAATTATTATTGAACGGTCACATTGTGCTGAAATACGCTATCCCGCAATGCACGATGAATGAAACGTTATATAGCCGACTCGTAAATCCCTGGCCATGACTCAGTCTGCTTTATCGAAACTTATTAGCTATGAACGGAACAGTGGAAAAAATTGTGCTTTCAACGGTTTCGATACTAATTCACCTTCGTGTTTGAGTTGTCTTAGGGCGCGTGCAGACTGCGCGGCCGTTTACCATTACGTCATCGACTTTTTTATACCCAATTTATTTGACATTTTCTACGCGATTTATTTTCATAAAATAAACGAAGCGCCGCTCAGTCTGAACGCGCCCTAATAAGTCTTATAAAATCCTGATACCGTTTTGCCGCTACTAGAATCGGCGGGGCCCTCATCCCTCCGCTTTGCTTCGTTCTGGATGAAACCTTCTACAGCCTCCTGTAAGAATTGTTACAAATGCCAATGCGTGCATAATGCTGTCGGTCTGGACCATGCAATACAATTAACCACGTATGTAAATTATGATTATCCGCCAAAAACGATACGAACCGAAATTAAAACATCCTCCAATTACCTCAATAACATAAATCAAACCTGATAAAATATGTATGCATTTTCCTTGTAAGTTTACAACTACCATTTGTACATAAATTGTTACCTACGACTTCGTAATCATAGTCCAAAGCTATAAACCGTTAATTTGTTACAATTGAAAAATACAATAGCAAAATATACGTTCTCGTGCAAAATTAGCCATACAGGTTTGACATACATTGTGAACAGAAACACATATATGTACTAAGTTCTGACACTCTGGACGTAGGTGTTCAAACATTCATTTTACGATAACGATTCCCAACGAACAACAACCAACAATACGAGCGTATGGAATGTCGAATAAAATGAATGAATGATTAGTTCAATGGGTTAGATATTAGGCAAAAAAAAAAACATTAAAAAGCCGTCCACTACAGTTAAGGTTACATTGCAGAGTTCCCCTTTGTACAAAAAAAAATAAACAAAATGAGGGGAACTCTTTGACAAGCGTGCAAAAATACCTTGGAGGAGGAATGCGACGCGTTGGACGGCTTCGCTTCTTCGGCGACAGCTACGCGTTTTTTAGTGACTTCGTTTTGGGCGGCATTGTCGCCCGCGTCCTGTGTGTAAACGCCCTTACTAGTCAATCTTTATCGAACATACAATTTGCTGTTTGTTTATTTTCACGACAGTTCTGAGTAATAGGTGTAATCATGGTGCATAAAAGACGAGACTTTATGTACTTTACAATAGATTTGTTGATTTTAAAACTTTTTTTTTTGCTTATAACATGGAAATGGATGATTTTTCGTAAAAAATATATAAATTACATACATTGAGATTAGTTCCTCGGGGAGTTTCGAATACGCAGCGTAATTTGTAATCCATGAGCTGATCGGGACTTATCTCCTTCCACTGAAAAGACACGTGACTATTAGACATTTAATTATGATTTAGTTATGAAATAAATTCATGTTTTTATATAATTTTTACAATACAATTTGCTATATTTGGTTTGTGAGCTGTATGTATGTAACGGTTGGGAAAGTAACTTTTTCAGTAACAAAGGGACTTAATTCGATTTATACCATACATTTTATATTATTCAATTTAATTTTCTTGAGCATTCTAAGAGACAAATATCTTCCAATACAATCAATATACATAAAAATGTCAATTAATAAGGAAGTTTACTCACCACTTGTTCAATGTTGGTCTTGCCTTCTGGGGCAATAACGCTCTGGACCATAAACTTATGCTTATGTTTCTCGTTCGAATCAACGTAAACGGGCTGAGGGGTAACTAGAACAATTGGAATATTGTTATTAATGCAGTCCTGACTTGCATTATTTCAGTGACTTTTGTTGTACATTCTTTAACTAATTTAGATAATAAAAAAGCTTGATAACTCACTTGCAATATCAACTGTGTCATTGGGCTCAAGTAAACCCGAGTTGGGGCGCACATAATACTTTTTGGGTGCTGTTGTTTTGATCTTAAACAGTACCGTATCATTGGTGGGGTTTGTCAGCTTCATATAAGTAGTGTACCCCTGTTCAAATAGCCCTGAAAAATCAACTAAAAATTTCAATAATAAAAACTGTTGCCCTCCGAATTGTCTGCATTGGTAACACGGGGTCCAACATACAATACAATATACATAATATACAAATAAATATGTCAACTCAAATAATATGTGTGTTAGTTATATACAGGGAGTTATTTTTACTAGCGCTAATCTAAACTTTTATGGGTACATCAATGGTTCCTCACCTTTACCAAGTTTTAAAAGTATTGAATTCCACAGAATATCACACCATATGAAACAAACAAATTCCAAACACTATTGTGTAACATAAGAAGTGTTGAATATGTAATAATATGTACTTGGTGATTCATTGAGACTTAATATTTCAACGTTCAAGCAAAATTTATTTGAAATATAAACTATGTAATGATGTATAACATTACTCAGAGCAAAGACTATTATCTAGATATTTATTATCTAGATGACTGGTACTTGAAAAGCTTGTTAGCTTTATGTTATACATACATAATATTTATTGTGGAAATCTGTTATAAAGTAAACTTTTGAAAAATATTATAAGATTTGCAATAGCTTTCTTCACATATTTATAAAAATTAGAATAGTAGAATATTTCATATGTATAATAATTATCTTTCTCACATTCTCTAGTTAATGTTTTAAATAGATACACACATAATATTTGTGGGGACCATGTATGATTTACATTTTATGTGTTTTAATAAATGTTTCAAACACTGGTATCTTATAAATTAATATTACTTAAGAACTTGTATATTAATAAAGATATAGAGGTATTTGTTTATCAGATGGGATGTTTACAATATTAAATCTTAGAACTACCAGTCCATACAGTTAAATGATTCAGTAGAAAAGGCTAGTTTATAATTTCATATACATAATTATATGATGCATCAAACTTAACTTTAAAGATTTTCCATAAGTTTTATATTTTATAAACAATTTGCCAAATATAATTTTCAGACAAAATGTAATATGCATAAAATGTTATAACGCCACCACAGGATATTTTATTAAATACTAACTGTTTTAAACTAACACACATTCAAACAATTTGAATTATATTGATGGAACATTCAATATTAAATTAACCTGAATCAGAATTCTGAATAAAAGAAATACACAAGAATGTAGTGCAGATAATTGGTTTTCTTTATTTTAAAATACTAAATTCTTTCTCAATTTGTTATCATTATGATTTAGTTACGTGTGGAGTAGAATGAAGAAATTATATTGATGGAACATTCAATATTTTGTATATTTTTAGTCTTAAGACTAAAAATATACAAAATATTGAATATTAAATTAACCTGAATCAGAATTCTGAATTAAAGAAATACACAAGAATGTAGTGCAGATAATTATTGGTTTTCTTTATTTTAAAATACTATTAATAATTCTTTCTCAATTTGTTATCATTATGATTTTGTTACGTGTGGAGAAGAATGAAGAAAGACTTAAGTTGAAATATAAGTAGGTAGGTATATTCTTTCCTCTTGATTTATATTTCAGAACATAGGTGACAAAAATTAAATAATAAACTACCCATGGCCGTAAAATGAAAACTTGAACAACTTCTTGGTTCATGTGAAAAAAATAGTAAACTCTATAACAATGTTTATTTTGTACTTATTATATTTTTTTATATGTTTATGACTTTTTTTCGAAGATGGACCCTGCTAATCAATCAATCGACGGTACTGCCGACATACTTATGTTCGGCTGTCGTAACGTTTTTACCCTTATTTGACACGGAAAAAACTATTTGTTAACTAGATATATGAATATGAAAGACTATATTGCATAAATAAATAACTATGTCAAAGCCGCACCCCGACAAAATGCCGATATCTGGAAATAGAAATCTCCATTTGTCAGCAGTTAACATGACCTATGTTGCCCAAGTTTCAATGCGGGTGTTCTAATCTTCGTACTGTAAAAAGATAAGTTACTCACCTCTAAACTTCAGCTCATTTTGTGGTTCTATAGTCAAAACTTGGTTCGGCATTTTTTTTTTATTATATTACGTTGTTACTGGTAAAAATTAGACGAACAAGAAAATCTTAATTCTGCGTTGTCGGCCACATTGAACGAGGAACGACCGAATACGACATGCGCATTGCGCATGCGTTCTCTTTCCACTTCCTGAATTAGTAACCGAGTTTTAAAAGTAATTATTATTTTGCACATATCGAAACTTTTAAGAATACTTAAAATATTTTAAGTTTTTAGTTTTATTTAAATTAAATATTAAAAACATAATTTGTATATTAAAAAAAATATATTACATTGTTAAAAATAATTATCATACATTTCACAATTATTGACAGACATGAACGCATCTTATTATGGAATACAGGATTTCGGTAACGTTCGTTCTTTTCGCGCTAGATGGTACAATTTTTATTTAGTGCTTTTTATAATAAAAACATGATTGGAGTTAAATAAATAGAACATATAAATCAAATTCAATATAGAACCAAGCCATTTGCTAACTTAAAGGCCGAGAAATTTCATTTTGCAAACAAGGACCAAAGTCAGTTGGTTCTAGTTAACCTTGAAAACTAATGAAGCTTTTTGTGATAAAATAGAACCAACCAACTTTGGTTCCATCTTGCATACTTAGTGAAAGTTGGCGAAATTGGGTTGGTTCCGCAATTGACATGTAAAAAACTGTACTTACAGTAATCAAAGCTCTACCAAATTTTTTGAGAAGGTTGAAAACGTTTTTTTAACACTATTTGTGTACCTACATAATATCTCAATTTCACAAAAAATGTAGGTTGGTCCCTGTTTGCATAAATAGGTCCATTTATGACTACGAAAATATTATTATAATCACAATTATTATAATATATAACTTCATGAAAAACAGAAATGTCTATGTAAAATGTTAAATGAATTAACACCAACTAAAAATTTTAATATTGAATCATTGAGCTACTAGTTATAATAGCTGAATGTATTGTATATTATGTCTATATGTATTTTAAGTAAACCAGAATCTGATGGCAATTAGGGAAATCAAAATTTGGAGTGTGCAACCCTAGGGAAATAAGACTGAACGATCTTGATACTGATTATTTTTTCATTTTGTCCTGAATATTATTAGTCACATCACATAAGTGGATAATACTGTTCTTAATAATGAGATATCCACATAATATTATGTATGTACTTATTACATGTATTATACATATTACTTTCATACAATATTGAGATACTATTATATTGTTATATACTTATGTTTCGCTCAACATGGGTCAAGTGGCCTCTCTGCACTCAGTCGCTTTAGCGCGATAGTCGCGTTCATATCTCGTTTGTTATAAAGCAAAAAACCATGAAACTTATCAAAATATATGCCTTCGAGTGTGTTACGATATTGCACTAATAAATACAAGTAATGCGGCAAAGTGCAAAGAAACAACTTTTCATCGGTAATTAACAAGATAATCATTTTTAAAACTTGGTTCGAGCAAAATTTTTGGCGGGCGCCATATTGCGTCATTCGTCATAAGACTCAAAATTTAAGAAATGCCATTTGGTATGAAAAACAGATCTACTATAGGTAAACCAGAATCTGATGGCAATTGGGGAAATCAAAATTTTGAGTGTGCAACCCTAGGGAAAATGGACTGACCGATCTTGATACTGCTTATTCTTTATTTTGTCCTCAACATCATTAGTCACATTACATAAGTGAACAATACTGTACCAAATAATGAGATATCCACTTAATATTTTGTAGGTACTACTTACATGTATAATATACATATTACTTTTATCTATGTACTTAATACATATTATTATTTACACATACCTATATTTGTATATTCATTATCATTAAGCCATGTAAAAATATGGATGTAATGATAATGCAGATCAAAACTAGAATATGCTAATATTTTTTTTTATAAAATAAAATAACAATAAAATAAAATAAAACTATGTTTATTTTCGTAAGTATTAACAGATACACAAATAATTATAAAATTGACTTTGACAGCTTGGACTTGTCGCATAGCTGCTAAGAGCAAGGTTTATTGCTCTTAGTGTCTTAGTCTCTTTTGCATCTTAGTATTGGAAACTCCTGTAATAAGTTTTCATAAAATTATATTGTAATCAAAAAACAATATTTTAGTTAGTTACCTACTTATAATATTTTTAATTTTAAGTATCAAAACGGGTAAGTCCAATTTACCAATAAAATATTCAAAATTGAAAATTGTGATGTGTTTGACCCTTCTTCATCGAATGTTTTTCTATACACATTATAAACAACACCTCTTGCTTGTGATCGCAGCGGCTTTTTCGACATCTTCGAAGATTTTTTAGACAAAATCCTAAAAATTATTCAAGAATTGCAAAGAAGACAAATAATTTGACAACCATTTTGATAGCTGTTTGCTGTTGTCAAATAAAATTGCCATATGAAAATCTTTTATTTCTTAAATATAAATATGCCATCAGATTCTGGTAGACCTATAGTAGATCTGTGGTATGAAAGATGTTTAGTTCAAGGTTTAGTTAGTAATATTCCATGACGTCATTTTTATCGTGGAAAATGACAATTTTACACATATTTTAGAAAATATTGTATTGTGGATATTATTTGGAAAAAGGTTAAAACATGAAAATATGAAAATAAATTACCAACGTTTATTGGTATTGGTAGGCACAGTATCAATTTTTTTTGTTACATTAATTGGTTTTAATTGACAGGTTTTCTTCGTGGTGTCTCCTTTATATGTAGTAATATTAGCTCAATGCTTTCATACCTATGTTTCATACCTATATTTGTATATGATAATGATATTATCATTATGCTATGTGAAAATATGGATGTAATGATAATGCAGATCAATACCCGATTTTTTTATAATTTTTTATAAAATATAACTAATGAATAAAACAAAAATAAAATAAAATCATGTTTATTTTCGTAAGTAATATCAGATCTTATCAGATACACACATTATACAATTAAATTGGACAGCTTGGACTTGACTTGTATTGGAAACTCCTGTTCAGTTCAGTTTTCATAAAATTATATTTCGACAAACAATATTATAGTTACCTACAATATTTTTAATTTAAGAATCAAAACGGGTAAGTCCAATTTAGCAATAAAATCTTCCAAGCGCTTCAAAATTGTCCCTTCTTCACCGAATATTTTTCTATACACATTGTAAACAACACCTCTTGCTTGTGATTTTCGAAGATTTTGAGGACAAAATCGTAAAAAGCGAAGAAGTTAAAATATAATTTGACACCAAATTGATAGTTGTCAAATAAAGTTGCCACATGAAAATCTTTTATTTATTTAAATATAAATATGCCATCAGATGACAAAATGCATTAATAATTCTGTGCCTCCAGTGAATAAGGGAGTAAGACGAGTTATTCCCTTTGGTTTTTATTGCACCATTGGATTCAGCTCGTCAAAATACACAACATATCAAAAGGACATATCTCTAGCTGCATCCTAACCCATTTTTTCGAATGACCCAAACGGTATAAGTAGGGTGTGATTAACGGTATAAGTTACCTTATCCATCATTTTAGGCAATCGCAAAGGAACTATTCGTCTCGAGTCAAAATAACCCACGAACACAAGGACGTATGTGTAGTTATACTTTTTGAATAAAGACATAACTCATTTTGTTCCATCCGTGCTAACACTATTTTAGTATATAAACGCATTTGTGTCATTTTTGTAACATGAGCATAAAGGAACAACTCTTAGTGTCATTGGTTCAAGTGACGAAATGAGACAGTTTCGCATTAATGCCGTGTTGCTATTGGTCTATTTGAATACTGCACGGAAACAACAGACACTATTTCTTTTTGCTTTATAATATTTTTCAATCGTTTTTTCAATAAATATGCAACAATAAATCTTTATATTTAAAAAAAAGGTATTTATCAGTCAACTTGGGATACTAATAATATTTCTATGGAAATTAACTATTTTTTGCAATAGATAAAAATACAGTTTTAATTAAAACATTAAGTGCATTTAATGATATTATACTCTTTGTTTATATAAATACAGAACGATAATTTAATTATCTAAAAAAGCCAACAAAAATGTTAAACTTCTTATAATTGGGTACTTAAGTTTTATAAAAAATAACTACTTAGTTTTTTTTAATTTAATCTAACCAATAATACTATAATTATAGACGCATAGAAAAAAAATTATAACCAGTCTTGACAATTATGAATATTGTGTTCTCTCTCATATAGCGTTTTAGCCACTGTAATTTGCCTTTTTTATAGGAAAAAATCCGCAATATCGATACTATTTTGGTCCTGCATAATCGTTAACATATTATGGATACTCTGGTACCACATATTTTGAAAAAATTGGGATATTGTCACGTAGAGTCTCTTCAAGTCGTATTTGCATCCAAGGCACCTTCAAATCTGTGCTTAATTTTTTCATAAAATCTCTGCGGCTCATTGTTTTTTCTTTATTTATCTATATTATTTTGATATTATAAGATATAGAAATTGTTAAAATTTCATATCATGCCGTAAAATATCGCCACAGACCACCTATAACTTTCCCTGTAAGGTAACTGAACATACAGGAATATGGTTTTCGAGCTTCTCTTATCTCTTTATAGTGCTTGTATCCTCAATGTATAACCACCATGACATATTCGTTTATAACCACCAGACAACATCTCAGCCACCCAATCCTCTTTCTTGGAGTCCAAATCCAGCGGAGGACAACAGTCATTTACTAAAATTGAAGGTATTTCGTCCTAGTGTTAAAGTTTTCTGGATCCTATTTTATACTCAATATATAGTATATAATACTATATCATGTAAAGCGTGACTTGGAAAAAAAAATATTCAAATAAATCACAAAATATTTTTTTTAAACAATCTTAAAAGTTACGAAAAGCCCAATTATACGTCAAAATGACGTACAACATCCTCTTTACTACAAAATGGCGGAATTTACCGGGAAGAGCCAACTATGTACTGCCATAGACCCAATAATATTCGTCCATGGTACTGCTAGGTCTCGACGGCTAATGAGTTGTTTCTGGATTTCGAAGTGATTCGATGGTAAATATAGAAAGACAAAGATATTTCGCCGCGGTGTACATCAAATTTACGTAGATTGGACTTCTAAGGTTAAATGCATAAACACCTAAATGTTGTTTTGTTTTTATTATATCTAATAACAATAAAAAATCCGTTGATTTCATTCGTTTTTCAAGCTACATGCATGGTTGTTCCACTAAAAGGCCTCAATTGAGTCATAAAGTACACAAATTTCAAGCATGATAAGTCGCATTATTTCTATAAAACCAAAACTGGCAATAATATAAGTCGTGTTATGCGACTATGAACATAGTGCATTAGGGCATAAGTCGTTATATTGCAAAGAGCAAAAAAAAATTTATGTGAATACATTGAGTTATTCCATGAAGTACTCGTTCATAAGGCCACAACTACAGAAAAACACGAAAAAAGTATATTTATGGGGTTGTTACAATATCTGTTTATATGTAAAACTAAAGTCTAACATCATATCTTACCCATACAAGCTTAAAAATTTGAAGTTACAAAGATTTAGTGTTGTTATATAGTTTTTTGTCTCTCCTGAAAAGTGCTGTTTTTGAGTTATTCCCTTATTCACTGGAGGCACAGAATTATTCTTTCAAAATCAGTCGTTTTACTCCGCGGTACCCACAGAGCAAGTAATATGGTACCTACTGCGTACTGTGCACCTGTAAAAGTAGTAACCACAGAGCAAGTAGTATAGTAGTAACTAGTAGTAAGTTAGTACCTAACTAAAAATACTAGGGATGGGCAAACGGAAAAAAATATCGATATTTATCGTATCGATATTTTTCAAAAATATCGATTTATATCACCCAAGAAATATCGATATTTCGATATATCGATATTTTTTGCCCAACTTGCATTTATTTATAAAAACTGCCTAAATTATCGAAATTTTAAAGCAAATACACATCTGACTGTTTCAACATAAGTTTTATTTATTTAAAAAAAATAAAATACAATACAATACAGTCAGTCCAGCGCAGTGATACCAACCAAACCAACAAGCAATGTCATTGCCAATTGCCATAGACAAGCAAGTCATGGAGAGTAATTTGTGTAATTTGTTCGTGTTTGAAGCAAAGAAACTAAACCCATAAAGGCTACTGCTTTTTTTATTTTTATTTTATTTTCTAAATTTAAGAAATCGGATTGGTCAAATCATGATGTGACGCATGAGCAGATAGCAGAGCTTTAAAAATATATCGATTTTGATATCTGAAAATAAATATCGAAAATTGATATATAGCGGGAAAAAATATCGCTAATTCGTAACGATATTTTTCTGAAAAAATATCGATATTTTGATATATCGATATTTTTTACCCATCCCTAAAAAAATACTTAATCTGTGAATACGGCTGAAAGTGGCTGGTGTACAAACAGATGTCAGGATTAAAAATATGACAAAGTAAATTTTATTCAGTGTATTGACTATTGACTTAAATGTCGTCTGTAATTATATAAAATTCACGTAGAACTTTATTGTTCACATAAATTAAGTGATTGCATAACATAACCTACTGTTTAAATATGAATTATTATTCAAGTATTCAAATATTTGTGTTGTTATGAATGGTTATATGAAATTGGACCGTGGCTTGCGACGAACGCTTTTTGTTACATATAATCTAAGTCATGTTAGAAATGTAAAAAGCGACCGAAGTCTCGCTTCGAAAATCCAAGTGCGTTCTTTTAGAAGTTCTCAATATGCAAGACAATCCCATAAAGATGGCATCACGTCTCTTCCTTCACCCCAAGAAGTAAGTGCGATGCTATAAATGTTTATATAATCATGTTCGTGTACATAGGCGATAAGATTTTGTACAAGCTATGCTGAATTTTTTAGTGATGAATTGCAATGCTTTAGTTAGTCTTATTAGAAACATACATTTTAGTCATAGTATGTCATTAGGTACATATAGATTATAGATTTCATTTTGTCCAACATTTGTGTTTCGAATTTTTATATTTGTTACTGAACACAAAGTTTTATGTTTTAACCATACCATGACCTAAATATAAATGGATTATGGAAATGCTTTTGCAACTGTACCGTAAAGCGAATTCATATATTATACTTATATATATATTCTTAATCTTTTCAAACTGTACAAGTATATAAAATGAGTTTGGGTAACTGGATTCCAATATTTTTATATATTTGTAATGATATCTTAATATATATAAATCTCGTGTCACAATGTTTTTCCTCAATGGACTCCTAAACCACTTAACCGATTATAATAAAATTCGCACACCACATGCAGTTCGATCCAACTTGAGAGATAGGATAGTTTAAATCTCTAATCGTTTTAGAGAAAGCGGGCGAAGCCGCGGGCGGTAAGCTAGTATAATATAAACATAAACACTTAGTACTAGATCCCACAAGAGGATTAGTGTGTTCATAGTTTTTTTGATGAAAGCAATATTTAATGTATGGCTGCAAGAATGTTTAATTGAATTTTTTCTAAACGAAAAAAAAAAAATGCATTTTGCCCCCTACCATTGCATATTTTGAAATGCGAGTGTGTGGTTAATTCAATCCCACTCTCACTCAATAAATGTACAGTGTAAACTCTATATAACGACACCGAAGGGACTGTGCATTTTATGGCGTTATTTAGAGTTGTCGTTTTAATGGAGAGAAGAAAAATCAGAATTAGAAAAAGAGAAAATTTATTTCAGACTAGTGTTAGTAGTTATGCCAACGTTTGCCAACATCACTTATCTTCTCGCCCGTTTCTATTGCGCATATCAATAAAACTTTTTCGTCAATACACAATGATTTTCTTTTACTAGCCATGTTTACAGTTTGAAAGTTTGTGAGCAACTAAGAATATTATAACATATAGATAATCCATGACTTATACTTATTAGTCATGGTCAAAAACAGTCTACACGTGCAAGCAATCCCAATTTGTAAACAAAAGAACGAATTTCTTAGAAAGTTCGGTATGCATGACGTCGAGTTTATTACTTAATTGTTGTCGTTATTGAGAGTGGGTGTGATGCTATGTAGAGTGTATCATTGTATGGTAGATAAGCTAAACCAACCAAAGGCAATTGATTTTGACACTTTAGAGAGTTTGTCGTTAAATCGAGTGTCGTTATATAGAGTTTACACTGTATATGTTTTTGCCTGGTCTTCAGTGGTTTTGATTTAAAAAAAATATGATACCATACCAGAGACAAGAGCTTAAAATGATAATTGCTATGAATTTTTCACATTGAAGAATGGATACAATAACAGATTTTTGCCAGTGCTCTTTTTATCAAAATTGAAATATATATTTTTATAAGTTTATCTGTATTGATTCAATGCTGTCTGTGTCTATGCGAATTAAACATTTTATTCATGTTTAGGCTGTATAATAAAAAACATGCAAAAAAAAAAAATATGAAAAGAAAAAGATTCAAAATTCATAATTCATTTATTCATTGAACACAATACATTAGATGTTAACTTAGGTCTTAGAGAAACAAATACTTGCTTATTTTTCTCAAAAAAAGTTATGTATTAAAGGAAAGGTCTACAACATCCGATATAAAAAGTACACATGTATAATTAACTACTATATTGTTACAGGTTACAATTACTCTGCGTAAAAATGAATTCAATAAGGAGTTCACATATGGTGCCATAAAGTCCTATGATTCTAACCAACTAGCTTCCAACGATCCCATAGAAGACACGAGAAGTGAGGCGCAGTGTAAGATGACACCAGGTATGTGAAAATAACATTATTTGTTTATGGTATGTGTAATGTATCTTCATGGGCACAACATTCATTTTTGTAAACACTTAGGTGCAATTTTATTTTGGTTAAAGGTAACGTATTTATACTAGATTCTTGGTACAATACTTAGTTAATAATCAACTAAAAATGTTAATGGACAATAAAAAAATCTATTGAAATATAAGTTATTTTACTTGGTAGAGTTTCTTTAAAATAAACATAGACTGCTTGGAATGTTGTTTAATTTATTGTTAGTTATTAAAACTTAAAACCAAATGGTAGATAACATTATAAGTAGATGTATCTCAACAGCCTTAAATATTAGATGCATTAAAATAATAATTACTGATCCATATAAATTTATATAAATTCATAAAGAATAGAAAAAATTTGATCATGAGGTGGGACTCGAACCCGCATCCTTACTCGCCAACCCGGATGCCTGACCAATTCAGCCACTAGTGACCCGCCAGAGCGATCTAATTTATTCTATTCTTTCAGTTTTATGTGTCTAGGGACACAACTGATCCATGTTTTAGTATTTTCATTATTTATTTTCTAACAATCTTTTTACACTTATAGTTCCACAATTATAACAAAAAAAAAAGAAGATATCAGCTTAATTACTTGTTTTTCCTTCATTATAAATTGTAGAAGATTTTTTTATATATGACTAGCTTTCCACCCGCGGCACCGCCCTCGCAGTCAAAGAAAAACCCGCATAGTTCCAGTTCCCGTGGTATTTTCGGAATAAAACTTATCCCATGTTCCGGGGTAAAAAGTAGCCTATGTCCTTTCTCGGGTATCAAAATAACTCAATACCAAACATGCAAATTGGTTCAGGAGTTAAGGCGTGATTGACACAGACAGACATACAGAGTTACTTTCGCATTTATAATATTAGTATGGATTACAAAATGGTTAAGATGTTTAAAAAGGATACTTCAGCAATTCTCTAATGCTTTCACAGACTTTAGAACCATTAACACAATTAATGGTATATTTCATTTTACTGTATATTAAATGCTACAGTAACTAAAAATTGCACTGCTCTATAAAGGAAGTCATCATGTCTTATTATATTTTACACCATAGGTCAACTTATTTTAGAAGGTAAGTGTTGTTAGATTTTTGTATTAAAATCTAGTCACATTTCTGTTATGTTATAAATACATATACAGTGGTGGTCACATAATTAAAGACACCCTCTAATTGACCATAAAATATTTACATTAGGAAGTACAATTATCTGAAAAAGGTATTTAATCTAGTATTATTTTTATTAAACCATACAAGACAATATGTTCTTTAAAATGAGGGACAACAAATAGTTATATTCCTTGTAAGTTTCGACACTTGGTCTCTGTGGGAATGTAACACAAACTTTGTTAACGTACGTATAGCTGGCCACTTAATTAAAGACAACAAGAAATGAGTTATAATTTTTTATAAATAAAAAGAAACAGCATTGTGCTTTACTTCCTTTTGTCGCGTAATTTCATAGATCGTTGACACTATAATTTTTTTGGTTATTTTTAACTTTTAAAATTAAAATTCATACGTTTAATAGTTTTAATATCAATTACTATGGTTAAAAACAAGAGTTGAGACTCCTCCGCAAGAAAAACTATTTCCAACTTCCATGATAATTTAAACTGTTTCAAGGATATGGTTATGAATGCTATAAAATATGTCAAGATGTTCCACACGACCGAAAACGTACTCAGAAAAGCAAAACCAAGTGAAACTACTCGGCCGAAAGATTCAAAAATGGTGTTGTTGGCTAAAAAGATCCATTTAAAGGGTCAGAACTGATACAGTTCAGAGTTGTATGGTGCAGCAGGCTTGAAGGGGGGGCTGCAAGCCCAATTAGACGGAGACTGTGTGAGGAAAACTTGCACTGAAGAGTATCCCGGAAAGTACCACTTTTGAAAAAACAAAATGTGAAGGCAAGATTTCACTTTGCTACAAAATACGAACACTGGATTGAACGAGAATGGAAACATGTGCTGTTTCTGCATGAAACTAAGATTAATATGATTAATTCTGTCAGAAAACAATATGTAAGACGCCATCTCAATAAGGAAATGGATCCAAGATACTCTAAAAAGTAGTTATACAGGGGGGTGGAAATATCATAGTGTGGCGCTGTTTTTCTGGAGTTGGTGTTGGACCTGTCCAAAAGACAGAAGGCAACATGGATAAATTCCAGTACAAGTGTATTTTAGAGCAATCCATGCTGCCCTATGCAAAGGAAAATTTACCTGTTGTTTGGACTTTTCAACACGATAATGATCCCAAGCACACAGCAAAAGTAGTGAAGTGCTTGTTATCTGTAACTGTTTTGGATTGGCCCCCTCACAGTCCGGATTCAAATCCGATCGAAAACTTATAAAATCAAGAAAGAAAGAAGTCGCGGCAACGCGATCATCAAACGTCGACTAACTTTGCAAAACATTTTCGAAGAATGGAACCAATTTAGTGATGCAACTTGAACAAAATTAGTTGCTTCCATGCCCTAGAGATGTAAACCGTCATTACTGCCAAAGGACATGCAACCAAATATTGAAAAGTGTACAAATGTTTTGTAAAAACGTCAGGTATTTTGTGTTGTAAAAATAATCTCATTAAAATAATATTTTTTTTATATTTCTTATAAGCGAGTCTAATGTCTTTAATTATATGGCCAGACCTTTGCTAGGTTAAAACTGCTAGTAGTAAGGATGAACCGAATAAAATTTAACAAACCGACAAGTTTTGTAGATAAAATTTAATTTAGCATTAGACAACACATACCTGAATATTTTAAAATTATTTAACAAGTTCCAATGGTAGTGTAAAAAAAATGTTGAGAGAAGTGTTTTGGGTAGTATAAAATGTTTTTAGTGTCTTTAATTATGTGACCACCACTGTATATAAAGTTGACACTATTGCATGATTAATAGCGTAAACTTATTTATTCAATTATTATTAAACCAGCCTAATTTATATAACCCATACACTGTATGTATGTATAGTACACAGGGTGTAGGGTGGTATGGTGGTAAATTATTGATATCGAAAGTACTTTACCTAATGAGTAAAATGGCAATAATCACTTTTTAAAAATATAACGGTAAATATCCAAAAAAATAATATTAACACTCTGATACCTACATTCAATATGAAAGTTTTAAGTTCTTTTTTTTACTTCGCAAATTCTATGGAAAGTTCATTTAGAATCTATATTATATAGAGCTCGTCATTGTATTGCACCATGTTGACGTCACTTCGAACATCTGCTTTGGGTACAAAATGTATGGGAAATAAAATGTGTGGCAGTTTTAAGATAATCGCCTGTGCAAACTTAACGATTACACCATATGTCTTAAGAGATAGAAGCGGAATAAAACGCGTCCCGTTTGAAGTCAGCATTTAAAATGTATATTCTGCATTTTAAATGCGGCGCGGCGTTAACTGCTAGTTAGTTCGCATATACCGCTGCTACGTCAGTTTTTAAATACACAATATGTTTTCTAAGTACATATACATTGAATCAGAATACTAGGAAAATTTTATGAAAATATAATTAAATTTCTATAAGTAACTAGATTTCCGCCCGCGGCTTCGCCCGCGTTTGCAAAGGAAAACCCGAATAGTTCCCGTTCCCGAGGGATTTCCGGGATAAAAACTATCCTATGTGTTAATACAAGTTACCGTCTATATGTGTGCTAAATTTCATTGTAATCGGTTCAGTAGTTTTTACGTGAAAGAGTAACAAACATCTCTACATCCATACTAGATAGGGAGGCGAGGTAGCTAAATGGCGTAATTAAACGGCGCCGACGTCGAGACTTATCAAAATCGATAGATAAAATAATTTCGAAAAGAAAAGCTTCTATGGTAAAAACCATTTTAGCGGTGGGTTTGGCGTGTACGGATTTTCAAAAATGTAAAAAAAAATAGTTACTTGGGCATTCTCGAGCGCGTCAGATATTCATACTACGTATGCCCCAAGTGCCTCTGATAACAACGGTATACTAATCTGCCGGTTTGCGTGGTGGGGCTAGGTATATTAATTCGTCAAAAATGCACAAAAAAAAAAATTACTCGAGCGCGTCAGATTTTCGGAAGGGGTGTTAAGTAGGCCCCAAGGAAGCTCCCCTTAAAAAAACTGACGATTTCGGCGTGACGATAAGTTACGATGAATTTTTGAAAATGCAGAAAAAAAAGTCCTTTTGAAATACTCGAGCGCGTCAGATTTTCATAGGGGAGGTTTATCTCGGTATCCTGAAAGCATATTTTCTTAATCTGACAAAAATGTTGGTGGGTTCTCTTAATCTGACCGAAAAAGGTTTGAGAGTTTCTTTTTTTTAATCATCGTTATTTCATATCAATTTTTCTTAACACCCTCAGTTTTCGAGATATACTCAAAAAACCGGGAGTTTGAGTTTTTATGATGCTTCAAGTCAAAAAGTTTTAACTTTGGACAAAAATGTAAAGAGACCTTTTTTGTGTAAAATAAAATTACCTTTTTTGTTTATTCAAACTTTTTTTTTTTGTAAAATGTATCGTTCGCGACTTATATACTGCAACGCGTTTTTCGGAAGACGAAATGGCTCCTCCAGACTTCCGGTCACGCGGAAACCGGCAGATTTTGTATTTTTAGATTATATTCTTCAAAATAAAAATAAAAACAATCGCGCTCGAGAATGCCGGATTAACGTTTTTTTTTTACAAGTTCGCGACCCTATAACTTGGCGGCGTCAAGGACTTATCGTCAGATTAGTTAAATTTAGTCTTAAAACACTAAAATCAACCCCCAATATCTTAATCTGACGCGCTCGAGTATTTCAGACTATCGATTTTTTTTTACTAATCTGATCGTCTATCTTGGGCGCGCGTCACTACTTAAAGAGCTAAATAGTTAACAAGGTTGTTCTATTAGGTCTAAGGTATCTCGCATATCTTAAACTGCCACGCTCGAGTATTGCAGAAAATTCCCCTCTTCGCCTCCCTATCTATACATCCATACATCCATACTTACAAACTTTCGCCTTTATAATATTATATATTAGATATTAGATTAGATTACTTTATTTTCCAAAGGATTAATATTATTCTGACTTCTAATATCCAATTAACAATAAAATAATTTTAAGTATAATTTTCATATTTTTTATGTGATTTTTACAGGTTACTTAATGGGAGTGTTTGATGGCCATGGTGGTCCTGCGTGTGCTCAAGTTCTATCAAAGCGGATGATGAAATATATCGCCGCTAGTCTACTGCCATCCAATCTTTTAGAAAATGTGAAAAACCAAGAAGAAACAGATAATTTAATAGAAACATTTAATGATAAGGTGAGAAAAAACTTGTCAAATGATATTACAGAGATGAAAAGTTTAAAATTAAATGTGTCATATTATATTTGCAGGCGGATATAGTGCAGGACCTAAAAAATATATACGATACCAGTTTCCGTCACTTTCTATCGGAACTGTCGCAATTTCACAAACAAGAAGTAGACGTAAAATCTGCACTAGAGAAAAGTATACTTCAATTGGATGATGATCTGTCAAGAGAAGTTTTAGAACCGTTTGCCGCTGATGGAACGCTAAATCACAAGACCCTATCGGTCGCTTTATCCGGAGCCGTCGCGTGCATAGCGTATATCGACGGACCCCATTTGTACGTCGCGAACGTCGGTGATTGCAATGCCGTTTTAGGGACGATGACCGAAGAGAACGAATGGATTTCAAAGAAAATTACCAAAGAACATAACTCGGAAAACTTTGACGAACTGAAACGGATATGGAATGAGCATCCGGATAGTGAAAGAAAAACTGTGATAAGAAGGGACAGACTTCTGGGAGAGTTAGCGCCGTTGCGTAGTATGGGCGACTTCAGATATAAATGGCCGGCCGAAATTCTATCAAAAGTTGCCGTTCCACTGATCGGGCAAAGAGCGATACCGGCTAATTACCACACCCCGCCGTACCTGTCCGCCAAACCCGATATTTATTATCACAGACTAACTCCAAAGGACAAATTTTTAATAATCGCTTCGGATGGCCTTTGGGATATGATGACGCCGCTACAATCTGTGAAGTTAGTCGGGGAGCACATGAAAGGCAAAGTGTTCTTCAATCCTCTGAAGTTGCCCAGGAAGAATATACAGCTGGGCGATATCAATGAATTGTTATCGCACAGGAAGGAAAGTTTAAAGAGCAAACCAAAGGATAGGAATGCGGCCACGCATCTCATAAGACATGCGATTGGTGGAACAGAATATGGTGTCGATCATTCTAGACTCGCCCATTTGCTCAGTCTGTCCCCGGACGTAAGTAGAATGTTTAGAGACGACATCACTGTAACTGTAATATATTTCGACTCTGAGTACTTAAGACAATGTCCGGCATAATTATTGTGATGGGTATTCAATTTGGTGCCTTTTATTATGATTATGCTTTTGTTTTCAATTTATAATTTAATTGATGAATGTTCCTAGTTTTGTGTGTAATTGTGTGGTTTGATTGAGAATGTGAATGTAAAATGACGTATTTAATATGTTTGAACATTATGCGTAATTATTGTGATGATGTTTAAATTTCCGTAATGTGAGATTAAATTGATTGCTTTAATAGTTTATTTCAATTAGATTTGTTTTAATAACAATTATTTGAATATTTGACATTGATACAAAATAAATAATTATTCGTATTGTTTTATTTTATTTATGACATTGTTTTGTATAATATTTTTAATTATCTATAATAGATTATAAAAAAAATAATCATTTATTTGTTTCATAGCACACTAGTTCTCACATAGTCACACTAGGATCCCCTGTTTTGTGGGAAACTAGTTTCATCAAAAAACAAAAGTAAGATTTTTAACAACTCCAGTGTATGTGCGATTGAGTGTGCGTGTGTGTGTTATATTTTTAATCTTGTTATTAATTTCATAAAGTTTTAATTGAAGGATTTATTTTATTTGTTTAATAAAGGATTGAAACACTCAATCGTGTTGAGTTGTTTGCACAATTAAATTATAAAATATTTTATTACTTATGTATCAATGTTTTCAAGTAACCATACTACAAATTACATATACGTAATATTAATGATTAATGCCGTGTTTAAAATAAACGGTTAACGCTTTGGTGTATTGTACAAAATTTAGTCGTATTAGGCTAAGGCTAATCGAGAAAAATAAGATAATATGTGTAATACAGAAATCGAGCATTGTAAAATAAGTCAATTATGATTTATTACTTGGTACAAATATTGGCTAACAATTTGATAAGTCTTTAAAGGTGTAGATGGCATTTTTGTGCCTTTTATATAGGTCTATCTACGCGTGGACCAATGGCGGAGCGTAGAATAAGCGTAACAATAAATCCTGCTCGCCCATTGGCTGGATAAATTTATATATGTGTAGTTTATTCGCTATTAAGATATTTGTCCTCAATAGAAGCTAACTTTATTGACCCTTTTGTTTGATGAATATTTCAATTTATATTTTAAAAGTTTTTTTTAACCGACTTTGCAAAATTATAACTTTGTATCACTTTTTTGTGTGTAAAATGAATGTCATTTAGCTGGAACTATTGTGGCATGTTTAAATTCAAAATGGAATCTTGTTTACTTCAAGAGAATTAGAACACAATATAGGATGCTATAGTGTGGAGTGTGGACATGTTGAGTCATCCATTATCACCTCATACTGAATATCATATACTTGTTTTACAACCGGTTCATTTAGATCTTCAAAGTCATTTGTGTTATTTTTGTTTATTTAATTGTTAGCACTAAAAGCTTAGCAAGATTGCTATTTATAAGGATGATTATGTATTTCATAAGGAGGAGGTTTTGGCATTTATACACTGCGTTAGCATCGCCATTTTGGTTAAAAATTCTCTGCCAGAATCGTATGCTATCCTGTACATATTATAAGTCATATATTCGATTGTATCTTTAATCCCTCAGCCCCCGGAATCACAGACACAATAGAAAATCTATTGTGTCGTGGTCTCATTGGGCCGCTCGGTGGTTAACCTTACATTTAAAATTTAAAAGCTTATTAAAGGGTTAGAATTTACTATAATAGAGTTATCCGTGCATAATCGGATTTTAGATGAGTATCAACGTGAATATTGGTGTCTATTTGCTTTTTCTTTGAGTCCAAAGTACATGTTAGTGTTTAATAAACATGTATAACGTAATTATAGCTGTCTTTATTGATTAATGCGTAGTAAGTCGACCTTACTACAAACTCACTATTCATATTTGTGTACCTTATAACATCGATCTGACTGAAAGAGATATATTATGTATTTTAGAAACCACTGTATGTTTCCAGACGGTAGTGCAGCATGACCTGTGCTATGTGTTCGTGTGATGTATTACGCATGAGTGATCTTTAAATAAATGATTTGATTTTGGCCACTCATGCATCATGATAATTCACGTAAACGCATGACATGCTTGCATTACCGTCTAGGTACTTTATATTACTATATACGTGCCTGATGTCAATCAAAATAACAATAATTAACTAGTACCTACTGTATAAGGTTCGTACAATAGGCAAAATGTCTCGCTCAAATATTCTAAATATTATTATAGCATTACAAGGAAGTTTATCTGGAATTCTGTACGTTATTTAGTACATAACCATTTTGGCTATATATATATTCCAATGTTTTCGAATCCAAATGCTTTAAATTTCATTAAAATAAGCGTATTTAGATTAACATCGATGAATGTGTGTATGTACATTTTAATATACGTCCATAATGCATATTAGTATTGTATATAACTAATATAACGGATCATAAGGACTATAGATTATAACTAGACTGTGAGAATACGAATTTCTTATTCCAAACAGCAGCTTCTATGGAACATATTTTTGCTTTATGCAAGTCACGTTTGGATTTTTGGACACCCAGTAGTTTTTAATCCGACTATGTGTGTAATATAAATTTCTATATGTACTTTACTTGGACGTATAACTATAATTATAATAATTATAATCATTTTTCTAGTGTTTACTGTACAATGTATTAGTGTGCTATGTGGCCCTGTAAAGGGTGTGATCGTCAAAGAGGATGGTACTACATTGTATTTTATATGAGTATTTGGAGATAATACGTCTATTTCCACTAACAATTCACAGTAAACTTGTTCGAGTAATATTATGGGGTAAATCTAACAATTCACAGTAAACTTGTTCGAGTAATAAAACATTATACGTAGTATTAAAACGGAAAGTTGATAACATTGTTCCTGCAAGGTATAAATCTATATTCTTGTGACCGTGAACGTTGTTAATAAAATTCTGTTTCTGATTTAGTTATGATTTGTATCGGTATCCTAAGTATATATTTATAGCAATATAAAATTTTCAGACGGACGTAAATTGTAAATTTAATATATTGTGTAATTTATGCACGTATCTTTCTAACAAAATCAGGTAATCCGTAATAACATCAAATAGATTCATTTTTTTTAATTTCACTAGGTAGGTATATACAGGAAACGTGCTGATAAATGTATTTCTACCCTCTTTAATTGAAATTTGTGTATTTACTGGATATTTCTTATATTTTATGATTGTATTGTGGCTATTAAAATTTGAGAAACTCTGGAGAGTTATAAGCTGAAATATTAAGAATTATTGTTTTTAAGTTTATTTCTTACTGACCGTTCATTTAGTTATTAATTTTTGTTGCCTCGTATGGTTGTACCAAAATGAAACATGCGTGTGTAATAATATCAATGTGTTAATCCCATTTATAAATTAATAAATAAATTAACCTACCTCAATTGTTGTTTGGTTGATGATAACCCTAAATTCCTGTTAACTCCTGTATTTTTTTTTTATTGTGACTACTGATAAGTATTTTGTATCATAGCGTTTACAAAAATGTTAATGATAATAGGCCCTAAATTGGACCCTTGCGGAACTCCAAAGGTTATAGGGTATTTCATTGATTTAAATCCATTAAGAACTACATAGAATAAGCCGCCTTGTATGAATGATTTGATCCATTGTAAATGTGGACCAGTTAAATTATGTATCTCACATTTTGAAGCAAGTATGATGCGGTACCTTGTCAAAGGCTTTGATAAAATCTGTGTTGTACTTGTTTTCCCTTATTTAATGCCTGTGCAATATTATCGTAGTTGATCTCACTTTAACGAATCTGTGTTGGTAACTGGATACATAAAGTTAAAAATATTCCTGCAACTTACGTCTTACGAATGACTCTAGACTTTTACCCGATAATTGGTCTATAGTTTTCTGTTTTTGATTAATCATGATTTTTTTTAAATGATTTTTCATAGAAAGATGAATGAATTTATGTTATTCTTAAAAAGTAGATGGGGAATAAGAGACGGATGGGGCAAATAAAACACCGATTCCATATCAACTTGTTTATTAATAATAATTTATATTAAAAGTGAATATTATATTAAGTAGTAAGTAAAGTAGGCGAGTAATTAACACTATATACACACAGAGAGTTACTAAGTATTCAAAATTTCCTAAAGAATAACTAATAGCAGCGAACTGAACTCATTACACATTATTTTAACACTAACCTTAAATTAAATTTCCTTACAAATTAGCTTTCATAAAAATAATTGCGCAGTGAGTAAAACGATCGGATTCAACAAGTTATTATTAAATAATAATTTAATTAAATGCCTGTGCAATATTATCGTAGTTGATCTCACTTTAACGAATCTGTGTTGGTAACTGGATACATAAAGTTAAAAATATTCCTGCAACTTACGTCTTACGAATGACTCTAGACTTTTACCCGATAATTGGTCTATAGTTTTCTGTTTTTGATTAATCATGATTTTTTTTAAATGATTTTTCATAGAAAGATGAATGAATTTATGTTATTCTTAAAAAGTAGATGGGGAATAAGAGACGGATGGGGCAAATAAAACACCGATTCCATATCAACTTGTTTATTAATAATAATTTATATTAAAAGTGAATATTATATTAAGTAGTAAGTAAAGTAGGCGAGTAATTAACACTATATACACACAGAGAGTTACTAAGTATTCAAAATTTCCTAAAGAATAACTAATAGCAGCGAACTGAACTCATTACACATTATTTTAACACTAACCTTAAATTAAATTTCCTTACAAATTAGCTTTCATAAAAATAATTGCGCAGTGAGTAAAACGATCGGATTCAACAAGTTATTATTAAATAATAATTTAATTAAAAGTATTCTTCATGAAAGTAATATTATTGTATCATATTATGTGATATTATGTTATGAATTTAGGAAAATTATTCGCATTTGAATAAAGAAAAACCGTCTTTAATTAGAAAAACAATGAATTTAGGGCCGATTTTTCAATGCCCAGATAAACAGTCTAATAACTACCCCTCGAATAGATTTATTCAATTGCTTATCTAACTCATAACGGCTCGCCTATTTTTCAATCGTGATTTATTTGATGAATAACTATCTGACCAAATATTTCCATATTGGCAGCTCTGCTCTTGGAGTGGCGAAACAAACATATTAAATTAGTCAGGTTAGAGCGGGATAGAGTCAACTTGCAATATGTCAACAACCGTCATTATGACTCACGTCAGGAGTGCATTTTAAGTTTATCTTGTGTTCTATGATTGTTGATTATTGTTTTGATTCGAGTAAAGAGTTTTGATTAAATTTGTGTTAAAATTTATATATTTTACGATGGAAACGACATAAAGGCAGCGTCCGGCAAATTTTCAATGGCATGATCATCAGTAGGTACTATCAAAAACGTCAATTTCAATATGATTTTAATTGATAATTATTTTATAGAAAGAGGCTTTATTGTAAAAATTCTACGCTCTATGTTATTACATACGAAAATATCCCAAATTTGACGCGTCAGTTGTCAACTCAAACGTCTAATCGTCGAATAGCACGCTATCTGGCCGTTGGAGCAGCAGATAGATTTATTCCTCAAATAACGTAGTTATTCGATAGATAAGTCCTATTCGTCTATGGAAAAATTGAATATTTTGTTAACTGAAGAATAAAGTCTATCTAGCTGTTTATCTGGGCATTGAAAAATCGGCCCTTAAATTGTTAATAATGAATGAAGTTTTATCCAAACATCGTAACATATAAGGTTTAATATTGTCATAAATTGATATAAAAAGGTTTCTTCGGAACCAGATTCTTGCGAATTTGTAAAATATTGCATCATAACGCAGATGTTACGGTTGTTGTGAAGTTAGCGTTATCTACTTTTAAGTATTCTGTGGTTAAGTGTAAAGTATCGTCGATCCTTTTACTCATTACGAAATAACCCTACCTGTTTTCCAATCTTTACATAGAGATAGTATCTTTGCGTTTATAATCTCCTACATAGAAAGATTTTAAAACATTAACGTGCAAGTAGGAAAATAGACAGGAATAGGGCAGATCTTGATAACATTGAAGCTTAGCACTCTTAAATTACGCTTAAACTATTTTTCTTAGCTATCGTTACTGAAGTTCACATTTGTAGAACGCTCTCTAAGTATTTCCAAGATTTTATGACATAATTATAGGAATCGATTTGCACGGTTGTATGAAGCATTGTCTCTGTACTATATTTTATATACTCATGTGATGTTATTCCAGGTTCGTTAACGATAGATAAGAAATATCTTAATAAACGCATAAAGTACGGTTAATAATAATAATTTAAAACATTCAGTTCGCTGCCGATGCTAACGTGAAACTGGGTAATTTGTAACAAAAAAATATATAGTAAGACTTCTAAAAGACGAAACATCGATAACATTAAACACTATTGTTTTATCTATCGTGAGAAAGCTTGGTAATATTCTTGAAAGGCAGAATACATTAAAATCTCGTGTCTACTTGAAACATTAAATCACATTGATCTATTTTATCTAAGAACGACACCTTACAACGAAGATAGTGTAAAGCAAAATGGTAGGGTAGATGCGGTAAATAAATAGCGAGTGGGTTAAATCAGAATTAAGTACGTTTCTCTAAAGAAGACAGCTTCCACAGTTCCAACGTTAAACCTATAATGCACAGCCCGCAACGATAGGTCTAGATTCTAGTTCGTTTGAGGATCTTGAACCCTCTCTCTACTCTGAAAGACTCAAAATTGACTAGCCATTCCATCTGGTAGTGTATTCCATCATGTAGGATATTAAAATTAACAATAATGGATACAAATAACAATGTGATAAAGCTGTTACCTAAAAAAATAAAATTTACAGCTAATATTACCTATATTTATTTGACCGATGTTGACAGTTAACACATTACATGTGCGTTTAAGCTAAAGGTTCGATTGTAAATAATTTATTGTTATAGAAATAGTTCTACTTAAAGGTTAGCAAAATAATTTATATGTAGTTTTTTAGGCTGGAAGCGACATCCTAGTTCTGCAACTGGATGGGTGGAGAATTTTAAGCTTCATTAGTATTACCCAATCTACGTTGCTATTCTACTTACATAACTATAATATATCGGGTGATGGTAATCCTTCGAAATTGTTAATTTTATAGTTGTCTCCGGCGAAACCGTGTTATTTTTAAGGCTTAAGTAAGTCCATTCCACAACCAGTACTGTTTACGACATACCATCATCAGAATTTTGCTTCAATGGTTATCAAATGATTGTTTTAGTTATCAAATGATTGTTTTTAAATTCTATCCAAGTGATTTTAATGTCATTTACTTCTTAATAAATTACAATTTTCATAAGTTTAACATGCCTCCGATGTTCTCTTTAAAAATTTCTTAAAAGTTTTTTTTTTTTCGTAATTTTATCCATGGTTACATATCATGGCATTATGAGTATATTTTTAAAAAGTATCAACTATGGGGCTGTAAAAACCCAAACGTACTTATGCCAAAAAACTTTATATTGTCACAAAGTACGAATACTAATATAACGATACAATGGGGCGTAACTCTTAAAAACCTAATAATCTAACCAACAACAACAGCAACGTTAACAAAATTGTGTCATTGGATGATAATATATGAATACATAAATATAGGTATAGTAGTTAGGTACGTCTCCTAAATGATGGTGTAATTACTTGACAAGAAGCGTAGAAGAGATGCATTTAAATTGAGTTTATATAATTTAAAATTATACCTAGTAGATCACATGCTAAACACTAATGGAATGTATAAACTGAGAAAAACTAACTCTTGTTAGATAGATATAGATATCTACTTATAAGGGATACTGTTTAATAATTATACTGTGAAATGAGCAATTTAATAAATTCAATATTAAACGGGATGCGTGACTATCAACACCAATGACTAAATAGGTATTTAAATTTTATGGATTTTTTTAAGGGTGAGGCAATATTTACATTGCCTACTTTAAATATCTAGGTAAATGTGTAAGTAATTTTATACGTTTGACATGTTTATCATCTTCATGAGTAATTGAAGGAATCTGCATTATGATTTTATTTTGAATATAATATGTATGCAACTGTGTGTATATTAAAAAATATATCAATGGGAATTTTGTATGAGCATCATGATATAATATGAAAAATTGGTAAATCTGTCCTCAGGGAGGAATAATCTCTCGCACGGATTCGTCTGCCACAAAGTCATAAGGGTCGCTGGGTATGCTTGTTAAAAAATCAAATGATATTTATTTAAACGGGATATAATTATCAATTTTCTCATGTATTTTCAGTGTCACTTGCCATCTCTCAGCTCTCATGCGAGGATCGTCATTAGTTTAGTATTTAGTAACATTAATTTGGAAATTATATTTACAGTACCAATAATTATGATCGTCTTATTTAAATTTTTGTTTCTAACTAATCTAAATTAGCAAAAATATTTTATGTTAATGTATTTAAATTGTGAAAATTAACGGCCGACTGAAGAGCATCTCAAAAGGTATTGTTATATTTGCACAACCTTGAAACTGAAATAAAATATTCATGACTTGTGTAGATGTTAAAGATGAAGTCATATTGCCTGGCACAGTGCCCACCGATCCCCGCATTTTTTATTTACAACCGTAACTTTTCGAACTAGATCAAGAGTGTAATTCGTTCCAAATATATTGCGAGCTCATACATTCCTTCTTCTTGTAGAAAAAAGGACAAAGGACAGTCACAATAAACAGGAGAAAATAGACACGGTGCGACTGAAGCGTAGTACATCAAAGCTTAAAGTTTGCGATAGTTTCACGACATCCATATACTGTTGTTTCTAAGAAACTGGATAAGTGATATCGTTCGCTCGGAATTACATGGCAAATACTTAAAAACGCCTATAATTCCGCCCCATGTCACTTTCTTATAGTTCACGAAGGTGGTCATAGAAGACCTTGTACTGTTGTACTGCCCGTTTCAATTGAATGAAGTAAACTGAATGTTAGATAAGCAACAGAAGAAAGCGTTCACGTGGCGGCGTTACGGGTAAATCTTTAAGTAAATGAGAAATCCGGCGAGAGAATGACTGTCGATTAATCTCCCCCGAGGGACAGGGCCTGCACAATGCGGGGATCAGCCTTGCTGCCCTCGCGGAACTCCTCCAGGGTAAGACGATCGTCGTGGTTCTTGTCCATTTGATCGAATATCTTGTCCACGCGTTTTTGCGGAGTATTCTCGTCCTCCGGCTGCGGAGTTTGCCCCTAGAAACGAGAAAAAGTGCTATAATATATTACGTAGGTAGTTATTCTTCAAATGTACTCAGAATTTATTTAAAATGTATAGGTAAGTATGCAATAGCGTTATAGCGTAGTTATTTTGTCCGTAAGTCAGCAAACAAATATCAGTTCAGTTATCTACTAAATAAATACAGAATCATAGAACAGGACGCGGGGAAACTAATAAAATCAACGATTTTCATGTCAGTGTTGGTTTTGTGTCGACACAACTTTGTACACTAGCTGTGGTATCAGATACACCGATTCCGGAGATCGCTGTTTGCTCGGTGGAAAACGACACGAGCAAGGTAAATATTCAACCCCTACTTCCAATATTGTTGTTCCCTTAACCACTTACGTTTCCTATCTAGCAATTGATTCTTTAATTAATTGTTCGATAGATTTTATCAACTGTGAATGTAAGTGGATTTATTAATTTAATTGGAGTCTTGTTATTGAGAACTGTTATGTTGTCCGTAATTCTGAAAATATGATTTATACGTACAACAAACAACAACTAACAATTCCTGTTATTTTATTTTGTTGTTTGTCAACAATACGAGTAAACAAAACGCAGAAGTGATTATCCCAATGTTTCTAGAAATCATGTTGTGTATACGAAAAATATAATAAATATGTACGACACGTTTACAAATAACAATAATTTTCACAACTTCGGATAAGGATAGAAGTGTAAAAGGAACGTGTTATGAAATAGTTCGTATACATACCACCATCTGGTATATAGCGTCCACTATGTTATACATTTCGTCGCGTGTTATGTACCCGTCGTTGTCCACATCGTAGAGACGAAAAGCCCCTAAAATGTATATAAAAAGTCGATCACATACTTAGTATGTATTAAACGTAAAATATACGTTCTATATTACGCTCCATTCAACCCGAAAACAGCTTCATAAAAGTTTTTATGTACTTTGTTAAAGATTTATCGAGATTCTATCTGGAAATAAATTTGCATGCAAAAGGAATGTCATGTTCTTATACTTTGGTAAGTTTCGTTGAAACATATTAAGTAATTGATATTAATTGTAATATATTGGGTCCAATGATTTTCTGTGGTATCAGAAAGCTGCTTAGTCTACAAAAAATACAAAATACAATCATCAGTAAAATTAGAGTTTAGGTAGGTACCATTAGTTACTTGAACACGATATTACGACGATATCATCAACAATTTTTAAATTTAAACAGATAAGTACTTTAGAAATTTATTGACTTAAATGACGATGATATAACATTAAAATATATAAATACACAAATAGACAGAAGCTACAAAAGGCAAGCAACTCACAATGCAACTTTTCGTCGAGATTTCCTCGCGATGTCACTGATAAAGCCCGTATAAACTCCTCAAATTCTATTGACCCGTCCTGAAAGAAGAGATTTACCTTATAAATCTTAAAAATTTATTAAATATTCACCATCAACCAATAAAAAATATTATATAAATATGTTCGAGGTTATACATCGGTTACACTTAACTTCTGAAAATTACATAACGTTTTAGTAATATTCTAAATCAAATTAAATTCATGTGATTAATTCAATTGGTTTCAAGTTTAAATCTCAAAAGTTCAAATCACCAATAACAAAATTATAAAGATAGAAAATGAGAAAATCTTTTTCTACCACGTAATATAAAAGTACCAAAACAGAATGGCTGCTTTAATGGGCATGATTTGATGTGAGTAAAAATTTAATCCGGATACTTTATATTAAAATTATAAATGCGAAAGTAACTCTGTCTGTCTGTCTGTTACTCAATCACTCCTAAACTACTGAACCAATTTTCATGAAATTTGGTATGGAGATATTTTGATACCCGAGAAAGGACATAGGCTACTTTTTATCTCGGGAAAATGAACAAACCCCGAAATCCCACGGGAACGGGAACTATGCGGGTTTTTCTTTGAATGCGCGGGCGAAGCCGCGGGCGGAAATCTAGTTCAACATAAAACTATAAAACACGAGCTTTCAATCATGAAACATTTCATATAGTAAGTATTCGTACAAGAGTCGATAAAAATTGTAAAGGGAATGCTGTCTCGCTGCGATAAGGGATATATTAATATGTTACCATAGTGTTCACAAATGCTGCGCTAAAGCTTTGTTTTAAATATTAAAGGCAATTTCGAGTTATCAATACGATGTTTTAATGGATATTAAAACATCATGATGATTGAATAATCATCATTATATTCTTAGCACATTTCAATAAACGTTAACTGCTGCGAATAAATGAAAATTGTTAATGATTTTTTTTTAAAGTTGCAATGCGCAAATATTTTTTGCTGTCCTTCCATGTTACGAACATTGACACAACAGGAGTGACCAAGATTTCTCTTTATCCAGAAAGCGTATAGGAAGGGTTGAATTATATTGAAAATATACATACATAGTCAATGATCTCATTTAAAAGCATTTTTACATCGAAGTAAAGGAAGTGGCTTTATGTGAAACAAACTTTAGCTTTCCCCAGTTTCCCGTGAATGGCTGCTATTAGCTTGCAAGATGTTATTGGTAGCACTATAATATTCCTGCATTTTATACTGACCTCATACTAAACATTTCGAACACACACACGGCACCATTGAATTCTGATCCATACTAAGCTTTCTACTAAGCTTCATCACAAGAATATTATCCCTGGATGTGAATCGAACGACCCCTGGCTTCCAAGGTAAGGTCGTTACCAACTAAGACAACCCGTCAGCAAATTTCACTATGTATAATATTATGTAAAATTTAAAACAAAAAAACGTCGAAGCGCTTCGAGAAAAGGTAGGTAGTGCCCGTGCTTGTTCGCTTGGCTCGTCTTGGCGGGGGCACTACCGTGCCCCCAGATCATACCGCCATTTGAAACCTGGTTCTATTCAGTGTAGATCTATTGAAGTATTAGACTTTATAAAATTGCATTAGGTATAGCATTATGTAACAATTAACATCAGTATATCGTTGGCTGAGTTTGATAGAAAAGTCCATAATTTTGAAATAAGGAGCAATATATTACAAAATGCTTGTATTTTCTTTACAAATTTGAATATTCATGTAGGTATGTGTAATACGACCTTTTTTGAACGAGTAGGCAGGTACCTACTGCTAATTAATTATATGTCAAATCGTCAAAGATCATTATCCTCACTCCGACTGATTAGTCAACATCGTTAAAATATATTAATACCTATTATGATAGAGTAAAAGCAGAAATCGTCTTTTAATTTATCAAACGAATTATCCTTTCACTTAAATCCTTATAAAAGCTACAACATTAGAGCGTAGGTAAATCTAAAATTCTAAACACAGTCAGGAATAAAAGTTCTAAAACCACTCGTTAAATGAAATGCAGCTTTTTAAAGCAGCATCTCTAAAAATCTCATTTAGAGTTTTCGAGTATCACTTCTATCTTCCAATTTATCTGCTAACGAGCTCCTGGTTTCGATGTTGATGTCGCTGGCTTATGAATATTTAACGTTGCAGTCTGTTATCTAATGCAGGTTAATTAATGGCAATCGAAACATGGGCAATATTGAACTGTTAGTTTGCGTCACAGATTAAATATATTTGGTTTAGTCTGTGCATCGAGTAAACAGCCAGTTTGTAGATGGAATTACTTTTAGGCACTTTCAAAAAAATGTTTATGAAGCAACAAAAAGTAATGCTTTTTTATATAATAACTTATAATTCACTTTTCAAACTCATTCTGCTACACATTAAATAAAATAAATAGGTACAAAATTGCATCTCAAGTGAAAGAACGTTATTTATGACCAGTGTTTCAAAAACAGTCAAAAGGTCAACAAGGATTTGATTATATACACATCAGATTGATTTCCAAAATTACTGTAGGTCAGAGAAGATTCATTATGGAACATGTTACGCTATCACTTTAAAACTGGTTTAAAATGACATCACATGAATCTCTCCGATCATAAAGCTGATGGAAAAATACTGTTTTATCGCACCAGTTAACTCCAACGAGGTTAAAACTGTGTATAGAGCGAATTAATGGGAATGCTTGTGACAGATAGATACTGTAGGATTGCATTCGCCTAGTTTTATATAAAAGTATCCCATTATACATATAATAGAACATATAATCAAATAACGTAATAAAAATATTCCACAGAGTATACAATATATATTTGGCATTTTTGATTTGGACAAGAGGTATTATGTAGTTATTAATTAACCGTGGCCAAACAATCATGGGTGGCCTATCGGTGCAAGGTGTCGTCACGGTGAGGTGTAACACGAGGGATCGAATTTTTGTACATTATTGATAAAAAAAATTCTAACACTTACGTTGTTTTCATCGAAAACTCGAAAGACGAGTGAGGCGAATTTACTCGGATCTCCTTGAGGGAAGAACTGCTTGTAGATCTTTATGAATCCCTGAAAAATATTGATTAATAATTTAATATTTTTTAAGTAGGTATTATTTTTATTCGTCAACAATTTCGAGAATCTGCATGACCTATCTACTAATTAATAATATTGGAATGTTATCATTTCTTTAAATGCGTATAATATATAAGTAACTATGTATCTATAAATTGTAATTCGATTTTTTTATGATTAATTCTTGAAAAATTTATGGGTTACTTAATCAATAGAAAAAAATGGGGTAAGGTTTTATTTTATGTTTATTTAAGCATACAACATAAACTTAATTGCACTTTGATTTTTTTTAATAAAGCTATAAGAATTAAACGCACCTGCTCAGTTAAAAGTCCATTGGGACAGTCTTTGAGGAATCCTTTGTGCCTGTAAATAAATTAATATACTTACTTTAATGTACAACAATATGTATGTTGTTAGGTAGTTTAATAAATATAGTTATTTCATTTTTAAGATATGATTTTAAGATATGTACCTACAAAGGATATAAAAAAAATGTCAGTCTACTTTACAGAATTGACGTATTTTATTGTGGTTTATAAACTATCGCACAAAATAAATTCAAGATATTATTTGTTATAATATAAAATTTGGAAAATAATAAATTTCCTACTTTTTGAAAGTAAAATGTAAAAGTATGTGCTTTCAGAATAAGAACTATTTATGTTTTCCGCCGGATTGCCTGCTACGTTGTAAGGTCATAGAGCAATTTTGTAGCCAACAATTGCAATTTTCTATAGATTTCTTATGCTTACCTAGTTCTGTTTGAATAATATTCTGAGCTTATGTTAGTCAGAGATTTATTACCGTAATAAAAAACTTTTGCTTCTATATGTTTGTGCACGCAATATTTTGTACTAGCTGTGCCTCGCGTTTTCGCCCGCATTGCTCCGCGTCCTTTTGGTCTTAGCGTGATGATATAGCCTATAATAGCCTTCTTCGATAAATGGGCTATCTAACACCGAAAGATTTTTTAAATCGGACCAATAGTTCCTGAGATTTGCGCGTTCAAATAAACTCTTCAGCTTTATAATATTAATATAGTACAATTTGGTTGGAAACAATCTCTATGGTGGCTTCAAAGTGTTTTATTACATTAAAATATAACTTACCACAGCCGTATCTCCTTCTCAGTAACTGAAACAAAGTAAAATAAATCGTTAGTATAAAAGAGAAATAAATACATCTTGTACAAAGCCACGAACTTTCCATCCTATCTTTTAAAAACTTGGTTTTCGCATATTTTAAAAGAAAATATTTGAACATTTTATAGTTTTTTATCGTTATAAAATTAAACCTTTACAAAGTTGTAAAGAATTTCTTATTCCATGGCTGCTTTGCCTTCATTTAATGACTGCACATATTTTCAGCGAACAAAGGGCAAATTAATATGCAGTAAAATATTTCCAAGTACCAGACCAAAGACCAACTTTCAACGCTCATTCTAGTATAAACTGGTTTATCCCGATTACATCGATTACAAACCACTTCTATGATAGGAATTTTCATTAAATTTCAGCCACATGATCAGATTTTCTGGAATGTAGCAAGGTACTAGTACTACAGTATCTGAAAATGTGAGAATCCTATTATTTTAAATGCGATAGTTAATACTTGAGTGAGTTTTGTTATTTAATCGCAAAAATTGTGAAATTTGCTATCTACCATCTATCTATAGGTATATCTAGGTCTGATAATAATTAATTAATCAATTTTTTTATAGTTCATTGTGACGATCAAAAGGCCTAAACAATCGAACTATCGATGTGTTCCGTTTTCACTGCAGTAACTAAATAGACATCATAATATTAAGATACACAAAAGTTTTTTCAGGAAAATCTTGAAGGAGTCAAGAGCATCAAGAGCATTACAACATCAGAGCAAGCGAGTAAAGCCGCAATAGGAGTACCTAACTTAATAAACAATGTAACCATTGTTTTCTTGCAGGTAAGTTTTAACTTTGGTAATGAGAGAAATTATGGCTGTTTCACAGGTACTTTACACATTACACAAAAGAGTAACATGAAAAATATTTACTTTTTAAATTTATCAATCGATTGAACTCCAATAGTGCTGTGCGTGTTGATATTCAAAAACGGCGGAAGTGTTACGAATATCTAACGCGCGCTTTATGCAAATCCATCAAACCTTTTCATGTTATGGGGAAAAGTTTTATATAAAGCCTTATCGACCAAAACGTGCGTCCAGTGGCGAGCTGACTCCAAAATGGCTTGGTTATCATATAAATTTGTTATATTGGTTAGTAGCGATCGTATATAAAAGTGTATTTTTTACAAATTCGACACTTTACGCGACGAATATTTGTATCTATATTTTGTGTATTTGATTTACACTATCGGCTTATCGAGGATGTATTGTAGTGAATATAATGCGAGTGTAATTTAAGTTTTTTTTTATTTTGTAGGCCATCGCCGCAACCGTGTATTGTGCTCCCGAGGGATATAACTACAACAGGCCAGATGTTTCTCTAGAGTTGCCGATTCAGACGAATCAGGAGGTTCAACAGGCAGTTCCGCAGCAGGCCGGACAGATCTTCCAAAAGACCGTGTCTTATTCCATTTCACACGAAGACTACGCATATTTAAAACACCAGAAAGAAGAACTAGCTCAAAATGGCGCGCTTATCCACAACCCGATACCGCACCAGCCACAGATCAATCAATTAGACACAGCAGTTGCAAATACAATTCTTCAAGCTGGCGCGAATCAAGAAAGTATCGTACACAACAGTGATTCGTCTTCATACAATATACAAAACGATTTACCGCTACAGAATTTGCAAATAAGTACGCCCATATATAATGAAAATGTTAACCAAGTGCTTCAATTACAACCCCCGGCTATAACTCCAAACAACTATTACGCTCAAGCACAAATAAATAATGTTGCCCTGAATTCGCAAAGCGGTGTTCAACAAATAGTTAATATTCAAAATGGTGCTTCTAATGAGCTCGATGTGCAAAGCAATTCTTCACCAGTGAATGTACAGATTGCGTCAGGTCAAAATTACCAAAATAATGTGCAGCCGTTAATACCGGCGCAAGGCTTCCAGTCATTTGCGAATGTAAATGGCCCACAGTATAATCTACCGTCGAATCAGTTCATTGCGCCGGTAATTACCAAACATATTTATTTCCACGTGCCACCCCCGGATGTTGAAGAAGAGCAGCGCATACCCATCCCTCCGCCGCCCAAGAAGACTTACAGGATTCTGTTTATAAAACTCCCCGCTCAAGCTTCATCTTCTAATGCTATCGAACTACAACAAAGACTTAGGGCTGTCGCACCAGTAGAAGAGAAAACTCTTATTTATGTGTTAGTTAAGAAGCCCGAAGAGCAGCAAGTGATCGTTCCCACTGCATCAAAACTGTCAGAACATGAAGTTCTGTTTGTTAAATACAGAGATAACCCGATAACACAGACGGAGGAACTAGAAAGAGTCGTGGAAATACCTCAAAGGAATAACCAAGTAAATGCACAATCATTGCAGCCTGGGTATGCAAATGGACAATGGTAAATAGTTACTAAATTTGGGTAAAGTTACTTGAATTAATACGAATATTTTTTATTTAACATTTGTTGTGTAACATTTTGTAATGCAAAGCTGTTTTTTCTGCCGTTATTTAGCGTGTTTAAAATCATTTTTGTAGGTATAACAAGAGTTAAGACTGTTGAATTTCTAAATAACGGAACCCGGCTTGTTTAAAATTACAAAAGTTTTTCAGGCATAGTTTGTGAAATTGTTTGTAAAGAGATATAAAAAGTTGTTAAAGTAATGCTGAAATTTGAGGCTGGAATGCGAATTTTAGTGTTAGGTACATGCGAAATAATCATTTCTTCCTCGCCTATCACTTTGTTACGCAATTCATTTTGTATAGTTGATATAATATTATGATGATGTTATGCTAATAATGCAAATTTTTGTAAATAAATTATAGTCATAGAGGCTTGTATCATACATTATGTTTAAGATGATTATGTAATAATATTATAGAGTTGAATCTAATAATGTGTCTTAATAGATGGAAAGTTTGTCTATAATTTATAGTAGAAAATACCACACCCCTTTCAAATGAATTCAAATTCTCAACATTTTGAATATGAATGCATACAGGTTAGAATATTTCTAAATTAAACGCAAATCTAAAATATGCACACAAAATCGGTTAGTTGGACATTTTTGTACATTCATTTAAACTTTTTCAATATTTTCAACAAAAACATAGCATAAAATAAACTGTAACGGAATATGAAGCAATGCAGCTAAATTATTTTCATAGTTATTGTTTATACATGTTTTGTTAACTGCAAAAATAAACATAGCACGGTTTTGCTGAAATCCAAGTGCATATTCTCTGATATTTCAAATATAAACATTGAATAAAATTAATGGCTGTCGGATATATAAATAGCAATATTTAATTAAAATGGACAACTTTATTTTTGTCCAATTATTAACTGAACAAGAATAACTAACTCGCTACTTGCATTTTATATCACGGGTGCAAACGTCCACCATAAATATTATAATAAAATACAACCATAATTATTAGACAAATACCCTAATTGTTTTTTTAGTAATTTTTTATTTTTATTTTCGAAGACTCATTTATCTTTACAGGTTTACGTCATAAAAGTGGATTTCGCAACTTAAAGTTGGCAACCGAAAATATATTTACGTCAATATTTTTACAAATTAATGCGCCAGATGATTAAAACAAAAACAAGAGCCATTAATTAGTATTCCATTACTACCAGTTGTAAATGCACTATTAATCAACTTTCTTTCGAGACCAATGTTGTTGGTTTATGAGATATTTCGATATTTCACAAAGTCATTTACATATTATTGCATCATTTGTGTCATAAATATTTGATTACATCTGCATGTCAATCGGTCGAAAGATCACGCTAATACATTTTAGTAGTTCGAAACTATTTCTTGAAATCATAACATTATTAAAAAAATGCAGTTATTTGGTGGAGTTTTAATTATTCATACGGAGATGTTTTATATTTTTTTTGTTTTTTAATACTGGAAGTGTGGAACACTTGTGGAAGTAGAGCCGATGATTCAGAAAATAAACCCATGTTCATATGTCTTATTACGTTACGACAATGCACTTATTGTTTGAATTTTTGGTATACAAATATAACGGGGCTTTTGAAAGCTATTTCTCACTTAGGTAGCTGCCGATACTATATTGCAGTTTATTTTAGTGAAACGGTTCGGAGAACTGCAGATTTCGGCCTATTGAATGAGTTCTCGATATCAGCACTCAATATAGACGTAGTTATTATAGCGGTACCTTGAACTTATCGAACATATTTGTACACGTGGTACGAAGTATAAAAATGTATAAGTATTAAGTATGTCGAGTATCGGCTGTAAAATTGTATCTAGGCAGGTTCATTAAAAACTTCTCAACTACATCGCTGACATAATGTCATGCATCATTATATTGAAAACATTTTTCCTTTAAAGTCTACGTAATTAGATTGAAAAAACGGACGCCTCCGGGCTTATCAAGTGATTCGTATCCGATCTTCCGACAGGTCGGATCTGAAGCAGATAAAACCAACTTCCGGCGCTTTGAGAGCCAACCCCTGACCCCACAGGCCCTTTGTACTATTCTTAGCCTTGAGTAGCTATAGTTACCAGTCTTTTCATGTGATTCTTGAATACCTGAATTTGACAGTTTCTTACAAACAGGTGGACTCTCTTTGATATTTTTGCGCTTGTTTTGAGATGGGGCAGCTTATTTGTTTTTAATCTTCTTAATAAAATGATCAACATTTACGAAAATATTATACATTAATTACTTACACAACATTTCAACATTTGAAGATTTATAATATACTCCTTCTACGTCTTATTACTCATGGCGAAAGAATTTGTACCTAAATGTAATTCGGAGAATGCGCATAATGTCCACTGCACTTCACTAAGTCTTTAAAATTTCATACATTTTTCAGTATAAAGTTGAAGGATCCGCTGAACATGGTATGAAAGTATGCGAACTGACAAGACTGGAATATTTGCGTTGAACCAGCAATATGGCTTATAATTATTTTGAAATTGCAAACTCTACATAATAGTTGCTCTCAATTTTCTCTGTTTATTTGTGTTCTTCATTAATTCAGGAATTTTCCGACGGATTGTCCTTTTACCTTTTTAGTTGTTTCAAAGTTTTATTTAGTTTACGGGCGTTTAATAACTTCATATTGTTCCTCGTAAGAATAGATAACACAACATGCGACGAAAGAGGACGCGACGTCATTTACATTTTTTAAAACTAATTAATTAAACATAATTTAGACAGAACTATAAATGAATTAATATAATGTTTATACTTTCCATGAAAAACGTATGCATTTTAATACTATTAAAGTATTCAGCGGCATTTCCACACTAGAGTTTTAAAGGTAATAAATGTAAACGTTTGCAATAAACCAAAATATAAAAATCTATTCAAACTCGCCACCCCGCGCTCGGTTTTACGGTTTTTATTCATTTCATTTGCATTTCCATTTATTTTATCCAACATCCACAATACGAAATGTTAGCATAAATTATTAAAATTTATAATCCACGACGTTAATATTTTAATTCAAGCTTGACTTGCCAAATCCAAATCGAAAGTAAGCAATAAGATAAAATTATTTTTCGCTTATCTTTTTTTTTGAATTCATTTCACGCATCATCACCTTTTATTCGTTGAAATCTTAGGTTGAAATATTGTAAGTTGTTCAGTTTGATATTTAAGTATATCATCTAATATTATTTCAGTTCCCAAGTTTCAGATTCAGCAATATTTTTAGACAATGATAATAATATATTGTCTCCAATAAACGGGACACTCATGGACATGTCTTATGTGTTTCAAGAACATCGGAACATCATATTGTACCTAACGACATTATCGGACGACATTAAATCGTAAGTAGTAATGAAGTCAATGGAGCGTATTTTGTTCGTATTTTAGGGGCAACTGCCGCAGAATCTCCTTTGCTTTCGGAAATGGTGTGTCAAAAGGGTTAAAATTTACGGTTATGGCTGGAGAATCTGTTTTCAGATCGCTGTATACATTTCCAAATCGCGATGAATACGTTTCAGTGAATACCGTTCTATGTTAATGTTCACTAAGTATTTAGTAGTTGGTAGTACGATGACCCCTGGACAGCAATTATTGCCATAATTGCGAATTCAGGTGTCATTGACTTCTGTTGCGAAAGTTTGGGTTAATTTCTATTTGGAATGCTAAAACGATTAGGGTAAGTTCATGTTTAAATTTTTTCTAGTTCAAACTTTAGTAACTGCACATTCGTTTTTATTCAACTGAATAAACACAACACTTTTTAGGGTACATTGACATTTGGTAACATTTACGCTTCGAAACAAATTATGAAGGCAAAGTAAAATTAATTTTATTAAAACAGTCGGTCACTTAGACCACTACAAAGCAATATCACCTTATAATTTTTCATAATACCCGGAATATATGAACGTGATATATTGCAAAATAATTAATGTCCTCCTGTAACAATATATATATTTTGTAAGCATAAAGTAAGTTTCAATGTGCACCTTCAATTCACCCACGCGTCCACGTTAAAATGTAGAGGCTGTTCTGGCTAACATTGAGAGACACCAGTCACCACACAAATAAATCGTTGTATTTTAGTGAGTGTAGTCTCAGCTTAGATCACACAATTTAATGTGATTTACGACACGTCGAGGAGTCTTCGATAAGATTAATCACTGACTTGTTAATGAAATAGTTTTAGTGTCACCTACATAACACTACCTATTAGAAGTTACGAAGCGTTTGATTATTGTTACTTGAAATCTAGCCATAATGCTTATTGATTGAACAACTTGATTTGATCATTCTGAACTGAATTATACATGTTACAGTCAAAACCCTTAACCAGTCAAAAACTTATATTTACTTATATTACTTATACTTATTTACTTAATTATATTTTATAATATATTAAAATCCTATTGTAAATAATGATATGGTCGCTAAATAATTAATGCATTGTACTCAAAAGCATTTAGAAAAAGACGCCAAATACATATAGCACAGAGGTACAAAGCTTTTGCATTTCCTTGCCAGTAATTTGTTTTAATAAGGTCAAGATACTAAAACAATGGCAGAACTAAAACATCGCTGAACTATATACGGTCTAGTCTCTAGAGGAAATTTGAAGATAAAATTCAAATGGGAAAGAAGATAACAGCTTTGTACTCGAATAATGTGGCTTTAAGACTTGTAGTTTTTAAAATGTAAACCTTTATTTTGGACCAACGTTATTGCTATTTCGATACTGACTAATTTAAATACATACGTCACACACGAGTTATAAGACCGCCCAAAGAAATGGACTCTATATTTTACGTTTAAAAAAGTTCAAAAGAGAGAAAAAGTTTTTACCCTCCGTACAATTTTATTGAATAATTAAATAAACAGTCAAATTTCATCAACGATATTCTTAGCTATTTTATATTTAGGTACATTAGCATAACCGAGTAAGCATTAGCACGTGACGTATGTTCACCGTGGTTCGTTAAGGCTGCATTGATGAGGAATAATGAAAATGGACAACTCAGCTAATGGTTAACATTGATGTATAATGTATATGTATGAAAACCTATATATATAACACATTGAGATAATATAACTTCGTATGGAGGAGACACCACGAACAAAATCTGTGCGCCATTTTTTTGCTCTAACTAAGTTTTAAAAAATATTATCTAGTTAGGTACTTACCGATGAAAGTAATTCCTTTGCACTTTTCCGAATTATTTGTGCAATATCGTAACACACTCGAAGGCATATTACTTTGATGCGTTTCACTTTAAAACAAATAAAAAATGAGCGTGCAGTTACGCCATATGGCGTATGTTGAGCGGAACATAAGTGATGTAGGCGGTGTCGTCTCCATATGTATATCTCAATGATATAACATTACTATATTGAAGTAATGTGGGTGAAGTTAAAATGTCCATAAAATTCAGCTTCCTGTTTGTATTTGATGCAATTTACAGCTCCTACGTACAATATAACATCGTGAGAAATTGTTTTTGCTCTTATATTTTAACAGGCGATAAAATTTTATAGGTGTGTTGTTACAAGGCTTATTCAAGATTGTATATTTTTTTATTAATCATACGCTATTGAATGAGAATAGTAATAATTGTAAAGACTCCATATAGAGGTAATTGATGTTAACGTGGATGTGTGTGACCGTGGTGTGACCGCTAATATCTAATGGTCTATCTCCAGGTTACATTTTAAATTTCAGGATATATTTGACACACATTTTGTTATATATATATACATTATAACTAATGTTCAGCCCCGGCTTCGTTCGTGGTGCATTCACTTAGAGATCACGTGAAAGAATGAGGTAATGAGGTTCTTCAAAAAATAAAAAAAGTTGCTTTATTTATCTTTTACCAAAAATAAAATCTTAAAAACTTGAACTAGAAATTGTTGAATATGTTGTTACAGTACTAAGTAATTTAACAAGCGTGACGTGAAGTTTAACAAATTTATAACGATCCAAAAGTTTGATTGAAAAAGCCGCGACTCAAATTAAATAAATGAGGTGTTGACGATCCGTCATTTGCTACAAGAAACTGTATTTAAGATTACATTTTAATCTAAAATCTAAAACATTTAATAAACGAAGATATTATTAGCAATACGATTTAACTTTTGAAATAGAATTTACTTACGGATAAGTTATGATTTTCCGTTTAATAGAAACTAGAGATGACAGTTTGGTAGCTCAATTAATTAATTTGTTGATCTGAATTGACGTACCAACTTCAGATTTTGTGGTACTAAAATCGTATTCGATTAATATAAAGCGCTTATGTTATAAACTATACACTAATTGAGTTCGAGCTCACATTGTATCGCCGGATTAAAAATATTAATCTTTATTGCACAATCCAGTTTTTCCTGGAACTAAACAATTCATGGATTTGGAACATGATCTCATTTGATTTTAATGGACGTAAGGTGGAAGTTTTAGAGTGAATTTTCAGGCAGGATAAAAGCAAAGGTAATAGAATTAGCAAGGTACTCTAAAAACGCAATACCAGCACTTTACACCTGTGTACGAGAGTGTAGTGCAAAGTGGTCAGTACTAATAAATCATATTATTTAAGGGACTCGGGTGGGTCTAGCCCTATCTGATAACTTTATTAAAGCAGTATTATTTCCAGTATGGCATCGCTATAGTTAATATAGGTTGTATATCACTACACACGTCGAATCACATCCCCACACTGGAAAGAAAATACTGCTATAAGACAATATGCTAATCTTCCTGGGCTGACTTAAGGGATATGACTATCTTCTTGATGTTTTTATTAGTTATATTTTAGTAGTATAGTGTAGTATGTTCAATTAATATTTCTACTAAAATTGACCGAGATCCCGAAAAGAGAATTGAAGACTACTGTTTATATTTCCATTTTCCGTCATAGTTTGCGTTGATTAAAGTGCAATCCAATCATGTTATCTGTTAGAGAGACACAACCGAAATACTGGTAGGTATAGGTACGTATAAAAATGAATTTTCGTTCAACACCCTTTATATTCTATATTAGAAGTAACAAAATTGAAGTCAAACATTAATTATTATCCAATCAACTTTCTTTTCAGAGAAAATATTAACAAGTATTAATTACGCAACTCGAATGTTTACAAAACTTAACATGTTTTAAATTAGTACATAAAAAGACAGTAAAATACTACGTAAAATAAGATAAATATATCGAGGTAAAAAATTGTATCTTAAGTATAATATCATTTATCAATGCGCGTAAGAAATCCGAGCCTGATGAAATAAAAAAAAAAAAAAACTAAAACTTCGAATCTAAGAGTCACTTTTCTCTTTGTCTGCGTTACAATGCAATTTTTACGAGGGACGTTTTTACTTAGTTTCTATTTGATATTTTCCATTAAATATTAAAATGTTTCATAATGGTCCTTTACACGCTATTCGCCTACACAAACCACAGATTAACAAAAGATCATGTAAAATTTAGTATAAATATTTTAAAACGAAAACACAAAAGGTTTATTGAAGGCATTCGTGAAATTCGGTACCTATATTTTTAAGTCAGGTTTTTATGAGCAAATAAATGGTCATGTAAAATTCTTTTCAATTTTACTTCAATCGAGAGCATTGTACGATAGTGTGGTTCATGGAATATCTATTGTGGTTATATTTAAGTGGTTTGTTTAGATATAGTTATTCAAAATTACATTCGGCTACTACTCTACTACTCTAATGCGAGTCTGGAGTGATGTTATGTAACATAATGCCATTTGTTCCGATGTATTGGCAAAGTTAATGTGTACTCATTATTTTGAGCCTGATCCTTAATTTAGGTGATTCTGAGGTTTTTATCATAGGCTTGTAATGAGAAGTTTTAGATAACAAGTTTTCGTCATTTGGGGGATTGTCAGTAACATTACAGTAACATGATAACATGGTAAGGTCACAACTTAAGAATTGCGGTTATGTGTAGTTGAAATATTTTCAATTTTTTTAAATAATATCGGTAAGTGGATACTGAGTAATATAAGTGTTATAAGAGATTTCTTTATTTTTTTAATTAATTGATATATTCTAATATAGTTTTTACCCGCTGAACTTAATATAATTGAAACATTTAAAAAGTAGATTTAAACTCCGATTTAATTAAGTTCCACCACGTCTACGCAACTCTATACTTACTTAGTTTGAAGCACTAATTAAATATTATTTCAGTTACCAACTTTGAAAGTATGGATAATACATAAGTTGAGAAATTGTAGCAAAAAGCGCTCAGATTTTAATAACAAGACGAACACTGTTAGATAACTTTTAAAGTGTTTATTTTTGTAACTATTTCAAAGTTGTAGAAAAAATTAAAGTTGACGAGCCGTGAACAGCGATAGCAGGCGCAAAAGTGACGGAGTTTTTCCATTTAGCTCATTTTTAAATATTTTAAGGTCATGTCTACATTAAAGAATTTAGTACATATTTTAATTAAAAACATTGAGTGATATTGAAATACTTACTAAGAAATTAAATTAAATAACCATCTGCAAATATTGTTACTTCATCCATTCATCAATGAAAACCTTGAAAATGGATAACTAGTAAGACAAAGATGTTTTTTTCCCCACGACATCGTGGAATAAACATCCGCGGTTAGTTCTGTATGTTTGTAAACAGAACTATGCTGGCTAGTGAGCGCTTCCTCAGTAGACCATCGATTGTTCCCCCGCACCATGTGTGAAACGAATCGTAAGAAAATCGTAAGTTGTAGTCGTTGTAATTATTATGGTATTCATATTGAATCATGACTATAATTTACATGTATATAGCTTACATAGAGACAACAACGCTTGTAATTTTGCATAGTATAGCCCGTGGCGCGGCTTTCCACATTTTTAGGATAACTAAGATAACTTTTCCTGATTTATTTCGATATTATTTGAATGTGTTCAGTTGTAAAAAATTAACAAATATACTTTAAGGATTTTCCTTTATAACCTAAGCATTTTTTTGCAGAAATTGCTCGTGGTCATCGCATTTACCACGGCACAAAGCTTTCCAATCTATAACGGGTTCTCTGTCAATTTCACTCCGATGTTAAACAAAGAAGAGGTAAAGCCGAAGACATTTGGTTCTCTCTTTGCGAAAATACCCCAAGAATTACCAAATAGCGCTCAAGAAAACCTGTCCCAAGCGATATTCTCGAACGTAGGATACCTCGGAGCGGGTTGCACCAATCAAATCGCTAAAATCCTCTTCCCCACAAAAAGTTCACCCAACTCACTTGATAACATCACCTCCTGGACGAACGGCAATTTTATCAACATACCGATTTTGAAGCAGCCCGTTAATGATTACAAAATATTAATAGCAGCTGCGCCACCTAACGTGAAAATTAACAAAGCGGATGATAGCCGGCCTTTGCTGGTGTACATTGTATTTCCCAATGAAGACAACAGCACTGATGTTGCGAAAATGTCAATACCGACTGTGTATTTCGTTAATAAAGTAAAAGGAGTTATGGATATGGAGACCAAATCAAGGCTGGATCCTGTTCTCCTAGTGGATCATAATAGAACGGTTACGAAATTGAAAAGTAGGGAAATAGCGAAGTTTGTTAAGTTTAAGAATAAAAAGATTAATCATTTCGATTAGTATCAATGACTTGCTGCGATTAAATAAATATACGAAAATTAAAGTATGTTCGTTACTTATTTTTTTTAAATACCCTTATGGCAAAATATCCTGTTGAAAAAGTTTAATTAAACTATTTTTTACACGAAGCGAAGCGAAAACCAACTACAAAGTAAAATTACAACAAATTACAGCTTGAGAAGATTAAATATGTAAGTAATTTAATTAAAATTCGTATCAAGTTAAAGCAGAATACAACACTTATAAATAGTTTTTAGTAACAGAAGCGAATTAATTTTGAGCGAGCAATTAATAATAATCAATCAAGTTGGACGGACCCTTTTTCGTTTCCAGTCTTGAGGCGTGGGCTGTGAGGAGTCACTGTTTTTAATAGTCAAGTCAACTGTCTTAATTTATTGTTTTACCCTCCATAGTGCTTATGTACAATTTTAGGCGGCTACAAAAAGGGGATGATCTTCATTCGCTTCTGTTATGATTCAGTACTTCGTCGTGTATAAATTGGTTTTGAAAATGTACATTCAGGTTCTAAAACTGTCAGGATGTTTTTTTGGCATACACACGTGCGTTATACACGTGCTAATGCCTGATACCACACTTTGTGACTAAGCATACTTTATTGCATCGCCTGAATTTTGTTGAATTCATTAAGACTTGCCAAGACAACAACTAAACTATTACCTTTATATACGAAATACCATCGTTATTAGACTTTGGTGCTAACACAGACTATAATATATGAGACCTACCCATCCTCACTAACTTTCGCGTCTAGTATAGTAGGATACAAAGATTCTGTTACACGCTTGACCTATTTCAGATGAAAGCGCCTATATTTTAAGACTAATCTGTGTACAACGTGTTAATTGGGTACACAAATTGCTCACCTGAATCACTTCAAGATAATGTATATTATAATGTTACAATATCAGACCCGACGATTAGCGTGGTGAAAAAGAACCTCAGCATTTACTTTTACTAAAGATATTATCTAGTGATTAATACAATAAAAGTAACGAGAAATACCCGAGCAAAAAACGTAGCTTTAATTAACGTTCGTGAAGGATTTTTTGGAGTGTTTTTACCTATATATAGTTGGTAATAAAAGCCTCTTTGATCATAAATCATTATATAAGCCAATTACCGTCTTAAATTTCGTAATTTTACTAGTAGAATCGTTTTATACTTAATATTTAGTGGTTAATTAAATTATGTTTTACAAACGGGCTTCATGCTTCGTAAAATATTAAACGCTCTCATAATTCAAATGAAGGATAGGAAAGATTTAACTCTACTAGAGTTCTGTTGTTTTAAAGTTGTTAAATAAAGTTTGGGTTAAAATAAATAAATTATTATTCATAGAAATAAACGTACATCATTCATATAATCTAAAATAATGAAGGAATAATGATACCTTTTGATTTTTACAGCACTAAACAAGTTCATGTATTTTTAAGCTTCAATGGCTATCATGAAAAATCTATAACGTACGTAATTTTTACTGAGCGGAAGATATTCTTTTTGTTAAATATATCTTAAAACATAATAATCCGATAGTTTGTTCGCAAACTTTGCGCTCGAAAACCCAACTTTTTGTGGTTTGTGTCAACATTGAATAATTAACATCACAATGCTGTAACTGAGAAAGAATATCCATGATAGCGGACTTTCTTTTAAATTGGACTTTGACTATCAACCGCATATTTTACTCTTTAACAATGTAAAGACATGTCTTAACGACAATGTGAAAGTATTTGAATAAGTGTTTGAATGATTACCTAGTTGTAAAGATTTTGATTACTAAACATAATTCAACACGAATTAATATTATCGTTAAATTCCGATGCAAAATATGTTTCCAACACCTAAGTACAACACGGTTGGAATTTTGTTATAATAGCAATTTACCTCGCGCGGCATCTCGCCGTGATAGCATTTTTATCAAAAATTGGAATAATCTAACAGCTTACAATACTATGAACTATATTCTCGTTATACGCTCTTCACTCGATTGCTATACATCGTGCTCCAGTTTGTTGTCGAATGGTTTCAATGCAATCTCTTAGAATCTGAATGAGGAGCAGAATAATGCCCGACTGACCGTAATTCAGTGAACAATTTCTCCGGAGACAAACGGATTCCAGAGATGTTCTATGCAAAACTTTTCAAGTTTACAAAGACGAGCACTCTAGACTCTTTCATTCAGAGACCATCGGGAGTACGGGAACAGGAAATGCATGTATGAGCGACTGTTTTATAAATTATGTACTATTTCAAGTACATATTTTTCTGTAATAGGAAAGGATTGCATTGCTGCGGAACAAACACTTCCCGGATTCATTTGAATATTTCTACCATCAAAATTCTAGAAATATACCTACGTTATAAACTTAAAAGTTACAATTTTTTTATTGAACTCATTATTCGTATAAAATTTAGTTGCCTTCGCCTGCATAATGTATTGAAAAGCACTTAAATATTTATTTGAAGTATAAATCGAACTAACAGATACCTACACAAATCGACTACCTATAACTCTGATGAAATAACGAACACGATGCGTTAATTACCTTACAAGCTATAAACCATAAGCGCAAATCGCTTAATTGTTAGCACGCTTAGAATTCATGCAGTAAATTGCAATACCGGTATATCAAGTATGTAACGAACGCATTCAATTGAAACTAGATCTCATTCAGTAGATACTTCAAATCTATTGGATAACTCTCGAAAACTATAGTCTCATCCCCGATATCCTATTCCAAATGATCAGTGTACGCTATGAAAAGATTCGTCGGAAAGTTTGCGAAATTTTCCACTAATTAATGGACGAAGGATGCGAAACATTTGTTTGTGGGCGGTTATACACGATGTGGCAAAATTGCATCTTAGACAAATTTGTTAAAATAATTGTATTATTCCCTTTAATAAAAATTATATCATGCAAAAAGTAGGGTCTTCCCAATGCTCACATCAATATGTAACAATAATTTCTGAGATTTTGGCGACGCAATAAAAAATGGTGCGATAAAATATGACAAATTGTAGCCATTCCTTATCGATTACCGTTTACTGAATGAAAGCATATACGCGATTGGTTTTCGACAAAGTTGGATTTTACGCATCGTATTGTTTCCTAAAGCAAAAGTTTACGTTTCAGATATACAGTGAAATTTGTATAAAATAATATTAAATGTATAAAATTTTCAAATTGTTAACTTTGTGGCACTGAAAAATTATACAGCTTCAATTAAAAATGGTAAAAACGCTTTTTACGTAGAGGTACCTTTTAGTTTGACTTAGCTCTCGAATATTCGAAAAAATTCTACACTACAAGAAAATAAAGAAAGCCTTGGTCTAGCAGTTTCGTTTTATTCCTAAAATATACCTATTAATTAAGGTTCAGTGCGTGCTAGGCACTGATTAATTAAGGCTTAGGTCGCATTTTTCGGGTAAACTATTGAATACGTAGCGCCTATAAAAATAAAAGCTTCTTACACGCCTTGCTGCGTTATTGCTAGTTTATACTAATAGGAACTATAAAATAATGTTAGTATATTTTATTCACGTTGATTCGGTGATTTCAGAAGCAACTTCGTGAATTTATATCATTATTTAGCATGAACATGGACAAGACAAAAATCATGTCAAATGTCATGTTGTGCCCACTCCGGTATCAGTTGGAAACTCTATTCTCGAAGTTGTTGACGTATACGTTTACCTGGGACAAACCGTCCAATTAGGTAAGTCCAATTTTGGGATAGAGGTCAATAGTCGAATCCGACTCGGCTGGGCAGCGTTCGGGAGACTACGCAACATCTTTTCGTCCAAGATCCCTCAGTGCCCGAAGACGAAAGTCTTCGAGCATTGTGTGTTACCGGTGTTGACTTATGGATGGATATAAGATCTGAGACGTGGTCCCTAACAGCGGGCATGGTGTACAAGCTTCGCGTCGCTCAACGCTATGGAAAGGGCTATGCTCGGGGTTTCATTGCGTGATCGAAGTAGAAATGAGAAGATCCGCAAAAGAACTAAAGTCACCGACATAGCCCACCATATTAGTAAGTTGAAGTGGCGCTGGGCTGGGCATATATAGCCCGCAGAACCGATGGCCGTTCGGGCAAAAAATTTCTCGAATGGCGACCACGTACAGGACATCGCAGTGTGGGACGGCCTTCAACGAGGTGGACAGACGACCTGATCAAAGTGGTGGGGAGCCGCTGGAGTCAGGCCGCTGGTCGGTCGGTCGGTCGGTCGATCGGTCGTTATGGAAATCTTTGGGGGAGGCCTATGTCCTGCAGTGGACGTCCTGAAAGGCTGGAATGATGATAGTGATGATGATTATTTTGGAGCATTTTATATTGTTTCGTTTTGAAAGTTCTTGAAGAAGATAGATACTGAGATTTAAAAAAACTTGATCTTAGCGAGAAATTATAAAATTCATATTCAATTAACTAAAAATATATAAATGTTAAAAGAAGGATAATAATCCATCACGATTACGTTTCTTAATTAATTTAAACGCCAAAAATTCAAAAATTCTATTAATTTCTACAGGTTTTTTGTGTTAACTAGAACACAATTCGATTGGAAATTTTAGACAATTTTTACGTACAGTTTCACACGTGTCCATGTATCGGAACACAGAGCAATGACAAGCCCGGCAGCTGTGCAAAACGGATATGACAAAGGTGAAAAGCTGGCGAAGAATTTCGGCGCTTGACGTTTTAATTAACTGGATCAAACTGGAATTTTCTGGAAAAATCTAAGTTGGTTTATGTGTTGTAAATATTTTACGTTTAGCTTGTATATTTTTTTAATATACAGAGATACGATTGTAAAGTAATAATACCTGGATTTAAATTTGCGTATAAAATAATATGTAATTTGCGATAGTCGCAAAATTCAAGTTTTTTAATGGATAAAATTAAAAAAAAAATGAAACATCCTTAAAAAGGAACATCAAATTAATTATTTAATATAATTTTTTCACAAAACATTGATAATTATTTTCATTCATATTATTTAGGTTAATTTTCTCAAGCAAATGAAAGAACACAATGTTCTGTTTGTTTTTTTAATTTTGGAACGAAGTTTCTTATCGCGCGTTGTGGAAGGGGGCTAGACGGAAAAAATTCTTACGAAAAGTTGTCACGACACTTTTTGCTAGAGTTGTAAGCCGTGCGCGTGCGGCGTGAGCGTGGTTCTCTGTCTGTGCACTTCGTTCCATCCGGATGTCCCTTGATATAGCTCAAGTTTTTTTTTTAATTTATTGCATGTTGTTTTACGGCTAGACTACGATCAAGGAAGGCTTTGTCTTCTGAGACATCATCTACATACCATCGCTTTGTAATTCAATGCCTCAAGTTATACCTACCTTTGTCTATGGGTAATTGGTAAATGCATCCGTGTTCTCTAGATGTGGGTATTGACTATTGAACCCTTAGGTACAATCTCACATTACCTTATGTTATTCACCTATATACCTAACTATACTAAAGCGTCTTGTTGGAATTTGACACCTAGAGCCTTGTGATGAATTTATGCCTTTGTGATGAATCTATACTACTCTACTGATAGTAGACTAATATTATAAAGCTGAAGAGTTTGTCTGTTTGAACTCGCTAATCTCAGGAGCTACAGGTCCGTTTTGAAAAATTATTTCGGTGTTAGGTAGCCCATTTATCGAGGAAGGCTTTCGGCTATATATCATCACGCTAAGACCGATAGGAGTGGTGCACTGCAGGTAAATCCGCAGGGCACAGCTGGTTCAGTAATAAAGATTGTACAGTTGTTTCATTTGGGGCTATTTCGGAATCTCTGTTATTAACGTATTCTTTAATACAAGAATTGTATATTTAAATAAGTAGTAGGACAGACACCAGTTTAAGCTTGAATATAGCCTTAATTGGCGCCGAGAACATTAATTGTTATCCAATTTGATTACGTCACAACCGGATCGATGTGAAAGTATTTAAAGTGATTTAAATCTCGTCACATCTCGTTTTAATGCAATGTGCATACAAAAACGCTACCGTTTGGCTCTATCCATATTATTATTCAGAGGATTTGTAAAAATTATTGCCAATTTATGTGACGACAGTCTAGGATTAAAGATGATTCGTATTCGCTTTGTTACGTAAAGCATTATTTGGAATGTAAATCTATATAAAATCTAAATAAAAGCGAAAGACTCACTTCACGAAAACCGATGAACGTATAAAATTGTTAGTTTGTAGTTACTAAATGCTCTAAGAACGCATTCTGCACGTACTACGTGTCCCAGCATTGGTACGGAGACTATAAAAATAATTTACTTGAAGTTATCACAGATGGCGCTGAATGCTCTTAAATCGGATGGGCAAGCATTAATAACCGCCCTTTTATTAGAGATGCAACGAATAGTTGTTTGGCCGGATACCGGATACCGGATGTTCGGCCTGACCTCCAGCCGAATGTTCGGTATCCGGCCGCCGAATATTCGGCCGACGCCATTTTGAGTTTCGTAGGTGCGTGTCGCGCACCGGCAGGCCGCCTGTGCAGTGCAGGTTTTGACTTGTTTCGTAGTGAACGTTCGCGCGGTCACAGTTCTTGGTAGAGACACTTTTATCGTGTCAGTGAAAAAAAATTTCGTTAAAAATAATAAAAAGCTTCAATTACAACTGTCTTTATTTCGATTCTATTTATAAAATCTACCAATTTTACTATCCGGTATCCGGCCTGATAGTACATTACCATCCGGTATCCGGCCGGATAGTAAAAAAGGGCCGGATAAGCCGGATACCGGATAGGAACCGAATATTCGGTGCATCTCTACCTTTTATATTGTTATATAAGACGCTCGCACTGCAGCAGGACACCTCGCGAGGCCATCGCCCCGAACAATATTACCCCGAGGCCTGTGAAAGGCTGCGTGGAAGACCCGAGTAGTAGTGTCCTGATTTTTGGGGAACTCGTACAGATCGCGCATCATCTAAATAATGATAACACGATCGTGATGGGACTATTACTAACACGTTTGCTTTTCAAAATCATTTATAATGTAACTTTACTAAGTATATGACCGGGAGATATTGACACAAAATTTCGAGTCATTTGTAACAGGATGGCGGTTCTACAGGGGTCTTAGTACGCAATGACAGAAAGTAAAATGATGGTGTGAACGCTGGTACCGGCGGGTTAGTCGCGTGGGCGTTAGTCGAACTCATCGGAAATGTTGCGGACGGCGACTACACGGACAACGGCGGTGCCGAGCGACGGGCAGTGGAGAGCGCGCCAACGTGATGCGCGCTATACCCAGTGAAAACGGCACCGGGCCGCGGCAGTGGGGTCGAGTGGGCGGGGCGTATTGTGCCCTTACGCTCATGTTGCTCATCGTACCTACCGTTAGTTTTAAGTAGGATAAGATTGTATATAACGTGTGAAAATTGTAAATATGACAATGGTAATACCGAATAAATCACCTTGGAAATCGCTGCGAGTTTTAATCAACAAGTGGGAACCTCTGCGCCTCACCCTATACAAAGAACATACAGTCCACTGACCGGGGCTATAATTAATAGTGCCTGGTCCATCGACGCGCCGGATTTTGTTGAAGCAAACTTCACTGCGAAGACGACGTGCTTATTAAGAAGAAAGAAGATAATACGCCGAGCTACGAACGTTGCGTATCTTCAGTCTTAAGCACAAGACGCTCAGCCGAACGACGACTGCGCTGCGTGTCTACGAGGCTGATTTATCTAACGCGGTTTACCGCGGCTCTGTGTTAGCCCACCTAACGGTGTCAAACGGGCGCACATAGTTAACGCCGCAAGGCGGGAGTGACTGTTCGAACGCAGTCACCAGTTCGCATCCAACGCGACTGTACAGTTCGACTTCGCCGGTAAGGCGCGAGATCGTGTGAGGGCCGGACTGTAGGCACGCTGACGGGGCAAGGTGTTCCTCCTTGTCCTCGAGCAACCTCACGCACTTGCGTCCTCTGCTGGGTAGTTCCTTCCTACCTCATCCACCTTTTCCATTCTCACGGTGAGCGAACACTGTTGCTACAGCACCTCGCCGTGGGCTGTTAGGGCTGCTAGGGACGTTAGGGACGTTAGGGAAGATGATGACCCGCAACCGACCGAAGAAGACAGACGAGGCGGATGCAGCGGCCGTTACACATACAAGACCGCCCGCATCACCGTCTGAGCTACGAGAAACGACGACGACAGCACCCGCAGAAACGGAAACGCGAGTAGACGACACTCAGTCACAGGCCTCAGTCAGAACGACGAGATCTGTGAGATCGCGAATGAAGGAAGCACAAGCAGAGGCAGGAAGCAAGCTACTAGCGCTCGAAAAGAAAATGATAGCGCTCGAAAAAGAACAAATACTAAAAGAAATGGAAGCGAACATTGCGAGAATTGCTGACGACGCTAGCGTTGTTGACAGAACGGACGCGCTACCGATAGAGTCAGAAGATCGAGTACAAGACTGGCTCAAAAGACACAGCCAAGAAGCGACCGCTATGCCACAAAGACACGGTGACGCCCCCTTTCCAACACGGGGGGAGTCATCGCGACAAGTCGCGTGGACTAAAGATACGGTCGGGCAACGTAGAGATGAGTCACCCGTCGTAGAACACGACACAACGAAAGTCGGAACACCGAGAGCAAGATCCCGAGATCGCGGGATAGAAAAGCTAACTGAAGTCTTTGAGGAGCTGGCCGCCTCCAAGACAAGGCTTCGATTTACCTCATTTCAATGGAAACGTAACAGAATGGCTGTACTTCAAGGCCGCGTACGAGGACACGACGCGACTGTACAAATATACAAACATTGAAAATCTAGCCAGGTTACGTGCTTGTTTAACGGGAGCCGCACGCGACACTGTTGCGGTTCTATTAAGTACAACAAACGATCCTGAGATGATAATGAGAACGCTTAACCAATGCTACGGTCGACCCGAAATAATTATCGACCGTGCAATGGATGAGATTAAGAAGCTGCCGCGACCCGGCACGACGGCTGTAGAACTTAACCAATTCGCCGTGAAAGTACAAAATATAGCTTGGCTGTTAAACAGCATAGAGGATAGAAGCTACGTTAATAGTACGATGCTCGTCAGAGAAATATTAAATAAACTGAGCCTGCACTATCAAGCACGGTGGACGGACTACGGTCAAGCACATGGCACGACATATGAGCCCATATTTCTCACATTGTCGAATTATCTCATCAAAGAAGCGGATCTACAACTTACATACAACTACAGTAAGAAGACAGAGACAACAACAGTTGAAAAAAGAGAGAGTCGACCGCTACGCCGCGCGAACATTTATGCGACTAATAACGATGATAAAAAGATAAGTTGCTTATGTTGCGGGCGCGAGCATGAAACACCAAAGTGCAAAGAATTTGCAAATATGTCACTAAGCCAGCGTTGGGAACGAATGAAGAAGGCGAGAGCCTGTTTTCAATGCATTGTTAGCACGCACCTGCGATCCCGGTGCAAGCATAAAAGGTGCGACATAGACGGGTGCGATAAACCGCATCACCCGATGTTACATGAAGAAAAAATAGCGATCGAAGAGAAACCGACTGAAGTTGTACTCTCGACTACTATTAACAGCAACAACCAAGCTGTTTTATTAAAAGTATGTCCGGTGTATATAAAATCGGATGGCGAAAAGCAAATCAAAACGTATGCTTTATTAGACGAGGGATCAACAATATCATTGATCGACGAAGACCTCGCACGAGAGCTTGAATTAAACGGACCTACGCAACCCCTACGAATAAGCGGGGTGGGGGCGTCAAGCGACATTATGAACAGTAGATCGGTGCAAATTAAGATAAGCCGACGAAACAATGGAGCGTCACACGCGATCCGTGTGCGAACAATGACAAACCTAGCAATAGGTGGACAAACAATAAGCGCGAACACGCTGAAATACAATCATTTGAAAGGATTGCCTTTGAAAGACGTCATCGGTAAAGTCAAACCGAAGTTGTTAATCGGGTCCGATAACTGGGACTTGATTATATCAAGAAAGCTGAGAACCGGCAAACGTGGCGAACCTGTAGCGTCACTCACACGACTAGGGTGGGTCATACACGGCACCACACCCAAAACAACATTAAGTCGTGAAAACGTGTTACATACGTATGAAAACGACGATGACTGCGTTAGTAACAAATCATTGGAAAAACTAATGAAGAAAAGCTACGAAATCGACGCACTCGGTATAAAAGTAACACAAAGAAAATCGAGTGTCGACGAGCGCGCTATACGCATATTCGAAGAAACGGCACGTCGCATTAACGGACGTTTTGAAGTAGGCCTGCCATGGCGAACCGATAAACCTACGCTGCCATTAAACTACGAAATGGCTAGAAAAAGGTTAAAATCCATTGAGAACAAAATGGACCGATGCGAAGAATTCAAACATGCATACACGGCGGAGATTCAAAATCTCATTAACAAGGGATACGCCACACCGGTAACAAACGATGACTTACCGGCGACTACTACGTGGTATCTCCCGCACTTCGCAGTCGTTAACCCAAACAAGCCGGGAAAACTCAGAGTGGTGTTCGACGCGGCCGCAAGAGATAAGGGCGTCTGCTTAAATGACGAGCTGCTAGACGGCCCCGACTTACTTTAGTCACTGCCGGGAATACTCTACAAATATAGAGAAAATGAAGTCGCAGTGACGGCCGACGTTAAAGAAATGTTTCTTCAAATTAAGATTAGAAAACAAGATCAAGGCGCGCAGCTTTTCCTTTGGCGAGGCGATGATAGAACGAGCCCTCCGAAAACGTTTAAAATGACTTCAATGATATTTGGGGCTCGTAGTTCGCCATTCATCGCACACAGCGTTAGAAACAAGAACGCTGAAGATTTCCGATTATCGCATCCGCTAGCATATGAAGCGATAACGAAAAATCATTATATGGATGACTTCGTCGATAGCTTCAAGACCGAAGACGAAGCTATACAAACAATCAAGGAGGTCATACATGTGCACGCCCACGCTAGCTTCACATTAGCTGGGTGGAGTAGTAATCGCGACACGGTGATACAACACACGCCGTTCGACCTGCGAACACGGGCGACCGCGAGTCTAGTGGCCACTAACCACGATATGAACAAGACATTGGGAATGGTGTGGATCCCGCGAAAAGATAAACTTTCTTTCAACACATGTTTAGCGAGGATTCACACCGACGTGAAAGAGCGCCGTCGTCCTCCTTCAAAGAGGGAAGCGCTAGGAACGGTGATGTCAATCTTCGACCCGCTGGGACTCATAAGCTATTATACAATCACGGCCAAAATAATACTTCAAAATTTATGGAGGCTGAAGCTTGATTGGGACGAGCCCATACCGGCAGAAGACTACGCTAACTTCGATGACTGGCTGAAACGATTAAATGACATCACCAAGCTGCGAATACCACGATGGTACGGCAATACGGGGGAAGTTAAAGTCGAACTTCATGTTTTCTGCGACGCCTCTGAGCAAGCGTACGCCAGCGCCGCCTACTGGCGCTCCGAAGAGCCGAACGGAAACGTACGCATAGCGCTAATATCTGCTAAGGCGCGAGTAGCGCCGTTGAAAACACAAAGCATTCCAAGACTCGAGCTGCAGGCCGCACTAATCGGCGTACGTCTTGCGTCCACTATACTAAAGGAGCATAGACTAGCCGTGGCGAGTCACACATATTGGACGGACTCGACAACCGTATTGCAGTGGATTCGAAACGATAAAGCTCGTCACGCTCCATTCGTGGCGAACAGGCTGGGTGAAATAGCCGAATTAACGAAGATAAATCAATGGCGGTGGGTGCCTACCGCCGATAATGTGGCGGACGACGCGACTCGTATCAATAACGAAGAAAAGAACGAGAACGACCGTTGGTTCACCGGCCCTGCTTTCCTACGCGAACCGAGGGAATCATGGCCCGAACAAACACCGTGGCTAGAAGTGGCGGCTGTCGAACATTACACAGCCACAGAACGAGCCGACATACGACAGAGCGTACCGGATGTAACACGCTTTTCAAAATACGAGCGTTACATACGAGCGATCGCCTATGTATTAATGTTTATAAACCGAGCTAAGAAAATCAAGACGACGCTCGATACTAATTTGCTAGAAGAAGCCGAACGCTTAGCAATAAAAGCTTCACAACACGACAAGTTTGAAGAAGATATAGAAAGATTGACGAACAAAAAGTCAATATGTCGAAGCAGCAGACTAGCCAAGCTTGACCCCGTGCTAGACAAATACGGCCTCCTACGACTTAACGGCCGGCTAAAGCACGCAGCCATACCGAACGTATGCAAGTTTCCCGTCATATTGGACGGCGGTCATCGCTTCACAAGACTATTAGTGCGAAGAGAACATGAAAGAGCGCTGCACGCGAACAATGAGCGTGTGGTTAACGACCTACGGCAGCGATATTGGATATTGCGAGTCAGACCGACAGTTAAGGCCGTAGCGAAGGAATGCTCGACATGTCGTATAAAGAAGGCCACGCCCACTATGCCGAACTTCGGTGACCTACCTGCGGAGCGGACCGAGGCATTCGTGCGACCATTCACGAATTGCGGACTCGACTATTTCGGTCCAATGACGGTTACAATAGGACGCCGAAGAGAGAAGCGCTGGGGGGCTCTATTTACTTGCCTTTCAACACGGGCTGTACACATAGAGTTAGTCGGCGCTCTCACTACCGACTCTGCAATAATGGCGATGCGGCGTATGGCAGCGCGACGTGGGTGGCCGCGAGTTATGTACTCAGACAACGCAACTAATTTCCGCGGCGCCGATACGGAGTTACGTCGAGCCATTGAAGTATGGGAAAGTGAACTTAAAGACTATGGCCTACAGCAGCGAATGAACTGGAAATACATCACTCCCGGCGCACCACATCAAGGCGGCGCGTGGGAGAGACTTATTCGTTCTGTAAAGACTTCGCTTCTCGCCGTACTTTTCCAAAAAGAACCGCACGAAGAGATATTAATTACGCTGTTAGCGGAGGTTGAGCACACGATCAATGCTCGACCGCTAACACACGTGCCGGTGACACCAGAGGACCCGGAGGCACTCACTCCGAACCATTTTCTGTTGGGTGGCCCTTCCGACATGCCATTAGTTGGCGCATGTGAGCATGTAACAAAAAGAACATGGAAGAAAGCTCAAGCGCTAGCGAACGAGTTTTGGCGGCGGTGGGTACGCGAGTACTTACCTACACTCAACCCACGCGGCCACCTGCGACGAAGCGAGCAAGAGCTAAAGGTCGGCGATATTGTCATTGTTGCCGACGCTGCGCTTCCAAGAAATGTATGGCCACGAGGACGAATTATGAAAATATTTCCCGGACCTGATGGGGAAGTCAGAAGCGTCATCGTGGAAACAAGAGGACACCTGTTAAAGCGACCGGTAACAAAGGTCGTCGTCCTTCCCGTTGAAGAGGCTGCGTCCCGAGGACTTCACCGGGGGGAGGCTGTTGCGGACGGCGACTACACGGACAACGGCGGTGCCGAGCGACGGGCAGTGGAGAGCGCGCCAACGTGATGCGCGCTATACCCAGTGAAAACGGCACCGGGCCGCGGCAGTGGGGTCGAGTGGGCGGGGCGTATTGTGCCCTTACGCTCATGTTGCTCATCGTACCTACCGTTAGTTTTAAGTAGGATAAGATTGTATATAACGTGTGAAAATTGTAAATATGACAATGGTAATACCGAATAAATCACCTTGGAAATCGCTGCGAGTTTTAATCAACAAGTGGGAACCTCTGCGCCTCACCCTATACAAAGAACATACAGTCCACTGACCGGGGCTATAATTAATAGGAAATATAGCGAAAGTAAAACGATTTGTAACACAAAAATTTTAGAATTTACCGATAGCCCATAAAAAAGAAGTAGGCGGTAGTGTCATGCCATACTTTTCCGGTGTGACTTACAGCCCGCCATACCGACGCGATTGTATTGATTTAAAAAAAAAAAACAATTCAACCATTTGTACCAGGCTAACTTTTGCACAGGTAACCATCGTCGTGCAGCCATTTACGAAAATCGCCATGCCATACTTTTCGGACTATTCCAAATGGTCGCCATACCGCCGAAAATCTGCAAATGTTTTTTTTCAGTAAAATTTTTTGGTCCCTGTAGAACCGCCATCCTGTTACAAATGACTCGAAATTTTGTGTCAATATCTCCCGGTCTATAGCGTTTGGTTAGTTGGTTTGAAAATATGCTCTTAGTATTGCTATACAAATCATAAGTAAAAATTAGTATAAGTACTTATACCAGTATAAAATACATTATCTCGTATATTTGAGCTGAAATATAATATTCCAGAATTTAAAATAAAATCTCGTGAAATAGTAGGTACGCTTAATTGGAGATAACTTAATTCAAAACCTAGCTCACCTTATATAGGTATGAGCAATTTAACAGTTTCTAATTATACAATGCTTCAATAATCACGTGGCAATATTATATTTTTTACTAGCTGTGCTCCACGGTTTTACCCGCAGTGCTCCGCTTATGTTGGTCTTAGCCTATAAGCCTTCCTCGATAAATGAGCTATCTAACACAGAAAGGATTTTTCAAATCAGATCAGTACCTAGTTCCCGAGATTTCGTTAAAAATTAAGTTTCAGATTAGCTATTTACATACCTTACATTACATTTTAATTTGTAAGAATTTCAATCTATACTAACCAAATCTTATAATATAAAAATGAATCGCTTTCGTTAATTCTTTTTTTATTACATTTCTTGAAGTACGAGGATGGTTCTTATGGAGAGAAAACGTAAAAATATACCACGGGCGAAGCCGGGGCGGACCGCTAGTTGTAATATAAATCTCAATGTTTAAAATATTATACCTATCATAACTACTCATAACTCAATCAAGATCTCACTATTAATTTAGTTTGGCTTTAATTCAAACGGGAAAAACAATTGAATTAATAACGGACATTAATTATTATCATGACCTCTTTTGTCCTTGACTACGATACAATTCGCAGCTCTTCACTCACTGGTTTACCAAGTATTTAAGGATTATATTAATTTCTGGAAAACGGCTTATTATTTAATAAATTGCTAATTAAAAACAAATGCTAGAGTTTCGTACTTAAAGTTCTATTTAATTTTGAACTTTGAATCCGGGCTTTAAGTGGTTTATCTTAAGAGTTTCTATTATCTAAAAGCGTCTTATATTGATTTTAAACTTGCAGTAAACATCTATTACGTTGGCGTTCACGAAACGTTTAACACTAATCTAGTTTTAAAACATTAAGGCACGCTTAGCGAGGATTACTGATGTTAACAGAATACTTTCACTAAAACAAGCTTATGCTCATTATAGCTTCGCGTCTAAATTCGTTTTAACATCCTATTAATATTTTGGAATGCGAAAGCGAAGATATCTAGATATCTAGTTAACACAAATAGATCGTTTCTAATCGCAATAGTTTTAAAACAAAGGAATATTAACTCTCTGTGCTCAAGGAATTTGATGAAACCCTTACAAATCATATTTTAAAAACAGGCAAACTAACGAAGCAGGAGAAAAATATAGAGAACAGCGACACGTGAATTAGCAGCGCATGTTGTTTTTAATAAAAGCCGTAACGGTGTGGAATAAATATCTCTGTGTAAACTCTCAGTGACTTCCTCATGACCGCTACAAGCCGTGAAATGCTAACAAAAGTTCGCAATTTACGCAAAACTTCACTATTCACGTTCATGCCTTTGAATAAAAAGTTGTTCAATGCTTTAACATACTTCATCCTGTGAATTTTGTGGGAAAAATGAGTTTAACACGCAAATTATTAGATAATATAAAATATTTTAGGCAAAACTGATCAGGAGTAGTACTTAGGAGCTTAGTAGCTAATATGTCTCTAAATTGAATTTGAATGTAAAAAATGAATGTGTTTTTTATGAAATTAAATAAAATTTACATATAACTAATTAAATTACACCCTATTCAAATAGTTTCAAAATAATATCTCTGTATCTAACATTGTGTATAAGGAAAATATTTTGTCGTCGGAGTTGATGGTAAGCTTTCATATGTATCCCTTTCCCTTAGTAAATTTATTATAAGATAGGGCTAAAACAAGGAAATTTTGGTACACTATTTAAATTTTTATTTTGTTTATCTCTCCTGGGGACACATCATGCTTCATAATATTCTATTCTGTGAGTCAATTGAGCTTGTGGTTTCGCTTGCCTGGCTGCCAGGTAGAATTTATCTACTCATGTTAAAAAAAACTTACTGCACTAAATAAGGGCCAGCAGTGTTCGGATTATAGAGTACCTTATAAAATAAATAACCATAATAGTTTGTAACCAGATTTATTACGGTAAGTACTAGGATAATATAAAGTTGTTTTGATCAAAAATTATTGCCCTAAAGACATGTATCTATACCCTTTCTATATCTACTTCAAACGTCGTTTCATTTCAGCCGATAAACAAAATCCCGTATTTGTGTAGAACTTACGTATTTTTCTTATAAACAGTTCTATACATAACAGAATCAATAGGATTCCCTTATCTTCGAGATAAATAAGTTTCCTTTGTCTTGTTAACAAGTAAAGTTATATATCAAGATTACTTGTGTACAACCCTTCGTAGGAAAACAATGCTCTCTCCACCTTGAGCCTGTAATCCAGGATTGGATATTCTGTATCAGGGAAATAGCTCTTTTCAGTCTTAGATAAATGTGTTAAGAGATTTATAAACATTTTTATATTAGACAACTGCTTGTTTTAGTGTGAATTGTAGATACGGGATTTGAAGTTAAGTAGAGATGGATAAATAAGTTGAAAAAAGTAACGTTGCATGAAAACATGTTTTTATCGAAAATGGATCAGGGAAAAAGATACGATATCGTTTTTAGTTTTTTAACATACTATATTTTATAGTGGAGACAGACAATGAAACTTAACGGTGGCTAAGCGTTTTTTGTTATTTTTAATAATAATTGGTTATACTTAAGTTTAATCTATACTAATATTATAAAGCTGAAGAGTTTGTTTATTTGTTTGAACGCGCTAATCTTGGAAATACTGGTCCGATTTCAAAAATTCTTTCGGTGTTAGATAGCTCATTTATCGAGGAAGGCTATAGGCTATATATCATCACGCTACGACCAACAGGAGTGGAGCGACGGGGGTGAAACCGCGCGGAGCAGCTAGTAATACATAGAGTCACTTCGTAATGTTTAAAACAGAAATTATTATTGTCCAAATTAAACATTATTCCATAATTAGATAATAAAATTGTAAAAAGACAAAACAAGTTACATATTTATTAATTCTTTGCTCAATTCTATTTATGATTTAATATAATGTAATAAACATACTATGATACTAGCTTTCCGCCCGCGGCTTCGCCCGCGTTTTCAGAGAAAACCCCGCATAGTTCCCTTTCCCGTGGGATTTCCGGGATAAAACCTATCCTATCTCTCAAGTTGGATCGAACTGCACATGGTGTGCGAATTTTATTATAATCGGTTTAGTGGTTTAGGAGTCCATTGAGGACAAACATTGTGACACGAGATTTATATAATATATTAAGAAGATTGTGTTCCCGGTCTATTGAACGTTACTCTTCCAAGGGCAAAAAATATTTGCTCACTTAAGTGATCCCTGAAGTAATAACATTACGCCCAACTTTATAAGGTTGTTACATATAATATTCGTGGATATTCCGTGTAAGAGCTTGCACTAAATGATTATCTATACTCGATATTATAAATCTGAAGAGTTTGTTTGTTTGAACGCTCTAATCTCAGGAACTACTGATCCAATTTGATAAATTCTTTCAGTGTTAGATAGCCTATTTATCGAGGAAGGCTAACAGGCTATAGACACAGGCTATAGATCATCACGCTAAGACCAAAAAGAGGAGATCAATGCGGGTAAATCCGCGGGGCACAGTTAGTCTCATAGATGTAGGAAATGCAAAACGTTCAGCTAAGCTGATAGGCGAAACCACCAGTCGTTTAGTAAATTATTCGAATTAATACTATATTACGCTATTGTGGAACAAGCTCCCTGCCTCGGTGTTTCCCAACTTATACGACATGGACACCTTCAAGAAGAAAGCGTATAAATTCTTGAAAGGCCAACAAATCGTTCGCAAAGTGCCCGACAATGCGAACGCTCATGGGCGGCGACGAGCTTCCAAAAAGTAACTCGCTTGCTCTTTTGTTGGTGATAATATAAAAAAAAAAAATACTGCGGTCGTATTTTGGTATGATAAGTATCATTGTGTTACAAGAAAAAATTCTGTTGTAGTTTTCAGATTGATATATTTTTTGTAGATTATATAATTATAAGTAGGATAGCAACGTGTGGTAAACCCACGCACGTACAAATGAAATGAGAATAAATATTAATTGTGAAAATGCGAACTGCTATTTAAAACTGCGTATTGTTTATTTATGAGCTTATTATAATAGAGGTTTAATACAATAATTTATAGTATTTGCATACTTTTATTTTCAGGGTGTGCTTGGGCCTTGGAACTACTCAACTAACTGGTGGCTAGTATAATATTATAGAATAACTAGCTGTTGCCCGCAGCTTCGCCTGCGTGGAAAAGATAAATAAACATGATACAAATTTTCATCCCCTATTTTATCCCCTTGGGGGTAGAATTGATCAAAATCCTTTCTTAGGGGACGCCTCCGTCCTAACATCTTCCTGCATGCCAAATTTTAGCCCGATCCAACCAGTGGTTTGGGCTGTGCGTTGATAGATCACTATATCAGTCACCTTTGAGTTTTATATATATAGATAATACAAAAGATATCACAGGTGATAAAGTTCTGTAAAGGTTTTATTGTTCAGTATGTAATAACAGAATGCACTATAAAACTAAATTTGAGTTATCACACTACGCTAGAACAAAGAGATGGTCTCCTAGATTTCAGACATAAATATAAGAAAAATAGATATCTTGAAATACTGGGAACTTTCTTAGAGTTCAAAAAGTTGCAGGATAATATCAAAAGACGTTGCCAAAGCTTTCTTGTCTCACACGACACAGGTGGACAGAACAATTTATTGTTACCTTCTAGTATATAATAATTCGTGACAAAATACGTTTTAAAATCTCCAACTGTATTGCATTTCTGACGTCCCTTTAGTTTGAAGAAATTGGATTTTTGCGGTAAATAAAATACTTTTACAGTTCAAAGACGACGGTTACTGCGCTTTTATATTTTTACTGTAACATGTTGTTGTAACATTTGCTGGGAAATTACAGTTTATTTTAACACAGCAGTGTAACTGGTTTATTTAGTAACAATTCTTATAAGGATACAAACAAATTTTTTATTAATTAAAAAATATATTGTCACAGTTGAAATAAAATAAATATTTTAAACCCTAATATGCATAATAATTATCCATTACACATAAGGATAGACCTCGAAATGTAGAGAATAATAATTCCATAATGCTATAAATAAATTGCACTAATTCGTTCGATCAAAAAGAATCGATTTTATTGGCCAGCCTGGACAATTTGCAGAATAATAGATGAGTATTATTATCCATTTTGAATAGGTACAACTCAATCGGATGCAATTATTCGAATAAATAAGGAAAATCAAGTCTTTGTAAGAATAGAGGATGGTTAATGATATAGCTATTAAGTTTACGCAATAGGTGTAGAACCAATCGTATCGATTGCTTTGATATTTCACGCAACACAGATAATATCGATTAAGAAATTATTGTATTTTTTCCGCAATAAATATGTGGTTTATAAACTAAAAAGGGCCATGATTTTTGGGTATAATGAAATTTGAAAGTATATATTGTGTGATTTTCATGGAATAAATAATATAAAATCTCAAATCCATCGTTAACGAAGGGGTTGTGGTATAAATAGAAAAAGGATGGTTCATGGTTGCTTTATGTTGTGCCAACTTGAGAATTATACCTATTAGATTTTCAGGCATTTAATACCTATCATAGATGACTCACAAATGTATAGTCCAACTTCTGTTAAAAAGAATAAGCCAATAAATTTATTGTATTTCTGAAGTGGAGAATTGTCCGATGTAAAGAGTGAAGTTCTGTGTATCCCCTGAAATGTGGACTAGGTACATTATTGAATTTCATATTAATACAAAATTAAGAGGGAAAAGGTTACGAGTCATCAGATAAATCACATAGAAATTAATGTTTAATTAACACTTTTCAAGTTGACAATCACCTCTTAAGCCGAAGCCCGTGTCCCAGCAGTGAGCACATAATATGAAGCTGATGATGAAAATGACAATCATAACTAACAATCAACTAACAACTCACAACATTGTAAGATATAGTCTTTATATTAACTACTAGCTGCTCCGCGTGGTTTCACCCCCGTGGCTCCACTCCTGTTGGTCGCAGCGTGATGATATATAAGCCTATAACCTTCCTCGATAAATGGGCTATCTTACACAGAAATAATTTTTCAAATCGGACCAGTAGTTACCAAGATTAGCGCGTTCAAACAAACAAACAAACAAACTCTTCAGCTTTATAATATTAGTATAGATTGCTCCCGTAGCCCAATAAATTGGCCCGTAAAAACGTTCATTACAACACTCTGTTTGATTGGTGGGTTTTATGATTAACATCAATCATCATTAAGCACACAATGTATTATCTCGTAAATTTTTGTGGAGCCAAGGAAGAATAATGTATCAATACAAATGAAAATATGGCAGGTAAAGGACACTACTAATTACTATAAGAACACTACTACTATAATATTAAGAAGTAAAAGACTAAAACTTATTATTTATTTAAGTATAAGTTTTTGAATTAAATTGAACTTAATATCATTTTGTTTGTTTTTAATTGAATACCTTAAAAACTATTAAACTGATTTGGAAACGTGTATTCCGCCAACCTTTTATTCTTTTCTTTTTATTCATTGTAGAGCCGGGGTAAGTGGTTAAATAATTTAGTGTTAATGTAGTGGTCAAATAATTTAGTTAATAATTTATCTAAAGATCCCTCAAAGCAAATATGTATTTAAAATAACCGGATGAATCTAGATATAAACCTTAGCAATTATCGTTAAAACACGCAAGTCTAACAATGCTAACTGTGAAGTTAGCATTTAACGGCTCATTTATTCCTCATTGAAACAAAAGCGAAATTAAAGCAAGTTTCTGTTAAATAATTTCTTTTCAATCAGTGTTCGTATAAAGACATTTCGGCTCGAATCTTTGTTCACATACCGTTTATACTATTATACTATGGTTTAAACTATTATCCGCGGAATAATTTAATTGCGTACAATTACGGCCTATTAGATATTCCAATATGTGAAAGTCACACGAATCCTTTACGACTCTTAACTGCATTTGAGTTGTTAAATATGTATTTATATTTAAATGTAATACTACAAGTGTATTCCATGTTAAACGTCGAGGACGATTTACAAATGGGGATATCTTTTATATTATGTTTTATCGTTTAAACAACAAAAGAAGTGTTACGTCTTGAAGATTACATACTGTTCTAGCAAATTGTTTTATGATGCGGTATTTTATTATTTTTACACATAAATTATGAGTCTATAATGACATAGCATTAATACATAAAATAAAAAATTGAAATATATACCTTTTCTGATTGGGTATTTATCCTTTACTATGAAGTCCAGTTTTAAACTTGGCCTAGATCGACAGCTGGCAATTGATATACGTGTCAAGCTATTTTTGTTTATAGACCTTCGTTCAATGTGAATTTCTTAAAATACATCAATAATTTATCGACTTATTTCAAAAGTATCGACATTTCATAGAAAAATAATAGACGGCAAGCGAGCGCAGCGTGCCGAAACTTTTGAGACGAAACTATAAAACTCATTGTTTAAAGGGACTTTTGACTTACTGTGAACGGATAAAATAAATCAATGTAAGAGTTGATAGCATTATATTGAAAATCTTATCCAAGTCACTAGCGGCTACTATTAAGTACTCTGTGTCCAAGTGTTAAAATTTGTATAGATATACCTAGATAGATACTATTTAATTTGCTTTTCACAGTAATTTATTAAAATAATAATAGTATAAATTGTATCAAAACCATTATTAAAATAAAATAATAATAAAATAAAATACGACACAGTACAAGAAACATTAACAGAATGGTAACCAAACTTGACGTAATATACGATGCCCAGGAGAGTTCTAAAAGTTAATCTACTTTTAGTCAGACACATTAGAGAGGTAGGCGTATCGCAAATGATCAGAAATCTAGATTCTAACTCAACCTTCAGAGCGGTACAATAACTTTATTGTACTGATGCAATGATCTGATGCAAACGAATCTAAGAACATATTAAGAAATGTTTAAAAATTAACGCTCTCAAATCTTATAAGGAAATCATTACACGGGAGTATAGTTTCGTAAAATAAATCATAACTATGAACTATGAAGACGAGCTCTGTTTCTGAGTTTAATCAAGTTTATCCAAGCTAATTTTAATCAAGTTATTGTAAAAAAATTAACAACTATTTGTATCATTTAAAACAAATGTAAAAAGTGTCTTGACTCGAATACAAAAATTGGGCATTCACACAGATATTATATATCTAACATCTTTATACAAAGTAGTTCAAGTATCTTTAGTAGACACTAGAAGAGGATCGAAAAAGTAGTAGGGTACGGAAAATGTGATTATTTATTACATCTGTAAATCGTAATACAATTAAATTCAGGTAAACGCAGACGCAGTATCTGGTTATACATAATTATATAAAGCGATCGTAAACTCAGATGAGCATTTAGGTTTAAGTGAAAGGTAATCTATATGTTTGCGAAATTGTTCGCTCTTCGAACGTCACTTGTTACATGATTGTAGCATTGAGACTGTACTTGTAGCAAGACTGAATTTGGGCAACACTATAATTTCAATAAGTAACTATATATCTTTTCAAAATTTTGTGAACTTGATAGTGTATTATGTGAGAATTCCGGGACAATTAACAAATCTTCTGTAATGTCTCAGGGAATGTCGGGTCAAGGTTCAACTCTCATGTAATTGTAATTGCAGAAACATTTTTACACGAAATTATTACAAGGAGGTTTTTATTAAATGTAATATGTAAATGTATATTTAATTGATACAACGTTCTAAAATGTTAACACTTCTATGAGAATATTTTAGTAGTTACTAGCTTACCGCCCGCGGCTTCGCCCGCTTTGTATAAAACTTAATAAATTATATACTAAAACCTTCCTCTTGAATCACTCTATCTATCAAAAATCCGCATCAAAATCCGTTGCGTAGTTTTAAAGGTTTGAGCATACAATGAGACATAGGCACGGAAATAGCGACTTTGCTTTTTACTATGTAGTAATTATAATAATAATTATAATCGAATATCAGAATATTTCTACATTAAATATTATCATTTATTTTATGCGTTGATTTATTTATTTAAGTACTTATTTGCTACATCTTTTTACAGTATTTTACTTAGAACCACAAACAAAACGATCTTTCGAACGTAAAACTGTAAAGTAGAAGTGCTATTGCATTTTCAAATACCTAAGCGACATTATTAGGAATACACTGAGCTAATGTTGTAAATAGCGAAACTATCTTCTAAAGGCATGTAATAGAATTTAATAAAGCGTTTTCATTGAAATCTTGGCCGCATCTCTCTTGCGAATTCAATTTTGTTGAAATAGAATTGGTACCGACTTATTTTGCTGTTGTTAGCACTCAGGTTCCGTTGGGAGACTGTTTTATACGTATAAAGTGGTTTTAATATTTTTATGTAAGTATGTAGGATTTTATTTAGGTGTCAGTATCCTTTTTATTAATTTTTTTAAACACATACTTACCTATTGTAACTATGTATAAAGCTGAAAAATCTGGAATTTATCTCAAAATTGTTATTTCAGATGATTTATAATTAAATTTGTAATTTCTTTCACAATGCCCTTTATAATAATTTAGATAAAATCAACGCATTCACGGTCAAGAGAAACATGGATGCATGAACTTGTATTTGAAGATGTTATGAAACGGCAATTACTCAGCTGCTATGTGCCAAACACTAAGCACTTAGTATTAAGCCCATGCACCGACATCAAACCTTTTTAGTAAATAGCACATAAAAATAATATGTAGTAATTAATAATATCAAATCTTTTTTATTTCTTACTTTTCCGTTTTTGAAGTCGGTTGTTTTTAACGCAGTTATTTTTATTTAAACTGTTTTTTAACTAGTTTAAATAACAAAAATGACATCAAAAATATCATGAATGTTAAAAATAGTGTTTTTTCTTAATATGTGTGTGTATGTATTATCTTACAAGTGCAATGTATGATACATAAAGACATTTTAAGTTTGAAAAATCAGATGTTTTGCGCGAAGTGACAGTAGTACCCACCTCAACGCTTCGCTTATGAGGCGTGCAAAAGAATTAACGAAATCGGTTCAGCCGTTCTCAAAATTTGCGCTTACTTCGCATTTTGGGATTCATTTTTATATTATAGATTAGTAGGCATATGCAACGTGTATTTTTGTAATATATATATTTTTTATCTCATTCTAAGAGGAAAGTGGAAGTTAAAGGAAAATTAATGTAACGTCGCGGTGCGAAAGTTTCTGCATAAATTATTCTCCTAAAATCTATTGTTGAATTTTGTACTAGCTCTCAATCAATTATAAACAAGAGGTTATTTCGTATTTTATTTTAAATTAAAAATGTTTATGATGTAAAATTTTTAGTATTTATTCAGTTGTTAATGGAATGCCTAATTTAGGTAAATTACACTATTTAACGGCGAAAGCAGCGATATCAAATCCTATTTCATCAATTTTACAATTCTTTCGCCGTTCAAAATGCTTATATTTGCATATAAATGCTAATGGAAGAGCGTGGATTAAGTAAATTTTGGCAAAATTGTTTATTCGCTCATAGTGTGACATAAGCTTATTTACTTGTATGGTAACAGATAATAACATTTTAAGGGTAAACGACATTTTAGCGGTTAATTATATGAATCACGTGTTTGATTAATGTTAAGCCTTCCCTTTGATAGAGCGTGTGTTCAACAATATTTACGTTATAATATTAAATGAGTGGAACAAGACTCGGTATACCGTATACGTTGTGGGTTCTCGGCAATGTCACATATAAGGAGATAATGAATATAATAATCTTTGTTTTGCGATCACTAATGAGTTGTGCTTCAGTGTGGTATTTACTACTTAATATATTGCATATTACTTAACATTGAGCTTCAGTTGCTCTTTTTTTTTTTTTTTGTATGGTGTTTCTCAATGTTAGCCAGAAGGGCTACTACATTTTAACGCGGACGCGGGGGTGAACTGAAGGTTCACCCTGGTAGCGACATGCACAAGGGCGTCCCCCCTTGACGGGGACCACGAACCTCGGCTTGAGCTGTCGCTTGAGTGGAGGAGGCCAGAAGGGCCCTAATCGCTCAGTTTGTGTGGTTAGTTAGTAGTTAGTAGTTTTGTCTGGATAAAAAGTTGCTGACGTCATTCACCGACCATTCGTCGACCATTATCGTTATGGGAACATTCTTAAATCGATTGTTCTGTTGTGACGTGAAAGTAAGGGCGTATGCAGAATGAAAGCTGGATAGCGCTTACCGGCGCTTATCAGCGCCATCATGGTAACCCGCACAAGAAAATATATTATGAACACGCGCCGATAAGCGCTGAACGGCCGCGGCGCGCGCCGAAAAGTTCCGACAAGCAGCGATGGGCAGCGCTGGGCCGTGGGCGCTGCCATATAAAATTTGTCTTGGTCTGCTTCAACCGGCTTCCTTTGTGTACAACGAACCAGCGCCGACAAGTGCCGGTAAGCGCTTATACCGTCAAATTGGCCAACATTGCCCACAGGGGTATCTTTGCCCAAAAGGCAAAAATCAATTCATAAGAAAAATTTTAAATTGCAAAAATACCATTATACTTTGGCAACATTAATAGTTTTTGGTGTAAAATCCATATTAATATATTAATATTAATATATTAATAATTTTATAAATGCGAAAGTAACTCTGTCTGTCTGTTACTCAATCACGCATAAACTAATAAACCAATTTGCATGAAATTTGGTATGGAGATATATTGATACCCGAGAATGGACATAGGCTACCTTTTATTGCGAAATATGTACCACGGGCGAAGCCGGGGCGGACCTCTAGTAGGTTATATGTATGACAACACTGCCTATTGTGTGTGTCGCTAACTTAAATCAGCAACTTTGTGTTAACTCGTCGAATATCATGTGAGATTTTGCGGGCAAAAAATGGTGAAATTCAAGTGATAGTTTGTGCATGATGACTAAAACACAGGTTATTTTTACTCATAACATGTTATAAAATAATGTTTGAAGAGTGTTTTAATGCTATTATTACCACTGAAGGATGTTTTAATTAATCTCGTATTTTATTATTTTCTTAGATTGTAATATTTAATGTGATGTATAACATAATTCTGCATGTGAAAATTAATAATTATCGAAATGGAGTACATATTAAAAAGTATTCAGTAAGGTATTTTAAAAATATATTTAAGTTTTAACTAGACTCATTTAAATATAAATCAAATTATATTCAAATCTATATTCAAAAATCGATATTAATTAAAATGCGCTAAATGAAATTGTTGTTAATTTAGAATAACGAGTTTTAATAATTATTATCATAAGTATCCATATAATATTACTAGCTTTCCGCCCGCGGCTTCGCCCGCGTTTTCAGAGAAAACCTCGAATAGTTCCCTTTCCCGTGGGATTTCCGGGATAAAACCTATCCTATCTCTCAAGTTGGATCGAACTGCACATGGTGTGCGAATTTTATTATAATCGGTTAAGTGGTTTAGGAGTCCATTGAGGACAAACATTGTGACACGAGATTTATATATATTAAGATGTAAATATTTCTCGCAAGTGGTAACCCTAATATAATAGAGCAATATAAATTGGTAACCCTGGCACTTAAGGGTAGATCAATAATATTTAGCCGGGATAAACTCCTTATCATTTCCATCCATTTCCCATTATATTTATGAGTGGCCCGTGTTTATATAAAAACTAGTCACTCGCCTTGATTCGCCCGGGCTGACCTACTTAAATATAGAGATAAAACCGTACCACGTTTTTCAGTAGTTAATAACTTTCTGCTTGCAAAAATTATCAAATCGCATCACTAGATTATCTAGGTATATTTAGGTACAATTTCTACAAAGAAATTCAGAATCTAACCACTTTAAATTACTTCTTTCAATCAGTCTAGACTGGCAGATAACTTGTTTAAGAATCACGGTAGTTCCATATAAAAGCCAAAAATAGGCCAAGATCCATCATCTTTAGTGTCGAATGATGTAATTTTCGTTTAGTGTCGGCCTCAGGGTTATTATAATTATCTAAATATAAAGGAAATTTGATTTATAATGGCGTTTACTCAATCGACTATTGCCTCAGGTTTAGTCAGATGTTTCTAATACTTCTATTGAAGATTTTTAGTTATGTTTGTTTTTGGTAATTTACGAGTACATTTATAGCTTATGTAATAGTGCTCTAGTTGGTTAGTATGTTAGATACAGAACGTGACCGTGGTTTAAATCCAATAAGTAACTGAAGACGTAATTTTTAGACGTAATTTAACACAACAACAATGTTTGGAATATATTCAAACACTGTAATTACCATTATCAATTTTGATTTATACTGAAGAAAATATTAGAGACGGTTACTAGCGAATTCAAGTTAATGGTTATTAGCCGTTTGGAGATAATGCAAAACGTATTGTAATAATTAAATAATATTTTATTAAGCATAATATTGGTTGAAATGAGAAATAGCTTAGACATACTAAACTAACGAAGCCAATAATCACGTTGAAAGCTGATCTACATTGTTGTACAGGGTGTCTCAAAAGAAAGTTTATATTTTGTGGATGAATAAAAAAAAAGTAAGCGGTGTATTGAAAAAATGTTTATTAATTATTTAAGTGAACGCAATGGACTGCATTTAGACGATATTATTTTTAAGAAATAGACGACCTATATTATGCACTTTAATAATAATTAATAAACATTTTTTCAATACACCGCTTCTTTTTGTTTTATTCATCCACAAAATATAAACTTTCTTTTGAGACACCCTGTACATTGTACAATAATGATACTATACTAGCGTTTAGCTACTATTATGTATTCTGTGACTATACAATAAATAATCCTTCAAATGACAAATCCTCAAGCACAGCAATAACTGCAATCACATAGAACAGGCCGAAGTAAAATTAATTTCCCATGTATATCTTATATGTGTAGACTAACATTATGTTACGCATTCACCCAAATGTAAGTAGCAACCGCAACAGGAAATTTGCAATACGATGTAAATCAAAGCCATGGAAAGAATAATGATTGATTTTCGAATAAAAAGGAAACGGAATGGGGTCAACCTACGAAAGCAGACTACGTCGGCACATTAGTTACATTTCGATAAACGTAATGATTGTAGACAATTCAATATTTTGAGTAATAGAAATAGACTGGAGTAACATGATGCAATGCGTATTAACGTTTATGATTCACTTCGACGTGTATCATTTGAATGCATAATAAATAACAAGATAGAGTTATAAAAGATAATATTTCTAATCCGCGGTAATAGCGGGCAAGAGTTGTATGTAAAATGTACGATGACCGCAATGTAATAGCTTATATAATAGAACCTACTTGTCGAATGGTGAATTGACGCGTGGAATATAGATGATGCTATGTAGATTATTGCTTCCTTAGTCTTGTTTGTTTGAATGTAGATCACTTGGTCTTACGCTAGACAAACGCGATACGGTATTGCTATAACATTTTCTGCATAAAGACAACTTGTTGAGATAGTCCACTTAAAATGTATAGCGTGTTTCCAATATACATTCGGTTGAATAGCGCTAGTTATGATAAGGTTCTATGACTGAAAATGTGGAGACGACGTTAGGTGTTACTATTGCTAGAATAATTAATGCAATCTAGGTGTTTGGTGCATACAAGCTTATTCAAAAGACACGTCTGAGCATCGTCTCTTCTGAACATTAATCTAATTATTAATTTATAAATTTTCATAGTCATTAAAATGAACAGCTTACAAATTGGATGAATTTTTTTATATTTCTCTTAGTGAAAGTACTTGAGTATTTCGCAAATATAATCAAAGTTAAAAAGTTTACTTTTAAATTCCTGCAAAGAAACTGATTCAATTCAGACGACACTTCTAGATTATCTTCGAGGCAAATCTAGCCGAATTGCTCCAATAATATTATTCCAGTTATTAGCATAATAGCAATGATAACAGTTCGAAATTTACGTAAACTATTGAACGGAGAATCGAAAGTTCATATAGATATTAGATAATTATATTATTCTGCGATATGTTGTCTCTACAAAATTTTATTAACATATGAATAAAACATTGTATTTTATAATAGTTAGCTTATAGTTTTTGTCTAAAATATTATTAGGAACAAAAAATATGAAAGGCACTCTCAAACGACTGCTCAAGCCCTGACTATGGGTGAGCGGCGTCAAAACTAGAGGCCTTGATCTAGGCCAAAAATACGCCGCAGTGGCAAATCTACTTTCCCTATTTTACCACATGCTAATCCCATTTGGTTTTGGCTGCATTTCACACGCGGGTTGAGCGGTCACTTCAATTTTTATCAATGCTGGCACGGCTCTATAGATATTTTTCTATCTGTGGCTCTTTTGTTGCCGGAGCCCGGAAATGATTGGATGCGATTAGACTAACAAGAAATTTTACGTTGTACTGCATTTATGTATGATGCAATTGTATGATTAAACGTATGTGGTGGAACGAGTTTACAAGATTTAACTGTTATAAAGTACTAATGCGGTATTTTTATTATTGAACGTTTATCGAAATATTTAAACGTTTAATGGTTTATATAGAAAATAGTAAGTAGTGTACCTAGAGCTAACTTATGAATTACAAGCATAACTCGATATTTTTTGAGACGGTTGTACTGAAAATGAAAGGATCCTGCTTAAAATTCGAATGGCGTCGCGGGCTGTACCTATAGTTCGATGAAGCTTTCAAAAATAACAGTAGCAGGCATGTAGCAGTACATTATATAAGTTAGTAGAAATGTAATAAATCATATAAAGCCTTACAATAAAGCGGTTGCGAACGGAGTATGTTTTTAACAATATGGTTACTTGCTTTGAACACGCACACTTATACATTAGATTTATGGTTATACATACATGTGTTTTATATTTTAGTTAATAAAGTGAAGTGGATTTAGCCTTAGACATAAGTCCTAGGTTCGACTTTTGAACCATTTATTATTGTTAGCGGAACGAAAGTTTTTGATGATAAAAATATTGTTTCTCACTATACTTACCTACTACGTAAATATTTAAGCAGATAATAAATTATTTAATGCCAGCAAAAACTAATTTAATTTTTTATTTTTCTTTGGTGAATAGTTATAATGGATCGTTTCAAAACACTTATTTTTTGAGTCACCACTAATTCGATACTAATTAAACATGGGTCATTTATGATATTATATGAATTAAAAATAGTCCTACTGTGATGATCATCTTTAAAGAATATTGTAATGTGGTCAAGTCCTAATTAAAAGGCACCGTGTCAGACGGTGTCGGCGCGTGCGCTGTCGGCAAGTAAGATCTGCGAACAACTTGCGAATTGTAATGGGCTGACGGCGACTTTGGTAAAAGTGTCGCGACATGGTCGCGACGGTCCGTGATTATGAGTCAAACATAGTTGAAAACATTGATTAATTGTACTATTTATTGGAATTTATTAGGGTAATTATGTGGACGTGATTAATAGATTAGGTCGAGAATAGGTGTGATAGAAATACATAATAGATGAAACTATAATAAGTTAATATCATGATTTTTTAACCGACTTCAAAAAAAAGGAGGAGGTTATCAATTCGGCCGGTATGTTTTTTTTATGTATGTACACCGATTACTCCGAGGTTTCTGAACCGATTTACGTGATTCTTTTTTTGTTCGATGCGGGATGGTGTCGAATTGGTCCCATAAAATTTTATTCGGATAGGCCCAGTAGTTTTTATTTTATGAGAATTTTTGTCTGTATTTATAAATGTTGCAAGTGCAAGTTTGAAGTCGGTTGTTTTTAACGCAGTTAACTATCACTTGTATAATAATAAACTCTCCGGGATAAAGTCAATACTTAGTTACCAACTATACGTCATATTTCCTGTTATATTGTAAGCGGTCATCTAGAATATATTTATTACACATGAGTGTGTGTAGCAGATAAAGTTATAATATCATTTGTTACGGTTCAAGTAATATGGCTTTCACTTTTTGCGGTTACAAGATATACCTATAATATATGAAACATATTATGTAAACTGTTGCGAATGATTAAAACCCTTTCTCGATATTGTTTCAAAATTATAATTTATTATTGAAAAGTTGTATGTTTAAACTGTGATTTTTTATAAATTTTCATCAAGAGAGAGTAACGTTTTTAAAAAATTGCTGCACAGTTTTTGTCTAAAAATCAAATACAATGTATCGAGACTATTATTAAAATAATATGGATAGTACATTATATGTTTATCATAAATATACTAATTATTATGTCACATGCTACAGATGTTCTAAGCCTAAGCGTTATTATTAGTACTTAAAAATTATATAATTTCAACTTTTTCAACGGATTAAATCATAACGCGTTTCAACCTTAGATCATATTTTAATGATCTAAGGTTTTAAGTTTCAACATTTCATGCAATCAAGTCAATAAGAAACGGTCTTTTTGTCCCTCTTTATAAGTAATTCCTTTAGTAATTCATAAAATTAATTCGTTATGATTTATAGTCTATAAATTAAATTGAGACAACACGAAAGAATTTATTTGGCAAATTTATATGCGGGTCCAGAAAAAAATAATATTTTTACGGGCTTGATGCCAAAAAAGAAATTAAAATTTGTTTGCTAAATGTATATAGGTATTGCTAAATGTATATAGGTACATACAACTATTTGCGGTAGAGACAATTTTTATTTTAAATTATGAATGATGAGCTGGTAGTTGACCTTATCGCCGCAGCATGCATACTCAGGTCTGGTAATAGGTTGCTAGCTTTTGAAAGCAAAGGCACCGATAAAATAGAGTGAACGGGTACCTTCTAGGGAAGCGCGCTCCATCATAGGCCACATTTCAGCTTACCATCAGGCGAGATCGTGGTCAAGCGCTTCCCTATCACACAATAAAAAAAAAATACCATCCACATCAATCGATTGAGACAGGATTGAGTACGACTATCGGGTATAAAGAAAAGAACTCGGAAGGGAACGAAAAGTATACGAATAGGCTTCCTGACGGGTATTTTATTGTATTTTGGTTTCGGGTATTGTATTTCAGATTTTCCTTAGCCAGATTAACAACTCTGAAAAAGATAGAAAGATAAATTGAAATTATTCATTTTACATGTTTTAACTTTTAAGTAAATATCTTGTAGTATTCTGTATTAATGGATGACAAGGTGCGACGTGCTCCGAACAGATCGAGAGGTTTCTAACTCGGTTACCTAAGACATAAATTTAACAATTACGATTCTTCTCACGGGTCTCGATAAGTGCAGGGCGTTTTGTAAGGTGATTATGGTTAGGGTTGTCAAGTTTGGAAATTATCGCTTTTTTTAAATTAGGATTCTCGAATTTTGGTGTTGATGTTTTGGATTGTTCACTTTTACACCTAATAGAAATGGACTCACCTGATTTAAATTTCTTATTTCTATAAGTAAGGCATTTTTTTATTTCTTATTGGATGGTTGTAACAATATTTTATACCAACATACATAGCGTAACCAATAACTCTATATCCAGAAACAATCTTGTTTCATAATAGAACATTGTGTTATTTTTAACGATTAGGGGCAACCCTATGTTTAATTGCTTTGTGACACATAACATTACGTTGTTATAGTTCAATTGGTAGCAGTTAGCGCCTAGACAGACGTAGATATCTATATATATATATTGAGAGAATCTTTTGTTTACTGTGTAGTATTTGTTTGTTTGAACGTGCTAATCCCAGGAACTCTTGAATTCATATCGATTTTTTGGCAGTTGTATATGTCACGTTCGTCCTTGAGCTTGGCTAGGCTTTAAATAAATATATCACGGATAATGCCGCAGCTAGTACCTACACTGTAAAAGCATGAAAATATATATTTCTTATTACTACGCATTGATTATTCTACGAATTCACGTCACGTATTGCAACGATACATATCACTGTTATTATGCTTTAGCGCAGCTTATTTAATATTTATCACTTTCATCCTCTCTATCTTTCATTCCGTGTTTTTAATTCCATTAGGTTCACATCCCTTTCATATAAAACACTATCAAGATTGGTTCCGCTCATTATAATATGAAGGCGGATTTTTAGTTGGAGTCAACATACAGATATACTGTTTGTAAATTTTAATCTACCTTCTGGCTGATCCGGTAAATAATGGCAACTAGGATCTCTTAGCCGTATAGAATAGTACCTATTACCAAACCAATTTACTAAATATTCCTACCTGCCTTATTTTTGTATACCTACCCAAAAAAATTATAAAAAACGGTGACGTCCTTTCCGAGTAGGATATATAATAGAGATGTTTAGTTTCTTACTTTATTTAAATATTTGTATTAAATTGTTATATTCATATGTATAAAAAATCTGATATAATTTCTTTATTTCTAGTTATAAAAAACTTGTGCGGCGTAGACTTAGAATTGTATTTCGTGACAGGCCATTACGTTTGACTGATTTATTGTAGTCCTAAACTAAATTCAACTTGTATCGTAAAAGAGATATGCTATCACTGGTGTAGTTATGCGAATTATTACGAGTTTTGGAACTGTATGTATGTTTTTGACAATATCTTCTCACTAAACTGAAAACTTGCTGAAAGCAAAATCTTGATCTTACGCTTTAAGCTTCAAAAACACAGACTACTTTTCTAAGAGTACATTCATTTTATAGATTTATGTTAAAATTAGACATCGCTTGTGTCTCTTCTCTACCGAAATCCTCCATAGACAATAGATTCCACAATTAACGGTTATTCATTGGGCCATTACCTGAACAAAAGCTTGTTATAATTCCGGATATAATCCCCCCGCTGGTCAAGTGCAATCTGCTAGGAAGTAATCTAGCTAGCCATCAATAATGTTTGCAGAATTCAAACTATCGGGTAACAATTAGAGGTTAAACGGATACTAATAATTTACCACGTAATACCTCTAAAGTATAGGCCATTCATAATAAATTATATTGTACAAATGAATAAATGAACGCCACATAACAGTGGGCGGCGATTACAAATAATAACTAGCAATAAAAAACCCATTAAAAGTTCACTTTCCGTTAAAAGACATAGTTCTGTAAGTCGCCGCATAAATTTTCGATAATTACCTCGTAAAGTATAAAGTTTTGTGTTTCTTTTTTATTGTATTAAATGTTTACGTGATTATAGAATTGTGGGCGCGTTTTGTAATTGGCCTATTTGTTTCATTGTAATAGTTTCGGCGATATTTCTATCTTGGCTGTGATTTTAAGAAAGAGAATTAAAATAAAGATGCATAAGAATATGTCTTATTATATGAAATATTATTTCAGATTAATTGTATTTACTCTGGATTCTAATTCTTTAAATTAAAAGAAAACACGACAAAATCAAAACTTAGTAATGCATAGGTATCATTAAATAGTAGTTGTTTACATATTGCTATCCCTTAAAACCGCTTTTACTCCATAAAAGACAAATAAAACATATCTCTGTGTGCAGAGCACAAATATAGAACATATTTTAAAACAAACATATTTTATTTTCCTGTAGTGCTGCGCAAAGACTATCAAAATATTGAAATTGAATTTTCACCTTTTTCCGTAAATCTATTGAGTTGAAATTTGACGAGGAACGAACGCTTCTACGAAAATAGAGGTATTTGCACCGATGTAGAGACAAGCGTATAAAAATATACGAATATAAAAATATTTTAAAATTCAAATATTATTACGCAAACTTCAAAATAAGTACGTCCGATATTTTGATATACATGCAAAAGAAGACAGTGGTTGTCCAGCTTCAGGAGGGTTTTCAAAGTTATAATTTTGATGGAGTGACTTTATATACTAGTAAGTAGTACTCTATAAGAGAAGGGTACGAGTAAAATAAACAAAGGAAGTTGTTGCAAACATTTTGTCTTGTATTAAAAATTCAAAACTTTTTCTATTTTCAACATTAAACATTTAGAAGTCTACTTTTAGAAACATTAAGCTAATAATATGTTTTTTATGTGGCAGACAAGTGCTTGCCTATTTAAAGCGTTTCAATTGTCGTTATTTAAAACAAGCGACGCTGAAGAAGTGTTACTGAACCTTTGGAAACAAAACTTTTGATTTATAACTATAAACTTTTGATTTATAACTATAAATCAAAAGTTTTGTTATTTAACCGATGTTATTTAACTAAATAATAATATCATAACATAATAACGAAGAAGAGATTGAATTTACCAATGAAGAATAATATAAAATACGCAAAAAATACGAATCATAATATTACAATATTAAAATAGGGAATCAAAAGGTTCATACAATTACCTTTTTTGGGATTTCTTTATATACATGCTTGTGGGCTCTAAATATTTTTTTCACGTGGGATACGAGTACGGGAATTCAAAAGAAATCGTGTAGGAAGAGGAAGAATTTGAAAGCATTTGTCGTGAAAGTGGGCATCCACAATTTTCCATATACCTATAGGCTGTGATATTGAGAAGGTCTATTTCATCTTGTGCACAGAGGCGGTCGCGTGGAACATACAGACAATTACCTTTCTTCCGCTCGTGCTCCTACCTATTCGACTATATCGATTATTACATTTTAATATTTTGAGAATTGCTTCAGTATCATTTATAAAAATAGCCTTCCCGGTTTCGTGGTACCAATAGACATTGGCACTCAGGGATTTTGTACATATCCAATATTGAAATAATTTTTGAAATCGCTTCAGCAGTTCCTGTCATAAGGCATTCCAATAAACACAACAATAACAAACTATAGGTCTAATATTACTTGTATAGATGGTATTGACTTTCTACCTGCGTCGTTACGTTGCATAACAATTAACAAATCCTCAACGTTCTCATATCCTTTATTTTATCCTCTCCAAGTTTTTCTTTGGCCAAAAATGGGTTGATTTTCTTTTCTAATATGATCAAGATATCAAAATTCATTACTCTACATTATTTAAATAACCGTAAAATTTTCATTTAATAATTCAAAACTTATCAAAATGTCGAATAACACGCATAATAAACATCAATGGGCGATAGCCATTCATTTGCATGTTATTTGATCACGAATACACAGAAAATAAAGATAATATATGTAAGCAAAGGGTAAATTATTCAGGCGCTCAGTCACAAGTCACAGTTGATATTGGCCCAGTGGGGTCCGCTCGGTACTTCGAGGCGACGATTTCATGCCCCAGGCGATCTGAGTACGTTTAATCTCAACTTCTCAAGGACTTTTATTAAGTTGCGGTATCTCTGCAGGTTTGCAGTTTCTTTTCAATTTATTTCACTCGGAATTAAATTGAATTATGTGTAGGTAAATATTGATTTTTATTCATTAGAGTTTAAAAAAAGATAGGTATATAAACAAAAATTCAATTTTGATTAATGAAATAACGAATTACTCAAAAAATCAGCAAATTGACGAAACATAAAAAACCAAGCCTAGTCAGCAGCAGAAGTCAACGAAGGTTTTGAAGGAAAGGAATTTTCAAAGGCTAAATTAATTATTTCATAAGGACGTTATCAAAAAGAAATGTGTTTAGGCCAAAGAATTTGTAAGGAATAATTAAACAAGCAAATAAAAATTAAGGCTAATTGTTGTTGAAGCAGCAATCAATTAGGTAACTGAAGCGGGAAATTAAAAAAGTACATGAGAAGATAAGGCCAGTTGCTTATTACTTGTGTGCTTGTGGATTGTACATTTGTACAAATCGTTTTCAGTATAGCCTTGGTCGAGACGAATAATAGTCCCAGAAATTTTGTTTGGAGCAATCATATAAGTTACATAAGTGCCTGTTTACCACTATAAATAGGCAATATTTTTTAATATTATAGAATAACGAAATTTTTTGAGACTGTTATTTTTCTTGATTCTTTTATACGAACGAAAGAATCGCCCGAGATAATAATCTTTATTGTTTGTGTTTATATAAGATGTTACGTAGGTATATCCTGTTGTCGTCAACAATAAGTGTTTTTTGAAATTGTAATTCCCCTCAAATTACTTATTATGATTGTATTTTCACATTGTTAAAATATTATTGACATTATATCATCTGAAATCGTAATAACCCACGTTGAATGCGGGGTGCCGTGGGTGTTTGCTTTATCTGTTTCAATTATTCTTTATACGCCTTTGCACCTTGAAGCTATTTGGCGAAAAATAAATTATATTTCTTCATTCTAATTCATATATTTGTTGATTTTAATTAGACAGGTGAGTTTTATAGTAAAGTATACTTATTTTGTTTCACCCTAGTTGGATCCTAATTTTGAGGTAATAGGTAAATTTGATTAAAAATGCAATCCCTATACAAAGGGTGGGATTCTCAATACATGTAATCATCAATCAAGCAAGTCATATGCATGTATGGCATGCAAATGACAATTGTTTATTTTCGATTTTGATCCTGTGTTTATATGTATCGACTGTGAACACATACCTCGGGCTAAAATGATCATTTGCTAACAATTAACCGGGCAATATAAACATGTTCGTTGTTCTATTGAAATGCCCTGTAAGATGGGATCGGCGTTATTACACATATGTGTAGTATTCTGATATTATTCAGTTATTATTCGACATATTATTTTAATGAGTTCATTTTGTCCTCGAGATTGCGAACTCTTTAACGAAATACAAAACAAAATATAATTCCTAGAATATAGATAATAGAAATAGATTAATTCGGTTACAGTTACTGACTAACACATTAGATATTATGCCTTTTTTAGCATCGGATTTATTTATTTGGATTAAAAAAAAAAAAAAAAAAATACATGTAAAAGAAATTTACATATCTACAAAAGGTTGATCATCTCGGTCGTAACGTAAGGGCGTGTAGCAAAAAAATCTGGTAACATTACCTCATGGAATAGCTTTGCTAATGCGTTGGCCGATAAGAATAAAAAATGTCCTTTTTATGTCTTTTGATATTCCTTTCATCATCCTCAACATCCGCCAATGTGTTTCCACTGTACGAACCTGGCCTCCAATGTCAATAATATTATAAGCAAAAAGTTGGTTTCAAGGGGCTTACCTCGGCTTCTTTAAGCAGTGCTAATTATTACAACGTGGGAAGAGATAGAGCTATATAGATCGTATAGCGCCATCACTTTCACACACTGGAATAAGTACTGCTTAAAAGACATACTAGGACATAATCCAGCCTGCCCAGCTGGCAAAGTGAGGATTAGTATACGCCGTAAAACTTTTTAAGATAAACACTAAGCAACGAGTTCTGACGGTTCAAGATTCTGTCAAGTCAATCTAGTTGAATAAATAAATGTTAGGTTAGTGGGAGTCTTAAGCGCGTCACACACGGTGAAGATACTATAATATACTCTAATATAAAACGTTATATAGTATCTTAAGGTATCCGGTATCAGCGTTCCGACCATCATTTTTCTTTTTTATCATTGCGTACTAAGACCCCTGTAGAACCGCCATCCTGTTACAAATGACCCACAAAATTTCGGGTCAGCTTTAATCAAGTTCGGCAATCAAGTAGTAAGTACTTCTAGTATTCAGCAGGTTTTAGATAATTGAAAAAATTTAATTGAAAGGACACTTAACCAATCTCGAACTCCCGGCTTTTTTGCCCTGTGTTCTACCACTGAGCACTTTTACATAACATTATTATTACCATTCAAATATAAAAAATCCCGAACAATCGCTATCTTGTAGAAAAGGTCATTCAACGTTAGAAAATATTTACCCTCCCCAGGTATAAATGTTTGTGTTAGGTTTGGCAACCCTTTTGCATTTTGTTTACTTGAATCGAATAGAATTCGTGATGGCGCCATATGGTGAAGCTATTGTTAGTTTTTATTATAGACATTTTATTGTATAGTAGTTAGTTCAGAGTTATTTTTATAGCAGTGACTAATATGGGGACAGCTTTTGTAATTTTTATTGATTAACAGTGTTAATATTCTCCCTTATTTCTGACATAAATATAATATTAATTTTAGTTCCCACCCGTATAGACTTTTAAAGTAGGTAACTACTTAGCCGAAAGATAAGACTTTACAAAAACTGTATCTTTATTTTTACAGATTAATTGTAAATCTATAAGCACAATTTCGTCACACCTTAAATCTTGAAACTTGCGGGTATTTCCAATGAAATAACCCTACAGTGTACTCCGTAGAATTACAGGGTGTATTCCGTATTCCGGCCGCGAAGAGATCGTGACTTCATCAAACACAGTCTTGAGCTCTAACTATATAATTATAGCAATTTCACTCGAATTTGAAAACGATCGACTTATTCCTGCTAAGAGGTGTACTAAGACGTTTTAGAGAAAGAAGTACATCTATAAAGATGAAGAGTTTGTGTTTTTGTTTGGTTGAACGGGCTAATCTCAGGAAATATTATTTCAGTGTTAGATAGCATTGCGCTAAGACCAATAGGAGTGTAGCAATGCTGGTAAACACGGATATACAGGGTTATTTGTAAAACACCGGCAACCTCGCAGGACAAGATAGCTAACATCATAAGTAACAACATTTGTTCTACGACTTTTGGCATAACGCAATAAATTATTTTTAAATGATTTTTAAGCTTTTATTGTACTCTCCTAACATTTGTAAGTCTATGTTCTATTCATTATCGAAAGGACGACGCGACGCCCCCTTTCCCCTCCCGTTCGCTTCTTGTTTACGTAATGTTTGGAATGCGCGTAGAGTTTATAATATTCAAACGGAAAATTAAGTGAATATTTATTTTTGTATGAAAATAAAATCTAACAAATTATCAAAAGTCGTAGAACAAATGTTGTTACTTATGATGTTGGCTATCTTGTCCTGCGAGGTTGCCGGTGTTTTACAAGTAACCCTGTACAAATACTGTAGAGCTTTATGTTTTATAACACTTATTTAATTTGTGTAATTTAAATATTAATTCTATCAATTTATTTCAATCTACAAAAAGAAAAAGAAAGAAATTAAGAGCGTTCTTTCTTATACATATATATAAAAATGAATCCCAAAATGTGTTGGTAAGCGCATAACTTGAGAACGGCTGAACCGATTTCGATAATTCTTTTTTTATTATATTCCTTGAAGTACGAGGATGGTTCTTATGTAGAGAAAACGTAAATATGTACCACGTGCGAAGCCGGGGCGGACCGCTAGTAGTTAATAAAATAACTAATTGTCAAGAATACAATTATTATATTCATTCTGAATCTGCTTTAAATACTTAAATATTAATTAATTAAGGAGCCTAAGATTTAAATATATTTGCCCTTTGTACAGCTTTCTATTTACCCATAATAATTACGGCTGGCAAATACTTTTATATTTTAAGAAAACTTAATATGTTTGAACTCAAATATGATCACCTTCAAAAACGTATAACATTAGCTTCTAAGTTAAGGATTTCTTTTTGAATCAGTGAACTAGAAAAATTACAGGATATTCAATAGCCATTACTTGGAAAAGCGTTTGAGTCGATTGGTACAAAAGAGCCCTTTAGAGAAGTAAATAAATCTCTTATTTATCTTAGCATTTATTTGTTCATAAATAATAAATACCTTTAATTGAATACTTCGAAAATATATGTAGTAATCGTTGTTTTAGTAATTGTTACGTGAAAGACAACAAAATTATTTTATATATTTATTATTCATAACATAGGTAATTATTTATAAATTTTATTCAATTATTAAGCAAAATGTACCTAAATGTAATGCTCTATCACCATAAAATATGAATCTCCTTACGGTTTTGCGGGTTGTCTGGCAGAAATCGCTTACAGCGATAAGACCGCCCTCTGTACATATTTTAACTTGTATCGATCTTATTTTGTAATCATAAAAATAAATAATTTTCACTCATTCATGGTGTAAATAATTTCCATTTAATAGCTGTGGGATGCGTGTAGATGAATATTAAAGTACAGTACTAAATAAACACACACTCACAGATTATTTGTTTATTGATTCCACATAGAAGGAGAAAAGTTCCAGTACAATAATTACTATACACGGGAAACACTGAACATTAAAAAAAAACACTGACGATATGCGCATTCAATATCTAACATAAGTGTAATATAAACATATGATAAATGCATACACTAAAATATGTTAGCTACAATATCTATAAAATAAAATTAATAAGTACAAAATTAATGTCCCAAATAATTATGCCACTTGCTTATAAGTGATATGTTCATGGGCGTAGCTAGCCATGGGCTCAAGGTGGGGCAACAATAAAAAATAATATGTAACTAGCAACTGTATGTACCAAGTATGTACCCAAAGTTATATCCAGGTCTTCAAATGCCGGCGGCCGTACCGCCGGCAGGTAAGGCATTTGCGAAGGCATTCACGAAGGCATTCGCGAAGGCACTCGCGAAGGCATTTGCGAAGGCATTTGTGAAGGCATTCGCGATGGAATTCGCGAAGGCATTCGCGAAGGCATTTGCGATGGCATTCGCAAAGGCATTTGCGAACGCATTCGCGAAGGCATTGGCGAAGGCATTCGCGATGGCATTAGTAGTAGGTACTTCAATTTTTAGATTTGGTTAGGTATCTACCTACCTTCCAGGTCAAAGCTAGAGTGGGGCAAGCGCCCCACCCTGCCCCACCGTGGCTACGCCCATGGATATGTTGACTGTTGTATGAAAAGTTTATTCGTTGTATGAAAATTCCTGAATAATTTAAAAAGTGAGGAAAAAAAGAAGAGATTAATTGCTGGTAAACATCGAGTTCATTTGAGTGTATGTTTATGCATGAAATTGTCTGTATGAACGTTTTTAACCGATGTTCGTTTAACGCAGATTCTCAATACGAATATTTTTATTTTTTTTTCATTTTATAACTTGCATATTGCTACTGTTTTACTAGTGAATGTGTTATTTTTTCCTTTTTTTTATCAAACAGATAATTGAATATTTTTGTATATTTTATAGATTAGGTAACAGCATTTGAATAATAATCATCATCTAAAAAAATATCTGACTGAACTAAAAAAAATCACAAATTAAGTCTATAAAGACCTGCTCCTGAAAAGATGTTATTATAGCTTCAGATGTCCTTCAAGTTCAAAGCCAATAAAATTAATATAGACACTTTACAAGTTATTATAAGCCTCTTATGCCTTTTATCAAATGTCAATTCAGAATGATATTTCAAAGAAGATGATCAATTCTGTATAAATTATTTCGATATATTCAGTCTAAGAAGAGGCTATTTCGAGACGTCTTACAACGAAAGATCACAAAAGTGATAATACCTTTAACTTAGTAAAAATAGTCCACTAACTTTCCGCCCGCGGCTTCGCACGCGTTTTCAAATATCGCCGGGATAAACCCTATCCTATGTGTTAATCCAAGTTAGAGGGTAACTTGGTGTGTGCTTAATTTCATTGTAATCGGTTCAGTAGTATTTGTGTGAAAGAGTAACAAACACACACATACACATCCCCACAAACTTTCGTATTTATAACATAAGTAGGATAGGATATATCTTTTAAAAACTTTGTTCCTGTACTCTACGTGACACCTTCAAATACATATTAGTCCGAGTAATAAAGTTTCCAAAACACATTTAATTAATACCATTACACCAAGAAGATCAGTAGTTAAGAAATCTTTAGCCTGATCTAAACCCAATACATATAAGTTGGTTTCCAACTGAAATCTCGTAACTTAGAGTATGGGTTTAATTAGTTAATACTCTGTACGCCATCGCGTGACATATGTAGAGTTAATTACAAGGATAGTATTTGTTAGATCTTGATTTTGGTTATATTATATTAATTATTTACTACATTTTCATACGTTTTAAGATATCCTTTAGAATTGTATTAAATAACATTGAATTGGACACGTTTTATTATCGTAATTGTAAATAGGCTATTAATATCACTACATAGTATAAAACAAAGTCGCTTTCTCATCTAAATCTTTAAAACTACGTAACCGATTTTGATGTTGTTTTTTTTAATAGATAGAGTGATTCAAGAGGAAGGTTTAGTATATTTATTAGGTTTTAGACAAAGCGGGCGAAGCCGCGGGCGGAAAGCTAGTAGATATTAAACGAATGAAGTTCAGTTGAATAGAGTAAAGAATCGGGATAGGTAAGTTTGCCCAGCCTCTATGCAAGGATTTTGACTTGCAAAATGACTTTAGCAGCTGCTTTACATCTACGCTCCGACGATCATCGTAATATCATACTTCGATAGACAAGTTAGATTGAACGTAAAGGCCCGTATAGACAATGTAGTCCTTTGGTAGGATAGTTTAAACGGTGATGAAGTAAGATTAAACTTTGATGCACAGAACAATGCACTATCTAGTGTAATAGTTTATTAACTCAATACAGTAGCTGGTGGTCAAAGGAGAGCTTATGAAATAGTACTAAATTTGATATGAAAATGCAGCTGCAAACATTATCATTCATTTTACGAGAAGTAGCTATAGTCTCTTTAGTGTATTTAAATACATGGGTTTGTATTTTTGTTGTGTTTTTACGATTCAGGACTTGTCACGAATTATGAAAATCAACATGCTATAAATTTCAATTATTAACACTTTTAGCGCTTATAAATTGCATTACTGCTGGACTAATTTTCAGATATCAATGAATTAATGGTTAGGCGTTAACTTTTGCTGAGAATAAATTATTTATCTGTATATTAACGTACCGGATTATTTCCTACAGATAGCAAGAAATTCAGTTTCGTGACCTACCTAGACAACGAATACTATTTTTATGACACGTTATGCTTATGGTGTCTAGACGCAAACTTTTGAATTAAAATTGAACAAATTGTGAAAATACTATTCAAAAGTCCATAAAAGTCCGTAATCACCTGTCAATTTCGTTCAAAACCATTCCTTTTACGAGTTAATGAGGATCGTAAACGCGGTTATCGAAATGTCGGATTAGTATTTTAATTGAAATACAATTTTATTATAATAGTTATAGAGAACGTTTTGTAAGGTCGGGTCAAGGTTTCCGTTAAGCCCCGTCTTGTATTGGGCAAGCGGCCTCAGACCATAATGAGTGGAACTACTGAGTTTTATAAGATTTGCGTTATACTTTACGTGTTATCTTGAAGATAAACTGCTGATTAAGTCACTGTGAAATACTTGGAAGCGCTCCGCTAATCCGGGGGAGTGATGTCTATTGAATATTCATGATGGTATATCGTATGTATGGCGGAATTATTCCAATGTCAAATATAGGACAAATATGGGGGATGTAGCTTATAAAGCCATGAAAATACTAAGGATGACGTACAAAAGAAATAGAATAGGTAGAGATTCCATTTTGAATTAATTTTGATCAATCCATATTCAAAGGTTATACCTAGTAAGGGGGCCTGAACCCCAATCCAATATGACAAACTTATGTATGAATTCAAATAAAGATTTTATTTATTATTTATTTATTAAAGATTTCGTTCGGTATATTCTGCAGATAGTTCCAAAATTATTATATTATTATAGCGCTGATGCTTGAGCAATTTCTTGACCAAATTTGATCTTGAAATTATTAATGGGCGTTCAAGTTTGTGGACAGCATTCTCGATGTTTGCCCAATGCATTATGCAGAGGCTAACACAAACTCCGTTGAGAATTGAAATATTATGGGAGGTAATATTAAATGAGATTTAATAATACACTAGACTTTGTACATAATGGTTCACTTTACTTTGTATTAGACACGAGAATAATAATATTAGGTATGGATTTAGTTTTACTTCAATTAGATCTGTAAATTGTGTGAACGATAAGCGAACATATTGTCATTTTCTCATCCATACATAATTAAATACCACTTTATAGTACAGTTGATAAAAATATCATACAAAATTTTATCTATCTTTTTACCCAATAAGACGCAAATTTTCAACTTTAAACATTTTGAATTGTTTAATAACTGCTTATCTATAAGCTCAACTCAACATAATTTCCCGCTCAACATAATTTTGCTGCTCCTTATATTGGCTTAGTTTAATCCAATCAGATTAACGCTTTACTAGAACTAAACTAAACGAGATATATAAACCGACCGATTTGTGTAGTATGTCGCTAGTGTAGTCCCAGACTTAGGTCCTTTCGCACGACTTCGCAATATAGCCGTATAGTCAGAACTCCGGCCTATAATGAGAATCTTCTATATCTTTAATAAGACACCTTTTATAGTTTAAGAAAGGTGTGGAGACGCTTTGAATTTGTATTTAGATGGTTACGTTGATAACCGTGGATGTAATTTGTTAATGATAATTCGCAAACATTGATTTTATTAAACATATTAATTTGTAAATAGGAAGTATTTTAAATCGATTCCTTTAATAACGACCAGAAGTACATTATCTTTATTAAAATCTGAAACAAAATGAATATTTGCTACACTTTCAGCCAAAAGCGACACTGGTTTTGGATTCCAAAAATGATACATAATAAATGTATTTAATACACAAAATATTAATGTTATATGGCTACTCTGCGAGTAAAACCATAGGCCGAAGTAATCAGATTATCAAATAACTCTTTGTATGATAATACTTATGTATAATTTGTTGATTTATTTATTACTAGCTTTCCGCCCGCGGCTTCGCCCGCGTTTTCAATGAAAAACCCGTTCCCGTAGGATTTCCGGGATAAAACCTATCCTATGTCCTATCTCGGGTGTCATAATATCTCTATACCAAATTTCATGCAAATTGGTTCAGTAGTTAAGGCGTGATTGAGTAACAGACAGACAGACAGAGTTACTTTCGCATTTATAATATTAGTATGGACTAGCTGCGCTACAGCAGTAGTTCCCGAGATTAGCTCGTTCAAACAAACAAACAAACTCTTCAGCTTTATAATATTAGTATTATAGCTTTAAAAAAAAATACATTTAATGTATTGGAGAGTATGTCATTTCTCCCTAAGTTACACCGGACGGATATCCGATCCGGAGATAGATCGGACATAGGCCGACATATTTGATTACGCAATATAAAACGATACTAACATTCTATACAAACAAGTCATATAAGTGGATCTTCAGTATGTAGCCTTCATTTAAAGTGTCAATATTATAATATTTGATCTAACACTCACACTGAACAAACTGAGTTAAATTATTCGATCGATTCAATCGTGCTTAAAACAACCCACATATTCTTTTATTACTTCACAGTCAAAGATATAAAATACTAGATGTACGCTTACGGCTTATTATTCACACGCAATGATAAAGGCAAAACCTATGACACGCCATGTATTTTTATAAAGGTGTTAAAGCTATTCTTGTGACTAAACGTCGCCAAATAGATTTTACTACAGAATGAATAACTTATATTTATGAAGTACCTCAGTATTTATGATTACTTGCGCTACTGAGCATAATCCTAGAGCTTTAAATTACACGCTTATAAACGTTATTCATAAATTAACAGATAATTCATAAACAAAACATTATTTTAAGTATTCCATGACATTAATCATTTTCAGACCTTTTCAAGAAAGAGGGTATTTATTCATTAAACTATCATATTCATGCAACTTTAGGTTTGTCTAAGCTCTAATGAATTTCGATTCAAATTTATTCACGAATTTTTTTTAATCTATTTAAAATCTACAATTAAATAGTTCATAAAGGATTTTTTATCTGCGAAATCTAGGTAATCGTAGATCCATGTTCCCTTTAAAAGTATGCTACAACGCGTCCACCATTAAATCCCTAAAGGTGCACCAACACTAACACCCTTTTTTTCATTACGCTTTGTTTGAAATGTTCATACTTTGGTATGAATAATGGTAACAGATTTATGCCATTGAATATTTAAACCTTCTGAAAATTTTATAGAACTTAAGCGTTTATATTAATGGAGTACCTATATCTGATTTTATTAATCCTATCCTACTAAATAATATTATAAATGCGAAAGTTTGTGAGAATGTGTATGTGTCTCGATCTCGCAAATACTACTGAACCAATTACAATGAAATTTAGCACACATATAGAGGGTAACTAAGATTAACGCATAGGATAGGTTTTATCCCGGAAATCCCACGGAAACGGGAACTTACGGGTTTTTCTTTGAAAACGCGGGCGAAGCTGCTGGATGAAAGCTAGTTAACAATAAATGTGTTAGCGTATAAAGGTATCGTACCTTGTTTATTCTTTAAAACATTAAACATTATATGCAATGTAATTTTAAATTATGTACCTCATCCTTTTGAATACTTAAATTATTTAATTGAATAAACCACTCTGTCTTTATTAACGAATTACTAGAAGGAGAAGTGTAAAGCAAGTTAGTAAAAAGTTTAATTCATCTCAAAACAAATTTGAAAGTACAAATGTGGAACCACCACGGTCTATTTATTGACTGTGAACTTGAGAAATACTTCGAGTGCCGTTTAATACAATCCACTTAACTTTTAACTCAATGTTTTCCGATATTTTCTACTTAAATATTACTTCATCTCACATTTCTTTGTAAAGAGTTTAAGCCAAGCTTTGTAGAGCATTTGGCTAATGGCTAAATAATCAGATTATCTTGCACAGTTACCGCTCAAATCTCAAGTACAGGGCTGTCCCGTAATGAATTCAATATTAAATAAAAAAACACGCATACCTCAAAATAAATATAATTATGTATACAGGTTAGAAAGTGGATATTTTGGTTTATCAAGATTATAATTTATGCGTGACTTAACCAAGGATTGAAAAGGCTGTAATTCCAAAATTGGTAATTATATTGCGTAATATTATGACTCATTTGATAGGAATAGTTGTAAATTCGTTTTAATAATTTCAAAACCTTCAGAATATAGTTGGAGATATGTCACAGCATAAGTGGGTCAAATTGAATATTTAAAAGCGTTCAGAAAATACTAGATAATACCTAACATTGTCAATGCTATTGTCCTAGACTCTTTAAGCGTGAAACTAACGTTGAACGGATATTAAATTTCAGATTTTTAATAGATAAAATAGACAGCCCTGCCGCAGAACACTAATTTAATTTCCTTTCACAAATATAAAGTAAAAAGTTTGTTCAATCGTACTTACGTTGTAATCATTTTAATACAAAGTGATGTAGCATGCTAACATGTTTTGTGAGATGTTTATACAAGATATTTTTATGTGTTGATAGGCTTGGTACGTTTTGTAATCGCTCATCGAAGGTATTAGCACAGTTGAGTATGTAAAGCGCTTGTTTTTTGTATACATATATGTACTATGTTTACATACATTTAGAAAATAAATTTTATCAATGTCAATAAGCGTTAAGCTATTGCATTTTTCTCGGGTGTGTAAGTAAAGACCTACTTATGTTCATTTTAGTCTTAGAAGAATTTATTTTATCATCATTATTATAATTACATTTGGTAAAAGTGTTTCTTAAATTTATATCTACGTGCATGTTTACGTAAATTGAATTTAATTTCAAATTGTGTTGTGTAAAAATATTACTTAACACTTTTATTCATTTTCTTCAAGGGTCTCATAAATAGTGACGAAAGAATACGTTAAGGACGTGCCGCTTGGCTTGAATCCAGTTGTGAGGCGATATCAGTTTTCACTATAAAACATGCAATATTTGACACCCCGACAACTTCTGCGGAATATAAAACGCTTCGCAAATATTGTTGTGATATTCTTTAAATATTATGTGTAAAGGATATAAGATATGATAGATATAGTTATATTGAATAAAACAAATTCGACTCCCGCCGTCTGTATGTTTAGATCATTAAAATTACTTAACAGATTTTCATGGGAGTTTTTAATAGATAGACTGGTTCTTGAGAAAGGTTTTAGTACAATATAATTTGTTAGGTATTAGAGTGGTTTAAGACAAAGTGGGCGAAGCTGCGCGCGGAATGCTAGTAAGTTGTGGAAGACACAGAACAAGTAATAATATAAGGAAGATAAAATAATTAGTTAGAAAATAGGATTAAAGAGAATGGGTCACTACTTTTTCTTTTATGGTAAATTCCAAGTATTTTAAATGGAAATGCATTAGTAACTTAATTAAAAATGTTAAATACGTTTTTAATTAATATGTTTCTATTTATAATCTGTTTGTGAAATTAATATTTATTTTACATTTTATATTGTTTAGAAACAGCGTTTTTGTAATTTTGTAATATTAGTATATTTTTCTGCAAAAATATAGTAATGTATTATTAAGAACTTTTAATTAACAATTTGTATGTAAATATTGAATCTAAAGATTTTATGTTTATTTATTATTTTCTTATGAACGAGATAAAATATTTCTCAATAAAATTAAATAAATACTATAATAAGACTAAATATTAATTAAGGAATAAAATAGGATAAATTATTATCATTTTAAGCAAGGGTCAACAACAAAAAAACAGGTCGTAATTAATTGTGTTATTTCATAGCACATTGCGAATGAACATGTATAAAATACTTAATATTTTAATCCCTATCATATATTTAACGGTATTGTTCATATTATATGTATATTATGTAACTATTTATTATGAATCGTTTCAAAGCGCAATTATCTAAGTCGAGCAAAAGATAACTCTATTAAAATTTAAACTACATGAAAGCGCTCTAATCACTCCGCAGTTTGAGTCTTCATAATGCGATTTTATGAGAAATTTCAAAGCTATAAACTTAAAGTTTAACACTTGTATCTCTTGAGCGGTCGAGATAAGTAGTTATAAGATCATAGCTGCAAGTTGAAACTGAACTCAAGCATTAAAAGCTACTTTGCTTTATACAACGTAGCGAACATTTATAATCGTGACTGATTTACTGATACCTCTGTTCTACTGCTTCTGTTTTGGTACCACTATTTTATAAATAACAGCTTTCCACCCGCGGCTTCGTCCGCGCAGTCAAAGAAATACCCGCATAGTTCCCGTTCCCATGAGATTTCCGGGATAAAACCTATCCTATGTCCTGGGGTAAAAAGTAGCCTATGTCCTTTCTCGGGTATCAATATATCTCTATACCAAATTTCATGCAAATTGGTTCAGTAGTTAAGGCGTGATTGAGTAACAGACAGACAGACAGAGTTACTTTCGCATTTATAATATTAGTATGGATTAGTATGGATGTGTTAATAGATTTTTTTTTATTGCTACCCCAGATGGTAGGTGATAGTCGTCGCCTTTGACGATACACAGCATTGAACACTGCGATCTTATTGCCGCCTTCAGGGTAGAAGTAGACCTTTAAGAATGTTGGCTTTTTACTTGAAGATTCCCATGTCATGTTGGGGAACACGGAAGTTGGTGGTATATTATACTCATCGGTGCAAGAAATGCCATGCTAAGATAAGATTATTTTGGTAATCATCATCTTGAGGAATTTAGGTACTAAAACAGTCTGTTATTTTATGAAAAATCTACGAAAAAGGCACTAGCCGTTTCACTTAAGCTGCCATTTTAAAAACCACTGCTGCAAATTAATGTGGACGCCACATTTGCCTTAAAAATATGTCATACTTAGAGTGGATGCATTGCCTTTTTATGGAGTACCTAAGTGCTTAAATAAAAAGAGTACTTATCCACGCCGAAGCCATGTATGTGGCTTCAGTGAATTTCGATACTGTTTTCTGTTTATATTTTATTTCTGCAAATTGTTACAGGTTTAAATAAATGTTTATATAGTTTAAGTTTGAATAAAAAAATACACTTTTTGAAATATTACATGTTGTACGAATATGAAAAAAAAAATAAACATAAACTCTCTCTCATACTCAAACTTCCAAATTACCGGGTTTTATCTGATAGTACCTACTTACCCACGTTCTAAGAAGATATAATATAAGAATATGTATATGCTATTATACAATATACATCACTAGTAAGTTATTTGTATATAAGTGAACTTGTATTAGCATATTAACTTTATAAGAGTCTTTAGAAACCCTGCTGATATCTGGAATTTATGAAATTAGTTTGTTTGGCATGAACACTACAACAATATTATTCAACGTGAATTTAAATCTACATTTGAATCATAATATTTTATCATTAACTGTATTGAATTGTAACGATAGGTATGTACCATTAAATAAGAAATAGCCTTGTATTATGGTTGATTTCAATGTAAATAAATCAGACATACAAATATTGGATTGAGGAAATTCAATGCATACTAATTTCTAACATGCAATGAATGTAAATTGAATTGTAGTGAAACTTATTGAATGTTTTATGAAATTATGGTAACCTTACCACGACAGAAAAAAAAATCCATTACGATGAGAAGAACTCTGTTGAATAAATACATAAATACATACTTTTCATAGGTAAGGCTGTAATTCATATTATTGTCATGATATTAATAATTCTTTATTTAGAACAGTTTTGGGAAAACGAAAGCAAACGTGTTATTAACGAAGGTAATTAATTGGTATTACAACACCTTACGTATAGATTCTTTCAAGGTAGGTCTTTTTCAAATTATAGTCTGTTTTTGAGTAATTGCTAGTAAAAAATATTTCTATTTGAAAAGGTTTTTCTCATAAATTACACATTCTAGTAGAATTACCCATTATTTAGTCCAAAGAGTGATTACACCTATTGTTACGACCAACAATAGATTTTTTTAAATTTAATCTCAAATTCCCTGAATCCACGTATATAATTTTATTTTAAAATCCTTACATTAATTCGACGACAACAAACACGAATAAAATGTACTTACGCTGAAATCCACGTCGTAATTTCGAATAAAACTAATTAAGCGATCGTTATGTTAAGGCTGTATTATTTGCTTACTTGGAAATAAAATATACGTAAAGACTAATTTTATATAGAGGAATATTTTGTATGTACAGTTAAGCTCGAAAACGGATAGATTTCTAGCTTTCAATAGTAGAGAATTTAGTTCCTGAACGATCTGGGCTATATTTTTTGTATGGTCTTTGTTTTGCGGGAAAAGCAGGGGAGAGAGGCTAGTTTTCACAATTATATTATTATATAAAATAAAATGTGGTTATATTATATCATATCCGTGTTATAAGGATTACGTTGGATATTAAACAAATTTTAGAGTAAAACTCGCGTAAAAATGTAATAAATTTACAGGGTTGGGTTTATATTTTTATGGTCGAACTTGGTCGGATTATTTAAGCGGGGCAGATTTTTTCTTTAATCTTAATGATGCTATTTATCAATGTATTTTTTATGAAATTCTACAAGTGTACTTCAAACAATTAAATATTGTAATTTGTAATCAAGCCCGGGATAAATAATAGTTTATCTTTATCTCCATTTCAAATGTAGGGTAAATGTTCTAATATCTTGGAATACTTTTTGGACCCGGCTGGAATGGTCTGAATTTTTCCTTTTTATCAGATCAACAAGCAACTTAAATAATAATTAGATTCTTCTTCGGCCTACCTACGTGTGGACCTACGATTCGTTACTCGTAATAGCCTTAACGATTCTAGACTTTTACCTGCAAATTAAGTTGTATAAAACATATAATAATACAATACACACAATTCATACAATATAATGTACATATTAGATACGAGTCATACCGACTCAGATATGTTATATAGAGAGAAGATAATATTAACGTCTATGCATTTAACAAATTTAATAATTTAATATACATGAACTTTTCTGCAAGAAGAAGTAAATGCTATACACCAGTAATATATAACCTTTTCTCGAGTTGTAAGGAAAGGAGATTTATCTAGTAACTTCATTTTAATGTACGCCATTAAACGTTTTACAGCCGGGATTACAGCAAAGGTGTCGTAATAATCTCAACGTCTTGGGATCCGTGTATATTGTGCTAGCCATTTAAATGGGAGTGACTTCATTATTTGAATTTGTGTATTGTTGATTCAATTTTGAGAGACTAGGAGCATGCTTCAATTAAGGCCAGTTACACTGAGGCTACCAAACCCTACAGGAGGTCTGCGTGAAATAGTTGCATGCGAATTTCTCGATGAGTGAGGGAGCCGGAGACCTTTCTCCTTACCCTTATTAGACTATACCTTTCTTCCTATCGTCAATCTTTTCCTTATCCCTTAGAAGCGAACCACGCATGTCTAGAGCCTTTACCTTTGCAAATGTTCATTGGAAGTGTTTATTACCATCAGGTGAAAATTTAGTTACCCTATCTAACATAAAAAGCAAGAGTTCTCGAAACACTCATGCAACAAATCTGGTCCACTACTACAATTCTTTTCCAGAACGTACTTACCTGTGAACTAAACTAAAACTTTTTCCGCACGAAAAGCAAAGACCATACATACTAACAAACTTTGTGAATAAGTACAATTATCTTCACTTTATCTACCAGTCATATAAAACACTAGCTGTGCCCCGCGGTTTTACCCGCAGTGCTAGGCTCATGTTGGTCTTAGCGTGATGATAAATAGCCTTATAGCCTGCCTCGATAATTGGGCTATCTAACACCGAAAGAATTTTTCATATCAGTCCAGTAGTTCCTGAGATAAGCGCGTTCAAACAAACAAACGAATTCTTTAGCTTTATAATATTAAAAAGTAAGAAGATAATTATTATCACGAATGATTATCAGTAATAAATGTCTATAATGAATAATACTGCACAAATAAATAATACCGATGAATTAAAAACCTTCGCCTGTATTACATATAATTTATAATTGGGCCTTCGATGAACAGTTGTTTTACCTTGAAACCACAAAATGTATACGCGATATTTCTCAAAAATAACAGCTTATTGGTTAGTTAAACAAGGTTATGATTATGATTGATGTGCCAAATGCCTTTGACCTCTTGAGCGACAGATGCTTCGTTTCATTCGACGAATGAATTAACACGCAAAATTAACTTATCTATTTCGGTAACCCAAAAATAAGACTTGTTTTATTTTAAGAAAAATAAAATTTGTTTTTAAAATATTGTAATGCGGTTGATGTTTTTGAACATGTCTGAATATTGGCGTATAAAAAAGCATTTTATCCATTAAAACTCTTTCAATATGGACAAAACAATTTGTTACTAATTCATAATTATATAATGCATTTATAAATTACAACTGCACATTTGATAACGTTGCGAACGAAGCGATTAAAATAGTTTTAAAATAATCAAAAATTCAAAGTTGAGTCAGCTAGTTGTTGGAGCAAGATTTATAATCCTCCTTAATTGTGAATTTCGTAATATTGTACAACCAAAGTTAGACGAGCCTACTAATTTAAAAATAATTGTTTTTGAACGTTGATGCATTCTATAGAGGCTTTTAACCTTTAATTGATACAGTATATTATGTTGTATCTTTCGGTATCGTATGACTGTAATTAAATCCTAACGTAACAAGACGATGTTACGTTTCTCTGGTATTTTTCTGTTTTCTCTACACATAATATTATTTATCGATGTATAATTAAAGCTGATGGTGAAATTCCATTTAGATTGTAATTCCCACAATTATAGTAGAAGTCCCACTAATATTTAATTATAAATGCGAAAGTTTGTGAGGATGTGTATGTGTGTGTTTGTTACTCTTTCACGCAAATACTACTGAACAGATTACAATGATATTTAGCACACATTTAGAGGGTAACTTGGATTAATACATAGGATAGGTTTTATCCCGGAAATCCCACGGAAATGGGAACTATGCGGGTTTTTCTTTGAAACGCGGGCGAAACCGTGGGTGGATAGCTAGTATTATAATATATTATGGAGGTTTGCATAGAATGAGATTGTTTCGTTATAAGTCAAAAAATGTTCGACATTAGATAAAATTGTATAATTTTTTTTATTTATAACTAAAATTTAGATAAAGTCACATTATTTTTATGTACAATTTTAAATATTTAAAGAATTAATAAAATGTAATAAATTACAATAATTTATCGCTTCGGTGTTTTTTGTTTTAGTAAAACACATGCATAATTTAGACCACATCTGCAAGCATGCGTTTTTTATTCCCCACGTTGTTAGATAAAAATCTTAAAAATATAAATCATATATAATTATATATATATATCATGCAACATAGTCTAGATTCTAGGCTATATTTAATAATAAATAACGGCTTATAATATGAAGGTTAAAATATGTGAGATATCGCGAAATACGCACAAAGTCCACTTTTGCTCTTAATTCATGTCACTTTTTCTTAAAGTGACATAATATTACATTACAAAAAAACCGGTGTCTTATAAACATGTTATAAAATCAGAGCGTCCGCGTCGTAAGTTGATCGTAAGCCTATATTCGTGAACACTCAAACGTCAAAAATGCCTCATTTCGAACGCTTATTACGCCTTATTAAATATTTATCGTTTATATATTTGTAATAAAAAACATATTTACAAGCGTAAAGAACTGAGTATTTTTTTTTCATTGAGCTTATTATTATTCTGTCGGAGTTGTTAATAATTTAACATGAGTCTGGTGTCATACACGCGGAGAATTTCGAAAATTGTTGCCACTAAGTTAAAAAAATACAGACAGTTGCAGTCTTGTAATTTAATATTAAATAAGCTCCACAATAGCTGTCATAAATTTAAAAGCAAATGTATGCTCCTGCAACTTAAATTCCATGTGTCCAGGGCAAGTTTAACTCTAAAAGTATTCCCGTGTTATAGCTATGAAGAAATAAAGTGAATTTTAAAAAGTGTTTGTTACACCGGATTCTCAAATAAATTTAATCAGACACTTCCAAAATGTATGAAAAATTTCGCATTTGATGCGCGCACGGAGAGACGATACTTAAAATGACTTTCACGTGAACGTATTTCGTAAATGTAAATTTGTTTTAGTGTTGGTATGGAGGACAACAGAACATATAGTGAATCAACGTGTGTCTACATCCGTGGGTAGAAAGGGTTTCCGATCTCCAGAGACATTGAACATAATGTAGCAAATTCGACATAACCCTTATTTTCCAGACTCAAAGGTATCCTATGTAGAATTTGTCCCCTGTCGAAATCTCTGATACTACCAACTTTTTTCCTAGCATTTTAAAAGTTAAAGTTAGTTTATTATTTGTGTTATTAAAATAAAAGATAAATAGAATATAAATTGATTCAGAACCCTCGAATTTCATATTTTTTAATATCAAATATTTTAGAAATTACATTTCCATTTCGTATCAATATCAAAACCGCAATTAAGATCCAGTACCAACAAGCTAATCAATTGGCTGAAATACAATCCAATACCTAATAATTCGGCAAGACTAATAATGATTTGATTTCCCAAAATGTTAATGGAAGACAAAATAATTACATATATAACATTCCTTGAGGGTTCGTTAAGAAAACACAGAGTTGTTGAGATAAGATATCTCATTATGAAAGATTACGATTTTTCTTTCAAAGAATATCTGCCTAATATCCTGAGGGGTGAAAATATAATATTATGGATAAGTAGCTTTCACGAAATAAACCGCAATATCATCCTATGTTTTTCTCCTTAAGATGCCCATCTTATCTTTGAAATTGGTTCCACTGCATTTCTTAAAAAATCTCACAAGATTAGAAAATTACTTACTACCCGGCTGTAAAAATGTTTGTTTCAAATGATTATTCAATATTATGATTTTTTGCATTGGAGAGAATGGAGGATAAAGAATAAATTAAAAAAATATATAAAACAAATCCATTAAAATATAAAAGTGAATGTAGAGAGAAAATTATTCCCTAGACCACCTAGTTGACTAAATTTAGTAAAGAACAAGTTTTTAATAAATTTTAAAATCTCAATAAACATGTTTTTGTAGAGAGCTGAAAATGTTAAGCACTTAGAACAAAAAGAAAAAAAAACATAGACCATGAAATACGAAAAATCCTTATTGGACGCCGATGTTAAAAGTAATTATTCCATATTTTGGCATAAAGGGGTAATAATTTTAGAAATGGAATGGCCGCAGTAAATGAAGTAATTAGCCTGCTATGGTCGCGTAAAAGCTTTTCTGTTGCTTTTTGTGCTTTTAATTATTTTTAGTACTAAATGAACCCCATCTGGGTGAAGCGTGCACAGTGCACACGTATATGCTGCTTTGTGTTCTACTAATAATCACACGTCTGGCTAAGGCAGCTAATTTTAATGGAGAATAGCTAGAATAATATTATTACTAGATTTCCGCCCGCGGCTTCGCCCGCGTTTGCAAAGGAAAACCCGCATAGTTCCCGTTCCCGTGGGATTTCCGGGATAAAAACTATCCTATGTGTTAATCCAAGTTACCCTCTATATGTGTGCTAAATTTCATTGTAATCGGTTCAGTAGTTTTTACGTGAAAGAGTAACAAACATCCATACATCCATACATCCATACAAACTTTCGCATTTATAATACCTATTAGTAGGATACTAGCCGCTCGCAACTTAGTTAATAAATAGTGAATTTTTAAATGTGGTCAAAAGTATTTGAATATATCCCGTTAAAACTTAACTACAATTTACAAGTATGTCAAATTTTTAAGCAAAAAAAAAATTATATAATGAAAAATTTTCTCAAAAAATAAAATGTATTACACGTGCTATCTCTATGCCATCTCTTTCATAGAGCGACGGGATGGATGTTCCGACTCGCGTAAGATCATGCGACCGGTCCCTTTGATATGTATTAACCCAATTATGAATTACGTTTTTAACAAAACATTTTTTTGTAAAATGTCTTTATGAAATATATGGTGCTTAGAAATTAATGTTTTACATTTAACAGAGAACATTTTGTGCTATTACGGGTCAACGATCGTATGATGAAAAGCTTTTTTTATAAAAAATTTGTTTGATAAAACCCTTTTTATTTGAAACTAGCTGCGCTCTGCGGTTTCACCCACTCCGGTTTTGTTGATCTTAGCGTGATGATATTATGTAGCCTATGCCCTATAGCCTTCCTCGATTAATGGACTATCCAACACCGAAAGAATTTTTCAAATCGAACCAGTAGTTCTTGAGATCAGCGCGTTCAAACAAACAAATAAACAAACTCTTCAGCTTTATAATATTAGTACTTGTGTATCAGATGCAGTGTTTTGATTGTATGTACTAAAGGAGCTCTTGTTCAATTTATATGGGGCCTTGAATATCATTAATTGTAATTACAATTGAATATGTATGAGTATTGAGAGAACAAATATTATAGTAAGTCTGAACTATGTAGCTAATCAATTGTCTAGCTCATCTAGCCCATAAGATAGGTACCTAAAGGTGACTAAATACACATTTTGCGCAGTTTGAGAGTATTTTGAAATGTTAAAATTTGACAGTTATAGTTCGCAGTATTATTACGATTAAATTCTAATTTGATTTTAAATTAAGTACCTAAATAAATAACCGTATTTTGTTATTTACATTGTAAAATTTGATATGTCATCTTGTGTTTTTTTTTAATTTTCATTATAATATTTAATATAAAAATGTCTTTAGTGTTAAAATAATCGACACGTTTATTAATGTGCCTTTAAAGTAGAAAATAAAGCAAGTGTGGCAGCGACAGCTTTATAACACGTATGTTTCAAGAATAATTATTATTAAAAGAAGTCGGTTAATGAAAATTATTTTACATGATAATTATAAAATAAAATAGAGTCAAATTTTAAAACCGCAGACAACCTTAAACTGCAACAATCAATGTCAAAATTGGTTATTGCAAAAAATTGTTAAGAAAAGGCTTCTAATCTCAGTTGAAGGTAAAAGGACATTCACGTTCGATTAAAAGCGATATAGAAAATACAATATTTCATAAATTAACGAGCTCTTCAAGCGACTATGGTACGTAACGCACATCGTTATCAAGAATAAGTTGTAAATGCGAGTGTTGGATGCTAAGGCGGCAAATCGAATGCGCTCTTGCCAGCCACGGACCTCGCCGAAAAGAAAGGACCGTATACTTGTTAAATAATGACGATAGTTGCAAGTAACCGAGTGAAATGTCCGTAGGGATGGAGTGTTCTGGCGAGATGAGCACATTGGTATTTAAGAGCGGGTCGGTGTGGCGAATGTCATCAGTTAACACAAGCTCACACAGCCAGGAACATCTCCAAGAAGTGGATTTGTTCTGAGTGGTGTAACTTCGTCGTAGCACCAAAGTCTCTTTACGGTCGTACCGTTTGCCCACGCACAAAATGCGCGCTTTCGTGGTAAGTGTGCGAGCGGTTTTTCCAACCCCTTTTTTCTATTTGGCACAAGCGATTTTTTATTTGTCCCATTCCAGAATTGAAGTTTCGCAGTGAAGTGTTTAGTGCATAGTGTGTTGTGACAGTACTGTGCCAAATTGTGAATGGCTGAACCAGGAATATTGGGAATCGAAAGCCTCGAACTTCACAACCTAATTTAAGGATATTTTTTTACACCTCACTTAATTTTCTTCTTATTCTTAATACAAAAATTATAACCAGAGTCAATAAAAATTCCCGAATCATAAACAAATTTGTCAATTTGGGAAAAAGTCGATTTCCATTCAGACAGTTATGTGCAAAAAGTGTTCATTTGTATTCCACATTTAGTGTAACATGTAACAGTGCGATTCTGACCCAAATACTAAATACTTATCTTATGTAATCGATCCATTTCAAATTGTTTACCGCGTAGTAGCCAACTTGGTTACGTCACTATAACGCGCTCATCTGATTATTATTTTGATATGATCTCCTTTACAAACACCGCTGAATTGTACTTTTGCAAACGTGTTATGTTACTCTTTACATCTTGCGAAGCGAAATTATGCGATAAAATGTGTCTTAAGATAAATTGAATTGAGTCTTTGTATTAGAAATCGAAAGAGATTTTAATGTACCATTAATTAAATATGTACATTAATATCCGTGTTATTAGCATTAAAAATTCGAAAGCAATAATGCGTGAATTTATAATTACTAAAAGTCCACATTTTTATGTAAATAGTAAAATATGTATTTAATACTTCAAATTTAAACACTTTTGGTTTTTGGAGCGTGCACAATTTTAACACATCGTTTTTATTGTTACAGATCCTTGCCTGCGTGGCACTCGCCTACGGGCGCCCCGAGCCTCCAGTGGGCTACAGCTACCCCGCTCCATCAAGGCATTCAGCCCCATCAGGCAGCTATGGCGCTCCTTCCCTCGGAGGAATTAGAGTTTCCTCAGGCCACTCTGGTCTCTCTTTCGGAGGAGTCTCCGGTGGACACTCTGGATTCTCTAACGGTGGAATCTCGCTCGGCTCCGGCGGTGTGAGCAGTGGTTTCGGAGGTGGACTCGGAGGCGGTCTTGGAGGTGGATTCGCTGGTGATGCCGGTTTCGGCGGCGGCTATGCTGGAGGCTACTCTGGCGCTCCTCTAGTCCAGAAGCACATCTACGTCCACGTTCCCCCCCCAGAACCCCAAGAACAGAGGCTGCCACGCATCACCCCAGTCGCTCCTCCCCAGAAGCACTACAAGATCATCTTCATCAAGGCCCCGACTCCCCCTACCCCCGTGGCTCCCATCATCCCCATCCAACCCCAGAATGAGGAGAAGACCCTCGTCTACGTTCTCGTCAAGAAACCCGAAGAACAACCCGACATCGTCATCCCCACCCCGGCTCCCACTCAACCCTCAAAACCAGAAGTTTACTTCATCAAATACCAGACCCAAAAGGAATCGGATGCCGCTATCAACGGTGCTCTCGGTGGTGGCTCTCTGGGCGGTGGCGCTATCGGAGGCGGTCTCATTGGCGGCGGTTCCATCGGCGGTGGATCTATCAGCGGTGGCTCTATCAACGGTGGCTCTCTTGGCGGCGGTGACCTCAGCGGCATCGGCGGTGGTTCAGTGCTCGAAGGCGGTGCCTCCGGACACGGTGGTGCTGAAATCTCTGGCGACTTTGGCGCTAGCGCCGTCGACGAAAGCGCGGCCGGACACGGTGGCTCAGCCAGCTCGCAATACGGACCCCCCGGTCACGTTGCTGGACCTCTTCACTAAACTAAAATTGGCGACTACGTAAGGTGGTAGGATGCAAGATAAATTATTTATTGCTAAGCGAAAAATAACTGAAGACATTATAGTGACGTCTTCGTATTCATCGAGGCTGTATAAAGATTTATCTGTTCGCCACCGACAGCTCACGATCGAATTGCCTGTACATAGTCATCTTCCTATATTCGAACGCGAGCTCTCATCGACATAACTGAGTTATGTGCATCGCCATTCATCTTTACTTGTTATTAGTGCACAGTGTTAATGTTGTTCCAACGAAGTATTTTACTGCGACTGTTACGTTTATGTATTATAAATAGCTTTTTTATTTTTTTATAATAAAACGTGTAATGCAATTTTGTTTTTTGTAACCTAATGGGGATCGGGTGGGCCGATGTTACGTCACTTCTGAAAGTAGTCGTGAAAGGCAGGTCCGAGCGAGGGCGGTCAATGCGGTTCGAGAGACTCCTTTCTCATACGTACGATTAGTTTGATACAATATTAAAATTGTTAATTATAATCGAAGCGAGCCACGTTACGCAACTATGACGAAGCGAGCGGCCGCTCTCCGCACAAACCGCTCCGTTCATAGCAGCTTTAATGGATCATATGTGTAATCAAAGTTTGGTATAATTTAGTAATCTGTAGACAAATTACATAAAAACTATTGGCTTTGATACTTTCGAAATACAATATAGATAAAATTTATGGGCATTCGAAAGGTATGTTAGGAGAATGGTGAATGGGTCATTTGATCGGCGTAAATGTTTTATCCTTTTTGTTGATGGCAAGATTATCTGGTACATGCAGATCTTATCATTTGCATTATTATTTCAAATTACAATTCAAATTGTTTACAAATCCTACTTTTTTAATATTTGGTATATTTTCTTTAATTAGACCACAAGCTAAAAATAAAAACGAATCTATTGTTTTATCAGGAACACCAAAAATATTCATATTCGATCATAAATATTTTAGACCGCTGTATGTTCTACCTTTGGAGATCGTTGGAACTGCACTTCTATATTGGCATTGTGCCGAAAAACTCAACCCAAATTGGCAAAATTCGTCGCTAGAGTCACAACTATATTCGAATGAAAGAATCTCGAATTCAAGGACAAAAATATGTGTTGCAAGATTTATTCGGAACTCGATTTATTGTTACACATTCCACATACAAGGTGGTTTTCTGAACTTGGTAAAGATACGGTGTTTCGTAAAGTAATGTTACGTAAACTTGACTAGCTACTTATTACTTTGGAGTTTGCCTTTTAGCCAGTAGATATATTTTTATTAATGAAATCATAAGGGCTTTTGTGTATATGCTTTATATAGACCATAATTGATAGAAATTTCAATTTTATTTGGTCAATTCACGAATAGTTAAATTCCCGATGAAGATTATTAATTCAAAGTCCTACCAGAACACGATATTTAGCCTAATTACCTGCTTAACCATATAGAAAATTGATCAATGAACCAGTCAAATGCATCTGCCTCATACACTAAAGGATGCGGCGAAATTAACTTTTTATAAAGATTTATACCCTTTGTAAATTAAGATTATTTTTTAATTATTTATATGCTTTTAGTATCTTATTGTAATACCGTTGTTAGGCTTTATATAAATTATTGTTCATACTTAGAGAGGGAGTTTCCCATTCATCATGATCAGCTCATGTCAGTCCATTGCTGTACGGTGCCCGATTACTAATGATTTATTGAGCGGTCACAGAACTTGTGGACTTACTACTATCACTACAAATTTATATTCAATACAATAAAGTATGTACGTAAACATTTAAGGTATAAAGTGTTATTGTTATGTGTGTTAAAAATAAATGCATATATACGATGATTAATGATTAAAAAAAAAAGTTCAGAAATGTTTAAAACAAAGATGACGTATTTCGCGGAATTCCAACATTACACAGAATAAACAAGAAATGTTAAAACGTCCAAAAATATTACTTCACAACACTCCACGTTTTCGTAGTTATGAAATACTCAAATTCAAAAGCCTAAAACGTTCTTTTAAAAATTCACGTCGTCAAGAAAGAGATAATCTTCCGTATCCAAGACTCGGCGCAGTAAGAAACTGTGTTAAAACGCCTTTGTTTTCAAGTGCCTTCACCTGCCCTTTTGTCAAACTTGTCCGCTTCACGATAAAAGCTTTGTGCATAAATAATGACATACTTTTCTCTTCGCTTTATGTGGAATGGCAAATCGCATGTTGGTTGACTCGGAAAGTGCTTGTTAGTGACGCTAATTGGCTGGTCCTTTGAATTACAAGTCTTAGATGGACTTTGTACTCTGGAAAACGGTTAGCCTAGAAAAATGGGTAGCCTATTTTTGTACTTAAAAATTTGAAAACAAATACCTATTAGTGGTAACATCATAGTTCTCTCTTCATAGACGTTGCCAATGTTAAACTAAATCCAAGTTTGATTTATAGAATGTGTCCAAGAATCAATTAAAATCTAGGTTCGTTATGCCTATTTAGCGGTGAACGAAGTCAAACACAAGCAAAGATTGAGAAGATTCCTTTTGAAATTTTTAACATTATTTGCAACTTATTTGTGTACTGATATTTAAAAAAAATACTAAATAACGAGGTCGAGTCATGACCTAATCTTATCTATTATATTATTAAATAAATTATAAAAGTGCTTTCAGTTACATAAAATATATTCAAATTAAAATATATTGTCAGGATATATTATAGTGCTTGATTTTATTTGCTCAATTCAAAATCAGATGACAAGAGGTCCATTGGTCCTTAGATATCCCTTTTAGAGCAATATTTTAGTCCCATTTTCAAATATTAGTCGTGCATAATGAAATGAGTAAAGTTTTGCCGACATTTTTGTTCATGAAATAAAAATGAGGTTTAAAAGAAATTATATCACAAATGGTCGATTAACTTGTTCAAAAAATCAGTTGTTGTAAAAAATCCTTATAAAGAAGATAAGTCCATACTTAATATTATAAATGCGAAAGTAACTCTGTGACTCTGTCTGTCTGTCTGTTACTCAACCACGCCATAACTACTGAACCAATTTGCATGAAATTTGGTTTACCCCGGGATAGGTTTTATCCCGGAAATCCCGGGAACTATGCGGGTTTTTCTTTGGCTGCGCGGGCGAAGCTGCGGGTGAAAAGCTAGTACTTTTATAATAACACGTTTATAATTTTATATTCATACCAGTCATATTGATAGCATTAAAACCTTCTTTTGTTATGTTGACAGCACAATAAAGAATTTAAAATAAAATAAATAAAATTGTATTATCATTAATAATGATTAAACGTATTTCTAAACTTAATTATTCAAAAGTGATATAAATTTTAATCGGCCATATTAGCTTTTAAATGCACGAGGTAACTAAATCATTCATTTTGATAAAAATTGCAATTTGTGTGAAAATATATTACGAATTTTTAACACTAGCAAACTTTATAGGCTATTGCAATATGCACTACTTAAATGGAGATCTCTCCATTGTCTTGTGTATAAAATTAACATAACGCGCAACTACGCGTGATAAACATAACGATGACACACGTGACGTGCAGGAAAATGGCGTAAATCGAAAGTGATTCCAATTGTCGTCGGATTTTCCCTGTCTCCGTAAATTGACTTTAGAAGGAGGCAATCTTTCTTGATTTATATGTTATAGTAATATAGTTGGCGCGAAAATACAAATATTTTCGCGCCAACTTTGCGTTGAAAATAACACGGAATGTGTTCGAGAAACCGTGATATTTTTGTGATGATAGTAATGTTTAATTTATAAATAATAATATTACGTATTTGATAAAAAAAGAAAAAGAACCAAGTGATATTTTTGACTCGTTATTACATATTAGTATTCATCATACATAATATTATATCCATAATGTTATTATAATAAAAAAACTGTAATTAATTTAAAATGTAAGACTTTAATTAAAAAGAGAATACTTTTGCTTGATTTGCATTCTTACCAAAAGAATGAAGTAAGAATGTAAAATGAAAAATGCATTTTATGAGAATCTAACGTACAAGGAAAAAATTCAAGAGGTCAAGGTCAGGCTTTCGACATATTAAATATTACAAAACGTGAATTTAATATGTCGAAAAAACGTGAATCTATATAAAATATAAATATAACTGTAAAATTAATCAACATGTTCGGGAATACCTAAAAATTAATTATACCCAAGTTAAGTAGAGTTAACTTTACCACTTTTAAAAGTTATTTCGGAACTAAAATTAATTTTCATACCAAATGTTATTTTAAAAATAACAGTCTAACAGGAAATTTCAATTGGATTCTGAAACTGTTTTTGGCGTAGTAAAAAGTGAATATCTTTCTGAAACTTCCTGTTCTTAGACTTTGGCTAAGTTCCAATTTGATGGAATTATTTATCATTAAATTAAGGCTCTATAAACTCATGTAGCCAGTTGTATAATGTTAGTTAAATTCGAACTAATTTTTGAAGTGAAACTTCTTTATCGGGGTTGGAAAAAAATTTTGTGTAACATTTTTTCGTTACGCGTTTCATTTTTCCGTTACGCGCCATCTTTTTCTTATTCCTACCACGCGTGATTCGACGTATTTCTGTAAAGTTGCATATAGTAAATTATTTTTTGAAAAATAAGTTCATAAATAAGTTTCACTTCTTACGTGTGTACACTAGTACACGCACACATTTTTTTTGGACTGTCGTAATTAGTGAGTTATAATTTAGATGGGTCATTTTTCTGTTTCTCTTTCTATATCTCAAATTAAATTTACATTCATGATACATCATAAATCAGTACGTATTTATTAGATCTTTATAATATTAGATATGTGATCTGCGGCTGAGAATATAGTTAATTTTTATATAGGTACTGCAGATATAATATTATATTTAAAATATTATAAAAAAATATTTTATACACACAACAAGTGAGGGAGCAGCTTAATTTCCTGATTATTATATTGAAGTTTGTATTCTTTGCCAAAAATACCGCGAACACCTCATATCAAGTGGTTCTATGTGCTACTCATTACTACCACGTGTTAGAACCACAGTAAATGTACTAAAAGTATTATTTATAATAAGAAAAATATGTAAAATTAAAATTTTTACCTTGGACGAGCTGAAATCAAGAGCATAGACGCAATTTCGTTTAGAGCGCAACACAATGATTAATCTCATTAATTATTATTAACAGCATTACGAAATATGATTTACATGAAGCAAGCTGCTATGCAAATATTTTGGTTCGTTTACATAATTCGTTAGTAATATGTATAGTATTAATTTATCTGTGGTAATATCACGAAGTAATTAGCACATGTTGGCTAATTAATATAATTTATTATCAATAATGTTATAGGATAATTATAATCTAGAAGAGAGTTGAAAGAATACATAATTCATTGATGTTATTGGCAATGGGGTCAAATGTCACTCGTTTTGACACACACACCTGCACACATGCACTCATTTACTTGTGTCAACCTACACACACACGCAAACAAGTAATCAGCATATTAAGGCCTTTGATTTAACATATGAATATTCAATGGATAGAATAGATTTAATAGACAGTGTTTGTTTTACAATCTTCAAGGAAAATAACAGTAAATTGAATAAAGCTTATTATTTATGAATGAACTTACTAGCTGTGCCCCGCGGTTTCAGCCGCATTGCTTCGCTGCTGTTGGTCTTAGCGTGATGATAATATATAGCCTATAGCCTTCCTCGAGAAAAGGGATCTAACACAGAAGTAATTTTTCAAATCAGACCAGTAGTTCCTGATAGTAGCGCGTTAAAACAAACAAACAACCTCTTCAGCTTTATTGTATTAGGTAGTATCTTAGATTTATTGCACGCCTCATAAGCGAAGCGTTGAGGTGGGTACTACTGTCACTTCGCGCAAAACATCTGATTTTTCAAACTTAAAATGTCTTTATGTATCATACATTGCACTTGTAAGATAATACATACACACACATATTAGGAAAAAACACTATTTTTAACGTTCATGATATTTTTGATGTCATTTTTGTTATTTAAACTAGTTAAAAAACAGTTTAAAAAAGTTCTGTCTTGGACGTCCGTGTGTCTGTATGTGCGGATCCTTTTTCTTGTTAACACGATAGCGACCGAAATACTTTACTAATCGAGTCTTTTTTTTTCTCTTACGCTTGAGTATGCTCAGGAATAGAACCCTTTCATTTTTCAGGGTCTGATTCGATGTGGTTTAATTGTTATTAAATAAACAAAAAAAATATCGACTTTTTTTTTTTATAGTGTACTCAAAATTCACCATTATAAACTCGATTCTTTATACTATAAGCCAAGGTTTAAAAAAATAAGTTGGTAGTCAGTCCCTTAAACCTGCGCAGTTTCACATAAAAATAGCTCAATTATTACGGTACCGCTTTCTTTACTTTTCCAAATGTTTTATTTTATTTCATTTTTATATTTATAGTCACGTACTCTTTATAAATAATCAATTTTATTGTTTAAGGATGAGATTATGAGGCGTGCACTTTTGGATTTTCCAAACTATTTATTTCTACTTTCACTTGTCTACAATCTGTATGTACTTATAATAGCTTTCCGGCACACAGAGCAATCACCCTATTATAGTTCTGCCAGGCTGACTTTTATTGCAATTTGCAACCCTCCTCCTAGAAGATCTAGATGGAGAAGCTAACCCAGGACTTGCGGGTTAGACAATAACTTCTACTGCACCACTAGTAGGTACCTAAATCATAATGAAAATAAAAAACTTTAAGTTTCGAACAAAATAAAGTTCTCTATGCTTATACATTTTTAATATTCTTTCTTGCGAAAACTTCAAGAAAGTTATAAAATATTCATTCGAAATAAGATCTATGGCCACTATTTCGAACTAAAGACTTGAATGTTACATTTTCTAAGACGATTCATCTATTTTACCATTGTTTACTTAGGAAGAAGCGTTTGTGCAATTGTGCCGAACACACGTGTCAGAAGTGAAACTTCATTGGTGAAAATCGTCGCGTTACTACATGACGTGACGGTATTGTTATGCCTCGACCTTGAAATTTTACTCTCAACGCGCTCAAAGTTTCACTTCCAAATATTAAAATTGTGTTATTACTGATTCGACTGAATATTGCTGAGTCTGTATAATGCAGTAACACAATTCAATGTTCGTCAATAACAATAACAATGGCGGTAAAAATATAGGTATGTATTTGGTAATATAAAAATTATACGACAACATACTTACGGCTCAAGTAATTTTTGATAAACGCACCCTCTTATCTTGTTTTTCTTTGATACTCTATAAATATCTTCAAAATCTTTGATAACCACTTAACATAATGTTATTGTACAAGCCATGTGATTTCAATTCACATGAATTCACATGACATTGTTATGTTGTTGTGCCGAAGTATTAAAGTAGGTCAGAACCTACCTATAAAAGGGATGTTAATTTATATTTGATATCCAAAATATTTCTTAAAACTGTTGCCTATTTATACTGTTATATCTGTTATATATCTGATTAAAAAGTTAAATATTTCAGAAATTAATCTATATTATCATAGACGTGGTTTTAAAATTCTGACTCTTTAGAGTAGACTATGTTTAAGCTAATGCATACCTACTCTAAGTCTAGTATTTTTATATTCGGAACGCCCATAAATTGTATTAAGTTTAATAGCAGGCAGTTGTTTAACATTATAAAAAACACAAACTCAATAAGAAGGAAATTAAACTTAATTTAAAAATAGATGCGGTTTAAAATAGACGAACTTTAAATTTTAAAATAGAACTCCGTATTAATGAAATGCCTACTCTATTTTCTTTCAAACGTCTGGAAACATTACGTAATGCGCTCTGCATTGGCGACATCACAACAAAAGACCGTGTCTTCCTTCACCCATTTGAAATTCATGTTATTATAACTTAGTTTTAAAAGTCATTATTTGTTTTAGAAATAATTGGTTCTTGATTTATTTTTATATGAAAATTTCTTTTTTATTACCTACTTAGACTCTATAGGCACAGAAAATTTTCATCTCTTTATTTTTGTATAATCAATTTTATAAAATTCGAATTAATGTGAATTTATTTTATTTTACATAAAAAAGCTCAATAAAGAGCTTTTGATTATGATACTGTGACAAAGGTATAAAGACCTTAAAGGTTAAAGGGAGATTAATTAACTGTCTTACTATATCAATATTAATTTATAAAAATGACTTGTATAAAAACAGGTAAAACCAAAATTTTAATTGAGGGCGTTGTACAGGCCTTCCTATTCGTATACGGGTGAGATAAAATCACACGTTCATGTATTATATTGTTCAAAGCTTTCCATTATTTCAGCGTAAAACAAAGATGTTTGCGACATTGAATAACACATCTAAATTATTACTTACGTGTCTTATAATTCTATATCGTTTTTATTTTTCAGCGCCTGACTAAGTTATGAAGCCCTTATGCAGTAAACAGGGAATGCTATATTTTTCGGCAGGCGTTCAATTTTCATTTAGGAAGGTTGGGAAGGATGAACGTGGGTGCCCATAAATTTTACGTATCAATAAATAATTCACACATGAATAATTTCTGTATCCGAAATAATAGTGATAATGTAAATTGATGTTTAATATCACATTAATATTCAACTGTTGGTATTGTGTATAAATTAAATATTAATCTCATCGATACTATCCCGATTAAGAACAGGATTTAAAATGCATTACTTAAGTACACACCTGTAGTTAATAGTTATGTTGTTTTTTAACTATTAAATTTTGTTGGATTGAAATGTTTGATTAACGTATTTTAAATCGTGACTGTGGCGTGATATAAGTACATAATATGTCGTGGCCATATCGTAGATTTGCTCATTTCATGAAATGGCCAATTTAGTTTGGCCAGATCGTTAAATCGTCAACGTTTCACGATTTGAACACATTTCACGAAATATGACCATTTTTGTTTCTTTTTTAAAAAGCGATTCGCTTCTGGCACTCGCCGGCCGCTGCCGCGGCACGCTCGCTTTGCTCGCTCGGCTCGTGCGTTGTTTATTAAAGTCTAACCTAACCTAACCTAACCTATATTTTATACGATCTGGCCAAATGTCGATCGACAAAATCGTGAAACGTTGACGATTTAACGATCTGATCAAACTATGTTGGCCATTTCATGAAATAAGCAAATCTACGATGTGGCCACGACACATACACAAAATTGTCTGCAAATGTAAAAAGTAACGATGTATTTTAGTAATATCAAGTAAGAGGGTATAAAAATGCCTCGAGGCCACACCTAAATCGGATACAAAGTGCATGAATGAAATATATTTACGACCGCGTTCCTCCGTCCCCTAACTTGGCCCATTTACTATTCAACATAAAACTTTTACCGTCAACTTCGCTCTATTATATATTTATACATTCTGGTCAAGATGCCTTCTACAGGCGTATTACGATGTATTGAAAATGTTAAGGATTTCGGAGGAAGATGTAAAGTAAATATAGAGTCATATTAGTTCGGCGCAGTTTTATTTGAATTTTTGTGGAGTGAACTATTGAAAGTGGGTCGACAATTCTTTTTAGAGAAATAATTCAAATGAAAATGTTAGTATTGATATGTACTTAGATATCCAAAATATAATTTAGATAGACTGGCATAATATAATCTATTTCAACAGATAGTTGGTCGTTTCTAGCACAATTTCTAATTTCCCACATACCTACTACTAAACAATTTACTTTTTATTGGAAATTGGTTTCTACGTCGTATCGAACCCTTCTACCGGAACTGCTTTTAAATATTTCGCTTCAATTGGACATTAAATATTTAAACTTTCACCGAAATGGAAAATTTCGTTAAGTTCATCGAAAATTTAAAGTCGCCTGCATAGATAAGAATGGGATTCAAATGGGATCGTTGGCTGGTTTTATATAGCTATATTGTTTGGGAATTTATGTAGGGGTTTTATTACTGCACATTTTTTCCAATTCTTGTTGTAAATTTATTTGGGCCTTCTCATTACAAATTATTACTAGTTTCTTCTCGATATTTACATAAACGACAACTGTTTACTCTTCTACGTCATTTATATTTATTAGGCGCATGAAAAAATATGTTGTTCGATTCTTGTGCATATCTGACATGATCACAGAATTTCATAAAAATTGTTCAGCATTTTCGGAGGAGTATGGTAACGTGACAATTTTAGATACTTATTAGATAAAATATTTTAATTCTTTTTAAGTTTTGCTTACTTGCAATATGCTCAATAACTTTATTTTTAGCGCATAAAACGTTACTCCTACATCAGTTAGGTAGTAGCATTTACTAACGTTCTAGGTCTTGACACAGATACCCCTTTAGGCTTTATCATATTTTATTTCGTCGAAATAGTAAAACCTGACATTTAAACTAAGTATGCCGGCTCGATTACCCACTTTTTCCATTAAACATGTCATGTTAACCTCGTTTGCGGAACAGCTAGTGCAATTTATACATTGGTCTCTGTGAGGGTAGATTCTGAATTTTGGACTTGTAAGCTTCAGTTTTACCGGCCAATAAATCGTGGATTAAATTGATGTGGGTAACGGTGTTTTTTGTTTAAAGGCGGCGAAATTGAAGGGGAAATGTGAATCATATTTCTGTTGAATACCTTTTGATTTTTGATCGCCAGTGCGGTAATTATTAATGTATTTTTTGTTTCGACCCGTTTCTAATTAGAGGTTAAATAAAATATATGAATGGTAGGTTAACACTTTACTATATTGTATTTTAGTGCAGATGTCACTATATCTAGTACATTCTAGAAAGCAAAACTTTGTCTATATTTTCGTTTTTGTTCAAATCATAATCAAAAGTTTCAAATACAGAGACAGAACTTGCATCTAGATATAATCCCAAAGCGAATCAAAGTTTTCGGAATATTTGGTTATTATAAAGCTTATTGTATATCTCTTCTTTATCTTCATTCAAACGGGTATACTCAGAATTGGTTTGATCAGAGATTTCAGCCCACACGACGCCATAACAAGTTTCTTAATTCAGATAAGTTCCCCTCTTAACAATTAAGAAGCGTCTGCCAATAACTCATATTTATAGTGCAATAAATTGTAATTACATAATTTAACATCCATTGTCAGCTGACATTATGCGATTTTGATACGAGCTCTGGGTCGTGACGTTTATTGTACAATTTACGACTCTCCGCCTCGTAATGTTTTAGCTAATTAAACAGAAGCTCTGTTAACTTTTTATATTAGTGTTATAGGTTGATCATATTGGTTTAGATTTTTCGTAATTTATGTTATTGTTGGTTATATGTTGTGATTGTATAGGTCATCAAAGACGTTCAAAAACTACTAATAAATCAAGATAAAAATACTTAATTTGAAAAAGCTTTCATTTGATGAATTGAGTCTCTTTAATCGCAATTCAATTTAACTACTTAAAAAGTTGAGTAAGTGTAAATAACAATAGAGTTGTTTATAGATTAAAACAATCCTGCAGTTTCTGGCCTATTACTATTATTGGTAGAAATTTAGCCTTCCAAATAATATGATATGAGATACCTGTAGAATGTAATGAAGAAGCTAAAAATTAGGATAATTAGCTCATCCCTACATGCCAAACCCACATTGTGAAATTAGTTGAAAATAAAACACTGATCTTCTGTGATACCTTTCCTGGTACACTTCTCAAAAACATGCCCTACTCCTTCAACCTTCAAACGCAAGCTTGTTTCCTCATAGACAAGGTTAAAATCCCCTCAATTTCCACCCGTAACCAAGCAATACAAATGCACCACACCTATAAATATCAGCAAGAATATCGGTAGCACGATTAATATCAGTTTCCTGAAGGTGTGCTCACTTCACTGCCTCGAAGCACGCAGGCCAATTCATGAATCAGATATTGTCAACATAATTGCGAAGCCAAACAGTAAATTGCTTTATGTCACTTAGAGGTATTAACCGCTTTGATGGTGATAGACGTCTGATAGTCCTATTAGGTAATAGATATTATCACATGGTTCGCAACAAGGTAGATATTTTATTATCTAAGTTATAGAGTATTTTTGAAGTGAATCTTTTTTAGGCGCTTTGAGAGTAAAATTTCAAGGTCACATCGTAATACCGTCACGCCATGTAGTAAGGCGTAGTAAGGCGACGATTTTGGTATCTTTGAATTTTGCCGAAGTTTCACTTCTAACACGTGTGTTGAGCACACACACTTTTTTAAGAATAATAGCGAAGCGATCTCGCCTGCTGGTAAGCGAAGATGTGGCCTAAGATGGAGCGCGATTCCTTAGAAGGTACCAGTTCACTCTTGTCTTGAATAATTGTTATGTAACATATGAAAGATTGTCATAATAAACCTTGTACTGAAGAAGACCTGACACAATTTATTATTAACGACTAGGTGACCTGGTTAACTTTCAACTATTACAATAATATTTTCCGATACTGATTATGTTGCTAACCGGTTATGCCATAACTATTACAAATAATATGAGCATCTAAATTAGCAAAATCCGTCCAGTAATTTCGACGTTCAGTGACACAAACGAACAGCAATTGAGATATAGTACATCGTTTTGGCACAACTGAGACACCTATAAAATACCCTAAATCTGTAAGTCTAATTAGGCTAAAAGCTTAAGTAAACTCTTTTCACTAATAAATTATCTTCTAAAATAAAATTCATCATATTATAGAGCGCATGTTCTTATTATTTTTTTAATAATTAAAATAATGGCAAAAAAATTAGATATAATAAACAAATAGTAATAATTTTACTGCCAATATACGTACGTATAAGAATTTACAATACAATTGGCACATCACATATTTTATTATCCTAAGAATATACAAGAAAATTGAGAGCTTACAAGTTACAGTTGAAACAATATGTAGGTATAATTCCCGGTAGAGACGACATAACTTGGTTACACACTAGGCTGGTTACTTATTGCGTCGGAAAGGAAATCGATCGATAAAAGATATTGCAATACGATTGCTTTCACACCAGGGAATAGCGGAGATAGATTTAAAGTTTTATTTCAATATTGCTCTTTTTATATAAAACAGCGGGAAGAATTATTTCATTATCCTCTCTATAGTACTTATGATGTTTTTGTAAAGTAATTCTTGTACTAGAAAATAACAATGTTTTACATTATGATTTGATAATATCTATTTTATTAATTTGATATTGATTTTAATTTCAATATCCTACTAATATTATAACTGCGAAAGTTTGTGAGGATCTTCTCCGCGCGGTTTCACCCCCGTGGCTACACTCCTGTTGGTCGTAACGTGATGATATAATATACCCTATAGCCTTCCTCGATAAATAAGCTATCTAACACCGAAATAATTTTTCAAATCGGACCGAATTTTTCCCGAGATTAGCGCGTTCAAACAAACTCTTCAGCTTTATAATATTAGTATAGATACAGTAAGCTGACTGAATCTGTGTTCCCCGGTCTTCAAGCAAATGTGAACCTGTACCTACACTAGGGAAGCGCGTACCATCTTAGACCGCATCTTAGTTTTCCATCAGACGAAATTGTGGCCAAGCGCTTCCCTATCTAGAATAAAAAAAAGCGTTTCGATTTGATTGGAAATAAGTAAACTCACCAACAAATTGTGTTTATGTACGAAGTATTTAGTTATTTACGCTGGAAATGCGACAAAATTTATCATTAAATACGTTCTAGACCTAAAGATTTTGTTTGTGCATTACTCATTATTTATTGAAAAATACGATACGTGGGAAAATAGCAATTATAAAATATTTAGCAACCGATTATTATTGTAGATAATCTATGTTGGTGCTACGGTTTCTATGGTGTCAACGAAACGTTTAACCTTTAACTCATGACTAAGTATTAGGTACATATTTGTATTTTATAAAAATATAAAAAAAAAATTGAGTCAGTTCCATACGACTATTCATTTTAATTATAGTGTAGTTTCTATTAGGATTTGCACTAATTTCAGTCTCAACAATTCTTTATATTTGGATTTATAATAAAAAAGCGGCATTTTAATTCATTAGGGGCTGATTTTTCAATAATCATCGAATAACGTATTAAAATACCATTTCAAAAATGTATTCTAATTGTCCGTATATGACAGTCTACAGGTGACATTTTAAAATGTTCGTGTAATACTTTACTGGACGGATTAATTTTACCCAACGGTTGAAAAATTGGCCCTTAATGTTTATTATTTTTAATTCAACCTGACTCTAATGAGAGTAGGATGGATATAAACTCTACATCTAAACTATATTTTCCGTGTTTAATAACTCAATGTTATCAGATACTGTTTGTGTACGCATGTGACAATCTCTGGAACTGCTGATTCTCAAAATTCTTCCACACATCTGATCATATTATTATACGAACTAAATTGGAACTTCACACATTATAATGCAATTTGCCACAAATTTAATAGAGAGATGTGTTCATGTTGATTTTGCGCATTATATCATATTGTTTCTGAATACTGTATTGTATTATGTTTTAATATTTATTAAACTCATTTCAATATTATAATATGTCACATCATTATTGGTATCCAATGACCGTAACGTCGTTAACCTGATGTGCCGACATGACCTACTCGATTAATCAACCATTTGTCCCGTATTAATATTATGAAGCATATGTGTGTTAAATTATTCATTGTTATAGTAATAGGTTAGAATATAAAAAATCACAAGGCTTAGAAATAACACAGTAGACATTCTATCATCTATTGATATTTTCGTGAAATGCTAGCAGATTCTTAGCAATTCCTTTTTTTTCGTAAGATAACAATTTTCTTTCATATCCTACGACATTCCATACAAAAAAACGGCAAGTAAATGAATTCTTTTTCCAACTGGAAATTTACAGTATAAAATATTATTTTAAGTGACTCCTGTTTCCGTTTCGAAAAAGATTCATAATATGATCCTTCTATTCATTAGGTATAATTCACCGAAAGTGACCATTTTAATTCCGCTGGTCACATAAGCTAAAATCCACCTATAGTCAAGCTTTTAGATAACGATACGATTTTTGACGTATTATAAAATTATCTACGTATATATACTTATACTAGCTTACCGCCCGCGGCTTCGCCCGCTTTCTCTAAAACGATTTGAGATTTAAACTATCCTATCTCTCAAGTTGGATTGAACTGCACATGGTGTGCGAATTTTATTATAATCTGTTAAGTGGTTTAGGAGTCCATTGAAGACAAACATTGTGACACGAGATTTATATATATTAAGATAGATTAAAGATACTCACAGTATGTGGCATTGGTGAGCCGGTCAATCGTGTCCTGCTTTAGTTTAGAATTCTTCTTGCCCATTTTAGCTGGTTGTGTTTTCTGCGATGGAAAAGCTACGATGTTAGCGCCACTCGAGGTGACGTATTACATATTATTCCGTCGCTGAGCTGCTTTCACCTGAAAGAAAATAAGTATCAAGAAACTGATAACCTCCCTTAAGTGCTACTGAAAAATAGGTTATGGAATATGCTTAAAATATTCTTAAATAAAGATAGTTAAACTAAGGTAAGATAGTTAATATTGACATGATTTTAAAAAAAGCAACTATGGAGTTTCTTGCTAGTTTCTTGCCGGTTCTTCTCCATAGATACTGCTTTCCGAATCGGTGGTAAATGTTAAAAATATTTATGTAACGACGATTCGAAAGTGCTACTAAAAGAAGTCTAATTGAATAAATAAATGTTTGAGTTTGAGTTTGAAATAGTTAACGAGCGTATGATAGGCGATAGGGTTTAATTTCATAAACTTTGAAAGAACTTTTATTACTTGACACTTATAAATCTATACATATAATAAAATCGTAGGAAAGTCAAAACTGTACATTGAATATTTTTTTAAAAGAATACATAATCCATGATCTATAATCGATATAGAAGCCAAAAACATAGTTTTTAGAATTTTTGTCTGTTTGTCTGTTTGTCGGTTTGTCTGTTTGTCTGTTTGTCTGTATATTTGTCCGAGCTAATCTCGAAAAGTACCGCATAGATTGACTTCAAATTTTGCATGAATATTACTAACAGGTCGGGTGAGGCTTTTATATACACATTATCATGCTATCACCTCCGGGGGAGGAGCTGTGAACCTTTATTTTTCTAACGTATTCCGTGTATTACACAGCGTACAATCTAAAGACTCATATTTAAATGTTGTTTTTGGGTAAGCCACGCTATTATCTAGCTTTACACTATAAAAACTACGTAATTTTGGCAGAGAAACAGTTTAATGAATCTTAGTAGTATAAAGACAAATTTGAAACAGCGCCATCTATGAGACTTCATTAAAATCAAATCAATTTACATGTTTAACGCTTCTTGCAAATTTATAATTAAAAATTAATAAAATATTGGTGGGGTTTTTAATTGTACTTATTTATTTAACTTTTTAACCCATGTCTTCCCAGAGTCCACTTGATGTCAAACAAGACACTATTAACAGTTAATTGTGACATTTTAAAAATCCTTCTTGAGTTCCCACAAAAGGTAAGTTGTAGCTTTTATATTTATTCTTTATTAATTAATTATATAGTTAGACTCATGTTTATAATTAGAATTGAAGTTACGACAAAATAAGAAAATGATGAAATTTTATTTTTATGTATAACTTTTACAAGACTATATTAAACGCCCAAAGAAGGTCACTTTAGTTCTTGATAGAATTTTATTTGTTAGTAGCTTTTTAATAAAATTAGGTAAAGTAATCTTTTCATTTTTTTTTTATTTACAGATTCAATGTTCATAAAAATTAACGATTTGCATGAGGATGTAGTAGAAATAAGTATCCTGGCGCGTGGTCAATTGTTGACTAAAGTTAATTTCCAACGTATGGTACAATCATTGGAAGAATCTTGGGTAATTTTAGAGGATATTTTTCGGGAATGAGAAAAGGGGCAGCCAACCACGTATCAGCGTGCGTGCGTGAGAATCTACCTACGTTTGAGTACCAAAAAAAATGTTATTTTGAAACGTAAATATTGCACTCACAACTACTGTACAAGTATGATTTTTAATCGTGCTTTACTGTCATCTGATTGTTTTATTATCGTTATGGCTATCGCGGTACAGATCGTACTGGGATCAGAGTACATATTATTTATCAATTGGTGTGGTAATATACGTACCACACCAAGTAAAATATTTACAATCATACCAAATGGATTAACACGGTATGTACATAAGGCGGTCTTATCGCTTACTAGCGATCTCTTCCAGACTGCCCAAGGTAAGAGATAAAGAATTATACTCATGATCCAGCAATTTTCAACCGAAAAAGAAGTTTTTCTGTAATTGGTAGTTGTTTCATTTATTTATTTTAAATACCTAATTTTACTTTTATATTTGCCCATTTGTATTACATTCAGCTTCCATAAAACTTATAAAAATTTTATGTTTATTTCAGCTGTCTAATATAAATACTCTTTTTTAGATATAAATAACAAAAACAACTTTTTTTATTAAAATTTAGTACCTTGGGAAGATATTATCTATGTGTTAATAGAACAATACATAAAGGAAATTATGTTACGATTTTATACAATGAAAATATGTAAAAAAATATTAGCAGGTGTAATTATTAAATTGATCCCGAATCCAAAACTGTAGTTAATTTTTTTGTCATTTAGTGTTTAATTCATGTCAATTGGTTCATTAATAAAAAAAATTATGATCATTTAAATAATCACGGCGAACATTTGCTAAGGCATTCATGTACAAGGTGTAATCGTTCAGTGTGCACAGGCGATTTTTTTTTGTAAGTATTACAGATAACAAAAAACTTTAAACTGATATCGAAAGTACTTAACCTAATAATGGCCGTAATCATTTTTTTAAATAAATCGAGAAATATCAAAAAAAAAAAATATCTTTAAACCCTCCCATACTTTAAGTACATAATATGAAATATGAATATCCCATATACATTTAATATGAAAGATTTTAGCTTTCTTTTTCTTTTTTTGGTTGTCTGCTTTAATTACTTCGCAAATTTGAAGTGGCATTTTCCACGCTTTTTCCGGACATTTTCACGCATTTTCCGGATATTTTCCAGATATTTTCCAGGCATTTCCCAGGCATTTTCCTGACATTTCCCTGACATTTTCCGGAGATTATCAAGGCATTTTCCACGCTTTTCCGGACATTTTCACGCGTTTTCCAGGCATTTTCCAGACATTTTCCTGACATTTGCCTGACATTTTCCGGGAATTTTCCAGGCATTTTCCACGCCTTTTCCGGACATTTTCACGCATTTTTTGAATATTTTCCGGGCATTTTCTGGACATCTCTCAGGCATTTTCCGGGGATTTTCCAGGCATTTTCCACGCTTTTTCCGGATATTTTCCAGACATTTCCCTGGAATTTTCCGGAGATTTTTCAGGCATTTTCCACGCTTTTCCCGAACATTTTCACGCATTTTCCGGATATTTTCCGGGTATTTCCCGGACATTTTCACACATTTTCCGGGGGATTTTCCAGATATTTTACAGGCATTTTCCGGATATCCCCGGAAAATGCCCCGGATTTCCGGAAAGTACGTAAGTTTTTTAGCTTAGATTAGTAATAAATTCTATTAACAATTCTATGAATTGTTTATGGTAGTACGTGTTTACTAAATAATTGTATGTAAAGTAGTAACTACTATGCAGTCGCTATTCCACGCGGACGAAGTCGCGGGCACAGCTAGTGATATAATATTTTTTTATGAAGTTCCATTCCGGGCCAATAAGGACATTGACCTTGAATGGCTTTTCGATAAACTGGGGCTTGGAAAGAATATTATAGAAGATTAATGTTCACCTGATAAGTTGAGGCAAATATATCTTATATTGAGTTGTCGTCGACAAATACCTATTTAACGAATTCGGACTGGAATGGGATTGACCGATAATTAGTTTTCGTCAATAAGGTCAAATAGAAGTCACGATAATAAACCTTGCTATAACAGAATATTGGATAAACTATTTTTCGTGTCAATATTTATTATATTAGCGAAAAAATATTGATACGAAATTAATTAGGTACGTTCGTTATAACGAGATAATTAAAGAAGAACAAAAGGACACGACAATGTTTCTCTATCTTAGATATCAATTATTTTTCTGTGTTATGTCTACAACTAACAGCGTACCTAATTGGTACAAAAATAAGTCTAAAGCAAAACTGCATGAACTGTAAAAGATAAATAAGAAAATTTTAATTACTAGTTATCACTACATAGTGTAAAACAAAGTCGCTTTTTCTGTCCCTATGTCCCTTTGTATGCTTAAATCTTTAAAACTACGGAACGGATATTGATGCGGGTTTTATTACATAGAGTGATTCAATAGGAAGGTTTTAGTGTATAATTTATTAGGTTTGAGACAAAGCGGGCGAAGCCGCGGGCGGTAAGCTAGTATCTTATATTCTAAAAACAAATCAAATTACTTTTTTCATCTAATAAAAATATACTATAAACCTTTAAATCCCACGGGATCTTGGGATCGCTTTTCACTCGTATATTAAAGTATAGAAGGGTGATAACAATGATGTCCATAAAAAACTGCCAATGAAACGCATCCCTGTACCGTCTATTCTCCTTAGGGGCAGGACTTCACTTTTCTTTTCGAAACTTTATCAGAGATGACAGATGCATCGTCTATTCAATAGTCAACAAGCCCGCGAAAAGTTACACAATATAAGTTTTGTCTGGGAACTGAAATACGTCGAGGGAGTAATATTGGAAGTAATTTATGTGGCTCAAAGGACAGAACTGTTGACACGACCGAGTGGAGTCCCAGGAATATTGTCGCCATGCCAGTCTACTATGAAGTGTGCGAAAATTTTGATATTTGCGCCGCTTTCAGTGAGTTTTTGTGGAAGTTTGCGTTGTGGCCAGAACTTTATCAAATCAGACGACGGCTTACTTATCACTTGGTGTTAATGTTAACCTTAATGTATTTGATAAGGTGGAAACTTAATCTACAAAAATCGTTAAAATTTTACCAGTAATGCAACAACATTAATCTATTAGAAATGCATTAGCTAATAAATGGTTATCATAAAAATAACAGGAACTCGCATCTATGGATGTTTTAAATCCGCTATCGATGCAAAAAGGGTCGTAAAAAGTTTAGGTGCCTAATATATATCTCACTGGGGATTATACATTTTTATCCACATTCCTGCGGTCGTACCCTTAAATTATGTTCTTTACATGCATATATTCTGGCAAAAATGTTCCTACTTAAATAAACTCGCGTGGTAATACTGATATATAAAAACATAATCGTATTTGTATTTTGTAAGAAATATAGATGATCAAAGTGGGTACTTATTATTATTAATATTAAAGTTACTATTGAAGAGTGTTTCCAAAAGCAAACAGCATTACAAGGAAAGGAAGATGTTGGGATCTATGTATTTCAACATGCAGTTTAATAATAATCATTTTATTGACATATACAATAATAACAAACGTACATGTAGTTGAAACTAAATAAACACCAGATTCTTCCTTTCCTTGATTCCAGCGTTGCGGAAAAAGCGATAATGGAGCAATATTATTCATACAAATAAACTGTACTTAAAATTTTGTATGACCCCTATAATTGCCGTCACTTTCTATTGTTCTTCCACTATCCATCGTTTAACAATCTTGACGTGAAATCTTGAAGGGACCGTTTATAAGTTCATAGCTGACACATTTTAATAATTCTCTTCAAGCTTCTTTACGTAGAATTTTAGATGAATTTAGTATACCTATTAGGATTTTATTTAGGATACCTATTAGAACAGGGATTTTAAGAATATTAAATTTGTTCAATGTGTAACGTAGTAGTTTCTAACTTTCTTGTGCTAATTTAATTGTGTATCGACGTTTTTTTATCCGCACAATCGCTTTGTATGAATACATCGGAAACCACATGAAACTGGATCAAATCATTACGCTTTTTCCATTAAAATAAGAATTGGAAAATGATATCTTCAAATTCGTTGAAAAAGTCACAGAAGAAAGATGGAGTCCTAGTATAATATATGTCCCGAGTTACGCTATAAAAAGTTATGCGTTTTCCTTATCCATCTTATTCATGCCAATAAATTAATCTATATATAGCTGTCAATTCTACAGTACTCCTAGAATATGTTTGGGCTTGGTATTTGTTAGTTTTTATAGCATATAAAACGCTTTATAAATTTAAAGCCTCGGAAAAGCGTAAGACGCGGGTTCGCGTTCAACGTCTTGAACGATTTTTTTCTATTTTTTAAAAATTTATATGTGTGAGCTTGCTAATTTATTTTACTGCAATAATGTCGAAATGTCTGAGTATTTTGTATTTGATAGTTACTGCTGATTTTTAGTTCCGGCTTCGTTTAATTATTTTGTAAGCCCCAAAACTTTCAAAATAGGTACATAATATATGACGCACAAAAATGTTTTAAAGTAGACTAGTTACAATAATACTGAGTATGTTTAACGAACTTTTATGTATTCAAACATTTATAGACTCAACCCAAAATGAGCAAAAGGTTTTCATAAAAATATGTAATAAATTACATTTTTATACTCGTGAGTTGGTAATAAGTAATTTTGGAAGCGCTTCTTGATTACAAGTCATAATCATTTTAGCTAAAATATTAATGAAACAGTCTGCGCAAACAAGCTTAAATTCAATTTTCGTATCCAATTAGTTAAGACATACGTCTGGTTATTAATTTCCACAGATTATTATTTGCTGGAGAGATTAACTTTCTACGGCTTAGCTTGTCAAAATTTTATTATCTTATCTGTATTTTTTAAGTTATACTTCTTTTGGCGCGATGGAGAAAAATGATGAGAGTGAATTTTTACGATGCGCGACACCTAAATTTAACAGCATGAAGTTAGTTCTAGGTAGTATGAAAATTGATAACTATGTTCAAGTTGTATATTATAGTATTTTTTTTCTATACGCCAAAGAAGTATAACTTCTAACGCGTGTACATAAGTACACACACTCTTTTTTGATGAGTAAATAGTTTTATGTTATATGATTCTATTTGTTTAATTTTTATATGTGATATTCTTGAATGTAGATATACCTATATCAAACTAAGGTTTGAATTTGTGTAAGAGACCGTCTAACGTAAGGTTTATAAGAATTAAGAACAAATCAAATGCAACCGTAGTCCCGCCGTAATAGGTAAGTAGAGACGCAGAGTACTAGTAAAACTGATAAATTTTATTTCCTAATAATATTAAATCATAATCGCGCAAATCTGTATTATTTCTGAACAACCAAAGATAAGAATACCATACGGCAAAGAAAGAACGTATCGACAGTTGAGCATATTCCTCATAGATGCCTAAACCTGACACGTACACCGAATCAAACGCAAGAAGAATAGCTTGTACGGAATAACAAGATAACTCTATGTATTCTACCTTGTTTACTCTGATTTTACCTTGTCTTGTTCACATTATCTTCCAGGATAGAATGCACGTACACACTCCATCACACTAAGTGTGCGTACACACACGTTAATATTTTTATGCTGTACACGATTTTCCTTTCAATATCTGAAACGAGGGGAAAACGCTGCCGTTATTGTAAAATAATGCTTTTATTGTATACCTTCGCAATGCTTACAATACTTACTGTTTAAATTCTTCAATATTTTGGCTAAACTGTACATTATAGGGCGTAGAGTTGAGAGTCGTAATTTTTTTTATGGTTAGCTATTGTCCTATGGAACCTAAATCTGAAATTTCACACCAAGGAAACTTTTAGTTTTTGAGTTACGAATTTTTGAAAATCGTAAAATTACTATAGAAAGTTACTCCATCTTGTTTTTGTTACGCATATTTATTGTTTTGTCAATGTCAACCTGACACACAGTACCTGCTTAGTGTGATTCATTTCAAGTACAACATTTCTAACCATTAAGTAGAGTAATTAATTTTGTTTAACTTTTTACGAAAAATAAAAACGCTCCGAACTCGAAACAAGTTAGGTTAGGTTATGTTAGACTTTTTTTAAACAATCGAGCGGAGCGAGCGCAGCGAGCGGAGCGTCTCGAATTGTTTTACGCCAAATTTGACATTGACAAAATAATAAATATGCGTAACAAAAACAAGATGGAGTAACTTTCTATAGTAATGTTCCGATTTTCAAAAATTCGTAACTCAAAAACTAAAAGTTTCCTTGGTGTGAAATTTCAGATTTGGGTTCCATAGGACAATAGCTAACCACAAAAAAATTGTCGACTCTCAACTCCACGCCCTATAATGTACAGTTTTACCAATATTTTTGTACACGTTCGTAAATAGTATGGCACTTCGCAAAGCAGATAAAAATCTTACCACATATTAGCATTAAAGGATTTTAAATACAAACAGCTACTCGTATTCAATGAAGATTCATTAAGAAACCCATAAACCTCTTCTTATTGAAAACACAAAGTTTAAAGTGATGTCATTTCACATTAAATAAATATCGATTGTTTCAGTTTGTAGCCCTTTCAATAAATATATTTGTAAATACCGTATCTGACTACAAGTTAAAAAGAGACTATTTTTTAATTTTTATAGATATGGTAGTATGAGTTTTAAATTATGTTGACAGGAAACCTTAAAAAAATCTTGTTTAAATTTATGTGCATAATTACGTAAATATTAGGGAAGAAAAAGATAGATATTAATTATAATTATTATTGTATTTTTATCGATACGTGGCGTCTCCACTTTGTCAAGCACTAAGCCTGTTTTCTTTTTCTTCCTAAAACAAAAAGGTAGAGGTTCTATGCTCGTATAATAATAATTTTAATTTATTTTTGCATATTTTGTGTTTTTTAATTTAATTTAATTTATCGTTTTAAAAATAATTTAGTAGGTATACCTACATACAAGTATTGTAAATTCTGGTTTAAAATAATTATTGAATATATTATTATGTATAATACAAATATCAAGCATTATAAATAATTTAGGTCGGTACATTAAATAGCCTTCGGCGTCCATAACAAAACTAGATTTCGAAATATAGCACTGATAAAAACGTATTTACTTTTTAACCGACTTCAAAAAAAAGGAGGAGGTTATCAATTCGGCCGGTATATTTTTTTTTTTTTTATGTATGTACACCGATTACTCCGAGGTTTCTGAACCGATTTACGTGATTCTTTTTTTGTTCGATGCAGGATGGTGTCGAATTGGTCCCATAAAAATTTTATTCGGCTAGGCCCAGTAGTTTTTATTTTATGAGCATTTTTGTCTGTACTCGATGACTTAATTGGAATGTAGCAAGTAACTTTGATTCACTTCCCGGTAACCGATTGAGCTGAAATTTTGTATAAGTGTGTAAATTGGATAGCGATGAAACATTATCATGACATAGAGCTGATTTGATGATGGAATCGGAAGGTGGCCATAGGAACTCAGTAATATATTGACTCAACTTTATCGAGTTTGGGCTCGTTTGATTCGTGTTGAAAATTACACTAAAAAGTATTAAATAAAATTAACTGCGTTAAAAACAACCGACTTCAAAAACGGAAAAGTAAAAAATAAAAAAGATTTGATATTATTAATTGCTACATATTATTTAGATGTGCTATTTATTAAATAGGTTTGAAGTCGGTGCCAAACACTAAGCACTTAGTATTAAGCCCGTGCACCGACATCAAACCTATTTAATAAATAGCACATCTAAATAATATGTAGCAATTAATAATATCAAATCTTTTTTATTTTTTACTTTTCCGTTTTTGAAGTCGGTTGTTTTTAACGCAGTTAATTTTATACAAGCTGTATTAATTCGGATTGTTTCTTCTTGTAAATTCATATTTAGGCTACACCATTTTTGTATTTCAAAGGGTTTTAATCTCCAAATTACCACAAAATCAACTGTGAAAAAAAGCAAACAGAAATATACAGGCCGAATTGATAACCTTCTTCTTTATTTTTCAAGTCGGTTAAATATCAAAAAGTAACAGCCCTATAGCTATACGTCATAATTTCATCGCAGGGGCTTAGTTTCCTAACTGTATGTACGTAGTATATATCTGTCAACTGTGTTGAAAATCTCTCAATTAAACAAAATAATAATTAAGTTTAAAAGTTAAGGAGTTCCATTTAGAATTCGGGAGTTGTCTCCTCTGACGATAAATTCTGCAGCTCAATTAGATAGAGAGGTAAAACAAAAGAGATCTTGTTCTAAATAAGTTCCATTGAATCTTCTATTTATTATTTCATTCATAATATACATATAAGATAGTTTTCATACAGCACTACCTACTAATATTATAAATGCGAATGTTTGTAAGGATGTGAGTGTGTGTGTGTGTGCTTGTTACTCTTTCACGCAAATACTACTGAACCGATTACAATGAAATTTAGCACACATAGGTTTAATCCCGGAAACCCACGTGAACGGGAACTATGCGGGATTTTCTTTCAAAACGCGGGCGAAAGCTAGTCGTCTATAAACGTAATGATAAACTTATTTGCATTGTAACATGATATTTTACATTTCATAATTATGATAGCGTTACAAACCTATATAACTTTAATATTAATTTAACATTGATGATACTAATTTCACAAAAAGAACACATAATTACTAGATATTAATTTACATTATAATGTTATTTAATGCTACAATTAGTAACAACAATTTCGAAATTTAAAGCAATTGAACGATATGTGTATTTTTACAATTTACAATAATCTAATTGGAACCACAATTATACAATACTAGCTGCTCCGCGCGGTTTCACCCCCGTGGCTCCACTCCTGTTGGTCGTAGCGTGATGATATATATTATATACCCTATAGCCTTCCTCGATAAATGAGCTATCTAACACCGAAAGAATTTTTCAAATCGGTCCAGTAGTTCCCGAGATAAGCGCGTTCAAACAAACAAACTCTTCAGTTTTATAATATTAGTATAGATACAGTAACTTACGAAATCTGAGCGTGTATTGAACTTTTGAAACTTTGAACACCTCGTAAACTTATTCTGAACTCAATTTGTCAACATCTGTGTTTTACAATTAAACATAAATTTCAATTTTAAGTCACAATGATAAAGACAAAATAATAAGAATAGGGTAAGGTAGTTTAGGTCTTAGGATAGTATTATATATTATATTATGTATACCCTTATATTATATTATATGTCGCATGCAAATTGTACAACTTCGCTGTTTACAAACGGCTTCGTCAGTTTATAAACTCACGGAATACAACTACAATTTGCATGGTATATACATATACATCAAATAACGAACATTTGTATACATGAATAGTACCTTCTCTTTCAAGAAAATATCAATAGAAGATTAATAAAATTCTAATCACAAAATAAGAGACAAAATTACAAGCATTTGCGAAATCTGTACACAAAGTCACTAACTTTGATAGTTTAGGACACTATACACATAATACTATTACTGTAGCAAGCTAAGTCACGGATCAACTATTAAGCAAAGTCAAACAGAAATTTGACGCAAAAAGACCAACGTTTAACTTTGCCGGCTTCAGTTACATCGAATTGTATAACAATTTGCTCAACTACAAAGTACAAGCTTCACAATCTGTCAGCTTTTACTTCTCTTTGATTATAAGATAAGCAAGTACTGTTTGCCAGGTGTCTGCGACTTCGTTGATCACAGTTTCTGTAGCAAATATTTATTTTGTATAACCTAGTATTTTATATTTGGATAGTCTTTCAGGTATTTGTTACAAATATTGTGTTCATTTTTAATTTTTGGTAGCGTTACAGTCGCAGGTAATTTTGTCTTCCAATTATCGTTCACATTTTATTATTTAATGGGATTATAGGTTGACCTGGCAAGGCGATTCCACATATAGCGAGGAAAGCGCGTGTGCCACCATTTAACATTTTCCTCGTCTGAATGCTTCGCAAGGCTTCTCGCTGTGTGCGGACCAGCCTAATGTTTAGAGGTACGTTATATTACTAGCGAATTAACTCAAATATAAGGAATCTTATTAATTGGATAATTTATCTATACTATAATATCTATAAAAGGGAACGGTTTGTAATTATGTATGTAGGTGTGTATACTGTATATGTATGGTTTTCACGCATAAACAACTGGACCGATTTGAAAAATTCTTCCACCATTAGAAAGCTGCATCTTCACTGAGCAACATAGGCTAGGTTTTATCTAGGAAATCCCACGGGAACGGGAACTATGCGGGTTTTTCATTGTAAACGCGGGCGAAGCCGCAGGCGGAATGCTAGTAATAGTATACGAGTATATCACCTTAAAATCAGTAAAATTAAAATAATTACAAACAAACAAGAGGAAGAACAAACAAAGGAGCGCGTAATCACTTTAACGATTTCCCGTATTAATAACACCCGACGTTCATATATTTGGTAAGATTTGTGTATGTCTGTACGAGTAATTAATGTGACGACTACGTTGAGCATACGAACTAATTAACATTTAGTGACGGTAACGCAACAGTCATAAATCTGACGTTATTATACAAGACTTCTAGATATATTACACTGCTAATTGAACATAAGTTAAGCTTTGTAATTCATTGCGGCGATGCTATCAGTTTTACAGGCAATTACGGAATTTAAGAGCTTTCTCATTATGTTCGACTATGTAATGTTGACGTGCTGAAATATATCGACATTTATGATTTATAGCAGACTAGCAAACCGGGCGAACTCCGTTTCGCCACCAGAGACACCTTTTCTTTGCTATAAACGTCACGGAGCCCGAGACCTATCCAACGAACGCAAAAACGTGGAAATCGGTTCGTGCATTCTGGAGTTATAGCGTCAGGAAGGAAAACCCGACTTATTTTTATATAATAGAATAAGGATGTTTAATTTTATATAGTAATTTCTACAAGCACATGTTAAGATGATTATGAGAAAAATGAAGTAGATAAACCGAGAGATATTAATCTATTCCTTACTATGTTTGAAATCGATCTCTTTATATTTCTTGGATATCCTACGTACCCAACGTTATTTGTTGGAAATTATTATTTCTCGACAAATAACTTTCTTAGGAAACATATTAAGCAGAAAAGATTGATGAAAGAAGGGCGTTGTATTATTTTTCACTTAGAATTACATTTAACATTACAATAGGGCGAAGGCTCTTTTGTTTTATCCAAATGAAACCATCTAAGGAGGTCATCATACTATTTGCTTCAATAAATTTGTTAAACTAGTAATTTGTGGAATTATACTTTACTAAATAAAAGCTTTCAAATTTGGTATAATAATATTTTGTTACCGATATATTATTTTTTTTATGAGTGAAGAGATTTTTAATCACCTACAAACAACTACATCGCTGGCAATATAATTTGTTTTTAAAGAATGTATGTAACCCAAACATAAAAGATAATCTCACGAAAATTGTAGTAAATTACACTTAAACTGAATGGAACAGCTAGTCTTTAAAACAATCGAAAACAACATTTATAAACGCTTCAGTATGATTTGACTACTTCGTAAAACAACGAGCACCTAATTTATAGTCACTGTCACAACTCACTTGCCCTAAATCTTTATAAGTTATTTTCCCTTGAACGAGAAATATCGGGCGTCGCAGCGGAAAGCGTTCAACTTGTAAATATAACTGGATTCGTGAAAATTTAATACAAACAGAAGTGAAATGAAACCGTCTCCTCAATAACTTGCAAAGTAACGCAAACAAACTGATTGTTTGTAAAATGTTGCTCTTATTTACCAACTCGTGAATGGTAGGATTATTAGGAAATTGTCTGATTAGTTTCGGCCAGTGACGGCGTAGCTTGACTCGGCTTGACACGCTGCCGCGTGTCTAGATATATATATTTATCTTATAAATTATACTCTTGTAAGTTCCTAAAATACAAGACGTTTTTATATAATTTTTGTTTTATAAAATACATTTCCAGCAAAGACCAAAACACAAAGTATTCATTTGAACAGTTAAAATATTAATATCTAGAGTCTAGATTATTTTATCGTTCTAGGAAATGTTATTATACTTTCATCTATTTTAAAATTGTTATTAAATAACTGCCAGTTGCAGTCGCATTTTTAATTAGTACCTTAATGAGAATGAAATTAATAGAAATTTGTTCCGTTTTCGTAGTTAATTTAAACATAAAGTACACGAGCTTCAAGATCGTGATTTTTAATCAATATTCCAATGAACAAAGAGGTGTTTATTGAATGTTTTATTATAATGTAAGTTTTGACTTTAAAATAATTATAATATTAGCGTTGTACCAGGAAAGCCTGCAAAACTATTAATTTACGTGCATGATAAGCCTTGGTAATTACCTACCTATTATGACTAGCATGGTACTCGCCAGGAGAACATTCATCTTATCTAGTTAAAAGAAGAATATGAACTATAAATATGAACGCTTACCTTAAAAAGTTATAACGAATTTTTCTCAAATACGATATTTGTGAAGAGAAACCATTTTAGAGCCAGTTTAGTTTGTGTGCCTTCAGCTATGAACTAAGCTCAACAAAGACTAAATGTAAAGAATTTATGAAAAGGTCAGACTTTTTACTTGAATGGACCTTGATGCTCGATCCGTATAAAAAGATTGATTCATAAAGTAGAAATTTTCAGGGACAAATCAAACATTTTAAATCTGAAAGCACGTGAAGATTTTGCTCTAGTTATTACGATACATAAAGATGATGAAATATTTTTTTTTATTATTTAAAGTGAAGCTGAGAGCGTGAAAGTTGTGAAATCTAAATAACGAAATAGAGAAATTTTGTGACAAATAGCGAGTCAAAAGTAATTGATTTTGCTTTGTCAGCGAGCTAGCGCGCAAGAGCAACTTTTGTCTCCGCAACTATTTTGTCTCTCCCATCAACTCTATGGGCTAAGGGCTAGTAAGAAAGTGCGCGCACGTAGTGACGCCACTACCGGGAGACTTTTTAATTAGCCCAGACTCGATTTCACCATTATTTTCTATTATATCGGGCGTTAATTAATGGACTGTTAAAATTAACATGTATTTTAACATCGTTGTCAACTCTACAGGTTCCAAGAAAGAAATGTTATTTCTAGAACTTCTATTTAGGTACATTTATTTGCTAGGCAGTATTTTAGATCTCTTTTCTATAGAAATTGCTCGTCAAGCTTATTTATCTAAAAGGCAATTTTGATGTCTTACAATTTACCAGAATACTTATAACGTCTTGGTTATATTATTTTAATTAAAGAAGCCACTTGGCGTCTTTGATCAAACCTCTGGGTATTTTATCGATTTCATTTCCTACGTTTAATAACTAATACTTAAGTGGTAAGGAGCAGTTATTCTTGGAAACCACTTATATTTCTATGTTTTATTATAATAATTGTAGTTATCCTATTAATATTATAAATGCGAAAGTTTGTATGGATGTATGTTTGGATTGGAGGTATGGATGTATGGATGTTTGTTACTCTTTCACGTAAAAACTACTGAACCGATTACAGAGAAACTTAGCACACATACTTATAGAGGGTAACTTGGATTAACACATAGGATAGTTTTCCTTTGCAAACGCGGGCGATGCCGCGGTAGGAAATCTAGTGTTTTAATATTTCTTATAAGAATTTGATTCACTCATTATAATATAGAGGTACTAGCTGCTCCCCGCGGTTTCACCCCCGTGGCTCTGCTCCTGTTGGTCGTAGCGTGATGATATATAACCTTCCTCGATAAATGAGCTTACTAACACCGAAAGAATTTTTTCAATCGGACCAGTAGTTCCCGAGATTAGCGCGTTCAAACAAACAAACAAACAAACAATCAAACAAAAAAACTCTTCAGCTTTATAATATTAGTATAGATTACAATAATTTTTTGTACTTAAATAAATATCGCGATGAATTATATAACAACAATTCAAATAGTGTGGTAATATCTGGAGAAAACATTTAAGGGCGGCCGTACACGGACCGCTTCAAGCAGTTGAGACCGACCGATTGAAGCCGCGACCGCGCGGTGAACTATAGGCATTCATTCACCGCCGTACACGTGACGGCTCGAGCCGTCGCGACCGCTTCAAGCCGTCAACTGCATGACGAAATTCCACCGTGCCGTTGACGGCTTGCGAGCGGTCGTGAGGCATACACTGACTGCTCGAGCCGTTAACTGCGCTAGAGCCGTCGTCGGCTCGCTCCTCCCCTGAAAATCAATGACTTGACTAGTCAAAAAAATCAACCGCTCGAGCGGTTGATAGCGACGGCTCGAGCGGTCAACAACCGACGGCTCGAGCAGTTAACGCCGACCGCTCGAGCCGTCCGTGTACCGCGCTCAGCCGTTAACTGCTCGAGCGGTCCGTGTACGGCCGCCCTAAAATACATTTATACGAAGACTCGCTGATTATAATACACCAACATATATTATATTTAGGTATCAAAAGTAAAGAATTACTACATGTTTTCTTGAAATATTAGCGTAAGCTCAAGTTTACGTAGCGTCACGTTCCTTTATGCCATGCCATCATATTATATCTTCATAGAACATTCTAACGAAATTTGTACTTTTCTTCAAGAAACCATAAATTTCCATACATCTTTTCTTTACAAAATATCGGCTAATAACATATTTTGTATAAAACTTAAGGATATATTTTATTATGAATAATTAGTATCCCCGGAAAACGTTGCTCTGCTTTACTCTTATCACTAGAGGTATGAAAAATAGAATTTGGCCGATTTCAGATCTACACATGGGCACACAAAATTTAATGAGAATCGGTCCAGCCGATTTGGAGGAGTATGGTAACTACTATTATGACACGAAAATTTTATATATAGAGACTATACAGTACAAGGGAATACTATTTTGCATTTATCTATTATTTAATGATCACGAACGAAGCAAGACAATAGGGCAGTAATTTACAAATGTTTTATAGTTCGTGTTCATTTATCTAATTCCAACTTCTCGTTGTATAAATCCAACTTTGCATTTGTCACTTTGCAAACTTTATTGTGCCGAAATTGTCGCGTTCCCACAATCTGGGGCGGCACGGCATCGTGACGTCACAGATACAATAAAAACCTTCGGATTAACATATAAACGACTGGGTCTGATTTCGCTATAGATGCGTTTTCGGCGCTGCCACTGAGATTTGCTGTGAAAACTCAATTACCTGTCGATAATGAAATCAGTGCCTGTGTTTAGTGTAAATTGTATCTGTAAGCTATTTATAAGTGTTTTTATGATTTTTTTCCGTGATAAAACCATTGGTTTAACTAATTTCGTATAAGCTTTTCATAAACTCAATCTGTTGAAATATACCAATGGAGGAATAGAATATAACAACCTTGTACTTAACTTCTTTATTTTCTATAACTAATGCTGAAACTTTCTTGAAAGATGCCAAGGCTGAACAATTTTCTTGAATATATCTTGTTAGCCTTACGGCTTACTATCCAGCCAAACGACACACGACGAGCCGTTATATACTGTGCATTTGGTACATAGTAGTATGATATAAGATTATGAAACGAGGATTGTCTCAAATGCACGTGCCTTACAAGAATACTTAAAAGTTTTTGGTGTTGTGCAAACGCTGCACACCCCTTCAAAACAACGTCGCCTACAATGATTTAATAGACCTTATTATTACTTAAAGTAGCTTTCACGTTCAAACTGAATTAGGTACAATTTTAAGCGAAATTATGCTTTTGTTTATTATGTTCCGTGTCGAGACGACATTTATTATGACTGTACATTTGTTCTTTGAATACTGGGCAATGGAACAAAAATATTGAGGAATTCATCGTCCATAGAAATTACTAGCTGTGCTCCGCGGTTTCACCCGGGTGGCTTTTCTCCTGTTGGTGTTAGCGTAATCTAATCTATACATATAATAAATCTGTAGAAGGGTCAATTCTGTACATTGAAAATATTGAAAAAATAACTAGCAGGGGATGTTACTGGATCGATACCAAACCCAAATATGTGATTAAAAAAATTTGTGTCTGTCTGTCTGTCTGTCTGTCTGTCTGTCTGTCTGTCTGTCTGTATGTGAAGACATCACGTGAAAACTACCGGTTCGATTTCGATGAAACTTGGTATAATTATACCTTATTATCCCTGGGCGTAAAATAGGATACTTTTTATCCTGGAAAAATACGTAGAAAAAAAAAATCTCAATTTTTCAGTTATCCATAGACGTTGTTCTGTAGTAGGTACCGCGAACACACGTTGCGTATTATTATAGACCTAGCCGTATTTGGGTCCAATAGATATTTATAAGATGTCATTGTCCGAGTTACTCAAAATGGAAAATAAACCATCCACGCAAAGACCGACATCCGCGCGGACGGAGTCGCGGGCGGAAGCTAGTATCTAATATAATATGTATAAAGGCGAAAGTTTGTATGGATGTATGGATGTTTGTTACTCTTTCACGTAAAAACTACGGAAGCGATTACAATGAAATTTAGCACACATATAGAGGGTAACTTGGATTAACACATAGGATAGTTTTTATCCCGGAAATCCCACGGGAACGGGAACTATGCGGGATATCCTTTGCAAACGCGGGCGAAGTCGCGGACGGAAATCTAGTAATTAAAAAAGGTATGGCCTAATTCGCTATTAATCGCTATTAAAAATATACGCTACGTTTTCAAAGTAATTAAAAAAAACGGTCAAGTGCGACACCCACTTGAGTACAGAAGGTACCGCATGAATATGAAGGTATCTATGTAAAGGTAAACATTTTTCGTTTGGTTTTCCTGTAATGTATTAGAACGAGGAAATATTTAATGATAACTTTTAGTATGTGTCCCTATTTTCTTATAGGGACACATACTAATCTATACTAATATTATAAAGCTGAAGAGTTTGTTTGTTTGTTCTTTGAACGCGCTAATCTCAGGAACTAATGGTCCGATTTGAAAAATTCTTTCGATGTTAGATAGCCCATTTATCGAGGAAGGCTATATACTATATATCATCACGCTAAGACCAACAGGAGCGTAGTAATGCGGCTAGTGGAAAAATACAAATTAACGAGTGCCTTTTGAAACTGCCATTCAATATGAAACAACTAGTTTTGACAATAATTGGTGTTCACAATGTGAAAGTTTCGTATGGGTGAGCTGAGAATAAGTTATATGTTTTAGTTTTCAATTAAAAGTTCGAATACTATAATATTTTCATGCGAGTTAGTTTGTTAAGTTATAAACAATGTTTGGTTAATTAAGAATAGTGGTAAATGGAAGTTATTTAGGTATTTAGTTTTGTAATGTGTAAAGTGGATAAATTCACTAATATAAGTTTGTTTTTGTACTTATATGTTTTGCTCATATAAATTCAGTTCTGAGCACTGAGTATGTGTAAAAAATATCTTAAAATGTTCAGCTTATGTCTCTGAATAACTTTTTGACAAAAAAGTGGGCTTAAACAGAAAGAATACAAAAATATAATGCACTAGCTTTCCGCCAACGGCTTCGCCCGTGGGATTTCTGGGATTGCGTCATTTTCCCGGAGATAAAAAGTAGCCTATGTCCTTTCTCGGATATCAAAATGTCTCCATACCAAATTTCATGAAAATTGGTTCAGTAGTTTAGGTGTGATTGAGTAAAAGACAGACAGACAGAGTTACTTTCGCATTTGTAATATTAAATATGGATTACTTGAAATAAAATGAATGATGATGGCCGTAAGCATGACGTATTCATGTGAATGATAGGCATTCGATACTCTTAAAAGTATCTAGCTTTATCTAGCTTACATTTGAAAAACCAATAAATTTATTTTACATAAAACAAATCTAGATGGTATTATTTTAGCAACTATTGTTTTTTTTGTGAACGTTGATGGATCGTGGGCGAGAATATTATGTGAAGCCGCTGTATTGTTTGTATTTTGATTTCAATTTCGATACCTATCCTTTTACTGATTTATTTAGGCTGTCGGCTATTTACGTATTTATGAAAAAAAATATACAAAATCAAATACCTACGGCCTTGTCTCTAAGTAGCGATTTCTTCCCGACAGCTGAGAATGTCTAAATATTTATATAATAATACTAGCTGCTCCGCGCGGTTTTACCCACGTGGCTCCACTCCTTTAAGTCGTAGCGTGATGCCTATATAATAGCCTAATAATAGCCTTCCTCAATAAATGACCTATCTAACAGCGATAGAATTTTTCAAATCGGACCAATAGTTCCCAAGATTAGCGCGTTCAAACAAACAAACTCTTCAGCTTATAATATTAGTATAGATTTATTCTAAGACTTTAATTAATAATAATCGCATAAAATAAACAGGAAAATACGACCAAGATAGTTAAGCACAAAGTGGAATAAACAAAGCTGCAATTTCGGGGACATAGAGAGGTCATAGCCCTGTAGAAATTTTCATTTCATACTCCAAAATGTAATATGAAGGGACGACGTGACTTTAAGGCTGCAGTCTAGCAAAATTGCGTTTTCAACAAGTTATTTGACAATTTTTTCCCGGCTATTGAAATGATAAACTGATTTTTTTTTTCTTGTTTATCAATTAGTGTTATATACGCAATGCGCATGAATTTTTTCACATTTATAAAGTTACTTTATGTTACCTTAATCAGGCCTTCAAGATAAGTCTCTTTCCCCCAAAGACATTTGGAGCTAAGTTTGTGCACTCACTACGTTGCAACCGATTACAATTTATACAATTTGATCAGCGCATTATTATCCTTATATAGTCGTTATTAAAATCTGCTGAATACAATTGCCGAAAAACTTATGATTTTCCTAATTAGAACGTTATAAATTCATTAAATTTCCCATTTTTTGCCTTACAAAAACTATTGATAAATACTGCTAAAAGTTATTTTTTCCATTAATTTATTCGAGTTGAATGAGTATTAAACCTTTAAAAAAATTTTTTTTGAATTTTGATAATTCTTTAAATATTAAAAAAATATTTAAAATAAGTAGGAAAAATCCTAGCGAATTTCTTTAGTCGCGCTCCTTGGGCCGGAGCGTTCTGACGTGTGCTCTACGCTCGATTTTCCTTCATACCGAAGTGAAAGTTGCTCTACTTCATTAAATTTAATATTTTTGTTAATTGATTATTTTTATCTTAGTTTTGTGCAAATATTCGTATTTTTAAACATTTGATTTCGATATGGAAAATAAACGAAAAAAATATGCGTGTAACTACTAGAAAAAAAATTATCTTCGAATATAAAGTTAATGAAACCAAAGGTGATTGGCAAAAATTTCGTTATTTTACGGGGTGTCAGTAAAGGGATGTATATTTCTTTAAAACTAAAGTAAGCTCATAAATTTTCTTATAATAATATAATTTTTTTTTGAAGTTCCGAGAGAAGAAAAATGTTTATTTTTCGTTTGAGAAATACGAAACATAATATAAACTTGTATTGAGAACTTGAACTTGGGACATACGGGAAAAATGATTTGTTTACTCCAAAATTCCAAATATGTCGAGGTGTTTTAATTTTTTCTTCTAGTCATTTTGAACGTAGCGGCATGTTATTTGATTATTAATTTTGTAACTTAAATACAGGATGTTGGTTTTATATTCTGATTTTACAGACGCGCTGACAAATTTAGTCTACCATTTCTAGTTTAGACCTCTAAGTACCAATATTAAAACGAATGGATTATCATCACATCATCAAAACTCAGATGTAATGGAAGATCACAATAACATAGAAAATTCAATAGGTGTTGAGAACTAAACAAACACAAGTAACAGAGACGCGAAGAATAAAAAAAGAGGACGAAAACGATAATTCGTTAATGCTTTCCCTTTTCGACGTATTGTTAGGGTACATCACCAATCTGCAAAAAATAAAACTGATGATTCCCAATTGCTGATTAAAAATGAAAAACAAATAATCGACAACAGTGGTGAAAATTTGCTGATCACAATGAAACATCCTTCAGTGGTAGCAGATTTACTCATTTAAAATGTAAAGGAGAGGAGGACAGGAAAACATTATGAATGTGGATGGTGGATTGTATACAGGGTGTAATCGATAAGTATATGCAGGCGATTATGACGTTATTATTGCAGGTATCAAAAAACTTAAAACTGATATCGAAATTACTTTACCTAATGAGCAAAATGACAATTATAACTTTTTAAAAGTATAACGAGAAATATCTAAAAAAATTACTTTATACATTCCCATATCAAGAAGGGAAAATGGGACTAGTAAGTAGAAGTTAAATGTCTAATTCCGGCCAAATACATGAATGCGGAAGATGCGGTTAAAAATAAAAAATTTAATATTTGAAATACAATGCAAAAAAATAACACTTTTGTCATAGATAAGAAACATGACTATTTTTTCCAAATTCAGGGACAACTAAACGTTGCAGAAGCAGAAGCCTGCTTATTTGCTGTTTGGACTGGAGTGAATCATAATCGTCTAATATTAATTTAGTGAGAAACGTCTTCCCAGTTCAAAATGGAGAAATAAACCATCCACGCGAACACCGACATCCACGCGGACGGAGTCGCGGGCGGAAGCTAGTCAAAAATAAATATCTTTTGTTTTCATTTGCGCATTTTTCTATTTTATAATTTTTTACACAAACATTACATTTTTTTTATGATATACAAAATTTGATAGAACGTATTCGCAAATTTTGTGTACTGATAAAAAGAATCACCCGGTGTAATTTTCACGAAAATTGTTTCAAATTGTCATTTTAGGTACTTATTACGAATATTAAATTATGCATACGAATGATTTAATTTTTAAAAATTAAGTGGAGCAACTTTCCCTTAGTACATTTGTATTATTTACATATAGGATGACAGGATGCATTTGTTTGCACTACTAGACCAAACCCTTAAATCAAAATGTTTTATTTACACGCGAAATGCGCGGGAAAATGAGATGTAGCTTCAAACCCGGATTATTTAGATTTACCACTTATATTTATCAGCTGAGATATATTTATTTATTGATTAATCCTTTATTGCACTTAAAGAGAATAAAAAAACACAAATACTTAACAATAGCTTAAACTCAGTTAGCGTTAGCTACTATTAAGTATTTATTGATTTATTTATTTAAGGTTTACCAGAAATTGTTACACAAATTGACAAATATACATAAAGTATTCTGTGATTAAGTGCAAATAGTGGTCTTATCGCTTTAGAGCGATTTCTTCCAGACAACCTTTTGTACAGTAGTGGAATAAAACCTAATAATAGAACCTATAATATGTATAAAATAATTGGATAGTGCATAATTGTTGTTTTAAATATTGACATACTATATTATTCTGTATATTATGATAAACTTGACTTTTATTTTAATAGATAGGGAGGCGAAGAGGGGAATTTTCTGCAATACTCGAGCGTGGCAGTTTAAGATAAAAGAGATACCTTAGACCTAATAGAACAAACTTTTTCACTATTTAGCTCTATATGTAGTGACGCGCGCCTAGGATAGACGATCAGATTAGTAAAAAAAAATCGATAGTCTGAAATACTCGAGCGCGTCAGATTAAGATATTGGGGGTTGATTTTAGTGTTTTAAGACTAAATTTAATTAATCTGACCATAAGTCCTTGACGCCGCCGAGTTATAGGGTCGCGAACTTGTAAAAAAAAAACGTTAACCCGGCATTCTCGAGCGCGGTTTTTTTTATTTTTATTTTGAAGAATATAATCTAAAACTTACTAAAAACACAAAATCTGCCGGTTTCCGCATGACCGGTAGTCTTGAGGAGCCATTTCGTCTTCCGAACGCGTTGCAGCATACAAGTCGCGAACTTTACTTTTTCAAAAAAAAAAAAGTTTAAGTAAACAAAAAAGGTAATTTTATTTTACAAAAAAAGGTCTCTTTTCATTTTTGTCCAAAGTTTAATTTTTTTTTACTTGAAGCATCATAAAAACTCAAACTCCCGGTTTTTTGAGTATATCTCGAAAACTGAGGGTGGTAAGAAAAATTGATATGAAATAACGATGATTAAAAAAAAGAAACCCACAAACCTTTTTCGGTCAGATTAAGAGAACCCACCAACATTTTTATCAGATTAAGAAAATATGCTTTCAGGATACCTAGATAAACCTCCCCTTTGAAAATCTGACGCGCTCGAGTATTTCAAAAGGACTTTTTTGTTCTGCATTTTCAAAAATTCATCGTAACTTATCGTCATGCCGTAATTGTCAGTTTTTTTAAGGGGAGCTTTCTTGGGGCCTAATTAACACCCCTTCCGAAAATCTGACGCGCTCGAGTAAATTTTTTTTTTGTGCATTTTTGACGAATTTATATGCCTAGCCCCACCACGCAAACCGGCAGATTAGTATACCGTTGTTATCAGAGGCACTTGGGGCATACGTAGTATGAATATCTGACGCGCTCGAGAATGCCCAATTAACTGTTTTTTTTTTACATTTTTGAAAATCCGTACACGCCAAACCCACCGCTAAAATGGTTTTTACCATAGAAGCTTTTCTTTTCGAAAATATTTTCTCTTTCGATTTTGATAAGTCTCGACGACGCCGTTGAATTACGCCATTTAGCTACCTCGCCTCCCTATCTATAATAGATGTAAATACTTCAAAACTGACGTGTTCCTATAAAATCTAATCTATGCAACTCCAAGAAATGTTCTCCTTTCATAGCGCGATGTTAATTTCTCAGAAATTTCTGCATAATTTCATTGCATATTCTATTTTCTGAGAATCTTCTACAAAGTAACAGAATACTAAGAAAATCTTAATATATACTTTCTAATTAAGTATGACGCAAGCAAAGCAGATAACGGTTTATAAAAATTAACTTTAATTAACTTTTCATACTTTTTTTAATATTTCCGTAACCATTTTTGACGGATGTGACGTAAATAATAAATGTTGTCCGAGAAACCACAGTAATTAGCTCACCCTTCAAGGGATTGAAGGAAGGGTTGCAAGTACGGTGTTGACACCGTTTCTAGCACGTGTTTATACAAAAACGTAATGTGCCTAGACCGTATTTATTTTTTTATATTAACACGATTATACTAGTAATTATTTTTTTGGAAACTGAACTTGGATACTAAATAATAATCTATATCAGTTTTTAGCTCTATTTCTAGAAACTTAAATTTATCGATTGAGGGCGTATGAAAGATTGTATATTTTTGTAATCTAATACATTACAATAATAAAAGTCAACAAATATCACTATAAAATTTATTAATATAAAGCTCAATTCAATGTGTTCGATAATTCCACAATTCATAGACACATCTTCAATTAAACATGTCGCTGAAATGTGTATTAAATCATAAAATACATTTGGTGTTAAGGGTTTGGTCTAGTAGTGCAAACAAATGCATCCTGTCATCCTATATGTAAATAATACAAATGTACTAAGGGAAAGTTGCTCCACTTAATTTTTAAAAATTAAATCATTCGTATGCATAATTTAATATTCGTAATAAGTACCTAAAATGACAATTTGAAACAATTTTCGTGAAAATTACACCGGGTGATTCTTTTTATCAGTACACAAAATTTGCGAATACGTTCTATCAAATTTTGTATATCATAAAAAAAATGTAATGTTTGTGTAAAAAAATTATAAAATAGAAAAATGCGCAAATGAAAACAAAAGATATTTATTTTTGACTAGCTTCCGCCCGCGACTCGTCCGCGTGGATGTCGGTGTTCGCGTGGATGGTTTATTTCTCCATTTTGAACTGGGAAGACGTTTCTCACTAAATTAATATTAGACGATTATGATTCACTCCAGTCCAAACAGCAAATAAGCAGGCTTCTGCTTCTGCAACGTTTAGTTGTCCCTGAATTTGGAAAAAATAGTCATGTTTCTTATCTATGACAAAAGTGTTATTTTTTTGCATTGTATTTCAAATATTAAATTTTTTATTTTTAACCGCATCTTCCGCATTCATGTATTTGGCCGGAATTAGACATTTAACTTCTACTTACTAGTCCCATTTTCCCTTCTTGATATGGGAATGTATAAAGTAATTTTTTTAGATATTTCTCGTTATACTTTTAAAAAGTTATAATTGTCATTTTGCTCATTAGGTAAAGTAATTTCGATATCAGTTTTAAGTTTTTTGATACCTGCAATAATAACGTCATAATCGCCTGCATATACTTATCGATTACACCCTGTATACAATCCACCATCCACATTCATAATGTTTTCCTGTCCTCCTCTCCTTTACATTTTAAATGAGTAAATCTGCTACCACTGAAGGATGTTTCATTGTGATCAGCAAATTTTCACCACTGTTGTCGATTATTTGTTTTTCATTTTTAATCAGCAATTGGGAATCATCAGTTTTATTTTTTGCAGATTGGTGATGTACCCTAACAATACGTCGAAAAGGGAAAGCATTAACGAATTATCGTTTTCGTCCTCTTTTTTTATTCTTCGCGTCTCTGTTACTTGTGTTTGTTTAGTTCTCAACACCTATTGAATTTTCTATGTTATTGTGATCTTCCATTACATCTGAGTTTTGATGATGTGATGATAATCCATTCGTTTTAATATTGGTACTTAGAGGTCTAAACTAGAAATGGTAGACTAAATTTGTCAGCGCGTCTGTAAAATCAGAATATAAAACCAACATCCTGTATTTAAGTTACAAAATTAATAATCAAATAACATGCCGCTACGTTCAAAATGACTAGAAGAAAAAATTAAAACACCTCGACATATTTGGAATTTTGGAGTAAACAAATCATTTTTCCCGTATGTCCCAAGTTCAAGTTCTCAATACAAGTTTATATTATGTTTCGTATTTCTCAAACGAAAAATAAACATTTTTCTTCTCTCGGAACTTCAAAAAAAAATTATATTATTATAAGAAAATTTATGAGCTTACTTTAGTTTTAAAGAAATATACATCCCTTTACTGACACCCCGTAAAATAACGAAATTTTTGCCAATCACCTTTGGTTTCATTAACTTTATATTCGAAGATAATTTTTTTTCTAGTAGTTACACGCATATTTTTTTCGTTTATTTTCCATATCGAAATCAAATGTTTAAAAATACGAATATTTGCACAAAACTAAGATAAAAATAATCAATTAACAAAAATATTAAATTTAATGAAGTAGAGCAACTTTCACTTCGGTATGAAGGAAAATCGAGCGTAGAGCACACGTCAGAACGCTCCGGCCCAAGGAGCGCGACTAAAGAAATTCGCTAGGATTTTTCCTACTTATTTTAAATATTTTTTTAATATTTAAAGAATTATCAAAATTCAAAAAAAATTTTTTTAAAGGTTTAATACTCATTCAACTCGAATAAATTAATGGAAAAAATAACTTTTAGCAGTATTTATCAATAGTTTTTGTAAGGCAAAAAATGGGAAATTTAATGAATTTATAACGTTCTAATTAGGAAAATCATAAGTTTTTCGGCAATTGTATTCAGCAGATTTTAATAACGACTATATAAGGATAATAATGCGCTGATCAAATTGTATAAATTGTAATCGGTTGCAACGTAGTGAGTGCACAAACTTAGCTCCAAATGTCTTTGGGGGAAAGAGACTTATCTTGAAGGCCTGATTAAGGTAACATAAAGTAACTTTATAAATGTGAAAAAATTCATGCGCATTGCGTATATAACACTAATTGATAAACAAGAAAAAAAAAATCAGTTTATCATTTCAATAGCCGGGAAAAAATTGTCAAATAACTTGTTGAAAACGCAATTTTGCTAGACTGCAGCCTTAAGCTGAATTGATTTATTTCATTTGCTGGTGTGATCATCAGGCCAAATGGTGCGTGCTTCGTGATATAATCAATTGCGTAATTTATCCTATATAGTGAATTTATAAATGTACTTCAGAATTTATAAATGTCTCTCTCCATAAAATCGTTCCGCTATTACAAGAAAAAGCATGACAGTCTTCTTTTGGACAGCCTTTGAATTTAAATAAAAGCTGTATACTTATGGATCACAGGATCAGAGCATAATTCTATGCATGTGAGTTATTAATTTTGTCCATCTTAAACTGACTTATAAATTAAATAAAAAAGCCATTGTGAAGTAAAAACAGTATTTTTCTTTAAACATTTCTAACTCCCATGTCTTCGGGTTACATTTTGACGTAATTTTATAAAGTGCTTGAAACGCTTCAAGGATATAAAAATAAACGGTAAGTTTCACACAATTCCCTGGTTTCCGCAAATATTAACAACTCCAACGAGTAGTTTAAAAGCCGACAAAATGCTGTTACGATGGACTTTAAAATGGAGCGAATGATAGTACACTTAAAGTTTCAACTTACTGAGTAAACATGTTGCGTTGAAATTACCTACAGAATTCGATGCAGTAATATTTTGAGAAAACGATATTTTTATTTATTACTAGCTGTGCTCCGTGGTTTTACCCGCATCGCTCCGCTCTTGTTGGTCTTTATATCCTATAGCGTTCCTCGATAATTGGACTATCTAACACCGAAACAATTTTCCAAATCGCACCAGTAGTTCCTGAGATAAGCGCGTTCTAACAAACAAACTCTTCAGCTTTATAATATTAGTATAGATAAGTATAGATTTATTCATTTAATATGCCTAAACACATAAGAAATAGGAATAAAAGTAACATAAAGAAAAAAAAAAGAAATATTTTAATAAAGGTAAAGTGCCGTGTCTTTGGGAGTATGGGGATGATGCATACATTTGTTTCACTGATCGATTTCCTTTACGGACAAGTGGGTGATCACTGATCAGTCTTCTGTGACCCGTCACACCGATACCTTTTTGTTGATTAAAGCTAGGTGGCAAATATAAGTTAATAATACAAAAATTTTATGATAGCTTAAAAGAAAATATTAAGTTTATATTATTTTCAAGCGTCACATCGCTCTGCCTCAGATCTATATTCCAATCAAACCGAATTTTCCTCTTATCTTCATAACTGTTCTTATTCAATGCGTTAATTTTAGCGTAAAATGCATTCCAGTAATAATATACAATGCTTTAAATTACCAAGAATCAATATCAATAATCCCTTGAAAAAACCCAGTTCGATTCAACGTAAATCCCGAATTAAAAAGTAAGCAGTGTTACTTCGTTTTCACGTAAAAACATAGCATTCTAGCAAAGAAAAATAACCCGGACATTTCAGAAATAACAACCCCGTATCATGATGTCAGAGCTGTATTATTTCCAGAGTGGATAAATGACATACCTACACTTAGATTGGTTGCAAATTTAATACGTAATATGAAATATTATATCAAAAACTTTCCCAAGTTTGCAGAACTTTTGGAATTTTTTTCACGACCATAGATCAAAAAAATAATTAAATTGCAATTTTAACTATGTTCCGGACTGCGGACAAGGTTGCAAAATGAGATTTATTGTTGTCCCAATGTACCATTCACTTGACCGAAGTTTGAAAACTTTTGGAATTATTGTTAAATTTTCGATTTCGTATGTCGATTCTGACTGATGTAACAGCGCTATATAAGTATATAGCGCCATCACTTTCCCAAACTGGAAACAATATTGCTTCAAGACATTGTATATTGACATAACGTGTAAACCTTGTTCTAAAAAGAAGGGTCGATTTATTTTGACCGTGTTTTTTGAAAGTGTTGCGTGTTGGTCATTTGTTGCCCTGTTATTTGTGAAATTCGCTTTGTATTTCAGTGGGCTAATTTGTATTTATTATCTTTAATCGATTTTGTTTTGTTCAGGTGTAAGAAAGGTTCACTGGTAAGAAATGTTTTCAGCTTGACAATTTGAATACTTACTTATTTGTTAGTATATACCGTCTGACTCATTATACCGAATTGTTTATAGTTAAGTGAATTTGTAATTATTATTAATATTTAATTCAATAAACAGTTATTTTTCAGAGCTCTTTATATTAATTATTATCATCACGATAAGACCATTGAGAAGAGCAATGCGGGTAAAACCATGGGACACAGTTGGTATGACATAATATAATAAAACACCAAAAACCATAATGAGCTAATATACAGTTATTAGCAAATGCGTATATTTTAAAATATGCAGTTTTTAAATTCATATTGCATGTTATTTGAAATGTGATTGTAATTGACAAGGGTTGGGGCTCATGCGGATAATTTATCTATTTATACATTCATACGCAGTGGGTTGCCTGTCCTCGTGTCGCGCTGATTCATAATATTTTTGTTTTTTGTAATGAAAACGGAGGATTATTTAGTAGGTAAGTAAAACTAGCTACACTTACTACAACGCGCAACAAAGGCCTTACAAGATGGGTTAAAGTACGGCAATAATAGTTTCATGTTCGTCAATCGTTTAAATAACTCATGGAACCGTATCATAAACCGATGGAATGCTCTATGCCACTTATGAAATTTTCTTGGAATTTAATTCAACACGACACCTCGTATTTCAACAATGTTGTTGCTGAGGCTTCAATTCTTAATTACAACCATTCTAAAGTTGCTACAGGAAATTGGCAATACTACAAAATTATATGCGTGGATTTGATGCATGAACATTGAATAATTATTACAGTAAGCGTAGGTTGACAGTAATTAGGGTATTTTTCATTAAGGCTAAAACGCACGCAACACAATCATTATACCAACGATACGTACTGTTTAGCCAGGATTTTATGTGTAAATGTGACTATTCAATAGTAAATGGCAATTTAAACGAACATGAAATGATAGTATCAAATATTTTGAATAAATTAGGTGTAAAATCATTTTAATTGGACGGTAAATATAGCTTCAAAACGGAAAGGTTAAATATTGATACAAATATAGAGTTAGAGAACTTTAAAATATTATTACACAAATAAATATAATATTTACTACTTCGCTTCGTCAGTGACACGTGTGACACGCTACAAAACTTTATATTACTTAGTTTTAATTTTATTCTTAGTTTTAAGTAATTCTTATGTTTTGAATTATTTTTTATTTATTACGTCCCTCCCTAAAGTTGCAAAATCAATCTCCTACGGCAAGTGTATATCAATTTTACGCATGGCTTTCCTCTAACCCGATGTTCACAAACAAGAATGATATATCCCCACTTAACTGACTGATAACACGACAGTCAATCCATCATGCTATTGGCTAATTAATGACGTCTATTAACTGTGTCCAATGGTTCCTATGATAAATTCGTTGGTTTAATGGATTTGAAATTTTCCCAATATTACACGCGTAAAGAAAGATGTTTGTTTCTCTTTCTTTCACATCGCAATGGAGTGAGTTCAAGATATTTTTTTGGTGTTTGGATTTTAGTAGATAGGTTGGAGAGTGACGTAGTTTAATTTTTAGCGCGGTCAAGTGTAGTTTCTAGTTCCTTACCCTTTCGAACAAAATTTTTAATTTTCAATTGTACTCATAAAGGAAGTGTTTTGTACAATAAACAGGTATTATTTGTTTTCAAGTTTTTATGAAGAGGCGGAGGATGTAACGACCCTTTTGACATGACAACGTCTTATAATTCGATAGAGCCGCCTGCACGCACGAAAAAACATGACTCATGCGGCGTTACCTCGCTCTGAGGCGTTCCATGTAAGGCTTGAAGTGCGAGCGAGAGCGCGGAACGAGCGACAAAGAAGCACAATCGGACGTTGTCACGTTCAACTATCGTCAGTAAACCGACTTTACAGACAACCAATTTTATTTTTTCTTGAAAGGGATAGCAATAAAAGAAAAATATTACTTCGAGAATTAGGTAGTCTAAAGGTTACGTTTGTAAATGCATGCTTTTTATTTACCATAGAATATATAACCTTTAACTAGTTGTATTGCGTTAGTTTACGAAATTTATGCAAAATAAAATATAGGGTCATAACAATTTGCCTTTTCGTTCCATTGAGTGACTAATAAAACTCGACTATCTCTGCCAAACTTCTAACAACCGCACAACGACGCTATTGTTCAAGAAAATACAAAGTAACCAAAAATAAGGATTTATTTACACATCCCGTTAACACTTGTGAGCAACCGTGCAGCATCTGCACTGCGACAAACATATTGTACAGTTACAACGTCCTGAACTAATGAAAACTTTGAACCGAGACTTTTAAAGAATTTTTACGTTTAAATACATTACTTTTAATTTCAACATCTGTGAAATTCCCAATTTTATAAACAACTAGCGGTCCGACCCGGCTTCGCCCGTGGTACCTACATGTTAACGTTTTTTTCTGAACCATCCTCGTACTTCAAGGAATAGATTCCGCAGCGCACGCGATGACAGAATTTTTATTAAGGAATTTTTTACACCTTGGGTTACATTATTGCATTTTTGGTAAGAATTTCTAATTTTTTTGAAAATCCAATATAGCCTATGTTGTTCAGTGAAGATGCAGCTTTCTAATGGTCAAAGAACTTCTGAAATCGGTCCAGTAGTCTATGCGTGAAAACCATACATACATAAACAAACCTTTCCTCTTTATAATATTATTATTATAGAAGTATTAGTATAGAAGTATAGATATGTGATGGATATTTTATACCAACAGGACAGTTCCACAGGACAGTTCTTTGGCATATTATGTAGTTAGATTTTTTTTTTTTGATATATTGTAATATTGACATGATGTTAAAAGAGCAACTATGGAGTTTCTTGCCGATTCTTCTCCATAGATACTGCTTTCCGAATCGGTGGTAAATGTTAAAAATACTTACCTATGTAATGACGATTCGAAAGTGCTACTAAATAGTAGTCTAATTGAATAAATGAATGTTTGAGTTTGAGTTTGAGTTCAACTTCTATAGGCGTATTCAATACGTCATCTCATTTGCCAGACCTTCGGGTGAAAGAGATAAAAACACTCGTATAATAGCGGAAACACTCCGCCGGGATATTGGCTGCATTTTAATTTAAGATAAGCATAAGCAAAAATTTAATTCACTATATTTGAACTGTGGTCTGTGAAATTAAAAATGTTTTATTGAAGTTTTCTGCAGATACACAACAATTATGTGTGTGGAGAATATTTGGGCATAAAATGAAAAATGCAACTGCAATCAAAAGATTACAATCAAGCCTACAAAAGCGTATGTGCGTGGTATTACAAGTAGTATTGTTTTTTTACAATTTTCTATGAATATTTTAATAATATTCAAACTTTTACCTCAATACAACAAAACAATTATCAAAACTGTACTGAATAGCAAAAAAAAACTTATTAATTTCCAAGAGTACAAAAGCGCGCGAACTCAAAAGTATTCGATAAAATCGAGAATATGTCGTTCGAAATCGTGGTAGGGGCGAGCACAGGTGACATTTTCGGTTGTTTGTTATCATTGTAGGGCCCGCCCTATTCCGCCAACTTTATCGATCAACCTTGCCCTTATTCCATTAGGCTGGGACTAGAACTGGCAATTAGGTGATCCTCGTTATGACACAACCCATACATACATATACAGTACACACACATAGATTGTGTAGTACCCTTTCATGTTGTACGTATAAACTTTGCATAGAGGTACCTACAGGTATTTCTTTGTAGCATGAAGGTGAAATGGAGCTCGTCACTTCACTAGCACTGAAAATGCTGTAATATGTGATTATTATTTTGAATTTTCCTCTACTAATAGTTCTTTCAATAATCAAGACTATTGGGCTATTTCGTAAAAAATGAAAATTCGGTATCTGAGTATGCGTCGTAATCTTTATTATTTGCCCTTCTCTCTATTGAATAGTGGAATAACAACATATTTTCAATATTGTAAAAGACTGATGCAATTTAAATTTCGCCGTTTGATCTGTCAAAATGATAAACGACACCCCGCCCATGCTTTTAAAAATCGAGGATTGTACAATTTTATCGCACTCCGAAAGTTTATCACTGCAACTGCTGGGATGGGATTCGTGAAAATATACGGAAAATATTTTGTTAGATGGGATTTGTCATTTGAAACCCAAATCTTCAGCTACGCGTTGCTACGTGCCCGTAGCACAATACTGATCTTCATTCTAGTGAGTAATAAATCTATATTGAATTGAAAAAGAACGACGTGTGGCACTCGGGGACTGCCGCGGTAAAGCTAAAAAGTTAAGTAAAAGTGTAAAGCTAAAAAGTAAAGTATAAGTGTAAAGCATGCAATGCTATGCCTTCAAGCCACACCTCCGCCCGTCGGAGTGGGGAGCGTGCGGTTTTTTCGTTACGGAATTTCTCTTTCTTATTTCTTTCGGAAGAAATAATTTATACTATTCGCACATATTTGTAATCATCGCAACTTAAAATAAAATTATAAGGCCGGTTGCAGAGCTTCACCGACCATCAGTGCGTACGTCAGGCGCGCTTGTCATATGTATGGAAATTCGCGTGCGTATGGTCTAGCTATGAACGGTTTTATGAATTTCCATACATATGACAAGTGCGACTGACGTAGGCACTGATGGTCGGTGAAGCTCTGCAACCGGCCTAAAGAAAGATATTATTTTTTAAGACGCACAAGTCAAAGAAACAGCTAACATTTAAGAAAAATTCCTTTGAATACTAAGTCAGTTCTTTTAAAGAAAAACATTATACAAAGAGATATTGAAATACTTGGAATAGGTATTATAAAAAGCCTCTAACTCTGTTAAATGGTTCCCGAATTTATTCATGCCTCTGTTAGATCAAATAAAACACGTTGATGTTATCATGGAGAAATTATTTTCTATTTGAATGTAAGTAATTGATTGAACCAATCCAATACATGTGTTTGAATAACGCGACCTTTAAAAAAGCTATACATTATAACCTTTTATAACAACGATGCTTATTTCTTTTTTTAGTTCGTTTGTCGTGTTTTATCCGACTTTGTAAACCTTTTAGTTATATAAATTATTTCTCAGGATTTTCTAGAAATAAACATATTTATAGACAGCTCTACAAATATATAAATATTTAATAATGTTCTCCTCGCCTACATTTAAAAGCAGCAAAGCTTTATCCGTGTAAATTGGATGAAGGTAAACAAAGTACTACATTCTAAGAATAGTTCATAATGTTATATTAAATGTACAATGAATATTGTAAAATCTGCAGAAAGTAGTGCTATTATTTATTCAAATGCAGAGTTGTCCAAAGAGACGTAAGTGGCCATTATCTCGGACTTAGTTTTCATGAATCATATTCTTGCAGTGGCGTCTGAAAGTGAATTAAACTTCGTCTTTACCTTGAAGAGACTTTGTCACTTAAGAGCCAACAAAACGAGTGAGAGAATTAAAAATTAGGTTTTTCTATTGCTGTTGCGCTATGCCTCGTAGAGCGCGAGAGGGACAACTGCAGTTCGGGGCCGAAAATACCTAGGAAAATTACGCAAATTCGACGTTCCGTAGTCCCCTGTTTCCTCCTCCAATACTAGACCGATTTAATTACTTTATTCATAATTAAGTAGAGAAAAGTATAGGCTATGATCCTACGTTTTGCTTTTTTATATAATGTCCAAAATTAGTTTTATGGAAGACGAAACACAAAGGAAAATCTGTCCTATTTCTTACGTTTTGAAAGATTCATATCTTTTTTTATTAATTAAGATATGACAAAAAGGAAAACGTAGGAACATGGCTAAAGTTACCATAGATTAATACTAAAAAATATATTGCTCTAGTGGCACAATCCAGAGAGGAAACAGGGGACTACGTTTGTATGGAAAAACGGCTCTTTTGTTTGCACTTAAGAATGTTGGTTATTCGAGTCTAAATATAGTTACTTTTCGATTTACATAGAGCCTAAGATAGAGCCTATCGCGTGTTGTTCGACTATTTAGATGACAAACAGAAACAGGTGATGTTTATCTTTGGAATTATAAGGCCTCCTTGGTACATTGGTTAGCATGCGACTAATGAGGATTTATTCAAGAACAATTGACGCTATTTTATCTGCAAATGAAACAATGCCAATTAATATAATATCTAATGCATGAATACAATTGTTAGCAGCTAGTATGTATAGTGCGGGTAACAGTATTGGTACTAATATAAAATTAACTGCGTTAAAAACAACCGACTTCAAAAACGGAAAAGTAAAAAATAAAAAAGATTTGATATTATAAATTACTACATATTATTTAGATGTGCTATTTATTAAATAGGTTTGATGTCGGTGCACGGGCTTAATACTAATTGCTTAGTGTTTGGCACCGACTTCAAACCTATTTAATAAATAGCACATCTAAATAATATGTAGTAATTAATAATATCAAATCTTTTTTATTTTTTACTTTTCCGTTTTTGAAGTCGGTTGTTTTTAACGCAGTTAATTTTATTTAATACTTTTTAGTGTAATTTTCAACACGAATCAAACGAGCCCAAACTCGATAAAGTTGAGTCAATATATTACTGAGTTCCTATGGCCACCTTCCGATTCCATCATCAAATCAGCTCTATGTCATGATAATGTTTCATCGCTATCCAATTTACATACGTATACAAAATTTCAGCTCAATCGGTTACCGGGAAGTGAATCAAAGTTACTTGCTACATTCCAATTAAGTCATCGAGTACAGACAAAAATGCTCATAAAATAAAAACTACTGGGCCTAGCCGAATAAAATTTTTATGGGACCAATTCGACACCATCCCGCATCGAACAAAAAAAGAATCACGTAAATCGGTTCAGAAACCTCGGAGTAATCGGTGTACATACATAAAATAAAAAAAAAAAAAAAAATATACCGGCCGAATTGATGACCTCCTCCTTTTTTTTGAAGTCGGTTAAAAACTCCCACAATTTATGTTAAACAATACATTTTGAAACTACTTAATACATTCATAATCATAATGCTATGTAAGTAAATTTAACTTTGAGGCTGGTTGCAGAGCTTGACCGACCGTCAGTGCGTACCGTCGGTCCTGACGATACGCATCAACAATTGTATGACTATGACACTAATGCGCATGACAATACGCGTGCGTATGGTCAGTCTAGCCAGTCTAGCTATGAACGATTTAATGAATTTCCATACATATGACATGACAAGCGTGACTGACGTACGCACTGATGGTCGGTCAAGGTCTGCAACCAGGTTAACTCTAAGGATATTCTTCTATTACATGTATAACTACATATTTGATTTCACAGACATTCTACATTTTGTCCTCTTTAAGCTAAAGAACTATAAACCTTTGGTCTGAGCTCTACAAGGGCTGCCAATAAAACCACTGACCTGGAAAGCTTTGTTTCATCGAACTTTTAAACTTATATTAGTGAAAGTTATAAATAAATCCTTTAGCCTGACAATAGCCTATTTTTTACAATACTATGATAATGCAGTATGATGATCTGAAATACAGGAATGTTCTTGCGTACGAAGTCAATATATAAGTCCTGTTATAGTTGATGAACAATATATAAACTAATATTATATATATAGCTGAAGAATTTGTTTGTTTGAACGCGCTAATCTCATGTCAACTACTGGTCCGATTTGAAAAATTCTTTCGGTGTTAGATTCCATTTATCGAGGAAGGCTATAAAGCTAATGGGCGTTTTTCCATTACCCGGCCCGGCTCCGGCACGGCAACGGCATGGTCGGGGACCGGTACCGGCACCGGGACTTCGTTTTTCCATTGCGCCGGTGTCGATGCCGGTTTACGCCCGGTCCCTCCGCCCCGCTCCCTCCTACCCGCCCCGCGCAGTTACACACTCACACGGCTACAATTCAAATAAATATGCAATACATATGCAATTTTGCCGGCCGGCACAAGTGGGAAGCTTGCTACCCTGGCGACGGCGACGGCGCCGGCAGGACTCAATGCCGTGCCGGCGCCGGCGCCGGTAAGTGAAAAAGCGAGCCATACATTTTCATACATTTTTGCTTCCCCGGCAACGGCACGGCGCCGGCGCCGGCGCCGGTGTCGGTGCCGGGCCGGGTAATGGAAAAACGCCCATTATCGTCACGCTAGAGCAATGCGGGTAGAGTCGCGGGGCACAGATAGTCAATTAATATAACAATACTTCCGTTAGCTAGGTATATATACCTAAATTGTTTTGAATTAAGTTCATCTTGTTTAGAGAGACCTTTTAAATCTGACGGCTTTGTAGGGGAAGGATTTGGAAGGACGGTTTAACATCTTAATCTTAAATCTGAGATAATAATATTATAAATGGCAGAGTTTATATTGAGTTTATATTTATAAAGTTAATTTATAAAACAAAATCGCTTTCTCTGTCCCTATGTATGCTTAGATCTTTAAATAGGGCGATTCAAGGGGAAGGTTTTAGTATGGTTTTAGTAAATAATTTACTAGGTTTTAGACAATGCGGTTGAAGTCGCGGGCGGAAAGCTATTAGTCTACTATAAAATATCATCGCTTGTATCGGTTCTCAAGCCAGTGAAAAGACGTTGTAATATAAAGTATAAACAATACAGTATCATAAAGTTCCTGTTACTGTGGCTTATCGTATTGTGAAGCTTGCACGTGGCACGCCGTAATTATGCTTGGACAAAGGTCGGAGGGAGAATTAGCTTTAAATATGGGTTTAGTGTTTTATAAAGGAAGTATTGTAATGTAATTACTGATATATTTTACGTTGTTACTCGTGTTTACCGTTGTTTTATGAAATTTTATTTTTGAAGTGAAACTTCTATATCGGGGTTGGAAAAAAATTTAGTGTAACATTTTCGCGTTACGCGCCATCTTTTTCTTATCCCTATCACGCATGATTCGATGTATTTCTGTAAAGTTGTTTATAGTAAATTATTTTTTGAAAAATAAAGCCATAAAGAAGTTTCACTTCTTACGTGTGTACACTATAGTACACGCACACATTTTTTTGTTTATTGGTGTGTTTGCATGTATGTTTTTTAGTTTTAATGTCGAATTGGGTCGTAGGTAATTTAGTAGGGTTTTTGTCAATTTACTTACTAAAGAGGCGCAGGCAAAGTGACTTGGCTTGCCTCCGACAGTAAGAGCCTCCATTTGACTCTATCCTGCGCTATCTCTTACCTGATTTCGAACTGGAGTCAATTTACGTGTAAAATTAGATTATAATAGAATTTTCGTTTTGTTGTATTAACGTAATTAGTTTAAAAACGAAGGATAATTATCTCAATTTTAATTTATTTATTGATAGTAGAATAAAAGTTCATAATTTTAAACTTATAAAAGCAAGTACCCGGGCAGAGCCCGAAGCATGAAGCTAGTATTAAAGTGCTACTACTGTGTTTACTATCTTTTAAAAGAATGAAAGAAAGATGAATTTACTGTCCTCAACATATAGACACCACACATAAACAGTGGTATCTATACATAATAATCGGTAACCTAAACGAAGCTCACTGATCCTTATCCTTATGTAAATATAACATAAAACCATTTAATGCGTATGCGTAACATCAATCTTTTTAATAACATATTTCGATCGATAGATATTCGTCTGTCATTTGGGAACTACCTAAAAGGGGATTAGATTAGGTCCTACATTATCTGTGCAAAGCTTATAGACTCTTTGTAAAACAAACATCCAACATTCAGTATGAAAATTTGATATTTATAATAGGCCGAGAGATAGTGACAGAAAATATTGAATAATTTGTACCAGTAGTGCGGTTCTTCAGGGGTTTTATAAGGCAATGACAAAAAGAAAATTGATTGTCAGAGCGCTGGTACCGGTGACGTGAATTTTTTTTTTTTTGTTATCAATATTTTTTGTTTTTGCATTGTACTCATCTTAGGTACTCATTCATATTGTTTTATTTCTGTTTGTGTAATAGTGTTAAGGAAGAGCGGAAAACCTGACAAAAACATTTTAATTGCTTATTAAGAGTGTTCCAATCACAAATTAGTTTAAGACCTATTGTAAAAGGAAGAAATAAATAATTTTAATTTGAATTTGAATAGGTATATTATTTCCGTCCCTCTTAAAAAAATTTGCATCCTTATATAAAGAACTAATGAAAGAAAACATCGATTGCCAATCAAGGATGTCTAATGGTATATTTATCAACTCTAAATAAAAACTCCAACCAAGAAAACCGAACCTTTAAATTATTTCGCAGTGCAAGTAATTTAGCTCAGAATGAGATATTTCCTTTGTACTAGATTTGCCACTTTGTGTATTTCTAATTCAAAGACTTAAATACACTGAATAAAGATTTTAACTGACTCTAATTAAAAAGGAGCACGTTTAATGAAAAGTTCTTTCATTTAAACTAGATATGCTACATTCGTAGCTTCTATTTCTATTTTAACAAATGTTTCTAACATAAATTGAATACGAATAAAAATAAAAATATTAATAAATAATAAATAGTCTGAAATAAACGTGTAAAATTTCCTTCACGCTTGTAACTGTCATTAATTTAGAAGATATAAACCAAGTAAAAATACTTAAAAACCTCATTAAGAACCATCATAAAGAGCATTCAGGTTCGTTTTCAACGCCTAGAAGTTACATGAGACCAGCAATTAACTGCAGTTTAACTTGCCTATTTACCGCATCGTGTCACCCGCCCACGTTTCTTAATCGAGCGAGTAGTCCCTATACACCTAACCTTCATGAGGAATAAGACAAAATTATAAACTTTTGCAATCTGAATAGCATTCTACATTAGTAGGTACGCTTAGTCTGTGGTAGTTCATTTATCACGTTAACTGTGTAAAAAAATTCCTACAGTAATTCCTGAGATTAACACATTCAACCAAAGAAAAACTCTTCTGCTGTTTAATATTAGTTTAGCTAATATATCATTTTTACAGGACGAAGTTTTTATATACAAATATCATTTACTACAGGTTACTGTCCAAGTTGGTAAAAGTTTCTTAAATTAAGATCAGAGAAGCGACATAAAATGCAAGGGGAGGCGACGATAGAACGGCACAATGTTTGTCGTACTTCTGCCAAATTGTCCTGGTGCCAAGTGTTACAGAATAGCGGGGATTATGCATACCATGTATAGGATGTATAAAGATAATCGATAGGACAATTATACAGCTATATGTTGAAAACCTGGTTTACTTTGCTATTTTTAAGTGATGTGTAAATCTCTACCTGAATTAGAAGGAGTAGTATCTACCCTTTTTAGGTTAAAAATTTACAGAAGACTAGAAGTTCTATAAAGCGCTATAGAAGTCATGGGCTCAGTTTTTTTCTGTAAGAAAATATTCTATATACTTTAATATATCGTAAAATGGTTGGAAAACATGAACAAATTGAATCTAAAGTCAAGGTTTAATTGCGGTAATTTTCAGCATAATCTTCATGCTATATCCACCCCTATAACATTGCAGGTTCTATTCTATAAGAGAGCTATTAACTACATCATTATTTCTTGGTGGCTTTAATCAAACGGGTGAAGCAATAAAACGATTTTCTAAGGAGTATTTAATTCTTTATAGCAGTATACCTTTTATCGGCCATATACTTGTGAGCTACACGTATGGAGACAATAAAATAAATCTATCAAACGTTTTTATTTTCGCTCTAGCAACTACGTGAACATTTAACAAATATACAATTTGTAATTCCCGAAGAGATAACGGTGTAACTTTAGTACATAGATTAAACTTGTCCTTATCTATTGACCTTGTTTATGGTTTAAAACCAAATCATGTTTTTCCTAAGTGCCTTTCTTATAATAAGACCAAGAATAAGACTTTTACGTAGACGATAGTTTTGACGGATAGGACGATGGAATCTATTAAGGGCCGATTTTTCAATCCTTGGTTAAAATTTATCCGTCCAATAAAGTATTACACTAACATTTTAAAATGTCACCCGTAAACTGTCATAAGTATACGGACAATTAGAATACATTTTTGAAATGGTAGTTTAAATAGGTTATTCGATGAATAAGTTTTAACCAAGGATTGAAAAATCAGCCCTTAATATTCTTTTACAATTTTGGTTGAGATAAACACAGCAACTGAGCCTAACTCCTACCATAGACCATAGTTTGTATTCATAGTACATTCAATGTTTGTATTTATAATTAATTTCAGTACTGTTTCAGCAAGTTATGATAAGTGTGTCGCTAGAGAGCGTTTGGACAGTTACTAATTACTCAACACGGATAGTACGTATGATAAATGCTGTATGCAAAAACTTTTCACTTTGTTGTGTTTAATGTAACTATGCGACGAATTCGGACTGTTTATTTCGTTTTCAATTAATTCAAAGGGTTCGTTGGGATGTGATGATTGTCTTGAATAACATTGGTATATAATAGGTTCAAATCGCTACATAGTATAAAGCAAAGAGCTTTGCCGCTCTATCTGCACTATGTAAGTTAAAAGCTTTAAAACTACGCAACAGATTTTAATGTGGTTTTGTTAATAGATAGAGTGGTTCCTAAGGAAATTATAGCTTATTTAATTATTCCTTTATAGCACAGGAGGGTATCTAAATACTATCATGTTCCCAACTGAGAAGGGACCACGTGGACGTTTAACGATCTATCCTGTAGAGGAGTCAATTGAATCCATACTAATATTATAAATGCGAAAGTAACTCTGTCTGTCTGTCTGTCTGTTACTCAATCACGCCTAAACTACTGAACCAATTTGCATGAAATTTGGTATGGAGATATTTTGATACCCGAGAAAGGACATAGGCTACTTTTTATCCCGGGAAAATGACGCAATCCCGGATATCCCACGGGAACGGGAACTATGCGGGTTTTTCTTTGACTGCGCGGGCGAAGCCGCGGGCGGAAACCTAGTTAGGTTATATAGCATGAATTACGAGGATCCCCAGTTAAATGAATTAACGTGATAAATTGAGCAGGTACACAGAAGGTGTGTAATAACTAACGAACTCGTCATGAAATAATTGTCAATATGTTTAATCAAAGTTGAAATTGGACGAAGTTGTTAACGTACGTACGTAGTATTGTAGTGCTAAGCTTGTCAATATTTGGTTTGATGATGTAAAAGACGGAACATTAATTATGTTTTACATAAAAAATATATTTGCGATAAACTGTTCCACGAACTTTCTTTAAAATACGAATACATGGTATTTTATTTAATGTAGGTAATTTTTAAAGTAGGCTTTTAAACTTTGCATAAAAATTTCAATTATTCCAAGTTCTCAGAATGTAAAAAAAAAACTATTTAAAAAACACTCGATACATATATTAAATACTTATTAATTCACTATCATTTAAAAACGCAAAGAATAGAGTTATAAGAAAACGTTATGCTATTTTAAACTATAGCAGAATGCAATAAAGCTCACTTTACGATGTAGCTTTCAAAATAAGAGATTAAGTAATTATAAATTTGTTAACTCTTCCAACAATCGAGCGATAGCTAAGCTCTTCCATATTGTTAAGCTTTGTATTTTATAAATAGAATTTTATACATTTTATACGGATTTAATATAAATAGAGAGAATGAGTTTAAAATGCAATTATTCATTGTATTTTAGCTAGACTTGTTTGATGTTTCCATTGAATAATTGTATAGATAGACTGTACAATGAAAGAAAAACATAACAAGTGATAACTGCGTTAAAAACTACCGACTTCAAACTTGCACTTACAAAATTTACAAATACCTACAGACAAAAATGCTCATAAAATAAAAACTACTGGGCCTATTCGAATAAAATTTTTATGGGACCAATTCGACACCATCCCGCATCGAACAAAAAAAGAATCACGTAAATCGGTTCAGAAACCTCGGAGTAATCGGTGTACATACATAAAAAAAAAAAAATATACCGGCCGAATTGATAACCTCCTCCTTTTTTTGAAGTCGGTTAAAAAATAGAACTAGTATTGTTTGTCATTACATAAATAACACAGAGCACACCTTTCATATTAAACATTTTAATCTATTTCATATGTCCCGAACAGGCAAATAACACAACAAACATTCCATATTAATAACATGTTCATATTAATAAAATAAACATTGTCTCAATTATAAAATAAACAACATGTTCAATGAGGTATGTTTACATAAAATTCACTCGCTCAAATGTAACACAAATACGCAAAAACAATGTAACACAATATGAAAGAGCATTTAAACGCGGCCACAGTCTACACGCAAGCAACCAGTTAGAAATAATGACTGCGAAATAGAGAATAGCTTATTCACGTTTTTAACATCCATTGCCTACATTTTTATAAGAAAGCTTCAAACTCAAACTCAAACATTTATTTATTCAATTAGACTTCATAAAGAAGCACTTTTGTAACGTCATTACATATTTTCAACATTTACCACCGATTCGGAACGCAGTATCTACGGAGAAGAACCGGCAAGAAACTCCATACTTAGTTGCTCTTCATTGTAACAAACCCATCAGAATTCTCACAATATTTATTTATAATAGTTTATAACACTTTATTCTACAAACTAAATAAAACAAAAGCAATATAACAAGAAAAGCACAAACTATGCCTTTTTTGAGAGCCATGGGGCGACCTTATTGCTAAACAGCCATCTCTACCAGGCAACCTATTTAGAAAGGTATTTAATATACTTCGTACAACCTATACCGATTGCAAAAAATATCATATTATGTACTAGGAATACCGTAAAGGAGTATCTGTAACGTGCAGCAATTCTTAAATAAATTCAAATGTGAAATCCCATATCTGTTTCACTTATCCATACTAATATTATAAATGCGAAAGTAACTCTGTCTGTCTGTCTGTTACTCAATCACGCCTAAACTACTGAACCAATTTTCATGAAATTTGGTATGGTGATATTTTGATACCCGAGAAAGGACATACTTTTATCCCGGGAAAATGACACAATCCCGGAAATCCCACGGGAACGGGAACTATGCGGGTTTTTCTTTGACTGCGCGGGAAAAGCCGCGGGCGGAAACCTAGTATTAGATAAATTGATTTTTCGGAGAAGCCTTCTTTACTTTCACAAAAAAATAATTTCAAAGTAATATGTGACAGGGCACGCAATGAAACAGTACCTCAAGTAAATTTCAAATTAATAACCAACAGGATCTTATCCAGCCAGCGATCAAGCAACCCAAATATTAGGCAAAATATCTAAATTAAAGGAAGAGAAAGTTATTAAAACTTTAAGTGCAAAGTTAAATTGTGAATACAAATTTCATTTTTGTTTATCATAACCTGAAACCTTTAGAACTAGAGTATGGAATATTCGATATTCTCGGTATACAATCAATGTCTTTTGAGCGAGAACCCTGGATTACGCGATAACATCTATAGGTCATACCGTCTCCGAGCATGCAATTTCCTGACCAAACATATACACGATACAGGTTCTGTCGGTCAGGGTCGTACAATAATCGACAATGTGATTGCGTGCTCCCCATAGATTAAATTGTATCTAATCTCGACCTGTTGTCTTGTTGAAATTAACACGGTAAAGCCCCGTATTAGCTTTATGATATGATCAGATTATTATTGGGTAGCTGGATGGTTCGGAAATACTTATTAAAAGACCGGACGATCGAGTAAATTAATGAACATAACTAATTATCCCATTTGCACCCAAAACCAATAGATAACCAGCTAATAAAATTCTATTGTACATTTTGTTAAAAATTTCTTTAAATTAATGTACATTAACATTTGTGAAAATTCACAGATATTTACACAATTTGTTTAAACAGTGTTAAAAAAAAACTACATCAAATACTATAACATTCAAAAAATCAGGTTTTCAGCTTAAATCATATGAAAATAAAAATCGAGATTCCAGAATTTCACGCTTTGTAAACGAGCTAACCATAAAACCAATAAGGTAGCTCAACTTATCTATAGAGAGATAAGCTATAACAAAGGACTAGAACAAATACATACCACACGTGTTTTATAGTAAATGGTCGGTTTGAACGTATTCAATTATGTACGTTATGTAGTATGAAATAAAAAATTCCAATATCTGAAAATTTTAAGTTCCTTTTTTGCATCGTGTAAAATCACTAAACAACGTCGGTGAATAATTTTTAGAATTCTAAACCTCTTCGTATACACATCATACGTGAAATATAAAACTGTGAATAGCAAAATATTTTAATTTCACTTTTCAAATAATTTCCATGTAAATTGAACATATGGCACATACAACTCTGGGCAAAATAGGAATTCTTAAATGGTCACCCGTACGATCCAGTGTCACCTTTTCGCGTAGCGTACATGGTGAAATAAAATTCGGTAGCACATTCCACCTTCATTGCTGGGCATACTGCCATTAAGTTATTAGATGGCCGATTGCTGCGACGTTGTCCGCATTGTTGGATTTTATGGTCTACACTTATTTGCCCTTCCCGAGCATCAGCAATAATCGAAAACATTTATTGCCAAATTTGTAACGAGTGGTCAATATAATATTATTATCATAAGCACCAACAACATCATAGAAGAATACAATTATAAGATAATTATAATAATTATAAGATTACAATCCATGGTAGCCAGGATTGTTTTTATGTACTTAGATAAGTACTCAGAGAAATTATTTTTAGTATTTTCCAAAGATACTACCATGAAATACAGTACATTTTGTAAATACCTGAACGAATTGAATGCTTTGTATTGCAGTTGATTACTGTGAAGAGGGTTGTGCAAGGAATCTTGTGATTTTCCACTTTGTGAGTAATGAATTTTCAAGTACCAATGATACTATTTATGCTCTATTTCCTAGTACTCGAGAATCGAAATACTGAGTCATTTATTGCAAGGGTATCTCCGTTCGTCTTCTATAAAATGTTGGCAACGTGTTTGTGACGGGGTTTCAATAGATCAAACTTTATAAACGTTTTATTTGATGCTTTACCGCCATACCGCTTACCTGCCAGCAGCAGATAACAAACAATCGCATGTCGCTATAAAATATTCTTCGTATATTATTCGTATATCGCGTATTCCGGCATAACGTTCCGTATAAAACCGTTTACGTCATCCCCGAGAACATTGGGTTCGTTTTCCTTTCGAAACTAATTTGTCTTATTTCTCTTAGCTCTGCACAAACGCGAATCTCTTTTGTACAAGCGTACAAAGTGTAGACTTTATTGCAATTCATTGCAGCAAGCGGGTTCCCTTTACTAGACTTAAATTTAAGAACCATTTGTTTTGAAAGTCCAGATTGATTTATCGATGTTTTCGTCGAACACTATGAAACATTTGTGGAAACAGTGTAAAATATTGCCGAAATATTTGTCAGTTTTGTTCGATGGAGCTGTAGAAATGAAAAATATTGAATTTAACTTTTTGATGTTCGGATAAAGGTAACCTTGTTCCATAGGTACCTAATATTGTTAGTTGTTGCCGACTTCCCAAATATATTTTAAACACTTACAATCAAACATTTTATTTCAAAATTATTATTAGTTACCTACAGTAGAAAATACACAATTTCATTATTATACCTTTTTAATATCGAACTACTTAGGTACTACCAACGTACATCAAACTAAATATTTACTTAGAAACAGCTTTAATTTTCTAATAGCAGAGATGGAAAATCCTTGTTAAATTCCATAATACGATTTTTCTATTTCTCTATCAATACAATTCAATTTAAAACCAATCCACGAACAATTTGTGAACATTGCAATTGTTTTTCCTTTCATGAATTTAGTAGAAAAAGGGTTCAATTTCTAAGTAATAAATTAGACTATCGAGATATTTTGTATATTAAATCACTATCACTACATAGCACAAAACAAAATCGCTTCATCTGTCCCTATGTCCCTTTGTATGCTTAAGTATTTAAAAGTACTACGCAACGGATTTTGATGCGTTGTTTCAATAGATAGTGTGATTCAAGAGAAAGGTTTTGGGTATACTTATAATTTATTAGGTTTTAGACAAAGCGGGCGAAGCCGCGGGTGGTAAGCTAGTAAACGATAAAATAAAAGGAAAACAAACTCTTAGATGTAAGGCGATACAATTCAACGATGTATCCATAACATTTATTGATAGCCACAATACCTACTTGATATATTGCCAGCCTTAAACAGGATAGAACATAGAAATAAATATAGTAACAATTTCACACATAATAGTACCTTTAAATATTATTCCTACTATAATATTATCAACTGATTGATGAACTTAATAAACAATACAATATACGTAACTAACTATATATCATTAATGCTGACGATTTACTTTTTCAAAAATTCTACAAAAAGTCGGTTGCGAACCGACGGAGCCCCACTTTGCGGTGCTCCTATTTCTGTGTAGTTAAAAAACCACAAACCTAACTTAACCCACCCTTATCCAAACCAAAAACTTCTGATTATGAATTCTCGATATATTACAAAATGCCAAGCGTTTGTAAACGGCGAAATACCAAAAACTTTGACTGCGACATATCTATTTCAATTGGTCCTCTAATTGGCTCAAAAACCAATTCAATATTTACCCATATTTTTCTCGAGTTCATTTCGTTACACTATTTTAATCAAAATAACATAGTCTTAAGAATTCCCCTCGAAAATAAATTTAAAGCTGCCGTGCGGTCTTTACTTTGTAAGTTTTGGTTATTTAATATTTAATTTATTCTCTAGATGCTGAAATAGGTACCATCACTGTACTACTACAGTATTATGGATTCTGCTTTTATTAACTTGCCACTTTTACGCTTTTATTATACGCAAGATTAACATATTACTGGGATTTAAACTGTTTTCATGTGAGGTGTGCTATGTTAATTTCTATTAAAATGAATATTATTATCAATGCATTTTATTTTAATAACATTTGTAATTGTGTGGTGATGTGAATTGGGTACAACCACTATTCGTAAAATAATTTTAATATCTATTCTAATATTATAATGCTGAATGAATGCTTGTTTGTTTGAACGCGCTAATCTCAGATACTACTGGTCCGATTTGAAAGATTCTTTCGGTGTTAGATAGCCCATTTATCGAGGCTATATATCATCACGGTAAGACCAACAGGAGCGGAGCAACGCGCTACCTCTTAGAGCCAGCGCGCACGAGCAACTTTGTCTCCGCAACTATTTTGTCTCTCCCACCCATGGGCTAGTATGAAAGTGCGCGCACGTAGCGACGCAACTCCCCATACTAATTGATGGGAGAGACCAAATAGTTGCGGAGACATAGTTGCTCGTGCGCGCTGGCTAAGCACCCTTTTGAAACTTCATAAAGCCTCAACATGCATTATTCGCAAGCTGTGCGTTCCACGTCTAACATCTTTCAGTGTCAGCAAAATCAATTATATATATCTTACGAGTTGAACCCTAGCCAAATGTGGGACTTAGCCACATAACAGCTTCTATTGTAAATGAGCATGATGTAGATAAGACTATCTTGCTACTGTATTCCATTTTGAATCGTGTTGCAATGGCGTAAGTTGCAAAGTTGCTACATACAGGTGGTTAATTGTCAAATATAGGAAATGAAGCAGAATTTAAATCTTAATATTATATATAAATCTCGTGTCCTCAATGGACTCCTAAACCACTTAACCGATTATAACAAAATTCGCACACCATGTGTAGTTCGATCCAACTTGAGAGATAGGATAGTTTAAATCTCAAATCGTTTTAGAGAAAGCGGGCGAAGCCGCGGGCGGTAAGCTAGTAGTTATTTAAGTGCAACTTTGGGTGATGTATAAATTATAGAACGAATTTTTACTAATTACATATTGTGAACACAAATAAATATGATAATAACATTTTCTTTTGAAAACATAAGATAAATTTTTTGGTTAGCTCAAAAAGAGGTAATCTTCCATCCATCCATCCATCCATTTTTTTCATTTGTCCCGAACACATTCAGCTCTAATTTTATTAAAAGTTAAGTTTAAAAATGTTTTAGTTGTATTATCTATTTATGCTACTAATTTTTCAGATTATTTAACGATTCATGAAATACATTTTACCTCTTATCTGTATTTCTTTTAAAAAGTGATATTATTATTACAATAATTGCAAGATCAAAATGTAAGAACCATTTTTCTTTTCACTACGGACATCATTCCTTCCACTTCGGTACGATCAAATAGCTCTTTTATCAAATTGCTCACTGCTCAACGTCAAATAATACGTCTATTCTCGAGTATTTTCTAACATTTGTAAAAGTATAATGTAACATTAATCAAATACCAGGAAGAAGATTAATAATTTAATATTTCAGGACAATTTTCACACGGCACAATCTGAACCCATACAAATATAATTTTAAATAATACATATTATATAGATAATTAACACCCAGACACAAGCAAACATCTATGTCCATCACACAAATATTTGCCCTGGGTGGGAATCGAACCCTCGACCTCTGGCTTAGAAGGCACAGGGCCACTACCAACTAAGCCAACTCCTATTAGAGGTATAGTGGAGTAAGTTGTCCTGTGTGCTTCAGATTGCAAGCAATCATGGGACTTAATGGATAGTACACGAGCGTGGTTGGAAACAATGTGTGACCTATGAAAGTTGCTATTGTCTACGATGTGGAACGTGCTAAACGATTTACTGCTTTTTTAATCCACGCTAACAGGTTTGTATTGTTTACTTTCTATTCAATCTAATGACATATACACAGGATTTTTTTTTTTAAATATATCGTTTTTCTAAGTACGATATTCACCCTTTACGCCTGTTTTATACGTTTATATTCTTAGTAACAGATTTGTACTATTGCGCATTTTCTGGAAGGTTAATTTTTATGGAAACACTCGAGCTCCGTACGGAATACTCGTAACTGTACACGTGCTGGCTTTCTTTTAATCGTGTGGTCTAGTAATGCGACTAACAGAAGTTACTCTCATATAAAAGGGCCATTAGCATTGCTAATTTCATTACACTACTTACTAGCTGTTTTATTAAAGAAATAATTCTAAACTCATGTCGAACTCCAATGCACTCATTCATCTCCACAGTTTTACAAACTCGTGATGGATATGAAAAGTGACAAAAATTGAAAGAAGGAATGCAGTAAAAATTGTACAATCTGACAAAATTGAACTGCAGCCGGCACCTAAAAAGGACTCTATCCAACTTCTACGCGAAAACGACTGCAACTTCAGACGAAAACGTCCACCAAACTATCCAAATATTTAAATCCGTTTGGTATATTCAAACCTCTATTTGTCGAGAAGTACCGAATTCCGAACTACATGCCGACCTTTGTGTAAGTTCAGTCTTGTTTTATCACCACTTTCTGAAAGCATCTATCATGGACTTTGACTTAGAACGGGAACAGAATGTATGAGATACCTACCGAATTCAAATAGTGGAAGTTAAATACAAAAGTAGACAATACCTTTTATCAATTTAACTGCAATTTGGAAACTTCTGCGTAAGTTTAATTTATAATGGAAAATGTGCATGTTCCTATATCTTCATAAACGTAGGTACTAATCCGATAAATATTTAAGTATGCTTTACCGCTTATTACAATGAGAATTTATTTATTTCTCAAAGCGTTTATCCCTGCATTCTATATTTCTCACCTAGATATGATTTCTATTTACCTACTTTTATAAGAGTTAGTTATTTTCTATTAAGATACTCATTTTAAAGAATTTTAAAAGTGTTCGTGAATACATAATTTACGGACATAATTATGTTTGTAGTAAATTTAATTTCTCAAAGCATTTCATATTTCAGGAATAAACTACTTATTATTCAAAAAATTTCCTATGAGGACACTTTTCCAATCAGTTTCTCTCGCGAGAATGCCTTCGTTAAACCAATTTAGACACTGAAATCCCAGGAGAGACACAGCTGTTTGATGCCTGTAGGTGTATAATGTGTTCTTATAAGATCTTAATGAAGCCTGAAAATGGTTATAATCATTAATTATATTTTTCTTTAACAGCAGACACGTGTTATTGTTGATAATGTGATGTCGATCTGCAAACAGTATATTTTTATACAACCTCTTCCTATATATTTCAGTGAATTTGAGAATTAACTAATGATATTAGGTGTGAGTGATTCAATTAATGCCAAGCGGTATTCTCATTTATGTAATATTATTTATTAAAAAAATACAATTATAATATTATTTATTAAAAAACTTTTGCAGTCGAGTTCCGTCGCAATTATTTTACAATAAATAATAATAGTTTAAAAAAACTAAAAAACACGCTTTTTATAGAAAACCGAACTAAAAATTAGAAAATTTTATCAAATTAGTGTATTGTCATCGGTCCTCAATAAATCTACAAAGTTTGAACGAAATCTGGCCGTTTAAAGTGGGTCAAAATCGCGCCCAAAGAAGTCGGATACAAACATACAGGTGAAGCTAATATAAAAAAGGATATTTACTTAAGTGTATAAATTAAAACACATTCCACTCCGTATATTTTAATAGTGTTCCTTTATAGTTGTTATTTTAAAGAAATTCAGATTTGGCAAATGTAGAAATATTTCGCGAAATATGCAGTAGAACCACGTAGAACGAAGGCCCTAAGGGGAGAGTCGTTAAAATGAGGTCGACGAAATTCTAATATTTTTAACACAGCTTAATGCAGTCTTTATCCAACACTATAATCTAAATATAAAACTTAGAACAATTAAATTATTTTAGAGTTTTACATCTAATATGCAATAATCATTTCCACTGTACCCGCATCACAAATAAAGACATTAAACGCAAACTAAAGTAATAACAATAAGCTCGGCTATCGCTCTCAACATGTAATCTGTACCAAATACAAAATGCCTTCGTCACGGAGATCGAAACTCCGGCCGGTATCTCGATAATCCGTCAATTTAAGTTCAAAGTATCCCACAGGGATTACCGCAAATATCAATGGTATTAATGGAAACTTTTGACGTGCCGGTAACCGCATATTCTAAACTCTATGGTCGGATCCGACATGATAATCCATCGAACTATCTCGAACTTTAATTCGTGTGGCGTTTGCATCGGCTTTGTAGTTTGATTTTAATTTATGGTAAGAAACAATAATCCGTTTTGAAGTATAAATTTAGCAAACGGTCTAGACATTTAAACGATCCACTTAGATTATAAATATTCATCTTAATAGCTTCTTTGAAAATGCGTCACAACAAACATTTAATTGAACACTAAAGTAGTACCTACCTAGAAAATTGGTTTAAATTTTTAATCATAGAATAATAGCACTATACGTTCTATGTAAACAGACCTTGTTCAAACACTAGCCGGGCTTATTAATATTCGGCCCTTGATTGGACCTAAGACCTTAGTTCTATGCTTTGATTATTGGAAAGTAATTAAGGTTTAGTGGCAATTATTCGAATCCATTCCGCGACAGTCAGCTGACCTTCCCAGTTTTGCTGATGAATGCCGTGACTGCCGCATCGCTCCAATTACATATATTCAAGCTTTAATTACTGGGGATTAAGATATTTAACTATTTCAAAAACGAAATTGTGAAAGAAATATCTCATATTTTTAAGAATATCGTGCAATTTGTGAAAATTTCAAATTGTGAAAAATTTCCCTGTAAATCAATTAAAAATATTCCTACTGTGGTCTTACTAAAAGCATTCTATGGTGACTATCAGCCCTGTATATTCACAGATTACAATATTAAAAAAAACCGGCCAAGTGCGAGTCGGGCTCGCGCACAAAGGGTTCCGTAGCAGCAAATATAATAAATTACAGTTAAATCAACCTATCTCAAAAACTATAAGAGATACTTTGATCAAACCAAAAATCGTTGAAAGAGTTAATTAGCATGCATCACCTCTATTTTTTTTAGAATTTTATACCCCGTAGTTATAAAAATAGAGGGGGGGGGACATACTTTTTACGACTTTGAGAGCTGATATCTCAAAAACCGTTCACTTTAAGAAAAATGTTTTTTAGAAAACTTTATATCATTTTAAAAGACCTTTCCATTGATACCCCACACGGGTATGTACATCGAAAAAAAAAATTTCATCCCTCAGTTACATGTATGGGGGGCCCCACCCCCAATTCTTTTTTTTACTATTTAGTGTCATATTTTTGTAGCGGTTCATACAACACATATTCCCATCAAATTTCATCACTGTAGTACTTATAGTTTCCGAGTAAATCGGCTGTGACAGACGGACAGACGGACAGACGGACAGACGGACATGACGAAACTATAAGGGTTCCGTTTTTGCCATTTTGGCTACGGAACCCTAAAAAGCGTAGTCCTAAGTTATCTTTCACCCCAATTAATTAGCAAACGAATCATAAACTTATTGTTTGTCACAGCAAAACAGAAAAACAATTATCGCCAAGAAAAATTGAGCCATCGCAGTCATTCATAAAAATATATAGTTATTCAGGAAGAAAAATGCGTCGTTCGTGAAATAGAGACATTTGTTTCCTTTCCTAATATATTATAGCGTCTGAGGGTAAGGTATTTACTGTTATGTTAGGAACCCCGATGACGTCACACTACGAATGGAATTTTGTGAGGCTAATAATTATCTTGTATCTACATATAAGACGTTTTGAGATTATTATGTAGTCGCGAATTTGGGTGATCGTTATCTACTGTATGAACCAATAAATGCTTGTTCGAAAGAATTAATCACTTCTTATAATTTCATTGTTTCAGGTTCATACTATCGTATACTACTTATCACTACATAGCATAAAATAAGGCGCTTTATGTCCCTTTGTATGCTTAAATCTTTAAAACTACGCAACGGATTTTGATGCGGTTTCTTTAATAGATAGAGTTATTCAAGAGGAAGGTTTTAACACAGTTGACACATATGTACTACGTGTTTTAATTTATAATTTATTAGGTTTTAGACAAAGCGGGCGAAGCCGCTTGCGGTAAGCTAGTAGAGTTATAAAACGCATCTCATTCCCGATTCAAAATGATGTATAGCCAACTCGCAATGAGTCGTTAGACCCCTTCCTCATACAATACTGTTTCATAATAGAGTGTGGTGGCGTACCGTGACGTTGGTCTTGACCTTGTCGATTGACAGTGACAAATATGTGGCTTTAAGCAGACCACAGAAAAAGCGCACTATTGGAAAGTTGGTAATAATTTAACAGGAATTGAAAAACTCATGGAACATTCTTGATCAATAAGACTTAAGAAAGACACTCTCTGCAATTTGGTAGCGTACAAATCTAAACTTTCTGATACATTATTCGTCCATAACACCTATAATTTTCATTTGATATTTCATAACTAGATCAAGAACTGTTTGTTGTCTGTAATAACCAAATAGAGAAACTATAAATCAAAGCGTATTTGTTACATAAAGTATTAAATATTGTAAGTAACTTTCTTTTCATCTCGTCTATTGTGTTTCGTCCTTGTATTTTTGTTGTGTGCCTTTTGTCTTTGTCCTATTCTGGAGAGTCTATCATAACTAAGAATCTTAGCCCTCCGAAAATATTCTTAATAATAAGAGATGGGTACTCATAAAAACAGTATGTTATGTCGTCTCCAGGTTAGATGTCGCCCTTTTCTATAAATAAGCAATTAACACGTAGAGTATTCATTCCAAACTTCATCAACTAACTTCTGTGCTATCAGACGTACAATTAAACCAATTATCTCATGAAATATCTAGAATCTAGACTCATTACGCCGTTCCGCTAATCACTTAAGATTGCAAATTATCTTCTGAATACATATCGTTGCTAGAACCTCCCATAAATTACTTTGAGGGTAAAGATTTTATTAAATGCATAATTAAGGGTCTACGCGGGAATAATTCGAGCGAGTATCTAAATGAATATTATCTTAAACATTATCTTTTTATGATAGAGGAAGGTAAATGAGCAGACGGGTAGCTTGAAGGTTGCCGCAGATTTACTGGTAACGTCATTTTTGAGAGTTTTTTGAGTGTATAAGTAGTGTTAATGACGAGATGGCTATGGAAAGAGATTATGATCAAATTCTAGATTTCATCGAGGTATGAAAAGCTAGTATATAAAATTAATTCATTATAGAAAACGAGCACATGTTGCGCGTATCTTGTCAAAATCTTAATATATATAAATCTCGTGTCACAATGTTTGTCCTCAATGGACTCCTAAACCACTTAACCGATTATAACAAAATTCGCACACCATGTGCAGTTCGATCCAACTTGAGAGATAGGATAGGTTTTATCCCGGAAATCCTTCGGGAACGGGAACTATGCGGGTTTTTCTTTGAAAACGTTAAAGCGGCGGAAAGTTAGTAATTTATAATACTTTGTTAATTAACTGTAGACTACTTGCTACGTGTCGTTAAAGTAGGTGTAGGTGTCTATTAATATTGCGTCTATGGTTTTTAGCTTTAAGATAATCGAAAACTTTATTCTGCATAATTGTAATTAAGCATATTAATCACCACAATAATAAATGACGCATTCGATTCCCAAGTGTTTTCACCATTCGAACGAAGCATAATTTACCAAATAAAAACGGAGCCAAATGGGAAGAGCGCAGTAAAAGAACAATAAATAAAAGCACTAATGAGCGATGGAAGTGTTTTGTACAAGAACGCAGTAAATAGAGGAATGATAATCGAATCAAGTGATACAGATCGGAAAGGATAAATAGGGTGATTCAATTCCAATCCAGTGGGCGCGTCGAACGCAATCTCAGCATGAAACTATCAAACCGGGCGATTCTTCAGCAGAAAAACATGCCGACTTGGCCACGTAAAAAATGTACCAAGTTACATCACTTTCCAAACATTTGCGGGCGACTTCTCTGTATCTATCTCGCTCTAATGTTTGCGTGCCTCAGGAAGTTCATTACTACTTGTCAGTGCTGTGGCCCTGAACATAAATTTTTCTTGATCCAAGACACGGCAATTTAAAATGATTGTTTTACGTTGGTATATACGCTATTGTATACACTATATGTATATATACAATTTTTTTGTCGTGTATTATTTATCGTGCAACATTAGTCAGTAAAGTTAAGAAATAAATTCGTGGTTCGTGTATAAGCCACCTTAACATTTGTTGACAATGTAACGATTTGAGTGGCGATTCCCCTATTCTTTCTTTCATATTCTCATCACGATTGTTTCTTATGTTTCTACTAGCTTTCCGCCCGCGGCTTCGCCCGCTTTTTCTAAAACGATTTGAGATTTAAACTATCCTATCTCTCAAGTTGGACTGAATTGCACATGGTGTGCGAATTTTATTATAATCGGTTAAGTGGTTTAGGAGTCCATTGAGGACAAACATTGTGACACGAGATTTATATATATTAAGATTTGAAATATTATTCCATATTCTTTGCTGAAAGTTACACCAGTTCTAATTCTGCGTAGCCCAATGAATTTTTTGTGATTTTTTAAGTTTAAAAATAAAATAATAAATTGCTCGTAAAAAAAATATGTTTCTCTATATAATTCTCTATGCAAGACTATATATCTATATTATCGAAGCTCTTTATCGGATGAATGAAGTTTTCATGGTTTTATTTCCAATATTTAAACTTGGATTATATCAATGTCGATTTTAAACGTGCTTAAAACTCAGATCCTTATCATAAGCTCTTCAAGATAAGTTATATCGCTGTTAAGCGTTTAAGATAATAAAAGGGGAAAGTAATTTATAACTTCTTGATCTTAAAATGCTAATAGATTAAATAGTTGGCTTTTAAGGGCAGAACACAATCTTGGTATCATTAAAGTTTTCTGTTTAATGGAAATAATTAATTGGGGATTTGTTTGATTCTAATTCATTCTGTTTTTGGTGTAACTTTTTGATAGTTCCTCGTTAAGTATCCAATTTATTGATTCATTTCTACATGAAACTTCAGTATAAGGCTGTTTAACTGAAGAATAGAGCTAATGAAAGAAATATCTAGTAAGAAAGTGGTTGATTAAAGATTCTATCCAAAAGTTTAGAAGAGTTAAATGTTACATCAATTATTACATAATATTAATTAATATTCTAGTAAATTTCGAATTAAACTCTGCTTTATAAAAGTTTTAAATAATAACCCATATGACAATATACACGTCAATTGGATAATAGGATTGTATGTGAATACAATAGTGATACAACGTGGTTTGAAAATCAATTAACACGGAATACGTAACTCCAATATCGTAATTGAGCCTATTGTAAATTCTATTCTGTATACACCTGTATAAGCCTAGAGCAAACAGAATTTAGATCCCTGAGGCTATAACAGAATTTCCTATCAAGGAGCCTGCACCTTGTTGCTTAATCTTACACATAAGACTATGACTATAATATACCACTGAATTTAGTACTATGTATGTACATATTAAAGTATTTTTGGTACTCAAACACTCTGTAGATATCACAGGAAATAAAGTGTAAGACGCTTTTAATTCATTATCAAGTTCCGGACAAAGCCTGGTGGAGAAGCTACACTAGCCACAGATCATAACTAGGAGCTAGCTTAAAATCTAAAGCTACTCATTAGGTAAAGGCCTTGTTTCAATATTTTATATTTTTAATCTACTATATAAAAATAAGTCGGGTTTTCCTTCCTGACGCTATAACTCCAGAATGCACCAACCTATTTCCACGGTTTTGCATTTATTGGAAAGGTCTCAGGCTCCGTGAGGTTTATAACAAAAAAAAGGCTGGTGGCGAAACGGCGTTTGTCCGGTTTGCTAGTATTTAATAAATTTGTTATAATGAGCGCTGTTGTTTTATTGTTTTTAGCTAGATCCGTACCTAGTAAATATCGACTTCTAATTTGACGTCTTATTAAATTTTAATCACGTTTAAATTGCACAACAACAATTAAGCACCCTTAGAAAGTTCCATAATTAATCGTGATTATAATGAGAAAAAATCCTCTCTTCGAATACGAGCTTTAGAATTTTCAAACAATAAAATTACGTCATGACGACTGCTAAACAAACAACCAGACTACAGCTGTGCCGCGCGGTTTCACACGAGCGAAAACAAGTATTTCTAGAACTTGTGTTTTATTATGACTGTAAAGTAAATGTAACCTATATGAGTGTAAATTTTCACCCAAAACCGTCAAGTAGTTTTTCATGAAAGATTTACAAACATGCATCCATCCAATATCCACCCTCATAAACTTTCGCATTTATTATATTTGTAGGTTTCTTGCCAGTTTCGACGCGCACGGCTGAACGGAATCTGATGAATCATTATACGATAAGTACTACGCTGTTATTTGGGTATTTCATTTGACAATAAGTAGTGTAGGACGCCCTGCTACAAGGTGCGACATCCGCAGGGTTGCTGGGCAAAACTGGCGACAACGAGCGAATGACCAGGCTCAATGATGTGCCATGACTGATAATGATGATATGATTTGACGATTAGAAATTTCCGTTCCCGTGGATTTTCGGGATAAAAACTATCCTATGTGTTAATCCAAGTTACCCTCTATATGTGTGCTAAATTTCATTGTGATCGGTTCAGTAGTTTTTACGTGAAAGAGTTACAAACATCCATACATCCATACAAACTTTCGCCTTTATAATATATAATATTAGATTAGATTTAATAATATTCCTGAACTTTTTCTACCGCGTATTTTGTTTGTTATTAACAAGAAAAAATACTCATATGACATTGTGATTGTATTACTGTCTAATCAATAAAGTTTTTCAATCCGTATTCTTATAGCACGCGATGAAGAAAACTAAATAATATCCCTATTTTATGGTCCGTCTAACTGAAAATAAAAGTTTACAACCAGTTTACCATTACCATAGTATAAAGAGAACCCATTACCTAACATTTTTTTTTATAAGCATATAAGTTGTGAAAAAATATATTATACTAGCTGCGCTCCGCGGTTTCACCCACGTGGCTCCGCTCCTGTTGGTCTTAGCGTGATGATATATAGCCTATAGCTTTCCTCGATGAATGGGCTATCTAACAACGAAAGAATTTTTTATATCAGTCCAGTAGTTCCTGGGATTAGCGCGTTCAAACAAACAAACTCTTCAGCTTTATTATATTAGTATAGATTTGTTACGGAGTCAAGCCTAATCCATTGAATTGAATTCAAACCTTTCTATTATGCAAATATGATAAGTTATTGTAGTATTATGCCGATCCTAAACTATATTTATCAATTTTTCTATGTATCGTAAAAGATGGTTATTGAGGTCGTTTGGGAAGATTGTTGTTTGTAGAAAACATCTTTTATTAAATGGATGATAAGTTTTTATAGGTATATTAGGTACGGTAAATCGTTATAAATTCGAGCAATGCTGATTAATTATTAGATGTTTTTGTGTAACGATACCTATATTTACATCAAATGAATTATTTCGTGATCTTTTAGTGTAATCGAAAATTAATATTAAAACATTGCCTAAATATTTTATAATGCACTAAGAACAACGAAAGAATGCTCTACGCCTGTTTATCTACACTATAGTCCTTTTCAGCTATGATGATTCCTGTGACACTTCATCGTGTTCCGAATTACGTATTTTATGTTTAAAACCCCAAAATAATTTTAGTGCATAATATTTTTAATTAATGGCGGCATTAATACAAAAAATTAAAAAATGAAACATCTTAAGCTTATAAATCAAAAACAGTATTGTTTAGTTTAATATAATGAAAAATAAAATAAAAGAACACAAAAATATAATATCTACGCAATTCGGGTACATGAAATGGATCGTTGAAAAATCATAGAGTTGGAAAATCATATAATCGGCGCCCATCTTGTGATCGTTTGTCAATCGAGTCAATCGTCTGTACGAGTGCGTCAGCCTTGTATACAAGTTGCATTTTTATATTGATACCTTACGTGGTATTCTGTTAATGCTAGTAATTGTTATTGTTGACTTTTTGTTGCTGTTGTTTGCTAAGTTTCCTTAGTTAATTGTTGGCGAAATGCCGAAAAAACTAATTTTGGTACTTTATTCAAATCGATTTCCTTTCCATATAAAATATTATCGATTATCGGAATCAATTGATATGATTTCAGTAAAGACATCTCTACACGTGTCAAAAATCGATGTGTCACAGAAATCATCTTAGGTGGAAAGGACTATAAAAGAATTTGACATGGTGGGGTTAGAATGAGCTTTCGCTCGTTTGATATAAATGTAAGAGCTATTTTTCCAGCATAGAATAACAAAAAAAAGTGTTAAATTGTACTTCAATATACAAATATACTTAATATTTTGGGGTGTTTGTATGACAATAACTAAATAGCTGTACAGATTTAGAACTCTTAAGTAAGAGAAGACCATTACCCAACTTGCATGCAAGCATCATACACAGTAAATCGGATTACAAATTCAATTCTACGATTTGATTGTCATTCACTAGACAGCCCATAGACAGCAGAGAACCGAATAAAATCATTTAAAATTCGTACCCAATACGCAATTTATTTTGTAATCAAATAAACGGATTTAATCGGTTTTAAACGGGTTTAAACCTACACTATTGCTTACCCATTTTTATACCTTTTTATTGATATAATTTTTGAAATAAAACTACTGTTTAAATTGATAAATAAAAACATTAACTTTTTGTCGGAACATATAGGTACTTAAAATTCTTTCCAGCCAACAAAATTAGTTTATGTTAATACTTTCAACTATTTGATCTTAAAAACTAATAAATTTAACACCTAAAAAACTTTAAATCACGTACGCGAAACGCAATTCAAAAAACGTTTAAACTCGTGCAAGATTTAAGAGATTAAGCCAAAGTTGAACCGTGGGAGGCTTAATATATAGACACCCCAAAATTCCCCTAATTGAGAGGGGTACAACCTCTGAATGTAATGTGGTGATTTGTATGCAACTCTGTAAGACCTCTTGGCCCTCCCTCTTTGCTTATTTTGCTAAAGAACACAAACTGTAAACACAAACTAAAATGCTAAACTACAAATGAACTCCAACCCTTTTCTGATTTAAATGCATGTTGGAATGTTAATTGTTAAAAGTAAGTCTTTTGGTATTCAAATAATACAAGAGTTTAAAGCTAATTCTCTTAGTTGAGCTTTTGAAGGCAGATATTACGACCAGTCATTCATGAATTTAAAGTCTTGATAATCTTATAAAAAAAATGTGTGCGTGTACTAGTGTACACACGTAAGAAGTGAAACTTCTTTATGAGCTTATTTTTCAAAAAATAATTTTCTTCATGCAACTTTACAGAAATAGGTACGTCGAATCATGCGTGGTAGGGATAAGAAAAAGATGGCGCGTAACTGAAAAATGTCACGCGTAACGAAAAAGTGTTACACTAAAATTTTGTCCAACCCCGATAAAGAAGTTTCACTTCAAAAAATCATTACAATAGACGCATTTTTTCAGCATAACATTCATAAAACATAACACCAAACAACGCAAAATAAAGCACCCAATTACATTCTGGTGTTTATCCTCTCTAAACATTATCAAACCTTCTCCCTTAACCTATAAAATGTCCGTTAAATAGATAACACAAAAACATTGTTTCGTTTCCTTATACTGCCAACGAAGTATCATTTCAGGCGCAGCTACGGACGTGACCTCAAGATATAAAATTGCCCCTTTCGGAATAAAAATGTGGCTCACTTTTATACTTAAAATGTACAGTTATGACTCCTTGTAGGACAATTGATATATTTCATTACAACAAGAAGCCGCTTACCCGAAAGTATTACGTCAAGTATAACTGTGTCGCATAATAATTCATAGCCTTATTTAACTATTAAGGAATAATATTTCCTATGGTAGATACTGCCAGTGTAACAGCGTATTATTGAATATTATTTTTAGTCAGAGAAGGAACTTTAATTCATCGACAATTTTTGGTAAAGTATATCAAACATTTCAGGCAATATTCATAATGTCCGTATAGATTTTATTTATTTAAACAGTAAGCAGTTGGAATTAACTTATAATTTTTTAGTTTAGAGTAGTTCTATTTTTTTACTCACAATTCACTCATTTGTTTATTTTACGCGTTCTCTAGTTACTGGAACAGAGTTTAGTTTTCTTCTCCATGGGGAAATTTAAGTCCAATTCTGAATATAGTGGTCTAGAGATAAAGCGAGTACTTTCTACGTATCATGAGAGTAACTAAATTAAAGCACTGCGATATAAATTCCTGTTGGTTACATTTATTCCGTCCCTCGTCGTAAAATATCAGCTTACTATCATAAATAAACATGCGACATTTATGAAATCAACAATGAGAAATCAAACACAGATTACTAAAGCAAAACATACCAACATTTTCTGAAAGCGTCGAAAGCCGTCAAAAGCTATTCTATCATACAAATAACACGAATCGATCAAATGCCTCGAATTCCATGAACATCCAGTGAAAACCATATACAAACGCAGCGGTGCGAGAGCTTTGAAGTCTGTTAAGAATAAATTATAAAACGTTTTTCCCGGTTTTAAAAAATTCTAACGAATAGTTGGGACCGCTTTGCGAAAAACCTTTGTTTCAAATACAATGCGGCTCATAATACATACGACTTATAGGGTGCTGTTTGTGGACACGTGGTTTTTGATTAAAGTCTTATTAGACCGTGTCTGGTTCTTCTTTTGCCCATCACGAGGGGCTTTTCATTTCTAGATTCTAGATAAAACTAATGATTATGCTTTTAATTATGAATATGGAGCTCTGAATAAACCTTGGAAGTTTAGACATGTGTATTTTATGTCGTTCTTATTTAACGTTATGTTACTCACGTAACTTTAATACATTAGCGACGTCAGTGAAGTTTTTACAATTTACAAACCTCAACCTGATAAAGCTCTACTTAGTAGCTCTACATAATTTTAATAATTATAAACATTGTAATAGCGTATTATTCCTTTATCAAGACCACGATGTATTAAGGGAAGGGACTTGCTTTATTAACACAGGCTATGCCCAGCAAGAGATCCAGAGCCACATAATCAATATTGTATATCCTAAAGGTGAAATAAAGATTTATTTTATTTATTATTCATTATAATGTTAATTATACACAAGACACCTACAGGTATTCAGATATAGTTAAAAGAATTCTACTATTTATATTGTATGATGACGAATTTGCTGAATAACCAAGATTAAACCCCAATCAACAGCAGTCTCGCCCTTTAGCCAATAAGTATTAAATTTCAAATCACGGAGAGGAGTGGAAAACATCAATCGTCTCTCCATTCAAGTGTTCCACGCGGCATCGCGATAGAAGAATAAAAGAACTTTTACAATAGGCAGAATATAATGAAGTTAGACGCACCGAGAACTTGATTGATGGCCCTCATACCTAAACCCTACGTTGTGACGCCTCTAGAGCCTTCATGCATAATTTTTCAGTGAACTTTACCTAAATTATGTGTTATCTTCAGTAATGATACGTCAGCTAGGTGTCTGCGTGATTTTTTTATTTGTGCCACTTATTCTTATTCATCGCTTTCTTTAAGACGTTTTGTAAGAGTTTTAGACTTTTCGTTCAAGATAAGATTATTTTATATATAGATAAGGACAATACAATATATTAACAGGCATTGTAGCAATCATCATGGTAAAAAGAAGATAAACCTATATTTTTTGCATAAATAATTCGTTCGTAAATAGAGTGAAAAATATCTCATATCTTGACTAAAATTCTGATGAAAACAGCTGATCCTTTAGACATGAAACGTTAAAGTAAGTTAAATAATATATTGTAAGTCAAAAGTCACGCTAAGAAGGGATTTGCAAAATTGACAACTTCGAGGAATAATGTAATACAACTTCATATGAGATTTCGTTATTGCACGCCTCATAAGCGAAGCGTTGAGGTGGGTACTACTGTCACTTCGCGCAAAACATCTGATTTTTCAAACTTAAAATGTCTTTATGTATCATACATTGCACTTGTAAGATAATACATACACACACATATTAAGAAAAAACACTATTTTTAACATTCATGATATTTTTGATGTCATTTTTGTTATTTAAACTAGTTAAAAAACAGTTTAAAAAAGTTCTGTCTTGGACGTCCGTGTGTCTGTATGTGCGGAGGATTTTCTTGTTAACACGATAGCGACCGAAATACTTTACTAATCGAGTCTTTTTTTTTCTCATACGCTTGAGTATGCTCAGGAATAGAACCCTTTCATTTTTCAGGGTCTGATTCAATGTGGTTTAATTGTTATTAAATAAACAAAAAAAAATATCGACTGTTCTCAATAATTTTAGTATATCTATATAGTTATATTCTTTATTTTATTTTTTTATTTTTTTATATTTATAGTGTACTCAAAATTCACCATTATAAACTCGATTCTTTATACTATAAGCCAAGGTTTAAAAAAATAAGTTGGTAGTCAGTCCCTTAAACCTGCGCAGTTTCACATCTAGGTGGGGCCACAAGAAAAATAGCTCAATTATTACGGTACCGCTTTCTTTACTTTTCCAATTGTTTTATTTTATTTCTTTTTTATATTTATAGTGTACTCTTTATAAATAATCAATTTTATTGTAAAGGATGAGATTATGAGGCGTGCACTTTTGGATTTTCCAAACTATTTTCAAATATTAATTACTCTCTGATCTTTACAACATAATATGAAGGATTTTCTTCATATTAGCTAAGGTTTTAGTCATAGAAATCTAAATAACAAGACAGTTTTAGTAGTAAGTAATTAAAAGTGAAGGCGTCTGTACTTTAGTTTTTGCGGGCAAGTTCGTTAACTTCACTGGGTGATTAACCTCTTGTTTTTCTAACCGAGACTTTAACAATATTTCTAGTAGCAAAAGTATACAATGATATATTTACGATGTTTTTAATCTGATGTCTTTAATTTATCCATTACTTACACTGGTATAATCCATTCTGATATTATTTGTTTATGTTTTACGTTATACTTACACTTGTATAGGTAATCTATAACTTGAAGAAGTAATACGACACCTGATATTTACCTAAGCTCTTCACGTTTGGAAAGCAAATGTCGAATGATATATAAATACTCGGGCACGATTAGATGCGGTAGGCCTAAACCAACAGTAGCTAACGGGACACGAAGGTCGATTCTTACAGTCCAATACGCTTTAAGAGGCCAACAAAGCCATTGATTTTACATTATTAGCGCATTTGAATCTGATAGACATTATCATTTTATGTGGGCTTCTTTATTATGTTATAAACTGCTTTTAATGTTATTCATTTATTTGTTGTTTTTTCATGCATTTCGGTATAGTATTTGATGATTATGGGGAAATATAACCGACGTCTTTTGCTTGATCGTAGTGATGCCTTGAACATTCTATTTACACAGCTGCCTCAGTATTAAACCATTGTCGATATTAAACAATGTTTAATGATCCTAGAGTATTTCTGTCTTTAGGGACTATGTTATTACACGCGTTATCAATACCTGGTTTAATAACTGACCCAATACAAAACCAATAATGTAGAGTACAAATACTTGTAACGAGAATCTAAAACGATATTTGTAAAGGTAATTAGAATGAGTCCAAAGGTAGGCCGCTAGGGCCTCATCATTACATTGTTATGTTTCAAAACACGGTGAAACTTTTAGCGTAATGAATATATACTGTACAAACTTGCGGACGCTTCTCCTGAGATGCGAAATTGTACTTTGGGAATAGTAATTCATATGCACTTATGCTCTGAATATGGTGGTTTAATTTCACAGTATATCACAGTAATAGCGGTATAAATTTCATGTAAACACGATTAGGTACTTTGTGTTATATTAATAGGGGTTTATTATACCTAAGTATATATGTATACGTGAAGATATGCTCTGTAAATATCATATGCTAAAGAGTATTCTTTATAGAAAGAAACCGAATTATAGCTATTAAGCTCTGGCTCTAATTATTGTCCAATCACGAAGTATGACGAAATCAAACCATATTTTAATTTCTGCCTATCCACTAATATCGTGCCATAGTTATTTCAGAAATTTCTAGATGATTTTGTATAGTTAATATATTTGAAGTGTGACATTGTGCTAGCGTCCCCATACCCCATCTATAAACCAGAGCACGAAGCTAGTCCTACGTGCCAATAAATCAATGACCAATGACGTATTTTCGTTAACCACTTGTTTTGTTTGCGTTCCCCTATCGATCTACGAGTATTAACCTATATCTCGAATGTTTGCCTCCAGTCCCGGCAGGATAATGTGTTTTTATCTCCTTACGTAACAAAACATCCAACCGTCTACCTCTTTAGCAAACATATTGAGTCGAATCACGAAAATGCTAAATATGCAAAAAATATTTCGCCATTTTTGTAGGTACCTATCGTAGCTACTTTTAGAAGAAGAATAAATTATGAGTTTCGCTGATTTCGTTAGGGTCTGCGGATTGAAAGTATTTTCATTTGAAATGTCGATATAATATTTTATTAAGGTTAACTTTTTGCCAATCACCAAAATGTATTTCATAATTTTAGTATCAGGATGACATGATTTTGACACAAATTATATTAACAAATGTAACACAGAGCATCATTGGTTAGCCATTGTAGAATTCGATAAATGCTTAATTATATACCTTATAAATAAGCATTTAACTAAATCATATGTACCTACACATATAACTACTTGTTTTTCCTTACTAAAAATGTACACAAGAGCAGTACTAATTAGTACATGGTTATAATGTACAATTAATATTAATAATTTAGTTCACATAACTTTTTTATACCTTTCATTATATTACACGCTCTGCATTGTTCCTGTTATATTAAAGTTGTCCTTTTACTGTAAAAAACTCAAAGCTTGTTGCAAATAATACGTAACTACAAAATATTGTTCATAACTTATTACGCTGTTTTATTAGAATAATCGACCTTATTACGGTTATATATGACCAAGAACTTAATACTTTCGTCTTCTATTGTTATTGGGTCACAAACAAAAATATGTTAAAGCTTGTTAAAGGCTGTGTATTTAAATAAGTTATATACCTATAGATAGTTGTTAGGGAGGGAACCTCTGCCTGGGTTATTGGCGTACTGCCAATGGGAGCTTCCTTGCATTACGTCACAACACGTAACGTCTTCAGACTATGTGACAAATAATGTAATAAAATAGTATAATAGTGAAAATCTTAGAACACGCTGTAAATTTTATTAATTAATATCATAATTAATGTTAAAGCCTTTATTTTAATTTTAATGTGATTCATTTGTTTTTCTTAATTTATGAGATAACTCTACCGAATTATGTGATGAGAATAAATTAATAAAAAAAATGTATTGTCACCGATCCTTAATAAGTGTATTAAACTTAAATCTGTTCGTTTAATGTGGGTCAAAATCGAATCTAGACGAGACGTTTACATACAAACGTACATATAGATGAAGTTAATAAAAGCGTATAAAGACGAGACAGAAATTTCCGAACGAAGGCTTTATCTGTAGCCACGGCTGCGACTTCTGCGTAAGCCTTGGGGAAATCCCATGCCCTTTTGGTGTGGGGCAGATTTTACGTCGATTTTCTTTTAGGAAAAGCCTGATCGAGCTTACGCGCCCTATCTGAGTTTTCTCATTTTGTTGAGACTTCGTCGGTTTGATTGTGGTAATATTTGCATAATTAAAAATGTATTAAAGCTAGTCTATGTCATAATATTTTCATAATTAAGTATCATGTTAGATACTTGTCTATAAAAATACACACAATTTCAGTCATTTCACAAATCAATTACATTTACATGAAAGAAAATTATGTTTTATATTATAATAATAGATAATAATTTTTGGATACAAACAAATATTTTCTTCGTATTGATTAAATTACTTTAGATAATTTCGCGAGATCAAAGAAAACAATAGCCAACGCCACAAGACAAATAATTGACATCCGGATCACATAAATTATTTTTAGTTATTCGTCATGATTGGATTGAAGGAACGTTGTAATATTTTTATTTATTAATAAAAGACCGATAATATTCATCTGTCTATCCACTATAAAATATAATCTATAGTAATATTAAAAAGCTGAAGAGATTGTTTGTTTGTTTAACGCGCTAATCTCGGGAACTACTGGTCCGATTTGAAAAATTCTTTCGGTGTTATATAGCCCATTTATCGAGGAAGGCTTCAGGCTATATATCATCTCTCTCAGACCGACAGGAGCGGAGCACTGCGGGTAAAACCTCGGAGCACAGCTAGTAGAAAATATGCAGTCACTAGTCAGTCTAATGTATTGCAAAATGCATGATTACAAAATTAGTTTAAGACAGAAAAAACTAAAATAATAATTATTGAAGTGAAACTTCTTTATCGGGGTTGGAAAAAAATTAAGTGTAACATTTTTCCGTTACGCGCCACCTTTTTCTTATCCCTACCACGCGTGATTCGACGTATTTCTGCAAAGTTGTATATAGTAAATTATTTTTTGAAAAAAGGTCATAAAGAAGTTTCACTTACGTGTACACTAGTACACGCACACATTTTTTTTTTCATAAAAGCAAGCAAATCCAAGTTAATAAGTATAATTAGCAAGCAATTTACTATGTTAAATTAATTACAGTTCCATTTAATAACATAAAATTAAGTAAGCAACTTAAATGAAAAGCATCGGTAACTAGTTAATGAAAAAGTGATAAAAAACTGCTTAGTGAAATAAATTACATAAAGCATACAGTTTAAATGAGCAGACTATAAATTGCAGTCGTCTATATTCTATTGTTTCTGAAATAAAAAAATATGTACTATAGACAAAGGCGAAAAGTGTAGAGCACAACATTTGAGTAATTATGCTTCCATCAGCCAAGCATTCATCAATTTTGTTTAATTCTCGCAGTAATACAAAAATCTTAGAGACAAAAATAGTAAAAAGCATTTGTATTTTCAATTCGCCTGTACTTCTTTGGGTTTTTGATCTCAGTACTTTCCACTGAGTGAACCGATTTTTATAGTCTATAAGTCTATACTAATATTATAAAGCTGAAGAGTTTGCTTGTTTGAACGCGCTAATCACAAGAACTACTGGTCCAATATGAAAAAAAAATTTTCGGTGTTAGATAGCCCATTTATCTAGGAAGGCTATAGACAATCATCACGCTAAGACTAACCCGACCGGAGCAATGCGGGTGAAACCGCGCGGCACAGCTAGTTCTTTTATATTGAAAGCTGTTGCCTTTCGGTCAGTCCCATTTAAAAGTCATCTAGTTTATAGTTATGACAAATTTGAAAGCGTTCTAGTTAATTGTTAAAAAATAATTATTGTTTTAATAAATATTATCTACAACAAGAACAATCGATTGAATCGGATGTCAAATAAAACAAAGTATAAATAAACCTAAATATCAGCTAAATGCGAAACCTCAAGAATTGCGGCATATGATTACGTAGAAATCTCAAAATTTACAATTACATCGTTGCCATCAAGACGAATTCAATACAGTACAATTGAAGTAAATGAACTGCGAAGAACGTATAAATAAAATTATCAAGTTAGGCGAGCTTCCTATAGCTACATCTACGCTACATCATACCAAGGTTGCTTTAAAGAAATTGCTCGAATATAAACTGACAATATTTTCTGATTTTCTCATGATAAAGCATAAAAATTCAGTTTATTTATGGACTTTAAATGCCAATTCTTTCAGTAAAATACTGTTCTGTAATAATGCATGAAATTGAGTTTATTTGTGAACTTTAAATAAGAAATAGAAAACTGAAATTATTATGAGTGTTTTCGGTGAAAGCGAAGCGAAGCGAACATGACGTGTCGTTTGGATATATTTTATATCTGCCATTAAATAAAAATTACTACAAAGTCTCAGAGTCAAAAGTAATCTAAATAAATTACACTTTAATATTCCCTAATCACTAGTCAAATATTTTTCATAATATTCATGAAAAGTTGCAGGACATTTTAAAGATAGGTAACGTTGTTTCTTCGCAGTTTAAGTTTTTCGTTCAATATTATTAAAATATGTTTAGATATAATTAACAGTTCATTCAAATCCATAAATTGAAAATAAAAATTTATTGTGTCTTGAAATCTCCACTTATTTCTTTGTTCAGAATACCATTTTCATTGGGCATCTGAAACGGTGATAAATAACGAACAAATTAAATTATCTTATTTACCTGTCGCTTTCTTACCTTGAAGGTTGTTCCGATTTATTTATTCAATTTTCATCCAACTATAAAACAATTAAACATTTTCATAGATTTAGTAAAAAATGATTCCTCTAAGAATATGGAGCGCGCTCGAGAAATTTAAGGATTACGGACAAGTTTGAAATACATACATAATAATAGAGAATGTACTCGTATGTTTTTATTATTGCAATTTTACTTTCTCAAAAATCAATTCCAATTCCCAATTTTATCATTGTGCCAAATCTCTTGAAATGCAATTGACAGCTTCCCACGCATTTTATTGCGTAACTAGCTTTCCGCCCGCGGCTTCGCCCGCGTTTTCAAAGAGAAACCTGCATAGTTCCCGTTCTCGTGGATTTCCATTATAAAACATATTTTATGTGTTAATACAAGTCACCCTCTATATGTGTGCTAAATTTCATTATAATCACTTCAGTAGTATTTGCGTGAAAGAGTAACAAACACACACATACACATCCATCCTCACAAACTTTCGCATTTGTAATATTAGTAGGATAGAATTACGTATTAAGCATTCTAATTAATTACGAACCAATTGTTTAATACGTTTACAGAATTATCGACGTGAGATATCTCACATATCTGAAATTAACATGATTATCTCTATTGAATAGCGAACGTGTTCGTCGGAATAGATCAAATACAAAGTAGCACTCTATGAATGCTATTTGCTCACTATATATTATTAGCTACACAGTATAGTTAACAACAGTCGAATAACGAGTAAGATAAATTGTTTAAATAAAAATTTCTATCACGTATTTTTAAAGAGAAGTATACAACATATAGCTATGCAGTATAGTTAAGTACAGTACGGTTACGAGTACAAATTGTTTAAATACTAATTTCTATCACGTTTTTATAAAGAGAAGTACCTCTATATTATAACATATAGCTATACAGTATAGTTAAGTACAGTACAGTAACGAGTACGATAAAAAAGAAGTGATAATTTCACAATTGACATTTATTTCACGATTGTTATCAATTTCTATTTATTTATCTTCTTATTTATTAAGAAAATAGATACAGATTTATTTTTATCGATATACTGAACGCTTAATTTAAAAAATTAACATTATGAAATTTCAAGATAGTATTATTCACTGATTCTTATTAACATGATTAAAAAAACCAGCTGTTAAATATTAAAAAAAATGAAACACACACTAACCCGCCAGACAGATCGAAATACAAAAGGAATAAAAACTCAATAAGCTTAGAAAACGGCTTTACGCAATCGATAGAGACTCTTTAAGACCCTTCTCAAATAAGCGCGAAGTCGGCGACCTTAAATCAAGGCGGATATAAGCTGACCCCTAAAAAGAACGGCTAAAATTGATGCGATCAATCTTTGTTACTGTTAACTTAAGAGGTATTCCGTAAAAACGACAGGAGAGAATCGATCGAGTAATAGCAAGCTGGTAACAATCTCTACAACACTTTAAAACTCTAATTCTAAAACGGTGAATCGCCTAAAGTATGGAAAGTCTTAGAAATCGGTTACTTTGAATAATACAACTGCTATGTATAAGTAGAAAACGACTTTCTAAAAATTAATCAGCGGCTAACTTGCTACGATAGATCTACGCCGCGTAGCAAGCGATATTATTAATTGCAAGCAATTTTTATTTGTAGTATTATAAAACGTTATTTGCTTTCTTTACGCTTGTGATGTTTTTTTTTGTATTCAAATTAATCTTAGCATTCATCTTCATTCTCAACTACTATAGAATATTTTCTAGATGTGTATAAGTCATCAAAATGATCGACCTACGAAATAATTTTTTCTCATAGGTAAAGGTCAATTTCTACCGAATTTTATGAAGGCCTGGAGTTTGTTAATTTTAAATTTATTAACAGAATATACATATGAGAGTGTATCAGATTCAAGTGGCCCTTTAAATCTTGAGACGGGCCGCTTGACTTTCAATTTTTTTTAATTAATATTGCATACATTATAATGTATGTAACTTGGTATGTAACCTAATGTTTATGAAAAGAGATATTTATGACTTCGCTCTTACAAAAGAATTCATCACATTTGTATTTAAACACAAAATGTAAGCTCTAAGTTCAAAAATAAATCATTAAATTAATATAAATAACGTAAAATTATTAACATACTTATATTTATTGATCAATTAGTTATTTTTCAATCTCAACAAAATATGTATACCCATATAATAGTATTTATAGACGAACTTGAAATTATGAATAGCGTTTTTCCCGCTGTAAGCGCATTATTCAAAGGATGTAACATTGCATCTATTTCCATCCTACTATCATGGATTTATACCTATTTCTATGTAAGTTTATCCTATGCAATATTTTAAAAATGGTTAAAAAGTAAATACCCAACTTAAATTGGCGTAAATAATGTTGACAGTTTATCTCAAAACATATTTCCAAGTCGAGATTGTTTCGAGTTCACTGAAGTTTCAACATTCATTTTAATATTAGAATAATTATAAGATTAAACAGAAATAGCTCATTGAACGTCTGTCGTTTTTATTAAGCAAAATACGCAACAGAAGTACACGTTGATTTTAAAATCCATTAAAATTATTATTTGCCGTTGTATACCACAGATTACCTACTAAATAATTACCACGTAACTTTAACCAAAATCAAATAATTTCTCACCCTTTATACAACTTACCATATCGCATATAAACTCAGTAATTACATCGCCGTTATCCATGTTACTTCTACTGTATAATTAAAGTTATACGATGAAAATATAAATTCCTGAAAACCAACAGTTGTCGTAAATTATCGCAAATGTCAATTCTCATTATGTTGTGGCTATAATTATATTGTACTAGCTGTGCTCCGCAGTTTCATCCGCATTGTTTCGCTCCTGTTGGTCTTAGCGTGATGATATATAGCTTCCTCCTCGATAAATGGGCTATCTAATTTTGTAATTAAGTAGTTAATATTAAATTTGAAATAATTGAAAGAATTTTTGAAATCGGACCAAAGTTCCTGAATTTAGCGCGTTCAAACAAACAAACTTTTCAGCTTTATAGTATTAGCATAGATTGACAAATTAATTCTGGGTTTTTTGGTCATTTTGTGTCTTGCAAATAAAAGGCGGTAATTTTCGCAGATAATATTAAATAATATTTTTAAGGGAATGATCGAATGCGTTTAGAAGTTAAATAAGGAAAATGAATCTTTTAATCTTTCAATGTCTTTGTCGTTGAAATAAATGTGAATCTGAAATGTAAGATATTCATCCCCATGAAATAATAAAGTATAATAAAATGATTATTTGATATGTAAAAACATAATTAAAGAATTGTTTATTTATTGAATACGATATATTTAAACTTCTGATTTATTTTAATTTGTCACTTTACTCAATTTAGGACAAGATGAAAAAAAACATACGAAAGAAAAAAATATGTGCGTGTAGGTACTAGTGTACACACGTAAGAAGTGAAAGTTCTTTATGACCTTAATATTCAAAAAATAATTTACTATATGCAACTTTACAGAAATACGTCGAATCACGCGTGGTGGGCATAAGAAAAAGATGGCGCGTAACGGAAAAATGTCACGCGTAACGAAAAAATGTTACACAAAATTTTTTTCCAACCTCAATAAAGAAGTTTTACTTCAACAAAACAACTGTAGGTGACAAGACTTGAAATAAACAACACAAACAAAAGAACGGATATCGGTATAATAAAAATCTTGCCTTTCGAGAAATAGTAAAAAATTCAATAAATTACAAAAGCGAAGGCGATATTGTTTTACTGGGGCCGGGTATAATGAAAAGGGCAATGTAGAAAGGTCGAAATGCAAGCAATCGGACTGAATTTACTTCGTGACCTGCAAGACATCGCACATCTGTGAGAATTGATACTTTATGAGAGATTTGGGACAGAAAAAAAACTTAGTGAAACGACGACGTAGGAAATTTGATAAAGCAGCTTTAGAATGTAGCTTATATAATATTATTTCTGTGAATTCTGAATGTTTAGTACTACTTTTTAATCCATATTATGATATTTGTTCAATCATTCTAAAAAAAGAAATGAAAATGTCTCGTAAGACCCTTTTTTCGACCATTTGGTAATTTCAGATTAATCAAAAGGAATCTTGATTAATCGGAAATTTTCTAGTAACTTAAAGTCTCTTTCTCAATGATTACTTAGTAACTTGCTTAGTAATGATACCTATAGATTGTAGAACAAGTCTTGACGTCATCAATTTGAAAGAAAACTTTTAAGAGTCAACACTTTAATGCCTTTCAAAGACATTAGAAAGAAAATGTATTCAAAAGTTTTTCTTTTTTATGATGTACCCTTGATGTACCTATTCAAGTTTCATACATATTATGCAACCTTTGAAGTTCTATACTAATATTTTTAATGTTAACTGTAATAAGAGGTTATAAAAACTTGGTGACCGTGGTTATATAAGAAATATGAATAATAAATAGGTTAGCATCAGTCCCAACATACTTGAATATTCATGTCATAAATTTATTCATGTCTATAGTAATTTGTGTATCCTTTCACAATAAATAAACCAATAGAATTTCCGACAAGTCACTGACAAGCGTGGGGTGCTGAGGCTCACCAAGGGCTCTCCGAAACAAAATAAACAGGGTGTCACTAAACGTGTGATAAACATATTATTGAATATACACATCAATACCCACGTATCGGCTTTGGGGCGTGTCACACAAATATAATGTAAAACGTTATTAAATACAAGCAATTGTCTCCAAGTGATACATACAATGAGTGACGTATATTGTCTCTTTGAAAAGATATTTAACATAATATATTATGAGAGGCTGAGAATCCCTGTGTCACGTAGGGTTTAAATAAAATCCATTTCATATTATGTATTTCACTGGTCCATTTTTGTTTTATTTGTAGTACACAAATCAAGAACCTTATAATAAACAACAAAAATATAAAAGACAACTCTATCAATATAATATTTTAAAACTTATAAGTTACTAGCTTTCCACCCGCGGCATCGCCCGCGCAGTCAAAGAAAGACCTGCATAATTCCCGTTCCCGTGGGATTTCCGGAAAAAAACCTATCCTATGTCCCGGGGTAAAAAGTAGCCTATGTCCTTTCTCGGGTATCAAAACATCTCTATACCTTCAGTTCAGTAGTTAAGGCGTGATTGAGTAACAGACAGACAGACAGAGTTACTTTCGCATTTATAGATAATATTAAAGTATGGATTTCAAGAGGATTAATGTAGGTTGCCACAGCCCACTAATTAAATAAATATGAAACATAATTCATTGAAATCTATACGTTATAACACAAAAGGCTGTAAAACAAATATGTTTGACCAACATCAACATTCCCGGAATGTATGTATAAACAAAATACTGATATAAATTCATTATAATTAAAGTGCAATCACAATAGCTATGCATAACAAATCATATTTATCATTTAATTTATATAAAATTCTCGTGTCACAGTTTTCGTTGCCATACTCCTCCGAAACGGCTGGACCGATTTTCATGAAATTTTCTGTGCATATCGGGTAAGTCTGAGAATCGGCCAACATCTATTTTTCATATGTAGGTACCACGGGCTGGAAGCTGGGGCGGACCGCTAGTTTCATGGAAAATCGTATTTTATCTATATCTATTGAACTTCAAAACTATACGATGGTTTTAAAAAATATGTAAATATTTTAAATATGTATAATCGAGTTTTCAGGACCCTTAAATGTATTTTTTTACTGGGATATTTTATTCAAAAGATATGAAAGAATAAAATAGTATAAGGTCCTTTAAATTATTCAATCGTTGTGGAAATGTGAAAATCGTTCAAGCTTATAAGTTATAACCGTACATAGCTTACTACCGTAATCAAATAAAATCTTAAATTCATTAACAAAGACACAAGATCTCTGTTTTAAAGATATATTCACGGTTAAGCTATACTATGTTCGTGAAAGCGTGAACCGATTCAATGTCGCAGTGGGCAGAATATCCGACGGGCGGAAGATCTCGAATCAACTTAGCTGAGTGCATAAACAAGGCCTATACGACCTATACTTATTCAAGTTGTATCTATACCACTATACCTTTTGATCTATACAATTCTGTTTCAAAACTCAAATATGCTATTGAACTAGGGGCCACTGAAAACCAGCGCTGTGCGTGCATTTCTGTCGTACAGTATTTAGCTGAGTTGGTCACCCTTTTTCGAGGACATCCTACCGTGCAAATTTCGTTTTATTTTTTATTTTTTCTCTTTATTATTTAACTTTTTTATTGTTTTGTTTATCATGTTTTTAAGACTTTGTTTTATTATGTCCTTGAAATAAATGTTTTTTCTTTTCTTTTCTTTACTTTTCTTTTCTTATAATTGTAATATGTTTAGAAAATAAGTAATTGATTTCAATTTATAACTTTAAATCTTAAAACTCTAAATTATTGAATAAATAATAGTTTCAATTGCAATTTGCAAATAGTACAATATCGAAGTTACTTCAGATGGTACCAAATAGTGGTAATGCCGTGACCATGCCGTGACTAAAAGTACCCTATGATAAAGTTATATTCATTGATAAACATTTGTACTTAATCGCGCTTTCACATAAAAACAGCAGAATTGAACAGCTTAAATTTTAGCTAGATAAATTATGATTTCAAATATTTCATAAGCTTCCTTTTATTCGGCACCAAGAAACAAATCCATGAAATATATTACACGATTCACAATTGTAAGGAAAAAAACAAAATTTCCTTTTTTTCCGACATATTGTTAATTTATTGTCCTCTTCAAACTAAATAGACTTTATTTCCTTTCAAAACATTAATCACAAATAATCTTTGCGGAAAATACGAATAAAAATGAAACCAATGCTCGGTGTAGCGCTACGAAGTGCTACGGGCTACGGCCTACGAAATTGTCGGACTGTAATTCTCGGACTAATCCCTATTAAAATGAATAATTTTTTACTTGAAATAGTATCTATAATATAGAATAGAAAATAATTTTCAGTATATTAAATTTTGTTATATGTACGAGTGTACTATTTGTATAATTTGGTGAGGTATCTTTTGTATATTAAATGTAGAAAAGATTTAATAATGTAAGGCAGAAAATAAGATATAAATTAATAACATAAAATAAGCATCATAATATTATAATTTATATTTCTTTCATAAACTACAAATCCTCAATCTTAACCTGGAGCAATTTTTAATTAAACTTGTTTTCAACAGGCCGCGGGTTTTATAAAATAAAGGAGTGAATAAAGAAGTATTCTTTATGTATTTTAGATAAAATGTAGAAGTATTTTTCAAGTTTTCTTGGCTTCCTTCTGTTTTAATTAAAGCCTTTTCTTGAATTACACGAGATCTCATTTGCATTCAAGATTTAAGCAGAAGCGTGATACCATAATTATACTTTATTTGTTTTTACAATATATTTTTCATCTCTTTTGTATTGAGATTATTTTCATAATATAATATACCAAAAATTTATTTCACAATTTGTTGTCACCACTCTACGTTTAGTAAAATAAATACTTTGAATTTGTTAAACTAAAAGTAAAACTTTTCTTTTTCTCATAAAATCAAAGACTATGGAAAATATATATTTCTTAACACGTTCACTGCGGCACAGAAATATCTGTACTTTCCATTACTGCGTTACGGGTCGTTTTAAACCTTGTCCTATACCAGAGATTGTGGCGGCACGAGGCATATTAAACCCCACCGCCCGTAGGAGACCAAAATCGTTTTTTTGGCGCCAAATAAGACAAAGTGTGCGGCTTTTGTCGTGATTATTATTAACAATGAGTTCATTAACCTAAGTCTACCGTCGCCCGTGGTTAGATTAGTTAGTTTAGATTCTAGGGGTAAAATAAAATGTGGGGTCTGATGTACCCCATACCGCACTGAACAATAGCAGTTTTTCATATAATTTAGTGATGGGAAAAGAAATATCGATTTTATTTAATTGTATTTATTTATCAAACTTATGGATGTTTTTCATTAAAACAGGCCAAACAATAGGTAATATTGTTTGCAACCAGTGCATTCTGTGAGAATTTTCTTTACTTTTTTGTCAGCCTCACGACTTGTTAAGAAGGTGCGGAGTTTTTAGTAACATCCTACACGTCTTCTCTTCTTTGATCCCTTTAAGAGATGATGTGCCTTGTTTGTTGGCTTGTTGACTTGGGCAAGAGTTAAATTTTGATGAGCCATACACCGATTGCCGGGTGTTTTGGATTTGCCGCTAGTTGATTCAATGAACAAACACACTAATAGTAATCATTATTATCAACCTATTTGAAGAAAGTTACTCAACATGTCACATTCACGTTTCTATTAACGATATTTATTATAACGAGTAGTTAGGATGTTTGTAAATTACCTGTATCTACATTCAAGTCATTCTTTGTAAAAGCTTCAATAAGTTGTTCCACAAATAGTCTCGAATGCGTTGCACAACACTAACCGCGTGAGCTAGCTTAGGGTGCGGTACGAGGTGCGCGGTGGTACGAGGTGTTCACAACCTCGTTCCGCACTGTGTTAGAATTTTTATTTGTTCAGTGCGGCACGAGGTCTAAGAAACCCGGTATTAAGGTCGGTATACCATTGAACTAGGAATCAATAGCACATCTCAGATATATAGATATCACTTTCCTACACTGAACCAGATGGAAGTTATGCCTCCCGCACGACAGAGAAGTTTACGTTTTTTCCTACCGCTATAACGACGAGACACGGACAGGGTGTTTCAAGCCCTGTTTCGCAGCTAACGTGTTAAAGAGGAAAACATTATTGTAAAAATAAAGAATAAAGCGATTATCTTCTAATATCCATTTCATAAATATTATGACAAATGGAAGGAAAACGCAGGTCGTTTCCAAACGAAATATTTTTTCCGCGCCACATTTTCCTTAAATATTTTTGTCAAACGCACCTTTCCGAACGGATTTTCAAACTTTATACGATTAGTTATTCAAAAACACTATTTTTGTAAGCGAAACTAGTTTGAAACATTGACAGTGTTTATCCGCGTATTTATTAAGAACTAGATTTCCGCCCGCCGCTTCATCCGCGTTTTCAAAGGAAAACCCGCATAGTTCCCGTTCCCGTGGGATTTCCGAGATAAAACCTATCCTATGGATTAATCCAAGTTACCCTCTATATGTGTGCTAAATTTCATTGTAATCGGTTCAGCAGTATTTGCGTGAAAGAGTTACAAACACACACACATCCTCACATACTTTCGCATTTATAATATTAGTACCTAGGATATGATAGGTTATTCAACGACTGCAGTATTTAGTTTTGACCATTTAAATTGTGCAATTTCTTATTAAAAAATAATAGATGGTAGATCTTAATATGAGCAGTAATTAAGATAATTATCAAATTTTCAAGCGTTCAACTATAAATTATTTCGTTGACATAAAAGTTATATTTTTTCCAAGTTTCTTTTCCGCGTAGCAGGAACGCACGCACGTAATTAACCTAAAATTCAGGAAATGTGACTCCATTAGACGAGTTTTCCGTTCGCAGGAATGAATTACAAAGTATACGCTTGATTTTATGTTGAGTTTCGTTTTTCTTTTTTATTAATTGTAGCCGAATTATTTAAAATTGTTATAACAGTGAACACCTTAGCTGAAGATAATTGAATTGTATTTTTTTTTCATAATTGTCGTTAAATGTAGGTATGTATTTCTTTGCTTCCCCGATTTCCTGAAGCTTGAATATTCTCTATGAGAGTTTTTAAGCAGTTCATCGCTTTATGCGTAAGTGGTACAATATTAAAAGCAAAGCCTATTACCGCCGGCTTCTTAACGTCGACTTTCACAATCTTTCCCTTCTTACGGCACCTGTGATCTGTAAAATTGCGTTCAGTTTGTCCCCAAATTGTACATAATAACGTAATAGGCCGCGGCGGCTTTCATACTTAGCAATTACTAAGCATCAAAACCAACTTTTTTTTGTAAGAAACATTATTTTTATTTTTCGTTTTAATTACCTTTTGTGTAATTTATCGCGTTTTAGGAGAATAATGGTATTTAATTAAATATTAACTATATTTAATATTTTTTTAAACATATCTTTTACATTGCGCAATATTTTAAAACATGAAACATCAGTAGAAAATTTTTAAAACACTAAAACAAAATACATATAAAAATATAAATAATTCACCTCGCACAGCAGCAATTAACAAAAAAAAATTATGTAACAATTAAAAAAAATTATCTTACCGCTTCCGCAGGTGCACGAGTTCGCGGGAAATACGGAAAAATTGCGAAAACGTTCACAACACGACCGCGCGTATTTTTAAACACGCTTCGAATACTCGAGGTTGTGTGCGCGAGGGTTCGGAACCGACAGGTCCGTTCACCAGGGCGGCTCGGATAAGAGTTAGCGGCGCCCTCCAGGCTTACATAACACGGAGTAGCGCAGCGGCACCCCTCTCCCCGCTTTTAGGGAAAGATGAATGAGTAAAGTTTCCTAACGGACGTCCATGGAACGCACTCCAATTCGGCACGGCGGTGGTTACATAAAATTTCTTGGCACATGCGCGCTATTGCCGGACCGCACTGGGTAAGATGCAGCTTGCGCGCTTAAAGATCGCCCGCGCCGGATCTTCTAATGCGAGATAAGAGTCTGGATGCTTAGCTCGGTTTAGACTAGGGCGCTATCTTAATACACTTTGACCTGGATTGCTCTACGGGCTCTATCTATCTAATAAAAAAAACTACAAACAAAATAACGGCGAATTGGTAATCAAGGAGCTATTAATTTCAAGCTATTCTGATGCTTAAAAATCGTCTCTGTCTATTTGAATGTCATCCCAGGAACATCAATGTGAACCCAGGACATTTCAATGGAAATTTACATTACTGGGAAACCCTCCACTTACGAAATAGTACAGTTTTGAAATAACTATAGTTTAAACATAGAATATCTGTGTCACTTAATTCACAAATCGCTTAAAAACGAATCCGAAGAATTTCTTTTAAAAATGAGGCTAGGTGCGTTAAATAGTTAGTCAAACAATGGAGTGTTCCCCCACAATGCTCTAAAACAAAGGGTCGAGAAACAAAGGCTTATATCATTAAGGTTAATATACATGCGCCCTTTCAGAGGTAGGTTATAACGCCAATTACCTCCGATGCTCCTCTATAACAGATCAAATGGCTTAAACGCTTGTTTCAATTATGAACCTCTTCGGTTGTTCTGGAATTTGATAGTAGCTCTCTAATAACAGATTGTCTCTCCTTAACTATGGGTTGTCATGCAGACGGAGTAATAACGGTTAATAATTGATTTAGGGTCAGGTTCACGACTTGCAGATAAAGACACTGACAGCCTGTTTAAAACTATTATATCTCGGGTATCGCCATAAGGAAGATACCCGGTCCTTTGGAAGGCTTACGTGGGGGACACAGGTCCAACACGCAGAGGCCCTTTAGAGAATTTTAATGTGTTGTGAAGGTGTTGTGGTACACCAGCCGCAACCTGCTATTATTATTATTATAAATATTTATTAACGTAAATTTCGGTTTCATTTTAACTGACAGTTAAGCCAAACACAATATATCGAGAAGCTGTGAAACCGGCTAACAGGCTCTCCAATTTGCTACGCTTAGGTATTTATTACATGATTCAAATAAAACATTAGGTATCTATACCTTTTTATGTTGCACACATTGCGCAATTTTAATTTGCTTATTTAAATCAATTCATTCGTATAGAAATTAGAAATTAAAATGAAATACTTAATATCACCTTTTAATAAAATATAAGTAATCCTTGTATCGAATTCGAATTAAACTAAGCAATCTTTGGGTAGACGTTTGTATGATTATGACTAAATAAATCCCTACTAATCCATCCATACTAATATTATAAATTCGAAAGTAACTCTGTCTGTCTGTCTGTTACTGAATCACGCCTTACCTACTGAACCAATTTGCATGAAATTTGGTATAGAGATATTTTGATACCCGAGAAAGGACATAGGCTACTTTTTACCCCGGGACATAGTAAAGGTTTTATCCCAGAAATCGGTAACGGGAAATATGCGGGTTTTTCTTTGACAACGCGGGCGAAGCCGCGAGTGGAAAGCTAGTAATAATATAAATGCGAAAGTAACTCAGTCTGTCCGTCTGTTACGCTTTCCCGCTTAAACCTCTCAACCAATTTTGATGAACTTTGGCACAGACAATCTTTAGACCCTGAGAAAGAACATAGGCTACCTTTTATTGCGAAATATGTACCACGGGCGAAGCCGGGGCGGACCGCTAGTATTAATTATGATGTAAATTTGACGGGACATTGTTTTGCAAGCTACATTAATTTATGGAGTACTTATTAAGACTGGCAGACGAACCATTCATTATCTTAAAGCCAACTTTCCAAGAAGTTATATTCCTGTAAAGAAAACCGACATTAAGTAGTAGAATGCAATGCACAGTGGGCGGAAGAGGGGTGGATCTCTAATCCTTTTAACCCTTCAGTCGCGGCTCATCCAAATATACAATTTCCTGAACAAAGCTTAGAAACAACAACAGTTATAAATGTTTAGTATCATCTATCATTCGCTTTACGAGTATCCTACTCTATTTAAGTGTAGGGATCCTTGCATATGATGCCTGGCCCTTAGGGAGAAGGGTTGGTTCTTTTGGGTTCCTGAAACTAATGCGTTCTGACATGTTATGAAGGAAATAACCAGCGTAGAAGTATAGTACCTGGATTGAAGGCTGAAAATAAATGTAAAGTAAATATGAGCTAATTTAAGCTTAAGTTATTGAATGAATGCGACGAAAGAGTGATTCAACGTGTTTATGAAACGTTTACGAATGGACTATAATATCACAAAGATAAGTCTGTTAAATAAGTAAATTACGTAGTTTAATTCATTTGTCAGACACCAGCAATCGTCTTGAAGATGTTTATATTTTACTAGAACAAGTGTAAAGACCCCGTAATTCGATATAGAAGAATTATGTGCTTTATTTCACAAGGTTTGTTCAGGAAAAATTAGCATTTTGTCGTATCACTAAACATTCCCTATATGGCTATAATTATGTACATACCCATTTCCCTGCACCATACACAAAAATTGCTCGTGTAAAGTAAATTACGTTACCTCCCACCTGCCTACGGCCTACCAGAGACACAATCATAGTTGGAGTACAAAGGTACTTTATTTCATCGTCATTTATTAACTTAGTAATGAAATAAACGAAATGAAATAAGTAAAATATAAAAACACTAGCTGCTCCACGCGGTTTCACCCCCGTAGCTCCACTTCTGTTATTTGTACTGTGATGATATATAGCCTATAACCTTCCTCGATAACTGAGCTATCTAACACCGAAATATTTTTTTAAAGAGGACTAGTAGTTTCCGAGATTAGCGAGTTCAAACAAACAAACTCTTCAGCTTTATAATATTAGTATAGATTTATATTAGATATTTCACGAACTTATATAATACTAGCTTTCCACCCGCAGCTTCGCCCGCACAGTAAAGAAAAACCCGCATAGTTCCCGTTCCCGTGGGATGTTCCGGGATTAATCTATCCTATTTCCCAGGTATCAAAATATCTCTATACCAAATTTCATGCAAACTGGTTCAGTAGTTAAGGCGTGATTGAGTAACAGACAGACAGACAGAGTTACTTTCGCATTTATAATATTAGTATGGATTATAGTCTTTAACTAGGAATAGGTAGGTATGTAGAATGTTAAGCTTTCAGTATGCTTTTAATTTAAGTTAACACATAACTTACAGAAAGACTACACGGGAAGAGCCGGGGCATCAGGTACTAAAAATATTTGTTTGAGATAAGTTAGTTTCAAAATATGGAGTTTTTCAATAAAATATTATCTAGATAATAAAATATTATTCTAGGTATTATTCAGATCTAAGAAATAAGTATAGATGTTTTTAGAAAACGAACTACTTACATTTTCTTAATAAAAAACAGTTGCCTCTAACGTTTCTATGTTCATCGGTTTTTACACACAAATGCCAGTCTGTCAGTTTTTTACCAAAGAACACACTTTCACACTGTTGATAATTAGATAAATAAAATGTAAAATCCATTTTAATTTAAAAATGTTATGATGATGATAATATTTCTTGTAGCAAGATAAAGAACCATTAAACATTTACTCAAACAAGAAATCTGAATAAATTGATAAATTAATTAAAAGTTTCTGAGATTGAATAATGCTCTGTGAAAATTATATTGGAGTCCAAATATAGCGTGCACGCATATCGTTAATACATAATTGAGTTTGTTAGTTATTTCATAACTAGCTTCCGCCCGCGACTCCGTCCGCGCGGATGTCGGTATTCGCGTGGATGGTTTATTTCTCCATTTTGAGTAACTCTGACAATCATATCTTATAAATATCTATTGTACCCAAATACGGCTAGGCCTATAATAATACGCAACGTGTGTTCGCGGTTCTACAGAACAACGTCTGTGGATAAAACTGAAAAATTAAATTTATTTTTTTTTTCCACGTATTTTTCCAGGATAAAAAGTATCCTATTTTACGCCCAGGATAATAAGGTATAATTATACCAAGGTTCATCGAAATCGAACCGTTAGTTTTCACGTGATGCCTTCACATACATACAGACAGACAGACAGACAGACAGACAAAATTTTTTTTAATCACATATTTGGGTTTGGTATCGATCCAGTAACACCCCCTGCTATTTATTTTTTCAATATTTTCAATGTACAGAATTGACCCTTCTACAGATTTATTATATGTATAGATGTATAGAAGATGTCTCTCAAATTGTTTGACGGTGGAACTTCTTCGCCATTATAGAAACATTAATTGTTTTGTGCCAGTCATAAGTTTCCAATGGTTGTTGATCAGAGAAACCACAGAGAAACATTTGGAAGCTGGCTATAAATAAAATTATAACAATACTCAATTTAACCCGTTCATTAAAGTTGGGTATAGAAACTTTTAAACAAAAACAAAAATTCCGAAATTAGTAGAAATAGAAAAAACAAACCCTTATTATAACATACTTTATATGGAAAATTAAAGCCATGTTTGCTTTAAGTTTTATATGAGATAAAACGGGTTAATGAAATTATGCAAATTCGTAATTCTAGTAAATTTTGTCCTAAAATTATCTAGCTCAGGTCACATTTTATATCGTGTTTACGGCACCTAAAAAGGTGTTTGTTGGTACACTAAATTACTTGGTGTCACGCGATTCCATCCTTATATCTATTTGTAAGTAAAACAGTCTGTGGTAAAACGCTACCAAAATATGTGTCCCTTCGTCCAGCATACTCACCATGGAATCCTGATATTTCATGAATGTCAAAAAACTGTTCTGAAATAGTGCTAAATAGTGCCCAAAGGAAAAAAATAGTGCTCTTGTACTTGCGAAGTTATAGCCATAGTTCGATGAGTATGCTGGACGAAGGTTTCGCCCAGCATACTCACCTCCGTCCGGAGAATCTGTATACGCTTCAAACATAATTCATACTTCAAAAAATAGTTCCCAAATAGTGCCAAACGGTGCCCAAAAAGAAAAAACAGTGCTCGAATAACTTCGGAGTTACAGGCTTCGTTCAGTGAGTATGCTGGGCGTAGGTTCTACGCCCAGCATACTCACCTCAGTGCGCGAATATCGAACGAGCTATAGGTACAATTTACGTCTCAAAAAATTGTGCTTGAAATAGTGCCCAATATCAGTCCAATTTTTGCTTGACTTTTGACCTAGAAAACCATTAAATTTGATTGTAAACTTCTACATACATTACATTGAGTACAGTCGAATACAATATTATTAACTTTCTTTCTAACAATTTTTGTCTTGTGTAAATTATTAATTGTCTATGTAAGGGAGTATTTACTTTAGAATCGCAATATTATTAATTACACATCTTCGCGCGTCGCATGGGACCCCGGTAGCTAGGAACAATGATTTTATATATTTTGTCTAGATCACGGCGCTTGAAGGATTAAGATATCAAATGAAGTAAATCATGCATGAAAAATAAAGTTGCTGTTATTAATGCTTACATTACAACTGACAAAATTATTCAAAATAATCATTTTCCGGATCAAGGACGGTACCACAACGTTTACGGAATTGACCTGTATTCCTCATGTGATAAAGTTCAATATAGTGTGGCAGTAATGGATGCACGTACGGTCAATAGGTATGGGGCTTACGACGCGCGGCGCCCGCGACGCAAATGAATATGTTTATGTTTAAATACTAGATGGCGCTGCCCTAACATCTTACGATTATTAGACAAGACTGATCTGTATTTTGAAGGTGATAAGGGTCCATTTTGTGTCACAAAGCAATCGAAACGAACAAGCGCTTCTCAGTTTCTTTGTTTGTTTACTTCGTCGCACATCATTATAATAACGCCGGCTTTTGAGTTTGACTACATAGTGGGTTGCAAAACCAAACAATGTGTTGGTGATGTCATTATTTACCTATATAAAATTGTGTATCTAGTACGTAATCAATATAGGAGCTGCACCCAAATCAGTAAGTATATTTCAATTTATAATAGTGGCATTTAACTAAATTGATTTTACACTCATTCATTAATTGCACTGTAAAACTAGGTAGCAAGCGAGTTGTTTTTTTTACAAAAACACGTTCATTTCAATTAGAAAGTTTAATATTTTTGTCCAAAAACATGTGTCGACGACTGTACCCCATTTTACGTTAGTATGTAGAAGTTTACATTAAAATTTAATGGTTTTCTAAGTCAAAAGTCAAGCAAAAATTGGACTGATATTGGGCACTATTCCAAGCACAATTTTTTGAGACGTAAATTATACCTATAGCTCGTTCGATATTCGCGCACTGAGGTGAGTATGCTGGGCGTAGAAACTACGCCCAGCATACTCACTGAACGAAGCCTATAACTCCGAAGTTATTCGAGCACTGTTTTTTCTTTTTGGGCACCGTTTGGCACTATTTGGGAACTATTTTTTGAAGTATGAATTATGTTTGAAGCGTAGGTATACAGATTCTCCGGACGGAGGTGAGTATGCTGGGCGAAACCTTCGTCCAGCATACTCATCGAACTATGGCTATAACTTCGCAAGTACAAGAGCACTATTTTTTTCCTTTGGGCACTATTTAGCACTATTTCAGAACAGTTTTTTGACATTCATGAAATATCAGGATTCCATGGTGAGTATGCTGGACGAAGGGACACCAAAATATAACAAGGTTACGATGTAATGTATTAGTGTTGGAGGTTTAAATTGCAACTTACTGTTCTGTAGTAAATGTAAAAGAAAAGAAACTGCGTTTGGTAAATATTTACAATATTTCGATAGGGTGCAGATTCATCATCTTTTATTAGGTACGAGATGTAGGCAATAAAAGCTTTGACACAAATGATATCAGTACAAAACTAGGCTTACTTGAGGACTTACTAGCTCCACCTATGAAATGTAGGCTCTGTAATTTTATCGTAAAACTTGTACACGTAGTATATTATTATTAGTCTGTGGTAAAACGTAATATCAGTTATCGAGATTTCAGGCTTCTCTAAATGCTGTCTTGTACCTAAAGGTACCTACCTACAATGAAATGACGTAGTTGAAGAAGTAAACATTTTTAATATTAAAATAATCGATTTAGAATAACCAAATACTTCGTCTCGTCATTAATATAATGCTATTTTTAACCGACTTCAAAAAAAGGAGGAGGTTCTCAATTCGGTCGGTATATTTCTTATATATGTATATAGACATTAAATGTATATTGATCTCTCAATAAATGCAAATAGTAAAAGCTATATATATATATTAGTTACATATAAAAATAAAATAGATCAACGCCATCTATATACAACTTCATGTAAAACGAGAGTGTTTTTGAACACAAGCTGAACGTTCCTTCTTGCAGGAAACGTTTCAAAAAATTTCCTCCAGAGGACAGTTACATAAAAATAAATACCAGTCACATTAAACAGATATCCTGAAACTAAGTATATTAAGAACCTCGTCCTATTCTTTAGGACTTTAGGAGCAAATTAGCTTTAATATCTCAATAAATATATATATATACAATATAGACTCAACAGCAATACAAAATTTAAGTTACAATTTTAACGATAAAGTGGTTTGGCACCATTCGAAAGACTTACAAATTCTTATTTTTGTTAATTACTTTCAAATGTTGTGAAATACCTCCGTATTAGGTGCTTTTGCCTTAAGTTTAAATAAGGCGAAAAAAATATATTTTCAATCAAATAAATAACAGTGTATTTAAGACATAATAAAGTAAGTTTTCACTAAATTTCGTATAATAAAAATAAATTTTGAAAGAGATAAATGAGATAAATATAAAAAACCAAAAACTTTTTTACTTACATATTTATTAACTTAAATTATTTAAACAATTATAAAAATAGAACAACAAATGAAGCGTAGGTAATCAATCAGTCAATGTTTGTACCGCAATCTGAAAAAAAAATAGTTGTATTAGTGAAAAGAATGTTTGAGTTGGATCGACCACAAAAACAGTCTGATTACTAGGGTAGGTACTATAAATCACTGAAGCATCACATACACAATTTTAATAAATAGGTATAAATAAATTCACATATATAAAGAAATAAAATAATATTTAAATAATAATAATTAATATTTATGAAATAAAATAATAATAATTTAATAATGTGAGTAAAATTATCAAATAATGTAAGATTTTTGTAAGAAAATCTTAAAGAAAATATACGAAAGTTTGTTTGTAATAGGTAAAATTACCAAAACAAAAATGGAGTATAGCATATTCAAGAATGCGTATACCAAAATTCAAGTAAAAAGTACGAAAAACTAAAAAGTTAGATTTTTGAGATGGTTTTAAATAGGTACCCGTTATGTCTCACTGTGCGGCGTGCCCCGCCCGCGCGCTTCTCGCAACCACGGACTAATAATAATATACTACGTATACAATCGCAAACCTTTTTCACATCTTTAGTAATTTGAAATGTTAAGTTAATGTTTTTTTTATGTACCTAAGTAAGTATTAACTACTTACCGATGAAAAGAAATATCATTGTTCTTTTTAGTTTGCTTCCGAGAATCATGTTTACACCTTGGCACTGCACATTTAACCATGATAAACGTAAAATTTTGGTTTCATCAAAAAATCTATGAACGCAATAATCCTACAGTGGGATCTAGTACCTAGGTACCTACTATGTTAATCCTAGATGTGCTGAAATTGCTACTTAAAAGACTTCGTTAAAGAAAAAGAATTCGGTAAAAGAACTAGGTAGAATGGTAGGTGAGTGACCTGCCATTAGATTTTATCTCTATAGTTATAAAGCTCTATCATGCTCAAACAGCTGTTTTAATCCGGATAAAATTTTGCAAAGAGATAGATTATTTAGATAGAACGTAACTTCTAGTCCTATTTAAAAAAAAAGTTTTATATAAAACAATGAATAATATTAACTAAGAGTCTGAAAATAGGTCATACTCTCTACTTCTACTTCTAGGTACTCTTGCAACAGTGGCGCCATCTTTACTTGATACATTTGAGACTTTTCTAAACGAAATTTTACTTACCTATAATGTCTTGTCCACATACCATGCCTTCTTATTGCAAGCTCTATGATCACGACATTAAAATCCCTTTATTTCATCCAGCTATTTTTAATGTGAAATTATTCAGCAGCAGATTAAGGTCATCTCATAATAGTACAGTTGTTAGTATCATAGATAATGTACAATGATAATGTATTCATTTTTTGAAAAAAAATTTTAACCTAACTAAGTAGGTATATAAGTAGATATTATAGTTGAAATTTAAATTTATACTAGCAAACCGGGCGAACTCCGTTTCGCCACCAGTGACACCTTTTCTTTGCTATAAACCTCACGGAGCCCGAGACCTTTCCAACGAATGCAAAAACGTGGAAATCGGTCGTGCATTCTGGAGTTATAGCGTCAGGAAGGAAAACCCGACTTATTTGTATGTAGTAGAAATTTATATTTAACATTATCCTGTACCTACCTGATTTATGCAGCAAATATTGAACACACTCCATATGACTAGTTACCTACCTAATTTTAGTTTTGTAATATATAGGTATCTAAAGTATGGTATCTCAAATAAAACATCATTTCCATTGAATTTTTATTACATCTAAATAGACACTTATTAAATCCCGCATATGAAAATAGAGAAAACTGATTATAATTTTCGTATAAAATAACATGTTCATCTCGTTTTTAAACTAATATAGGTAAATAGTATAAAATAATCTTTCAGAGTAAAAGTAGTTAAATTAGATAAATCCCGACAAAATGAAAGAAAAAGTTATTAGTAAAAGGTTTTAACTTTTTACGGGTATTATGATTAAACATAGTTGAGCTAAGGCTCATACAATATAAATTCTTATAAACTAGCTGAGTGCTCGCCGAGGGCCATGCCTTCTTATGCTGTTCCGTGTGCTCTCGTCTGTCTGGATGTTCCCTTGGCCACACGACTTACACCCAGGTTCCAATACATTGTGATTAACACGTTTCTTAAATACTAGAGATTAAATATCCTTATGCTATAATACTTTGGTAACTTAGCTAGGTTAGGCTTTCATCTCATATATCATTGTGATATTAAACTACGAATGCATCTTTCGTAATTATTTTGTAGATATATTTGTGGGCACGTACAGATTTGTGAAAATAGAATCCTACCTAAGACGGCAGTGGCGCGTAGATGAACCCGCATTACAAAAAAAAAAGGTGTTGGCGAGCAATACGAGCGCTACGTACCACCGTCGTTTACAAACTAGTAGATTATATATTATGTATGACACTGGATTACAATTAATTATAATGCTGACTATAATGAATGTTTAACGCCCGATATCTAAAGTCCAATACGCCCGGCTTGAATACGCAATCATCACCTCCAGTCGCTTCGTTCATCGCTTAACCTTGCATATTTTCATGCAGATACCGGGCGTTGCCTTACAAACTAACATCGAGATATTCAAAACACACATAGAAAGGACTATAACTAACGATTATATATTGAAGAGAAGATAGGACAGAAGATAGGAAAGATAAAGGAGAGGGAAGGTGAGGACAGAAGAGAGGAAAGGGAAGGATAGGGAAGGTGCAGGTGAGAGGAGAGTGGCGGGAAGGGAAGGGAAGGGGAAAGGGCTGGCGCTCCCGCTTCCTGTCGAGGAGCCTCGACAGTTCACTTGGGAGGGTGGTAGCTAGCCAGTCGGGCGGAAAGGTGCCCTCCCACCGTTCGGTTTAGTCGCCTCTTACGACACCCTTGTACCGACATGGGGTCGGGGTTAGTATTCTAAATCCGCCCCGACACGGACGTCCGCCGCCGAACACACGTTGTTCTCTTCTTACTCTCTACTTTATTAGAATTGCCGCAAGTATCGCGCCAAAACTAAAAAAAAGATTCGGTAACGTCATCGACTATCCTATTTTACTTATCTTAATATGAGCTCAATTTAATTACCTATGAGTTCAATATCAATACGTTGTAGGAACGCTATCGATAATGCATACATTCCAAGAAATAAATATGACAAAGCTTTCTAATTAATTACTATTAATACACACACACTGATCACTGCACCGTCACTAATATCAGTTCGAATCTTGCTTTCGAACCAATTCTCGACGTGTAGTTGTTGAATCCAAATGACAATGATTAGGTATGTTTAATCCTTAACGTAGATTAATATCTATAACAGTGTCCATTAATAACTTCTTGAAGCCATTAACATTGAGCACTTCATGTAACCTTACAACTAATTGTAAGCGATCAAAATATTTGTGCGTCTAATTCTTATCGACTAAACAGTAACTGCAGTAAACAGGTATGCTGGCATATATATATTTATACATATAACTCTCTCACTCACAGATATATATGAAGTACTAATTTCCTGTATGCTGCAGTTACAACAGAGTATGAATCCAAAAAAATCTGTACCTAGTTCGAACCTAGGACAATATGGGTTACATGACAGTCAAAGCTTTAATAACAATTTTTATCACTGTTAGACCTCGGCACCTAATGTGGCGGGCAAATAGGCTTAACCGATTGGGAAAAAACAAACGTATTCAATAGATTGAGAACTCGAACCCGTTCGTTCCTCTAATCAGTGATAGAAAAGGAAGATAGTTTTGACTGAGAAACCTTCCTTATTTGGAACCATACTGTGTCGCTTATCATTAATACATACTTACTCAACTAATACATACTCGGAATATTGGAGGAACACTTTAGTTTACTTTCTACATTAATTTCAATGCCTTTTTGCAATAAAAAAGGACTTTTATCACGAAATTAATGACGAAAATTATCCTTTAACTTCCACCGAGTATTCTACTGTTTTCTAAGTTTCTACCTTCTCAATTCCACTTTTAACTATCACCAATAAACGTCAATTTGATAAATTTTATTTCAATGTTAAAATTGGAATATAATTTATCAAAGTCCTATTTGAAATAGTCACTTCATTTAGTTCAAATGCAGAGGTACAGAAAATGTTAAATAAACTTTACTTCTTACTAAGACCACGTACATACTATTAATGTTTTAATTAGTTAAATTATTGTTACCTATATAGTTTTAAAGAGGTCTTATCAACTACAACCACCGAGGTTATGTATTGTACATATTTCTATCCTAGACAAAATCAAAAATGCATTGGACTATTTACAATTCTCTCGTAACTAGTAAAATATCGAAAAAAAAATAGATATACAAAATATTTCAAAATTTTACAGTGTAAAAATATAAAATTAATCTTCAATATTTAACCCATAAGGAAACTAATCTCACTCAACGTATTTTGTACAAAATAATTAATGTCTAATGAAAATTATTATTTGGCACAGGTCATTAAAATCACAACGAAAAACAACCACATGTTATTAAAATATAGGAAACTTATACCACCTTTGACATTTCGAAAAGCACTCCACGTAAAAACAAAAGACAAAAGTAAAGAAAAGAACAAAAAATAAAACAAAAATAAAAAAAAATTAATCATATTTATTAATTACATAACAATAATTTAAAAATAAAAAATGGCCATCAGATAAAACCTGATCTCAAATTAACTATAATATAATATAATAGATAAGAAAATCGTAATCATTGAAAAAGTTAGGAATTTGACTAAAAAATAATATTTACAAAACCCATAATAGAAAAAAATGCGATAAAAATGCTAATTTAAAATTAGAACCAAAATAAAATATTTGGCTACATAAAGCTATAATGAATGTGCAGGTATTTCAAATTAAGCAGTAATTAAAGATAATTATAAACATAATATATACAGGACATATTGCACATAACAAGAAGACTTACGTGATCATTGTTATGTCGCACAGTTAGCATGCTTATTATTATGGCAACATTTAAATTATCATAACCATAAAGACCATACAAAACATACTTATTAACAAACAATAAAAATAAATATAATACTCAAAAATGGCCGTCAAATAAAATTGTATCAAAATAATACTCAAAAATTGATCCAATAACCATAATTTCATGAAAAAAAACCATTTTAAAGGTAATTATATAAAATACTGGTAAAATGATGGTCCGAAACATTAAAATCTAATAAAATGTCTATACATGACATACCTAAAATTATTAAAAATCTTAAAATTTGTGCGTTAAGTTTTTATGTCATCTACAAAACTACTGTTTTTGATTTTTTGAATTTTATTACAAAATCTACTTTACACAAATTATTACTAACTAATATAATATGATAAGATAATACTTTATGTATATTACGTAATTATATTTTATAGAAGTTAACTATAAACGTGGATTAACCTTAAAGTTAAGAAATAATATACAAAAATAATTGACAAAAAAAAAACTTGCAAGAATTACAAATCAAACAATACGCTACAAACTTTAAATTTTAACGAAGCTTAAATCATTGAAAAGTAATGATTATAATATACAGGTTGATGAAAGTGACCAATTGAAAAAGAATTTTCAGCCAATCATACCCCTCATCCAGTACCACTAAACATTTTTAACTATTTAGTAAAAATTGGTTGTTTAGTTGGCAAATCATTGTAAAATCAAGTTTAGAGGTTTAATTAAATATAAATATATATATAAAATCAGATCGATATGTCATGATTAAAAAAATGTCATTTTAAATCAGATCAGAAATTAAGTATTAAAGTAACGTAACCGAAGGATGATGAGAAACTACTCAGTCCTTTAGCGAGGCTATTTCATAGTAAGTCCATATCTTATAAGTAAAAATGTAATAAGAAACAGATGTTTCATAAAAAAGCTACTGAAAAAAGGGTGACATTGAAGTCATGAAAACATGTTTTAAATTAAAATTAAAAAATACATTCTAATAAATTTTGTATTTTATGAAAGTATTGATTTTGCAATGTTTGAATTATGATACTAAGTCAGTTCCGTATAAAAAATATAATAATTTTTTTGGTTATAAAAACAACGACTCATTAGGCCATTTGCATACCAACTTGTTAAGTTCAGAAAACTATTTCATGACTCGATTGTCACCCCATATAAATGAATTAGATTCATGATTTACAGCAATAAAAAAATTTATAAAACCTATTCCTTTTTGGACGTGTTTAAGAGCACCGGTGCCGACAAAAATTCATTATTGTCGCACCTCAACGTGTTTAAACAAATCCATATAAAATGTATAATTTTAGGTTTCTCTAGTACCGCATGGTAATTAATAAGTAGTATGAAAAATATTCTCTTAATATAATTTTTTGTTTAAATATCAATCAATTCCTTTGGCTATTTTCATGACGCAAGAATAGTTCCAACCTTTATATAGTTTTGTGTAAGTGAGAAAAAAAATTGACGAAAAAATGTATCTCAAGGAGTGACATTTCCGAAGTTCGACTCCGATAATGTAGTTACGATTTGTTTGTTACGAACTGTTTTTTCAATATAGATTGGTCTAGTGATTGCGCAAAGAAAATTTCCAAATAAACGATCAAGCTATAAATAGCATGGCGATGATTGAAATAACTATATATTTTTTTAATGAGCTCCGATCACGGTATCAGCAACGACATCGAATGACATTCATTTAAAATCTCACTAATTCTTTTTAATTTTTCTTTTTTACATCTCACTAGGTCAAGGCACAAACAAGCGGAACCCTTTCATCTCCCCGCATATTATTTTTAATCTAGTGATCCTTATAGTACCGAAACTCTAGGTGTTAAATAAATCTTTCCTTTTTATGGGCAACCTGGTTTACTATCACCCAATAAGAAGAATATATTTTTATCGCTACGGATTCCGATATACAGGGTCTATTATATTTCCTATATATATTGTAACTTTTATAAAAATATACTTTTCTCCATATCTCATGACGAAACCAGTACCTCCTACCAACATCTTACTATGCCATATGTAATTTTTACAAAACCTTATTGAAGACGGCAACAACAAAATTAGTATAATATAAACTAGAAGAAATATATATATACATGTAATAAAGCTCCAAACTATTGTGTTATGAGTAATTTATAAACGACTCTCACTATGTAACAACACTGTTTCGATTAATGTTCTAGTTGCCGGTAGAACAATGTTTAATATAAACGCGGCTATACCCTAAATAATAATAAGAAATCATTCGACGTCGTCCCTGAACACCGCTCAAGCCAGCTCCTGAATTCCCTGTAGACGGGTCATGATATAAAAGGCCTTGTATCTCACTAATTTTTTTTTTTTTACAATTACTTATTAAAAGTCTCACTGTTGTGTTAAAAATTTAACCTATGATTGAAGTCCTAAAATTTAATAAAATATTACTTATTAAAAACTAACAATTCCTTTTGTGCGATAGACCTACAGTAAATATGAACTAAACATTGTATTTATATAACAATGTTAAAATACAGTCCTATGACCAATAAGAATGTGAATGATTCCAAAGAAACATTTCATAACCAACACAATTGGTATATAAAATACATTTCATGTAAAGGAGTAATGATCATAAAATTTTATAAGGGTATAAAGGATATAATACTAGGACAATGTAAATCTCACTATTTTTTCTAATATCTATCAATTAGATAATATATTAAACGAGATTGGTCGTTCCGAAATATATGCTCTGACGAAAAATTACAATTTTTATAAAATCTTCAAGGGTTATAAGTTTATTTTATAAAACTTTTCAATTAATGTAACTACTTTATGTTATAGAGGTTCCATTTTTACTAAATTTTGTGCGTATTTTCATGACGAGAATCCATAAATAAATTCAATGCTCATAATTGTATAGCCCAGTGCTAATAAGTTAGGTGTAAGGAAAACAAACTGACTTTGGCGAGAATTGATGTTAAATATATCATATTGTCATGTGTTTTATTATTCAAAAGCGCTTTTGAATTATGTCTAGCTAAATGTTTTATACATTCAACTAGAGCAGAGTACGAGTGTCATGACCAAATTTAATGTGCGTTTTCGTTTTATTTGTAAAATATGTCAAATTATGTATAAAAATAGAAATAAATTAAATAAACAGAAAACTAATGTGAAACAACTGTTTTCATGAATCGAGTGTTATTCGTACCAGGCCATACAATTATAATTTAGAATTCTTAAAATAAGATTCAACTATTAACATACAATTATGATGTTATAAATTTTTATTAAAACAGTCTCCCCGTGTTATTGAACGCAAAACAAAACGTTTTGCGTCATGTTATACACATGCGAATACAAATTTTGTGCGCATTTGAAAATTTGTAAAGTTATCAAAATCGACAAACAACCGGAACAAGGATTCTCAAATAAGTAAACGCGAATTTATATTGAAATCAAATAAAAATGAACACATCTATAGCACTTCCCTAATTAAAGCTTAATCAGATAAAATATTGGGGTTTATTGTACATATAAATTCGTTATATGCAACCGCAAGGGAAAAAATAATATAAAAAATCAACGGATCAATTTAGTCAGGCCTGTCGCTTATGTCGCCCTTGCGACTTTGAAACGACTTTTTTGTCGCACGTAGAATGAATGAAGTCTTTAAACGCGTAAACGTTTAAAAATTTGTGCGCATTATAACCGTATGTACGACATTCGTAGGCTCTTTAAAAGAACGCTAGAAGGGTAATTTATGGAGACGCAAAGACAAATTGATTCTATAACTGAGATAACGCGATTGAATATTACTTACAGCCTTCAGATGTGAAGGAATAATTACTTACTAATTTGTGCTTGATTGTCCTCAAATACGAGAGGTTAGACGGAGAGAGTCTGCCAACTGTTGGCGACTATAAAATACATATTATAACAAAACATCATGATCCCTAACTCATTTCACTGCTCATATATTATATTTGAGATAAATTTTCATATTTATTGCTTACATTGAGCGAAGAACAATAGTGCGATACGCTCAACAGCATATAGCTTAAGGATATAAGAGACATATGAAACATAAATCGACATAAGTACTTTTTAAAAGCATAATAATGTTATAGATAAGTTGGATATCTAAATAATTTTTAAAATATATCCATTTATGCCATACTCTCTTGCAGTGATGGTAAAACATACCTCAGTCATTTCATAACATAAAAAAATATATACCATAATGTCATGTGATGCAATGAATAAGGTAGCGTGAAAACTTAACACTGTATAATATACTATAATAGAATACATCTAATATCTTAATATATTCTATAGGTATATAGCTAGCTATATAAATTTTATATTTATCTATATAATTGAATATTAAACAAGCTTATATAAAATATATTAAATAGGAAATAAAACGTACAGTAAACAATACAATAAACGTACATAGAAATGCGTAAAGGAAACAACTCATCGAAAATACTCGAAGGTAACAGATATGTACATAACTAACCTTACGCTAGACCGTCCACTATGTAATTGTTCGAATCACTGGTTTCGCCCAGTATACGCGAGAGTATACATTTTAATGAATATATAAATCATTTTTATTAATGCATTTTTTGTATACTCTCGCGTATATGGGGTTTAATCATTGTTGCACACTTCTAGATGCTTCGGCATCCTGACGGGTAATATTAAAGGCTTCCGTCTTGACGAAGTCGACCGTTTTGTAGTCGGCCCGTGATTCGGCGGAGAAGGACTTAGCGTGGTGCACGCGGCGAACGCCATCTTGATTCTGAACATAAAAAAAAGATATTGTAATTTCTCTAAAAAATGTTTTAATATTTTTTTTATATTTTAATTTTTTGTAGTGGAATCAAAAATTTTTTTTGAAGTAAACACAATATTTACATTTATGTAACAAAAAATTATTTAATTTCATTATAATTTGTTTTAAAAAATCTACACTGATAAATAGGGATAAAAATATGAATGTGTGGCAACAATACATTTTGATATTGACTATTGTTACATACAATAGTCAATATCTTATGAATAAGTACAGAAAAGTACAGATGTAGGTAGTAATTTTTCTCTTTTATAGGATTTAATGCAACTTATTTGATCAAAGTTTTTTAAAATTTATTTAGGGTTCAGGCACACCCCGGACACTCCATACAAAATTATAGTTTTGACAGTCACACTGTAGAGACTGCAAATGTGTGTGTAAACTCTTTATGGTTGGCACATTTGTGACTAGCGTAAAAAAAAATTCGCGTTTTTCTGATGAAATACATCCGTAAACAGCACAATATCTAACCATTTTCTACGAAAAACGATAATCACAAATCCAAAATAATAAAATTGCTTTAAGTCAATTTGATTAATGTTGTCAATCTTCGTTGCGTTTCGTCTAAAGACGTCGTTGGTATCGTCCTTGCGGGGAAATGGGTACCATAACATGTCTGATCGTGCGGGGTGAGGTAAGTGTTTAATTTTGGCGGGAGGCGGAGAGTGTCCGTTCTGTAGCGTTTAGCTACTATTATGTATTCTGTGGTTCAGGTTTCCGTACCTGTCTTTCTGTCAGTCACCAGGCCCCACAAACCGTAAAAGGCTGATGGTTGAAATTTTTAGAGATATTTGCAATGATTCGCACAGCCATTAAGATGGATGGATGGAGGTAATTGGATGGGTCTCCAAAATTTTGCAGTTGCTCTTTTTAGCTCTTTTGCACGGAACCTTTAATGACCCGAGTCCGACTCACAACAGACCGTTTTTCCGTTTTAATTTGGCGTTTGCTCTTTTTTTATACAAACTAGGTAATCTATGTATTAAAATTCAGTGTGCCTTAGAGTAAGTCCACACGGCGCGTCGCGTCAGCGTTGCGTCGTCGTAGCGCTGTCACTGCGTCGTTTTACATACAAATAACCAAGGTGTTCACACGGCGCGCTGCGTCGGCCAGCGTCGGCGCAACGCATACGTGAAGGACAGCAGCCCCCGAGACGAAGCGGGAGGGGGTGTACTCATAGCGACGTCGGAGCGGCAGCGCTCCGTTGTAGTAGTAGTAACGCTGCGATGGCGCAGCGCCCGTGTGGCCGGCTATGCGTCAAATATTTGCGTTGCGACGACGCAACGCTGACGCGACGCGCCGTGTGAACTTACTCTTATTTATCGAATTGAAACTAAAACCAATCGAGTATTTTTTGGATTGTGCTCGTATTTTCTACTATTTTAATTTTTGGCGATCGTTTTTAGATATGTTTCCCTATAATTTATATACTACTAGCTTTCCGCCCGCGGCTTCGCCCGCGCAGTCAAAGAAAAACCCGCATAGTACCCGATCCCGTGGGATTTCCGGGATAAAACCTATCTTATGTCCCGGGGTAAAGAGTAGCCTGTCCTTTCTCGGGTATCAAAATATGTCTATACCAAATTTCATGCAAATTGGTTCAGTAGTTAAGGCGTGATTGAGTAACAGACAGACAGAGTTACTTTCGCATTTATAATATTGGTATGGATTAAAATGAATATACATTACCTTAGCCGGACTCTTGGGGCTGCTAAGATCAAGATCTAAATATTGTAAAACGTCAGAGGCTCTGCGAGTCCGAGCGACGCTTGTCGACGGCTGGGCCGCATTCTGGAACAGCTGAAATGCATTTGTTCGTTTTTTTTAATACATGTTCATATCTTAATATATATAAATCTCGTGTCACAATGTTTGTCCTCAATGGACTCCTAAACCAATTAACCGATTATAATAAAATTCGCACACCATGTGCAGTTCGTCCAACTTGAGAGATAAATCGTTTTAGAGAAAGCGGGCGAAGCCGCGGGCGGTAAGCTAGTAATTATTATGGCGCATTAATAGGTAAGTAATGCATCAGTCTCCTGGCATACAATTTTTTTACAATGATTTTTCCTTTGCGATTTCACCCGCACGGCTCCGCTCCTGGTGGTATGATATATGGCCTTCCTCGATAAATGGGCTGTCTAACAACCAAAGAATTTTGCAAATCGGACCAGTAGTTCCTGAGATAAGCGCGTTCAAACAAACAACCTCTTCAGCATTATAATATTAGTATTATAGGATAATAAATAATATTTACCTGGCCCACTTGATTCACGTGGCCAATGCTTGTGCTAGCGATGCGCGGCTTCAGCGCGCGGTCAACAGCTGGCGGCAGCAGTGATAGATTGCAGTAGTGCTGCATAGGCTGTAACAGAGAACAATTATATATTAATCGACCGTTCATACAATTCTATTTCATATCAATACTCGTGTTTCTTTGTTGTTATAGTCCGTTCGCGTTAAGAAAATAGTGAGTCATCGTTGTCCGCCGGCCTGGCCACGCCCCAAATTAGAAAGTCGAGTTCACAGTGACCAGTTGAAATCTGACCTTCGAACAAAACGGTTGTATATTTTGCGTGACTCGTTCAACAATAAATTTTGAAAATGAATACTTCACCAATTCAAAAGAATAAAAGTGGATCAATAATCCATAGCGGAGAGAGACGCATAATTTACAATGTTTATTAGTACTTTAAATTGTGTGATTTAAATGCAACTGTGGAGAGCATAGTCATAAAAACAGCAAGTGCATGCGGTAAAAATTCTTTCATAATAAATGTAACTGAAGAATCTAGCGATACTGAATAGTGATTTAAGTAATTTTAAGACATTTTTTTTCCATTAATAATAATTTAATGTTTAAAAAAATGTTTGTACTTTTTCTCCACTGTGAATACACCCTCATCCTGTAGTTGCACTGATGACTCACTATTTTCTTAACGCGAACGGACTGTAGTTTAAATTGAAACAGTACTGCCAATATATGATTTCCTTTAATGAATTGTATTTAGTTGCTTTCAATGGAAAAATCATCTTTTGTATTATCGGATGACATAGACTCAGATACATCCTTATTGTTTATTTTTTGTACTAGCAATATTGAATACTTAGAACTGTCTACCAAGGTCAAGCGTCAAAAACCTACATAACAAAGCAATATACAAAAGAGCTTACATGTGCAAGGCCAGTCTCGTCGTCATCGTCATTCCTTGGGCGGTGCACAATAACCGTAGGTAGAGCCTGCGCTTGTGATTGGTAAGGCAGAGCCTGCGCTTGCGACTGCAATGGTAGAGCCTGAGCTTGCGACTGGAATGGTAAAGCCTGCGCTTGAGATTGGAATGGTAGAGCCTGCGCTTGGGACTGCAATGGTAGCGCCTGCGCTTGTGATTGGTACGGCAGCGCCTGTGCCTGTGCCTGGTATGGTAGAGCCTGCGCTTGAGACTGGAATGGTAGAGCCTGTGCCTGTGCCTGGTACGGCGGAGCCTGTACTTGAGCCTGGTGCGTGTGCACGTGCACCTGCGCGCGGCTCTGCACGTGGGTGAGCGGCAACGCCTGAGCGAGCGATTGTGTAGCGGGCACGTGCGACAGGCGCCGGGAAGAGACCTCCCAGGAGTACGGCGGGTTAGACCAGTCGAGGTTTGGATGCTGTTTCAGAAAACAAAAAATATTTTAAATTAAGTTTATTTCAAGCGATAATAAATATTCAATGTTTCAGTTGTATGTTTTTTACTTTGGTTTCAAAAAAATATTTAAACACTCTAATTTGTGTTTATATTAAAATTAAATGAGCAAGTGTAATTGCTTTTTAATTACTTTTCAATATAAATTCTTTAAAGATATTTCAAATCCAAGAAACTTACAGATCCTGGCTCCCTTAGCCTTGGTCCTTGGTAGGAGTCCCGATGCTCCCTGCTGAGGGTGATCGTCTTTGGCGGCCTCGGTGGTACAGGTGGTCCTGAAAAAAGACCACAAAAATAGGCTATTATACAAAGTATTAGAAAAATCAAATTTAATTTTATCATATATTTTTTTTAATATTATAATAAGAAAGTTACCGTCACCTTCCTCGGAGGCATCACACTGACCCAAACAGCTGGCAGCCTGACCCAGGCAGCCTGTAGGTTTCCTCTCCGGCCTAACGAAAGCGGGCCTCACTGGGACGTTACCGCCGCTATAGGCCTTAAAGTGTTCGAGGCGATCCAGAGGCCCTGGTCTTATGTAGGTCCGCGTGAGCGACCAATCGTCTGCTAACATAATAGCGTTTCAATTAATTTTTTTTTTTTTTAATATGCTGCAATATTAAAAACAGGCGAATGCTATTGAAAATAAACGGTCACCTTTACATTCGATTATAATTGCTCGCGGTCCAAAAAAATAACGAAGCGATTTGATCATTTAAAATTTACGAATAATGGTGTCATTAACAACTGAATTAAAATATATATGAAAAAATTCGTTATTAAATTCGAAAACATTTAAAAAAAATATTATTAATTAATAATTTTAGATCGGTGTATTGTTTCATAAAATTTAGTCAAAATCTGGATGCGCAAAGAATTTAGTGCGCCAGGTCCGATTGAAATGTCCGCGGATTGAGGTATAAGAAGCGGGGTACGAAACCGCGCGGGGACCAATGGCGTCGCGGATAGGAATCGTGGTTTCGATCCATGATCACGCATGCGCAATGACGACGCGTCCGCCATTTTGTTCGCGCAGCCATATTCGCATGCGCAATGACGACGCGTCCGCCATTTCGTGCGGGCAGCTATATTCGCATGCGCAATGACGACGCGTCCGCCATTTTGTTCGCGCCTTCATATTCGCATGCGCAATGACGACGCGTCCGCCATTTCGTGCGGGCAGCTATATTCGCATGTGCAATGACAAAGTGTCCGCCATTTCGTGCGCACTACCATAATGAACGTATATTTTAAATGAAACGATCGCGAGCAATTAAAATTCAGCAAAGGAACCTGCAGGCCTAAAAACCGGACTCTAATACATACCTATATTAGATTGACTAGCATTAAGCGATTTGCATTCCTCGTCACTTAAATTAGACTCGTTTTCAGAAAAATCGTTATTAACGCGAATTTGGGGATGACTAAGGTATATTTGTTGACTTTTTTCAGAAACAGCGTCGAAGGAAGACTTCGATCCAATAATGATATTATTGGGATCGAAGGTGAAGGTTCTTTGGGAATCCTAAAAGCAAAATCAAAATAAATATTTCAAGGGTAAAAAAATAAATAAAATGAGCAAAAAAGCACTATTCACACTAAGCAGTATCGCAAGCACTAACAAAGCAACGACTGTTGTTTAATGTAGTCTTAGGAATTTTATTTTTCTACAACAGCAGAAATGTTTTATCACAACGATAAAGCTCAAAGTCCGAAAATAAATATTCGCCCGTATGAAACATTATGAAATACAAATATTAAAAACATTTTAATTTCTTATTGATTTAAAATATATTTCGCATTGCCTTGAGCTTCATCGCTAAATAAATACAAGCAAAAAAAAACAATACATTGCATGGAAAATCTAATACCGGCGCTCGGACTCCAGTAATGCACTCAGATATCGGTATGTAGGGTCCAGTACCTTCCGCGAGTTCGTACTGATCATTCATAACCGTCATTGTGCTGTTTTGATATGTACCTATAAACAAAACTGCTATTGTCTTATTTGCGCGGTACTTGAGTACGGTTTGTAGTCAACCATAACGAGAGAAATATTTCGCGTTTGCATAGATACACGTATCTAAATGTAATAGAGCAATAGGGAGGCTCAGTCGCGGAAGGTAGTCGCCTCCTACCCCTCCCCTCCCCTCCCCTTATACCCTCCCGCTGGCGGCTCGCTCCGCGCAGCTACAAGGGATGGGGTGGGGCGGGGTGGTATCCCTACATCTCCATTCTCCCACCCCTTTTCCGATATTTCATCCCAATATAACTGCGTAGTTACCACGTTAAAATATTTTTTTTTTCAATAACATCGAAGACATTAAAAAAATAAAAAACACAGTATAAAATAATAGGCATCAAAAGGCATTGCGATATCTCAGACAACGCACATAGAATTTAAAATACACACAATGCGCTCGGGAAAATTTGGCAATAGGAAAAGAGGATACACATAAGGAGAAAACAACAATAATTCTTAAACTATTTAACTTACCATTCTTCAGAACAGCGTCAATTGAACTTCACCGGGAACTGATTCAGATTAATAATAGTCATATCAAGTCAGTCTGTAAAATTGTCCGTACAAAAATTCCGAATAATTAATTAATTATCGTTAAGCGAATCAGAACGGGATAAAGATTTGCTTATTTAAAACTATCAACTAACAATTATATTTAATATAATTACATTTTGTTCCAAGGTACACCAATGGAAAATATTGATTTAAGAACAAAGAGACTTTCAATTAATTTAAGGACCGAACACGTCCTTCTGACTCGAGTACCGGAGAGCGAATGATTTATCTAGGCTCGATCTAGATGCGCATGTAAGTCCTTGTCGGAGCCTAGACAGGGTGGCTGGAGGGTGGGACCTAGGTAGGTTCCCGGGAGTTCTACACCTAGCTGCTCTCGTTGCGGGGGTTGTAGTTCGAGATTGTTCCCGAACATGCGCATTCGATGCACTCCCCGCGTATGTACTTTTATCGATATTACATACGACGCCATTAAAACGAGCCGCCATCTCTTTATAGGGGGGTGGGTATATAGCAAGTACATGTTACACGGATTTAAAACTTTCAATAATGAATCAATAAAGACTACAACGAAATGGCCGACGTTACTTTTGTTCCAAAAATAAATTAAAAAAATTAGCACTGTCAGTCTACTTTATTTTTTGCAAAACTAAATACACCGAATACATAATTTAGAAGGAAATTAAAGGAATTTCAAGATGCTGTGACTACTTATTTATTTTGAGATAGAGTGAATGCTATCCAAACCCAAACAACGAGCGGCGACTCGCGACGTACCCAAACAAGCGTTGCTACAACAATGTCTCGTCCTATGCAACACGTGTTTATTTAAACATTTCAAACTTATGTTTACTCGAGCGTTAGAACTTGAAAAGTGATTTTTCTTTTTGTGCAAACAAAGTATACGCTAAAACAAGATTTTTATTTGATCGTTCGCAACAAATTGATTTTCGATTTACTTTTGTGTACGAGTTTTAAACAAAACTTAACAAAGTAACTTAGTTATCAACATCATCTAACAAAAGAGCTTTATATTTTCTTTTAAACCTGATTCACAAACACTTTTCAAGTTCAATATCACTTGTAATTCATTACACCTGTTTATTTTCCTGTATTTTGTTACATATTATGAAGAATTAAAACGATCTTAATTGAATGCAGAAAATTTACAATTTTTTTATACTTCATATAATTCGCATTTGATATCAAGAAGTCAGTTTTTTTTCTAAACTTCAATGTTCTTCAAGGATTAAATTTAGACTTGTATCCGTTTAGGATAATATATCAAAATGTATGTGAGGAAAAGCAAATTAATTTACATAATATTATAAAATCCAATGTAAATGGACAAAATATAGTTATTGCAATCGCATAGCACAAATAAGTCAATACTTTATTGAAAGTAATTGCAGAGCTTGATATAAAAATGAGAAGTTTTTCTGTCAAACATTTTGTTCTTCCAGAATTAGCACTGTATTCAGAACTCTATTTCAAAATACAAACAAAATTCAGGAAAATATACATATATATAATAAATAAATAAACACTGTATAAGAATAAGACCATTGCGTAGCATGCTTTATAGGATAATCAAAAGCAACAGGTTTCAACATTGATATATAGGAAATACCGACACACACAGCATTTAACTATGTAACATAAATAAGGTTTTAACTAAAAACAGAGAGTATATAGAGGTGTATTCTTTAATTAAAAATTAAGTATTATTTTCTTAAATAATACTTAATTTTGAAAAACTTATTCTACTTAACAATAAAGGTAAAAGGAGATTTCATTCACATGATAAATGTGCAAGCATTGAATTTCCCTAAATATAAAAACCCAACCTAGCTTTTGCCCACAACTTTGTATACTTAGTAGTAACCCAAAGCTGTTTTGATTACAACAACCCAGAACCTAAATACAATTCGAAATATGATGAACCAAAACACGAGGGCAAAATAGTAGCACTTACTTCTGGTCCTCTCTTCCTCCTCTGAGGGGAGCGTCGCGCGCAGGCCGCACACTCTGCAAATGGCATCTACCCACTTCTCCATGTCTTCCTCGCAGGCTGCCTCCAGGTGGTAGGTTCGCTCCTTTGTCTGAATGGAGAACACGCAGCCGCGCTCCGCAGGGTCCAGCTGAGTATTGCTGTTCTGTGTCATCAGACCCGCATCCACCTAGAACAAACAAAATGTTATATGATATGACTATCTTAGAAATATAATATTGCGCTGATTTATATGTAATGCACTTGTGAAAGAATTCTGATCAGTAGAATACTGTCAGATAAGATTACTACTATAAACTCATATTATGTTGATTGTTTGCACCGATCAAATCGAGCACTGAGTTCAAACTGTATCATTCTGTTTTCTTGTTCTTTATAGACATATTCATATGACATACTGAGGCAATGTTTATTTTAGTTTCAGATCAAATCTGGTCTGCATTTGTATTGTATTATTTACATTTGAATAGAAAATTTTCCTTGTTAAGGCATCAGGTCACCTAACGTCGCAATATTGAACTTGAAATAGTATTTCTGAATGCAAATGGAGCTAATCGCATAAAAATCTTATATTTCTTAACAATGCAGTTATTTTACAATGGTGAATATTAAAGTGGCTTGATTATGTATAGTGAATAACAATAAAAACATACAATTCTACATTCCTATTAAAAGATTGAAAATCTAAATTGTGAATAAGTAGTTTCTTAACTTTTTATATCAAACAAAATCATAACACTATCAACAATAAAATTCAGTACAACTTGAAAAAACTTTTAAGACTTTTATTCAGACAAATTACAAAAAAAGTTACCTGTTCACAGAGATCCAGGTTTATGGAGCCTTTCAGACGCCGGCAGCTCCGCTCACCATAGTAGTCCAAGAAGTATTGCCCTGGAAGATCATTCGACTGCCGCAAGGAAAACCACCTTTTTCGCCATTTCTAAAAACAAAACACATTTTTAAGCATCCACGCTGCATACTGATTATTAAATTATTTTCGGGTGAGTTAATCTAGTTTTTCAAGTATTCGATAAGCTAATCACTACAACAAAATTTCTCGAAAAATACCACAATTTCTCGCTAAGTTAAAACAAAAATCGTTGTTTACTTACAGTTTTGAAAATACTTCTGTGCGGCGGCGATTTTGTCAGCCAGCCTTCAAGTAGTATATATCTGGACATAGTATTAAGTTTTAATCCACTACAATGAGTCACAATAAAATTTGTTTAAGTGCACCATTTACTCATACTGTTAGCAAAATATCGCTTTGCTTCTACTTTGCTACGGGGTGAACTGCAAAATGAGAACTGAGAACGGCTCGCTGTGAATGACAGGCCTACCACAGAATACGTAAGTTTGCCACATCAGAAAATTTCATAGATGGGAAAAGTTGTAGTGATTCTGCGCATTGCTTCTAAAATTTAAATATAATTTACCTATTTTTATGTGCATAATAAAACATAAATAAGTGTATCTATAGATAAAATACAATTTTAATGTCATATACATATTATTGATTTTGTTCCAAATGGATTTATATTCTTCAAAGTTGATAACAATATTGACCACACACATCCAGGCAACCCACGGTGGAGGTAATTTGGTATTAAAACAAGTAATTCGGTGTTACACAATGTTCTAATGATGGATGGTTATCATCATCATCATTAGCACATATATTACGTTCCCACTGCTGGGACACGGGCCTCCAATGGTAGGTACAGGCCATAATTCACCACGCTGGCCAAGTGCGGTTCGGCAGATGTCATAATATTATGGTAAAACGGTTTCCTTTACATACCGACTACCGTGAACCGTCCAATACCGTCTAGACTCTAGAGTATTGTGATGTTTTATAATGGGCAGATAACGCACATAAATAATTGAAACTTTATTTCGTACACGCTTGCCTGATCTCGAGTATCGACATAGCGATATGATGTCTGAGTTACTTATCACTGAGCCATGAAGTTTTTTGAAAAATAATGAATGTTAGCGAAGAAAACGTCTTATTAATCGCCAATATTTCTTTAATATGATTCATTAATTTTATATTTTACTATAGACTGTGTGAATAAGTGTGTGTGTAATTATTGATCTAAAAGGTATAATCTCAAGGTATAAAATCAATCATTTTGTAAATTAAAAATTATACCAAGACGAGACGAGACTTTGCTAGACGAGATACTTACTTTCCTAGTGATATTATGATATAAAATACCCACTTGCTAATTAAAAATGTTATATAACCTTTATAGGAAGTTATTTCAAATTCGAAGTTACACCTTGGTAACACCCAAGTAACACCCATCTGTCAATATATAAAAAACCTCAACACAAAATAATATATGATCAAATAGAAATTTGTTGTGTACCAACGTGATATTATTTACCTACGTATTGTTGAACCTGAGTCCTACAGTTTGGGAAGAAATTACTCTAAAATTAAATAAAGAAATTGACGTTTCGACTTTATCTATAGTAAAGGAGGCATGATTATTAAAATAAAATAAATAGAATGGAAAATGCACACCATCCCTTGTATCCTCAAAGCAATGTTGCAAAATTTAGTGGATATGAGCCTGATAAGTAAAAATATATGTCTGCATTGAGTTTAATAATTTCCATATAATATGAGCAAATAACAAAATGTTGTATTGCAGATACGCTATAGATGAAGTGTCCCTCACGGTGAAAACAGATGAATGCTTGACCCCTGGCAGGCCCCCGACCCTAACTCAAAACACTATCGGAAAATTCCTTCAACCATTAACCAGAGCTTTGGTGGAAGTACCTCCCAGGTAGGCAGAAACGATAAATTCTCGATTTTTTGTTCTCACAATGAAACGAAAATTTCCCCTGAATACCAAAAAATGCTTGTTCTTAATCGAGATAATTACTTACTGCCCCTTTCTTTAGAATCACTGGAATTCTCGTAAATTTATTAAAAAATTAAATGCCTACTTAAAATAGGAAAGTAGGTGCACTTCTCTAGCTCATTTCTGTCACCCTTTAAAACCAGTTTTCTTCAGACCAACTATAGATGAACTACCAGATGCTGTGATAGATAGAATGGTGCAAATGGATAAAGCCTTCTGGGTGGATAAGCCTGGTGCCAATGCATACACGCTCCATGATGCATACTACAATTACGGGATGACTACTGAAAAAGTTTTACCTCGTACGTAAAAGTACATGACTGTAGTTCATCAAATCGTACCTTCTATCTACCTAATAACTGACAAAGTCATTATGGTCAGTATCTAAAAAACCACTTAGCCGAGTCGAACTCTCGTAACGAGAGTTCCGTACAACCCTCTTTTTATAATACATATATTGTAACTTAAAATATATATTATATGCTTTTCATAATTCCTCTTTTAACTGTCATAGTGAGACGTTGTTACGTACCAAATTTCATGATTCTGAATTCACGGGAAATACCCTACAGGTTTTTTACCCTGCGAATTTCTAAAATTTGCAGCTTATACGGCTTTATTTCTCGATTGCGTTGGCTTTGAAGTTGCTTTTTCACAGCTTCAAGGGACTTGATCACTTGAGTGTTAATATAAATATCAGCTCTATACATGCACGCGTCCCTGAGAAAAAGTGTCTTGACAGACAGACGAACAACGGATGGTATAAATTATTAGGGTTCCGTTTATTTCTTTTGTGGTGTGGAACCATAAATGTTACCTATATACTAATATTATACATTTTGTTTGGAGATGCGACTAAAACTACCTACATATTATAACTACGTGACTACATATTTAATTAATTATGTTAAAATGTTAATAATTAATGATGATTTAAATATGATATGCGTTGATTCGCTTAATTAGCTATACCTATAAACTTACTTAGTTCCATAAATCGAACTTGCTGTTTCATTTCATCATACATTACGCAAAATGCCTAGACAATAATAATTTAAATATTGAAATAAAGGCGGAAATACATAAATAAGATATTTTTGAATTTTCTCATCAGTGAAGAGTGACTTATTGCAGGCGTTATTAACTTAGTAATCAAAACACATCAATTAATTGTACAATAATTAATTATCTTTTAAACTTTAAGAGGGCCTATTGATAACGCACAGCTGATAACATTATTAGAAATTACTGCCATTACTGTATGCGCAGGCGCAGCGGTAACGCGCTTCCTTATCAGCTATTTTTACTTTTTCCTTCTAATTGCTTTACTGGGTCTTAGAGGACAGTTAATAAGTTTAGGTACTTACCACACACTTAGTAGCTGGGTTTTTCGATCATATTATGATGTGAGATGTTTTCAAAGCGCACCAGGATGTCTTCCCTCGGTCCTATCAGTTCGACTTGGATTGCGTGAAGTACCGGCGTCTGCATGCATGTGACAATTTCAAGCCGACTGCGGAGGCGACGAAGGTTATTGTTCCGCTTCAGTTTATATCAAATTTAAATCACAAATATGGTTTTTCCTTGCGCGGATGCATGCGTTGGTTTATTTCAGGATACGCCATGACAAAAGATGTAGGTATAACACGCACTTTTTACAGTGAAAAATCAAAATAAATTCCCTGCTTTGACGATTTAATCGGATATATTCTAACAATGCGCCTCGATATTATGATATAATGGGAACTAGAGCAGTACCTAAAACATTTTTATATCTAATTATCATTACAAATTACCATTAGCTCTTGACTACTATGATTGATCAATACATACACACAATTTTTTCTAACTCTGAGTGCGGTAAGGTTTAATGTTTTTATTAAGTAAAATCACTGAATATCCATTAAATTCTATCCAATGATTGTTTAACAAAATCTTTCTCCTTAGAAAATATGTATTACTTCATAATCTTTTAGTTTAATTACATCTAAACAGACTGTTTATTTTTCGCAATAAGTATTAACATTTTAATAATATCAAGAACACGTGCAATCGTGCATTTACAAAATGGTCACAAAGGAACGACGTAGGTATTACATATTATGTATGTACTTTGTAGAAATTTATTGATTTTCTACATCCTGTTACTCTTTGAAGTAAAAAAAAATTGTTCCAGAAAAATCCCCTTTGCCGTGATTGTCGTCACGTCAAAATGTCGGATTTGGTGGCATCCAATGCGACGTATGAGCAAGATTCGGGGCAGAAACGCTGGAGGCAATACCCTGATGTTAAGGCTACTCTATCTCCTGAGCAAATACGTGAAATGATGAAAGAGTATAGTATTAAAAAAACAACATTAATTTTCATTCACTCGGAAAACTATTGGACTGATTTTATTGAAACTTTGCTACAAACATAACACTCTGTTAAAGTAGTATAGTTATTAGTTACTATTTGAGTATTATTATTGTAGCAATAGATACTACGGTTACACAATCCTTAATACTCTATCTAACTTATATTATTAAATAAATATTATAATGGTATATAAGTTATCATGTATTACATAATATATCTAATCATTTATTAAATAAATATTTTAACTCAAAACAAACAATGAAACGGTTTTCTTTTAGCCTTTTCATCTATTTATATAATTTTCCCCAATTCTGGGGTATTTGGAAAAACCAATACTGGCAGCATTATTGTAGGCTTTGAGAACCCCGCGTCTACGGGACTTTTTTCATGGCGCAATATCTATCATAATGAAATTTTATCAAAATTGGTCCAGCTTATTATTCTTGGCTCTAGTCAAATAAACACTTCATTTTCATTCTAAAAAGAGAATTTTTAATTATATTTTCACTAATAGATTTTTAAGGAAGAAATAAATTTTTATAAAATTCTAAATAAATAATATTAATATTCTCGTTTTCGTTACAGGGTAGGTCGTCCATTTCAGAACGAAGCCTGTAACTGGTATTATTCAAACTACCCTCCAGTTAAATATAATTGCATAATGCGAAAATTTTCGAATTAAATTATTAAACGTTTAAAAAATATTACTATGTTTTAATAGTATCTACTATCTACCTATGTAATATCTAGAAGTCGTGCTCATAAAACTAAATTATAACTTAACATAAACAATTTTCTATTGCTAACCTTGTGCTGTAGATTATATCTGTAACTATATACTACTTATTTCATTTTTATGGGAAAGGATATAACATTATTTTCACTTATTATAATAATGGTGTATATGCTATCTTTGCACATGTGTATGTTTGGCACTTTTTTGAAAGGCGTTGTAAATTTAGAATTATTATGTACTTGTAATGCTTAGCAAACCTTTAAGTTAATTAAAACCATATTTTATTATGAACAATTATTATATATTTTTGTAGTTGAGAAAATCCCGTTGTGGAACTGACTTCAAAAATATTTTTTTTAAATATGAATCTCAATTTGAATAGGAAGCCTATACCTAGGCTTTTGGCATTTATGTCGAGCAATACTTCCCGTGTTGTTTATAAATAATGGGGTTGTCGACCTTAGAGGTCACCTGTAGATTCTAACTCATTGCATATTTATAAAAGTGCAGCGCCAGGGTCGCCGCGAATGCGTCACCTTAAAGACGTTGGTATTTCATTCGTCTGCGTTTACGTATAAATTTTACTAGTTCAGTAAAAAAAAAAAAAATATCTGCTATAAATAAAATGTAGAAAGCCGGCATCCGTGATTTAATAACGCTTCACCTTTAAACTTTGTAAAGGTCAAAGGCGACCGTCGCAATAAATCAATGGCACCGATGCCGATGGGCAATTGGGCTTCTGCGCTTTATGCAGCGACGCCGGGGGTGCATGATGCATCTCTTTCGCTCAGGGAGGCGGGCGGAGGGCCGCCGCCGTGGGCGGTTGGTGGCGGGCGGTCAGATCATATTATAATATTGCCTCACCTGCAGTCCCGGATGTGTTCGTTTATCGATACTAGGCAGTAGACATGCGCTGATAAAATACCGCAATGCAGATATCTGATGCAGCTGCGCTCTGAGCAAGGTTACAGGACAATGGAGTGGGTGTTGCTATCTAGAAATTTCCGCCGGGGTTGCATTGTTACCGTATTGATCTTGCACTCTGATTGAAATCAACCCCGCTCCCGTTGTTTGTTGACGCCATTATAATGCCTTTACATTAAGCTTTTATGAAGACGTTGTTCAATCTTGACCTTCGACACGTCTATTGTGATCTCCTTTGTTGTCATTCTATTCACTACTTCAGTAGTTCAACCTGTTGATCATACCACAGTACATACTTACATTCTTAATGGATTCAATTATATAGAGAACTTAATGCGATGAGTGCACCGATGAATATCACTGAAATTTTTGAACGAAACAATATCATATCATTATGTAGTTATTGCTTTGATTAATTCTTGGATTAATTCAATTGATAAGTATTTCAAAGCACTGAATAACGTTCGCAATTCGCACCAACCAAGTTTTCAAATGGTCAAAACTGTAATGTTAAAAAATAAATAAAAAGACAAAATTTAAATTAACCAGAAATCAATCTCAAAATCGGTTTATCGTATCAATCATCATATCGGTTCATCTAGTTGAAAATACTGAGGTAACAAACCATAAAAAAATACAGACGAAATGAGAACCTCCTCTTTTATAAGTAGGTTGAGGAAAACAGAAATCCCAATGATCTTGAAAAGCTTACAAAAACAAAACGAAAGTTAATTATAGAAATCGTAACACAATAACAAAGCTTAAAATAAAACCTTAATAAAACCATTAATGGATTTTAATGAACAAGTTTCGAATTACAATGCGAATAGATCAAAAAATCAACAAGATTTTCAGAATAAATTAAAAACTTTTTATTAAATTCATTGAAGTTCAAGAAGAATTATGGAAATGACATGTTCGTTCTTTTGTTAATTAAGATACATCAAAATTGTGAAATGTAATATTAAAAATTAAAAATACTTTAAAAATAAATCTCCCATCCCTTTATTATTAACAATGGCGAAACAGGATGATAGTCTTTTCCTTCTGGAGGTCCTTATCGATAAAATTGTTTTTGTTAAAAGCCCATGCTTTTCAGACAAAGACTTTAGGACTTGCGTTAATATCGAATGTAACGCTGTAGAGCCACTGGAAATATGTGACGACGATCCCAATGTTGGTATTGCAAAAAGTGGAGGTCCCTTTGTGAAGCCTTTTAATACTGGTAAATCATGTCTTTTTTCCCTAAAAGAGGGTGACATCAATGCTGCAATGAGCAAGTTTCCAGTAAAAGTTTCTGTGTATAAATCTCTGCCATGTGGCTGTTTACCTACAAAAATCATCATGGGCGAATGTACCATAGACATGACAAAAGAATTTGTTGAAGCAAGAAATAACTTTTTAGCCGATCCAACCAGTGTAAGCTATCAAGCACTGAAAGACTCGTTTAGATTTGTAGGACCGGATGGAGAAGAAACTGGTGAAATAGTAATGTTTTTAAGGATATCCTGTTTTGGAAAACTCATTATCACTACATTCCAAGGATCTGGTGGTCCTCCCAACTTAGGTGGAAAATCGAGAGGTAGTTCAGGCGTAGTAGATCGTTCATGTGCACCGAAGAAAGATTATCAAACAACAGATGATCCTTGTGTTTGCGGCGCTGCTCGAAGTCACGGAAGTGCAGGAGGAACAGGTGGACACACATGCTCGGGTGGCGGTGCCGTTTGTCCTCCGGGTATTATATTGTCTTAGCTTTACATTTTGTCATTTTGATGCTATAGATATTGACATTATGAACTCAACAAATTTTACAGCTCGAGATCCATACAATAGCATGCCTTGTGAAGATCCAGATGATCCTTGCTATTGCTCTGGGCCAAAACCTGCAGAAAAGCAAAAAATGCTATGCCGCAATACTGATCAATACTGCTTACATGTTCCAAAAGGTGAGATGTTTGTTCTTTAAGATTACCTGTTATGTGATAGAGACAGTATGTAGATTCTAGGTGTACTTTAATTTATTTCTTGATTAAATTAGTATGAAAAAATAAACATCCACGAAAGAACATAAGAAATAATTATGTATCCCTGAATTAGAAAAATATAGTATTTATAAGTTTAGAAGAACGAAATTTCTTGATGACCAGGTCGCAGTAAACAATTTGAGGAAATAGGCACAACTTTGGGTGGAAATGAACTTAAGATTAAAGTTCCCGCTAGCGCATCCATTATTAAGAAGATAAGTCAAACGCATTGTGCAATGCAAAGTCCGTATACGAAGAATTCGGATGGTGGTCCATGCGAACCGCCGTGTGGCAAGAACCAGATTAGCTTAGCGCTTCCAAGCGAAGATATTTGTTGTCATGGAGCAAGGCCTGCTGACACACAATTTACTTGCACCACAGAAGGATGCCTACAAGCAAGTAAGCACGGCCAACAAGCAGCTATGGCCCGCGGTGATAATAAACAAGAATTGCCTAACAAAGATGTGTTTGTTCTTAAAGTTGCTAAAACTGCTCTGCAAGGTGACAGAAAATGTAAACTAGAGTTGGAACTGGTAACGCCAAAAGCTGCGGATAAAAAACCACCAGTGACAAAGCAACACACGCGAATACAATCTGATCTTGATTGTGAATGCTGCGTAAGAAGACTAAAGAAGCAAAAGAACAAGAAGAAACGCTGAATTATCATAAACATCAGTTTGTTACAGAGTTTAATGTGTTAAACTGATTTCTGGAGCTACAATTTATATTTTTATTGGCACGTTCAATTTTTTACTAAATAGTTACTAACTTTTCATAATTTAATAATAACTATGAGTACCTAAACCAATAGTCTTCAATATTAATGCCTTATATCTATATTAAAATGTAGGTTCTTTAGTTTCACAAATATATTATGCACATTATACAGATTGCTGCCCGACGGGAAACAAAGTGGTTTTCCAAGTACCTACAGACTCGTGTGGAAATGGTCATAAACAGCGAGCTCACTTTAATTTCACATCAGACGGAGTTGGAGATTTAGCTAGAGATGAACCAGGGCAGCTAATGCCTACAACTGCTGAAAACTATCCTGGGGTTGTATACGACTTTCCAAAGCAAGTCATAAAAATTCGAATTGGAAAAGTGGTAGAAATGCCTGGAAGGAAGTCAAAATTGGAATATCAATTTGTGACCCCCGTAGAAACGCATCAAAAAATTGTACCCGTGAAAGATACTCGGACTGCCCAATGTGTACCCACTTGTCCTGATTGTTGTAGACGACATTAGCCGTTACACTATAAAATATTAACCTTTTTTATTTATATTTGTTTTCATTATGATGTTATGTTTGATTGTATAATAAACTCTGTGTCGTAAAATTTTTGTTCTTATTTGATAAATAAGACTTTTATTATAAGCCAAAAAGTAAAATTTCGTAAATTATCGTAGGTGTCCTGTCGAGCTTGCTGTTTTGCCAAGAACTGACTGAAGTACAAAAAAATAAGCCTAAAATGAAAACCAAGGAAGAACTTTATTTTATTGAATATATTAATCGAACACTGATGGAAAATAACTTCAATTTACCCACGTATGAAGTTGGAATTATAAATATTAATACTTTGAAAAAATGCGTTGACAATATGAGATTATTTTACGACAAGCGTTTTGCAGACTCAACATATTATGCAGATTTTATAAATTACAGTTTTACGCCATCTTCAAGCACTATTTACCCCGATTCCTCTATTAGTGGATTTCGAAATAATTCTTCGGAATCTAAGAGTATTTTCGGTGAAAAGGAAACAATCGTTTACATGACACTTTTTAACGATTTTTACCATCATAAAAGCTCAGGAACACAAGCTACAGCATCCGTCAATAAATGCTTTCAAGTTTATAGCAGTAATTCAATAGACTCACGTTCCGAGTACTGTTCTTCGTGTAACGCAACCACATCGCAACAAGGAAGCAGTAGATGCATAACAGATGAAGTTCATTATTCCGAAGTTTACTTTTTTGGTAGAAAAAAGGAACCAGCTGATAAGAAAGGGGTGGGAGGAAAATGTTCGAAAACAAAACTATGTAAAACAGGTCAACCACCTACATCAGCCAGTAAAAGTACGGACGCAAAAAATCGACCAAAACCCAAAACAAACACTCAGTCACAGACAAAAAGATCGAGAGGCGCTACGACATCGACGGGGACTACAAAATCAGTATCAATCAAAGATGATAAACCTGAAAAGCCCTGCCCTGCTGTAGCGGCTTCGAAAGGCGAAATGATGGCTACCGTGTCACACATAAAAATTGGCCCCAAAGAGCCTTGCCCAGTGCATGGGAAGGACCCATGTCAAGGACCCAAATGTATATTAGCAGCGTCTGGAGAAGACCAGGCACCAGTGAAAGTAACTACTGCTACCAATGCGCGAAGAGGAGTTTTCGAATTGGTTATTCGTAAAATTACTGGAGCACCATTAGCTAGGAACGAATTAATGTTAGAATGGACACCACCACCATGTCGTCCGCCTCCATGTCCCTCGCCTTGCCCTATACCGTGTGCCTTTCCTACACCATGTCGACCTTCAAAGTGCAAGCTAATCATTTGTAAGCCTTCCCCATGCAAGCCAAAATGTTGTAAGAAGAAACCTTGTGGCCAGCCTTGTTCCCCATGTAAGAAATGCTGTAAAACGAGTTGTTGTGGAAGGCCTTGCCCACCACCAAGCTGCCCAACTTGCTCAGGTTGTACGCCCTTCCCACCACCTCCATGCAGAAAGCCTTGTAGCCCTCCATGCTGTAAATCTCCATGCAGAAGTTCGCCATGCTTGCGTCCATGTCCAGTCGGTCGGAAGCGTCCTCGGAGGTGTAAAAGCCAACCAAAAATAAAGACACACAAAAAACGTACATCACCTTGTAGTAATCGCTCCAAAACATGTCCGGTGGTAAAATGCCGAAGTATGCCAGGATGCTGTGTGGTGCCAATGCCGTGCCCACCTAGAAAATGTTGCTCTGTTGCTCCTTGCAAGCCCGCCAAATGCTGCAGGAGTAATTGCTCCACTTGCTGTTAGATTTATATTACAGAAATGATAGAAAAAACAATATCAACAAAACGCAACTGTTAATTTCTGTACTCAATATAATCATACGACAATATTAAGATTTTTATTTCATTTTTTTTTCAGATTTCATGGCATAGCTCGACATGACATTCTCTTGAGACTCAATTTTTTTTATAGTCTTTAATGCACGTTAGAAACAATACTCATAATCAATTTGGTGTCTCTAACCTTCACTGGGGTACTTATTATAATTAAATCTACTATATTATAAAAATAAGTCGGGTTTTCCTTCCTGACGTTCTAACTCCAGAATGCACGAACCAATTTCCAGGGTTTTGCATTCGTTGGAAAGGTCTCGGGCTCTGTGAGGTTTATAGCAAAGTAAAGATGTCTCTGGTGGCGAAACGGAGTTCGCCCGGTTTGCTAGTATTATATACTTTTAGTATTATATACTTTTAGTATTATCATCAACGTTAATATACTGAGGCTATAGGGCGGAATATTCCAGAGGCTGTTTATATCGAGAATACTTGTGTTTATAATGATTTTCACGAATTCAACATTGAGATAAATAATTCCATTATGATAAATAATAATCTAGATATATCACAATGACATTATAATGATGGGTTTCTGCAATCAATCCTCATATACCTACACTTAAAAAAAAGCAATAAATCAAGCAAATGTTACCTGTAACTCTAACCCCAAAGCACGGGGATTAGTATGAAAATTACGTTAATTAGTCAACACATCTGTTGTACTTGTCCATAAAGTAAATGGATCAGTCCATTTACTTTATGGACAAGTAGGTTTGTCCTTCTGTGTCCTGCGAGTATTTTTTTTGTCTCTATCAGGAATCGAACCTAAGACTGCTCAGTACTACGATCACGCATTTAAGGTTTAAATACTATATCAAGAGGCGGATATCTACTGTATCTACTTGTCTATCTATACTAATATTATAAAGCTGAAGAGTTTGTTTGTTTGAACGCGCTAAACTCGGGAACTAATGGTCCGATTTGAAAAATTCTTTCGGTGTTTGATAGCTCCTATATCGAGGAAGGCTCTGTAGGAAGGCTATAAGGCTATATTATCAAGCTAAGGCCAACAGGAGCGGAGCAGTGCTAGTGAAACCGCGGGGTACAGCTAGTCTTAAAATAAAGAGAAGCAAAAACAAATTAGAATCAAAAGCTTTGCATAGTATTATAATTTATTTATTTATCTAATAATTTTTGAACTAATAGATATTATATTATCTGTGATTATATTAAATACATACTAATTATATACAAATCACACGAGGGTTTGTGCGAAGTTTACATGGACACAACATTCAACGGGGCGCGTCCAGATATTTTTTTATTTATCCATTTTAACCTGACATAACGAAAAATTTTATTTAGGCTATAATTAATTCTGTCGCAGTATCTGAGCCAACAAATCTGATCATGAGTAGCAAGCATTATACCTATAATAACTACTCAAATTTCAAAGCCATCGTTGACAAATAAAAAAAAACAAAGTTCCATTTGGCGATATGTCAAGATGAAAGAACGCAAGCGATCGTACAAAATTAATTAACAACAAGCATTTCAGGCATTCAAAATTTGATAGTCTTATGATGGGAACTAAGGGAACGCAGGTGACGGGTAAACCAAAGGCTGAGACGAAATCTGGACCGTGTCCTTGGCTTTGTAACTTGGTGCCATCGAATGTTCCTGGGCCCGGAGCCGCTCAAGCTGTACTGCATCCTAAAAAAGATGTGTTCGTACTTAAAGTAAGTGCCTTAACTTGTTCGTGATTGTCGTGGCCATCGCAATCCAACGTTTGTGTATTTCCATTAACTGAGTTTATACGTTAAAATATTCTTCATACAGCGCTCCAACATACACATTTCACATATTGCATAGCTTTGCATTTTCCTTTTGAGTTTACCTATTACCTAATTCTAGCCTCTCACCCGGGCCATGATTTGTGGTTACTGGTTAATGGAGATAATTATTATAACTCTAAGCAGCCTAACCACCTAAATCTAAATATAAATTTTATATATTGATTCTCAGAATCACTTATTCACTTAGGCAATCACTGTCCATTGTCTAAAGGCTTAACAAGAATTTATTAAATTATACGAACCAAGCCAACCGAAATTCTATTACGCTTTTAAACGTGAATTGCCATTTTTTTATATCAGTTCGAATACTAATTTATCAGCATTTAAAGGTGGCGAAAGTGGGACCGAATGGTGACCGTCGCGTGAAAATGGAGTTAGAACTGGTGACACCAAAGGGACCTGAGAAGAAGCCCCTCTGCCGCATCGACACGAGGGAAACACAGTGCGAGCCAGACCCTCCACCCTGCTGCTGTGTTAAACCTAAAAAGAAAAAGAAATAGGGCATAGACGGGCACCCCAGCTTATCTCAAAATAATTGCCGTAGTCATAACAAACAGCCAATTATATTAATGAATTATTTAATGGCGTGTATTTTTTCAATGTTTTTTACTCCTGCCTACGCATAAATAGGGATTTTCTTCATTATTTTCTTCGATATTTTTACTAATGATTTATAAACATAGGATTATTACCACCTACACAACTTGAACTCAATTAGCTTTTATCAAAATAATACGAAATAGTAACTATGGAAACTTTTATTGACTGAATATCAGTAATTTTCCATGCCCAAAAATATATTTGTAACTAGACGACCCGGCGAACTTCATGTCACCTTCATAATATTATATGAAATATGAAGAGAAAATATATTTTTCGCTGCTTGTTATTTATTTTTCCTTCCATATAAGTCAGTATATAAGATATAAGTCAGTATATTATAATTTCATGAGCATAATTGGCCAGACATCTTACTCCTAATGATCAATTATAATGTTTATCACTACATAGTATAAAACAAAGTCGCTTTCTCTGTCCCTATGTCCTTAAACTTAACCTTTAAAACTACGCAACGGATTTGAATGCGTTTTTTTTAAATAGATAGAGTGATTCAAGAGGAAGGTTTTAGTATATAATTTATTAGGTTTTAGACAAAGCGGGCGAAGGCGCGGACGGTAAGCTAGTTTTTCTATAAATATTATCTAAAAGCAAATATGAGATACAACCGTTGCCTACATCACCTTTACAAAAAAATCAATTTTGCCATCCGTCTGTATCAAAATGAGCAGAATCAGTTTAGAATGATAGACTGATCGTTGAGAATGGGCGGAAAATGCTTTAAATTCATAATTTATATTACCCATATCCAAGTGGTGGAGAGAAAACCAATGAATCAAAAACCATTAAAAACTGTTCAGCCGTTTTCAAGTGGTATAGCTGACATGACTTACTTGGTTATATAATATAAATAAGTAACGGTAAAGGAGGACAGAAATTTATTCCATATCTTAATTTCCACCATGATATTCGTAGTAAATTAGTCCCCTACTTGGGTAGTTTTTCTCAATACATTCTAAACATGTGTGATGCGAGACAATTTATACATAAGACACTTATTTAAAGACGGCCCGCTCGACGTTTGTATTATTACCACAACCCATACACGTTTTCTCGATTTGTAAGCTTTTGGTCCAAATATAAGATGAGAGCGGGAGGCTGGCGTTTAAAATATTACCATCTATGTAAAAAAAATCGCCAAATGAAAACATTCGCTTTAGCTTAGCGCAAATCTCGAGAATGGCCGAATCGATTTCGTTAATTCTTTTTTTATTAAGCTATTGCATAGCTTCTATCTCGGGCCTTGAGCGCGGGGACCGAATCGAGAAATTCCGTATCGATAAAACCTCACGCTCCCCACTCCGACGGGCGGAGGTGTGGCTTGAAGGCATAGCATGCAATAGCTTTACCGCGGCAGTCCCCGAGTGCCACACGTTTTTTTTTTGTTTTCCTTGAGGTACGTGAACACTTTGTCAACGTAAACATGTACCACGGGCGAAGTCAGGGTGGATCGCTAGTTACCTATCGAAATATACACGAAATATAAATCCTTCCGGCATACAATAGAACCTCTTTCAACAGCACGCGCCACGGACTAATCAATCGTGTCAATCTTCTGGCAAACATATTGCCATTGTACACTCGCTAAATTTATTCTAAAAATCGAAATTTCAAGTTAATGAATTCTTTATAATTTACTACAATGGGAAAATCTGGAGGTGGGCCTACAACGCGCAAACCATACGAAGAAATTGGTGCAATATTTAATGGCAATGAGGTATGTATAAAGTGAAGTTTTTATTCTTGCTGTTATAATAATTAAATGGGAGAAGACTGGTTATTAAAGATCCCGTGAGGCTTGAGACATGCGATTTTGAGTCTCGTAAAGACGACGTTATAACTAGTATATACGTCATATATAATATTGAGCAACTAAAACTAATGTATTTGTGATCTAAACTCCTCTCTCGTTATATTACATTTTCAATATTTATTTGACTAGCTGTGCCCCGCGGTTGAAAAAAAAAAAATTGCTTCGCTCCTGTTGGTCTTAGCGTGATGATATAATATAGCCTATAGCCTTCCTCGATAAATGGGTTATCTAACACAGAAATAATTTTTCAAATCGGACCAGTAGTTCTCGAGTTCGCTGTTATCTCGTGCCTTAGCCCATACCCCACCGGATATCAGATCAGTGTAAATGAATCCCTAGGCTATGTCTAGAGTACTGGAGAACGACAGATTCATTTAGACATCCTAAGCTTTAATGATTTACTTCTATTGTAAACTAGAGGACACAGACTTCTTCCTTTTTACGAAAAAGTAATATTTTCGCAACAATTTTTGTTCTGCTGATATCAGTCGTATGTAATATGTTATAAAATATAAAGCTTATAGTGGAAATAATTGAAATTAGAATACTCTTCAGCGTTATAAAAGTTTCCTACCTATGTATGATTAGTTATGTGCTTATCTTATCTTATCTTATCTTAATAATATATATAAATCTCGTGTCACAATGTTTGTCCTCAATGGAGTCCTAAACCACTTAACCGATTATAATAAAATTCGCACACCATGTGCAGTTCGATCCAACTTGAGAGATAGGATAGTTTAAATCTCAAATCGTTTTAGAGAAAGCGGGCGAAGCCGCGGGCGGTAAGCTAGTAATATTATATTCGAAGCTTGTCATTCCATGACAAAGAATGGATTTGAGAAAATTTCAATTTTTTTTATTTATAGCTTTCAATCGCATAACCTCACTCAAAGATATGTAGGTATGTATTATTGCAAACCAGGCATCTACCTAGTAAAATCAAACACTAGAAAATATTGTACTTTTTATACATCATACATTTAGAAATTTTAAACGCGATTTATTTATTACTTTGCAGCGAACGTCTCCCCGTGTGTCTCTCCGTAACCACTCGAACAGTGTGAAGCGTCGGGATAATAATGAATTAATCGCCTTTAAATACCGTTTAAATCTTTAATTTCTAAAATAAACATAAATTACTACTTGCTATCCGCTACGCGTAGGTGCATGAATGCATCCTGACTAATGCTTTTTCCGTTAGAGTCTGCTATAATGTTGTCTGTAATGCAATTAGTTTCTCGATGTCCTCGGGGCTCTTCAGCCCTTGAAAATCACTTTACACTGCAATATGAGTCAATTGCAAAAGCGTGGGCGTTTACAAAGTAAGCTTTGAGCGCTAATAAGAGCTTTATTAGATGGTTAATTCCTAAAGGCCAAATAACAATTTTTGGCATAGCAATTGTTGTGGGTGTCTTTATTTAAGGGCATTTTTCCATTTTAAATCTAATACCTATAAATTTAAGGTTAAAATTCGTGTACCCAAGAGCACATCGAAACCACCAAAGCTGACGGCATCTCAATTGAAATTGCAAAACCAGTGTACGTGCGAAGACGATGCGTCTGTTTGTTCGGAGACGTGTGGTCTCCCGGGGGAGGGGGGCGCTGGGGGCAATAGGCTTAATTTCCAGGTAACTTGAGACTGTATTGTCCAATACTGCCAGACGCGACTCTAATTAGAAATTATTAATTAATACTAGTGTATTATTTATTAATTATTCATAGACGCACACAGTGAGGAGAAGTTTTTATTTTTATTTAGCAAATTGCCCTTATGTACAGTAGCTTTTATTCCTTGTTTATCATGTAATCTTCTTCTGGAAGTTCCAAAAGCTATCCTTTAATTCTTTCAAAGACATTTTCGTTACTTTCATGAAATCAGAATTAATAGAAAAATGGCACATGTAGGTGTAAGGGCGGCCGTACACGGACCGCTCGAGCAGTTAACGGCTGAGCGACGTACACGGACGGCTCGAGCGGTCGGTCGTTGACGGCTCGAGCCGTCGGTTCTTGACTGCTCGAGCCGTCGCTACCAACCGCTCGAGCCGTTGATTTTTTGACTAGTCGCGTCATTGATTTTCAGGGGGAGAGGAAGCCGTCGACGGCTCTAGCGCAGTCAACGGCTCGAGCAGTCAGTGTATGCCTCACGACCGCTCGCGAGCCGTCAACGGCACGATGGAATTTCGTCATGCAGTTGACGGCTTGAAGCGGTCGCGACGGCTCGAGCCGTCACGTGTACGGCGGTGAATGAATGCCTATAGTTCACCGCGCGGTCGCGGCTTCAAGCGGTCGGTCTCAACTGCTTGAAGCGGTCCGTGTACGGCCGCCCTAAAGCCCAATAAAATAATTAGCAGAACTGAAAAACGTAGACTAAAATAAATAAGCTTTTGATATAATATTTATTTATTTATTTAGAGAACCCTAAAAATATTTGTCAGGTAAAAAACAAACAACCTTTTCCAAGAAGATATTCTTAGCTTTAACAAGACGAAAGTGATTCGTTGTTATTTTTAATTCCATGAATGGATTATTTAATCGATAATTTAGAAGCTCGGTACAATGTTCATGGTCCATTGAATATTTATCCAATTAAGGAAAGTAATATTGCTTGTACTTTTATACACAAGCGTTGTTTATAATTTTAAAATATAGCTTTTCACGTAGGTACTAGGTAGATAGTATCTAATAATTATTGGCTTATAATGCTATCATAATAGCTACTACTAGCTGAGGTTTTATTTAGAAATATAAGATTATTATTATTATATCACTATATCTGTATAATGAAAATAAATACATAAACTAATGAACCGTGATTTGGCCTGATATTTCCAAAAGCATGTGGGAAGATCATTTCGACGTAAGTAACCATTCATAGCAGTTTCATTCATCTATTTTTAAATTGTGTAGGTCTATTGAGTCGGGAGTAATTTCGGAATAACTTATTTACTTACTGTGCTATACATTCTACATGATACTAGAAGATCCATGTTTCGAAGACATAAATGTCATCTTCTTTTCTATATGGGTAGGTAGCTACCTATTTTATATGTTCATATGAACATATAAAATTCTCGTGAGTCGTGTCACAATGTTAGTTACCATACTCCTCCGTAACGACTGGACCGATTCTCATGAAATGCTAGGTGCCTAATGCCTAATAATTGTTAGGTCTGAGAATCGGGTAACATCTTTTTTTCATGCCCTTTATGCCATTTATGATTAATAAGAGTAAGGCAGAACAACGTTTGTCGGGACAGCTAGTAACAAAATAAATATTTCCCTAGATTCCCGATGACATATGCGAAGCAATGACCAACAGGACCGCTCTGAACTCCGAAGTGGTGTACAGTAAAGCGGAGGCCCATGGGAACCTCTGCAACGTATGCAATGTGACGCCTCAAGACGCCCCCAAAGGCGTGCAAGCGCAAAAAGTTCTACACCCAGATAAAGATGTATTTATTCTGAAGATTGGCAAACAAACTGATGAGCCGAATCGTACGGGGAATATTGAGGTACTTGGAATTTAGTATTGGTAAGCCTGTCTATCTCCGCGTGTAGAGTATTAAAAACATACCTACCTACAGGCAAATGGGCGAGGGCCAATCTGGCCAGGGCTACCGCAAGCGACACGAAGTTTTGAAGTCGGTTGTTTTAGTGAATTTTTCAACACGAATCAAACGAGCCCAAACTCGATAAAGTTGAGTCAATATATTACTGAGTTCCTATAGCCACCTTCCGTTCCCATCGTCAAATCAGTTCTATGTCATGATAATATTGCATCGATATCCAATCGACATACGTATACATAATTTCAGCTCAATCGGTTACCGGGAAGTTAATCAAAGTTACTTGCTAGATTTCAATTAAGTCATCGAGAACAAACAAAAATGCTCATAAAATAAAAACTAGCGGACCTATCCGAACAAAATTTTTATGGGATCACCGATCAATTCGACACCATTCCGCATCAAACAAAAAAAGAATCACGTAAATCAGTTCAGAAACCTCGGAGTAATCGGTGTACATACATAAAAATATATACCGACCGAATTGATAACATCCTTTTTTTTGAAGTCGGTTAAAGAGATCAGTTAAGTAGGTAATAAATTAATTTACTAGTGAGGTAACAATGATACAATATGTATGTTTCGTCCGAAATAAAAACAATTCCAGATATTTTTACACATACATAAGCAACCCTAGTCCGCACTCTTTCAATACGTATAACCACATACTTATCTAATATATAAAAATCAATGCCACTTTTCGTTGTAATTCCATAACTCGAGAACGGCTGAACCGATTTCGATAATTCTTTTTTTATTATATTCCTTGAAGTACGAGGATGGTTCTTATGTAGAGAAAACGTGAATATGTACCACGGGCGAAGCCGGGGCGGACCGCTAGTTATATTATCTTATTATGAACCGTTGTCCTTTGTCCGTTGTCCTTAAATAATATATTCATTCGCTCATATTCTCGTGAAGGTTACATAAATTACTTTTAAGATGGAAAATTTCAGCCACCTACATTAAGTTAAAATTTTCCACCTTTAATTAATGTATTTTACAAGTAACTTTTTATTTAACCTTTCTAAGTAATCTAATTGAACAGAATCTTTAAATAGAGTAAGTATCCTACGCTTTTTCTCATATAACGGGTGGGTAGTCAACACAAATACCTACTGTCATCCATTAGAGATATTTTTGTCGAAGTTATTTCCGATTTGATTTTCTTTTCAAATGCGTATATCAATTTCAATAGATAACCATTACGACCTGATTAAATAAAAGAAACAGATATTTGCTTTTATATATTACTTGTCATCATCATATTGTGAGGATCTTCTAGACAGGATCCTCGGTGGTAAATGGTAAAACTAGAGGAATGTTATGACGATTCAAAAGTGTTTCTAGAAGAAGTCTAATTGAATTAAAAAAAAACGTTTCAGTTTGAGTTTGACCAGACGTAAAATTACAAAACGCAGGTAGAGCTGGTCACACCCCGGGCACCAGCTAAAGCCCAGCCAGCGACGCACTCCTGCAAGCAGATCCAATGTGAGGATCAAGATCTGGCCTGCTGCGCGCCATGTAGGACCTGTCGGGGCGTGGTGCCGAAGAAACGAAAGGGCAGGCGCCCGCCCAAATGTTGCTTCTAGTATTTGTTACTTAAAATGCAATAAAAAGCGAAATTTTGTTTTATCGCTTGTTTTATTCAATGCGAGAAATGGGTTTAATATTACAAAATAGAAATAACAATTTATGTTCATGAGTGTAAATTAACTATTTACCCATTAGCTTTGATATTTTCTTTTTAATTTTTTTTATTAATAAAACAAAATAAATTATTATAAACTAGCTTTCCACCCGCGGCTTCGCCCGCGCAGTCAAGGAAAAACCCGCATAGTTCCCTTTCCCGTGGGATTTCCGGGATAAAACCTATCCTATGTCCCGGGGTAAAAAGGAGCCTATGTCCTTTCTCGGGTATCAAAATATCTCCATGCCAAATTTCATGCAAATTGGTCCAGTATTTAAGGCGTGATTGAGTAACAGACAGACAGATAGAGTTACTTTCGCATTTATAATATTAAATTAGTATGGATTACTTGAAATGCAGTCTTTAAGTTTATCCAAACTAGGTACATATTACTCTGTACCAAATTTCATGCAGATCCGATCAAATATTTTTACGTGAAAAATAAACATTTTTCGATTATTATTACACACTTTCGGTTTTATTCGGTAGGATAATATTATAACAAGATAATCTTTTAGGAAAATCTTCTAACAATATCATATTAGCTTCGTTAAAGGGAGAAAATTATTGTAATGAAATATGTACTATATTTTATACATTATATTCTTAACTAACAAAATATATAAATCACACAAAATTCCTGCCAAACCAGGCGTCTCAAAGGTCGCATATTTTCATTCCTTAAACAAACAACGTATGAACTTAATTCCCAGAATAAATTACATGGCTCAGTGAGAACAAATTTAAAGAGACAACGAATAACAACAGGTTATGTACCTATCTAATATATCATGTACAGTCATGTTAGAACTCCAAACATCGCTTGCCTTCCGACCGCGGCTTCGCCCGCATATAATATGATAGGTACACCGTGTTTCCGTGATTTTCGTGAGACTTCCGCATTCCGGGATAAACTCTATCCTATGTTCTTTATCAATATATATACTTATCTCTGTACCAAATTTCATCTCCAATCCATTGAGTGGTTGAGGCGTGAAGAAGAGACGGACAGTTATTAGTTAGAATTTGGTTAGGATTGCTTAGATGATAAACTAGGGCCGGTTTTAGTACTTGCTAATAATATCCCTGTACTTTTTGACCTGTATTTTCATACATTGTCATTTTAACTGATAGATAAATTGAACATAAAATAACTATATATTAGAAGCTGTGAAATTTGCTGAAAGTATTTAAAGGTAATGGAAAATACCCAAGCATATTTTGTATTACACACCCTGTCCTATCGCGTAATGATAATAATATAACAAAAAAATCAATTATATTCACAATCAATGAGGTATTTTCTTTAAAAAAATATTCTTACATCGAACGTAAATTAAAAGTTCGGGGTCTAATATTTAAGTACCTACACAAAAATATTTCATTATCTATTTATGGTCATTGTTATAGATAAGTTATCTATCATCATTGCAATATTATGAATGCCGCGCCGCCTTGGTACAGCGGTTGATGCTTAGATCATTAAGTTGACGTGTGAGCGTATCACCGAGGGGTACTGGGTTCGATTCCTGGTGGACAAGAAGAAAAAAATAATTCTCGGTCTGGTAAGACACAGAAGGCTGATAACCTACTTGTCCGTAAAGAATATCCATCAGTGAAATAGATGTATAATGCATCTACCCCTTATCCCACCAGGGGACATGGGATTTCAAACTGTGATGCTTATCATCTAACTTTTTTTTTTTGTTATACTTATAGTAATAACACAATTGTACAATAGCTTGCCAAAGAAAGCTCATCAATTACTATTTTTAAAAATAAATTAAAGACATCAAAAATGCATTTTAATTGTCCGGATTTGACATTTTAATATTATCGTGTAATATTTTATTCGACGGATAAGTTTTACCCAGGGATTGAAAAATCGGGCCTAAATAAGGGCCGTACCGAATAACGCCATCTTCCGAAATTTACTATAAATATTACAAATGTAACATTTCAGTGTAACCAGCGCTCCTGCCATCTACAGAGCATTCGAGTAACTGAAATCAGCACTGAAATTCAGCTCGTAGACTGGTGACTTTAAAGTAAATTAGTTCTTTACAAGCATCACAAGATGGCGAGACATAAAAGCTACACACTACACAGCACAAGCTACTTCATAAAATAAGGAAACATAATTTATTCGTACTATTTACTAGGTATAATAATTATACTACTATACTCGTACAGTCATCTATAATATAAATTTCAAACGCTTGGAAATTGGAATGCGAAGTAACTCGCTCACTAAGTTATCTTTTGTCACGAACACAAATTTGAACCGTCTGAAAAGGGGAATGGTTTGATCTTAGATTACAAAATAAAGTAGGTTTGATAATAAAACTGTCGTTATATTATATAGGGGGCGCGAGGCTAGTTAGTCTATACCACGTATAATACAATACCCTTATAATACCTACTATAAAATAATCTGAACTAATAAAAAGTTAAAAGTAGCTGAAGAGATATTTCATCTGTTTGAACTAGATACGTAGGTTTTATATAGCCTTCCGCCCGCGGCTTCACCCGCTTTGTCTAAAACCTAATAAATTATATACTAAAACCCTCCTCTTGAATAACTATCTATTAAAAAAACTGCACTTATAAAATACTTATAAAATTCCAGACGTTTTTTTTTTTTCAGATAGATGAATTCTTATAACTCTATATATATATGTGTACAGTGTACAAGCAACCCGCCCATCTTTGCCACCAGAACGTGAACTATCATAAGATCATAAGACTATGTTTTCATAGACAAATCACAAAATGCTCACATTAGGGAAGCGGTATATGCCGGCTGCGCGAAGCTAGAGAAGAAAAAATGGATTTTCAGGAAAATTTTAGCAAAAATTAACGTAATTTTGTTGTTTAAGTATTTTTTACGTGATCAGTGTATGCAAAACTAAACCAAAAGTAACCAAAGGTATACAAAACCTAACCCACTTCCAGATGACCTAGAAACTTAAAATTTTGTAATCAACTAGGAAATTGAGTGTGTACAAAAGAAAAAAATCAGAAAACAGTGAATTTATCTGAATTTTTTTTCAATAGCATTAAATTTATAAGAAAGTAAAAATTAGCGCCTGTTGAATTCATATGAGCAAAATAGTATATTGTTAGCCTCGGGTGGAAAGGAATCAATTCCTGAGGTAGATGTGGATACATAGATAGATAAATCGTTTATTTGCAAAACTGTTACCATACAAAAGTTTTTTAATAATATTTTTTTTTGTTAAATAATACCTATTCTTCATTTTGACGTGTGTAAGATTAATGAATATATAATAAGTATTATTAAATCAAGTGTATTATTATAATTATATTACGTAGTATATATTAATTAATTGCATATGTTTGTTGATATTTATTATTTCTAAAAAAAAATTCATTAAAAAAAAATTTGTTTTAACGCGGTTTTTGTGTTTTTTTTTTTGCTTTGTGAAAATAATAATTCTATTATTCAAATTAAAATAAGTCTTATTTTGGAATAAACGTTGTTCTATAAGGGAATATAGACAGAACTTGGCACACATTTAGATCTCAATTCTTTTTTCGGCACTTAAGTCGAGGATTTAACTTGGCTCCCATTTTTACATTTATGTTTTTGATGGGATTATATTATCTCTGGTAAAAAGCCTCAGTACAAACTGTAAACCGATAATGCTGATCGTGCAAAGCAGCGTTTCCCAACCTGGGGGTCCGCAGACAAATCAAGAAAATTACAAAAGTCTTACGTGGCCTTACTGACCAGACTATTGTGATGGCTAGACTTAGTATTTTTCAGTTTTAAGATGGAATAGTCTGTCAAGTGATTGGCGGCTTAGCTATTACATACAAAAACACTGCAAGGAATCAATCAATTTTAATAATAATATAGGTTGACTTTTGCAAATAATATAAAGTGAAAAAACTAAAACCCAACTACGACAATAACCGGCGCTGAAAAAGTATAAAACAAGATTTCAGAATACTGAACTGAACAAAGTTGCTAATGTAGTTGGAAGTAAATGGACACAGTAGACTCTACCAAGATGCCTTCGTTGTAAATTGACAATAATGTCATACAATACTATTCTGAAGTATGCAATATTCCACTATGTAAAGATAAATTTTCATGTTTGGAAAGGCGTAGTCACACGTTACATAATATACCTATCTACCGCAGCACTTCAACAACGTGTGACTACGCCTTTCCAAACATGAAAATTTATCTTTACATAGTGGAATATTGCATACTTCAGAATAGTATTGTATGACATTATTGTCAATTTACAACGAAGGCATCTTGGTAGAGTCTACTGTGTCCATTTACTTCCAACTACATTAGCAACTTTGTTCAGTTCAGTATTCTGAAATCTTGTTTTATACTTTTTCAGCGCCGGTTATTGTCGTAGTTGGGTTTTAGTTTTTTCACTTTATATTATTTGTACTATTTTGGTGTTAAAGTGTATTTGGGGGCATAATATCAACAAAAGTTAAACTGATGAACTAATAAAGAAGCTATGGACGAAAAGATGTGAATTATATGCAATCAGCCCATGAATACAGGTAAAGTCACGAGCAAATGCTAGTAATATATATATATTCAAAATGTACAAGGAAAGCGCTTTCAAATGATACTAAACACGGGATATTTATCTTAACTTTATTTTTTTACTTTGTATGTTTTGTCCGATAGAGGACGCCACATTAGATTTTGTGAAACCCCATATAGCCTATAACCAGCGGACAATTAAGACGCTTCTAATGATATGTCATTTGTCAAATTCTGATAAGTAGTTTAGACGTTACGAGGGAACAGATGAACATACATACATACATACATACATACATACATACATACATACATACATACATAGCCTGTCAAAATCATAACCCTCCTTTTGCTTTGCCGTAGTCGGGTAATAAGGTTTTTTGGGGGTCTGCGGATCATAATAAGGTGGCGCTAGAGGTCAGCGGATCATGGTAAAGTGGCGCCGCCTTTGGAAAAGGTTGGGAAAGGCTGGTGTAAAGTATGTTTAGATCAGCAGTATTATAGCTAAGTGACGCCTATGATCGTGTTCACATTCCTGCTGAGTTCATGTTGTCAATCACGCTCAAAACAAATATTTCTATCTAAATTGTAACAGAATACGAAGATCAATTATTAAGATGAGATGATATTTATAAGACTAGTGATAATAATCATTGGAATCCGTTAATTATCAGGACTTTTATAGAAAAATATGTACTATCTAAATATATGTAACATACTTAGAGTAACATGAGTCGTAAGCGCTCCGCGGTTTAACCCGTGTAGCTCCGCTGCTGTTGGTCTTAGCGTGATGATACAATATAGCCTATAGCTTTCCTCAATAAATGGGCTATCTAACACCGAAAGAATTTTTCAAATCGGACCAGTAGTTCCTGAGATTAACGCGTTCAAACAAACAAACTCTTCAGCTTTATAATATTAGTATAGATGCTTTGACACCATGTTTATTTTAAGATTTTGAATGGAATTTGGTGTGAAGCAACATCTTACAGCACAGATAGAGAAATATTGTAAAAAAATAAAATATTATATCATATTAAAAAATATCTTTAAAAATACCTACTCAAGAGTGAGTTAGTTTAAACTATGTGAGTTAACCTACTCGTATGTGAGTTTAAATCTTTAAAACTTCGTAACTGATTTTGCTAATCTGTCACTAAGTATGTATTGTTTTTGTTTAATAAAAAATCTTACAAAAATAAATGGACACCAAGTAAAAATGTATATTAAGCATGACTTGCTGAATGTATTTAACAAATCATGCTGATATATATCTGACGAATAACGATAGATATTATATTATCTCCAGACACGCGTTGCATAACAAAATAATGATGTAATAAATATGTATATTGTGTCCAAAAATTCAATGTTTATATTATCTTTTTCTGTCTATGATTATTATCTATGTTTTGACGATTCAAAAGCGCTTCTAAACGAAGTCTATAGCTGTATAAATATTTGTTTGACTTCGTAGTGTACTGAGTGTGTCTTTTATCTACGTAAGTATGCCTACATTTTCTTCTTTGCAGATATAATATGCAGTGGTTTTCTTAAACTTTGTTTGAATACTTTTGAGAGAGTTTATGCGTAGCAAGCGACTCTTTCTTGTTTTTTTTTTTTGATACATTTTATGTTTAAAAGACAACGATTGATGATTACTCAGTGATTTTATAAAAATTTTAAAAAATACTTTTAAAACTAAAGTAACGACGTTGAAATACAAATTTTTATGGAAATCAAAAACTATGAATGGCAAATCACAATGATATCGTCCCAACACAATGGATCAAGACCAGGCGGTCATGCAGGAAATAACTAATTAATACTTTTAATTTATCTGCTCATGTTCTTAATATCACTATTGCTGGAACGATGAAGGAAAACATCGTGAGGAAATCGACACGTCAGCGACATCAAAGGTTCGGCGAAATGTGACATTCGCCAACCTGCACTTGGCTAGCGAAATGGATTATGGCCTGTACCCTCATACGAGGCCCGTGGATCTTATATGGACTTATAGTGTCAGTCACTATAACAACGACAACAGGCCAAGGTCAATCAAACCTCAAAATGGTGCTCCTAATCCATTCCGCGGAGCTAGATTTGGCGGTCTACCCGAGAACTCTCATCCTTATTGTCGTTATTGCAAAACCCCTGGTCATATAACAATCGGTGAAACTTACCCAATTCCACAAATCAAAGAAATTATTGATTAATTGGGGCAAAGTAAATATTTTTTACTCTTGATTTGTGCTCTGGTTTCCATCAGATTCTCATGTCTCCTTTAGATGCTCAGAAAACTGCATATTCCGTCTCTCAAGGACATTTTCAATTCAATCGAATTCCTTTCGGGCTGAAAAACCCCAGCTACCTTACAAAGGCTAATGAATAACTGCCTTGATGGATTACAAGGCAGCCGTTGTTCGATCGACCTCAATGATATCGTCACCTACTCTTACGACTTAACATCACATTTCAATAACCTCCAAGCTGTATTCGACAGACTCAGGTCCTTTAATCCAGACAAAACTAAATCAAAAAATAAAGCAATCAATCAATCAAAAATTAGTTAATGTGTCTAGTTTAACATGCTACAGCCAGGACAATTGAATAATCTTTGTTTAAGAATTCCATTAGTGTCTTCTGATAGTTTTAATTTGTATAAAATTATAACTTAACCTACTTACTCCTCATGCTAATGACCCAACTGTGTCTAGTTTCATTTTGCCAAGTTTTAAATATACATATTATAGCATTGACTAACGACAGATTGGAATATTGTAATTTAGAATCGATGAATAGTTGTAAAATCATAGATTATAATAAGTATTTGTGTAACGTAATGAGTGTTTTCTCGACAGCCGCGAATCCTAGTTGTGAAAGCGAAATACCTACTCTTTAACAAGATAAATAAATTGCCAAAACAGATTTTCTTCATGGTACTGTAGATATATGGAAATCATTAAATTACAATCATTGGTTATTTGTACAATCACATAATAGCAAACTACTAATAGAATGCCCTAATTCCCATGCTATCGAGGAATTGGAATCTTAACCATCGCTAGAAATTGTATAGCTCATTCCAAGAATATTTAGTTGTTACCCAAATCCGTGATCTATTCAGTAAACAATACTCAACATCAGATAAACCCAGATTTAAGTATCTATTATAGTTATTATATATGACAGTTGTTGTAGCATAAAAATATAATTTTGCAATCGTCGCAACAACAATTCTACTATTTTTTATGACATTATTTACAAACACCATCGCATCGTGAGGCGTCACTTTAGGGTCGAGGAATTATGATTGCTAGCTAGTTGAGCAACTGTGGCTTGATTGCTAGCTCCTGCGCAAAACTGATGGATGCCAGAGTGGCTGGGCTTTTAGCACGATGCCAAGGCATGCCACTGAAGACCGCGGAATGACGCAGCACACCGCAGGATGCCACTGCACAAACTTCCGTGCCATGCAATGCCGTGCCGGCAGTGAGCGCCGGCCCTCATTGTACTACGGCATGAATCCATATTGGCATTGCGACATGGCGTCTCGCAAGTATTTAGAAAACTTAGAAACCATCTGTGTTAAGATAAAGCAACATTCACAGTGTGAAGGTGTCATGTATCAATTAAGTCGCAAGCACTCCGAGCTACAACATTACAATAGATTGTTGCTAGATCAGCGTCTAGACGGGCACGCGCGCAGACGGCGCGGCCATAACAATTGATAACAACGGTGTAGGTTACGCCGGTAATCAGTTGTTTGGTACACTTGATAGTAACTTTGCCGAACAGTACGAGAGAGATATCGAATGAATTAAAGTAAATCAGCGACACATGGCTAGTTTATGGAAAAATCCATGAAAAATCAAACTTCCACTGTAGAAGCGGAATTTAATCAGTTATGCAAAATCATCATAAAACCGTTACCAAAAAAGTTAAATGAAATCGACATTGCAATTGCAGTCGGAGATGCAAAACAATACTTATATCAGCGAGTTTATGATGACAGCGCTAATCGTTAATAATATTTTAATTAAACTTAATAGTATTCAAGGTTATCTGTTAGTCGAAACTATCACAGATATATTTAATAGAAAATAAAACATACACTTTTTAACCCCCAAGCAACTGCAGGAAGAGTTAAATATAATGTCATCCCAATTCAGAATATTTAATTATCAAAATATTTATCCCTATAATACCCACTGGCCCCACGAATCCATCAAGTATTTATAAATTGCTATTGATCGAAGCAAGATTATCAAAAAAGTTTCTTTTGTTCGAAATATCAATAGGTACCTCTAGTTACTAGAGATACGTATGATTTGCTCAAGGTTATTGTTATACCAAAACAATTTGGAAAAAATATGATCAGTATACCTAGTACTTGTTAGTGAATACCTGGCGCTTAATATGAAGAAAGACTCATTCATAATGCTATCTGAGTTTGAATTACATGTTTGTGAGAATAGAATAGACATAGAGATAATGTTGTGTTGCATATACAAGCCTATTTATCATTTTAATAAGGAAAAAGACGTATGTAAGAAAGCAGAAAACTCCAACAGCTGTCTAACTGTTATGAATAAATGCAAAAATACTTTATTTTCATTCAACAAGCCCAATAAATACTTTTATTTTTGCTGCAACAGTTGTGAGTACAAGATATTATGTGAAAAAAAACTTATTGTCATCCAATTAAATAACACCGGAGTCATATCGATTGATCAAAATTGTTTGATAAAATCTTCTGTATTTTATATTCAAACTTATAGAAAAAAGAACAAATAATAAACGAACAAATAAAGAACAGTACAAATAATATCACATCAAATATTATTGATCCAGTCATCGATGGTAGGATATATCATATCACGATATTCCTCGCTATGCGATGATTTATCTCGCCATGGTCACCATGCTGGTGATCGGTGGCATTATATTCTGGCGGGTAAGGCTGCGAGCACGGGGCTCACCGTCTCAACAACAGCAGCAGGGGTCTCCCGCGAGGGCTAGAGGCTCGCCACTACAGCAGTCGCCGGTGCCGGTGTCGTCGGCGCAAGCCAGAGGCTCGCCTCTCCAGCGGCCGCCGGGGCCAGTGGCTGAGCTAAAGGTTCACCATTTCAGCATCAAGTGATAACTGCGTTAAAAACAACCGACTTCAAACTTGCACTTGCAACATTTACAAATACAGACAAAAATGCTCATAAAATAAAAACTACTGGGCCTATCCGAATAAAATTTTTACAAGTAACCCTGTATACTATTTTTTTAGTACCTATTTGTTGTTATAGCGGCTACGGAAATACATCATTTGTAAAAATTCAAGCTTTTTAGCTATCATGGTTTATGAGATACAGCCTGGAGACAGACATACAGCGCAGGCTTAGCAATAGGGTCACGTTTTACCCTTTGGGTACGGAACCCTAAAAAGGCTTTCAGTTTCGCTAATCGAAATACTTATCTAGTACCTACCTATATGTAATGTATGCGCATAAAACACCTCAATTCAAATTAAATTATTGGACTGAATGTCGTTATAGATGATATTAGGTACATAACGATTATATTATGATCGATACATCACTCTGTTAGTGTGTGATAGACCCTATTAACCCTATTAACAAATTAAAAAAAATAATAAAAATAAATCTTTATTTTATCTTTAGATTATTTACAATATTGAATATTAGGTATGTGACTCTGGCTCTAAACTCAAAACTCAAACTCAAACATTTATTTTTCAATTAGACTTCTTCCAGAAGCACTTTTGAATCGTCAAATTACATTTTTAAATTTACCACAGCCAGTTCAGCTAATTCTTATGTAGTGTTTATTTTATGCTCTATTATTAAAATCACATTAAAATTGAATTTATTTATTTCATAGAGTTTTCCAAACATTATTAATTTTGGTTAAAATTATTGTCCATATTGTAGTTCGTTTTCGGGGATAGTCGAACTTTTTACCGTCATCAATGAATAACGATTGTGTACTTTTTTAAAGTCAAATTTAAAATATAGAGTTGTATAATTGTAACTATTATATTATAAGAATTAAGAACTAAGGAAATGGTTATAAATAAAACATCTCAAGGTGTAGTTACAATTTACATCTCGTTTATTTTAACTTGTATAAATTATCAATTGAAATTTAAAGAACCACTACCACATCAAACCAGAAATACAACCGTTCTGTGCACATAACCGTACTCCAAAAACTTTCAAAATCGGTGCAGCGGTTCTCAACATATCCATCTCCATATGTAGACCTGCAGACACTCGCAAAGCAGCGCCAATGTTACGAACGGTAACCTTCTGCAAGATTGCGTCAGCCGTTAATTGGCCTTCGCCGTAAAACTAACCTAACTGTAGATATTATTGAGGTGTGTCCAGTTACATCACATGCAGAACAACTGGTTCGACGATATGGTAATTAATATTGTGAATCCTAGTTCTTGATTTATATACTTTATATATTTTATATAAAAATATTATTAAAATATAAAAATATTAGGTATTAAAAATTCTATATTTACAATATTATATAACTAAATATAACTAAACTAGGTATATACTTTTATATTTTATAAAAACAATGTGTGTAATGAAGTGTCAAATAAATAAATAAATAAATAAATTTGGGTAATTATTAAATGTAAAAATGGGTCAACGATTGAACTTTAAAATGATATCTACTAAAATATTCTACCTACTCATCTTTAGTACGTTCCCTATAATATTTATACTTAAATTATCCTCATAAAAATAACTACTTGTAAAAACCGAAATATAGTAATAATACCAAACAATACAGTGATTCTCAAAGTTTAAATGGGCTTTCAATTCATTAAAATTTCATTAGTTGGGGAAGTTTTTTCCGTTATATTAGCACAAGGGAAAGAATACAAAGAAAAATGTTTTAGGGGCACTTGTGTGAACTATGAACCCCACGATTTAACAATACAGGTAGCCTAGTCCCTATTCCATGGAGAATGTAGCTGCAGTTTAGAAATTCAGAAACAGGTATAGACTATAGGTTAAAAATACATTTTTAATATTATTCACCAAGTCTATTTATATTGTCCTAGTATAAGCTGTGCCAACTGAGACAAAGGTAAAAATACATACTCATCATGTTTTCTAAGTGTAGACATGTAGTAAAATACGAGTTTAAGAAGATAATTAAAAAAGTTAAACGTGTCATCATTTACATAAATAAAGGACAGTAAATTGCATCAACTTGTATAAAAATTGAATTTGCAACTATAGAACCTGTGTTATAGAACTAAATGATTGCGGCCGGACACCGTCGGTATCCGATAATTTTTGCAATAAATTGCCCTACAAGTAACCATAGAAACGTATTGTAAACAAAAAACCCACGGCTTTTGAACTCTTTCTTTCATCTCTTAGTAAAAAAAGTACTTTAAAAGTTTCACAATCAACAATTTATAAGTACTTATTATTACATTGGTAAATCGTGGGTAAATCATAATGACGCTATGATTTACAAATTAACATTTAGCGCCTGCGCGTTGTGTGCTTTTCGTTTCACGTGGCAATTCTACTAGTCACGCTAGTTTACAGTTTTGAAAGGGTGACTTTAAGTAGTCTTGATTTAGGCGAGTAGTAATAAAAAGCGCCTAGCATTCTGCAACACCATTCAGGCGTTATAGTATTGACGTTACATGCGTACATCGCGTTGTATTCACTCCCTACTCTCAGAGCGTTTTCACACTATCCGGTCCGATATCGGTATCGGACACCGATCCGATATCGGGGGTAAGTAAAACCGATATCAGAACTATTTAGTAATTAATAGCACATCTAAATTTATTATTTATTTATTTATTTAGCCTCTTAAACTGGATGGGAATGGTTTTTTATGACTGTATAATTTTCTTAGTGATTTTTATGTGTAATCCTATAGAATATCTCTCAACTCGGTGTGCCTTCTGGCAAAGGCCTGTGGGTCTTTGGCTACTCTCCTGCAATTGGGTCCCGCGGTAAGTTTAAACTCATCTTCCCAGCGCATAATATGTTGACGTCCTCAACTACACTTGCCATCCCTTGGACACCAGTTAGTCACAATTTGGCTCCATTTTTCTTGTCTAGATCATAGTCAACATAATATGGCCGATCCATCTCCATTTTTAGAGGTCTTTTTTTCCAGGATATCAGTCATTTTGTTTTCTCTCTTAATTGCAGGTTACTGATTCGATCTTGCCGTTTTGATCTTTTCATGCTCAGTTCCATGCTTCTCTGGCACTTTGTTAATTTTTCTCGATGGTATTTGCTAAGGGACCATGTTTCGCAGCCGTAGGTTATGCATGGAAGAATACAGGCGTTGAATAATTTTCTTTTTATTGCCATGCTGTGATCTTTTGATTTTACAATTTCCTTCAGAGACCGAAATCTCTTCCATCTATTAGCAATCCTTTTATTTAGTTCCTTGGTTGTTTGGTCTCTTGTGGAGATTATCTGACCCAAGTAGCAATATTCATTGACATAATCTATTTGTTTATCTTCGATTACAATGGTATCCATTACTGAATTGGTCATCAGTTTTGTTTTTGTTATGTTCATTTTTAAACTCACTTTCGAGCTCTCTTTATATTGATAGAGATTTGATCATCTTCACGAGTGTCTTTGGATTTTCTTCCAGAAGAACAAGATCATCCGCAAATCTTAAGTGGTTTAGTTTTCTTCTAGCTACGTTGAGGCCTAGGTGCTCCCAGTCCAGATTACGATACATCTAAATAATGTGCAGTAATTAATAATATCAAATCTTTTTATATTTTACTTTTCCGTTTTTGAAGTCGGTTTATTTAACGTATATATTTTTACTGTATGTACATTGTATGACTGATACTGATAATGTACATACATCTATCAGTTGATTTTTTTTAACCATACCTTTTTAATAAAAAATACGTGTGGCACTCGGGGACTGCCGCGTTAAAGCTGCTTTGCTATGCTATGCCTTCAAGCCACATCTCCGTGCCTGTTGGAGTGGGGAGCGTGAGGTTTTTCGTTACACAATTTCTGGATTCGGTCCTCGCGCTCAAGGCCCGTGATAGAAGCTATGCAATAGCTTAAAAATATACAATATGGCAAAAAATTTCTAGCATCATGAGTGTTGCTAGAAATTTTTAGAACGAGCGAACGGAACGATTTTATGGGATAATTTGAAAGGGCAAATTGTATCCGATATCGGATATCGGCTAATGGCGTCCGATATCCGTTCAATATCGGATATCGGCTATCGGCGTCCGATATCCGATATCGGGTCGGATAATGTGAAAACGCTCTCACATGACGCAACAATCGGTCTCGCTTGCTCGAGTTGTCGCTTTGCGTACGGCGGTCCGCGCTCCTTACCCGCTCGACGCTAACCAAACTACCATCGCTCATTCCGATTTTAACCAACGTACGTATCGGTCGCACATTTCTCGCTATTTTTAAAAACACGTGGCTCAGTGATTCGTTCATAGTAATATAACCTAAAGATTTACGCGCTGATTACTATTACGACGCCTCATCGTACAATCCTGGTGGAGTAGAAAAAGGTACGTGTTTATAAATGTTAATTTATATTGAAATTTTTAAAAATAACTGAATCGTTATTTGTAACTCCTAGTGTTGCAACGTTTAATTATTCAGACGATATATGCACCGCAGTGGTTTACATATGGTCAGATTATATTGTTATAAATGAAAAAGATATTATTATCGGAGTATTAATAGCAGATCGAATGTAAATATTTAAAGTGTGCTATGCGTTTTCGTGGCTGAAGCGTACATTTTTCGAATTTATTATATTTAAATTATGAATGTGGATCACAGTTACGAATAAACAATGAGTGATGTTCTCGTTTCTGTGTCACTGGATGTCCGTTATCTGCTAATCACTGAGCAGTGTTTAATTACGGCCTAAATTCTTACGAAAGTCCCGCCTACTAGACGAATTGGAAACTGCATGCGTTTTTTACTCTTTACATTCGCCCAGGAAGAAACCGGTACATTTTATAGTGTAAACCCATACTGCTTGCTAATTGTTAATTCCTGCCGTAGTAATGAATAATTAATGAATGTCACCGGTATAATCAACGGAATAATAATTACATTTTATTCACAACTGTCATGTTCATGATGCGATTGTCTTATTTTACAATTATTATAAAATAAGCGTGTTGTAATAAATGTCTTAGGAAACCGGGCTTTTGTTGCCTCTTCTTACTTACCTGAGCCTGTGTAAAGAAACAAGGCAACATTATTTGAAAAGGTTGGAAAGGGTACCTGCAAATAACTTTGAGAATATTGTGTTGTAAATGGAAGGTAATTACCTACAAAAAAAAAATCTTTTATTGGTCGAGCTTTTTCAGATAAATGTGCTTAGCTCATTTGAATTTAAGTATTTAAAAATTTAAACATTTAGGTAGTTCGGGATACAATTTTTACAACTCATAAATGAATTTGACTTATTAAAATATAATTATAATAAATAATCAATTCTGTTACTAAAATGCTTGGTTTATGTGAATATAAATTAATAAAATGTAGGATATGATGAATTAAAAAAAATGTATAATTTTATTCGTAGAATATTCAAAGACAGATAGGTACATTATAGAAATATAGAGTATCTGTGTCATTGCTCTATTGTTTAGGAGGTTCATGTTTTACGAAATACATACTATAGTACTTAAAGTGATAAATCGTGTTTGTGGAATCGTGAAATACAAATTACATATAATGTAATTTGTACAAACAGTAAATTTTTTTCTACTTTTCGAACAATTCTGGCGATTTATTCAATACGAAGCAATAAACAATAGCTATCGACCATTGACTTACTATGTGTGAATAATTTATTAATCTCAGCAGACAATTTCATTCATTCAATAATTATTTTTAACCGGCGATCTGACCTTGCTTCATTCAGTTATTAGAATAGGGAAATGTGCGTAAATGTTGGGAACCATAGACTATTTATTTATTTATTTATTTATTTATTTATTTAATTAAGGTCAGCCAACAGTTGTTTACATCAGCACATACATACAGAAACAATAACACAAAATAACTTATATAAATGCAACAGCTACTTAAAGGCTAACACCACATGCAAGATAATAAAAACAAAACGGTTATGAAAACAAACAAGGCAGTTACTTAGTACTTACAATACAGTTAGTTTACATCTTAAGTTTAAACAAAAAAAAAAAGATTTCAAAAATAATTTTCTTAATAATCTAAATTGGATTAACATTATGACATTATGAATGAAATTATATTATAAGCTCAATGATTTTAAATTAAATTAATAAAGTGTTCATAGATTTTATTCAGGAACAATCTATGGCTATCAAAATTAATATCTGTTACATCACTACACTCATTCAAAATTTTAAACATTCTTAGAAGTGGCGAATTAGTACCAAGAACAGTTCTTCGTAATGGAGGGTAAAAAGGTGTAATACAGCTACGGGGATACCTATATGGCACGCGAAATCTAATTTGACTCAACAAACCGGGACAGTCAATTTTATTTCTTACAAGTTTGAATAAGAAAGATGCATCAATAATGTTGTATCTAACATGCAAAGCACGCATTTTAAAATAGTTAAGACGCGACTTATATGAAGGTAGTTGTCTAAGCTTCCCAACAGAAAATGCTAAGTGCCATAGAAATCTTTTTTGTACTCTTTCTAGTCTTAGCATGTGAGTAGAATAGTGGGGTCTCCATACGGAACTACAATATTCCAGGCTGCTTCGTACCAAGCAGTTGTATAAAATAATTTTTGTTCGGCCCATACTAAAATTTTTCGTATTACGTAATACGAACCCAAGCATTTGGGACGCTTTTTTCGTTACGTTCTCAATATGTGGTACAAAAGTTACTGATTTATCAAACAGGACACCGAGGTCCTTTATTGTGTCTACTTCCTGCACTACATGGCTTCCAATATAATATTTTGACTGCACTACAGAGTTCTTTCTAGAAAATTTTAGATGGTAACATTTTTTTGGGTTCAACTGCATATTATTGAGTGCATACCATTGAATAAGCCGATTTAGATCTTCCTGTAGGAGACCGGTATCACTTGGTTTATCGATTTTTATGGCAAATTTAAGATCATCTGCATACAGAAAAGCCTCTGAGAAAGAAAAACAGCATGGCAGATCATTAACATAAATGTTGAAAAGGATTGGCGCTAAATGGGATCCTTGCGGAGCACCAGACGTAACATGATGGACATCGGATGCAAAGCCATTTACGACAACGACAAATTCTCGGTTTGTTAAGTACGATTGTAGCCAATGTAAAAACGAGCCAGTAACTCCATAAGCCGAAAGTTTCTGTAATAGTATGGAATGGGAAATTTTGTCAAAAGCTTTACTAAAATCTGTGTAGATCACATCGAACTGCTTATTCTCATCAACACATTGCACTAGCGATTCAGTAAAGGACAATAAATTTGTTGTTGTAGATCTTGAACGAATAAAGCCATGTTGTTGATCACTCAGATATTGCCTGAAGTGTCGTTGAATAAAAGGACAGATTAAAGATTCAAAAACCTTGGCAAATGTAGAGAGGATCGAAATCGGTCTATAATTTGAGATAAAAATTTTTTTATCAGATTTGTGAACAGGCACAACATTGGCTTTTTTCCATTCCTGTGGAAAGGAACCTGAAATTAGAGATTTGTTATAAATCATTACTAATGGAGCAGCCAAAGCCGAAGCAGTAGAAGAAATAAATAGAGGAGGGATACCATCAGGACCCGCTCCCTTATTAACGTTCAAAGATTTTAAAGTTTTCAAAACACAATCCTTATCCAATGTTGGACCTGTAAGACACTGACCACCTACATTGATAAAGCTGAGAGAGGACAAATAATTGCTCGAGGAATCCTCGCCTTTGGGTGTGTATACAGAAGAAAAATAAGACGCAAACAGGTTACATATAGTTGAACCATCGGATGAGGTAGTATCTCCGTCAGTCATTTGCGGAACTTTGTATAAAAAAGATAGTTAGGTACATATTATATCTATTTTATAGTTACTTAGTTATATTAGTTTTGTGATTTATGACATTATAATTGATAATTCCCAGTAATTAACAGAAGTAACTTATTTTCGTTTATCGTGATAAACTGCAATCTTTTTCTTAAAAATGTACCTAGCATTTATGTAGATCAAGGCTTGATATTGATCTCATCGATTAAAAATGTTGTTAAAATAATTTATATACCTATCTATCTCTATCTTTTGTATTTACATTTATTGACTATATTACCTATGTTTTTTATTAATTAACTAGCGGTCCGCCCCGGCTTCGCCCGTGGTACATATTTACGTTTTCTCTACATAAAAACCATCCTCGTACTTCAAGGAATATAATAAAAAAAGAATTATCGTTATCGCTTCAGCCGTTCACACGTGATGCCGTGACAACGCGAAACGGGTTTCATTTAGGACTTAGGTATATAGCTATATATAGATTATATATAGATATACCTAGATAATTTTAATATAAAACATAGGTAATAGGTATTACACTATTATACACTATTCATCATCAGCCCATATACGTTCCCACTGCTGGGACACGGGCCTCCTATGAGGGTACAGGCCATAATCCACCGCGCTGGCCAAGTGCGTGTTGGCGGATGACACATGTCGTCGAACTTTTTAATTCTTCGACATGTCGGTTTCCTCACGATGTTTTCCTTCACCGTTCGAGCAGTGGTAATGTTACAACATGCGCAGATAAATTGAAAAATGCGCGCTCGCCTGGTCTCGAACCCCGGACTTATCGATTCGAAGTCCGAGGTCTCACCACTGAGCCACCACTGCTCTTATATACACTATTAGAATATATTAATTATTAATTATTAGACATTATACATTCACATATAAATCACGTTAAAAACATTTATCAGCCTGATAATACTGATAACCCGAATGTGCAATAGTTACTGCATCTGTTTGTTACAGTAATCTATTAGGTATTTATTACACAAGATACCACCAACTCACCAAGATACCTACGTCAACTTATAGCTTTGTTAGAAAGATCGAAGAAAATTCCCTGTGTATAGTACCTATTGTATTCGACCGCCTCCTTGGTACAGTGGTTGACGCGTGAGCGTAGCACCGAGGGGTCCTGGGTTCGATTCTCGGTGGAGACGAAGAAAAAAAATGTCTCGGTCTGGTAGGACACAGAAGGCTGATCACATACTTGTCCCTAGAGAAAATCGATCAGTGAAACAGATGTATAATGCATCTGCCCCTTAACCCACTGGGACTTCACTTTATAGTATTGTATTATTAGTAAAAACGTCCTTTGTATAGATTTATTAGTATATTATAGCACCAAACAACTGAAGAATGCAATTTTAATTTCCACCATTTTTTTAAGTACCTACCTAGCTCCTATATACTATTCTATTATCCAGATTCCAAACCATTCTTCTTTGTCAATTGTTCGAAACATCGTTATCATATTGATTAGTATTATTATAGATACTACACAATAACTGTTTGCACATTTTACTAGGGCGTGATAAGACGATTGGTTCAATATTGACACGTTGGAGTTTGATACAGTTTTCAACGCGTGCCTAACGCCTATTATTTAAAATTATGTGATGAGCCGTGAGCGTATTATTATTATAGTAATAGATCACCTCTATATATCTTGGGTGTATTTTTATGATAGGTATATTTTCTCGGTGATGATACATCTGAATTTCTTATATTACCTGTCTGAGTTATGATTGTGACTGTGAAAAAGTATTGCCATCTTTTTGAAAATTCGTTGCCTATTCATAATTTATGTAAAAAATAATATTATCATCTTAAGGATGTAGGTACCTACGTTGAAGTCAAACTCGTCCTGCACTTATATCTAACAAATTTTACATTTTATCTTATACAGATTACAGTGTAAAAAATCTACCCGTAAATCACCATAACATAACATACCATTACAAAATATATTAATAAACATACTAAAATTTTGTTAAGACGCAAAAAGTAACATACCTAGTAACCGCTCTGACTCGTGTACATTTAATCAAGTAATCATCTCATTCTCATAATGCACGCGACAAGCCAATAATCGACGCGCGTGTATATTGACACAATAATTACGAACATGCTTCGAAACCGTAGCATTGATTACAAGTGATTACAAGGCTTCGTAATATCACAGATAATAAAATACCAGGAGTTATAATATTATTACACCTCACACAGATTAACAATTGCATTCAAAATTTTCATAAACTACAGTGAAAATATGATACAATTTACTCTTTCAACAAGTTGAACGTTTTCGATAGAGGACACGACGGATTTATGGGCGATTTATGAATTCTTGAAATGTTTTCAATTTTCGTAGTATTTATTTATAGATTTATAGACATTAAAAATACTATCGTTTGTGTACGGTCGCTGTACGTTTGATCTTTGTTCTAAATATACTTTACACCAATTATTTATTAATGGCAACATTTCAGCTGAAATACAACAACGTGTATTTGTATAAACGTATTTCTACAGATACATAAGACGTACTTAGGAGTTATTATTATTTCTGTACGAAGTATAAATTCAGATATATTTGAAAACAACAATGATTGTGCAAAAAAATTGACACAGAACTTTCATCCTGAAAATTTAATCCTAATGACGTCAATCGTTTCTTAATTTTGACCTAATTTTAGAATACATTTTATGTGATTTGTTTCTGCTTACGTACTAAGCCGTTGGGTCTTCCTTGTGTAGGTGTGACGCGAATGGATCAATGTGCTGTTGAAACTATATAACTATGTAAATTGTAAACACATGTATACGTGTGTTTACTGCGTAGTTATGACGCGGACGTCGAGAGACGTCGACTCCAATTCGTTATACTTTCTTGTAACACGTAAAGAAAATGTATTCTTAATTTATTCGAGTTCCACATCAATCGTGCACTCGGGGACTGCCGCGGTAAAGTTATTGCATGCTATAATACCTTCAAGCGAAACCTCCGCCCGTCGGAGTGGGGAGCGTAAGGTTTTTTCGTTACGGAATTTCTCGATTTTGTCCCCGCGCTCAAGGCCCGCGATAGAAGCTATGCAATAAATATAGATGAAAACATATTGTAGAACTATCAAATAAATATAAGTAGATGAAAACATATTATTGTAAAACTATCAAATAAAGAATTGAATATTAGATGATATTTTAGTATTGCACGCAACAAATTAACTTAGTTTAATTTATTTAAAGCTTATCGCATGTAGATTACGGTTCCAAAAATAAACATAAAAAATATCTGTAGGTATTCTTTTTTAAAATTTGACTGTTTGTTTTATATAATATAGGTATTACCTACCTTACCTATACGGAATGCTAATAACATCGACAAACTATTAAAATTTATTAAATATGTTCAATTGCTTTACATAATTGACAATAATAAGGAAGAAAAAATTAGTAAATTAACTTATCCACTGTTGACCTAAATAGTAAATAACCTCATTGTGAGATTAGGGGTTTCCTTATCCTATTGCCTTGATATTGACCAAATCAGTCGCCTTCAGTTGGGGGCAACGACCGAAATGTCACAGGCCGCAGGTAAAATAAAAAAAAATAATAAGAAGGCATAGATAGGAAATTTGATATTATTATAAGACTAATTAATATCCCAATTAATAATAAATATACAATTTTAAAAGAGTAAACAAAAAATATTTAGTGAATCTGCAATTAATAATTATGTATTACAAAAGGCACTTAAAATTCAAGTCAAACAAAAGCAAATTTAATTTATATTAAATCCACTTTTAAACACCAATTACCATTAACGACTTCATTACGAATAAAAACAAGTGATAACTGCGTTAAAAACAACCGACTTCAAACTTGCACTTGCAAAATTTACAAATACCTACGGACAAAAATGCTCATAAAATAAAAACTACTGGGCCTATCCGAATAAAATTTTTATGGGACCAATTCGACACCATCCCGCATCGAACAAAAAAAGAATCACGTAAATCGGTTCAGAAACCTCGGAGTAATCGGTGTACATACATAAAAAAAAAAAAAAAAAATATACCGGCCGAATTGATAACCTCCTCCTTTTTTTTGAAGTCGGTTAACAAAATAATTAATTTTACTATCTTAATAGGTTATTCAACACAAACTTATCAATACCTACTACGTAGGTATTGAATAGAAGTACCTAGTACGTAGTTTATATTTTATGTAGTAATATATAAAACTTTTATTTTCATTTATCATCACTACCAGCTATTATTCACTAGCATGTTCCCTCTACAGTCTACTGAAGCCTATGTAGGTTCAGGCGGCCAAGTGCGTTTTGGCAGATGTCACATGTCGTCGAATTTTTTTCTTGTGCCGAAGACAATTATAGTACCATAGTGTATTAGATATAAGCTTCTTGGTACCATAGTATAATATATTACCTGTGGTATTAGTTTACCTAAATACAAATGTGATACAAATAGACAAAAACTCTTACATGTATATTATTCAAAAATATGTACCTACCTACCTAAGTATGTACCTACACAATTTTTTCAGTAAAATTACCTGTGAAAATTACATTTACTATGTTTCGTGTAGGTACCTGTTTCCCGCACTACCCTTCATTTAATGATTTCCGTTCGATCCCTGACCCTAGGTTTATGTTGATTGTTATCAACACATTCCTGGAACAAGGGTGCGTTTAAAACAAACATTTAGTTCAAACAAAGAGGTGAGAAAACGGGTAAAATTCCATGCATTATGCCTATACTGTTGCACAGAAATCGGATGTAACTAATAGAATTAAATGCGCATGAACTATGATAATTAGGTGTACCTATAAAGCACAGAATATTTACACAAAACTCATCTATTTATGTGCATACTATATTATTATCGACAGCAATACTTGCTAAACCACGCTACAATATACAATTGTACTAGCTTACCGCCCGCGGCTTCGCCCGCTTTCTCTAAAACGATTTGAGATTTAAACTATCCTATCTCTCAAGTTGGATCGAACTGCACATGGTGTGCGAATTTTATTATAATCGGTTAAGTGGTTTAGGCGTCCATTGAGGACAAACATTGTGACACGAGATTTATATATATATATTATATAAAAAAGATAGACTTCATTTTGTTTACAAATCAATGAAATTATAAAAGTACTTAACTGGTGACACGATAATCTTTAGTGTGATTATTGTTCCTAATTGTATTGTTTATATTTTATATGGGTCATCGGTAATTTTGGCCCACAATTAAATATGACATGAATGAAAATAAAATATATTATCGCTGCGATCGCGCACATGCTTCCACTATTTTAAATTATTACAAACAATTTTATCCAACTCTTACGTTTTATTACCATTTTATAAACACACTGACATTGTTAACTGAATTAATAATAATTATAAATGGCGAATTATATCAAGAACCCTCTTTTTCTTTTTCATCTTTTTTTCCTTTTAAATCATCCTAATAGCTATCACTATCCAAAATGCATAGCTGTAGATCATAAATATTATATGTAGTAAAGTATCTTAGTATTGCACAAGTAACAAAAAATTCAATAGTGCAAAACCACAAATCGCTTAACAAACACATTCATGTATTATTTTACGGCACATGTAACCGCGAAACATAATATAATAGTATAATAACTAAGGTATCGAGTAACTGGTAGCCTATTTAGAACTTTACTTTCTTAGGTAATATAAATTGTTAAATATCAATTACTTTCTCCGATTCAATCACAAATGGCTTCATATCTTATCACAGACGAAGCACGATCAATTATATTTATTATGAATCAATGACATATTGTTTCATTTGACGATAATAATGGTAATTTAAAATTGTATACTAAAATTATCAATGAATGGCGAAAACGACAATTACGTTGCAAATATATATATTACAAATAGCTCGTATCTTGCAGAATATTACAAAAATCATTCTCATTTTATTCATATTTTCTAAGAATGACTCCTATAATATGATCCAATCGACATCCAACTGATCCAACTCAGGAATAGGAATGACCTTTAAGTGGCAATTGCATGTCAAGTGACCTTTTTATTTCAATAAGGGTTTGATTATATCGCCTGACATTAAATATACATAAAGTCTATATTATCTACTTACTAGTAACCCGCCCCGGCTTTACACTGGTGCAGATATGCATTATGCATGTATTATGCATAATATAAACCAACATTTTAAATTTAAATTCAATTAAAGTTTTAAAATCAATTTATTTAAAATAATACTTAGGGCATGATCTACAACAGATACCGAAGCCAAAATTATAATTTTAGAATTTTTCGCCCGGGTAGTCAAGAAAAAACTCGCATAGTTCCCGTTTCCGTGGGATTTCTAGGATAATACCTATCCAATGACCTTCCTTACGTCTCAAGCTATCTCTTACATCTTTGACTTTCCTAAGATTTTATTTTAATATGTAAAGATTATTTCATGATGATTCATAACCAACAAAGGGCTAATTCGGCGCTACCAACGCTCAACTATTAAGAGGCTGTATGTAGTTCCGTTATTTATAGCTCGATTGTCATTATTGAAGTTTCCTACCGCAATTTTTGTGTTCAGATAAACATGCCGATTATTTGGTTCGTACGAGATAATTATGTCTCACGTAAATGAATTTTATTTCAGTCTGCCACCCTCTTTTGTTTTTATTTGTCCTACATCTCTAAAACAGTGCGTCGCATGATATCAATCTATCGGACATTTTTTACTCATCTGGCATTCCTCTAGCCATTCCCGTTAAAAAAAGAAGCTTATGAGGAATGAAAAAAACGCGTTGTTTTTTTTTTTTCTGTTTGGACCAGTTATTTTTTAAAGTCTCGATAACGGAGTGTCTGACGACATAGATCTATGGGAAATTTTTTACTCACCTGGCACTCCTCTAACCATTCCCGTTAAAAAAGTAATCTTAAAAAAACGCGTTATTTTTTATTGGACTAACTAAGTATTTTTGAAAGTTAAAAAAACATGCCAATTAAGTGGATATTAGTAGTCCGGAGGTAAGTCCAACGAAAATCGTTATTTGACGACTTTTTCACAAATGGACTTTTTTACAAATAGTGGCTAAGTAATTGCCGTCATTAGTAGTTAGTACAGATATGTAAACATAATTTGATAACTGATAGCCTTGCTATTTACATTGTTTTTATCTGTTGTATGCGCAATTAGTTATTTTTAATTGTTTAATTTAGAACACTGTCTTAGGACGCAGCCTTAAAAAGTCGACAGTAGGTACTTTTGATGATATAGATTTGAAACAAACAAGCAACGCAGTAGATCCGTTCAAAAATTTGCACTTAAATAAAATATATTCGAAGCTTTTAATTTCTAAATTACAACAAAAATCATTTTTAATAAAACACAATGATAATGTAACTAAGTACGTATTAATATGTAATAATATGTTCTTTAAAAGTGAAAAAGTGAAACTAGGTTCTCAAAACCTTTATTGTCACGACTTACAATATTAATTTCGTATACAATGTAAATAAATAATAATAGTTAAAAAAAAACTAAAAAACACGCTTTTTATAGAAAACCGAACTAAAAAATAGAAAATTTTATCAAATTAGTGTATTGTCATCGGTCCTCAATAAATCTACAAAGTTTGAACGAAATCTGGCCGTTTAAAGTGGGTCAAAATCGAGCCCAAAGAAGTCGGTTACAAACATACAGGTGAAGCTAATATAAAGCGTGTAAAAATATGTTTCTTTTTTTTTTTCTAGCGTAATAATGTTTCAACTTTCAACATGCAAGAATTTCGGTAAAAATGCATTTTTTGCTGTCCAAAGCAGGCCACCAATCCACCATGCGCAACACAATTCGAAACTATACAAATTTAAATTATATTTTCAGAAAAATAATGACGTTATTGCTTTGCTGTCATATATATTATAATAAATATAATATTTACTGTACGAGTTTAAAATACTTGTTGATAAGTTGTCAGAGTCGTGCATATTCCGTTAGCGCGTTTTGTTGATAAATTGATAAATGAAATGATAGATCGAGATGTGGATAGAAATAATATACGTAATAAATAAATAAATTAATCGTCATAATATTTTGATCTTTAGATTTAATCACTGCGCATAACACGAAGTAATTTTACTGTCATATTTTGTCATATTACTACTCTTATTTCATTTCATATTTTCAAGGGACTTCGACTATGCCTTCAAGCCACACCTCCGCCCGTCGGAGTGGGGAGCGTGAGGTTTTTTCGTTACGGAATTTCTCGATTCGATCCCCGCGCTCAAGGCCCGCGATAGAAGCTATTCAATTGCTTAAAAATGCTTGAAACACCATATAGAGTTCTTACTTTCTCAAAAAGCTCTCTAATCGCTATTTGTTCGCGTCGTCTTTTATCGTGTCAAGTCATATCTAATTACACTTTTACATAATGCATAAGACAAATGGACATTCATCAAACCGTTATCTATCACGTGTTAGTAAATGGCGTATTATAATCGCATCCTCCTCGCCTCGCGATAACCTCACTCATAAAACCCTTTTGTACCGTGTTAGTGGCATGGTCGTTTTGTTATGGGGTCTTTCAAAATACAAACTCTTTCCGCTTTTAAATTAAATTTAGTTATCCTCAATGTAAAGGATATTGGTACATGTAGTCATTATTATTTTGTGGCAAAAACTTTAAAGAAGGACCCTAACTCTACCATCATCGTCTAAATATTATATGTGTAATTTAATTATGGTCTCAAAATAACATTCAAAATAACATATTTGTATGTATTTTGTCGTGATTTATGTAATAATAGAATAACGAAAAGAAGAAATGTTTTTTTTTATTATATTCCATTAGGAAGTTGCGTCTCTAATAGTAAGCTAATACAATCAGTTTGTAAGAAATAAATAAAAATATTATTTCATCATCATCGTCAGTTGCTTATGTCACACATTCATTAGACTAGTATTCTTTTACTTTCAGTCTACGAGCTGACCTTCATGAGTGTCAAACAAGCTACTAATTTACTTAATTTCGCGACGAATATACCTACATAATATTATAATGCAGAGGTACCCGCTGACCCGCTTTAAGGCGGTCGATACTAAACTCTTTTAAAGAAGTTTATTATTAAGTAGACTTTTTTATCGACCGCTAAACTCAACAGTCAACACTGGTCAGAGAGTCTAGTCTTTATTCGATCGGTTTTGACCTGTTTTATTCATTGATGCTTCAAGATATTGGTTGGATAATTTTGTTTGTTGTAATGATCGATCTATTTTATAGATACTTACCAACAAAGCAATAGTTATAACTTCCTTATATTTGCATTAAGATCGTGCGCTGATAAACAACAATTTAATGTTACATGGTACACCATAAATTTACTTAAATAATACCAAATCGACCATCGGGGCCTTAACATCGAAACGTTAATAATAATACGAAAATCTTGAAAAATATGCTAAATTACATTGAAGTACATTTGTTACTGATATGAAGAATACCTAGTAAATATTTTTGTTATAAAAATAATAAAATATCTTAATCTCCAGACTAAATTTATCATCTTTTATCAGGCGGCAAAGATAACATGATCAATAAATACATCTTTACGTAAATCCAAAGTATTACCTGATTATATCTTGTATAATATTGCGAATGAGTGATTGATTGCCGTCACAAACCTAGATACCATACAAATGTTGTGTTGAAAGTACCTTTTTTATCACTTTTTCGAAATTGCTCGTCGGAGCGTTAATTCTTTTGTGCGTAGGAGGCAAGCGAAGAGAAATGTATTTATATAAAGCTAATTGAACTAACGGATGTAAAAAGAAACATTATAGATTTTTAGTTTAAAGATCTTTCTGACAATTTGGTATTAATTTTTTAGGAAGTCAATCGGGTGGAATTGAAATCAATATTGAATGCATAATATATACATATTATATGAGGCATAAAGTGTCATGCCGGTTTCCTCATCTACAGATTTTTATTCTAATGTAATTGTGTTCTTATTTCTTTATAAATATCATGCAGTAACTCGTTAAAGCACTATTAACTATTCTGTGGTTGAAGATAGTTAGTGGCTTGCTTCTGAGTAAGAACTATTTCACACGAAGATTAGAGTCTATCGTTGTCAATTATTACTTCTAATCATTTTATTAAAGGCAATTTATGGCAAACGTTCCTTTCCATTATTTTACAGTTTATATTTGTGAGTGAAACATGCAAAATTTTCGGGTAAAAACTGAGTTAACAAAACTATACTTCGTGAAAGCTTTGAGGAGCTTTTACCATTTAAAATAATATTTTTGTAATGGCTGTTCCTTAAAGTATCTAAAGTCAAATTGTTGCTAGCTTTTTTTTATTAAACCTTGTAGTATTATATTATCTGTGATTAAACGAAGAAAATAATAATGGCAGCATAAGTTGAATTTTTGAATGGGTCACTTGGCTAGCTCTGTTTCCCTTAAATCATCATAACTAGACATCGGATTATATGCACTAACAAAATGCCAAAATATGCATGCAAATATGCACTAAAAAAGGCCGAAATATGCACTAAAAACGACTGATATGCCTAAAATATGCACATATAAATCAAAAAAACCTTTATTATTTTTATATATTTAAATCAAAGATTGTACAAAAAAATTGAAATTTTCTTGAAATTGAGTATAGTTTTTGTGCCAATATACAATTAAGCATTTTTACCAAATTTTCGAGCGCAAATTTGTGACGTTTGTCACCCGCGAGCCCAGTGTTGCCACCTTAGACCTTTCCGGGCTAAATCTAGCCCTTTTTTGGAATTCAACCCGTGTTTTACGTTTTTAGCCCCAAAAGGGTAATCTAGCCCTATTTTGAATGGCTCAAAATTTACTTAAAATGGAGCCCATTTTGTAATTTTTTGCCATTTTACCATGCCAAAATAGGGTTTGTTTACTCGCTGAGCGTTCTGATTGGCTAATAAAGGTTAGTCGACCAATCAAAACTCCCGCTACTTAACGATTTATGCACGAAATATGCACGATTGGGGAAAAAGGCTAAAATATGCACTAACGCCGTAATTAGAGAGTTTTATGCATTTGCATATGCAAATATGCAAATGCATATAATCCGATGTCTAATCATAACCATTACCGAGAAAGAATACGCATTGCTATTATATATTATAGGTGAGATTATTTTATTGTTACATATTTATTTTACAACATTCTTAATCTCTATAATATCACTACATAGTATAAAACAAAGTCGCTTTCTTTGTCCATATGTCCCTTTGTATGCTTAAACATATAAGTTTATCTTTCAAACTCATCTCTCAATTTCAAACGCAAGGGATTTTGATGCGGTTTTTTTTTTAATAGATAGAGTAATTCAAGAGGAAGGTTTTAGTATATAATTTATTAGGTTTTAGACAAAGCGGGCGAAGTCGCGGGCGGTAAGCTAGTACTCGTATAACCCAGTTTCATGGTACCGCAAGCCGATAGTTGATCGAGCTTGTGTTTGGAATAACAAAACGTTACGGTCAGCGAGGTGAAGACACTTGAACTATAATATTGTGATAAACACGTGTATTTTAAACTTTAGAATTCTGTATTTTATGAAGTAAAATCTTCGGTCTCCGGAAGGGAGGAAATTTAAGGTTGTCGTCGTTACCTAGCCCCGTACCTAGTAGGACGATGAAGTTTAAAACTTTATTGATATAAAAAAAAGGTACAGCTTATGTATATGAATCCATAGGGTCCTGAATTAGAAAATACTGTGTCACAGGAGCCAATGGCTTCTTACCATTAATTTCTTAACAGTACACCTACATTATACTTACTTATTTTTGTTGTACGCCATCAATTATGTATTTTTGAATATTTACGTTTTTATTTTGTCATCTAATTTAAAATCCAATTTGATCCTTACTCTTATATAGCTTTAGTATATATTTCATTTCAGCGATTTAAAATGAATGTTCCCTCCGATAATACTGATTGAAATTCTATCCGAAACGTACATATTACTAAAAATGTGTCATCAAAATCAAAAGAAAGCATAGATTGGTATTTATTAACAACGATCCGAGACAATTAGGCCGATCGCGTTTCTCTAAAAGTGTAACACAGTAATTCATTCAACCTCGTAAGAATTAATACACTATTGTACACAATGTTTACTATGTTTGGATTATATTATGTGGATAATATTACATACAAGTAACTTTGATATTATGATTTCAATTTCACTTAAGAAAAGATTAGACCTAGCGTTAATTTATCGTTGTACACTCCTCTTTTCCTTACGACCCTAATGTTATTTATAGATATACTTGACACACCTCATCCAAGAAAATAAAGAAACTCTATGCTCTTGTTTCTAGACTACTCTTTACTTTCCATAGTTTCAACTGAAATGCTCTATTTAACCATTACAAAGACTGCTAAAGGTATGTGTAACAAGACTCCTTAAGCCATCGTCTGAATACGATATACAGTAACGGTATGGCTCAAAGTACTTCAATAGAAAATTGTAACGACTCGACTGCATTAGGTACGAATTTTCTAGGTCTTGTAACTTATCCATGATGATTGGTGGCCTAGTTAGTTAATTTCGCTTTGGATTCAGATTATTAGGTCACTGGAGACAAAAATTTTGCCCCAAACAACGGATACATTTTAAAGAAAACATTATGTGTATAGTTGTAGTTAACAGGTAAATTAAAAAATGGTACATTACGAGATGTTGGTTTATGTCTTATGATGAGGACAGAGTTACTAATATTTTTTCAATTATATTATATTATGAGATAAGCCATAGATTTCTCTTAATCTTAAATACGAACCATTATGAACCAGATTGTAGCACTGCCATACACAATATAATTTTTTATACTTATCAAGTTGCTAGAGTCTGTATCTGCAACAACGAAGTCTGCAGTTGACACTGACCGAGGTTTACAATGCAATAGCGAATTAATTTGTAATAAACATAATACTGCAATATCTATACATACAATTTACTTAATATAATCAAAGAGTCTATTTGCAACTTAATTATTTTTTCTTTTGCACCAAACAACTAGGTAACTAGAAAATAACATAGTTATATCGCATACCAATGTAAAACATACTGATAGCAAGATTATTTATGACTTAGAATCCATCCATCCTTACATTAAACAATGGATACCCTTGTAAATAGCTTAAATATTTGCACAACAGTTATTCGCATCACGATATGCAAATAGATTAAACACATTTATATATGTTTATATAATCTTGGTCTAAGGAGGCGGTGACCTTGCTTTTTACAGAATTTGGATAGGTATTATTACTTACAAGAAATTGCATCATCATAATGAAATAGAAATGAGGTAAGGTGTAGTTCTTGTAATCCTTTACATAATTTGTTTAAGGTATTTATAGAGATTAAAGTAGATTTTGCGCAATATCCTCACTAACAAGAAAATGTCTAGGGTTGAAAAGACATAGGTTCGCCTAATTGATAATAGAAAGATTATCTACTATAGATGTCACGTCCTTCAAATTATCTGAGGGCATTGTCCGGTGGATTGCCATTAATTCCAGTGTCCCAGACTGGAAAGAATACTTCTTTAAGACATCATGGTTACTTACACTCTTTTTTCTCTTAATTCTGATATTATGTAAAACTCAAACTCAAACATTTATTTATTCATTAAGACTTCTTCTAGAAGCACTTTTGATACGTCATTACTCATAACAAAATATTTTTAAAATTTACCACCGATTCGGAAAGCAGTATCTACGGAGAAGAACCAGCAGGAAACTACATAGTTGCTCTTTTAAATCATGTCACATTTACAATTTAATTTTAAAAAATACATATGTAACATCAAATATTATAATAATAAGCCAAAGGACTGTCCTGTGGTTTTTACGCGACAACCCTCCATGAGTTTTTATCGTTTACAACAATAATTAACACAACAATTAACTTTACTAGACTTTGATCCTTTATGGCCATTTAAATAAAATATATATTATGTAACTAATTTGTTACTTAATTTATTAGCAATTAAGGAAAACCTGCAGATTATTCATTCATATACAATTAAATCACTATATTGTAGATATGTATAATATAGAAGACTTGACCTTTATGCTTAAATATAACCAGCCGGTTTTCACTAAGATACTAGACACATATAATAAAATTCTTTCTATTTCTTTATTTAAAACTAGCTTCCGCCCGCGACTCCGTCCGCGCGGATGTCGGTCTTCGCGTGGATGGTTTATTTCCTTCTCCATTTTGAATAACTCTGCCTGTCTGACAATGACATTTTATAAATATCTATTGGACCCTTGATTGGACCCAAGAAGCTTATAATTGGACCCTTGATTGGACCCAAGAAGCTTATAATTGGACCCAAATACTTAGGCCTATTAATACGCAACGTGTGTTCGTGGTTCTACAGAGCAACGTCTATGGATAAAACTGAAAAATTACGATTATTTTTTTTTCTACTTATTATTCCAGGATAAAAATTACGCCCAGGATATAATTATTATACCAAGTTTCATCGAAATCGAACCGTTAATTTTCACGTGATGTCTTCACATACAGACAGACAGACAGACATGCAAAAAAAAATCACATATTATTTGGGTTTGGTATCGATTCAGTTTTTTAATATTTTCAATGTACAGACTTGACCCTTCTACAGATTGATTATATGTTTAGATTAAGAACAGTTAATTGATAAAATTATATAACAAATTATGATGACAAATAGTCAAATATTAACGATCAAAGAGTATTATAGATAGGTAATACCAAGAAGCTTACATCGGTAATACTCCATAGTATCAACAGTATGTTGTATTAGTCTAATTTTCAAATACGAGGGGCCTTGAATAAAAAGTATCATATACATGCTAGTCTAGATTTTTAATTGTGTGCCAAATGTCAACATAATCAATATATTTTATTCGATACATTTATTTTTATTATTTTTATACACATGCTATTTTTATAATATGACATAAATAATCTAATTATAATCTAATTCTAAGTAGTAAAAGTTTATTTGACCGATTGTAATAAACGATTGTCTGTGGGTTAGTTTATTTATATTTATATTTTTGTTGCAGAGAGCCACTATCATTGAGACGTTGGATCGAAGCCATCAAAATGACTAATGTAAGTTTAATTAAGAACTAACTAATTACCTTCATATAAAAACAGAACTTCAATACAAATATTGCTAAGAAGCTTTAAACCTAAGTACTTAATAACTGGAATTAACTATCTATTAGGATTCCGTATTGTATAGGTACTTATCCATGAATATGGGTTTAATTTTTATTTTTCCTGTCACATTCCGACAGACAGGATAATAGTGGGACAGACTTAGATGGGACAGATATAAATTTTTGAATCATTTTAAATTAAGAACTTAAAAAAGTTCTAAACTGAAAAGTCGAAAAATTGTCATTGGGAAAAAGTAACTGGCCAATAAGAAAGTTCGCACGCTCGCCGTATTAAAAAAAAGTGCACGTGCGTAACAATTTTTATTTTTAATTTTTGTGATTTCAACTGGTTTTAACCCGATCACTGAACTTTATTTCCGTAATATACGTAAATCGTCACTCTCGATATGCCATTAAGGGTTGATTTTTCAATCCTTGGTTAAAACTTATTCATCGAATAACGTATTAAACTACCATTTCAAAAATGTATTCTAATTGTCCGTATATGACAGTTTACCTACAGGTGACATTTTAAAATGTTCGTGTAATACTTTTATATTGGACGGATAAATTTTAACCAAGGATTGAAAAATCGGCCCTAAAATAAACATTAATGTCACATTTCAAAAATATAATCTGAATAAAGCAACAATTATTAATTTAAGTGTCTTTCTGTAGGATTCCAACGGCATCCCAGCTCCACAGGAGTTGGAAACTTTCATCCATCCAGATGAAAAGGGGAAGGAGCTAGAAGTCAAAAAGTAAGTGGCAAAAATATCCCAATTTTTAATTTTATTTTAACTTAATGTATATTGACGTAAGAAAAAATCATTAGTTAAAATGAAATGAAATGAATAAAAACTTAATAAAAAAATCATTAAATATTTAATTCATGATAAGTATTATCTCCAAGACATTTATGGAAGAACCAAATATTTTTATGGAAGAAACAAAGTTTGCCATAGGCACAGAATAGATACATAATAGTAGCTAAACGCTACCATAGGTATGGGGATTGCAGAAGCTGAAACATTTAAATACGCAATTTATAATGCATATTAAAAGGAGAACAGAACAAATCAGCAAATTCATTGTTGACCTACATTTCCAGTTAATGCCTCGTTATGTTTACAAAGTACTGAATTAATACTGCTTAATGCATTTTAATACACTTAGTGAAGCATACTTGCTAGGCTTCGGAGTCATATTGTTGTTAGTATGGCCTCTTTTGGCCTTACAGTTAAATTATAAAATCCACAAAACACGTGGCAAAGAACGCAGAACGGATTACCTACATCTACGCTGTATTTTGACGACATTGCATTGCTATTGACATAATATTAGCATGTGTTTAGATATTTTACGTATTACCATTATAATATTATGTATGAGAATATGATATCGCCAGTGGGGTTAAATATGCAGACTTTATCAAATATTTGTGTAACAATGCGGTTTTGTATTAAAGTAGGAAATAGGGGAACTTCAATACTGTCTATTCTTTTATAAATAGAATGATTTAAACGATGTAGAAACTTACAGATAATACAACTATTGTTTTATATGATGATTGATAGTTTATAAAAAGTAAGGAAATAAGCTTCATTGTATGTTTGTTATTATTCTAGATACAACCTAGCAGATGCAGAAGCAGGAGAGTATGATCCGTTTGCGGAAAGAAAATTGGAGAACCCAACTTCGTAAGTTATTTTACTCTCTAAAGAAACCCAAAATTAATTATATTAAACAACTAGGTTTTCGACCGCGGCTTAGCCCTCGTTTTACGGAAAAACCCGCATAGTTCCCATTCCCGTAGGATATCCGGGATAAAACCTATCCTTTGTGTTAATCCAAGTTACCCTCTATATGTGTGCTTAATTTCATTGTAATCGGTAGTATTTGCGCTCCGTGTATTTTCGTGAAAGAGTAACAAACACACACACACACACACATCCTCACAAATTTTCGCATTTACAATATTTAGTAGGATAGAAGGAATTATGAGGATTAGTAGGACAAGTTAACTAATGAACTGACAAACACACAAAGTTTGTTTTTAAATTAAAGTAAATATAGTTACGGACGGAATTTAATCAACAATAAATAAAGTTAAATGGGTCATTGAATTGTTCACACGTGCCTTCTAATGTAGATGTCGTGGTCATATCGTAGATTTGATCATTTCATGATATGAGTGGCCATTTCACGAAATGGTCGCATATCGTGAAATGGCCAATTTAGTTTGGCCACATCATGATGTGGTTTGGGCAGATCAATGATAAGAAATCGTTTCACGATATGGCCAATTAACGCACGGTTTTTTCATGAAATGACCAAAATTATTTGATCATATCGTAAAATAGTTACATTAATCGTTGGTAGAGGCGCTGCAAGCTCTGTGTTTATGTGATAAGATGGCGGCCGCTGGCGAAAATTAAATTATTCGCAGTTAAAAACTTCATAATTCGTTTAATAACAATATTATGAAGAAAGTCATAGCAAAGAATTTACGACGAAGAGGTACGAGTACTATGGAAAATGTGGATATCTTATATGTATTTAAGAAAAAATGCGACTTAAATAAAATAATTTAAGAAACTACTACTATATTATTATAATTGTTTGTTTTTTAAAAAGCGATCCGCTTCTGGCACTCGCCGGCCGCTACCGCGGCACGCTCGCTTTGCTCGCTCGGCTCGTGCGTTGTTAATCAAAGTGTAACCTAACCTAACCTAATTGTTTTCTATTGCAAAAACGATTCGCTTCTGGCATTCACCGGCCGCTGCCGTGGCACTAACTTAAGGGCCGATTTTTCAATGCCCAGATAAAGAGCTAGATAGACTTTATTCTTCAGTTAACAAAATATTCAATTTTTCAATAGACGAATAGGACTTATCTATCGAATAACTACGTTATTTGAGGAATAAATCTATCTGCTGCTCCAACGGCCAGATAGCGTGCTATTCGACGATTAGACGTTTGAGTTGACAACTGACGCGTCAAATTTGGGATATTTTCGTATGTAATAACATAGAGCGTAGAATTTTTACAATAAAGCCTCTTTCTATAAAATAATTATCAATTAAAATCATATTGAAATTGATGTTTTTGATAGTACCTACTGATGATCATGCCATTGAAAATTTGCCGGACGCTGCCTTTATGTCGTTTCTATCGTAAAATATATAAATTTTAACACAAATTTAATCAAAACTCTTTACTCGAATCAAAACAATAATCAACAATCATAGAACACAAGATAAACTTAAAATGCTCTCCTGACGTGAGTCATAATGACGGTTGTTGACATATTGCAAGTTGACTCTATCCCGCTCTAACCTGACTAATTTAATATGTTTGTTTCGCCACTCCAAGAGCAGAGCTGCCAATATGGAAATATTTGGTCAGATAGTTATTCATCAAATAAATCACGATTGAAAAATAGGCGAGCCGTTATGAGTTAGTTATGCAATTGAATAAATCTATTCGAGGGGTAGTTATTAGACTGTTTATCTGGGCATTGAAAAATCGGCCCTAAATGACATTAAACAAGTTTTTAGAATATAGTTATTCTGAAAATTTTTAATATTTTATGGACTCTTTATATTTTATACGATCTGGCCAAATGTGGATGACCAAATCGTGAAACGTTGACGATTTAACGATCTGATCAAACTATGTTGGCCATTTCACGATATGCGACCATTTCGTGAAATGGCCACTCATATCATGAAATGATCAAATCTACGATATGACCACGACATAGACACCGTTTTACCGAGAAAATAAGCATGGTAATTGATTCATATTGATATAATAAATAAAGATAAATATACTTTTATCGTTTTAATATGGAGTTTATTTTTATAGTATTCGTTTTGTTAATACTTATAGATCAGCGTTAAATGTATTTCAGTATATCGTTTTCTTTATTATAGGCTTGATATTAAAATCTATATTATATAGCTATAAAATAACCGATCTAACGCTGGTTTTAATTCAGCTTTTCATTAGAAGATACAATTAAAGAAATATCGTCAGCAAATAAGATGCACTTGCTGATGACATAATTATATTATTTCTTTAATTGTAACTTCTGACAAAAATAATAATATAATCTCTAGATCCTAGGACCTAGACCCTTGACACTTGACCTACTTGTTTTACCCACGATTTCGTATAACAATCGCCGTATTAATATAATTCATATTCATTCCTTTATTTTTAAAGGAATTTGAAATCTATCGTTAAATATATATTTCGCTAAGTCCATTGTAATCTTTCTTATTTGATGATCTTTAGATTGGCTGAAGAAAAAAGGAAAACAGAAACCATTCATATAAATTTAAAAATTACAAAGGAGCTTTGGCTATGTATGAATAGGCTATCAAACTGTGCCCAGAAAATGCAGCATACTATGGCAACAGATCTGCCTGCTACATGATGTTGGGAATGTATAAAAAAGCTTTGGAAGATGCTCAAAAAGCTGTTGCTCTTGATTTCACATTCATCAAAGGATACATCAGGATGGCTAAATGTTGTAAGTGCAAACTACTTATACTTTAATAAGGCAACAGTATGTGCCAAACTCCACCAAATCAAGGAAGCTCAGATGCTTGTACTGCTGATCTTGATCTCGACTCAAACTACATTAAAGCGCTTTTACGTCGTGCCAAGTGTTACACAGAGCTTGGTGAATATGAAAAAGCTGTAAAAGACTATGAAAAGTTGAACAAAATCGATAAAAGTAAGGAAAATAAACAGCTCTTACATGAAGCAAAAATTGCGCTTAAGATTATTGGTGTTGAAAAAACAGCCTCTGAGGATGATATTAAAAAAGCATATAGGAAGTGTGCTCTCGTTCATCATCCAGACAGACACGCGGGCGCCACAGACACGGAGCGTCGTGAACAAGAGAAACGTTTCAAGGAAGTCTGTGGAGCCTATGGAGTCCTCAGCGATCCAAAAAACGAGCCCGCTATGACCATGGACAAGACTTTGACGACGATAGCTCCGGTGTTGGTGATATCGATCCAAATGTCGTATTCCAAACTTTCTTCCGGTGAGGCCAACCATTTGACTCACACAGTGGCGGCGGATTCCCCGATGCTGGCTTCAGTTTTCAGTTCGGCTAGATCACGTGATCAGTTTAATATCTGTATACTAAAAACAATCATACCATAACCCAACTTTACAAAGAAACTATCAAAATTTTGTCATTCCATTATAATTATTTTTGTCTAATGGGCTAATAAATACAATAGGACATTGTTTTTATTTTCAAGTCGTATAATTAAGACCATAACAAAAAAGTTTGGAAAATCCAAAAGTGCACGCCTCATAATCTCATCCTTTACAATAAAATTGATTATTTATAAAGGTGTATATAATATAAGTATGTAGATACACTTGTTCTCATGTGCCAATGCTCTTGTACTGTCTCAAAACAGTTGGAAAAGTAAAGAAAGCGGTACCGTAATAATTGAGCTATTTTTCTTGTGGCCCCACCTAGATGTGAAACTGCGCATGTTTAAGGGACTGACTACCAACTTATTTTTTTAAACCTTGGCTTATAGTATTAAGAATCGAGTTTATAATGGTGAATTTTGAGTACACTATAAATATAAAAAAAGTCGATATTTTTTTTGTTTATTTAATAACAATTAAACCACATCGAATCAGACCCTGAAAAATGAAAGGGTTCTATTCCTGAGCATACTCAAGCGTAAGAGAAAAAAAAAAGACTCGATTAGTAAAGTATTTCGGTCGCTATCGTGTTAACAAGAAAATCCTCCGCACATACAGACACACGGACGTCCAAGACAGAACTTTTTTAAACTGTTTTTTAACTAGTTTAAATAACAAAAATGACATTAAAAATATCATGAATGTTAAAAATAGTGTTTTTTCTTAATATGTGTGTGTATGTATTATCTTACAAGTGCAATGTATGATACATAAAGACATTTTAAGTTTGAAAAATCAGATGTTTTGCGCGAAGTGACAGTAGTACCCACCTCAACGCTTCGCTTATGAGGCGTGCAATAGTCACCATAGTTGCCTTAGAAAACGCTAAAAATTACAAGTGTTCCAGTGTTAATGTAGGCAAAATAAGTAGGTAAAGGTTTCGTAAAAAACAATGCCTTAATAAAAATCTTATGTAAAAAATCTAGAGTATTGTTATTTGTTATGGAGCGAAGCATACTGGGTGTTAAATTAACAGATCGTATTCGAAACACCGAGCAGCACTCCAAAACTAAAATCGCCGATGTAGCGCAAAAAGGTGCTTCGCTTAAATGGAGCTGGGCATATTAGTCGTATGCCGGACGAACTGTGGGCCAAGATATCGACTTTGTGGAAATTGTGGAGCCCGGACACAGCTAGAAGGCGTCGAGGCAGGCCGAAGAAAAGATGGCGGGATGAATTGGACCAATTTAATAGAGACTGGTCTACAATGGCACAAGATCGTGATTCATGGAAGCGCTTTGGGGAGGCCTTTGCTCAGCATTGGGACACAACAGGCTAATACAATACCATACAATTGTTATTTGTTATATATTACCTATCTTAATTTCCTTGTAAGTCCGTAATATTCGTATAATCAGAATTCCACATTATTCAATATATTTTCCTCATACATCATTGTATCGATTAAAACACAACTAATTATAGAATCGGATTATTTAACCAAAATTTCAACACATAATTTTTATAAGCTAGGTTTACGTGATTATTTTCTACTAGGTTTTCGCTCGCGGCTTCGCCCGCGCAGTCAAAGAAAAACCCGCATAGTTCCCGTTCCGGGATTGCGTCATTTTCCATAAAAAGTAGCCTATGTCCTTTCTCGGGTATCAAAATATCTCCATACCAAATTTCATGAAAATTTGTTCAGTAGTTTAGGCGTGATTGAGTAACAGACAGACAGACAGAGTTACTTTCGCATTTATAATATTAATTTATAATATTAGTATGGATTATCTTAACCTTTCTATGAATTAATTACGAACGATAACAGAACCCATTTACGAAGTACAAATAAAATTTTTAACCCAGAGAAATGCGGATTTAAAATAAAAATCATTATTTTCAATAAAAAAAGCGCGCAACGCGACGTGCTGCCATCACGCGACCTTAAATTTTACTCTCAATAAGTTTAATTTCAATAAGATTCTAACTGCGTAGGAAAAATTTAAAACGCGTTTGTATCTATCTCATATCTAGGCGAAATCTTTGAACCCAGGTATTTCTCTAAAGATAAGGCTTTAACCTTGACACGAAGAGATAAAAGAACAAAACAAACCAGATTATTCTTTTGCTTTCAAAGAAATATATTCATTGTTACCTTATACCTATATTGTAACACTTTACTGTCATATTTTTAACAACCGTGTATGCAACGTGCATGTTATTTTCATAACAATGTTATATTGGAAAGCTAGGAAAAGATCTCCTGAAAACCATTTTAAAAATCCTTGACCTGCAAAACTGAAAAAAATTAAATTAACAATTCTAACTATGCAGATATTATACCAAAAATTGTACTCCCCAAAAACATTAATAATATAAAAGGAGTGCCATTTTGATTCATTAAAAGGTAAGCTCTTTTAAATGAAGCTTATAATTGAATGCAAATATCAACACAAACATAGGTATTTTATGTATAGTTATACTGACCTCGCCTTACTGTTTAATTAATTACTCACGCCCGACTTAAAAATAGCATTGTATGAAGTATGAACCGCTTTATGCTAGTTTCTTCGGAATACTAAATATGCAAATACCTAACTAATTGTTTATTTACTTAATGATACTCACCAAAAAACTTAAATATATTCAGGAAATAACTTTTATAAAAAAAAAAAAATTCTTATTTTAAAATATTCCCTTATGACCTGGCCTAGTGAACAATTCGGAAACAAAAATGTTTCGTAAACCTCAATATACAAATATAAAATTTTAAATTCCATTAATATAATATTATGTAATTCTATTTAACGAGTGTTCAAACCCTTTAGGTACTATAATTATTATTCCCTTTTACTTTCAGAAACATGGACACGCTCACGCATCTCCTCAAGGCTTCCCTGGGCACAGGCATCCTGGCCATGCCAAAAGCGTTCAAAGCCGCGGGACTTATCTCTGGAATATTTTTCACTGTGCTAGTTGCAGTTGTGTGCACACACTGCTCTTATGTACTTGTAAGTGAAGAAAAACTAAGTATAAAATAATATATTAATTGTCTTTTAGTTAGAACTGGTTTATTGTTAATAGTTTATGGTGCTATGCGACTTATACTTTATGATGCTGATTGCGAATATCAATTTTATTGCTGTTGCTAATTGTATTTCTACATAATCGACGATACGTAGTTATACTTCATTTTGCTAAAAGGTTTAAAGTTAAATAATTTGATGTAACAGAAGTTATTATCAGTAAGATTGAAATAACGCTTTAAAAAAAGATAAGGTCTTTAACTGGAAACAAACCCACAGTCCTCTATTACAAAGGGCAATGACATGCAAAGGTCACAGTTTAAAGAAATGAAACAATAAAGACATATAATTGCGCATAATTGTAATTATTTTTGATAAGACAACTTTTTGGAAAACCCGCCTACATTGAACGAACAATATTATTATATTTCGCATGCCAAACGCAATGACTATAATAATGGCTATATGCAACTGTATTCAAAAGCAATGCGTTTGTATTATTCTTATTATGTGTTCGTTTTTTGGCAAATCTACGATTTTAAATGGTTTTACAGATAAAATGCGCCCACGTGCTTTACAAGAAGACGAGAAAGCCGGCCATGAGTTTTCCAGAAGTGGCCGAAGCTGCGTTATTGCAAGGACCGGAGTGGGGAAAGAAATGGGCTAATTCCTTTAGGTAACTTACCTAACCTTTATTGTATAATGAATAATTATTATAGTTATATATTGTTGAGAATTTATTGCACGCTTGAAAATGTTGGATAAATACGAAAACCTGTAGGTACCTTGTTGACACTTTTGACTCTTGTATCGCAACTGTGTACCTATTTTATCTACATATTCTTACTTCATAGAAACGTTATCCTACTGATATAATAAATTTACGCAAAAATGCCTTCATCGATTTAGATGAAATTTAGCACACTGATGACTGAAAATTGAAAATATTATTTGCCTATTGATTGATTTATGTGTTTAAAATTTTAAATAATAAAACCAAACATTATATGCTCTTCACATTCCTATAAATAAATAAATAAATAATTATATCAAGTATTCTTATTGCGCTAATTGCGGAATATTGTTTCAATAAAACATATAGATAATGTTATCTTTACAGGATATTCATTGTGGTGTGCCTCTTCATGACGTACTTTGGTACGTGTTCCGTGTATACTGTCATCATAGCGAAGAATATTGTGCAGGTAATTATACAATTATAATAATATAAGATAATCTGTACTAATATTATAAAGCTGAAGAGTTTGTTTGTTTGTTTGTTTGAACGCGCTAATCTCGGGAACTACTGGTCCGATTTGAAAAATTCTTTCGGTGTTAGATAGCCCATTTATCGAGAAAGGTTATAGGCTATATTTCATCACGCTACGGGCAACAGGAGTGGAGCCACGGGGGTGAAACCGCGCGGAGCAGCTAGTATAGCATATTTCTAAAATACCTACAACTTTTAGGTAAGGATAGGATAGATATAGAGATGCTATATAGCATACTAGCTGGGCTCCGCTCCTGTTGGTCTTAGCGTACTGATATATATATCTAACCTAAAGGCTTCCTCGACGGGTTATCAACACAGAAATAATTGTTCAAACAAACAAACTCTTCTGCTTTACAATATTAGTAGGTATAGATAACATAATAATATAAAAGGCATCTAGATGTTACATCAGTGAATAGTGTTATACCTATTCAATTAGTTAAAAAGACGGATAAAAGTTAACATGAAACATGAAAACCGCATCAAAATCCGTTGCGTAGTTTTAAAGATTTAAGCATACAAAGGGAAATAGGGACAGAGAAAGCGACTTTGTTTTATACTATGTTTATATTATATATCTTTATATAGATAAATGAACGTTATATGTACCTAAATAAAATAACTCAGCCCCCAGAATAACAGACGTCAGACACAATAGAAAATCTATTGTGTTATGGCCCGATCGGGCCGCTCGGGGCTCAAAGGGTTACGCTCTCAATCCTATTTATGCATATCACTTAGTCACACGTTACGCAAATAAATTAGTCCTTGGGGTATTATAGCTCATATGTAAAAAAATAGTACAGAGATTCTCTAAAAAAATTATCAATCATCCAAAGGATTAAAATAATAATATAAATGATAACGGAAAAAGTTTAACCAAGGATTGTAAGTAGACATAATATAATATGTTTATAGGTTAAAAGCTATATGACAGGCGTGCTCTCATCTTGTTTTTCTTAATATCTTCAGCTTCCACAGGAGTTCGGGAATAATCTCAACTGACAGGACACGTACAAGAGTCCATTTAAAAATACTAGGATTCCTGTAGGTGCCTATCAGTCGGAACTATCCGAGGGATTTCTTTTTCTATAATTTTCCGTGTTCCTCAAATCAATTTTTGTTCTGCAGCGGTATCCCGATAGGTAGGCGATTAAGTCTTTTATGTATTATTTACTTAAAGACTATAATCGCAGACCAACGGGATGCCGCCACCCACTGCGGTAGCGAATAGCTGGTCCTGGTTTGAACTGCATAGTAATAAAACTTTACAAGATGGCTCCCACGTGGTCGGGGCTCAGAGGGCGTGCCACAAGTCCATGTAGAGGTCCCTTTCCAGTTTACAGACATCGTTAACACTTCAATAACTAGAATACGTGGATGTGTGAACGCCACCGGAGCATGTCTTATGGCATGAGGTCAGATTATTTATTTTCAAAATTATTAAATACATATAAACAAAATGGTAACATGTCATCTTAGTTTTAACAAAATTAGAAAAGTAAATGGGATTAACACTATAAGAAATTACAAAAACAGAGCTCATGTATTTTTATAATTTACTAGCTTACCGCCCGCGGCTTCGCCCGCTTTGTCTAAAACCTAATAAATTATATACTAAAACCTTCCTCTTGAATCACTCTATCTATTAAAAAAATCCGCATCAAAATCCGTTGCGTAGTTTTAAATATTTAAGCATACAAAGTGACATAGGGAAATAGGGACAGAGAAAGCGACTTTGTTTTATAGGTACTATGTAGTGATTCAATATTAAATATTTTACATATTATATTTTTAGACCGGTATTTGATTGCTTTTTTTACTCCAATGTGCAGGAAGTATACTTTGGTGATTTTTATACTCTGGGAACACAGCACAGGCATGTAAGTGCGTAATTCACAACTTTTTTATAGACATTATATCATTAATCATTCTTAAAATGTAAGTAATGTAAAAACGTTTATAATATGTCTCAGCAAAACTCTTTTATAATTCCGTTCGCCAAAATATACTTAAAAAATTAACGAATTTTAATAGTAATACATCTCAACGAAAACAATATTATTGTAATCAATAAAAAATCTTTCAAATGTAAAAATCGACAAAAACCTTGACAAAAACAATGATGCTGCAGAAACGTGAGAGATTACGACAGCTTAAAATTTTCATGGAAATGACAACTATTTTGGGCCCTCTTCACAATGCGTTGGCCAAACAAGTGATCGTCAATGTTTGCCACCGCTACGGCGATTGTGAATAAACATTTATGTATGTATCTATGTTTGGTTTTCACGCATAAACTACAGGACCGATTTCAAAAATTCCACCACTAGAAAGCTGCATCTTCACTGTGCAACATAGGCTAGGTTTTATCCCGGAAATCCCACGGGAACGGGAACTATGCGCGATTTTCTTTGAAAACGCGGGCGAGGCCGCAGGCGGAAAGCTAGTTATAATACTTATGCGTTTATTTTTTGTATTGAAAAAACCAGCATCGCAAATCATTTTCAAGTCTATATACAGGGTTACTTGTAAAACACCAGCAACCTCGCAGGACAAGATAGCTAAACATCATAAGTAACAACATTTGTTCTACGACTTTTGATAATTTGTTAGATTTTATTTTCATACAAAAATAATGAATAGAACATACACATGTTAGGAGATGGAGATGTTAGGAGAGTACAATAAAAGCTTAAAGAATCATTTAAAAATAATTTATTGCGTTATGCCAATAGTCGTAGAACAAATGTTGTTACTTATGAATTTATGATGTTAGACTTAGAGCTATCTTGTCCTGCGAGGTTGCTGGTGTTTTACAAGTAACCCTGTATAGAAATGTATAGAAAAATAATAAGGTATTATGCCTACGCGAGAAAATTATTTTTCACCTTGTTATATTATTTTATGATTAATATTATTGATATAGTTATTGGTTTTATAGTTATTTTTTTTTCTACGAAATTTGGTGGAAACTTACATTAAGTAAGTAATTGATTTTCATATGTTAATTATTTTATACTAGCTTGCTCCCGCGACTCTGTCCGCGCGGATGTCGGTCTTCGCGTGGATAGTTTATATCTCCATTTTGAGTAACTCTGACAAGGACATCTTATAAATATCTATTGGACCCAAATTCGGCTAGGCGTTTAATAAATATGGAGATCCCTCTATTAAGCTACTGCTGTTGAGCTCGCGTTCTGTACAGGTAGTTACTAAGTTAATTCACATCGTTTCGTTCATAGCTTCTTTACTACTTATCAGAATAATGTTGCTTATGACTTATGAGCTATAAAGCTTGTCACCAAATTTAGTATTGCGCCCTCTTGCGGACAAAAAGTTCTATGTTACCTAATGTAACATTAAAATAAATATACTGTGTTTGGTATCCCTTGAAAGAGCTTCACAAGTATTTTATGCTTGTTAATATTATGAGCCACAAATAAACTTATAAGCACCAAAATAGTACAAATAATAAAAAGTAAGTAAGTAGGTAAGTAGTAAAATTGATTTTTATATAATATAAATTATATACTTAATAAAAAGTAAAAGGACTAAAACCCAACTAGTAACGACAAAAAACGGCGCTGAAAAAGTATAAAACAAGATTTTCAGAATACTGAACTGACGAAGTTGCTAATGTACCTATAGTTGCAAGTAAATGGACACAGTAGACTCTACCAAGATGCCTTCGTTGTAAAATTGACAATAATGTCATACAATACTATTCTGATAGGTATGCAAAGGGTATGCAATATTGGAATATTGCATACTTCAGAATATTATTGTAGTTATTCACAGTGGACTGTGTAGAGATAAATTTTCATGTTTGGAAAGGCGTAGTCACACCAGTACCTATCTACCGTAGCACTCTGACAACGTGTGACTGCGGTTTTACAAACATGAAAATTTATCTCTACATAGTGGAATATTGCATACTTCAGAATAGTATTGTATGAAATTATTGTCAACTAACTTTCCGCCCGCGGCTTTGCCCGCGTTTTCAAAGAAAAACCTGTTCCAGTAGGATTTCCGGGATAAAACCTATCCTATGTCCTTTCTCGGGTATCAAAATATCTCTATACCAAATTTCATGCAAATTGGTTCAGTAGTTAAAGCGTGATTGAGTAACAGACAGACAGACAGACAGAATTACTTTCGCATTTATAATATTAGTATGGATTTACAACGAAGGCATCTTGGTGACATCTACATTAGCAACAGCTTTGTTCAGTTTAGTATTCTGAAAATCTCGTTTTATACTTTTTCAGCGCCGTTCTTTGTCGTAGTTGGTTTTTAGTTTTTTTTACTTTTTATTAAGTACATATATAATTTATATTATATCAAAATCAATTTAATTTTACTTAACCCAGTAATACGCGATGTAGCTATAATATTATGTAAACTAATAATTATGCAAGCCTATTTTTGTGGTAACAAAATCAGATTAACATAATATGGTCCAATGATGCTGATTGGAAATGGAAGTGAAAAGGTTTACTCACAAGCTGCTCGTCTGCTCTCTTCCTGAGATAAACACGCTGCACGAAAGTGCACGACACTTTCCACTTGACACTGATCACTTGAAAACTGAGTTTTTGCACGAAATCGGTAATATAACAATTACTGACTTTGGGTTTTCCTCGCGAAAATCCTACCGGCTGCGCCAGTAAGTTACAGCGACCGCGATGTCTTTTAAAAAAAATAGACTGTATAATAGAGAAAGACGGTTAGTGTGTAACTGATTTATTATATGTTTAAACAGTACCACGATTTGGAGATCGCGTCTTCTAAGAAATTATTAGGGATGTTGTCGCGACGGTTGAGTGGACGATTCTCCGTAATCACTTCCTTACAAATCATAACTATTGCAACAAAGTAGATATTGGCCGATTAAGAAGAGCTGGAACGTAAACACATTTACACATACCTACTAACTATATTCGACAGGATAACTACTTTGCGGCACGCGAATTAGAATATTTTATTACTTTACCTAGGTTAAATTATGTAATAATTTTAATATGTTTTTTAAACAAAATGTAAACGCCGTAAGTTAAAATTTTCATACATAGCTGAACAATACAGCTTTTATTGTAATGTAGCCTTATCTCTTACGTGCTAGGGTTTTGCTTGTATTGTATTGGGAGTGAGCGCATGTGTTATTTGTATTGTTTATATCGTTATTTTGAATATGACAGTAAATTTAATAATTATTTGATAATTGAATGATCATCAATACTATTTTACAATTGATTATGATAATAAATAATTAAGTTCATCGATTGAGTTACTTGTAAATTTTAATTTTACATATATAAATTATGAGAGCTTTCATATTATCTACAACGCACCCATTTTACAATTCAAGTCTATTCTTAAACTAGAATCTTATTTATTTTTTAACATACCGTATAGTAAAATTGCGTAAGTGTGAGTACTGTGAAGTTGCCAGCTTTCCTTAATCGGCCAATACATTGTTGCAAGTATTAATATTCAGCTAAACTACTAAAATATGGATTCAGCGGGTTTTGGATGTATAACTATATCTATAATATAAAAATGAATGAGCAAAATGTGTTGGTAAGCGCATAACTCGAGAACGGCTGAACCGATTTCGATAATTCTTTTTTTGTTATATTCCTTGAAGTACGAGGATGGTTCTTATGGAGAGAAAACGTAAACATGTACCACGGGCGAAGCCGGGGCGGACCGCTAGTAGTTAATATAAAAATGAATCCCAAAATGTGTTGGTAAGCGCCGTAAGCGCATAACTTGAGAACGGCTGAACCGATTTCTTTAATTCTTTTTTTATTATATTCCTTGAAGTACGAGGATGGTTCTTATGTAGAGAAAACGTGAATATGTACCACGGGCGAAGCCGGGGCGGACCGCTAGTAGTAAATAATAATAATAATAACCCAGTTTTATTCATTTCCATTTTTCTGCAATAGTCCTGCATCGGCCGCGGACTGCCCAGGGCTGTATCTCTATAGTGCAGCCATGGGCAGGCTGCGGCTGGTGTCCCACAACACATTAAATTCTCTAAAGGGCCTCTGCGTGTTGGACCTGTGTCCCCACGTAAGCCTTCCAAAGGACCGGGTATCATCCTTACGGCGATACCCGTGTATTATGGAGAGAGCAATATATACTTACCGTTTTTCAACTTTCCGCAAAATTTTACATTTTCTTAAACTTTAGAAGTTAAAAGTTACTTGAAGAAAGTATGGCGTAATTACTGTTATAATATGTCGAACTTATGTCGAATATTTATCGGTCAAATTATTAATTGATGGTCTTTAAAAGGATGGTCATTCATAAGCTAACAACTCAATAAGTCAATAGTCGTTTATGCAGATTTAAACTATATCTGCCTCACAATAAGCTCATTTCCAAACGATCGTCGTTTGGCACAGATCTTTCTTCCGACGGACAACTGGTATGCAAAAACCATTCGCTTCTGGCATTCGCCGGCGGCTGAATAATATGATCTGGCCAAATGTGGATGACCAAATCGTGAAGTGAAACATTGACGTTTTAACTTTTAACGTTCTGATCAAAATTTAACTATTAAATGATGGCCATTTCATGAAATGATTGAACATTTCAAATGAGCAAACCTACGATATGGCCACGACATATACCTACACAAGTTTATAAAAAGTATCATTTTAACCTGTACCTGTACCCCGTAACGTGTGTCCTGTACCCCTCGGGCAATGGATAAATTTATTTTACTTCTATTCGATTCTCAGGCAATATTTTAATACAAAATTTAATATGTATAACATTAACTCATACATAATAGCAACTTTTCCGCCAACTTCGCAGTTTTACGACGTAACGAAAAACATACTATGTAACCACTAATTACCTACACTTATAGCTGAGTCAAATTATTTAAAACATATCTTTCTCTGCAGGTAATCCCACCGACCATGGTGGACCCAACAGACGGTGCAGTGATTCGCGTGATCATACTCATCTTACTGGTTCCTCTGATCATAATGGTGTGGATCAAAAACCTCAAGTACCTGGCCCCAGTGTCCATGGTTGCCAACTTCTTCATGGGTCTCGGTCTCGGAATCACTTTCTACTTCTTAGTAGGCACCGGGGAACTTAACTTCGAAAAGGTTTCATTTATCAAAGCACCAATGGAATGGCCCGAATTCTTCTCCCTAACTATTTTTGCCATGGAAGCTATCGGAGTAGTTATGCCGTTGGAGAATTCTATGAAGACCCCGAAATCTATGCTCGGCTTTTGCGGAGTTTTAAACAAGGGCATGTCTGGTGTCACCCTTGTGTACATTCTCCTGGGTTTCCTGGGATACCTGCGGTACGGTGAAAATGTCGAAGACTCCATCACTCTGAATCTGGAGCCACATCCCAATGACCCTCAAGTTTATGAAGTGTAAGTATGAGAAATATATATTATATAGTAAAAAATATTTTATAAGCATATCTACAATTTTGGATAAGTACTTATCTCTAAATGTGTGTGAAAAGGGATAGTTAATGTTATTATTTAGTTGCAAATAGTCTACCAAATTAAAAAAATAAATAAAAAATAAACCTCTCTATCTTAAAAAAAATTGTATAATTCACACATACATTTTATTCCAGGCTTGCCCAGGTCGTAAAGGTGAGTATTGCGGTAGCGGTGTACTGCACGTTCGGTCTCCAATTCTTCGTGTGCATTGAGATCATGTGGAACAGCATCAAGGAGAAGTTCACGAGCAGGCCCAACTTCGCCGACTACGTTATGCGCACCATCATGGTTACCCTCTGTGTCCTCTTAGCGGTTGCCTTCCCCACTATCGGCCCCCTCATGGGAGTCATCGGTGCCTTCTGCTTCTCCCTCCTCGGTCTCATCGCCCCCGCCTTCATAGAAATCGTCACCTACTGGGACATCGGCTTCGGGACCTGCAAATACCTAATCTGGAAGAACGTCCTCGTCCTCCTCTTCGGCCTCTTCGCCCTCATCTTCGGCACCAAAACAGCCATCCAGGGCATCATCAACTCGGCATAACGTCTCACTTCTTCGACCAAATAGGATAATTTTTAATGTGTGATAGTTAGTACGATTTTACTCGCTGACGCACCGAGGTCGGCGACGCTATGAGCAGTGGTGCTATTATTCCTTTTTAGACACTTTGATTGGACTTTTTAGCGCGGTTGAACCTCGTTTGTAAACCCATTATTTTATTTGGGCCAGTCAGTACGGTACTAACTATATTTTGTGAAATGAGAAATAAGTAGCATGATCTGTGTGTAGAACGTATTTACGTGTTAACATTTTCTAAAAGCATTCCGAAACATAGGTACAATGGTGGGGTGAATTAGCTGTACAGATTATATTAAGTGCTTAATACCGTTAAGTATGGTGATTTTAAATGTCTTGATGAGAATTTTTTTTTATAACTAAGTATACCTACATTTTATGAATATCGAATTGTTGTAAGATTTTATATAATTAGACAAAATTCGCACTTGCGCTACAGCTAAATTATTGTAAGTATTACCGTCATTTTGTGTATCTTTGTGTGTTAATTGGGTTTTCGTGATTTGTAAAATATCTAACACAGACGCACAGTGTCTGTGATTGATAAAACAAAACTAATATTATTACACAAAGTTACCCAAAACAACTGTACCTTTTTTAATAGCACTCATTGGTACATAAAGTAATTTATTGGTTAATATAGAAGTAAAAGTGCAAATATTTGGTATTATTTGTAGATGTCGGATAATATACCTTTAAGATTTCCATTCACATTGATTATATTCATCGAATCGAATCGCACATTGTTTATTTTTACAGTTGTAATAAGCGAAGTTAATAAGTTGTTTTTTTTTTATATAAAATCGAACAAAAACAAAAAGACCGAGGATTTTATAGGAATTAAATTATATTTAGGTAATATTGTAAATGCATTTAATATTTAAAATTGTGAAAACTAAATCTTTTAGTGCATAATATTAATGAATGTGAATTATATTATTGTGATACAATTGGTGCAATCTGGAGATATATCAGGCGTGGACTTTCACCCTGTTCTGATGCTTGCTATAATAAGAATAATACTTTTGAGGTCCATACTGAAGTCATATTGAATTTTATACAAATATCGAAGCTTATATACAAAAAAAGAGTAAATGATTAAGTAATTACAGTATCTATTTTTCCATGACAAGATGAAATTTTAAACAGGATCGGACTCGTGCCTTGAATATAAAGGTTTTAATAACATTGATTACATTAGGTTTACAAGTGTTAATAGAATATTAAGTATTATGTTATTATAATGAAGTTCCTAAGCTAAATTGTATGAATTTTGTATTTATTTTTAATTCTAATAAGTTGGAGATGCCATTTACTGAATATTGCATGAAATTGTTATAAGTTTTCATCAATATTTAAAGGGGCATTGTATTATGCAAATACAAAGCTTGTACGATACAGTTTGTTTTATTTTGTTCACCCTTCGAGTTCGACCCGGAATACAAGAACCGAATTATTATTTGGAGTGTCCTGCCAAAAGTTATTAACAAAACATAATTATATTATAGGTACCTACTACCTAACCTAACCTACTGTTTTACTTGGTCTATCTTCCATGTTCCTAGTAAATTTCATTCTTTTGTCTGATTTCGTCTGAATCCAACCCAACCATAGTACATATTTGTAACTAGCTTCCGCCCTCGACTCTGTCCGCGCGGATGTCGGTCGGATTTCTTTTTCTATAATTTTCCGTGTTCCTCAAATCAATTTTCGTTCTGCAGCGGTTTCAGTATTTTATGTAGTACTAGCTTCCGCCCGCGACTCCGTCCGCGCGGAAAAATTAAGACTTATTTTTTTTCTACGTACTTTTCCGGGATAAAGATAAGTTTCATCGAAATCGAACCGTTAGTTTTCACGTGATGCCTTCACATACAGACAGACAGACAGACAAAAAAAATTTTAATCACATATTTGGGTTTGGTATCGATCCAGTAACACAGTAATCCAGTGCTATTTATTTTTTCAATATTTTCATTTTTCAATGTATACAGAATTGACCCTTCTACAGATTTATTATATGTATCTATAGATTCATCATAATTCATAGGAAATTAAAAGTATAGGATTAATATAGGGCAATAAATAAAAAGAATGTGGCGAAATTATATTTTATTTAAACAATGCTGGCTACACTTCCAAGAAAGCTCACCGAATTTTACGAGAATCTCGAAAACTTATCTAATAATATCATCTTGTATGGCCGGTATATGTGGAAACAACTTTGTGCAATTATTATACACAAGTGTACTCAATGGTTATACAATACAAATAATATAAATAAAACTTAAAATAGCTTAATTAAAATTCAAAGAATTACAGGTTAAAATAGCAAGTAAAAAAAAAACGAAAGAAATTTACAACTATACATGTACACTACTTCGAAATCATGCAATCATCGATATAATTATATAAGTAATGAAATAAAAACAAATATTTGAATGGCTTACAAGTTGCGATGCAAGCTATTTATTTACAAATAAAACCCGACACGTAATTTCTATACACTATAAGTGCTGATTTACACAGGGTCAGTAACTGACTACAAATTCGAGGCAAATCAGTGCTGACCCGACAAAAAACCCTGTGTAAACAGATTTGAAGTCAGTACAGTGTGCCTAGTGCGAGTTTTCATCGAGTACGAAACGTTACTATCGCGTCTGCGTCACAGCGAAATTTGTATGGGGAATCAAAGCTTCCCCATACGTCCGCTAGGGGCGCTGTTCGATTTCCCATAGTAATTCGGCTGTGACGCAAACGCGATAGTAACGTTTCGTACTCGATGAAAACTCGCACTAGGCACACTGAGGCTTGAAGTCTAAGTAAACAGTTAAAGTAAAGACAAGTCAGTCGCGGCGCCGAATTTCGGCGTCTTTAACTGTTTACATAGACTTCAAGCCTCTGTACTGACTTCAAATATTCTGTTTACACAGGGTTTTTTTCGGTTCAGCACTGATTTGCCTCGAATTTGTAGTCAGTTACTGACCCTGTGTAAATCAGCACTAACACTGGTAAAATGCACCGTCAAGAACGACAACCATGTTGATTTATAAATGCCAGTGCAAAAAATATAATATTTATACAAAATTCGCAGTACATAGTTACTGCGTTCAACAGCAAAGAAAAGCGATACAAAAGTGGCGTGAGGGGATTGCTTTGAGAAGCTTATGTATTTTGTATCAAATGTGTTGTGGCATACAATGAGATAGCAAAATGCCACACAACGAAAGGCAAATAAATTCCCATTCATTTGGATACATTGTTAAATTTTCACCTATCTTTGGCCATTGAATTTAATTTTATAAAGTTGCCAGATGTCTCGCTTTTGCATGGTACCTACTGAACTTTTCATAAAATATAAAAAAGTCGTTTGATTGATGTTTATTCGTCCAACTTAAAATGAGAAAAGACATACCTTCGTTCAAAATAAATGAGCTTTCTTACAAGAAACCTTATATTCTGCGCACACAATAACGAGATTTTTTAGTAAATCTTTTAGTAATTTAATATGATTCAATCAAACTTCTTTTCTACTTTTACATACTTATGAATTCCTCTTTACAATATGTTTCTAATCTTCAAAATAACTATAACACGCTGTACGCTCTAGATATTCTTATGTACTATTCATACACTTGAAACCTGTAAGTAATAAGGATTTGGCGAAAAGTTTATAGTAACGACTCTGAACTCTATTCTATTATAGTATGGTTTATAATATGTATATCAATTTGTCTAAGCGTCAAAAAGTTAGGATCTCGCTGAGCATACGCAACATTCCGATGCGTAAATAAATAGAAGGCAAGTAGTAACGAGAGTAAAATGCGACATACCAAAAAGAGTTGCCTCTATACTATGGAAGCATTTATATTGCTCATGTAACAGTGAAACATTACGCGTCGAAATTGTTGCGCAGCTCCAACTACTCAAGGAATTTAGATTTAAAACATTGCTTATATTCACATAGGCACTATTCTCACTGTTTCATCGTGGAAGTCACTAAAATTACATACGTAGACCAAATAACTATCTGTAATTCATAATATACGATTTTACGAGTACAGTACACTAAAATTGACTCATTTATGCGACTGTATTGATAAAACTAAAAATAATATCTCGAAAGAAATAAATAAATTGAATATATATTATGTACAAATATTTTCTGGGTTAAAATATTAACAAATCTGACTTCGTTACGGACAATACAATATTCATTGTTTTGAGACAACGCTAAAAATGAATCACATAGAAAGTAAATATATTAAAAACTCATTTTCATTGCAATAATCGATGTTAATATCCAGACGAAATTTGAGTATAATTTTGATAAATAAATAATACAATTTCATGCTACTCTTATATTTTATGAACACTTAAATTTCAATTGCTCACTTTATCGAAGGAGAAATCCTTAGTGCTATTATATTAAGTTCTATTTTAACAATTTCACTTGCAGCCTACAACTAGAAGAAACTGCTCAACATCGTAATATAATATTGAATTATAATTACCTTTAGTTACATTGAATAGCGCACGGTACATCTTCATCTAAGAGAAGTCAAAATACACAGAGTTATTCTAATTGATATCTTACAGAAGGGAATATTAGAAAGCTATCGCATACGTGCATACACAAGTAATTCAAGCAAGGAGCGGTCTAACATATTTTACATAATTTGTAATACAATTTGTCAAATAATATCAATATATGTTTATAGGGTAGATATATAACGCGATTTGTAAGCGTAGCTACTTTTAGTGGAATCTTATATGAAGGTCTCTAACGAAAATTTGCTCCAATATTGTAACATTGAATGAAAACCGAATTATCTCAGAGATTGTATGCCTCACGCTATGCCCATTCAGTAATAAGTTTTATTATTTTATAGTAAAGAAATGGAAAAATATACCTCTCTATTTAATCATGAATACGGTGCACAGTATAACTCTATTTAAACTAACTATGTACGGTGTTCAGAAACTACGAAAATTATGGTTACGACCATAGGCTTGGTAGTTGGTTTACAAGAATATTGAGGTACCTAATAGAATTTTAGTGTCGGTATCTGCTAAACAAAATGGTCTCAACGTCCTATAACTAAAATTTTAAATTTGTCGTCTGTCTCAGGAAGATGCCTAATCTCAATTCCATTAATACAATTTTTAATTTGCAACGCCTCTACAATATTTTTAAGTTTTTACCTACTTTAATCTATGACATTATTTTCACCGTTCAAATGTTTCATACAAATCGAAATATTTTTTAATAATCATTATTGATTATGAGATATTATTTTCTAATTTTAATAAAAAATTGGACTTGTCCCTCCTCAGACATAAAATGGCACATCTATTTAATGAAATTTGGACGTTGCATAAATTCAAAATACAATCGACGCAATTTTTATATTTCCTACGCAATTTGCGAAATTAATATTTTCTTATAACTACTAATAAAGAACCAATTAATTTTGCTATACACACTACAAAAGTCATTTCATATATGAAAACGAACTATGAGATTTTATCTATTAGGTAGTTACATATAAATATTTCAAGAGTATTTTCCAGTTGTTATCAACTTAACTGCAACCAATAACATAAACGTAGAAATAATTATTCTCATAAATGTTACCACCTACTTCTAGTGAATTTCAGGATTACTAAATATTACTATATATATTTAAAATTGAGATTCCGATATTTACATCATTTTTTTTATAACCTAAAAAAGAAACAAAATTCTCAGATCAAGCAAACGAAACCATATCAAAATTCATATTCACGTAGAAATATCCAATTATGAGCAAAAATCCTTAATATTCATAGGTACATAAAGTAATAAAATACGAAAATAATATACGAGGTGGACTCTTGTATCGAGTTTACATAAAAAGTTAATAAAATAAATTACTGTGAGCATTATATCGACCTTAGGCCGAATATACATGTACTATAACTAAGCCATTACATCGAATATGTGATACTATATCTAAGCTTACATAATATATTTAAAACATTCCGCTTGGATCTCCTTTTTGGATATTCGAAAATAAGAACTATAGAGCAGTTAGTTTCAAGCTTTCTGCAGTTACAATTTGCAGGCATTCTGCAGACAACATGGGTGTGTCAAGAAGAAAATAATTTCAGAGGGAAAATTAAGTAAGTTTAATGAAAATGACAAAAGTATTGAAAAAATACAAGCTATCTCGAAAATTAAATACCGATATTTAATGGTATTCTGACGTTTTGAGATCTCTTCTATCTGATCTTATTATTATCTTTTTTAATACACATGGTGTCAACCATGTGAAATTGCAAAGTACACTGAACAGTATACAAGTACACTGGTAGTAAACATTGGTTTGATCTTCTTAAGTCTATAATAATAATCAGAATAAGAGAAGGAAAATGAAGTGATTAAAGACGTTTGTAATAGAAGTAGAAAATAGATTCAATTTAATAAGATATACATATCATTGCAATATTCAGAATACGAGGTATAAGGTACGATATATTTTTCGAGAAGAGACAAATAAGGAGATCCTAGTGGAATAAAACTCATATGATACTATAGATGGACTACACAGTTCTTAATATACGGAGCACACGTACAACTCGATTAAATTGAATATGTTATTTATTTGAATATTTCATAAACATATTTAGTAAAAACTACCATTTTTTGATGTTTGATATCTGATTGCTATCATGAACTCATTCATTGATACTTGATACGCTTCCTATTATCTAACTATATATCCACGTTTAACACAGTGTTAAAAATGCATACAGTTTTCCAAACTACGTACTAACAGGTTTGTGTATATTGTAGTATCAAAAGTATAAAAAAAAAATATTACAATTGACCAATCACATTAATTTAATCGTGTTGTAATATGCGAATAATAACAAATACAAAAATGTTCCACACAAAAGATAAGTGGAAGCAATGACTAAATCGCACCCACTTCCAGAATACTTAATATAACCAGTGTTTTCCAACCTTAAACCTTAATGTATTACCAATAAACAATAATTTACTATAATAACTATTTGCCTACATATCTAACTATATATGTTTTATTATTTCCAAGGCATACTGCGAGTGTCTCACATTTTATAATTAACGAAATTGATCTATCGTCTAGACTTGTCCTAATTTGAAGCTAAAGGCCCGTCCACACATTTCCTCGTACTTGTGCAAACTAGGCTTGCACAGTTTTCCGTGTAGAAGGAATTAAGTTTGGAAAACACTCGACTTACACATTCAAACACGGCTATGAACGGTAACATATATTACACCTAGTTTAACAGTTAGACTGATATTATTGCGTTTCTCACTGTAGGTTCGTAAGGTCCTGTATTAGAGCAAGGCTCACTTTACGAGCGATAACATTTGAACAACATTTATACAACAAATTTGAGTAATATACGTTTCATTTTATCAAATTCAATCAACAATCCCGTGGTTGTAAAGGCATATTGTATAAACTATCCCTTAACATGCTTTGGTTAAACATTCAGTGCAAAAACTAAATACAATGCTCAAAGCGTGGACTATGAGTAATTTTGTACTAAAATAAAGATATTAGTTATAAAAATCAGCTCATCACACCTCTACATAAAAATAACATGCTAATACTTTAAAAGTTAATACAAAAATACTGACATCTTACTTTTAATATTAGGTGTCGATTCACGGAATGAATTAAGGTTTAAAGATTACTTTTTACTACTCAAGATTTACCAAAACGTTGTAAACAGACTAAACGTTACCAAACGAAAGTACGATATCTAAATCGAATATACTTTTGGTGATCATATAATTTTAATATTTATTATACATCGAGAAATAAACGGACCAACATTTAACCTAACACCAATAAAACCATTTAAAAAACCTCATTGCAATTCCTACACGAAATAATATTAATATAAAAACATACATCCTACAGTCTTTAATAATATGACCAAAAATATGCGCAAAGCAATCGCAAACTCAACATCGCCGCTGCAGTATTCCCAAATTTTGTACTCAACACCTAAAAAGCGTGCTAAATCTATTTAATATCATATATTCCCGAATGAGATTCGATGTACCGTGGAGAGATGATGCGGCCGGAGTCGACGACTGGCGTCAGGAGTTCTTCAGAAGGGACTTGAATGCGTATCCTGTTGTCGGAGGGCATGTTAGTACCGTTCGAGGTGTAGAAGCCGAGGGTCGCTGGCTTATGGTGTATCTCAGTGTAGCCCTTGTACTTGGACGGGCTGACGGGCTGCAGGTGCGAAGGGCTGGCTGCAAGTGGGTTGTACGTCACGTGGATGCGAACCACGTCCTCTGACATGGGAGAAACTGAAGGCGGGTACGGAGTGGCCCGCGGTGTTGAATTGGCCGTGGAAACCCTCTGTATGCTTAGACCGCAGATACCGGACCTGAAAATTCATCGCGAAAACACAGTTAGAGAGTTTACAACATGGAGCATTGCCGCGGCTAAGTGAATCCTAGCGTCAGCATCTATCGGCGTATGGAGATAATGTATCAGCAACGCAAATTTTAAAGAACGGCAGAACGCTAAGCTATGATTATATCGAAGATGTTGTAGTCAATACAGGCATAATATAATTTAATTTAAGTTTACAATAGTATTGTATGCCGATTGAGCAATCAATTGTAACGCATAAATTAATGTGCCTATAGATACTCTCATTTTTGGTTCATCCTCATATTGATATAGCTTATTATGACTTTATTGACTGGGTCGTGCATCATCGCAGCGTTCTACATGAGCGGGCAGATGCACTGTGAATGTAGGGCTGCCAACAGAATAATGCAATATAGTATTAGAAGAAAACTAGTGCATTTCACGAGCTCCGTAATTGGCAAAATAAAGGTAAAATGTAGCAAAGCTTTACCTCGATTTACTTCCGTTGGATTGAAATCGGTCACAGAATACTATATTCTCCATATTGGCAACCCTAAATAGCGGCGACCCACCTCCCTCGTGTATAGTGCCCGTGGCTGACCGTTTTAGGATATTGTGGTTTTTGAGTTCGACCGCCAACTCTGCCATCGAACCGCTTTGTATCGATCCTTTGGACCCCACCTTAATTTATCGCAATAACAATTTAATATTCAACAAAATTTTTCCTGCTTTATGCTAACCTGGTACTTCGTCGTTCGTTATACTTGGTATTACTTATATAGAATAGGTCATAAGTGCATACAATCATAAAAGTTCTAAGAAGAATAACATCTAGAAAGTTCAGTAAATAGGTACAGCAAGGAAAACATTCACGACCAAAAGTATTACACATCGTATAATTATAAAGATATAGCAAAATAGTAGCCACAGCAAATTAGATTCAGAATCGTCGATCAGATCGAATAATTCGTGTAGTTTTGAAAGTTACTACAGTTATTCCTAAAGGTGTCCCGATGAATATACTAAAAGCCCCCGAGGGAGGGACACAAGCCGGCGGCGGGGGAGGGGGGGAAAGGTCTCTTTTTCAAGGTTTTGACTTGTAAGTCGAAAATTATTCATAATATCTGTTTAGTGACTTCTACATTAATTATTAACATTAAATTGCCTATAAATTACGTCTCAACATTTTTACCGTACGATCAATACTTTAGGAGATACATAGTACTTAAGGTGATAAAAATAAGAAACAACATCGTCATAGGTACTTGACTTGACTAAGATGATAGATAAGTCGCGCTACAAAGATCCTCGCTGTTTGCCTCGCCGCATAGCAACTGCAAAAGCAAAAAGAAATATTTTTTGTCAAACCAGGAAGAGGAAAAGTGGAAACTAAAGAAGAGGAAAACTTCAAAAACATTCATTTTGTGATTCTATTCTCTTTCTGCATAGTTTCAGTGGGTGTGATACAACCTCAGCTATTTACAGGAAGGGAAAAACATCAATTATCAAGATTTTTGATCAAAAGCCGTCACTAAAGGAAACAGCAACTGTATTTTATGACCCAACGTCAACTCAGGAGGTTATAGCAGAAGCCGGAGAAAAAATGTTTCTTGCAGTATACCGAGCGCCCTGTACTCAGTCTGAGATCAACAGACATCGATTCACAGTTTTTCTGAAATCTTGTACCAAGCCCAAACCGGATCTTTCTTCCCTCCCCCCTACCAAAGGGTCAGCAAAATATCACGCCTACAGAGTATTCCATCAAGTACAGGAGTGGCTTGGGAACCAACTGCCTCCTGAAATATGGGGTTGGAAGCGAAGAGTCGATGGATACTTAGAACCAATCACGACCTTGGATCCTCCTGCTCATGAAGCGTTGTTAAATTCAATTTTTTGCCGATGTAAAAGTGGATGTTCCGGAAAATGCAGTTGCCGAAAAGCGGGCATTATGTGTAGTCTTATCTGTAACGGCTGCCTAGGAGCTTGTACTAATGGACCCCCTATCGATGTTAGTGATAAAGATGACGAAGATGAAACACAATTTGACTAATAAGTCGGCATACTCGTGCAAAAAAAGATGTTATTTCTTTTTATAATTAAAATTTGTAAAACTATGTTGTTTCTTATTTTTCTTACCTTTAATACTCTGTATCTCCTAAAGTATTGATCGTACAGTAAAAATGTTGAGACGTAATTTATAGGAAATTTAATGTAGATAATTAATGTAGAAGTCACTAAAGAGATATTATGAAAAAAAATTCGAGTTACAAGCAAAAACCTTGAAAAAGATACCTTTCCCCCCCTCCCCCGCCGCCGGCTTGTGTCCCTCCCTCGGGGGCTTTTAGTATATTTATCTGGACATCTTTAGGAATAACTGTAGCAACTTTCAAAACTACACGAATTATTCGATCTGAATAAATTAATTTTCCCATACTATAGTTAATCTATGTAATTATGTATTGTTGGTAGAAACGCAAAAGTATCGAAACTAATAATTTAATTACGCTTATAATACGTGAGTCTAGAAATTACGACAATATTACATACATTTTGTAAAAATAAATGACATACTTTTTTTAATCCGCCGCGGTTCTCATATTGTGTTAATAACGTAAAAAAAGTGTAACATCTGAGAAATATCTCTGAAAAAGAAAACCCATATAGCAATAAAACCCCATACCATTCAACTATTACAATTATTAATATTATTACTAATAATTAATAAATAATTAATTAAATTATTAATTATTACTTAGCATAAATTATATAACATTGGTTATAAACATTATTCTATGCCATAGCCTGTAATACTTTTGGACATTATTACCAGTGTGAACAATTATGTGAACCTGTGCAATACTATAACGTGAAGTACATAGTGAAGATACAGTTGTATAGGAAGACAAACCCACATATAAAGTATCTAAGTACTAGGTGCGTAACTCGAGAATACTTATAGGAAGGTTAAAACTGTTAAAAAAACTGTATACAATCATTTTCATATAATTCAAGACCCTTGTTTTTCAAAATAAACGACCATGATAATTATTTACAAGACAAACGGCCATTCTATATCTATTATTATAATTCATTAATTATCACCATAATCATAAACTTAACAAAGTTACCTTGAATTAAACACATAGTAGAAACTGTTACAAGGCCATCATACAATTGCTGTCGTTAATATTTGAAACGTATAATTTGTAATCATTCACTGATATACAAGTACTTAACCAGAAAAATATATAGTTTTGTTTTCACTTCGTCGTGATTATTTGTATGTTATGTTATAAATAAAAATAATGCTAAAAACCACCCTCCTAATAGCATCTACGTAGTTACTAGGGTATAAGTGCTAAAGGGAATAAGGGATACTCATACCGTTTACCCTCAGTCTGTACACAGAAATACTGTAAATTCAAAAAGTGTAAAGCTGCTTAGATTCCGACACTTCTGTACTTTATCAAATGTGGGTACCTGAACAAAATATGTACGTTATGTAACCTCTATATCAAATGTAGTTTTTACCATAATTGTTTGTTTAATTTACATTGTACACAAGTGTCATAGTCTAATGGGAAAATGGCATACCAGGTACTTTACCATCAAGGCGGAGCGGAGCAATCATTCATTATTCGTGATAATAAACGTTTTATTTGTTTAAATGGATCGCGTCGTCGCAATATGTAAACGGCCATTACTGCTGACCTTAATGTGTTTTCCAGTTCACTTCTAACCGGGCTATTAATTTATTGATACTTATCGGAAATCAATAAACCATTAAACAACGCGATACTACAACGGTAGTTAATCTTTACCCCTTTATGACAAACAAAAATTGAACAAAACGACCTGACGCATTATAACAATCATATTTCAAAGGGCTTATCTATAAAAATTTAATTCGATTCAGTTATAACATTCTTAAAAAAATATCCATTCCATTACGCCCTTTAAATTTGTATGCCAATTATTGGCGAATTGTGTGGACTATTTTATTAATTAAATCATGTGACCTTGTATTACCACAATTCTGACAAATAAATAATTTGGATTTGAATTTACACCCAAACACGTTCTACCCTCAAAGTCCTCGACCGAGCGCGCGGCCACAAGGTGAGAGCGCACTCCGCTCCGCCCATCGCCGCTAGCACTACACAAAACATCTCACCCATCTGACCCAGTGCCGTCGTCCGCGTCGCTGATGTTGCTGTGCGTGTCGAGCGAGTTGTCCGGCGCGTGCGACCGCCCGCTCGAGAACACGCTCAGGTCGGCCGTGCTCGTGACGCTCGTGTCCGCGAGCGAGCGCCGCGAGCCCAGCGCCGACGCCGAGTCCTCGCAGCGCGCCGCCGCGCCGCTGTGCTCTGTAACACGCGCCCACACTCCGCTCACTACTAGCTACACACTCATATGGATATATGTTACAATAACTCGCTTTATATCACGTCTTTTTACATTTGACTGTCTTTTAAAGTTACTAGTTTTTTGCTTGAACTTATTTTGAATAGATACGAAAGATGTTATGGTAAAATTATTATTTGTAAAAGTACATATATCCATAATAACACTGTAACAATAAGCGTAACGATGATGCAACATACATGCAAAACATTGATTACTCACCTCGCTTCGTCCGCGACACACACACATTTTTAAGCGAAAACTGTGCTGTAAGCGCACATGCAATAATTTCGTATAAAATAAAAATCTCTGCTCAATACGTATAATATACTTCATAATTAAATATTAATCACTAGTATCGACGTTTCCGTTTACTTTGCACTTTTTGCTTTCGTTTATTTATTAAATAACTTGGACTAGCGTCGAGGTTAATCGGGGGATTTTCGGATGGGGAACTCAGGATGTTCATTGAAGCTTGGGAAGTGTGGAGAGGGAGGGCCTCGTCATTTTTACAATCTGCGAACAGATATTAAACTTTAGAACAAAACTTTAAACAGGGTACGCAAAGGAAATACGCCTATTTATGGACTAGTACTGGCGTTTATTTGAGGTAAAATGAAAGTTGAGTTAATTTTACATTACACTGTTAAAATATGAATAAAATTGCATATACAGTATTAATATTTTATTAAAACCTAAAACCTCCAAAAGGTACGTTCAATAACTCTTACAACTACAAAAAAAGAATGCATTACAATACAAGAGAGACGATTATAGGGGGTGGGTTTATGTGATAAAACTAACGTACTTAGGGAAAATAGGGAGCAGAGATTTTTATACAAAAGAGTTTGCGTAAGATTAAAAATGTGCGAGTGAGAAGAAATCAATGCGTATAACATTAAAGAGCCATGGATTCCTTGTTAGTAAGAACGCGCAGGTTAAAATAAAACTTATAACTGTAATTAGTAGAACAGTTGTTAATTATGACATAAACCCACCTCCGTACCGCCCAAACCATGCTAGTGCATAAAACTATAGTAATTAATAAACCAAGTGTATGAATGAAGTGAGAACAGAACGGATCGGGCAAGCAACATAAGAACCACACTGTCATATTGCGTTGCATGTACCTGCGTATCACACAAGCTTGTGACCAGGCTCTGCTCGTGAACAGTAATATATCACGTTCCTTATTGTACAATAACCCATTAGCTTCACATACTCTGTACGTATCGCATGATCCGCTAATACTGAACGATTATAATTATTTACATATAATAGATCTACACTTATGCCTATGATTAAGGTTTCATTAAAATTAACGACTAATGGCTTTTTGAGAATACGTAAATATTGAACTTAAATGTAACCTTAAATATATTTTCAGTGACAATATTTTATTTGTGATAACGATTTAACTTTATGTGTCGGTCATTTACTAACGTGATGATATGATAATTTTTTAAGATTCCTCTATCCAAACACTCAGAAAAAAGTATGGAGTTAGTTTTCTTTGGATCTTAGGAAAGGATACTACAATATATAAAATTGGCAAGAAGTAAAGTTTTCTTATTGTAAAACGTTTGTTAAAATATAAAGAAAAAAAGTGAAAGACTTTAAAGAAGATAGATTAAATACGAAGAGATATTGCACAGATTAAGAAAATGAAATAAATGTGAGCAAACGTTAAATGCTTACTTAAATTGTTATTACGAACACATTAAAATATTTTTGGCAAGCCAGAGCGGAAGTACAAATTAGAAGTAATTGATTACTTAAATCCTCATTGTGACGTAATTCCACACATGGTACTTAAATGGAACTCAGTCTTAATTATAAACAAGACGACCATGCATTTACCATGTCTATACCTTGTATATACGATGTATTATGTCTATAAATACCTATATCTTCATAGCAATCTATATCTATTTTGTAAAATTAAATATATCTTAAAAGCGTTTCTAAAAGCCTACTCGACTAAAGTGTTATTTATTCACTTTATGATATACACGCTATGCTGTATATGTTTATAACGAACAAATCTCAGCATGCCCTTAACATTTTTTATTAAAAACGCTTGAAAATGATAGTTACTGGACCCTCCTATACAGATATGTTTGATCATACATGAAGGAAGAACAAAAACGTAATTATATATGAAGAAAACTGTATTTATAGCTGCAGTGCTAAAACGTAATATTAATTGAAGAATAATAAAAAGATATGTATCTAAAATACAACAAAAAAGAGCGGTTTTCTCGTTAATAATCGTTTTAAACTACGTAATTTGAAAGTTGAAAGTAAGTTGTAAGTTGAAAGTAATTAAGAAACGATTGTCATAGTAAGAATTTAAAAAAAGAAATGTTTTTTTATGGAAACGATAAAATAGCCGACAGTTTATACACTACAGTATAAAAAATCTTTTACTTCATGTTTTAAACGCAAAGTGGCGTCGCATCTTGACCCGGATAAATGTGAAATGAAAAAATATGTCAAGCACCCTTAAGATAATCCAAAATAGAATAAACTTTAAACGTGAGCTTCTATTAAAATGAAAATTAGTACCACTTTCAATAACTACGTAAAACATGAAAAGTTTGTAATGTTCGTCAACAATGATTAAGATGTAATCACATACATGCACACAAAACCGAGCTATGTATGTATGCTAGTTACATACAAGGTCTTTTATAGTTATTCGTTAAAAATATATAATAAAAGATTTTTTCTATCGAAATAACATAATAATAAGTTACTGGCAGTCTGGCAAAGTACCCTTATTTACCTAACAATTTACTTGGGCACGTGTTGATTTAACAAATAAAATTTAACATTGCTCATAACGGATGAAAAAACATAATATAACCGCTATGCGATAATGGTATATTGATAACCACATACTTTTGTAACTCGATTTCCATACAATCGTATACAAATTTTATAAGTATATATATAGTTTGTACTTTTAGGTCGATCACATATTGATCCAACAATGCTGTTAATACATGGATGAGGTTATATTAAGAAAATGCACTAAAATACTGTACATACCTTTACATCTATAAACTGGTGTAACATCAATAAATAACAATTTAAACCATGCAAAATGTAATGTAATTTACTTCAAAACAAATGTAACGCACGCATTTCTACTTATAACTACAAAATAAAATGTAAAAAGCATGTATCCGACTGTGATGACACATTTTTATATTAAAACTAAATAAATTCGTGACTTAAACGTTGTTTAACTTCTAACCACTGGTTAATATTTGGAGTGATCCTTCACTGCTGTTAATCGCTGTTTTGTCGTTGTAAAGTTAATCAGGGATTAATAATTATGGATATACCATACTTTATTAATCTGAATTCTGAAGTGACTAAACAGTAGTTTATGAATTAAAAATATTTTATATTAATGTTTATTACGTTAGATGTTTTGTATAGATTAAATGTATTTAATTAATATGAGTAATAGAAGAATAAAATATGTCTTATGAGATTCATAGTAAAATGCTGCATAAAAACAAAATCTTTTTGGTTAATGGTTAATCATTAAAATATTATTATTAATATTTTAAAGATGTTTTTATTGGATTGGTTAATAATTTATTCGTTTACCACATTCGATCTTTAAAAGATTTACGCTATCCACTAAATTCGGTTCAATATAGGATTTCAATGATACATATTTCAAACTTAACAACTCATAGCAAAAACAATCATTCAACATCAATTAAAATAGGCAATGTGTAATTTTTATAAAAACCTATTTGAAACATTTACCCATATCCATAAGATACTTTATTTAGTCAATCTATGCGCATCTAAGTGGCAGTATGTTCAATCAGCATATGACTGAATGTTTAAAAAAACCTATTTAAGACATACCTAAATAAATCAAAATAGAACATTATACACTATCAGACAATTTGATCCATCACTCGAGAAGTCTAGAACATAGGCTATTAATTATAAATATAAGGCAGTTTGATCAACCAAGACTTGCAATATAGACCATTTAAAAGTTATTCCGGTTACTGGATTTTTAAACCTATCTATATTTAAAACAGCTTACACACACTCCTATAGTAAAACAGAACATCATCTAATAAGGCATTGCCCTAACCAAACAACTATTACTACAAGTCATTCACTTAACCTGATATTTATAAAACGAATACCACACGGACCTATAGTTAAACAGAACATCATATAAGGTCTAACCAGGCACAAACAACTTTAACTACAAATCAACGTGTCACCACAGTACGGACGGATTCACAGGTGCGTGAACCGATCGGAGCCCAAGCTCTCATCGGAGGTAGTCCTCGATGTGGGCGGCGACTCCAAATTACCTGACACCGTGTCGCTTTGTGATACGCGCAGCTCCTGCAGATCTATGGCCGCCTTTTCACGCCTGGAATTTATTTTAGTGGAATTAGTGTTAAAAATCATTAAAGACCGAGAATTAATGTAGTTAACACATGGCTTCATTGTATCTAAACTAATATTATAAAGCGGAAAGGTTTGTAATTATGTATATGGTTTTCACGCATAAACTACTGGGCCGATTTTGATGAAATTTGGCACAGACAATCTTTAGACCCTGAGAAAGAACATAGGCTACCTTTTATTGCGAAATATGTACCACGGGCGAAGCCGGGGCGGACCGCTAGTTCTTTGATATTTTTATTGAAACCATAAGAAAGACAGAGAATGATTACACGTTGTTGAAAAAAAATTACAAGCACATTTCATAAAAGTCGACACGAATAATTAATATTTTTGTTTGTATGAAAAAAAAAACTTATAACATACTAGTTTTGTTTTTTCAAACAAGAATATAATGCACAAACAGATAGGTAAAATAACACGATAAAACTTTCAATTTAAACAAACCAATGAACTACTGCTCACTCACATCACACCATATACTAAGTACTGTATAGTTTTAAATTACCTTAAAATCACTGTAGCTCTAGCTTGTTTCTCGGCATCCGAAAAGTTCTCAGCCCTTTGACCAATCTTGGATTTCTTGTCCGGTTCCACAAACGTTCCTAGTTGTCTCTTAGGCAACTCGGCGGGGGGCGGAGGCCCAGGATAATCGAGCTTCGCCCGTTTCAACTCATCCATGGACCTCTCCAAGTTGTATATGACTATGTCGTCCTCGAAACCGAAATCCTTATGTAATTTAACCTGAAACAAATTAGTTGCAGTCATGCTTCATTTCATTTAGAAATAAATAAATAAGATATAGGTGATTTTACAACAATCTAAGTTATGTCTACAAGAACAGGCATAAAATGCAAAAGTAAAATTAATAACTGTTTTAATGGATGAACAGAGGTTTCTTTTGTACATTTATGACCTTATCAAATTCAAATCAATACAATCAATCGTAATTATGTCAATGAGAGGCAGACATGCATCAGTGAGTTTAAACAATTTAGCTGAAGTCTTAATAAGATTAAGGTAGATTGAAACTCTATAGGTCACTTAAAAAAAATAGGTGAAGCAAATACACATGTTTATAAATTTTATATTCAACAATTATAACAAACTTACCTGGATATAATTTACAATAAGATCCATATCATTCAACTTCATTATGGCTTTTTTATGGAGCTTAAGAATAGAATATGCCATAGCTGTTATAACACGCTCTCCATCCAGTAAATATATATCCCATACTCGCAAACAAAGACTGAATGGAACTCGTTCAACAAAACATACAAAATACCATTTGAGAGAGTACAATATGGCATCTAGGCCATACTTATCGAAATGAAACTTGAGCTTAGGCATGAACTTTGTGAGTATTTTATCGTGATGCTCCAGGAATCTTGTTAACTTTGGGAATCCTTCAATATACAATCCATGCATGGCATACTTCTTATCAGATAATAATATCGCTAAAGCCCAGAACGCATCTTCTTCATCCATATACATAAGCAGAACACCGGCTAAACCTGACATGCCTTGACAATAACCTACTTCGGAATTGTACATGCTGTAAGCACATAGAACATTGAACAATGAACACTGCTTTTCTGAATATCTCTCTCTGTAGAACTGGTGTTCACGAAACTGCCTATTTACATCTGAATCTATCTGCCTGACGTCCGTTGACCATGTCTTGGCCAATTTTAACATCTCTCTGTACTTCCCCAGATTCTCAGACTTTATTCGGTTAACATCTAACAGTTTGCACCATATCTTACTCCTTAATGAATTTGGAATGCCTTTATAAATTCTTCTATGTAGCTTTTCTTTTGTTGTGGGAGAGTCCCATGAGCCAAGCATCTTGACCCATTTTTTCTCCCTCTCGACTTCAACGTTGATCTTTTGCGGCGCCGTTTTTTGCGGCAACCGCTCATCGTGGATAAACCCATACCTGTAGATAAATCACAAATCTAATCAAGGATATTAATGTAAGTGTAGTAATGTACATAATATATACTCTGTGGAAAAATTAATTTAAAAAATTGATTTGTTACACAGTCAACTAATTACTAACCAAATAGGCAATTGCAATTATTTTGACAGGTTCTAAGAAGTTGAAATCGCAAGAATAAATGCTTTTGTTAACAAATTAACACCTTCGCAGAGTGCCATACCTTTTTAATAATATGTTTTGCTAAGCATTATCGCATACAGGAAACAATTAATGTGCCCTTTAGTTCAGGATACATCACCCATTTTTGCAAGTGACTACTATCAAGCTAATTTTCCGTTTGTAGCTTTATTTTGATGAGACGCCCAATAATTTCGTGTACGAAAGTCTCGATTGTGGTAGCTAACAGAGATAACAAGGATAAAAATTTTTGATTTGATGGTTCTCAAATATTTATTACTAACTGAATTTTTTTTTGTTCAATCTCAAGATAATTACCTAAATTATTCGAAAAAATATTTGTCCTACAAAATCTATGGTTGGTTCAAAGAGTCCCCCTTTCCAAAGTGTATTGATAACGAGGTCATCATAAATGATTACTAAACAAGCTGATTTTTTTGATTTCACTTAGTTAATGTTTATATAATTCAACAGACATATTGTCCTAAAAATTGTGTAATAAATATTTGAGAACCATCAAATCAAAAAATATTATCCTTGTTATCTCTGTTATCTACGACAATCGAGAGTTTCGTACACGAAATTATTCGGTGTCTCATCAAAATAAAGCTATATAATATAAAGAAATATGCAAATTGGTTCAGTAGTTAAGGCGTGATTGAGTGACAGACAGACAGACAGACAGAGTTACTTTCGCATTTATAATATTAGTATGGATGGTTCAACTGGAATTTAAAAAATTCTCCAGGAATAATATTGTATGATGGAAAATATTTACGGTATTTCAGTACAGATATTACAGTATTATAGTAAGAATTTATAAAGAGCAGTCACTAATCTAATATCTGGGATTAGGAAAACATATCCTAATCTGTTAATAAGATAAATCATTTTTTCAAATACAAATTAAAAAAGAATAAATTATATGATAGCCAAATATCATGTTGGTTAGGAAACCATTTTTGTTGCACTTGGATTTTAATTAGCATGTTTCCCAGATGTTAGACAATAATTGTTGTGATTGTGAAAATATAAATTCTAGATTTATAAATAGAGATATACTATAACCTAAAAATGTAATAATTATTGTAGACCACAATAGTATATTTTACAATTTCATAAGTTTAATGTTAACATTGAATGCAGTTATAAAAAAAAACAGGCCCATTATTAATATATTATTTAAGTTTTGCAAAGGTTGAAAGTGAGCAAAATTCCATGAGCCATCTGTGCTAAGAAAGTCACTTTCTCTTTAAATACACCAAAACAAGTTTATCTACTTAGCATGCATTGATCATATTATGTATGTTTCACAAGAGATTGAGTGGCTTTTACACAAGATATAAAACATATGGGTTTTTAAATATCATTAGTTTGAACCTAGTCATTAAAATATATATAATAATACTAGCAGGAGTGGGAAATTACTTATTTTAAATATATATTTTAATTATTACTTATTTAAAAATGTTATCTATACAAAAATTGTCACTATAAAAAGGTTTCAAAAATAGGTGATAAGGGGTTGAATCACTGCAGCACTGTAATGAGCAAAAAATTCGCAAAGGCAATTTTATCTATTTCATGCATTCTTATCTTAAAACCTAATTAATGCTTTGTAGACTTAGATCTTGAACGAGGATTAAAAAATATCTTGTGTTTTACTCGTACAAGCATAACATGTCGTCTGATTAGCATAAATTAAAATGTATATTTAATTAAAGGTATATATCCAACTTTACCTATCAGTTTTGTGATAGTCCTCGAACTCAGGGTCCTCCCACGGGTCTATTTGACCGACGAGATTCTCTCTGCCCCTTTCATATCTCTGGAAGATACGCTCCCGCTCCTCGGAAGCCCGTGCTAGAAGAGCCTCCTCATTCATAACACAGTTTGTTTTTGCAGTTGTGTCACATACCGACCAACACCTACACTATGACTATTGTTTAAATGCTCCGCAAAATAATAATTCGCATTTCTTCGCTATCAAATCCAAAATGCTGACACACATAACTACATTGTAATTCGGACCACCAGCAAATAATGTTCATAACGCCCTTTTATTTAATCATGTCGCTAGATAAATTGAAGGGCCACAAGTTTAATTTATTTTTGTACGACGTAGATATTAAAGCATATTTCAAAATTCTGTTCTTTAATTCACGAGCAACGTTTTAATTATTGTTAGTGCCAATGAAACATTTCCTGATATCTAGATTCAGACTTCAATGTAGGTAGGTATCACTCAAAGCCGCCATCAACGACTACAGACTGTGGAATGACAGAATCACTAAGGTTTGTTGTTTATTCTTAGGACCACAGTTATTGCCACAGTTGGACCACAGCTTAGTAGGTACTGTGATTTTTACTGTTCTGTGGTGAGTTCGAATCAGTTCGAATGTATCATAAGAATGTATCTGTGGAATGTATTATGTACTAAGAGCAAATATAAAAATTACAATTAGCATTTAATTTATACCTATCTAAAAGTTTGTGGGAGACCTTAGAGATATTTTAATACGTGCATATCTAGGATCTAGGGCAAGTCTAGTGAAGTCCCATGTCCCCGTAGTGGGGTAAGGGGCAGATGCATTATGCATACATCTGTTTCACTGATCGATTTTTCTTTAGGGACAAGTACCTAGGTGATCAGCCTTCTGTGTCCTACCAGACCGAGACTTTTTTTTTTTCTTCATCTCTACCGGGAATCGAACCCAGGACCCCTCGGTTCTACGCTCACGCGTCAACCACTGTACCAAGGAGGCGGCTAAGGCAAGTCTAGGCTCGCAAGTATAAAGGTGCGATTAAACGACGCGCAAACACGCGAGCCGAGCCTGGCTCGGCTCGTGGTCCGCCGCGCCACGCGCCGTGTAAACAACTGCGCTCGGCGCGGCTCGGCAAGTTTGCACGATCCATCACTTGTCGGTTTTTTCGACACAGATCAAAGGCGCGCGGCTCGGATTGTGTTAATACGCGCCGTCTAAACAGATGTCACTGTCTATTTTGTATTGATGTGTAGCCGCCACGGACGGCTCGGCTGGCGTAGGATCGTGCTACCCCGCGTCGTTTAAACGAGCAGGCTTGCGTCCGTATTTAGCCGAGCCGCATTTCCACGGACGGCTCGGCTCGCGTAGGATCGGGCTAGCCCGCGTCGTTTAATCGCACCATAAGGCATATTAATAAAATTATTGTTTGGGTGCTTAATATTATCTATGGTTGTATGTCTTCTCTTAGTTCGTGACCAAGAAGCTTATATCTAATACACTGGAGATTTCGGTATGAACATTGACGTGTAACAAGAAAATATTGCCCAGTTCATGTTTTTTATCACTTTCACACCTAACTTGGTATTGCCACTGTTAATACGAAGTTTTCCCAAGGCTACTATGTATGCTGTAATATTCTGTGCAAAAGGTTAGTTTTTGTACATGAGTTTGTTGATAAATTGCCAAAAACGTCATTCAGAAGCATTGTTGGATGAGACAATTATTATTTATGCTAAATAAAATAAGTATCGGAACCAATTATTAAAAAGCGCCAATTTGGACACCGAATTCTGGCATAGAATTTCACAGGCAAGTGTGTAGAGGGGTAATATAAGTAAAAAAAAAAAAAAAAAAAAAAAAAAAAGAGAGAATGCGCCGGCCTGTACACAATATGATATATATAAACTCTATGCATGTCTCCCATAGTGTCCCCCCTCAAGCGAAGCGAACATTTTTCTTGACGACGCGTCCACTTCTTGTAGTGTAGGGACGTGCCTTGTCCGTATTGTAGACACACTCAAGACCTCCGACGACCAGAAGTACCGCTATCTTCTGCAACAACTGCAAGCGCAAGACCTGCACCTCACAGATCTCCTCTACAACCCGCCAGCCAAGGACAAAATATATGCATCGCTGAAGAACCGATTACTCACCGTTTATGAGAAGTCCGAAGTACAGAATTTCCAAAAATTAATCAGCGGTCTAGTACTTGGTGACCAAAAACCAAGCATACTTCTACGTAAGATGCGTGAACTCGCCGGCGGCATGATAACAGACGAAGGATTGAAAATTGAATGGCTGAATCACCTACCTACACACATACGCTGTGTGCTCTCCGTCAACAATGAATCTTCGCTCGACACCTTGGCAGCCATGGCGGACAAGATGATGGAGTACTCCGGCTCCAACGCCATCATAGCGGCAGTGACTACCGCTAGTACAGCTACAAGCAACACGACGCCTCAGCATTTCGAAATCTTATCCAAACAACTTGAGAAGCTTACGTTAGAAATCGCCGAACTACGGGGCCGGTCAACACATCGCAACTATCGCCGTCCCTTTCATCTACGTCGGTCTCGCTCACGGTCAACATCCATGCGTCATCGGACATCGCGGAAGCCCAGCGATCCAGAGTGGGAGTGTAAATATCACTTCCGATATGGCGACAAAGCAAAACGATGCGAATCTCCTTGCTGTAGAAGAAACAAAACGTCGGAAAACTAAGTTCGACACCGACGGTGGCGGACGTCGGTGTCCCCAGTACCAGCAATCGCCTTTGTGTACATGATCGCAACACTCATGAACGTTTCCTCGTGGACACAGGCGCAGATATATCCGTGTGGGCCGCAACAAACAAAATGAAGAAAACCAATCCGAGCGCCTACAGATTATTCGCGGCAAACAACACGCCGATAAACACTTACGGCGAGAAAACTTACAGGCTCGATCTTGGTTTGCGACGTAACTTCGTTTGGACATTCGTCATAGTGTATATTTACGTTATTTACAATATTCCTCAATACTCCTGCATTTACCTGTTTAGAATCATTTCAATGGCAAAAATTGTCTAATTTAGCATCATTTTAGTAAGCAGTCATGTTAAATTTGTTATTTCCCCAATACTTTATCATTTTTCAACAAGTTTTCAATAAACAAATTTAACAAGTAAGGTAACCATGATGACGAGTTTTTATGGATAGCGAGGAGAATATATTGTAATAACAATATTATGATGAAAATTTAGAACACCATTTTAAAGATTGTTACTAGTAATGAAACAACACACGACATCGGTATTGCACTCACATGTAGTTATAAGATTGTTCGTTTTTACATTGAAATTTATACTTTTTTAACTTACCTTATATTTTTTTGTTTTAAGTACGTATTTCAGCTTTCCAAAAAGTAAAATAAAAAGAAATATATGTGCCCATCAAGGTTACTGAGGATTACGACCCAGAAAAAAATACCTTTTGAAAAATAAACTTTGTAAAGTTAGCTGAAATTTGTGCAAGGCCGCTAAACAGTTTTTCTTTGATGATTTTGGCTTGAAATTGACCAGTCGAAGCAACGCGTTTCAAAAGAAGATCTGAGTAGCTTACAATTTGGTAAACAGCATCTGATGCAAATCACAACTTTCCTCTATTTACAAAGGATGCTAATGCTATATATCGGTTCATATCCAAGCTTTGTAGCCAAAAGTTGTTTAAAACTATCATTCTATACCAATTAAAATTGTATGTACCTATAAAGTATGACCATAATATTATAATATAAATACTGTTAAAAATATACCTTTGTCGTTATTATTTATAGACCATGATTTTTAGTTTTTTCTATTTTGAAAAATCCTGAATTTACAAACCAGCGTGGTCACTGTGGTGGTCACTCAACAGAAAGAGACAAAAAACATGACTGACGTCATTCTAGATCATATTTTCTTGTTACAAGTTATTGGTCATAGTGCAATCTCCAGTGTATTAGATATAAGATCCAGTGTATTAGATATATTAGATATAGTCCAAGGTGACCGCTGAAGTTTGAATAGTATGACGTTCGTGACTTCTGTCATCGTTCACATATGACATAACTTCATAGTTCACGTCACGTCTCACGATTCAAACACATTTGCATTTCACATCTGTTAAAAACTTTCTCGTTGTTAGACGTCTACATACACACAAATAATTCATTGATACAAAGTCCAATTCTTTGCTACAAACATTGTTATATAAATTCATTTAATCAAGATGAATCCTATATCCCAGGTAAGTTTTTAGATGTTTTAAAAATTCCAATCCATCGAATACAAATAACTGTATTTTCATAATAGGTAGGTAGGTACCTATTTCTTCAAAAGTTGTTGAAAACTTTCTTGTCTTTGAAACAACTGCAACAAGTTTTTTTAGTTCATAATATAACGTGTAGATTCGTACATTACTTTGTATCAATCACTTCATTAAACTAATTCATTTAAATGATTAAATTGATTACAAAAGTCCAAAGTTCAATTTATAATTTCCATATTCCGAAGTTGTTTTTGATTGCTCATTGTACAATACGATGCACATTCTATATGAAATACTTATGTTAAATGACTGTGTGTTCATATTTTAATCAGTTATAACAAAGTAGATACATAACACTACAATTTGGTAATGTCAATCTACCAGTAGAAAATATCCAACCTTAAATTTTTCCTTATTTACATAAAAAATAATATATGCGTTTTAACGTTTTTCACATTAACATACAAAAGTAATTGAATATTTAGGTAACCTTTGCTTTTGATTACAGGTTGTGCGTGCGACTAGGCCTATCTATCGTAAACTATCAACCACGGTACCAAATGGAGCTGCTGCAAAACCTATTCCAACAACCGGCATGTGTTTTGGTGAGTTATTTATAAAAAAAAATTGTATGTTTCATATAATATAATATAACCCTTTTTAATGCACAATAGGTACCCTTAATCATAGAATGTAATTGCCTTGATGTATTTATTATATCACCAAATATTATCTTAATTACATAGCTTTGCATATCTCCTGAATTTTATATTAATATTGCAATAATAATTTTATCCACATATGTATATAAATAAAATAATATTAATTCAATTGCTATTTGTGTGTTATTTACATAATGAGTTATAAAATAGTTCAAGATATAATTAGGTAATATATTTATGTAAATAACTCACACTAATTATGTACAAAATAATATATTAAAACAAATTAATTTTGTTCTCTAATGTTTCTTAATAAATATAAAGAATAGAGCTTTATTGTGTATATATGTACATTATTATATTTGTTTTGTTAAAATAACTAATGCATGAGCGAACTATATACATTGCGAAGAAACTGAAAGATTGTTTTTGAAATTGATCTAGAAAATGCTGCAAGTCATGATTACAAGGTACCTACAAAAAGTAGTTGCATTGATGTGTGGAAGTAGTTCCATATTGGTTTTTAATTTGGATGAACCTTTATAAATAATTATAATTATTAATATGCCTTATAAGTAAGTTGTAACAAAATATAATATGTATAACATATCCATTTTTAAGTTAAATAACTTGTGAAGTGTTTTATTATGAACTTTACCATTTTTTCTTAATAGCTTATTGTCATTATATAATTACAAATAGAATTAATCTATATCTACCCAATAGACACTCTAGACACAAAATTTCATGAGAATTGGTGCAGCCGTTACCGAAGAGTATGGTATCTAACATTATGACACAAGAATTTTATTTACAAAGAGATAATTGTTATGTTATGTAGCCTGAGGTTAATGGCATTCATAGCATTACATGAATCAGCGTGTAAATATTCCAACGTAAATATACTTCTTATGATATCTGCCAAGTCATATCTTTTCTAATATATATAAATCTCGTGTCACAATGTTTGTCTTCAATGGACTCCTAAACCACATAACCGATTATAATAAAATTCGCACACCATGTGCAGTTCGATCCAACTTGAGAGATAGGATGTTTAAATTTAAAATAGTTTTAGAGAAAGCGGGCGAAGCCGCGGGCGGTAAGCTAGTTCTATACTATAATGTTTAAGAATGAATCTGTTATCTCTATTCATACTTAATTTGTTAAGTAAATGTTAAAATTTTATAGTTAAAGACACATTCCTTCATAAGAGACTTATCTTCTCACATCACAAACTGACCAACCCACAAAGTCATTATCTAATTTTAGTATTTTAGAGATAATTTTTCAATTACTGTTGCTATCAAAAATATCAAATTTTATGTGTAGATACCAACAATACTTGAAAGATAAACATTTTGGTATTTATTATGATCTAGGTGGTATTTTTTTTTGTCATCATAATCGTTTTGTATGAAATAAATAAGTATAAAATCATAATGATAGATAGCTATGAACATTGTCATGATTCCCAGTAGCTTACAGTTGTTTAACTAATTTATCAAATCAAATTTATACTTTTTTGCTTGACGAGAACTGTTATCCACTAACACGATAAGAATGGTTAAAAAATTGATGCACTTATCAAAAAAATATATCTTTAATTTTCTTACTTTTGCCAGATTTTCGATAGATAGAACTTAGTAGATAGTAGAAAATTGATCCTTAACAATTGAGGTCATTATCCTATAAGAATTGTTGAATAAAATTATATCTTTGTTATCATTCTAATAATAATTAGTAATCTATAAAAAACATTGATACAATAATATCAAGTGTGATATAATTAAAATTTACGATGCGGTTTTACATAAATTTGGTCCTGCAATTCTTTCACTTCTATAGAAGATGTTATGGTCAAAGTGTTTTTTTTACGTTTACGCTTACATATTGTAATTTGCCTATTCTGTTAAGGTCAAAGTCCACTTTTTAATTGGCAATGTTACTGGGCAACCAATCTAGAATGTCATAAACATCTAAAGATGGCATGCAACTTTATCATCAGATGTAATACCTAATACTTAGATTTCTTATATATATTTAATAATATGTGTTTTAATTAATCCCTGTACAACTGGATTTTTTTCAGAATTGAACGATGAGCAAAAGGCCCTGCAGGACTTGGCGCGCAAGTTCACGAGGGAAGAGATCATGCCGGTCGCTGCTCAATACGACAAGAGTGGGGAGTACCCCTGGCCCATTGTAAAGAAGGCGTGGGAAGTCGGCCTAATGAACGGCCATGTTCCTGAGCATTGCGGTAATGTTATTGTTCACGTTAATTCTAGAACATTCTAGGACATTTTCCTTATTTACTTCACTATATTACATTTTGGTCAATCATCATTTAAATGAAATGTATGAAATATTGTATTGCTGGTAATTTAGAGTCCTTATGAACGCATAGAACATAGTTGGAAGTCTAGATAAATTTACAGGGGGATTAGAACTAGGTGTCTTTGACGTTAGTTTGGTTACCGAAGAAATGGCATTCGGCTGTGCGGGCATAAAAGCATCCATACTTACTTCCAATATAGGTGTAAGTCATCTAATTCGTTGCATAATTAACTCTTATCCAATCATGTACAAGGAAATTATAGGAGATAGAACCCACCGAAAAGCAAAGGTCCTATGCCATAGAAATACTGAAGCAAGTCAATTGGTGGTCACTATTTCACCGTTCTTTGCACATATTTGGTAACGATCCCTAGCCGTTTTCATGGAGCAGCCGTTAATTCTAACATTCTAGGATAAACTTTCACATCATGCGTCTATACTTTGACGAAGATATTAAGTATTAACCCTAACACATATTTAGACGCTTTGCATTATCAAGTAACATCTGGTAATAACAGACGTGAAACATTCGACATTTGTTAGAATATTAACTCTTATAAAAAGAGGCATAAAGTTGTTTTCATAATCATTAGTATCGTTTACAGGCGGATTAGGTTTAGGCGTCCTGGAGAGTTGTATGGTTTGCGAAGAAGTAGCATTTGGCTGTTCAGGAATTATGGCCGCCATTTATATCACGGAAGTTGGAGTGAGCATAACAGCTCTTACGTTTTATGAGTGACACTGGATTAGCATGCGGTTTTCATTGATATTTTGGCCATATCATCAGCGAATCTTTAAATCCCTTCATTAACTCGTAAAATATTCCTGACGAATTCAAACAAAGACTGCTAGGACGTTAGGTCCATCTCTAAAATCTTCTTCACATCGGGACGTTGGAAAAAGCTAAATTGCTAAGTTTCGTTTTAAGTTCATTATCCGCAATCTTAATAATATACTAGAGAAATAGTGCTGAGAAAAATATTTGTTTTAAATGTGTTTTTTTTTGTTTTTATGCTCATAAAAAAACTTCGATTGCCATATTTAGCGCTTGACATCGTTCTGCTCTAAACCAAAGTCGAACATGGTTAATATAAAATGGAACAAAATTTCAGGGGGAGTGGGAAATTTTGGTGTTTTTGAAGAGTGTCTTACAAGTGAGGAAATTGCGTTTGGTTGTACTGGTATTGTAACAGCGATCGGGGGATCGGGTCTAGGAGTGAGTTCCATTTTATGACGTTATACCTAACGTATATCGTACACGGTAGAACTATTGTATGGTGTAGTATGTATGTCAATCAATGTATATCACATCACATTTCATTGATATAATTGTTACTTGCACTACTGTTATATTTTGTTGGGGGACAATGTTCCGGTAATGCGTTTTATGTTAATTATTGAACGTTCTAGATAATGTATCTTAGTCAGTCGTCATCGGCTTTACTTTAACGAAGGTCTTAATCATAACAAGGAAACAAAACTTACAGGATACTACCCGTGAACACTGAATCTTAAAATTTGGTACGAAGCAACGTTCTTACAGAGCAGATAAAGGAAAAATAAACAACAGGTTTATACGGAACCCTCAGTGCGCAAGTCCGGCTCGTACTATAAGCCTGTTTTTATTTAGATCTTGTTAACGTATGAACCTAAGCAATTAGATGGTTAACTGAATATCCGATGTTACTATAAACATGAGCGTAATTTCAGGGGGCATGGGCAATTTTGGTGTTTTCGACGAGTGTCTCATCGGTGAGGAATTTTCGTTTGGTTGTACTGGCATTGCGACAGCGGTCGGGGGAACTGGTCTAGGAGTGAGTTTTACGACGTTATGCCTAGCGTATAATATTATAGTACCTATAATGATTAAAATGTGATGTCGAGTCTGGTGCGGTATATCGATGTATAACATTACATTTCATTGATAATGTTGCTTGCTTTACTACTGTTGTATCTTGTTCGGGAACACTTTTAATTTTAGGGTATTAATCTACTAAAATGGTTGAATTCGAACAAATTGAGCAATGATGGGGAGACCTAAATGCCTTCTGCCACTTTTTGGTTATATTGTCTTTTGGCCATGATATAAGATTGTATTGTGATAAATTTGCCTTTTATATTTAAATAATTAACAGTAGTTATGTAAATATAACTTAATTAACATTCAACATACTTTCTTTCTTTTATATTTCGATATAGTATTCTTCAATCGCAATTTGTTCTTTAAATACAACGTTATTAATCTATACATATATTTTAAATATAGGTACTTACAGTATGTATTATATTATCTTTGTATACATAGTTTCTTTTTCGTTTCCATTTGACTTATAAGTACATAGTTATTAAAATTGTACAGTCTTATTTTTCATGATAAATGAAAAAAAATATGTAAAAAAAGATTAATTTCCTTTTTCAATTAAAATTTTCAAGTGGTAGAAGGTATTTTGTGTTAATTAAGAAATATATTAATCTACAAAAAAGATCCTTGGATAAAATAAAATTAATAAAATTATTAATATTTTTCCACTTTTTGCCTCATCATTATATTCGTTTGTCTCAAAAAACAGGAAAAAACACCATAATCTGTCTTATAAAATGTCTTAGACATTTTCAAAATCACGATATTTGTTTTGTAAATAAAACATAAACTATCGTAGGTACGTTACATTCGTACATTTTTACTCGGGTACATTTATTATCATGTTTGGTTAATACTGCTATTTTTATAAACTTATAGGTGAAACAGTATCGTGACTAAAGTCATTAGAAAGGCCCTGCAATGTATCGACAACTAATAAATTTACTATTTATGTTCTGAGTAGCATTTAAATAAGTTTCGGGTATTTTATAGTCGGTTTCCAATAAGATTAAATTGGAATCCAATTCATTAATGTTTTCTAAAGCTTTTATCTAAGGTTTTTAGGTGAACGGTATTCATTAGGTCGGGGTTTGTTAGGAGTAGGACCTATAATTTGTAATGTCGCTTTTAACCTAGGACAAAGAGTACTAGGTTTATGAATACTGGCGCAGTATTTAACAGAAAGCTTCTAAAATTCATTTGTTCTATGATCGCTACATTCCTAAAATTTCCAATCGTCGTGTTTTTTGGAGTCAAATGGAGTGAGCCCAGCCATTCATTAGGTAGCATACATTATTGACTTGATATGACATGGCTTATGGCTACGGTACTCCTGACAGGTCCAACAGGTCCACCTGTACAGGTATACCTGCGCGGGTAGACCGTAACGTGTGTTGGACTGGACCTGTGCAGTCTGTGCAGTTTTAAGCCTACCTATGAGTTTCACCTGAACAGGTATACCTGTAGGGTAAACCGTTGAAGTATGGCTTACATTAGTACCCCCTACCTTCCACAGGTGGCTTAAACATGGGAGTCTTTGATGGGTGTTTGGTGGGGGAAGAGTTAGCGTTCGGGTGTACTGGTATTATGACCGCGATGGAGGCCAGTGGTCTTGGTGTGAGTTACACTTACGGATTGTACCCTAATTGAATGTATAGCAAACAATAATTTATTAACTGATTGAATCGGTAAACCACTGCATGCAAACGGATATGATAATATTATGTCCAATGAATTAAATTTATACACGATGTGATTAATTGCTTGAATGATGATGAGGTGTTAAAAAGTGTGTGATGATCACAATTTAGTTTCATGTCTGCTTGAAGTGTTCAAGTGTTTGTGATGTTTGCAGCTTGTGAATGTTCCATGAGGACGGGGGATTGGTGATGGTATATCCCGCTTTTTTTACACGCATGGCATGTTGGTGATGATATCTGTTAGGACGCAATTCCTTGAATATGTTTATTTATTGTCTATTCACTGGTTGATAATATATTATGGATATTTTTGATGAAGGTCGTAATAAACTTATATTATTATACAGTAAATTATGACTTATGAGATAAAAATAAAATAATAGATGGTTAAATTCGTTTTTGTAAGGAGTTAGGTATAAATAAGCTTCTTTAAGGAGTTACGTCATGTTCAAGACATTGTAATTTTAGATAGACGTGTATCATTTAAATCAGCGATATAATCTGCCTTTTAAATAAATAAGAAATATGAGAAAAAGTTTTATACTCAACAAAGCATAATCCTATTAAATATAATTATGTTACATAATGCTACCTACGTCTCTCTGAAATATTACAAAGTGTTTTTGTAATGTAGATTCAATAGAATACTTATCTACTAACTTTTTATTATTTAATTTACTATGTAGTTATTATAGCTTTAATAGTTTGTAGTATAATTAAATTTTTATTATTTTGGAAACTGTAAAATTTAAATCTTTGTTTTTGGTTATTTGTTTTTATGTAAAAGTATGTGAAATGCTTTTGAGTGCATGCATTTTTTAAGACATTATAGTGTATTCTACCGAATACACTATAATGTCTTAAAAAATAATATACCTATTGGAAGGTTATTTTAGCTAAAACCTTGAATGATTTCCAGCAAACTCCCGTTATTATTGCTGGTAATAAAGAACAGCAGAAGAAATACTTGGGCAGGTTGATTGAAGAACCCATTGTAGCTGTAAGTAGCAATAAGAATTTTTGTAAAGGTAAACTAATAATAATTACCAAAGTCTGTATGTACTATAACTATTAAATATTAATTAGGTTAATTATTATTCATCTGTATATTGACGATTAAAGCGCTTCTAAACGAGGCTTCAGTGAAAAATAAATGTTGGATTTTGTTATTTATTATAATATGTGCAATGTGCATCTTATATGCAAAAACGACCTTTTTATTGATTTTTTAATACGTGCAGTTTTTATTTACAACAGGAAAATTACTGGATTTTTTTTTCAATTTTGAAACAGTATGTGTCACATGTGATCATGAATCTTGAAATTTTATAAATCTAATGAAGTGCAATACTACTATATGTAAAGTAAAAGTTAAATTAAATCCGGATTAGACGTTTCAACGTTTTGTTTGTTTGTTGTATACCACTATATAAAAAATCCTCTAAACAGGCATACTGCGTGACAGAACCTGGCGCAGGTTCTGACGTGGCCGGTGTTAAGACTAAAGCCGAGAAGAAGGGAGACGAATGGATCCTGAACGGGCAGAAGATGTGGATCACCAATGGAGGGGTTGCTAACTGGTAAGAAAAGTTCTGTGACTTTAAAAAAAGGAGGTGGGTCTAAATTCGTCTTCTATAGTAGAGCCATTTTAATAGGCAACATTTGACAGTTCATCAAAATTCAACAACGTAACCTAGTAACGACGACATAGAATAACATGATATTTCGTTTTGTTAGAACTGCACATTTGCTTAACTTTTTTCAATCATGATTACATATTTATAATAATAATGACCGATACAAGTAATTTTAAGATTTCATTTTACTGATAAACCATACTAAACATAATAAATAATTTCTGAATTGAAGAACTGACGTCGCTACAATTTTGTGTCAATAAACCTTTTTTCTTTTTAAATACCAGAGACGTTACTCTAAAAATCGAAATCTGACATCAAGAATCGAATGCATTGATTACTTGTGAATAAAAATCATCATAAATTAATAAATTCGATTGACAAATGTTTGAAATCCGTATCGATTAATTCACTTTAATCGATGTTTTTAAGCAGGTTACCTCTCTTCGAAGATAAAATTGATAGACGTCAAATGTTGCCTATTAAATTGGCTCGACTATAGTCTTTAGTGATAAGAGCTAGAGATAGTGTTTTTTAACTGACTTCAAAAAATGAAGAGGTTCTAAATTCGTCTAGTCTTTAGTGATAAGAGCATAAAATTCTTGTTTGTATGTAATAAGGATATGAGGACAGTCGCTGCTGACATTGCATATAGAGTTTGTAATGTTACCACTTTTGCAGTAAGTTTTAAAATTGATTGTGGAAGCTGAATATACATAATATATATTATAACATTGATTCCAGTTATAAATTAAATTCCTATAGAGATGAGACGCTATTTTTAAAGACAATAATTTTGTTATATACTCAAACAAGTAGTCTCACTCTCAAATAAAATATTACCAATTTTCGTGGTTGATTCAGACATTTCACCTAAAATCTATGCTTAATATTATAAAGCAGTTTGTTTGTTTTAACACGCTTATCTCGGGAATTACTGGTCCGATTTGAAAAATTGTTTCGGTGTTATATAACGCATCTATCGAGGAAGGCTATATATCATCTCGCTAAGACCAACAGGAGCGCAGCACTGCGGGTAAAACCGCGGAGCACAGCTAGTACATAATAATTTACCTACTAATTATTTCATAGGTACTTCGTATTGGCTAGAACGAACCCTGACCCCAAATGCCCGGCGAGCAAGGCTTTCACTGGATTCATTGTGGAGAGAGAATGGGCTGGAGTTAACCCTGGACGTAAGGTAATACATAAATTTGGTATTTTTATCATTGAGATAATAATACTACGTATGGAGGAGACACCACGAACAAAATCTGTGCGCTATTTTTTTGCTCTAAGTTTTAAAAATTATTATCTAGTTAGGTACTTACCGATGAAAGTTATTCCTTTGCACTTTTCCGTATTATTTGTAGTATTTGTGCAATATCTTAACACACACGAAGGCATATTTGATGCGTTTCACTTTAAAACAAATAAAAAATGAACGTGCAGTTGAGCCATATGGCTTATGGTGAGCGGAGCATAAGTGATGTAGGCGGTGTCGTCTCCATATGTAAATCTCAATGATTTTTATACGTATTTTCAGGATATTACTCTCTCACAACTTTTGGATTATTTCTGTTTTGCTTACATGTCAATTGAAATGATGACAATCTAAATATAATAATGTAATATATTCCAATTATCCAAAATGGAGAAGTAGATGAAGAAGGTATTAGCCCTTACTTTTTTTATTACTTCGCTCATTTTCTATTTTCCATATTACACAATGCTGCGTACTAAAAATAATTTGTTTACTTCTTTACCAGGAACAAAACATGGGCCAACGCGCTTCAGACACGCGCGGCATCACATTCGAAGATGTTCGTGTCCCGAAGGAAAACGTGCTTATTGAAGAAGGCGCTGGATTCAAGATCGCTATGGGCGCTTTCGATAAGACACGCCCACCGGTATGTATGGGATTTCAAGTATTATAAAAGACTCCCTTGATAAATTGTCCTCAAATGTCACATCTGATGTCGAAATTAAGTAAGGCAATGATATTAAAATAAACATAAAGATAATATTTTCTATAATAAATAATAGTGTGAAAGAAGGGAACAAAATGAAGCTACTTCACTGCGTGAATTATTAGAAATAACTATCTACTATATAATATAAAGTGAAAAAACTAAAACCCAACTACGACAATAACCGGCGCTGAAAAAGTATAAAACAAGATTTCAGAATACTGAACTGAACAAAGTTGCTAATGTAGTTGCAAATAAATGGACACAGTAGACTCTACCAAGATGCCTTCGTTGTAAATTGACAATAATGTCATACAATACTATTCTGAAGTATGCAATATTCCACTATGTAAAGATAAATTTTCATGTTTGGAAAGGCGTAGTCACACGTTACATAATATACCTATCTACCGCAGCACTTCAACAACGTGTGACTAATATAATACATATTACATACATAGCCTGTCAAAATCATAACCCTCCTTTTGCTTTGCCGTAGTCGGGTAATAAAAATAAGTCGGGTTTTCCTCCCTGACGCTATAACTCCGGAATGCACGAACCAATTTCCACGGTTTTGCATTCGTTAGAAAGGTCTCGGGCTACGTGAGGTTTATAGCAAAAAAAAGGTGTCTCTGGTGGCGAAACGGAGTTCGCCGGGTTTGCTAGTACCTATTTCTATAAAATTATTAATATTTACAAAACTAGGCAACTTTAATAACGAACTAGCATTCTTAAACAATTTTAACACACTACATTTTATTAGAAATTCTACAAATTCGGTACCTATTTGAATGACCAAGTTTCCCAAAAAATACGTACTTAAAATTGCTAAAACAAATGAACCCATATAATATTAAAAAATTAATGCCATTAAATGAAATTCCACTACAGGTAGCAGCCGGTGCCACGGGTCTAGCTAACAGGGCTCTCTACGAGGCTACCAAGTACGCTATGGAGAGGAAGACCTTCGGCGTGCCGATCGCCCAACACCAAGCTGTGTCCTTTATGTTGGCTGATATGGCCATCGGTGTGGAAGCTTCCAGACTCGCTTGGCAGAGGTCTGCGTGGATGGTCGACCATGGTAAGATTTTGGTACTAATAGCTAAAGGAATAATTCAAAAGTAAATAATTCTAATACGAAAGGTTTTCCATTCGACAGCACCATGTTCTGTTTTCTTTGTAATGGTTGAAAATTTTAAAATAGCTGGACATATTTTATAAGCAAATTGATTAATGAAAATCTGTTTTATTCGCACAAAACAATACACACACAATCACAGTGATGGATAAAGTTCAACGATACAGTTCGTTTTTATTAAGTAAAATAATAGTTACATGTAGCATGATCTTCTTAAACATTAAAAACAATCCACAGGTCAAAGGAACACCCTCATGGCGTCGGTAGCCAAGTGTTTCGCTTCAGAAGTCGCCAACAAAGCCGCGGCTGATGCCGTCCAGATCTTCGGTGGAAACGGCTTCAACACTGAATACCCAGTCGAGAAGCTCATGAGAGACGCCAAGATCTACCAAATCTATGAAGGAACCTCTCAGATCCAAAGACTCATCATTTCACGAGAAATCCTCACTGCCGCCAAACAATCGAATGCCTAATTTGATATATATTGCTCTCTGTACGCAGTAGCATCCTATTAGTATACAGATGTGTACTATAACCAAATATGAAACGAAATTGACTAAATTAGACTACTGGTTTTGCTCTGAATCAATAGTTCGCTTTCATATTTTATATTACAGTTTTATACCTGCACAGTTAATAAGGCTGCTTTAAAATTTAAACTAAAATTATGCGAGTGATGTATGCCTACTTATTTATAAGCCTAAAATGATCGAATTTTTATAAGGGAATAAGGCACGATAACAATAAAACAACTAATGCATAATTTTAATGTTTTAAAGGTTTATTTTAGTAAATTTAATAAATATACATTTTAAATAGAACTTATTTTTGGATGTGAAATAATTGTTCAAATAAATATTTCTATTGTTGCTAAGTGTTTTATTTTTTATTTTAATAAACTTAATCACACCTATTGATTTAGTAGTAATTTCTTGTGTCTAGGATTGAGCCCCGATCCAAAAATGTCTTATAAACTATCAAAACTGAGAAAAAAATCTAACCACCTGACGCTCTAATACGCAACGTGTGTTCGTGGTTCTACAGAACTTAGATCATTATAATGATCTATAAAAAAAATAAGCTACAGAACAACGTCTATGGATAAAACTGAAAAATTAAGATTTATTTTTTTCTACGTATTTTTCCAGGATAAAAAGTATCCTTTTTTACGCCCAGGATAATCTATACTAATATTATAAAGCTGAAGAGTTTGTTTGTTTGTTTGTTTGTTTGAACGCGCTAATCTCGGGAACTACTGGTCCGATTTGAAAAATTCTTTCGGTGTTAGATAGCCCATTTATCGAGGAAGGTTATAGGCTATATATCATCGCGCTACGACCTACAGGGGTGGAGCCACGGGGGTGAAACCGCGCGGAGCAGCTAGTAAGGTATAATTATTATACCAATTTTCATCGAAATCGAACCGTTAGTTTTCACGTGATGCCTTCACATACAGACAGACAAAATTTTTTTAATCACATATTTAGGTTTGGTATCGGTACCAGTAACACCCCCTGGTATTTATTTTTTTAATATTTTCAATGTGCAGAATTGACCCTTCTACAGATTGATTACTAGACTAGCTTCCCGCCCGCGGGCCGCGGCTTCGCCCGCTTGGTCTTATACCTAATGAATTATATACTAAAACCTTCCTCTTGAATCACTCTATCTATTAATAAAAGCCGCATTAAAATCTGTTGCGTAGTTTTAAAAATTTAAGCATACAAAGGGATATAGGGACAGAGAAAGCGACTTTCTTTTGTACTATGTAGTGATAATTACTTAACATTTACAAAATTATTACAAATAATTTATCAGTTTTAAAGTAATCAAAATGGATTCTACAACAAAAAGAAACAATTCTGGCGGAAAAAACCAGCGAAACAAGCGACACGTCCGTCTAGAAATCAAGCGCGGATCCAGGGGAGGGGTCATGGGGTCATGACCCCCCCCCTGGGCTAGGTCCACGACCTAAGTGGACCACTAATTTAATATTATCTTTTTTAAATTTACAACTTAATACATACTGTTTAACATGATGTTTTTATTAACTTTTGAGACATAAAAGTAATATAAAACAAATCAATTATTACAAACGGAAGAGAATATAACAAAAATTAGAGGAAAGTTAATTAGAGTCGACCTGTGGTCGTGATTCAAGGGCAATAAACAGGTTTATCGATTTTTGAAAAAACCTAAGTATAACTGCGTAATAAAGTTATAGTAGGTTAAGTATTAATTTTTTTACCACAACTTTTGCACACTTTTCACACAAAACCTCAAATATCTAAATATCCCAGTTCGTGGATAAGACATAAATTAGCAATTTTTTTTTAATAAACAATAGAAAATTACGACAAAAAATCGGCCAAGTGTAAGTCGGACTCGCGCACCGAGGGCTCCGAGCAAACCTATTTTTTTAATAGGTTGCTTTAGGTCGTTGCTTTTATCCAAATTTCAAGACTGTGTTCACGTGAAGTACCTTGTAGGTTTTGATTCCCTTGCAAGTAGTTGCGAGTTACAGAATATGAGGCTCTATTTGCTTTTTCTTCAGATTGCGTTGACATAGAATTTGAATTATTAAATAACAGATTTAAGTTATTATAGACCTGAGTTCTGATGTGAATATCAATTTAATACATGTAGAGTGTAGACGTTCATGAGTAAAGGGATTGTAAATTAAATTTAAAATTATTAAAAAAAAATGTATTTTTATTTTATTTAATTAAATAATTAGGGTTTTTTGTCAGTTATTCCTACATCTGTGCTGTAAGACGATACTTTTTAACTCAATTTCAAGACTTTGTGTTTACGGGACAGGGTGCTCCCTGCAGGTATTGATTCCTTTGCTAATGTCGAAATCCTACGGTCTACGGTCCCTTGATGCTATAAAAATTCCAACGTATACCTAATAAGCCAATATGGAGGCGGGCGTTGGCACCTGTGCTGTGCCACAGCTTTTTAAGCTTTTATAGGTGCCATCGTTCATAAAGTTTTTGTATTGTGTGTTTTTATTAATCCAAATAAAGAATTTTGTTTTTTTTTTTTATTTTTTTTTATCCTTTACCTGTGACATAATTCCTTCCAAAGACCTTTTTAATCCATACTAATATTATAAATGCGAAAGTAACTCGGTCTGTCTGTTATTCAATCACGTCTAAACTACTGAACTAATTTTCATGAAATTTGGTATGGAGATATTTTGATAACCGAGAAAGGACATAGGCTACTTTTTATCCCAGGAAAATGACGCAATCCCGTACTGCGCGGGCGAAGCCGCGGGCGGAAACCTATGGTCCTTATCAATATAAGGTAAATTTTAATTAATTACAATTAAAATTTCAATTAATCGTTGGCGCTGCAGGTTTTAAAGTGCCTACTGAGCCGACGGTTCCGGGTTCGAACCCCGGTCAGGGCAAATATTTGTGTGATGCACTCTATTAATTAATTATTTGTTCTTGGGTCTGGGTGTTATCTATACATGTATGTATTTATAAATTAATATTATATTTATAGTCGTCTAGTACCCACAACACAAGCCTTAAATGAGCTTACCGTGGGACTAGGTCGATTTGATTAATATTGCCCTAATATTTAATCCTTGAAAACTTTTTTGTAAAACTTATTTTTTACTAGTTATTGAACCAGAACCGGAAGGAAGTTAGCGCGGAAAGTTTTTTTTTAATTATTAATATTCTCAAAAAATTGCTTCTTAAATGCTCCATCAGAATCTGTAATTGCTCAAGTTTTACAGTTATTAGTCTATTTATATAATTAATTAAAAAAAAATCCAAATACTGAAAACTTGATTTCCCTATAGAATGAATAATATTCACTTTTCATAAAAAAAATTACAAAAAAATTGCTCCCGATTTGCTCTATCAATAACAAAAAAAAATTATAGAAAATTAGATAATTTTTACAATAATTAACTGGAAATCTATGTTTGCATAGTAAACTATACTGCGCTGTGCCTGTGACGTCATCAATAATTATTGTCGTTTCGACGATTGCTCTGAGTTTCGACGCATAAGGGCCACATTTACCTACATGTATCAGCATTGCAGCAACATCTTCTTATTTATGAGATTTTATGAGATTTAGATTTCCGCCCGCGGTTACGCCCGCGTTATCAAAGGAAAATCCGCATAGTTCCCGCTAATGCAAACGATAGCAACTTGACAGTTGACCCCGAAACATGAAACAAGCGACTGAAACACAAATTAATTAAAAATTAGGTACTTGAAGTTTTAATAATTCGAATAAACGTAATATGCGAGTTTAGGGATGTTAGGGATGTTAGACATATTTTTATTATTGAGTTTCATCTAGCAAAATAATGTTGAAAGGATTAAGGAACAGATATTATTATCGTGCAAGTATATTTTATAATCATTCTTATTTTTAAGATCGTCGGGAAGTTTGAAAAATGATTTATTCCTTTATCTTCGTTGCTTTGGGATTTTTTTTTAATTTTTTAATTTTTAAACTTCGGTTTCTTATTTTCATGTAATATTTTCAAGTAAGCGAGACCGAACTATCAAATGTACCTCCATATTACATTCCTACATCATATTGATTTGGGCCGTAACCGTGCCCAAATTGTAATGGACCACAGTGGCAAAAGAAGTGGTATATTTAGAAAAAAAAATTCTAAGGGCCAGGCCTATGTGGCTTTGAGTAGAGTTCAAAATTTCCAGGGTGTGGCTATCCTCTCGCTCCCATATCTCCTCTTCTTTCACAGACTTTCAACCCTTTCCTTTCCACCCCTAGTAAATGGCAGAACCGATTTTGATGTAAACCATATCTAATTGTACCTATACGTACATTGTACACGTCATATCCTGTCGTTTGATGCTCCATTTGGTTTATTAATACCCACTGTCGCCCCTAAAGTGCCCTAAATGTAATAAACGGATGAACCGATTTCGATAAAATATGACTAATTGTAATTCACACTTTGTCCTTTCATATGCCCCGCTTGAGTATATTATTTGACCACATTCGATTATTGTTCATTCCCACTTTTACCGCTGTAATCTAATAAATGGATTAACCGAATTGACAAAATTCATTTTTTTATTACCACTTTTATACCTATATCAAATAAATGGATGAACCGATTTTGATAAAATTTGACTTATTGTTACTTTCATTTGGTCGTTCACTTTCATTTCACTTTTACCCCTATATACCTAGATATAATAAATGGATGAACCTATTTTGATACACTTTATCTAAGAACCAGCGTCTGAAACTATGCTGCCTAACAAAAAAACCGCATCAAATTCGGATTACCTGTTAGCGAGCTACGGTAGCACAAACATAATATATTATACACATATACATAGTTGTCAAATACTCATCACCCATCTTTTTGCGTCGGGAGTTAAAAATATAATACGACATAATTTAAAGGACATTTTATGTATAAAATTTACCTAGAAAAAAACATAATTCTAATTTGACCCCTTCCCCCCTACTACTTCAGCTTACCCCACTCCCCCCCACCCTTGGGGACTTTCGATATGATCACCTGGCACCTGGCGACATTTATAGGAATAACTGTAACAGATAACTTATATCGTAGGTACACTGTACAGTGTACAATAAATAGAATGCCTTAGCAAATGTTCGCCGTGAATACTTAAATGGTCATAACTTTTTTGTTTACGAACCGATTGACATGAAATAAACACTAAATGTTAAATGAAGATTACTTCAATATATTAGTGAAAACCGCATCTAAATCGGATAAGCCGTTTCTGAGATTAGCGTGCACGAACATACAGACAAACAGACAAACGGACAAAAAAATTTTTAACTACAGTTTTGGGTTTGGGATCGATTTAGTAATAACACCTGCTAATTTTTTTTCAATATTTTCATTGTACAGACACCGCTTTTCTAGAATTTTATTACCTATATGTATTGATTTAACGTACCTATATGTTTATAAACATTTCCCTACCCATCCCTAAACTCGCATATTGCATTTTTTTTTCATGTATAAGCTGGCAAACGAGCTTGTGTGTCACCGTACAGAAAGGGATGATTGGCGCCACCCATGAACAACCACAGACTCTGGAGTATTGTGGTTGCGATGCCGACCTTTGAGGGAGGAGTACGCTCTCTTCTTAAAGTATTCCAAGTCATAGACCATAGGAATTTATTCGTATTATTAAAACTTTATATTAAAACTTCAAGTACCTAATTTTTAATTAATTTGTGTTTCAGTCGCTTGTTTCGGTGTCAAGTTGCTATCGTTTGCGTTAGCGGGAACTATGCGGGTTTTCCTTTGAAAACACGGGCGAAGCCGCAGCCGGAAATGTAGTAAATAATATAAATAAGAAAACATAAACATTGAGGTCTATACATATCGATGCAGTGTTGATACATGTAAATATAGCCCTTATTCATCGCAAAGACAATGGATGACGTCACAGCGCAGTAGTCTAACTAGTATCTAACTAAAAGACTTTAGACTCTAAAGTCTTTTAGTTAGATACTAGTTATGCAAACATAGTTTTTCAGTCATTTATTGTAAAAATATAGATATATATATTTTTATGTAAGTAATTGATAGAGCATCGGGAGCAATTTTTTTGTAAAAAAAGGTTTTGTGAAATTTTATGAATCACTATCATTACTATATCTACCTATAAAATTATGAAACATAGTTGGAGATATCGGAAACAAAATTAAGGTCTCAGCACACATATGGGATCGGAAAGGGATCGTAACCGTAACGCCTTTCGCCTCGCTGTCAACCAGGCGTCAACCTACCGTATGCACGTGACGAAAGCGTATCAGCAGCGCCTGCACGTCAACTCGGCTACGGCTAGGCGACACCGGCGTTACGCCTAAAAACGGTAACTACGGCAAGTCGTAGCAGGCAGACACGTAAGCGCGTGGACGGAGAGACGTAAGCGCGGGGACGGAGAGACGTAAGCACGGGGACGATGAGCCGTTAGCGCTGGAATTGCAAGTTCGGAGCCTGTTCCGAGGCGAGGCGATTACGTTACTATTCCGATTAGTGTGCGTTGCAGTAGGGAGTTTAATACAAACTGTAGCGTCGACAACCCAATTTATGAGTTATCGAATTTCAAGTGTAACGCTAAGAAAGTTCACACGGTAACTCGTATATAAACAGTTTGTGCGCTATGCACAGACAGTCACGGGCTTGACGGGACGCGGGTGGGTCGCATTATGTCGAATATTAATTACATACGGTTAAATATATGTAGTTAACGAAATATAACCTTTGCGTAGTTAATCATCTTTCATTACACCCGCACATTACAAGCCCCTACATTGGTGACTCCCGACGATTAGTGAACATATATAGTGAATTGCATAGATATCGTTTGTTAACAATTAAAAATGAATCCGGCAGTTCCAGTTAGAGCAGTTTCGTCGGTACAGTTAACCCTTCTCGAGCAGTTAGCACTAGGGCATGCACCCGGGTTTACCCGGTTCCGAAAAACCCGGGTAAACCCGGGTTTTTTGAAGATCTTGAGAACCGGGTCTGAATAGCTTGAAACCCGGTTCTCCCGGTTCCGACCAAAATATTAAAATATAAAGTATTATTTATATTTTGCTGCAACGTCAGACTCACGTGCATCGCGAATTTTCGTGCCACGCCTCAAGCGTGGCTCTGATTGGTTGTAACCTTAGATGCTATAAGTTTCCTACGGATGTATTACCAAAAAAAATTAGGCTTCAAAAATGACAAAAAATAGGCTACTGAAATATTTTCATTAGATTTGTCGTGAATTTGAAATGCTATTTCATTACTTAATGATCTAAGGTTTCATAATATATTGATCCTGTCATGTTTTTGTTTTTGGTATCAAGCTGAAATTTATATCGAATACTCAAGTCTTCGGTCCCTTGATGCTGTAAAAAAGTCAAACTCACAAGCCAACGCATCAAAAGATACAGACGTAAATGCTGTAAATTTTCGAAAATTTCGACATTCGCATGGGACCAAGGGACTCTAAACCGACAGGGTACTTCTCATGAACACAGAGCCTCTAAATTTGGTAAAAGTAACGTCTTATAACACAGATAAATAAAAAATTGCTAGAAACATATATTTTCAAAGTTACAACAATATAAAAAATAGGTTCGGAGCGCGAGTCCGACTCGCACTTGGCCGGTTTTTTGCTTTACAGTTTACAGTCATGGGCGTAGCTAGCCATGGGCTCAAGGTGGGGCAACAATAAAAAAATAATATGTAACTAGCAACTGTATGTACCCAAAGTCATATCCAGGTCTTCGAACCTCAAATGCCGGTGGCACGGCCGGCGGCTGCGCCGCCGGCATTTGCGAAGGCATTTGCGAAGGCATTTGCGAAGGCATTTGCGAAGGCATTTGCGAAGGAATTTGCGAAGGCATTTGCGAAGGCATTTGCGAGGGCATTTGCGAAGGCATTTGCGAGGGCATTTGCGAGAGCATTTGCAAGGGCATTTGCGAAGGCATTTGCGTAGGCATTTGCGCGTGCGCTTGCGTACGCGCTTGCGAACGCGCCTGCGAACGCGCCTGCGAACGCGCCTGCGAACGCGCCTGCGAACGCGCCTGCGAACGCGCCTGCGAACGCGCCTGCGAACGCGCCTGCGAACGCGCCTGCGAACGCGCCTGCGAACGCGCCTACGAACGCGCCTGCGAACGCGCCTGCGAACGCGCCTGCGAACGCGCCTGCGAACGCGCCTGCGAACGCGCCTGCGAACGCGCCTGCGAACGCGCCTGCGAACGCGCCTGCGAACGCGCCTGCGAACGCGCCTGCGAACGCGCCTGCGAACGCGCCTGCGAACGCGCCTGCGAACGCGCCTGCGAACGCGCTTGCGAACGCGCATGCGAACGCGCTTGCGAACGCGCATGCGAACGCTCTTGCGAACGCGCTTGCGAACGCGCTTGCGAACGCGCTTGCGAACGCGCTTGCGAACGCGCTTGCGAACGCGCTTGCGAACGCGCTTGCGATCGCGCTTGCGAACGCATTTGCGATGGCATCTTCTTTACCTTGAAAACTTTTTTATAACACTCACTTTATTCTGTGTAATATTTTCTGAAAGTTTTTTTTTCTAAGGCCCATATTTTTTTGAGTTGTAACTCACGTGACACGTTCTTTAGAACGTGAAACTTAAAACAAAATTGAAATTGGATAAAATAGTGGGGTAACTAACTGTACTACACTCATTTTTCTTACAGCTTATGTAACATAGAAGCCTCAGCTATTTTCTTTTTTCGTGTGTAATTCGTTATTCGAATTATTATACTAAATTATACTAATGTTTTGATCTCATTTTCTGTGTCGACTGTCGACTTTCGAGAATCGAGTGTGAATTTTCTTACGGATATTAAGCTTAGTAGTTAGTACCTGGATAATTCAATTTTTAGATTTAGTTAGGTACCTTCCAGGTCAAAGCCTGGGTGGTGCAAACGCGCCACCCTGCCCCACCGTGGCTACGCCCATGTTTACAGTTAATGAATAAGGTTTAAGTTTATAGGTGATATTATGATAACAAGGTACTTTTATAAGACTGATAAATAAAGAGAAGTATTGAAATTTTGTTTCTTTATTAATTTAATAAAATAAGGGTTCATACGCACTATGCGGGTAGCCGCATTGCGGGTAGCCGTCCGGCTGACCGCAGGATGCGGTTGCGAATGCGGCCAGCCGGACGGCTACCCGCAATGCGGCTACCCGCATAGTGCGGTTGAAGAACCGTTGCGATTTGCGGTCATGTCGATCCATTTCAAAGATGGAAATGGAAGAAGTTGCAGCTATTTACTACATTTACACACGTTACGTATAGAAGAAAAGCAAAGAAAGAAGTACTGGGTGCATCCTTATTTGCAAACACGAGATGAGAGCAAGCATTTTGCAACCACGTGCACACACTCACTCAATGGCGGGCAGCCGCAGACTGAACCGCACAGTGCGTATAGCAACCGTCCGGCTGGCCGTCACTCGGGCCGCAGCTCTCCGAGCAACCGGAGCGGTCTGCGGGTAGCCGCATCGCAGTGCGCATAGAAATGAATATTACGTACATAATTGTGCTTGCGGTCAGCCGGACGGCTACCCGCAACGCGGCTACCCGCATAGTGCGTATGAACCCGACACAAGCCGCGTAAAATAAAAGGCCCATCAGGTACTTTTACAGTAACTTTTGTTTAATTTCGTTTTTTTTCCGAGGTATTATAAAAGAACCGGGTAACCCGGTTCTACCCGGTTCTGAGCTCGATTTGGAACCGGGTTTCAGAAACTTGGAACCGGACTCGGTTCTGCATGCCCTAGTTAGCACAAATAAAGCAGTGGATAAACCAGCTGGAATGTGCAGGCTCGAGAGGCAAATCGTTTAGCGGTCGAAGGTATGGAAATAGCACGCATCGTTCCGCATCTCAAAATCACGATCGTGCAGGAATATCAAACCATAGAAGACCAAATTGGTTATGTTATTACCATTACCGCTATAAGAACAATGCCAGCAAGAAGAGACGATCAAAAAACTAAATACGGTGCAGACAAAGGCGGATGTCTGTTCCACCGTAAATAAACGCCTGTGCATATATGACAGGAAGAGTAAAATTAAGTTTTTAGTGGACACCACAGAGCAAGTAATATAGTGGACACCGGCGCAATGTTTTAATTTTACCAGTGTCGAAAAATAACCGATCCGCGAGTGAGTGTACTGTGTAGTGATTATAAACCACACGCGGCAAACGGTAGTGTAATTAAGACATTTGGTACTAAGTAATGACTTTAGATCTTAGTTTACGGCGACCGTATTTATTATCGCCGAGGTAACTCAACCTATATTAGGTGCAGATTTTTTTAGCACATCATGGTTTGGTTGTGGATTTAAGATCATGTCGATTAATTGATAGCAGTCTTGAGTATGTTACTTAGTAAATTACGAGATACTATTAGGAAATATCAGTCAGTAGCTATTAGGCAGAATGAGAGACGGAACATATTTATACACCCCGATTTAGAAAAGTGCGATTATGTTTTTGTAAGAAACGACGCAGTACGTAAGCCTTTACAACCAACATACGACGGTCCTTATCGTGTGTTGAGTCGAGAGGAAAAGGTATTTTATTCAAATGACTGGCAGGAAAGTTAGAATATCTGTAGACCGTCTAAAACCTGCATATTATTTGAATGATGATAGTGATACGACATCTGGGGCAGATACTGAGGTTCCATTACAAATTCCAAGTAGCGAATTGCCTAATACACATACCACGCGTAGTGGAAGAGCTATTCGATTACCGGTACGATTTAGGTAATAGTATTGTATTTGTAATTGTTTCAACTATTTTAAATTAGAATTACGATGATTATAAGTATTGATAAGACTTCATAGAAATGTATAATAAATACTTAGTAATCAACACATCGTATTTAATAAATAATAGCACTTATGAAATTTGAAACGAGTTCATTATTAATGCTTTAACGTTTTAAGTATGGTATTTCAAATTTATGTTTGTGTTAAGTTTTTATTGAAATGTTTACTACTTAGAAATTTAAGTACTTTTGATTTATGGCTTTTGAGTGTTTAGTATGTAATAGCATTTGTAATATTAAACGATACAAGTGTAAAGAACGTATTGCGATTTGAAATGTTGATGTTGCTAAGTGTTAATTGACGTGTAACAATTATCACACGCCACTTAGAAGACCCAACCGAGTTTTTGTAATAACATAAATAGTTTAACGAAATTAGGTGTTAACTGTTAACCACTTGTATACGATACGTATTGATTGATTTATATTGTGAACATTTTTTATACTTTATATTGTAAACATTTTGTAACCTTATATAGCGACACTTTATATACACCCATCTGTTTATTGTTTAGTTTACTTTAATTGTAAGTTTTTTTACTTGTATACCCTTTTTATTTTAAGGGGGGAATGATGTAGCGTCGACAAGCCAATTTATGAGTTATCGAATTTCAAGTGTAACGCTAAGAAAGTTCACACGGTAACTCGTATATAAACAGTTTGTGCGCTATGCACAGACAGTCATGGGCTTGTCGGGACGCGGGTGGGTCGCATTAGGTCAAATATTAATTACATACGAATAAATATATGTAATTTAACGAAATATAACCTTTTGCGTAGTTATTCATCTTTTATTACACCCGCACATAACAAGCCCCTACATAGTTGATACCCAACAAAACCATTCTGAACGGCTCGAGGCGATACGGTTACGATCCCTTTCCGATCCCATATGTGTGCTGAGACCCTTAGCCGACTGGGAGTTGTCAACATAACAATGTAGGTACACAAAATTTGAATTCATGAAATTATCTGTCGAGTTAAAGTGGGTTGAAATCGTGTGTAAAGAAGTCGGTTACTTTACGTAGGGTAATATTTAATCCTGGCCATCCTTATCAGGATAATAAGATAAATTCATGAATTTATTGTATTGTTACCGGGTTTTTATAAGTATACATAATTTGAATTAAATCCGTCGGATTAAAGTGGGTCAAAATCGAATCGAAAGGAGAATAATTGGTTACATACAAACATAGGTATGTTTTAAGCTGATCCTGGCGATCCTTATCAGGATAAAAGGATAAATTTATGATATTATTGTTTTGTCACCGGACCTTGATAAGTGTACAAAATTTGAACAAAATCCGTCGATTTTAAGTGGGTCAAAATCGAGTCGAAAGGAGTCGGGTACATACTACATACAAACATACAGACGAAGCTTAATCTATACAAATATTATAAAGAGGAAAGGTTTGATTTTTTGTTTGTTTGTTTGTATGAATTGAATAGGCTCCGAAACTACTTGGCAGATTTGAAAAATTCTTTCACCATTCGAAAGCTACATTATCCACGAGTAACATAGGCTAGGTTTTATCCCTGAAATCCCACGGGAACGGGAACTGTGCGGGTTTTTCTTTGAAAACGCGGGCGAAGCCGCGGGCGGAAAGCTAGTATTATTTGTATACGTAGTATATTATTATTAGTCTGTGGTATTATTATAAAAGCGTACCTACGTACTAATTATTGCAAATCAAAGTTCTGTATCAGCGACATCTATAAAGTGTTATCGACAGTGAGTGCGACATATCTATTTATTCAATTGAAAACAGAGCCCTCTATACTGAACCGCACCATGAAGTAATGTAAACGATCACTGCATAGATGGCGCTTATATATACCGGATGTTAAAGTAAATACCAGGTCTTTTAAATATTTAATATGCTTTTATTTAAAAGAAATTAATCCTATTATCATTAAATTAAATTAATAATACTTTTAAGTTTAAAGCTTTTGTTTTTTTTAATACTTTTAACAAAATTGTTACAGTAATGCTATGCTATCATACTCATACAGATTGACCTACATTCAAAGCCCTTGTGAAAGGATTGTGCAATAGAAACGGTCATTTATTACACAACGCAGCGTATTCATAAGCAAATGTAGTAATTTTGCACTATTTTCATGAATTTAAGCAGATTTAACACGAAATTAAAACTATTCAAAGAAGTACTTTTACAAATATTTTACATATTTTTTGGTATTTAACAACTGTAAAAATTCAAAATAAATGAATAAAAATTGACTTTATACTATTTACTTTTAATATATTGAAAAAAGCCTGTGACATACTTTTCTAAAATTGGGTTAGTTTCCCACTGCCCTTTACCGACTTATTTCAATGTCAGTCATGAGTACAGTAGTTCTATTGAGTCCGAGTTATGTCGGAATATCAAAGTGTAAGTGAAGTGGCCTAGAGACCTACATTTGTGTTTTACATAGAATTATCGGTTTTCGTGGACAATTTTTAAGATAAAACATTATTATTTTACGCGTAGATGGTATTTCTTCTATTTTGCGAACAGCTAAATTTAGTTGTTTCGCCCGAATATCTGTAAATGTTGCACGAAGATTCTCCAAAAATGAGTGTTGCGCAGGGTTTGGTTGCCTCCACGAGCCAGGTGAAGAGCGATATTATACTAGAAACTCCATCTGAGTACGAGATGAGTTTAACAGAAAACAAACCGACGCAAAGTAACATAGAAATGGAAATGAAAATTGCATATGTGGATCCCACAAGCGGTACGTATTTCCTAATTAATCCATTACTGCTTCGACTAAATTAGTACAGGAACCCAAACAGAGATATTAATAGACATGAAATTCATAAAAGCCGGATCATAAACCTATTGATTTAAGTCATTACTCACAGGTTGATAAAAAAGAGATGAATATTCGATTAAGTAATTTACCTTTCAAATGATATTTTGGGACTCTATATTATGAAAGGTAATTTCGAATTAGACTCCGCTTGGAAAGAGTATGAATAAAACAAGTTTTGGGACATGAGGCCATAAGGAATATGAATGCTTTTATTCAAAACAGACAAGTGCTGGTTGTATAATATAATAATTACATTGTATGCATTGTGGAGGCTATAGAGTATAGGCTACCTGCTCGTACGCTCGGTCGCACGGTGTGGCAACGCCGCATTTGCTTTTCGCGGTAACTACGATGGAACGAGCCGTGTAAAATAGTTTGACTGATTTTTTTTAACGGATATTATTTTAAAAGACTCCTGCGACTGACTAAGTTCGTAGAATCTGAATTCGAAATAATTGAATGAATTACACTAGCGTGCTAGAGAATGAGGCATCTTTTCCTATTGTTAGATTGTTTTGTGTTAGTAGGGCACGCTCAGTGAGCCCGCAGTGCAGCGAAGAGTTCCACAGTCCACAACATCACGTTAGGTATTATACATTATGAAGTAATCATGACGCGCGGTTGAAACACAGTTACAGACACGGGCATCATGATATTCTATAGGTACTTAGTTTTGATATTTCGCAGATCGATGATTGACTTGTTCTATCTAACTCTGTCATAATAGTACGGTATTGCGCAAACATTCTGCGTATTTTTGTAAGTAGGCCGAGCGATCGTTCTGTTTAGAATCTGGCTACTACTTTACTTTAGCGTGTTGGATTAGGTAGGTATAATGTGATAATAAAATCGTTTATTTCATAACAGCTTTAGAAAAAAATGTAGAGTCGCTCTAACACATTGGTGTAATCAATAAACAAGCACTCAAGACTCTATTCAAATACCTAAGACTATTAACAAACTTCTATATAAAAAAATTGTTTAATAAAATAATACCTAGGTACCTGCGTAATAATACTAATAAAATAAATGAGATAAAACCTGCGTGTGAGTGTGAGTGCGTGTGTAGTTTGAATAATTCAGATTTATTACGTGACTGAGGCTAAATTTTGTAATAAAAGTTTCGCTAAGGATTTTGTAATTTGTAATTATTACCTATAAACCATAAAGTATATTATAAATATGTGACAGGTTGCTGTAATAGCTTTAAATATGTAAGTACTTAAAAAAAACTAGCCACTCCTTCAAATTTGACCTAGGAACAAAAAAAGCTAAATATTACTTAGAAATATTATACCTAGCATGTAATGGGAAAAGAATATAAGAAATAAAAAGGCCAATCTATTGAAAAGAATCTCGTAAAATAAGATTATCTCGTAATATTATTATTAAAAGCACTATCAATAGTACCTACCAGTCGATATTTGATAGGAAGTTACAGTATAGTGTAAAAAGATTGAAATATAGACCTTTGAAATTCTCAGAACTAGGGTTCAACTCGTATTAGAAAATCCAGATAGGTACTCGCACGAATTTACCGTTTTTCCCATACCCTTTATCATAATAAATTCATGATTTTTAAACAAATTAATTCCCTTGGCTTGGCTTGTCAATTTTTGTGATGAGCAATGATAGTAAAAAACTTAGCACAATAATACCTATAGAAAAAATATAAAGTTCCTAATTAAAATGTTACGAATGGCTGAAATTATACCTGCAACCCTATCCATAAACATTTAAATTGCTGTAATCATGTAATACGCCCTTAACAAAAGGACACCATTAAACAACAAAGGCTTTGGTTACTAATTGAAAGAGAAAAATTGCAGTATATGGCGTCCAGCGTTTGTATTTGTCAAAGATAACAGAACATTATAACATAATATGCGGGTACGAGGGTAGCCATATGAAAACAATATCTTTCCACGCTTCGAAAGAGAAATGACATGAATAAAACTATATTTGACGGCGGCTCTACTTCGTATTCACAGCGTAAAAAGAAATAGTACTTAAATGAATGAAACCATTCTAGTAAGGAAAACTCGAAAAATATTTAAATGGCACAGATAAATCGTATGGGGCCACCAAACACTTCAAGAATGCAATAATAATTAATCAAATTAAAAAGCAAACTCGATTGGAGAGTAGTGCATACAATATGATAGTTTTCTATGAATCAAGGAATATGATATGATTAAAGAAAAACATCGCCGTGAGCATCGATACTCAAGTATTTAATTACAGAAAAAGTTCCTTTCAAGTAAGGTACCTTTTTCACGGGATTATTAAACATTTGTTCATTTTAATAAGCCTCTATTCTATTAGGTAGAGCGTGTCATATTTTATTACTAATCAATGTATTCACAAAAATTATTAAAAAAAAACAAAAAATGTACAGTAATTAGCAAACCTGCCGGTGCAAAAATTAATCGTAGTTCCCTTTTGGACCTTTTAAATTTGATCCGCAAAAAATATAACCATTGCAATGTACATAGTATAAGCATTCCCATAATACGAATTTAACGAAACCGCTTTAGCTGAAATCCATAAAACCGTTAGAGCTACAAATCGTGCCAAAGAAATATACTTACCTATACATAGGTATACACATATTATAATGAAGATATATAATTATTATTAATAACAATAACATGTAGCAAAGCTTCATTCACATAATCTTACTTTGATCGATATTACTCTACCATCGATAACGTTGGAAACTAACTACCTATCACTTCAATACATGTAAAACAATGTCGCTTTCTCTGCCCCTATGAATGTGTCAATAAAGAATTTTTTTTTTAAGTAGGTACGCTACGGATATTGATGCGTCTTTTTAATAGATAGAATGATTCTCGAGAAAGTTTCAGTAAGTATATTATCATTTATTGGGTCAAAACAAAGCGGGAGAAGCTGAAGGCGGATAGCCAGTAAACTAGTTAGTTATTTTAAAAGATAAAAAAAAATCTAGTTAATTAGCGTCGCAGTATATGGCAGTGTATGCGGACGTAAAGGGATTGTACGTTTTCAGATAATCCCACGTTTTTGCCCCGAGCGTCCATTTCCGATCCATGTCTGAAATCCGGATTAACTGTTGACACGGCTACGCCCGATTGCATTTGGTTGTACGTGCACTGGCGAAATGCTGTCTAATAATTCTATTCATTTGCATGCAACTGGACTGTCAACAGCTAAGCACTGAAACCCTTTTAATGGACATAAATCCGGATTCCGTGATTCCACGCGAAGTGCTGTGAATTTTTTTTTGACGTGACGAGGATCGCTCAAGTTTTGCATTTCTTGTAAATTGTTTTATTAGTACCTAGTTACACAATGTGTGTTTTTTTAACGATATATCGAAATCCGTTTAATATACTAGATACCTACTTTTTAACGAGCAGCGTACGATGCTTTTTAAAATATAATTAAGAAATGGACTAAATGTGTACTCTAGGTGAAGAATTATATAATTTTTAAAACTTAATAATGGCATCAAATAAGTAGCCAATAGAATTATTGGCTACTATAATAGAATTATTATCCATACTTGAGCCGATTGCAAAGAGAAAAAATTAGCTCAACATCGTATGATGCATATTAGCAGAAGCGTGTATGAAACTAAAAAGATTGTTCTTTTTAGTTTTTTTTTAATATCAAAGCAGATGTTGATGTAACTACTCCATAATCAGGTAAGGTTGACAGGAATACAATCTAGCATATAATTATCACGTCTCGAAGTAATCTGCCTAGACTAGACAGTACCATTAATTTGCTCTTGGTTACAAAAAAAGTAATTTAGTACCTATACAATTATAGTAATTTATTTGTATGCAAATGGTAATCCATTAAAGTGTTATAACGGAACAAACTAAGAGCAATCTATATTTTATAATTATTTCACGATCTTTTCTTATCGCAGCATAAACTCAATTGCAATTTGCATTTATTATGTGCATAGTAAGCTTCGTCCACTCCATAAAATTATGACAATTCAATGGAAATATTATGATAGATACATAACATTCATCACATTATATTTTAAAGAGAATAGGTACTAGAAATAGTTAAATATACCTATTTCATATCTTAGTCTTTTGAAAATTCATTGATTTACATATTTAAAAAGGTAACATAGAATATTTTATAATTAATAAACATAAAGTGAACAAAGGATTACGCCGCATTTAAATTAAATAATTTAACGTGTTTGCAAAATCGCAACCAAGCAACAAGCACATTTCTACTTTATTATGATAATATCGATTTGCATCGAGGTTAAATATTAAAATAGGTCTTCAAAGAGTTAGCAAGTGCAGGGTCGCCGTAGTAAACAGTAAACGATTCATTATAGTCTACCCATGACCCTCGAGCATGCAACTGTGGAAGTAACAGAAATATCGGACTTTCAAAACGAACACTACAAACTATTATCACCCTTATTCGCCTTTAACGTAAGGGTTGAGACTGGTCGTACGCAACATTAGGATGTATATATACGCATTTTGATGGAGATATGTGATGCATGTGTGCGTGGGGACCGTCGCCAGTGTGCGAGCATGACCAACCACGTGTGAATTTTACAAATGACACTTGTGTAACAATACGTTGCGCAGTGTATTTCGTATTATTATCGTTCAATTAAATCTTCACATAAAGTTGGAACCTTCTAGTGGCTAACAATGAATTTTTAAACATAAAATGAGTTCATATAAACATAAACGAATAATTACGAAATTCTTACCTATTTGGTCACTTACAAAAATTATTGAATTAATCAGCTGTATTTTATGATTTATATTCTAGGTTACATTTTTGACTATTTTTTTAAATTTAATTTTTATGATTTCTATTTGTCAACCTGTAATCATATTATAAATACTTACCTACATATTTTTTAAAAGAATTGATAACCTCTTCCTTTTTTTGAAGTCGGTTAAAAATTCATTATTTATTCATGTAAACTTCTTTGGCGCGTCAAAATTACTACCTACCAAGAACCATCAGTATAGAAAACAGTTACGTACCTTCGTACGTATCTTCTTTTCCAAAGCAATAAGAAATGCAATTCTCTTCTATAACAGAGACGATTGCACCAAATACATATTTATTATTCATATAAATTCTGCATCGATCTATTAGTAAGTATCACCATAGCGACAATGCATCAAAGTGCATCTATTATACCTACATAGTTTCAATTTATTTCCCGATAGTATGTTACAATAACGAAACACGTGTAATAATTTTATATATCTTTTCGTATAATAAATTAATATTATTTTATAGAGTTGATAGATTTTATGTTTTTTGTTTTTTTTTTCAAAAACCTTAACCGAAAATGACATGACACCATAAGAAAAAATTCTTGGTTGAGTAATAAGGGCTGCATTGTTTAATCCTAAATTATCCTGGACAAAGTCGGGAAAAGCGTCTCCAATACTTATAGTTAGTGCTGTTACGTTACATATTTAGAAATAATTGTAATCGTAAAATTTAAATATGAAAAAAGCATGAATTTTTGTGGAGGATTTACGGTTTTCCATCGATAATATGTTACCACATATTTTCTTTGTCATGCGGATTTACTAACAGTGGCACTGTTTTCACCCGGGGCAAAATTGACGAGAATTGAATTTATATAACCGGATTTTCCTCATGGCCTTTTATAAATACGATCCGGGCATCCGATTAACAACAAAGGGGTGATATTTTTTACTTCGTTACTGAATAAAAACTGTACTAATTGGACGTCATATTATGTACCTACCAAATTTATAAAATACTTGTAAATCATTATAAAACTTGCAATAAGAGCTGAATGATTAAAAGCCTTATTAGCCTCAGCTCGGTATCACGACCATAACCGAGTTACGTGACTTTTCAAATTGAAACCCAATTTGCTTTCACTCTAATTACTAAGCATTTAAAATGTATCAAGTATGAAATGCTATTAAGAACATTGTCAGAACCGGTCGAGGCATTCTGATGGATTACGAAGTCCCAAATTTATATACAAATATGTGAGAAATCACATCATGAATGAAACAAATATTGTAAAATATGGACTTAGTATGAATGTAAAAAAAACTTTGGATAGTTAAACGGTGTCAATAAGGACTCTGACCCAAAAATATTACATCTTTAGTGTCGTCATTGTACTTTTTGCTTTACATGATTGTTTGTTTTATTCAGTACAATATGAATTATGTAATATGAATTCGCTCCAGATTTATTTGTTTTGATTTTTATATTAGAATTCAATACTTCGAGAAATTTCTAATCTTATCCCGTACTTATCTATTCTGCGTAGATTTATTATCCCTTCCGGTGAATTACACAAAACTTGAAGCTCGTATGAAATAAAATTTCTACAAATTCAATACAAACACTGAAAAATAAAGTAATATGCAGGATAAGAATTCACATATTATTTTCTATTCTCTGTAAATATTTCAAGCTATTTCTATGAATAAGGGTAATATTGTTTACTTGATATTTTCTGCATTTCAAATAACAAAGGTAGCGCAAACAGTATTATAATATTATGCTCAATTAGTAGACACAAGAATAAAATGTTCGGAATATTTTCCATTTTGCTTCGTATTTATTCAGTGTCGAGCAGATGAGAGGTTTCCATCTACAGCTTTTGCATTCGAAGTCTATCGTTATACTAATAAGGTTAGCTGCTTCGGTAAGAAAAAAAGGCGTTCAAGCTTGTAATATTTATATTTATAAAATGTTAGGTACAGAGTAGTACCTTTATGTGCTACGTTGTGACCCATTTTCTAGCTCAGAGTGGGATACTCGACCTCGTTGCAATTTTATTTGCTATCTGCTAGTTCGGTGTGAATTATTACAGGTGTCGTGCATCTAAGGGGCGTTGAGAGAATTTTTAATTTAATGACGTACCATTTCATTTTAATATTATTTATTATAACATTTTCTACGTGGCGATAAAAAATATATTTCGAGACATTCGACCTAATTCTTTTGAAATATTTTTATAACCACTGATGATAGGAAATCTGATATGTAAATTGTAATATCTGTGTCATTTGAACGCTTTTGAAGAATTAAATTAATCCGAACAAAAAATGAAAACTCTTTCACCGTAATTAAAACAAATCGTTAGCACCTACGCAAATAAGAGTATATTTATTTGCAGGAACACCTAAAAAAATACACTGAAAATAGTAAACTATCATAGAGTTTGGGATCTGGTGGTACAATAAGATTTTTTTGTGGAATATATCAAAACAACCCAGTATTCAATTTGCTAATATTTTACTAACCAGCCAATACAACTGTACAAGTGAACTTATCGCGGGTAAATCCATTTACGTCGCACTAGTTTTTTTTTTTTTTAATTAACAATTAATTGTTCTCTAGAAGTGGCGCAAGGCTGATGGTCAACTGATGTTTAAATAGAATGAAATGAACCGTAATGATCATAGTTTGCCGGCTCGTGTTCGATTTGCGATTCTAATTGCCAATGTATGTTCTAATTCTGCAATGTTTACACATTAATGAGTGCTACCGTTTACTACTGAGTTGGTAAAAAATCAATTATTGAACTAAAGATAGGACTCGATTATTTGTATAGCGTGTAGAGAACGAGGGTTTGGTCCGCAATGGGCAAATGGAAAAAGGCAAAGGAAATCAATCGAATCTATCGGCTATTAGCGAATTGGGTAGAACCTAATTGTATTAAATAGTTTGCTAAGTAGGACATCGCTTTATCCATATTTTTACCATTGTGAAATAAATATTCTATGCGGTTTATTGGTTAAATGTAAAATATCAGAGTATTCAATGATTAATCTATCCTGTGATATCATTTGTAACCGCTAAACATTCCCGAATAATTTGATTTTACAAGAACCACCGTCAGTCAAAAAGAATTTTACTGAGAATTTTGAGCAGAAAAAGTCCTTCGAGTCGACTTGACCTTGACAGTTTTTCTCCCGGTATGTTCTTTACCAACCAAATTCTGAAATATTTTGAAATTAAATGGTGATTTTCTTTTCACTAAAATAGTGAGTGAATGTTTATAGTACCTAAAGAATAGTAATGGACTGTACGCATGTCTCTGTTAGGTAAGCGACGCACGTAAGCACCCCCGACCATTAGCTGCGGATGTGTTCCCTACTTCGAATGGGATCGGGATCTATACGGGATATTCTAATCACAGGTTACGTGACAACGTACTGTAAATATTGCACTTGGTACTTACTGTCCGCTCTGCTTTGTTTACTATTTACTACGCATGTACTTTATTCAACCAAAGATGTTGGTTCCACTTATTGAGTTTAGTTTTTTTATTGATTCCCTCGAAATATATGTCGAAGCGACATGTTATCAACGCCACCTGGACTCTTATACCCCGAACACAATAAAATGTGATAATGAAAACCATTAAAAAGTGGGTGCGTACGATAAATAAACTCGACTCGTATAAAACAATAATACACTTTGGGAAATGACTGCTCTTTACTATCAGTAGACCTCGTCTGTGACCCACTGACCCAGATACGTAGAGTAGCAGTCGCACATTATCCACGAGTATGTCTTACTCTGAATAAACACTCACTATTCTTCGTAAGAGTAAATAATATAAATAATTTTTACATTTTACAACGTGATAAAGTATGGCTCGTAGTTTGTTATATTATGTTTTCGCTCAATGAATAAGAGCTTTGCTTTTTTGACGTGAATTTAAAATTTTTAGGTGGAAAGGTGTAGTGAACAAAAAAAAATTTCGATGAATAGATTTGAGAGAATTCGAGCGGATTGTCGCGTCAAAGAGGATCAAACATGGCTGCATACCACTACGCGAGGGCACTGAGTTTATTGTGTACGGAAAAATAAAATGAAGCTGGGTTTTTGTTTTCTGAATACCTATGCATAGTCTAAAATTTTTCGATTTAATATTTTCTATCCTAGGACACAAGTTTCACGAATTTTGAATAAATGGTATGTTTCATTGAATATCAAGGGATTTAACCAACCATTAAGGTAGCACTCGCAAATAATTCACAAAAAATATATTGATTAAGTAGCAGTGAAAGAATAATTATTATTAATAAAATATAAAGCGAAGAAAACCGTAGATAATGATATAATGGGTATGCTAGACGATAGACAACTTTTAAAAGTGAAGGAAACTTCAAGTAATTATATCGATTGCATCGTCGAAGTATAATGCTGGTTAGGTATAAAATGTGGGTTTCATCCACTGCCGTAATAAATCACATAGATACCTAGTGTTAAATGGAATAGAGAGCGACTAGAACCGATGATTTCAAAAATAAAACAATGTTTTAAATTTATTTATAACATGTTACTTATGAAGTTATTTCTTTAAAATACTTCAAATGTGTTTATTTAAAATGTGATACTTCTCTGAATTTATAGGTACAAAAATATTGAAGTATTCTTAGCTTACTGCTCGTTTTCTCTATTTTTACCCGACTGCCAAAGAAGGAGGGTAATGTTTTTCGAGTGTATGTAAGTATGTATGTATGTCTTTTCCTTTGTGACCACCTGTAGCCTAAACGGCTTGATGGATTTTGATGTATGAGGTATCGTTAGATTTGTCTTGATTACGGGAGTGTCATAGGATACATTTTATCCTAAAAGTCCCACGGGATAAAGACATAATAATATTTTTTCTAAATTTCCCTTTAAAAAAATATGTATGCGGTATCATTAGATTCATTTCAATCACTCTTTTTTTAGTGTGCAGTCGGGTATTTTGTTTTTTTAATAATTTACTTGTTCATCCATTTACTTCGCTTGTTTACCTTCCCTGATAGACTTCGAGGGGTATCCAGGGTGATTTTCTATAATTTTATTTATTATACGTTGATCAAGCAGTCTTAGTTAGGAAAATATATTATACAAATGGCATAAAATCGTTCTAGAGAAATACATGATCAAGATGCTTTCAATGTTATCAATATAACAATCACGTTTGATTTGTTTAGTTATATTTTCTACAAGAAGTTTTATAGAAACAGATAAAGCTATACTTTTATATAGCAACGGCCAACGAATTTCATCAATTAGGAATATGCGAACACTAAAGACTTACTACTCGTTGTCAATTCACTTTTAATTTTTTGGTCCTGTTCACCTGAAACACAATTTCCACCGTCAAAGCCGCTTAATTTCTACCGTACCAATATACAGAGGCACTTGCTAATTGATATTTTTTTGTTCACGTCTGTATCAGCGACTAAGCCTTTGTTTCAATTAGACGTTGTTGTGATGGAAAAGCTTCGTTTTGCCATCGAGATTAATCTTCAACAGCGCATAGGCGAAAGGAGAAATTAATCCCGCTAAACCATATTGCTACCTACCGCTTTATCAAAGAGCGTTCCCGTGAAAGCCTTTTTTATTAAATGCTAATTTATAGAAGGTATTTACATCACGTAATGGAAATTGGTAAGATGGGAATAACATGAAATATTTCGTTTTAAAAATTATAACTACATGTACAGGAAGATTTTAAACACGCGTGTGCTGTAAAACAAAATCTGTAAAGTAATTACAAGATCCTTTATTCTGTGTTACTTTAGATAATGTTATAGGTATAGGACTTCTAATCCAATGGTATACCATTGGATTAGAAGTGATCCTTTATATTTAAAAAAAATCGTTTATTATTCCTTAGCATAGACAACATAATTGAAAACTCTACTACACTATTGTGTTACTAAATTAATGGGAAGTCCTCATTGAAGCGGCGTTAAATATTAAAATTTATTTCAAGCGAACATACAAAGCTTTAACAACTTCTGAATTGCTAAGAAAATTAGGGCGAGCGCTGTAAATATCTACCAGCCAGGCATCACTGCTGTAGCATATTGGAACACTTAAATTCGCCGCATTGAGCTGGCCAATAACATTAATCCGTATGACGTGGTTCGTCACCCACTGACCCGGGTCGTCAGCTTACTGCGACATAGTTTTAAGCTGAAAATCTTTATTTACACCAACAGACAACATTACATAAAAACATTGTTTCAGAATAACGATTACCCTCTTTGCACTCGAGTGCGTATTAAAAACAAAACTTTATATTACAATTCCCATTAGTAAAATCAATCGCACATTTTAATTGTTATTTGCAACAGGAAAAAATTCCTGACAGAGTTTTCAATGCCCAGCACACGGTTGAAATGCACAATATAACAATATCGTTGAAATGGATTGCGAAATTACAATATCACTTCAGTGAACTCTATTATGCCCACAATATTGAATAATATCCGTCCACTCGATGAATTCCTGTATGGATATGAAAATTCAAACACGCAGCTTATTTGATTGCAATACCAATAGCATGAAGCTTTAGAACGATTTCAACCTTTGAACGGATTACGGGTGTTTAATATGCTATAAGCTATTTGAATGTGTTTCTGTGAATGGAAATAATGGAGGGTAATATTAACTGAAGTTTATTATTTTCACAAACAGTGACGTACCTATACTTTTGTTTAAAAATAATCAATTTTACGATGGTACGGATTACGGAACTCGAGAACCTGGTAAATACCCAGTTCTAGGAAATATAATGAAGTATTATGAACTTAATTGGCATGTTTTGTACTGGCAACCATATACGTTGACGTGAAAAATGTCCAAGCGATGTAAACATAATCAACTTTATGTCAGCCACCGACGTAATGACTCGTAGGGCTTCCCACTACTGTGGAACTGTGTCCTTGATATTTCGTAATCAGAGACTCGTGGGGTTTGGCAGGCCTATTGTTTAAAAACCAAATTATGCGAAAGTGCGTAGCTTCAATGGAATATCTAAAAAAGTCTTTGATTAATGTGAGGTTTCAAGTCATGTGTCTGGTTAAATAAATGCCACAAATTAAAAAAAAACCCTTAATATATTGTGGCAATTTTTACAAGACATATTGTAGGTAGGTATTGGTTTTAGATCCAAATTGAACAACTCAACAAATCTATTCTTGATGAAATAGGAGTTTTCAAAGCCTAGGCATTAACTTATGATTGGACATTAATAGTCCACACATTAAATATTACAGCAATTTTCACATGAATTATTACTCTATGTATGTTCATAAAATATGCTTCAGTTATCACCTATTTTATGTTAATATTTCTACGAAGAATTGGGGCCTGCACTCCCGTTTTAGCTGAGAAGCAGAATACAATGCAGCAAAACAAAAGATAGGCTGAAACAACTAATAGGAATGTGTTTTATTATGACTACAATCCCATCCAGGTCAAGATGTCTGCTCCATTCAGGGGCAGATACTACGAATGACTTAGTTCTGCCGTTTCATAATCCAGTTATTCCAACAGTTTTTTCCATGCTCCTATACTCTCGTTATTTTATGCGCATAGATTCATATTTATCACCATAAGAAAGAGTAAATAATTCAAAATAATCTTTGTTCGAAGCAGACAGAAAATGCCGACCTATATACATATTGTCTGTTAGTCATTGCAGGATAACACAAAGGTACGTTTGTATGCGGGCGCGTTTACGATTGCGGACGTTTTACGCAACTCTTAACACGTGTATTGTGTACATCTTTTTATGTGAGTCTCATTGTTTCAGCTTTTTGCGACGCGCTTACCCGACAGATAGTCGAAACTTATCTAACATTCTTCACGATACTATAGATACTCTGGGTTAGGCACTCGAACAAATAGTCAATTTTCAAAATATATCACTCCGAAAAAATTCATAATCAGTTACCAACATTACGACAGCCTTTGTGACGAAACTGCGTTTTATTATGAAACTCTGATATGTATAGCTGATAATAAATATTATTAAAAATAAATGTTTTTACGATAAGATCTATAAGACGTGTTAAAAGATGGTAAATTGTTTAGAATACACACAGACTCACATGAGAATAGTTAAAGATGTTTTTCATCGAAATCATAATGAAATAGATGCAGTAAAGTATTAATTTTTTTTATTTTTAGAGTTAAACATAATATTAAGATTTTTTTAAATAGTGAAGGCAGCGTCCGGTTTTGTGTATTCAAAACGACAGTTTGAGCTCTATCTGTGTCAAGGTGTGGATCGACTCTTGCGCAAACCGTTTTTTAATACTACGCTCGGTTGCGAGGTAATTAATTCGATTCGGAGTGTCGCAATGAACGATACTTGCTGTAGATTTGGTGTATTTGAATTATTATTCATGTTAAGTTTTGAATTTATGAATCTCAAATAACTACTGTTCACAATAACACCTATGTCCTTTGTCGTTCAAATGAATTTCATGAAATTTATTAATACATAATATTTTATTTGGAGCATTGCACACTTATCGTAAAGTTTATTACGTAGTAGTTAGGTCGTAAACCTTTACGAAGAAGCTTTTTCTATGAAGTCTGATTTTATCACAATGTAGTTAATCCATTAACTATGTGATGTCGATTTTTTTTATATAGGCACAGGTATTTTAAGAGATCTTTCCCAACATCCTGTCACATTAAAGCAGCGTTCAGAAAGCCATTCCTCTAACCGTAGTCTTGCCAAGATTATTTTAGAAGAAGTACTATGATTACTCAACTGCATATATTATCTATTATTTTTTTTACAAAAATATTTAAACATATGTAATTTAATTATAGGAGTTTATAAATATATTCTCTTCTTCATCTTATGTTTGAAGTTTCAACCTTTAGAAATGAGAGTACAAATATCAGTACATAATTCAATAAATTCTATACCTTCGTGTTATATTTCTAGAAATATCAAAAGAAATCACGTGATAATGATCTCCACCTCTTCGTCATACAATAGCACCAGTCAAGGGCTAAAAAAATAATATGAAATTAAATTAAAAATGGCTCAACAATGTCTCCTTAATAGCTCGATGGCCCTGCTCTCGATAGGTCTCCTTAGATGGCTCACGAGCAGACTAGGTCGAGGAAAACAAGTACGAATTCAGTGTTATAACTTGCTCTGTTAAATGAACGACGACCGATATTGTTATCCAACGATGCTTAACTACAGACATGTCGCCAGCATCGTTAATGTAAATGTAGACATGTACGACGACATCGACTGTATGATCTTGGAACGTTGCATTTAAGTTGCTCATTGGTAAACGGTTGAGTGGTTGTGTGGTCAGCCGTACACGGCATATGTAGATAGGTATGTTGTGTGTTTGTTCGAAGTTTGTTGTTGCGTGAGTGGCCTTAAGTTTCAAGGTACCCAAAAGTTTAATGCAAGAAAAATTTAAATATACATATTATATCTCAACTGCGAGTAAGACGAATCACCAGCTCAGTGCGTGATCGCTTTTATTTGTTGTTAATTTTGTTAAAATAATTTAAACTTAGATGTTATTTAAATTTAATTAGGTACATTATGTTGAGGAATGTAAAGAATTATAATGTTTATAGTATCTTTTTATCATTTAAAAAGTGTGACGTACCATTTGGTACTCCCGTATGTATTATAGGTAGATATATTAAAAAGGTATTGATTATAATGAATTCAAGATAAACAGGACTCAACATTGACAGTGTATGCACAAATTGATATTTAATTGTGACAAGGTGACGATTATAAATGCAATTAGCATTCAGATGCAAATGCATACGATGCGTTCATTGTACTTTTGGGTCAGTATAGCATATATGCACAGTTGACAGATATATACTTATGTATCTGTATATTGTGATATATGCAACCTTAAAATATATGGGCATGACTTGGCATTTTGCCCTGGGTGTGACAACGATTATAATAAGGTACACTTAAATTGATCGTTAAACTCCGTAACCTTTTATAGCCTGAATTCTATCAGAAAATCTGATTTTTCAATCACACTTACAAACCATCTTTGGAATATTATGATATATTATGTATTTAGATATAAGTTATATATTATGTAATATCGACATGATTTTATAAGAGCAACTATGGAGTTTCTTGCCGGTTCTTCTCCATAGATACTGCTTTCCGAATCGGTGGTAAATGTTAAAAATAATTATGTAATGACGATTCGAAAGTGCAGCAGCACTTTCGAATATTTAGTAAAATAGTAGTCTAATTGAATAAATGAATGTTTGAGTTTGAAACCAGAAATGATAATTATATAAAAATAATATAGACCCACTAAAATTATGAGAATAGCATTCATTGTTACAAATACATTATCCAATTACCTTTTTCCAAAATTAACTGACAATACTGAGCTCCGAAATAAGGCGTCCCACGGTCCCACTATTTGTTCCCACTCGGTTTTTAGGGTTCCGTAGCCAAAATGGCAAAAACGGAACCCTTATAGTTTCGTCATGTCCGTCTGTCCGTCTGTCCGTCTGTCCGTCTGTCACAGCCGATTTACTCGGAAACTATAAGTACTGCAGTGATGAAATTTGATGGGAATATGTGTTGTATGAACCGCTACAAAAATATGACACTAAATAGTAAAAAAAAGAATTGGGGGTGGGGCCCCCCATACATGTAACTGAGGGATGAAATTTTTTTTTTCGATGTACATACCCGTGTGGGGTATCAATGGAAAGGTCTTTTAAAATGATATAAAGTTTTCTAAAAAACATTTTTCTTAAAGTGAACGGTTTTTGAGATATCAGCTCTCAAAGTCGTAAAAAGTATGTCCCCCCCCCTCTATTTTTATAACTACGGGGTATAAAATTCTAAAAAAAATAGAGGTGATGCATGCTAATTAACTCTTTCAACGATTTTTGGTTTGATCAAAGTATCTCTTATAGTTTTTGAGATAGGTTGATTTAACTGTAATTTATTATATTTGCTGCTACGGAACCCTTTGTGCGCGAGCCCGACTCGCACTTGGCCGGTTTTTTTATTTCTAATGCGACATTTCCTTTAATCTGTGAAGGACGCAACGACCACGTACGTCCTTCCGTGTATCTATTGAAATTTCTACTTTTCCTCTCAATGTATCGTGCGCTAATTCGCACGGAGAATTTCTTATTGCATTTCAGTTTATGATGTCATAATGTGTAACATCGCCACGACATGCTCCGCTGGTGATCGGAACGTCCATTACATCGCTTACGGATTGTTTTCTGGGAAACTTACTCGTGCTAGACATATTCAACTACATATTATTTTATATGCCAACGATATCCATTTAAAATCACTACATAGTATAAAACAAAGTCGCTTTCTCTGTCCCTATGTCCCTTTGTATGCTTAAATCTTTAAAACTACGGATTTTGATGCGGTTTTTTTAATAGATACAACGATTCAAGAGGAAGGTTTTAGTATATAATTTATTAGGTTTTAGACAAAGCGGGCGAAGCCGCGGGTGGTAAGCTAGTTTTATAATAATTATGTATGATAAATAGCATTTTACGAAATAGTTTTACGAGCAATATTAAACGCAATTAACTTATCCATCGTAGATCTAACACGTGTCTATATTTTTGTAATAATTCGAATTTATTTTGGAGTGTGTAATTTATTATGTTTTGAAGGTCATAAATATGTGTTTTTCTTGAATGTGCCATTATAAATCGGTTTAATAATATGATAATTAACTATGTATTTTGTAATATTTACGTTATTGTAATATAAAGGATATTTATTAAGTAATTAATTAATAAATTTATTAAAAACTAGCGGCTTCGCCCGTAGTTTATTTACGTTTTTTACATAAGAACTATACATCATACTTCAAGGAATATAATAAAAAAAGAATTATCCAAATCGGTCCACCCGTTCACGCGTGATGCCGTGACCAAGAAAACGGGTTTCATTTTTATATAATATAGATGTTTAATTCATAAATAGTAATTACGAAACTACATATGAAATAATAATATAGAATACAGATAAGTAAAAAAAAAAAACATTTCTACTAGATTAAATGCTACAATTGATTTTTACAAGGAACTGTGAAGTATAATTTATATCCTCATTGGTTGAAACTTTAGGTCTTCTAATGACAGTCACCTACTGCCTGTTACGAGGCTATAGTTACATTACTTTTTTTCTTTAGACTAATGCACTTACTAGGACAGTAGATACATAATCTGTATATATAAAACTCAAAGGTGACTGATATAGTGATCTATCAACGCACAGCCCAAGCCACGGGACGTATCGGGCTGAAATTTGGCATGCTGGTAGATGTCATAACGTAGGCGTCCCCTAAGAAAGGATTTCCCGAAATTCTTGTGGGAACGGGGAAAAACGGGGATGCACGTACAAAGTCGTGGGCGGAAGCTAGTCTTAATATATTTTAAAGGAGGCAAGAGATGGGATAGCATTCAAAGGTAAACCAAAAATTGATGGTAGCTTAAGATAGGATTTGAGATGTGGAAATGCCAGGATAGTAGTCACAACAACATGGGAAATGGCTTCCTCATTATACCATATTATGTAAATTTAGTTCAACATTGGCGCCGATCTTCCAAGAGAGAGGGTTAGAGCGCGTCATCTAATTCATGCTCAAGCAACCCTCACACATGAGTATTGTCCACATATAAAATGAACTCAAATATTTATAACCCTCTACATCCGATAAATCTAAATAAGGTGCTGGATAGAATAGAATCGAACGATCCAATTAAGAGTCGTATGTATTTGACGTCACATCTAAGCCTAGGTTATTTAAATATGATGAGTACAAAATAAAAATAACTGACCTATGCCAATAATAAACATGATCTTTTATTTAGCAAACCTAAATTCAGTGTCATTCGATGCATGTGCTAGATATTATTTGATGATATCGCTTATTCATCTTTGTTCATTCATAAACATTGGAAAATTTTCAACGCTTGATGAAATTGTAAAACGACGTGGAAGTCGTGGAACGATGTTGGCAAGAGGAATTAAAGGAATACTCCTAACTTTTAAAAAGGACGTTCTTACATACCTTTAAAGTATTGATTATTTGGCAAATTAAGTATTTCAGAAGATCGTGAAAACGTCGGCTATATCTAGCGGCTAGCCGTTGATGAGCTATTAAAACCTTTTTAAGCGTAGGAACTTTCTTCCCATAACTTTAGTGTCCCAACATCCATACACACTAAGTGAATTTTATCATATTATAGTAACTGCGATTTAATAAATAAACATACGTACTTCATAAAATCGATACCTTATATCGATCATGACAGAATTGAAAGGATTTCTATTCACATAACCGTGTCGAAACATTTACAGTATACACCAAACTATAGTAACCAAAATAAGGAGATGCGTCGATTAGTGGTACCGGTGATATCAGCTTATCTATAGGTGTAACGTCATTACAAGCCGACCACAATGGCTGCTAACCTTCGCCTACTTACCCGCTCAGTCGGATCCAACCTCTCGGTATATCTTTTCATAACACACGCTTATCCGTCTGTCTCACTCTTAAGCGCATTATGTTGTACTGTTTGATACATCTGTGGTTTTCCAAATGTAATATTGGGGTTCGATTCGTACTCTTATAATTGGTCATGTGGGTATGCATTTGATGTTATTTTAAGAGATATTTTTCAAACGATCTTTGTTCCATTATTGCATGTCAGTACACCTACGTACATGTAATGAGGCAAAAATTAATTTTCAACATGTATGGGATGTAATTCCTATAATTCGTGTGGGTATGCATTTGATGTTATTTTAAGAGAATTTTTTCAAAGGATTTTTTTTTGCTCATTAGCTACATGTAAGAACCCACACCTTCCTGTATATGTAATATGCTTAAGCGTTTTTCAAATGTATGGGGTGTTTTTTATTATTATAATTTATGTGGGTATTCATTTGATGTTGTTGTATGGGATTTTTTAATCAAAGGATTTATTTTTGCTTTTTATCCTATGAGTTTATTTTTGGTCGTAATTGGTAATTTCGCCTTCAGGTAAAGCTTTTACCTGAAGGTGAAATTACCAACCTACTCACGTAAAAGTAACGATTGATTAATTTGTTTTACCTTTTTAATTATAAGTGGAAAAAACAAGTTTGTTTTTAAATTCATTACAAATCTAAATTCATCAACAACATAAGATATAAATAGATATTATTTTGTTAATTTAGTTGCAACGTTATATTGTAGGTAATTATAACTGACCCTATAGTATATTGATAGTTGATACTATTAAAATGAAGTACTTCATAATGTTGATTACGTACTTTACTTATGTATATTTATTTAACCCACTAAACCAAATAGACATATTAAAGGTGACCTTATTTGTAATAATTAAAACAGTATTGATTCAAATGTTATGAAGTTTGGACGTAATATTTGAGAAGTGGTCTAAATAGATGTAGAAAAGTATGAGCGTAATTACAAGAAATCTTTCGATACATCTTTCACAATCGTATGACTGAATAATACCTATTTCCATAACTGTATACTTATTTAAGAAATATGTAAAAATAATACTTGTAATAGGTATATTCATATTTAACGATTGTTAACCCAACGCGAACGTTACCACTAGGTATGTAGGTACATGTCTACGATTTTCTCAAGAGACTAGATAGTTTCGAATTGAAGAATGTTATTGTTAGGATTGAATGTTCTATTCTGAATAAAGATTTAATATAATTAATTGCTAGCGTGGTTTCCATTAAGTCACCCTCCATGCTATAAAATCATAAGGGAGTGACCTTTGTCGTTTTAATTCTACAACGCATTTTTTTTACTCTTAAGTTAGAAACTCAGAAGGCAATTAGCTGTTTTGATAGGATGGAAGATTAATTCTCGATTCATTTTATAATTGGCTTTTCTCCAATAAATTAAGAGAAAACCGATACCTCTAAATCGATCAAGCTATATTTAGACATATTTCAATTTTCATTAGGTACTATAATTTGATTGTAATATGGAAATTTTTCAATTCATTTAATCATGACAATTCTCAATGCTATGGTACTTGCTAGAAATAAAGATAAATCATTTGTACCAGATCTTTCGAGCAAAAGGACATTAATTCATTCGGAACGAGCGAAATATTCATACACAGTATGACGCGTTTATGTAACCTACATTATATTCGTGTCAACTGCACTTCTGTTATCCTCTGCCCTGGATTGAACGAACTTGACACACTTTCCGCTCTTATATGGAATACCTAATAAATAACACACTCACTATTACTGCAAATTCATCTGTGTGTGTCATATCGGAGTGGTTTACGTACTTGGCTATAATACATAAGTACTATTCACGGTTAATAGCAAGGATATACCTGCATGCTGGCTAACAAGCGAGCTACGTTTAAATAACATGTTCTCGTACATAAATCGTAGAATTTCATGCGACTAAAATTAACGCCATGGAGAGTGGTGGACTTAATGAGTATTGTCAAGCATGCGAGGAAAACATCCTGGAATTATTTATATCTAATGACTAGGTTTAGAGGAGTCAATTATGGAAAATTCTACTACAGATATGCGGCGTTTTTATAGTGTTCTTTAAAAATTACAGGCTATTAGATTCTTAATATATACACATTGAGCCAAAATAATGTTTGTAGGTACGTAGATTTCGTTATCATTACGCTTATGAATTTACCTAAAAAACGAACAGTTTTTTGAGTGTTCAAAAATGTATGGTACTCCCAAACTATTTAAAACACCCGTTACAGTAGATTTGAAAACAAAAAAACGTGCGTATCAAAAATGAACTTCGTGACGTACCTCAGTTCTTTCAAAGGTAATTATTTTATTACTCAATGATATCATACCACAATACTACCCAGGATTTAACTGACGTTTTTAAGAGCGCGAGGAAACACAGGGTGTAGTCAAGTGGAGCTAATAGATTGTGACGCGCTCCCCCTTGTCAAGGCATCTCCCCAAGGCAAGGGCACGGTACCATCGAGAGCTTGACAGTCGACAGCCCCACCCCTAGCCTCCTTGCTATGTCGAGGGAGGTATGAATGTAATTCCCTGTGACCTATTTCTCTCTTGATCTTGACCCGCTTGACCTACTTTCCAGGAAATGGCAATAACGTCCCGCTCAAGTGTGAGCGTTGAAACAATGCTATTAACTTGACGTTATGAAAGTTTGCAGATTTAATTTTCCATGTTCATGTCGCATCGACTTGACTTTTTTATTGCGACAGATTTCTTTTTGTAATGTGCTCAGGAATGTATATTTTGTGATAGAGTAGATACTTAAACTATGAATTAATGTGAATCAGCGGCCAAAAGGATTTACTGTGTAACGATTTAATTATTATAAAATTGAACAGAGAGAATAGGATCTCAAGGCCTAAACTTCGCAGTGGAAGAGCTATTAATACGGACCCTAATATTAAATGTTGAATCCAGCGACTGGTTCCAATACAAACATTGAATGTGGTTACGAAACGAGTTACAGAAATATCCGTACAGGATTGACCATTAGCTCGTCTGTATCCCCCTGACCTACTTTTGTGAACTTGGCCCATATTCCGACCTAGAAGCTTCTCGTACGCAGATAGTAAATAAAACACAGCAAGCGAGAATTATACGATTTAAACTAGGTTAATTGTAAGGTATTACGCATTAATTAACTTAATTTTTTAATTAGCTCTTGTTGTTTTACTTTGACGTACCGTAGCAGCTAGTGATTTGTTTTCTCATATTTATAGCAAAAACATCCGCTAACGGCTAATAATGGGGATGTTTACTCGTGAAACAATATTTTTAATTGGGAGTCCAGGATTTTCTTCTACTTATTTTATATTTTCCTTTAAAATTGAGAAAATAAGCTCGTATTGTTCTTTTAAAGTTTTATTTAGAAAGAGTTACTTATAATTTTTATGTAAAGAAAATCCTTACAGTAGAAAATCTTATGATCAAAGTACATATTATTTCATATAATAATTAGTTTTTTTTTTTAAGAAAAAAATAAGGTCTCTTAATACTTTCTTATTACGATTTCATAAAACGTCGCGAATTAGCTTCATGGCGTATCAGATGAAACTATTTTTATGCACTGACTGGAAATAAATCCGTTTATATACCTATTACAACAAACATATACCTCTAACATCCATTTCTGCAATTCTTCATTGTAATTGTAGAAGAGTTAATTAATGTATAAATATAAAACATCAATATAGTATTTGACAATTATTTCAAAATCAATTATAATAATAGTATTTAAATCAGTACCCTCACACGCGATTGAGTTTTAAACTTGGTCGATTTGTGTCTTTATAAGTATTGATGTAACAATGACCATCACGACTCCGTAATAGATTGTATCAACAATAGGTAAAATGGAATCACCCTTGACACAGTACAACAGAATGCAAGGGAAGTCCTTAAAGGAAATTCTAGTTTTCAATGGGAAAGCGAGATAGCGAAAGACCTTGATCGATGTACTCGTTTTTCTTTGTTTTAAACAAGTACCTATCTATATTCACAGCTTATTTGCTTCGACTTTATAAAGTGTACCTAGTAATTTCATCATACGGTTGAAATAAATATATTAAACGCTATCTGAGAATTTGGAACATAATGTCAATCAACGAGTTTCGACATTTTTAATTTATATCTACGTTTTGCATTTGTAATTGGCTCTATATTGTCGAGGTGGAACGATCGTTATTTTTTTGAAATCAAATTCATGTTCATTGAAACTGTTAAAGCGCTATGACGTAATGTTAAATAATGTCACAGTGGTAAAGTAACTACTGTTGACATTCTATATAAGGAAAATGCAGATAGTGTTCTGCAGAAACATAATTGTGTCGAGGTCGTTGCGTTCTTGAAAATGGATCGATGCTTGCATCAGAGGCTGCCTTATCGAGACAAGTTATTTAATTACTTTATAATTTTGTTGTGGGCAAACAATAACAATTACTAAACAAATGTAACCTTCGCTTCACCTGTTTGTTACATTAATAAAACAAAATATTACGTTATTGGCGCGTTTTAAGTTTAACGAAGCTCTGTTGAAGATAACAGTGGGCGGATATTTCGAAATATACTTTTTAGAATTTGTTAATGCTATGATGTGGCGTAATATAATTCGTAGTTACTTCACGTAATTAATCAAATAACTATTATGGATAAAAATATAAAAACGTCGAATACAAATGATACGACGAAAAAAATTGGGATTATTATTACAATGTAAACTGTTAGTTTATTAGACACCAACCTACATTTTTTGGAAATTTCGTGTATAATTAACAGTGTTTAAAATGTATATTTATCGGATTAAATTCCACCACAACCATTCGATAGTATTTCGTTTCTGATCATTGCGAAAATACAACGGTCAGCCTTTTAAGAAAATTACATTGAAAATGCGATCTGATCACGTAATGCAAATTCTCCGAACTTAGAGAGAATATGAATATTATAGCAAATACCGCTACGGATACAAGTATCTAAGTTAAAATTATATCAATACTATTATTGATATACCTACGACATAAATCTACATTTATAAGTGGTGTTTTTGCTGAAAAAAAAAACCACAACCTTAATATAATTTGCGCTGATATAAAAGCTGCATAATCTAAAAATATAGCAATATGTCTGGCATAAACAAGAAATATTCATAAATGTTCTTATTAAGAATGATTTGTGCCGTGGGTGGGTGTTTTCTCTTTCGCGAACCTTCGTCAGATTATTGTCAATTTCCTTCCATGACGCATTGGAGTTTTTAACTCTCATCCCCACTATCTGTTATATGTATTAGTCGTTTTATTATTTTTACCTGCTAATTCATCAGTATTATAAATCGGCTCTGGGGGCTTTCGAAATCTATAATTACTAATGGCGTGTCTGCACATTTGTCTTTGATTTCATAACGACATTTACAAGGTTATTGTGCAATATTTTCTTCAGTAATTACATCTCACGGGTCAAGGTCAATAAAGAAAGTAAATTACAACAGCCACTGTAATACGCATATCCGCAAAAGTAATTTCCCCAGGATCCCCGAAGAGAGCAGCGTTGATTGATATATATTACGACGTAATTCAATGCCAAAGAGATTGAAAAATTACACGAGCACTTAAGTTCTATCTGAGTACTACCGGATGTTGTGATAAGAGCGTACATGTGTATGGATGTTGTGAACAAAACAAAAACTAAACTATGGAATTCATTTAGTGCGAATCGTCCGAGTTTATTGTGTTACCATGGTTCAACCTATAAATCTAAGCTAACGTGCTAGGAGATTCTGACCGATTACAGTCAAGTGGCGTGACGATATCGTGATGTCAATTTTTAATTAAATTTAATTAGCGGCTAAATATTCGCAAGGTTGAAATGGCAATGTAGATTTTTCCTTTCGTCTCTGCGCAACACGTTAAACCTTGACATAAAAATATTTCGGCAATTACTTGTAAAATACTTATGAATTCATACATTTGCATTCGTTTGGGCGATTGAGTTTGTTCTCTAATATTCCAATTATTATTGATTGTGTGTATAAATAAACTTTTATAGCGCCCATATTGGATTTTACACATCTCATTACTGAATTCAGAATTGGTGCCATAGAAACAAATCTTCTAGGTAGTGTTTCATCACTTAGATATTAACTAATTAACTACTTACCTTACCACACTGTATTAAAATATATTCAAGTTTATATTTTCTCAACTGTAAAATAATCACGGGTGTTGTGGATATCAAATATACAGTACCAATTTCAGCACGTAAACGTACTTGCTTGTGTATGATAATAATTGTTCCAGTGACTTGCTCGTCGTTTCAAATGAAACGGCATTATTCAACATATCGTAAGATTGGCGCAATTTCGTTCCAGTCGGTTAGGTTAGGTGGTGTGAACGTTAGTGTACTATGATACCTATACGTATTACGTACGATACGTAGGACGCACTAAGCGGCCTCGTCGCACTAAAAGCAGTACCACTGTCACTAGGTAAGTGTGTCAGTGTGTCAGTAGGACGCGCGTCATCCGCGGCCATGCCGCCTCCCGTTCCCGCCCCCCGCATCAAGGTCCCGAGAGATTGCAGTTGACTCGATAAAGCTGAAATCTGTAGGACAATACGTTTTTAGTTGCTCTTGATTACAGCTCCACTCGGCAAACAATCGAGTACAACGGAATCTTCCTTACCTAAGTGTTCGGAATGAAGTTGTCTTTCGAGTAAATGTAGTCCGCACGTTAGTCCTGCAAGGAATTTAAATCGTAGTGTACAGATCTAATAGTCAAATGTCTGGAATAATCCAGTGATTTCTGTTTGAATCCTAATTTGATGTATAATTTTCATATCTGTAGTGCGACCTTTAACTCATGCTTAAATTATATTATATGAAGGAATTTCAATGCAGGCCTTTAGTCTCCTTCGGCAAGATTATAAATAGAATACGGTTATTGCATACACAGCCCGCTACGTCGTGCCTTGCCAAAAGGAAATGTCTATCAATGGTCTCTTCTGTCCATCTTGGGGTTTCAAGTGTCGATCTGCAAACGAAAATGTCGTATTACGCATTAGAACTTCCTTTCAGAAGATTATTCTTGTATTTATAATAAACATTTACTGGAAAAGCAGTAACCTGATTGCCTTCTTCGTTATAGGTTTTACGATAAATATTTTGCGGTAAAAGAAAATGCACACGGATTATAAGTTCCGTGAAATATTAATTTTGCAGCTTTAATGTATTACTTACCTACTTTAGCATTACTTACTCAATGTTGTTGATTTTCTATTATAAAGTACACATTAATCCTTAATCTGCTTGTTAATTTGGTATGAGTCTGAGTGAAATGTTCTCAATATTATTATATTAATAAATCTTATACGTTATTTTAAAACATATTTCACACACATGTTCAAAATATGGAAATACGTCCTTACAATTAATTCAAATAAAAATACCTACAACAACCCAGTTTCATACGTCCCTGAAGAATTTGATTGTCAGCGACAAGTTATATCCATTTAAGTTCATGGTTTATTTCTAATACTGCATTGGGACACTGAGAAATGCGAAAGATGATAAGATAAATCAGTTCCTAGTATAATATTTCTGTCGCATTGTGAACGAGCCCTAGCTTCACATTATAATCAGCGGCTTGAATCTTTTAAATGCTGTTATCGACGATCCAGGTGGTCGATGTTAAACGAAGCATTTATAACGTTGACGCCATTTTGAAAATGCTCTTCTGATTAATTTGCTGCGTTTATTGAGTTGACGTTTTATGTTTTATGTGGGTATCTATTAAAAAATACTTTTTGCTGACATGCAAAATATCTGATTTGGAATTATGTCACCCCTCACAACTCTTAGCATTTGTCAAAATATTAATAAGCCACCGTTATTATATCATATTATTTATAGCAAAAAAGTGATAGCATTGGTTAACAAAAATTCTAAACCACTCAATGGCAACCCTGTATAGTCCATTTCCAATATGTACAGGGTCTATTGATTCGATTCTGCTTGAACTTGAACTTGGCAATGCAGGATCTGCAGTGAGATGTTAGCTGAACCCGGGTTAATTATCAAGAGGCAAATACACACCAGCTTCCTCTACATTATTGAGTGAATTCATAGCAAACTTCCTTAGCAAGTAACTTAGATCGCGTTAATGAGAAAGTTCTGTATCACAATAGCGACGGCACTATTGTAGGACAAAACTTTGCATTATGCTATAACAAGGCGATAACTTTAATCAATAGATGCTTGTATTGTCACTGTGTAGTTATAATATTAATTTAACAGGTTAGTGTTGAAATTCGAAATCCGTACTATCAGATATCTTTTATAAATAGTACCTAATTTGTATAATTATTTTAGTGATAAATTGAATACCGCACGCTGAAATGGGGATACATGAAACGCTAATTTTTAAAGCAATATTATAATTAGGTCGCATAATTTAAATAATTGGTTTCGGGATAGTGTATTTACACAAGCTTCAGTAAAATATAAAAGCTTCATTGCAGTTTTATATTTAAATTTGTTAAGCGGTAATCTTTGTTCTCTTATTTCAAAAATTTGTAATCAGAGATGAAAATTACATATTATTATTTTGTAAAAGTATTGCGTTGTCTTTTTTTGGTTTGGGAAAACATTTCGCATGTACTGCACTGGTAATTTTTTAATGAACATAAAGCCTGAGCTTCATACGTACTCCTACGTTATCCTCATTTACGTCAAAATATGGTAAAAGTTGAAATTATCTAATTTCATCGATATTTATATGGAAATCTCATAATTAGGGCGTTTACCTTTACGAGCGCTATTATGTATCTATAAGTATTAGGCACTATTCGACTCAACAGATGTCCCAATTTTTAAGTACATGTCGAAATTGCACTCAGGCTTTAAAAGCTACCTATTCATCCTGAAATCGCAAGACCTGGCAACCCTTGCTATATTGAAGTTGCAGGTTAAAGCATTCAGTTATCATAATTTACGTATATGGCAGTAAACTGCAGTACTCGAGCAGAAGGCAATGTGGGTTGCGAGTTTCTTTTCACATTTCGAAGGCTGCGGTTGTGCAATGGTTGACTCGATACCGTAACCAGAATGGTTGGAGAATATAGCTTTGGTTGCGCCAAATGTTTTGTAGCTTTTCGCTCGTTAAACATGTATTGAGTGTTGTGCTGAAACCTTACACAGCTGTATCGCACTCCTTTGGGTATGCATGTCACGTTTAGAGTGCTTCTTTAAATAACACCATGATTGGTCCTTCAGCGTATGCAATAAATTTAGCATAACAGAGACCTCAAATTGAAAAATATCAATATTGAAATAGAGAGAAAGATAAATTTATATTCAACGATCCAAAATCAAATGCAATGTCTGTCTATTCGAGTACAATAGATGCAGTCTTAATCATCACTTATTATAGGTACTATAATGCACTGTTAATTGTGAATGGCGATGTATTGTTCGAAACTGTGACTTCACAACGTTACTTAGCATTCAGTATGTTTAAACGTGTGTTGCCCTTTGGCGAAATTGAATTTCAATTTATCTTGGTAAGTGGGTCGAGCGTTTTGCAATATATGCGTAGCGATGAGCGCGCCGAGGAGACGTCGCTTGTAGCTGTATGAAAAATGTCTTGTATGTCTTTGTATTCGACATGGGGGAAACAAAAAATGGTATTTACGTAATGTAGTTTTGAATTATTCACAAGATTTTTACATGAAAAATTATGGCTTTTAAACTGCCAATAAAAAGTAATAACTGTTAGCGAAACCACCTTTCGCAATGATGAGTCTTAATAAAAGGATTTATTTGTTTTCTTGCAATAAAAATATTATATTATACCACTGGCGCAGTGAGTTTGAATCATTACAAATACACAATGATACACGTGAATTGCGTAATTTGCGAAACCAACTTTCACATAAACTTAGCCCAATCAGTCTCCTTTTGTAAAGCTGTCCAAACGCTCGGCAATATCAACATTTCCGAGAAATGGGATCGATTCATGGTAATCTAGCGCGCCGTTGCGCTCACTGTTTCTGGATATTTCCTATCTCGACCACAAATAAAGCAGAATTTCTGATTAATCCGTTCAGATTAGTGAAGCGCAATAGAATTATTGCCGATAACGAGCTTTGACGCTGGTGTCAATATGAATCCATTGCATTGCACATTTCCAGGGTATTTAAAGGTCGATTCTCGCTTTACACAACAGTAAACAAAACAGAATTATTCTTGACTAATTAAATAAAATGAACATTATGTTAGATTATCCACATTATTCAGAGGCGTTCGTTTCTCAATCGCTATCTGACCTTGCAGAGTTGAGCAATTGACTGGCAGGCCCGAAAATGAGCTGCGTATTTTTTCTACGAGTATTTCATTTACGGAAAAATTATATTATAGTAACAGTTTCGTTATATTCTATTTAGTGCAATTATTCAAAGCGTTCACATTTACATCGAGGCGAGGTTGATATTTCCAAGAAATTGATATAATGTCTATAATGAAGGATTATTCATTCCCATTACGATAAATATTCCAAGCCAACGGGATGATTTAGAAAAAGAATGTACAATAAAAAATTTTCAATATACAAACTAGTACATTATATACTTTTAAAGAAAATGTATCATTGGTATAAAAAAATTATGACTTGATCCTCGGCACGTACACGATGTTCTACAGCTGAAAGGTCAACATTGCTGGTATACGTTTTCTTCAGAAAATTTAAGACACGTTGGAAGCAATAGATACCTATTACCTATGTTGCTTCCAACGAAACGTGCCTCACTTTCTTACATAAAATGATTATTTTAATGCAAGTTTTCAAGCTCTTTTCAAACCATTTATGAGATATGGTTCATAGTCGCCCCAATTTGGAAGTTTGGGTTAGACCTCTTTCTTTGTTTTAAACCACGGACTTTTCTTTAGTTTTGAAACGTCAAAATAAACTACACAAAATTTTCTTGCGTGGCATTGATAACTATTCAGCGACAAGCCTAGTATAATCTAATCTAGTAACATGAGTATGCATTGACTGAACTGCAGCGTTCAGAGTTCAGACAAACGATAGGTTTATTGTATCCTCAGCGACCCGCGCACCGTTTCTACAAGTAGCCTTGGGCCACATCCACGTGCTGTATATTCGACTATTCGTACAAATGGCATGCATTGATTCATCGCACTTTTAGGGCTTCTACCCACTACAACGTATCATACTATGACCGTAATAGGAACGTGTCAGGATCGGATCTTCTATGCTCTATTATGTCCACTAGAGTGTATCAAATATGTATTAAGGCATTTTTTGATGCTCCATGCATACCACGTGACGGTGACTGAAAAATTTTACTGTAGTCTTACACTCTTCATATACAAAGATTTTTTTTTGCTTGACGTGTGCCTGTTAAGGGTCATATGATGATTCGTAGTAGTGGGTAGCGTCCTTTAAGCGTCTGTGGATGCGCTAAATTATATCTAGGCACGATCGACTCAATCGCTTTGCCTGCAAGCGCCCCATTATAGCGAGCTCATGAATTGCTCAGTCAAGATGTCAACTATTTTGCTTGCTCTTGGAAGATTGCTACGATGCTTTATGGTTTTACGTATTGCTCATTTACACATCAGTTGTCGATTGTTGACAAAGTGATGTGTTATTTATAATTCCGATGCATGAACAAATCAATTTACTTGCAACAATTAATGAATTCAAAATGCGACCGACCGCATAGGCCAATGTTTCATAAGCAATTTAAAAGAATTTCAGGCTAGAATGAAGTTTTAAATTAGTAAAAAATTACAGCGCCATAAACTGTAGGCATTTTAAAGGATGTGCAAGCTTCACTCTATTGAGAAATCGGCCATCACGGTCATGTACAACTTTCTAATTTTTTTCCGTTGACCTAAACACATTTTAGGGAAAATTAAAAATTCAAGGTTTATTTGCAATTTGATAGGTATACCACTCAACTTCAATTATAGATAATTTTCAATGTTATTTAGGTGCTACACTAACATAAAGACGGTGTTGTTCTGTTATAAGTGGTTCGATTCCGAATACATTTTATTTTTGTTTGTATATTTCATTACAAATACAAGTCTTTTTTCGACTTTTCGTCACTGGTTGGTAGGTATCTAGGTAATTAATGCTATAGGTATGAGGCTATGACGCGTGATAATATTTTATATTGGTTTTGTTTAAATTAAGATCGTGAAATTTCATATTGGAAATTTAAAGATTTAACTATATATAATTCATCTGAAGTCTCTCATCGATTCTCTTATATAAAGGTACTAATAATATATATAAGTATCCGCCCGAGATTTGTGTACATACTAAAACATGTAAAACATCCGTTCTAGAAACCTTTACAATCATAAAGTACTATAGTACCAGTATTGTGCCAATGTAGGTCATACAAAGATATACTAATAATTATCATACAAGCATTTAAACATAATTAGCGGGTTATTGTGTCGCGATTATGTGCAACCTTCAAAGGCCTCGGGCCCGATAAAAGTTGTGCCAATTTTAGCGCCATTCGTTGTAGTTTGACAGGTGACAATGAAAGGAGTATTTGTGTTGCAGGCGTAAAAATAGGGAGAGCATTTTATAGACTGGCGATCCTGTAAAATAAAATTGTGATACACCAGTCTAGAAATGTCGGCTTGCAAAAATGATTTGTAATCAAAATATCTATTGGCTGAAAATTTCCAGTCATATCAACTACATATTTTTCAGTATTATCCTGTATTATGAAAACATAATGGATAGTCTATAATATATAATTTTCCATACTGGGGAAGTATACACAGTACTTATATTGTTCATTAGGAGCGATACGAAAGCCATGTTTAACCTAGTTTTAATTAAATTTGATTAAAATGCAAATGGGATCAAGCTAGACCTCGCTAATTGTAGATTTGCAAATAATTATTCAGGAAAAACAGTTTTTAACTTAAAATTTTTACACTTAAGTGAGAATTTTTTTTCCACTGGCCTGATGGTGATGATAATAAAGATGAACGTGACGATTATAGGAGTTACGAGACACGATTAATAAGATAAAACTATTCCATTCAAAAGGGATAGTCGTTTGAACCATATAATATTTGATCACTGTGAATTTGATATTTGATATGCTTGCTGAATGCAATAGCCCATAATAATTATGATTTGTATCAATTGAACGTGCAGAATATGTATACAAACTTTCAACTATGAATATATGATTCATTGTTTGCGTTCATTCTACGGTGCGATTACCGAGTATCAAAAGGTCTCTAGATTTGGAATTTCAATTCAAACATTCCAAATTAAATGTGTCTAGAATTAATTTTTATGTATTGTAATTTTATTTATTACAAAATACTCGTCGAATTACGTCCATCATTGTTAGCGCTTTCCTTGACACTTTTATATGAGAACGTTATAATAGATAATATGTACAATTATTTAATAGTATATATGCGTAGCGCTCGTCGGTGCGGGCGCCACATCACTCAGTATTTTGTAATACTGCTAAAATCGTGGTAACCAGGCCAAGGCTCCACTTATTTACATGTATGTGAGAAATACCGTTTACATTGTGTATATTACACTAATATTCACTATATTTCTGCATCCAATACAAACTATCAATGATGCTAGTGTATATTTACTACCTATTATTCTTGTAATTAATATTTTCAGTCTGCATGTATGGGCATTAGGTAGATTCGAGAAGATAGCTAACAATTGTTTCGTAACGTTTTGTGCGTTGCAAAATTGTTGTTTTAATAACTTTATACAGTTGCCTAGTATAAGCAGTGTGGGGTGTCGTCCTCGGAATTGATAAACCGAAAACCTCGGTTAATATTCTATTTTGGTTTTTCTCTGTTTTCTTTGTTCTCAATTGGAAACAATACGCCGTTTTTTTAAATATACATAGGGGGTCATCCATAAAGTACGTCACACTAATTTCATGAGTTTTTGAGCACCCCCCCGTCCTTGTCACAGGTGGTCACATTTCTAAGACCCCCCCCTCCCTAGTGTGACGTCACATGTTTTGCAATTTAACATCGAAAAATTATTAAATTAAAACAGCAGTTTCAAAATAGTTTTATTTCCATTTAAATTAAGTCCTTTTTTATGAAATCAACATAATATGAAATATTTGAAACAATAACAAAAAAATAAACTAATGAATAAATATAAAATTGTCAACAAAACAATTTAAACCGTATTGCCCTAAAGATAGAGTTGGACATATTTTTTAGGGCCGATTTTTCAATGCCCAGATAAAGAGCTAGATAGACTTTATTCTTCAGTTAACAAAATATTCAATTTTTCAATAGACGAATAGGACTTATCTATCGAATAACTACGTTATTTGAGGAATAAATCTATTTGCCGCTCCAACGGCCAGATAGCGCGCTATTCGACGAATAGGCGTTTGATTTGACAACTGACGCGTCAAATTTGGGATATTTTCGTATGTAATAACATAGAGCATAGAATTATTAACAATTAAGCCTCTTTCTATATAATTATTATCAACTAAAATCATATTGAAATTGATGTTTTTGGTATAGTGTTGATGACCATGCAATTGAAAATTTGCTGAACGCTGCCTTTATGTCGTTTCCATCGTAAAATATACAAATTTAAACACAAATTTAATAAAAACTCTTTACTCGAATCAAAACAGTAATCAACAATCATAGAACACAAGATAAACTCAAGATAAACTTAAAATGCACTCCTAATGACGGTTGTTGACAAATTGCAAGAGTTGACTCTATCCCGCTCTAACCTGACTAATTTAATATGTTTGTTTCGCCACTCCGAGAGCAGAGCTGCCAATATGGAAATATTTGGTCAGATAGTTATTCATCAAATAAATCACGATTGAAAAATAGGCGAGCCGTTATGAGTTAGATAAACAATTGAATAAATCTATTCGAGGGGTGGTTATCAGACTGTTTATCTCGGGATTGAAAAATCGGCCCTTAGTTTAATTTATATTTCAAATTACGCGATTAGTACGGTAACCTATTAAAAACTCGAATTTCTATTACCCGAATCTTAAAACCCCGAAAACGGTTGTTAGAACTTTTAATAGACAGATGTAATGAATGACAAATTTTTAAAATTCCTTTTTTAATTGCCCAGATGAATCGATTTCCAGATGCACCAAAACCAGATTTTTAAAAAGTATTTTTTTGTTTCTCGTATTCTCGTAATACAGATCTCATTATACCAGATTCTTCGAATACTTTTTTTTGTTTCCCATCGTACCATTTCCCAAATAAACTATTGCCAAATTTTCATAATCTTTTTATTTGGTTCCCATATAATCGTATAACAGATAAACTATTGCCAGATTTTCATAATCTTTTTATTTGATTTCCATACAATCGTGATTATACCTTTACTATCGACTGAAAATAAACATTGTCAGTAAGTAAGTTTATTGTTTTACTTGTCCATTACAGACCGGTTTTAGTGTCAAAGTCGACTCAGTAGGTTAGGTTTGAACTACGACCCCCACGCTAGAACTGACTCGCTATTGTTTTACTTGCCCATTACAGAACGGTTTAAGTGTCAAATTCGACTCAGTAGGTTAGGTTAGGTTTGAACTGTGACCCCCCATGCACGAGCCGAGCGAGCGAAGCGAGCGTGCTACGGCAGCGGCCGGCGAGTGCCAGAACCGACTCGCTATTGTTTTACTTGCCCATTACAGAAAGGTTAAAGTGTTAAAATCTAGGTTAGGTTAGGTTCGTGCTGCGACCCCCTGGAAGGATTTCGTTTCGCTGGATATCGTTTATTTGAATTTCAAAAATGTGGACATTGTTTGTCTGGATATCAATTAACTGTATTTCAAAAATTTGTGTTTTAAAAATCTGGCTTTCGTGCATATGGATTACGGTCATCTGGATTTTGTGCATTTAGATTTCGTATGTCTGGAACTCATTCGTCTGGATTGTAAAACATCGTACAAATAAAGAAATGGGCAAATGAAATTCGGAGTTACGATTATTTGGCAAACAAAACTTCGAAATTTTGAAATTCGGGGTTATGAAAAAATGTCCAAACGTTTTCTGGATTATGATATTCGGAATATTAAAATTCGAGATTAAGATAGGTAACCGATTAGTACCTCTAGATTTTTTAAATGTGATGTCACGAAACTTAGGACCCCTCCCACCCCTTGTCACACCATGTCACACGTTGTCGACCCCCTCCCCCCCTCTTTACGTGTGACGTACTTTATGGATGGCCCCTAGGTATTAAGTAAATTCGAAATTTTCCATCAACAAAAGTTATTTAAGTACCTACCTACTTACTATTATTGATATATAGTTCAGCTTTAGATATCTGTTTCGATAATTGGATTGAAAACAGATATGAATAATGAATCTAAAATTCTATCCCTAAATGATTATCTGCAAAACAATCAAATAAGAACAATTCACAATTATACCGCTGAATTAAATATTACTATCTATACATATAATAAAATCGTAGGAAAGTCAAAACTGTACATTGAATATTTTTTTAAAAGAATACATAATCCATGATCTATAATCGATATAGAAGCCAAAAACATAGTTTTTAGAATTTTTGTCTGTTTGTCTGTTTGTCGGTTTGTCTGTTTGTCTGTTTGTCTGTATATTTGTCCGAGCTAATCTCGAAAAGTACCGCATAGATTGACTTCAAATTTTGCATGAATATTACTAACAGGTCGGGTGAGGCTTTTATATACACATTATCATGCTATCACCTCCGGGGGAGGAGCTGTGAACCTTTATTTTTCTAACGTATTCCGTGTATTACACAGCGTACAATCTAAAGACTCATGTTTAAATGTTGTTTTTGGGTAAGCCACGCTATTATCTAGCTTTACACTATAAAAACTACGTCATTTACGTAATTTTGGCTGAGAAACAGTTTAATGAATCTTAGTAGTATAAAGACAAATTTGAAACAGCGCCATCTATGAGACTTCATTAAAATCAAATCAATTTACATGTTTAACGCTTCTTGCAAATTTATAATTAAAAATTAAATAATATGATGTTGGTGGGGTTTTTAATTGTACTTATTTATTTAACTTTTTAACCCATGTCTTCCCAGAGTCCACTTCAGGTGCTTATATTTTATGTGAATATACCTACTAAATAAAATTTTACAAGTGAGGGTAGATGTTTATTATTTGATGTCAAACAAGACACTATTAACAGTTAATTGTGACATTTTAAAAAATACTTCTTGCGTTCCCACAAAAGGTAAGTTGTAGCTTTTATAATTAATTATTACTTTATTAATTAATTATATAGTTAGACTCATGTTTTTAATTAGAATTGAAGTTACGACAAAATAAGAAAATGATGAAATTTTATTTTTATGTATAACTTTTACAAGACTATATTAAACGCCCAAAGAAGGTCACTTTAGTTCTTGATAGAATTTTATTTGTTAGTAGCTTTTTAATAAAATTAGGTAAAGTAATCTTTTCATTTTTTTTATTTACAGATTCAATGTTCATAAAAATTAACGATTTGCATGAGGATGTAGTAGAAATAAGTATCCTGGCGTGTTGTCAATTGTTGACTAAAGTTAATTTCCAACGTATGGTACAATCATTGGAAGAATCTTGGGTAATTTTAGAGGATATTTTTCGGGAATGAGAAAAGGGACAGCCAACCACGTATCAGCGTGCGTGCGTGAGAATCTACCTACGTTTTAGTACCAAAAAAAAATGTTATTTTGAAACGTAAATATTGCACTCACAACTACTGTACAAGTATGATTTTTAATCGTGCTTTACTGTCATCTGATTGTTTTATTATCGTTATGGCTATCGCGGTACAGATCGTACTCGGATCAGAGTACATATTATTTATCAATTGGTGTGGTAATATACGTACCACACCAAGTAAAATATTTACAATCATACCAAATGGATTAACACGGTATGTACATAAGGCGGTCTTAACGCTTACTAGCGATCTCTTCCAGACTGCCCAAGGTAAGGGATAAAGAATTATACTCATGATCCAGCAATTTTCAACCGAAAAAGAAGTTTATCTGTAATTGGTAGTTGTTTCATTTATTTATTTTAAATACCTAATTTTACTTCTATATTTGCCCATTTGCATTACATTCAGCTTCCATAAAACTTATAAAAATTTTATGTTTATTTCTGTCTAATATAAATACTCTTTTTTAGATATAAATAACAAAAAAAACTTTTTTATTAAAATTTAGTACCTTGGGAAGATATTATCTATGTGTTAATAGAACAATACATAAAGGAAATTATGTTACGATTTTATACAATGAAAATATGTAAAAAAATATTAGCAGGTGTAATTATTAAATTGATCCCGAACCCAAAACTGTAGTTAATTTTTTTTGTCATTTAGTGTTTAATTCATGTCAATTAAAAAAAAAATTTTTTTTTGTCATTAATAAAAAAAATTATTATGATCATTTAAATAATCACGGCGAACATTTGCTAAGGCCTTCATGTACAAGGTGTAATCGTTCAGTGTGCACAGGCGATTTTTTTTTGTAAGTATTACAGATAACAAAAAACTTTAAACTGATATCGAAAGTACTTAACCTAATAATGGCCGTAATCATTTTTTTTAAATAAATCGAGAAATATCAAAAAAAATATCTTTAAACCCTCCCATACATTAAGTACAAAATATGAAATATGAATATCCCATATACATTTAATATGAAAGATTTTAGCTTTCTTTTTCTTTTTTTGGTTGTCTGCTTTAATTACTTCGCAAATTTGAAGTGGCATTTTCCACGCTTTTTCCGGACATTTTCACGCATTTTCCGGATATTTTCCGGGCATTTTCCGGGCAATTCCTCACGCATTTTCCGGGGATTTTCCAGGCATTTTCCACGCCTTTTCCGGACCATTTCACGCATTTTCCGGATATTTTCCAGATATTTTCCAGGCATTTCCCAGGCATTTTCCTGACATTTCCCTGGCATTTTCCGGAGATTTTTCAGGCATTTTCCACGCTTTTCCCGAACATTTTCACGCATTTTCCGGATATTTTCCGGGTATTTCCCGGACATTTTCACACATTTTCCGGGGGATTTTCCAGATATTTTACAGGCATTTTCCGGATATCCCCGGAAAATGCCCCGGATTTCCGGAAAGTACGTAAGTTTTTTAGCTTAGATTAGTAATAAATTCTATTAACAATTCTATGAATTGTTTATGGTAGTACGTGTTTACTAAATAATTTTATGTAAAGTAGTAACTACTATGCAGTCGCTATTCCACGCGGACGAAGTCGCGGGCACAGCTAGTATCGTAATAAAAATAGATGATTACATATCGATATATAATATATACTAGGTACATATTAATGAGCAGTTACTAATTGTCGGTAGTTGAACGGAGTGTTCGATTCATCGAGTGTGTGGGTATACATTACGCGTCTCGTATGATGTGTATCGAGCGTTCCGTATTCATACGCGTCGTGCGTTAGTGTGCATGCGCCCGCGTCGCTCGCGAGTCACCTCGAGGATTGATAAAAAAGTGGGTCAACGCCTAATTATGCTTAATGTAGTACCAAGTTATGCGTATCGTTTCTGATGGATTTATGTTAATGCATGCTGCTACACGATTGCGTTCGTCGCTTATTTTTGTGGTTTATGATAGGTACGTACTCACATGTCGATCGGGAATGAAAAATTCATAACGCAACGGTGTTGCACAAATCATTTCGTATAGCGTATAGTCCATTGAAATGTTACATTTTTTTGGCCTAACCTTGCATTTTTTAGAGGACGCAATTTTATTTTTTGGATGTGTAGGGGGGTTCAATGTGAAGCTAAAACCAAGTTTGTGGGGTCGCCACCCTTGTCCCACGGCCGCCATCTTGAAAATAGTGGTTGAAATGGTTTTTACGATATATCTCATAAACTATTTATCTGATAAAAAAATTTGTTAACATTATTTGTTGGAAATTAAATTCTCTACAACTTTGGTCCAGTAACTTTTTGTCGTAGAACTATAAATAAAAAATTTATAAGCGAAAGTGTTCAGAAATTAGAGCTATTTAAATGTTTCGATAAAATTGTTTTTTATCATTTTACGAAGAAATGATATCAGACCATTTTTGTAGATTGTTTTTCGAGGAACAACTTTTACATACAACATTTTTTCATTACGTCAATAGCTAAGGTTTTACAGCGCTCTGAAGTGAGTACTATTTTTCAGTACTCTTAACTATACATATATTGGCTATTGGCTCTTTTCCCATGCAGCACTGCAAGAACAGAACATTTCAGCCCTGCTTTTCGACGTAAAAAAAAACGTGCTTCCAGACTCTACCTCCTGGGTGGTGAGGAAAAGAGTCAATAATTAATTATTAATAATATTGCAAAATTAATTATTAAAAATATTATAATAACAAAAAAAAACAATTACTGATGACAAATAATTATTAGTACACACATTTTATATGTATAATGTATAGCTAAGAGTACTGAAAAATAGTACTAATTTCGGAGCGCTTTAAAACCTTAGCTATTGACTTTATGAAAAAATGTTGTATATAAAAGTTGTTCCTCGAAAAAAAATCTACAAAAATGGTCTGATATCATTACTTCGTAAAATGATAAAAAAAAGTTTTATTGAAAAATATAAATATCTCTATTATCTGAACATTTTCGCTTATAACTTTTTTATTTATAGTTCTACGACAAAAAGTTACTGGACCAAAATTGTAGAGAATTTAATTTGCAACAAATAATGTTAAGAAATTTTTTTATCAGATAAACAGTTTAAGAGATATATCGTATAAACCATATGTTCCGCTATTTTCAAGATGGCGGCCGTGGGACAAGGGTGGCGACCCCACAAACTTGGTGATAGCTTCACACTAACCCCCTCTACACATCAAAAAAATAAAATTGCGTCCTCTAAGAAATGCAACCCCAAATGTAACTTTTCAATGGAATAGTAGGTTATAAGACAATGATGATCTTTTGATGCTGTTACTTTGAATACACATGTTGTAGTTTCTGTAAAATTATTTACAAGGAAAATAAAAACATATTTTGGCTCTTGCAACTCGAGTAGATATAGAGCAATGTTAATGTGTTATTGGAATTGATGCAAAAATTATCAAAATAAAGTTTTTTATATTATTTTCATAGAAGCTCAGTAGTCAGTACCTTTACTAAACCAAAATAACTTTGTGGGACTAAAATAATTATTGTTTTTTTTTATATAGTTGGACATATTTCCTAGTTTTATATTTCTTACAAGTTAAATATTGTCATTCAAAAGTAATTACTTCCAAAATGGAAAACTGAATGATATCGACTGCAGCTCCGGGTGTCGCTCACAAAGTCTAAAGTAATACCTACTGGGAATATTAAATTCTATTACAAATTACAGTGTTCTAAGAAAAAGTAATAAAATTCTCGAGAACTTTAAAGGGCTAAGAAGATCATCCGAGCTTTGAAAAATATATGAGCTTAATAAGAATTACGGAGCAAAAGAAGTCAAATTTACGGAATAAGTTGAATACGTTTGTATAAAAAATTACTATATAATGGAATTTCTTACTTTACAACGAAAAATGGTGTGTATTTATGTATGATTAATATTTATTGAACTCAATTCAAATTCTTTATTATTCAGCAATAGGCCAGCCTTGCTAGATACCTATGGGAAATCATGTATCAACTACTAAGTTATTTGAAAACTAGAATTACAATCTGAAATTCTACGAAAACTAAAGAGCGATAGACATACCTACTTTTAAGTGTACGGTTCTTTCAATCCATTAATGCAAATTAAAAAAATATTGACTGATCACAGAAGCCATAAAATAAACAAGAAATTAAATCAAAAATATTACATGTAGGTCGTAGGTACAAAACAGAATCTGAATTGATATTTTGACACTTATGCGGTATCTCGCAGTCGCCATGACCGACATATTACGGAGACTTATGTGTCGGCGATGTGACCGAATGCAGTCTTTTGCAAGAATATAATTATTGTACTGTATTGTTATTGAAAAAATACCGTCACGGGACGCCTGGCAGATGTGAAACATCGACATTATTTTGTGCGACGAATTTAGTGAGAACACTACTGTATATAGACTATGTACATTATATAGGTACCATCATAAAGTGGCGACGCATCACGTCGCCACGGCATGCATCGCCACTCCAGAAATCGGTTTTACGAGCGCCTATATAGATGTCATAAAGTACTGTATTTCTCTACCCTTATCTCGATACAGACAAAGATGGACTGAGGGTAGAAAGATATTAATGTTAACCTTATAAAGCAATATACCGGGTGGAAAATAATTATAAGAGCAAATTCTAATTTCCTTCTGCAAAGGCCTGGTTTTGCGTTATATGCTAATTCTTGTTGTAGTTTTAAGAACAGAGTTTTTTACCGTCGGATGTACCTGCATGTTTGCAGTATAGGCGATTCATACATATTCATATTTTTTCTTTGTTGTTCGGGTCTATCACTTTTGTATCACTATGCAAATTTGTCGGTTGTTATAGGTACCTAGGTGCATATCGACACGTTCAATGGAACGAATGTTAGAGATTTTTGAGTGACAAGAACAATTTACGACCACAGGGATATCCTAGTAGATATTAAAATAACACATATTATTTTTAATCCTATTAGAGAAAAAATCATATTGGATTTGCGCAATATTAATACATAGGTAGGTAGCAGAAACAAATAAGTAGGTATACCTACTATAAAATAGTGGACGATAAAATTAAAAGTAGGTATGTAGAGAACAAACTCTCTGCTCAATGGTTATGAAATAATTTAACTAACAAGAAAGATTCTCTATACTGAAAATGTCCAATAAGAGACGACCTCCGAATAACAATGTGGAATAAAATCCAATAAACTACTTTCTAGAGGTAAACTTCACAAAAATAGAATACCGTACAACATTGGCCAGAAAACATTTTTGATTTCAACTAGGAAATTACATTTTTCGATTGTGCCGCGAAGTTCCACGAGTCAAAGAGGTTTCACATGATCGACATAAAGGGTAGAGCACACTATGCGTACAAAGCCGAGTAGTCGATAAACAAGTGCAAATAAAAGTAAAGTAAAACATAAAAAAAGTGGACGAGGAGACAGTTGTTCCGTGAACCGCCTGTTGACCTTGAGGTTTCCAGAATGTACGCTCACGGCGAAATACTTGCTTCACTGATCGTTCACTATCACAATAATATATTATAATACACTTACATAGATAGCAATTATGCGCAAATGTGACTTGCTAAAGGGCCTTGCCAAATGCTTTTGTGATTAGTTCGTCGAATTCGAATCACTGAAAATGTTTCAAATATCAACAAAATATGTACTTACCTACGTATAAAGTTTTTTTTTTTTTTGTTTGAAAATACGAATTCATAGCGCGTTTAATGTTCAATAACATTATTCAAAATTTTCTTTGTTCAATAAAAATTGGGTCACAAAAGTGGAGTGCTGTATGCATAATTTTGAAAGCCCACGAATATATTACCACTCCGAATAAGAGCAAGGATTTTGAAACATCTTAATTGTATTGCTGTTTCGAAAACATGGAATATTTTTGTATCGTTGGGTTAGGTTAGGTTTACGCTCGTATTTTTTGTAAGATTGTACTGATTTATTTTACTTGAAGTTTATTTAAAATGGCGCATAATGAAATAAGTATAAGTATTGTGTTTCCTGCACAATTTCTTATGAATTGTCTTAAGATTACAAAATACAATTAATAATTCAATTTTAAAAATATATAATATAATGAATTTTAAAGAGCATGGGACATTTTAGTATGAAGCCTGGTATACCTACCAATTTGCGATAAAAAAAAAAAGTCATTTTGGCGGCAAGAGATGAAACATGTGCCAATCGATAGTACATCAAAATACAAATAGGAAATACTCTTTGGTAAAATGTCGTAATTGATACGGTTTCGGAATAAATAAGAGTTTAAAAAAAATTTTTTTTTTAGTTTTTTGAATTATTTGTTACTTCTTACACTTAAACGATAAGACAAAGCATATACAACTTCCAATTTGTAATAAAAGGGTTTCAAAATGTTGTATTACTATCAAAACGAAAGTAATAAACCAACTTTGGGCTAGGGATACGCACGTGCGGTGCGTCACTTATCGACAACCGTTATCGATATGGTTAGTTACGATGAAGATCAGTTTAGTTTCAGTTTCGGATGCAAATAAATTATTGAGTATTGAGTATTGGAGTAAATAAGTTTTTTTTTTACTTAACCTTTAAGTGTAAGAAGTAACAAATAATTCAAAAAACTGAAGAAAAAAAATTTTTTTTAACCCTTATTTATTCCGAAACCGTATCAATTACGACATTTTACCAAAGAGTATTTCCTATTTGTATTTTGATGTACTATCGATTGGCACATGTTTCATCTCTTGCCGCCAAAATGAAGTTTTTTCAAAATTTCCAACTTTAGGTATACCAGTTAGGTTCCTTGTTTTTTGGGAACAAAAGAAAAGTAAGGGTTCAAAAATATTGACTGCATAGTGCATACCTTTTTCTGTTTTATTGCATAGGAATATAGAATGTAACCTTTATATATGAATTATAATGTAATAGGTATGTACTTATCATGAGCAATATAATCAAATAAATTTGCATAGATTAACCCATTTAGATACCGTATTCGTTCTTATAAATTAATCATTTTTCGTGATTCATAAATCAGTGTTTATTTTTACAAAAAATTTTAGGAACAAAGAAAACGGGCTATAATAGTGACTATGTTTCAATCGATCCGCTATATGTTTCATTGGTGAAAAAATTATCCGTTTTCTTATGGAATGTAGGTAACTTATATGAAAGATGTCTAAATCCATCTATAAACTATAAACAAACCAGAAATGTTACTCAGACAATCTTAAAAGACCATAATTATCTTATTAGAATGGCAGTAGGTAAACCGTATACAATGTGTACAAATGAGACGTTTCCAGGATGCTGCGCTTCTGTATTCTGGATCTAACCGCATGTATTCTCTATTAAATCTAGATTTCAATGCTGTTAAGATCTCTCAATCAAATTAGCATCAAAGGAGGTACTGTTCCTTTGTAGTTGTATGTTTTGATATGCTCTACACTATGGTCGGAAAATGTATTGGACTGATGACTCGAAATTGCCAGTATAATACAATTATGGAAATCAAATTAGTTCTTTGATTAACCTCTTTTATATTTTGTGCCTTTATTATTTTCGCTGTTATAATCTTTTTCTTCGAATGTAGAGTGTTTTGGTTCTAAATTCTGCACAGACTTACGAACTCTACATTTGTTGTTTATGATATTTACAAAATATTTTATGAGTAACTTCTGATGTAATTCAACCACATGAGCCAAAGTAAAGAAAAGTCTTCGTGCGGCAGTCGATAAAGAAGGTGAATAAAATAAATAATAAATAAATTTTCTAATTTACTTTTTATATGTGTAAGTGCGAATGAATTACTAACATACATCTATTCATTCCCACACTACAATTGAATATACTCAGTAGGAATTATGATAAACGCGACACTGTTGTGTTGGTGTTCTTTATTTATTCAGACTCGGTATGTGTAAAGATTGCTAGAGCTAACGACCCACTTTTCAAGCGTGGATTGTGTTGGGAACTGATAAATAGAAATCACTCATTCGAATTGCAGTTACCTTTTCTGTTTAAATTGGAATCTATATATTGCATGTGTGGGGAAATTAATGACTGGTCGTAATCTGAACTTCATTATCGTCTATCAATTCGGTCACAACTCACAAAGTTGCCGCACGTTTTGGGAGAATGCGCCTTAATACCTAATGCTAAGATGCTAAAGTTCCAGAACCTAGGACATAGGCTTTTTTAGTAAACCAAGATAAAAGCGTATATAAAACAAACAGGCAAGCAATGCTCTGGATAAGTGGCACGTTATTCTATGTTTTCACGCTTCGAAAGGCAGGAAAATGGATAAAGATACTTTTCAAACGTAGGAACTAGGATCGTAGGAACTCCACGATAGTTATTCCACCTGAGTACTCAACACTAATAATGTTAAGCATGGTTTATTGGTAGTACCTACATATCGTTAGGATATCATCTCAATAATTGTCTTAACATAATAATAAAATTAATATACGATGAAAAGTATATGCGATGCCGTTCTTGTATTGTGTACCGGCAACGCCTTTTAAATAATAACAACGTAATTATAAACAGCAGCGACTTTCTTTTATTGTCTTATTCAACAAAATTAACAGGATAAGCATAACATTGACGGCTCACAAAGTGTAATAAAAATGCGTAGTAGTATTTGTATACATCTCAAAGGACAATAGAGTCCAACGATGCTTTACAGTGTAGCAATTAAGCGACTAAATAAACTTGTTGTTTACAGCTCTACCTGCTTTATCTGAAATGCCGATATTGTATATTTCTCTTGATTTCCATGTCCAATATATATTTTTTTTGTCCAAGAACATTTCGCAGATAGAGAAGTAGAAATTTGGCACACATAGCAATATGGTAATTTTTTTTTTTTTAATAAAAATGAATTTAATCAATCTACACTAATATTATAAAGAGGAAAACTTTGTTTGTTTGTTTGATTGTAATGAATAGGCTCATAAACTACTGGACCGATTTTAAAAATTCTTTCACCATTCGAAAGCTACATTATCCACGAGTAATATAGGCTATATATGTAGTATATATTATCACGCTAAGACCAACAGGAGCGGAGCCACGCGGGTGAAACCGCGCGGTACAGCTAGTAAACTATAAAGTACTGTAACAAATTGCAAACCCAACCATGCATTGTGCCTATACTTGTTTGTCTATGGTTATGTCCCGAATTCGAACATTGGCCGTCCATTAGTATATTTTTTTTAAATGTATTAACATTTCACGTACCTAATGCAACTAAAAATAGTAAATAGTCGTGACAAGCGAATATCAATTCGTATTGTTAGATTTGTTAGTGACACCGTACGTTACATGTCCAATGTCCATCCCGCTTCGCTTAACTCAATTTTGCGAGAAACCTTGTGTGCTGTCCACACCATAAGAGTCCATTAAATTTCCACTGTAAATCTAACATCGGTACTTAATAATATATACTTGTATATACTTGAAGGAATTGTTTGTTTTAACACGCTGATCTCAAGAAATACTGAACCGTTTCTAAAAATAACTTCACCTTTGGACAGGTAGGTTTTGATTTGTATTTGCTACTAGCTGTGCCCGCGACTTCGTCCGCGTGGAATAGTGACTGCATAGTAGTTACTACTTATCTTAAATTATTTAGTAAACACAGACTACCATAAATAATTAAAAGAACTGTAAATAAATTTATTACTAAACTGAGCTAAACAATACAAAAAAATGCCTTATTAATTTTCTACGTAAAATTTCTTTTAAATTATGTCATATTATTTTTAGGCACCAGGGGGGAGGGGAGCAAATTTCTTTTCCTTCCTTCCTTGTATCGTGCAGCAACTGATCAGCTTAATCGACACTCAGTTTTTATCAAATCCAGCACAAAATCCAAATCAGATCTTTCCTGAATCCTGTCTCACGCCTGTAGTAACTAAACCGTTTAGACCGTGCAATAAAAATTAAATTAAAAAAAAAACAGCGCTACGAAGAAAAGTGCATAGAAAAAGGAATAAATAATTTCACAAACTTCCCGAAGATTTTTAAAAATAAATACCATTTTAAATATTTATAAAAAAAAACAAAGTCGTCGGGGCTGCCATGCCAACATCATCATAATATAACCTCATTATCAAAATATACATGGTACCTACTTAATTTTAAAGATCGTCGGGAAGTTTGTAAAATAATTATTTTTTCCTTTCGGTTTCTTATTTTACTGTAATATTTTCAAGTGAGCGAGACCTACCTCTACCTCCATAATACATTCCTACATCATATTGATAACTATAAGTTTGTTGCTCCTTGACATCTTTTAAGTTGGGCCGTAACCGTGCACAAATTGTAATGGACCACACTGGCAAAAGAAGTGGTATACTTAGGAAAAAATATTGCCAAGGGCCAGGCCTATGTAGCTTTGAGTAGAGTTCAAAATTTCCAGGGTGTGGCTATCCTCTCGCTCCCGTATCCCCTCTTCTTTCACAGACTTTCAACCCTTCCCTTTCCATCCCTAGTAAATGGCAGAACCGATTTTGATGTAAACCATATCTAATTGTACCTATATGTACACGTCATATCCTGTAATTTGATGCTCCATTTGGTTTATTTATCCCCACTGTCACCCCTAAAAAGCCCTAAATGTAATAAACGGATGAACCGATTTCGATAAAATATGACTAATTGTAATTCACACGTTGCCCTTTCATATTTTGATATGCCGCTTGAGTATATTATTTGACCACATTATTCATTCCCACTTTTACCGCTGTAATCTAATAAATGGATAAACCGAATTGGATAAAAATATAACTAAGTGTACTTCACCCGTTATGCACTTTTATTTGATATGTCACTTGGGTATATTTGACAACATTCGTTTTTTATACATATTTGACAACATTCGATTTTGATAAAATATGTCTAATTAAACTTTACTCGTGATGCCCTTTCATTTGATATGTCACTTGAGTATATTTTTGACAAATTCATTTTTTATTACCACTTTTATACCTATATTAAATAAATGGATGAACCGATTTGTTACTGATAGGTCGTTCACTTTCATTTAATATATCACTTAGGTACTTATATTTGACAACTTTCGTTTTTTTCATTCCCACATTTACCCCTATAATAATATACCTAGGTATAATAAATGGATGAATCGATTTTGATACACTTTATCTAAGAACCAGCGTCGGAAAATATGCTGCCTAATTAAAAAAACCGCATCTAATTCGGATTACCTGTTAGCGAGCTACGGTGGCACAAACAGACACACACACACAGACGCACATAGCGGTCAAACACTTATCACCCATCTTTTTGCGTCGGGGGTTAAAAATATAATACGACATAATTTAAAGGACATTTTTTATGTATAAAATTTACCTAGAAGTAAGAATAATTCTAATTTGACCAACCCCCCAACAACCCCTTGGGCACTTTCGATATGATCACTTGGACATTTACAGGAATAATAATTGTAACAGATAAATTACGTTTTATCGTACAGCGTATAGAATGCCTTAGCAAATGTTCGCCGTGAACACTTAAATGGTCATAACTTTTTTATTTACCAACCGATTGACATGAAATAAACACTAAATGTTAAATGAAGATTACCACAATATAATAGTGAAAACCGCATCTTAATCGGATAAGCCGTTTCTGAGATTAGCGTGCACGAACATACAGACAAACAGACAAAAAAAATTTTAACTACAGTTTTGGGTTTGGGATCGATTTAATAATAGCACCTGCTAATTTTTTTTTATATATTTTGATTGTACAGACACGACTTTTCTAGAATTTTATTATATGTATTGATGATGATATTTAAATGTACAATGATATTTAATTCATGTTTTAAATCTTGTGATACAAATTTACACATATTGTATGGGTGAATAAATTTAAGAAATTCTTACAGGTGGCTCATGTTTTTCAAACACAAAACAGACAGGTAGATTGCTACTAACGGATAGAAGTTTGATTAAAAAAAGTCATATACATATTATGCATTGAGTCGAGTTTTTATTGATTTTAGTTGTGTTATATCGCTATTATTACAATACGCTTATACACTTAAACAAATGAGTTGCTTATTAGGAACTTTTTTTTTTAAAAACGAGTAGTTTTTTCCACGTCGCAATGAAAGCCGATTTTATTTTTGTGACTGGAGATGTTAGGCTACTTTTACAGAGACCATAGGCTACCTTTATCGCGGTGAAATATTTAACTCCCGTGGGAATTCTTTCATCTACGACGGATAGCTATTATGAAATGAATAAACTAAGAAAGCACAATTACATTTTACGTATACTTTGTGACTTGTGAGTAATACCACAGACTAATAATAATATACTACGTATACAAGTAATACTATGTATACCAGAAACAGAATTCATAAAAGAATTAGCTCATGCATGTCCGGATAGGCCATAGGTACGCGATGACGTAACTCGGAACAGACTAATCGCCGTGTCTACCGCAAACTGCAAAGGGAATTTAATGAGAATTATAAATATTTATTCATTATAAATGGCTTCCCTATCGTCGATAATATACAAGAAGGTCTCAACGTCATACATCCTATCTAGGTCAGGTTTAGGGTGGATTAAGGGCGCGGGGGGAATGGGGCTCAGATGATCCTTTTTAATGGAGCAATATTGGATCGAGATCATCGATGGAGAATATAGGTTAATTAGCGCGGTGGTTGCGTGGTTAAACGTATTACGTATCCATTAAATTATCCAATGTATTTAATTATAATTTATACTCTCTTATTTATACTCTCTATATATGAATAATACCCTGAAGTGAAGAGAGCTTTCAGGCATTTTTCTATTTTATTGTATGCGGTTAGAAGATTATTTTTTAATATTTAATTACTATAAAGTAACAAGATGGTAAATCTATGGAGAAGAGTGGAATGAAATAAGAAATGAAAATAAGTTTCATGATTATTTGCAAAAAATATGATTGAAAAAAAGCTGCGGGTCATGAAAGGCTGTCATAAAATATAATTATTAAAAATGAATTGAGCCGTACTTATAAACTATTAACTAGCACTCCAGCATTTATGAGTTAACCTAATTTACCAAGCGGACCGTGGCACGAAGTCACGTAGTCAGTTTTATTTAGCTGGGTTATTATCCATAAAGATCCAAACTTATACGAAAATTCGTATTTAATTGACTTGCGTCTAAATGAAGTTTCAATAGATAAAGAAAATCTTGCAAGTCTCGATGTTTGTAAAAAATAGCCAAACGAGTTCTTAACTACTGAATGGAAGATTTTGGAAAAGCTTTTCATTAATCTTTTTTATTTCTTTTGGTCTGAATGTTTGCGACCTTATTCCTCAAAATTGGTTTCATAGCTATTTAATTTTTTCTTTTTATAATTCTATAGATAATTGACATCCAAAGTATTAACACGCATGACTCCCCCTAGATCACGTGGTTCGCGTTTGAACGAAAACTCTACGTTTTGGGCATTCATGCTTTATTAATTCTAGTTGCATCGCGGCTTTATCAGGTTAAAGACAATAAAAGCGTGGCATTGACGTAACAAGCTAGTATAACATTAAATAAACGGGTAGTTTCATCCCCTAGGACGGTCACAAGGTCTCGATTCCCTGCCGCCTGCAGTCGCATCACGTTACTGATTACATTCCTAGCCTTCTCCTTGGAATCATGAAACCTTATTGATTTAACTTCGTACAACCATTCTTGTATTATACTTTAAAAGTTACTTTATATAAATTAATTTAATTGGTTTCAGTCGGTCGCCTTGAGAAATTTGCCCTTTTAATGAGTTGATTCTAATGGCTTCCTATTAACTTAAATAACGAAGAAAATGTTCGCCTTTTTTTTACCTAGTTGTTTTTCTTTGGCTTAATTAAAATGAAACCGTAACTCTTGTAAATATTTTATGAAAGTATACAAAGAAATAAATTTGATATCTCGTAATTATCCATTTAACATCAAATAAATGAAACAAAGTCGGAGTTGACTGCCTATTCAACTCTAACTTTATTTCAAACTTCTTGTGTAATGTTTCAAGTTAGTTCATATTGTGTTTGACATTAATTTCTTCATGGTTAATTAAGTACATGAATGCGGCAAAAAATAGAAGTTAATTATGAACATTGAATAAAATAATGTAACGAGCTTTAACAGCCGAATAATGCATCTGCGTCAACTAAGGTCAATTTCAATTGTTTTGAATCTTTTGTTTCGCTCGGTACATGATTAATCTGTTAAGAAACGCATTTTGAGGACAAGTGAAATCGTCGTATCTCGGAATCAGGTCGGCTGTTTCTTTGCAACTATCGAGTTGGGCAACACTACTTTGTTATTCCAAGCATCTCTATACTGGGGCAGATTATGCTCCTTTGTGTCAAAGTAGGTGGTGTCGGATAGTAACTGAATTTTGATTTGCTCGGTCGTCTATCGGCGTTTTGCAATATTTTTCAGTTGTCATGTGGTTTAAAGTGTATCAGCATAATATCTTTTAATATATATAAATCTCGTGTCACAATGTTTGTCTTCAATGGACTCCTAAACCACTTAACCGATTATAATAAAATTCGCACACCATGTGCAGTTCGATCCAACTTGAGAGATATGATAGTTTAAATTTCAAATCGTTTTAGAGAAAGCGGGCGAAGCCGCGGGCGGTAAGCTAGTAGAATTATAGATGTTTAGAAATGTGATCCGATAGGTACTAAGAGCAAGTGCACACCTGTTTAAATGATGAGTGATCAAGTGTACTATATCTAAACGAAATAATTAACTACGATAAATACATATTTATATAAATAAATATATATATATACATATAAATACATATTTATAAATCTTTATAAATTATTGAATGATTTTTTTTAAATTGTCACTGATGTCTTCGTGTCCGTGTAATTTCAAATGGAAGACACAGGCTGCTGAGAAACAGTTTTTACTATCTTACGAGCCTGGGTCATTTCGATTTGTAAAATTATGATGTGAAAATAAATGATTATTTATATTAAATATACAAAATCGATGTACCAAAATGTAATCCTTCTTAGTTCCCATGGGCTATTTTCATTTGTCCACAATAATAAATCGAGCTCGTTTGAGACCTAATTACCAGGCGCATAATTGGTTTTCATTTTAAATAAGAACTTACCTTGACATTTTTCTTTAATAACTAAGCAAACGGGGTCTGTGTGTTCGAGTTTAATAAAACGTAGGTTGGGGAACTAATGGGTTAACGCCGCTGACCTACTGACCCCGTGCACTTGGCTCAAATATTCAGTACCCTCACGCACCCCTCTTCACGCAGGTATTAGACTCATTTATCGATTGTCGTGACCTCTTTTGTGCCACGAAACTAATTAACATCGAGTCCTCACTTCCGAATTACGTGAGCACATAAAACTCCATTGAAGAGGGATAAAATGCTCAAACACGTCGTGTGGTATGTTTCAATTTAAGAACGCGACTAAAGTCAAATCACCAATCAACATTTAGTTGATACGTGTAATATTCAAGACCAAATATAAAAAATAAAATATATGTAAAACTTGATGATATTTTCGATTATCCTGTTTGATCAAAAACATAAAATATTGAAATTGACTCGATAGAAATAATTCACGAAGTTACCTCTAAATTTCACACTTTGACGTTTTTTACTTGACATGGTTATGCCTATTATGTTATTTTTTTCATAAACAATTATATTGAAACATTTGTGAGAACTTTGTTATACCACTTTTGTCTAATTACTTTTAGTTTTGATTTAATCACGATAAAACACTTTTGGCGCTTACTATATTTTTAATTACGCAAGAAATCATCTTGCATCGCACGTTCTAGGAGCTTCAAACATAATTCTATTTCATACATCAGACGCTATCGCTCCGTTGAGACGAGTAGACCATGCTTAAATTGCTGTGCCGCGCGCCGATTTTTTAATAATATTGTTTCAATATTGTTTTTTTTGAAAATGGTAAACAACAAAAGAACATTGAAACTTCAGAAACGAGAACTAAAAGAGATTCATATTTAAATGATATCTAACTAATTTTCGAAGATAAGTATAGTATTGTAATCATATTAATAAATACCTAATTATTATTTATAATAAATAATAATTATTATTATTTATTAATATGTATTAATAAAAAATACGACTTTCGATTCATTTCAGAAACTTTATGCAGGTGAGTTTAGATATTACATAAATATGTAATATCTAATCACACTCACACGAATTTATGCAAATGCATAAATTCGTTTCCGTGGGCTGAGTATTGACGCGACGATCTTAGGCATACAAACATATATATAGGTATATATTATATGGATACAAATATTTCATTCATAGTGTTACATCAATAAAATCAAGAAAGATTTATATGTACCTAGTATATTTTTTTATTGATTACTTATTACCATTACTACTATGATTACCTACTACCTATTTGTAGATTCCTATGGTTGTTCCAGTAAATAACGTAAATAGGTTGTGAATAGTAGATATATTATATAATATAATATATTCACAATCTGTATTATAATAATCACTGGTGCAGTGAACTCCCATAAATAATTATAATCCATACTATAATATTATAAATGTGAAAGTAACTCTGTCTGTCTGTCTGTTACTCAATCACGCCTAAACTACTGAACCAATTTGTATGAAATTTGGTATGGAGATATTTTGATACCCGAGAAAGGACATAGGCTACCTTTTATTGCGAAATACATATGTACCACGGGCGAAGCCGGGGCGGACCTCTAGTAAATTATAAAGTTATACCTGCTCATTATTTGAAATCTATCGTAAAATTAAATAAAATAAGTAACTTTACTCGTCTAAATATTTGTATATATATATAAAAATGAAACCCGTTTCGCGTTGTCACGGTATCACGTGTGAACGGCTGAACCGATTTCGATAATTCTTTTTTTATTGTATCCCTTGAAGGATGAAGGATGGTTCTCATGTAGAGAAAACGTAAATATGTACGGGCGAAGCCGGGGCGGACCGCTAGTTACAAATAAAATACATATATCATTCATAAGTAACACGCGAAACGGAGCGCTCTCGATTGCGCTCATATGAAACAACATTCAGTACAATGCCTACATACGAAATCCAATAAGAGAAATTTCGCGACAGTCCTGCGCGTGAATCAAAAGATGGAATATCCATTTTTGGAGCGCCGGTTTCAAGCGACGCGGACGGTGATAGCAGCAATTGCGCGCGACGCGACGGCGACCTTGCCACTCCTATATTATAAACATACACTATGAATAGGGTTGCCAACTTTTTTTACAAGAAATAAAGTACGTATATTCATTATTCAGGTCTCTCTCTCTCTCTTGTCGGTCCCTCATGTCTGAGGATCGTGGTCAGCATCAGGGTTGCATCTGGAGCGGATGATTTGCCTCCACCGGTCTCTGTCCATGGCGTCTCTTACGACCGTGTAAAAAAAAATATTAAACAGTATTTATTGTAGTGTGTGCCCTCTGACTAAATAAAAAAAAATTGTGAGCGTCTAAATGTAACACATTATATCTGTCTATATTATGTGTCTGCACTTTGATGCTGAAAACAGTCTTTTGTATAAATACTTTTTATTTGTTAAACAGTAAAAAGTATAATTTAGTGAAAAACAGTAGAATACTGTTTGGCAACCCTAAGTATGAATACACTCGCGAATGCAAATTCGGGGATTTTCTAATTTTGCTAAATTTTTGCGTTTGTAGTAGTGTATGGTCAGCAAATAAAAAAAACAACATTTTATTTTTAGTTTTTATTATATATGTACAGGGTTACTTGTAAAACACCAGCAACCTCGCAGGACAAGATACCTTGCATCATAAGTAACAACATTAATAATTGTTCTACGACTTTTGATATTTTGTTAGATTGTATTTTCATAAAAAAATAAATGTTCATTTCATTTTCCGTTTGAATATTATAAACTCTACGCGCATCACAAAAATTACGTAAACAAGAAGCGAACGGGAGGGGAAAGGGGGCGTCGCGTCGCGGTTGTCCTTTCGATGATGAGTAGAACATAGACTTACAAACGTTAGGAGAGTACAATAAAAGCTTAAAAAATCATTTAAAAATAATTTATTTCGTTATGCCAACAGCCAAAAGTCGTAGAACAAATGTTACTTATGATGTTAGCTATCTTGTCCTGCGAGGTTGCCGGTGTTTTACAAATAACCCTGTATATGGGATTTTAAATTAAACTATAATATGTGTTTCTCCTCTGAAAAAGATGAAACTTTATTTTAATATTTGCACATTTAACATACGTATAACTTTTACATTAACAATAAACAATATAAAGTTACAACACTTACACACAAATTAAACACTTCAACAAATATTATAACAATAATAACAAATAATAACAACAATTAACAATATAAAGTTACAACACTTACACACAAATTAAACACTTCAACAAATATTATAACAATAATAACAAATAATAACAACAATCAACAAATACAAAATTTAACAATTACGTAATATAGGTAAACCAGAATCTGATGGCAATTAGGGAAATCAAAATTTTGAGTGTGCAACCCTGGGGAAAATGGACTGAACGATCTTGATACTGCTTATTTTTTATTTTGTCCTCAATATCATTAGTCACATTACATAAGTGGACAATACTGTAGTCTGTACTTAATAATGAGATATCCACTTAATAATATTATGTAGGTACATACTTATATGTATAATATACAATTATACATATTACTTTTATACAGGTTATACATATTATTATTTACACATACCTATATTTGTATATTCATTACCAGTATGCCATGTGAAAATATCGATATAATGATAATGTAGATCAAAACTGCTTATAATTTTTTATAAAATAAAATAAAAATAAAACTATGTTTATTTTCGTAAGTATTAACAGATACACACATTATAAAAATGACTTGGACAGCTTGGACATGACGAATAAATAGCCTTATTGGAAACTCCTGTAATAAGTTTTCATAAAATTATATTCTAATCAACAAACAATATTATAGTTACCTACATAAAATAATCTTTTTAATTTAAAGTATCAAAACGGGTAAGTCCAATTTACCAATAAAATCTTCAAAATTGAAAATTGTGATGTGTTTGACCCTTCTTCATCGAATGTTTTTCTATACACATTATAAACAACACCTCTTGCTTGTGATCGCAGCGGCTTTTTCGACATTTTCGAAGATTTTTTAGACAAAATCCTAAAAATTATTCATCAACTGCAAAAAAGACAAATAATTTGACAACCAATTTGATAGTTGTCAAATAAGTTGCCACATGAAAATCTTTTATTTCATAAATAAAAATATGCCATCAGTTTCTGGTAGACCTATAATTATAACTTTTGAATGAAATGTGTGCTTTATGTTCTAACGGTACCAAGCGACTCATGGACTGCACGTGGTACCTGCGGACAGCGTAAACTGGTTTATTCTGGTTTTGTGCGTGTTTCCACTTTCAACTATCAAGTGACGATTTATTTATTTGTTTTGTTTCGTAATTATTATGGTCAAATATTAATAACGAAACAAATTATTATGGACACGATATTTTATTGTTTCACGGTAGTCGTTCTGTCGTTTGCTCAAGAACGTGAAATTGAATGATAATTATTTTTTTTTTATAAAGTCAAAACCATTTTCTTTCAAATAAAAACTTGTTTTTATTGAAAACAAAAATCAGAGTGTTGCTAGGAATAAGTATAAAATTAAATAGTAATGTAAGGATATCGAAACATTTTTGTATAGGCCTGAACGTTATAGTGGAAACGCGCTCTAAGATCTGAGTAATATACACACCACTAGATATGCAAATATTTCTCCAAGCTAATTTACCTTGTACTAATATTATACTAATATTGTACTAATATTGTAAATGTGAAAGTAACTCTCAATCACGCCTACTGAACCAATTTGCATAAAATTTGGTATAGAGATATTTTGATACCCGAGAAAGGACATAGGATAGGTTTTATCCCGGAAATCCCACGGGAACGGGAATTATGCGGGTTTTTCTTTGACTGCGCGGGCGATGCCGCGGGCGGAAAGCTAGTATATAATAAATATAATATGAAGTATAAACACAACAATTTAACATTCATTCAAATCATACAAACAAACAGACATAAACAAACAGACAGAATTTTTTACGGATTCGTGCTCTATACTGTTTCCCTGATATCGTTTTTTTGAATATATTACATACGTATACACTTTTTTTACTGTTTTATTATATACGTATAGATTATCATCAATAATTATAAATAAAAATTAAAAAATAATAATAAATTATCATATTACATAATTTGCCATGATTTCAACTTAACTGTATACTAACTACCGAAAATACGCGATGAACGCGCGAAGAATATTGTGTTTAATTTAGCGTCCGATGAACTTTACGTAAGTACGGTGAGCCGTGTATGATGGAAGAATGATTGCGCGCGGCATGGCGCGCTAGGGCGGGGCCCATAACTTTAGAAATTCTCTGGCTTTATGCCCACTCTTAAAGCATTTTCTTGCGATGTAATTTATGGAATATTACCCACGAGTTTCACCTGTAAGAGGGTTCGTAATTTATTTCGGATATGAATAGATGTGTTGGCTGTGAATCATACGTATGGAAAATCATAATAAAACATGTAGGTATAAAGAAAATGGCGTTACATGTCTGACGCCCTGTAAGTTTTTCCCTTGATAAAACCATTTCCCAGTCAGGTAATTTGTAAAGTGTCCATTTCGAAATATAATGTCTTGGAAGGAATGAGTCTTGAATTAGTAATATGACTGACCCCGTTCTAAATTCAAGTTACATTTTCTTTAGAAATGTAGAGTAGGTAAGTCTACAGAGACGTTTTACAACAATTTTCCAAACTACACAATAAATTTGAGTATTTCGAGTACATATCGTATACGTAAATGATTTATTACATTGAATTATAAGTCATGCATGAGGCTCAATCTGCCTTTTTGAACATAGAGTTAGGTACTACACAACAAAATACAAATGTAAATTTACTTAATTTGGGTTAAGGAACTTGTACGAAATCAAATTGGCATATACTAAGCAATATTCTCAATGATTTACCGCCAAGTGTCAAGTGATGAGTCGACGGTTAAATTAAAAACAACATCTTACAACGTCTACAATCTACATACGCTCGAGATTAAATGAATAATTAATTTATTAAGCCCGCATGTGCACGTTTCCGTGTTATGTATTTGAAACGAACGCGATAATACAATCGATGACGACGCGTCTATTACACAGTTGCGGATTACGATAGTTACATCAGCGCACGTCACCGCAGGCCGCACAGAGAAAGCGTGACGTCACTCGCAGCCGCGCATGCGAAGAAAGCAAAGTTGCGCGTGAGACTCGAACCACTCTTGCTTTCGTAGGAGGTCGCGGCGTCTGCACGATAGCGAAATGACACACTTAGTGTACCCACCGACACTGTCGCTTTTTCATCCGGTATTCAGGTCTTGATTATGAAATCGAAACTTATTGACTCATTACGTTGCCGTGTACGCAATATGTGCTTTCCTCTGTAATGAGGGTGCTTTGTTGTGCGCTCGAGATGATTCTGCACGGCGACTGATATTTTGCACGTTCGCATGCGATCACCCAGGGCAATTTGTAAAGATGTGATATTTTTGTCAAAACGTTTGATATTTTTATCGAATCACACGACTGCAATTAAACGAAGACCCACTAATCAAGAGATGATTAAGCAAAACGAGCAATAGGTCAATACTTAATCGCTTAGTCTAGAAACGGAACCTGACGTATTAAATAATGTGATATCTCCGACGCAACAAAGTTTGCAAGTTCAGCGTTTCAAATTCAATGAAAGTGAATCGAGAGTAGGTACCTTGTGTATTGTGTATCTTGTGTAGTAAATAGTTAGCGTCGACGCGTCTCTATTCTGTCCACGTGTTGATGTATGTATGCATGATATGTTTAGTGCATTAGGACAGGCTGGCTCGCGTTACTCGCCACAAGGCTGTCACAGACAGTCACTCGTTCGTGACCCGTTGACTGATTTTAAGCAAATCCAGGTCAAGATCTTTAATTTATTTCGCTTTGATATTGAATGATTCTCGAACCGCAACTATTGTGAAGTTATTTACACGCACAAATGAAAAATAAATTGTAATTGAATGAGCTAAAATTTTTAACAAGCATTGTAGGTAATGGCATTGTTGATCGATTTTTCATGTAGAGTCTCGTTGATTAAAGGATTAAAGATCAATTGTAATTATTTTGTATTTGAATTGATTTTTTTAACTTACCATGTAGGTAATTAAGGCCAACAGATTCTGTTTTTTGTAAAACTTATTAATGCAATGAATAATAAGTTTTCTGTTTATCATATTTGCACCATATTCTGTAGCAAAAAATAATTCTATTACACATGAACACTTTTAAACTTATGTTTTTTTATTGGTGAAGTTTAAAATTTCTAAAGACTTGTATGTTTTACAAAAGGATGCATTTATTGTAAACAAGATGTTTTAAGCCTAATGATGTTTTAAATAAATATTTTTTTAGTTTGTGTTGCGTTCATTTTGTTGGATCTACTCACACTGACCTTACTCAACTATCTCTTATATTTATTTATTGCAAAGAATTCATATTTATAAAAGGTGTACGTACTAATTTTGCGCAATTAGTTATTTTAACGTTTAATGTAAATTTTTTTTAGTCTCCATTCATTTTTGTGGCAAAAAATATTTTCATACAATTTGAAACTCTTGCGCATAAGTTAAGCGATACTAAGAATCGCAAAAAGTATGAAGGGTATCGTGTAAGTTTTGTAGTTTAGTATAAGTTTTGAGATCTGTAAGCGTGTGACCGCTCCGGTGTCTACGATGACGCTTCGACATGTTACGTAGAGCGAATGCTCTTTACACAAGCAATGCTGTGCGAACGTAAACATAAGCTCGTTGTTCGCGGCAACCCTGCCCTGCTGCGGCACTGTGCGCAACTGGGTCAGTGGGCCGCCCCCCGCTTCGCTTCTCGCCCGCGCGGTGGCGCAACCGCGCGAACGCGCACTAACATAGACCTGGATCGCGGGAAAGTGGGTCACCGACTCACTTTCACTTATTACATGGGCTCCTAATCGTTTTCCATTGTGCGAGCGGGCGGGGGCTCGCGGGTAGCGGCGGGGCGCGCATGCGGGAGGCGCCGGCACGCGCGCCGATGTCGCCGGCCGGCCGCCAGTCGATCGCGGGACGTCTCTTGAACGGCACGTGTGCCGCCGCGACACCAACACTTGTCGCGATCGTAAAAACGCGCGCCGTCAACAAACTGTAACAACATTTCTCGTTGCGATCGTATGCATAGAGCACGGCGCTTCGCGCCCGAACTTATCTCCATCCGATTCGTTTAGAACAAAATGTGCTGGATTTATGTGCCTCTTTCTGTAGTGCTTGAACAGGTGCAGCCCGCCAGCGGCAGATAGTGTTGCGGTCAGACCGCCAGTGAACTCAGTGACTGTGTGAACGTTGTTTCGGTTGAACGCCGTCGTAGGGATTTGTAATAAGCAGCCGCTACGTGCGGCCGAGCATGACGATGGATCAGCAGACAGGCCTCATGTCCCTCAACATGTCCCCATTCGATCTAAGTCCGGGACCAGAAGGTTCGGGCTCGGGCAGCGGACCCTCGGGAGCCTCACAGCAATACGTGCCACAGGGCGCCGCATACCAATGCACATCAGACCCGCAGCCTTTTGCCTACGCTAATCTGGATGCTTCATATCTGTTCCCAACAGGTGCCGGAGGAGAACCCGGGGCCTACTTACCCACAGCTGGTACTGTGTGTGATCAAACTGACACAAAAGATGTGATCGAAGAACTCTGTCCCGTTTGCGGGGACAAAGTGAGTGGATACCACTACGGGCTGCTCACTTGTGAATCATGCAAAGGGTTCTTCAAGAGGACCGTGCAGAACAAAAAGGTGTACACATGCGTTGCTGAACGCGCGTGTCACATTGATAAAACACAGAGGAAACGATGTCCTTTTTGCCGTTTCCAAAAATGTCTGGACGTCGGAATGAAATTAGAAGGTGAGTTGAATTTTTTTTTTTACTTTAGCTCTAGCAATTGACCTGTCTATACATCATTTCTGTCAGCAGTGCAAGTATCCTTCGCAAGAACTAATGGTATTTATGTCTGATGTCATCAATCACCAATTTGGAGAAGATGTCAGCGACGTCTTCATGAGACTTAACATGAATAAACAAAAATTGATGACTTATTCGTTGTGTGTCGAGGCAGCTCGTTTGCGACCTTCACCTACTTTTCGACACAGGTTCTGTCACTATCTACTTGAATCTTATCAAGAGTTAGATAAAAATATTCGAAAGCATGTAAAGGCGTAAAAATATAAATAGTTTCATTACCTAAATTAATTCTAAGCAAGCAAAGTAATAAGACTAAGTTGCATAAACTATCTGACTCATTACAAGCTCTGTCTTAACTTAAAGGTTGCTCAAAACAATTTGGCAATAAGTCAACGCCTGTCTAGTATTGCTAAAAGTTACCTAATAAGATCGTTGAAATAAGAACTATATTTTTTCATCGGCGTAACCACTTATTCAACTTTCATTTACTTTTATCATTGCTCGGTAAATAAGTCATGTATTATTGGGAAGGTTAATAACAACTCACTTAATATTGTTTGCCTAATCTGGACTAAAATTATTACGACAATATTACACTCATTATTAAACGGAAGTTGTCTAGGATTTAAAATCAATAATAAATAAAGAAATATAACTGTATCGTGAGTAATCTAACTCGTTTCACCAGAGCCATGTCGAGCCATTTCTGAAGTAGTTTATTGCCTAATTCGTCAGTGGTCCTAATCCACACACAAACAAAAACTCTTAAACTATGAAATGTTGGAATGACTGTCAATTGACAGTCATTCCAGAATATAAAGAAATTTCTTTATATTTTATGTAATTTCGGTCTAGCTTAATATTGGAGCACCAGATTTGCTGTAGTTTATTTGTATTTATGTGGTACAAAAGTTTGAATATTAGTCCTGCTGTGTCTTATTATTTTGATGCCTTTTACCCATGCCCATAATCTAGAAATTTCTTAACACTTGATCCGTGTTACTGTCTTCGTCTTCAAAATTTTGAAGATATTTTTCTCAATACTATTTTGTGACAATTTTTTGTACCTAAAGCATCTTTACCATTAAATATAATATGACTCTATATTACTCTCATTAGTGCAAGCATAAGTATTAAGTACACTATTCTCGTTAATATCGTTATTAAATCCTTTGTCTGACACTTAAATAGTCACACGTTCGTCATATTGCTTCATAGCAAGTAAATATCTAGAGCTATGATATTTATTCACGGTGTGTAATAATTGTTATGAGTTGGTTAAATATCAATTTGAACCATTTTTGAACTCCCTTCATGTTTAGAGCTTACGACATCGCATTGTATCGAAATACAATAAGAAATGCTTTTCCTTCAATTCTTCAACGTGACGTGCACCACTTGTTTCGAATTTCATTATTGGAATCTGGTTAGCATTATCCCCCTATTAGAAATTATTTGTCATCCAAAAATTCAATTCCAACTCGAGATCAATGTGGTATTATGACATTTTGAGTAATAAGAGTTAACCGTTAAGGTAATGTTAAGTTTGTAGCTAGGTGATCGAATGGGGCGGAGTTTGAAGCGCAGATCATTCTAAATTTAAAACGCGCACGGCCGCATAGCGCCCTGACCTACTTGCAAGCGGGGCCGCGATGCGGCGCGCGCGCTGCCTGTTGTGAGTTTATGTACGCAACATGAGGTTGCGACTGTGTGCGTGAGCCACTCGCCATTGCGCGTTTCGCCAGATGCTGGGATGTTTGCAACATCTATTACTTACATTGAAACGTGTATAATACATAATATTACACACGGCTACAAATTAATCTTCGAAAACTTGCGAGATTAAACCTTGGGTAGGATGGAACTTTAGATTTATTTTGAGTAGTTCTAGGTACAAGTTTAGTATTTATTTATTTTTTGGGAATATGTTACATCAATGTTGTTGTGGATAGTCTTTATAGTCTTTCCCTAATGCAACACCTTTAATAGGTCGATCTTTTTGCTCTACCTATCTTCAACAGGTTTATTATCCTGCAAATTCTTGACTCTTCCAATTTAAATAAGTCACTGAATCATCGACACTTAAATGTATACGATTTTGTAAAATGTAATAAATACATATATAAATTTTATTGAATCGTTAATCGCCTTTGTGGATTCATTTCTCACGCTCATGTATATAAAACAGTATCCCTTTTGACATGACGACTCATTTATTCCCTATTTATTCAGAATCGTTTTTTCATCCTGTCATATAATGGCTACATTTGAATAAGTTTGATTCCAAAATTTGGGAAACTTTCAACTATCTTCACATATTCTCCTACAATGGATCGTCTCTACATAGTAGTATATGAGCTCGGGTCTCTACTTGTTTATCAAATTCTGTAAAGATTATATATGAAAGTTTTTATTTAGTCGTGCACTACTATAGAAACATGTGTGAGATGACACAATTCTCACAAATCGGTTGCTGACCCGAATAGCGGGTGTTGCGAGAGGTTCGCACCGCCCGCTCGACCTGCAACCGAGCCTTGTGTAATGCCATTACTGACGTCGTATCCTAAACTTTATAACTACCGTTGGTTTATTATAAACGACTTTGACTCCACCAGGGATTCCCTTACAGTATTATTAATTATTTCTCATAGCCGTACCTAATACAATGCAAACATTTAATTGGTCTCACGAAAGCGGTTTCATTGAGATTTTTTTCAAATGGCAAGCTGTAAAACTGCTTTATCCACTTTCGATTTATTTAAGTGCTGCAGCGAAGGTGTCAAATGTGAATTGAAACCAATAAAAAAAAGCTTGGTTTCGAAACCGACCTGTGACATTATGACATGAACGCTAATTAAAAAACGAGAACGTTCATGAAACGAGGGTAGTTGTTATGAGCTGGGTACGCTCAAGCGACTGTATCGTGCATTTCGACACAATCGGCCGTTCAGTGGGGTGCGCTGCGCAAGCGCCATTTCACAAGACGCCTCGCTCGACCTGTCGCAATGGACTACCCAAATGTGACCTGAACACGTATCACGTTGCAGCTTCAAGACTACGCGTATTGAATTAGCTTAACATTGTCTAATTATTACTACACAATGTTTTCTATGTACTTTGAACTTTCCATATCTGTATTCGAGCGATCATATTACTGAAATATCGCAGGTGACCTTCATTAGGAAGGCTTCATAAGAACAACAATTATGATGAATTATTGACAAATTTTCGCGTTATCGATTATTAATTCTGCCATAAACTGTGTTTGATGCTCCAACTCGTAATTATAAACATTTATTAAGTACCTCTATAAGTTCCCCTACGTGACCACATAAGCGCATCGGCGGACGGAGATGGTCAAATAATGATTGTTACATGGATTGCTGAGCGTTGTGTTCACACCACCTTACGTAACGACGTTGCTACGCCACGCTTGTTTCGAGCGACAGTTAAAATGTAATCAGTATTCAGACTGATGCTCTATTCAATGTTTGACTTTATAGTTCTCAATATTTAATTACGCAATTTTATTACGCCATGAGCATTAAATAAAATATACAGTATTTGGATGAGGCTCGACTACGGTATGATCGCCGTGTTCTTGTATGAATTCAAGGGCTAATTGGAATCTGACAAGACATTTGGCTTTACCTTAAGGGGTTTTAGATAGTGAGGCGTGATACATTGAAGGAGAGGATAGATGCAAATACTAAACGTATTGAGAGTGCGCGGGGGTCAGGCGCTCGCGACAGATGTTAGATCACAATAAAAACGCGCGCGCCAGCCGACTATTTCGGCGCGCTGCCTTGACCTGAATCGAACGTTTCGACAGAGCGGCCTCGTACACCGGGCCTTTCTATTTTTTAGGTATTACCTGTCTTGTTATTACAGAAGTTGCAGGGGGCGGTTGACGCCATCTTTAAAAAAATTAGTAATTTTTGGAAGGGTTGTTTCGTCATATTATATCTGTATGTATAAAATCATACAGGTGTGACTATTTTTGTCTTCATCGTCGTATCGTATTGTCAATGTAAAACTTATGTGTTCGAGAACACATAATTTATATGAAAAATAATTTCATGGGTCTCAGACTCGAAATCGGCAATGGTCAATGATTGTTTGGGAAATCTTATTAGAAATAATAGTTTTGCGCTATTAGTCTCTAGTACCTAAGTGTTCGTTTTCTTAGATATAAGTTAAAGGTCACTACAGAATCGCTTCGGTTATCTTGTTACCACGCATTTGAAAATCTTATAAGCGACATCTTCAAATGAGTGGAGGAGATCTTGACACAGTTGTGTAGATCAGTGCGGGTGATGATTTATCTCGGTTGTCTTGTGTAACGATCACAGCAGTGCTATCTAGGCGCGATATAGCGCGCGGGCGTTCGGCGGCATTCGGTTCGCCTCGGAGTCGGTCGTGGCTAACGAGGCGAGGAGGCGGGGGGGCGCCGCCAGCCTTGACCAAGTTTCACCGACTCGTCGGTACAAGGAGCGTTCCCCACCTCTTCCCGTCCTTTCGGAACACACAATTTTTTATCTCGTTGACACGATTACTTCATTTGACGACCCTGATGCGCGCTTCAAGGTCGTATCTTCGTTTCGAATAGCTGTAATCGCTCGGAATCTCGTGATGTTGGATTGTCGCCGTCGCTAAGGTCGCCACAGTTAGATATATTGTTGCGTATCGCTAAGGTAGACCTTGACCCATCTTAGACAAGTAGGCCATATCTTAGCCGCAAATAGCTCTAGAATGCGAGGTGAACATACACTCGTTTGTAGCTATTTTTGCACACCGGCTGTTTGTCACAGAGTTGTGTGTTTTTGATTTGTAAAAATGACCTTGACCTTGATCTACTTACGTCGTGTAATAAGTGCCTGACCTCGTTTCCAACATTATCAGCTACTATCGCGTGCTCATTACAATAACGATACATTATTAAATGCATTAGAACTTAGAAAATATCCACTGCTCCCATTTAGGTTCGTACCTAAACAATGCTCAAGTTTCCAAACGGAATCATGCAACGAGGTAATTTTTTCCAACAAGAATTAAACGAAGTAGCTATTATTTTTATGCTGCTGTACCTGTCTACGAATAATTATGTATTTTTTGCTACGTATTTTAATTTTATTCTTGCCCAGGTATTTATAGATACCGAGAAGAGTGAAATGAATGTAATACTCGTATAAATATAAGTAGTGAATGGAAACCGCAAATGTGCTGGTGACATTAGTCATGATAAAGTAAATTAGTCGTGCTTCACGTAATATCCGGATAAAAAGAATAGCTTCATGGAAAATAATTGAAAGTGTTGTCGTGTGAATTGTCTAACGATAACATAAACACATATATAAAAGGAATACAAAACATTGCGATAGTGCATTGCGATCTGTAAGTACCTAGTATACTTAAAAATCGTTTTATACACAACACTAAATTTAAATAAGTGCTGTGGACCGTAATAGGGCATAGTACATCATAGCACCGTGACACAAAAGAACTCCACAGAGTCACGAAAGGTATAACATTTACTCGTGTATTATGACGCAATCTAGTTTCGCTTATTCCAATCTCTATGAATATATACACTCCAGTTTTCAACATTAAAGCCTACGCTGTCATTAAATTGGATTGAAATTATGAATGCCAAAAGAAAAATAGATCTAGGTTACTTAGAACATTTTTTAATGTTAGCGTAATAAATTTCATTTTATCTTTTAGTATTATGTCATAATTCTTTCACAGACATTATATATGCAAGTTTGAGAAGGAACTGGTTTCTCTATCATAAGTCCTAGTTAAGAAACGAGTACAACAGATAATTGTAACGTGAATTGAGGCAATAAATAAAATTTAGATTACAATGATTCAAACTGCTTTAATTGCTATTATTATATTATAATGAGGCATCTTCGGTATAAAAATCTCTCTGATGTAGAGCCTCTAAAAAATCTTAAAAAGTTGTTGAAAATTTAAATAATAATGGATGTTATTTTTTACTTTTAGCTGATAGTAAATGGTTTTTTTGTACTTAAATGGTTTTAGTTCTTTAATTAGTTTTTTAAACAGTTTCGATGAAATTCGTTTCTTTATATTGCTAGCTGTGAATTAATAATGAATAAGTGGTAGGTATATTTTTCACCATAAAAGTTAAAATAAATTATTATTCTGAAAAAAAAAACAACAATTCCAACCACGATGTGAATTCAGATTTTTTTGACTAAAATAATCGACAAAGGATTTGCTTATAGTTCAATTTCTTTTTTCTAATTTCAGTAGTTATAAAATAACATTGATATTTCGCTAATCGTTAGTCTATAAATTGTTCAGTCAAAACTATTTAACTGCTGACTAGCAACCATCTATTGATAGTATATTTTTACGTAATGATAAAAGAAGGAAAAGTCAAAAACCCGTTTAATCAAATTGTGTCAAGGGACGACCATGTAAACCAGTTTTTGTGAAATGAGAAGAGGATTCTATCGACGTACCGCATTCACGAGTTTGCTCTCTTAGTTGTTTGTTGCTGCAATGAATGGACGAATGTTTATCGAAATAGTATACCGACTTTCTTGTTCCTACAACTAAACACAACTACGAAACATGCTACCCATTAAAACCAGCAGCCAGCATGTGACAAAATACTAACTCCTAAACATACAGTCAAAATGTGATATTTAAGTTTGTAGGCAAAGTTTGAAACAGTTTTTACCGAGTTCTGCGGTTGTAGGTACATAAATTCTTTCATGAAACAGACTGCAATACGAAACTGGTGGAATTGCACACAACAACGCTCAAATCCGTTACGCTCTACGTCTCTCTTGGATCCTTTGCGGCGCCCTATAACTTTGTCCTTCTCGCACAGAGGCGCGATGGCTACAATAAAAACTGGTTGTTATTTTTAACTCGTGGGTTGGGCGACTCGGCAACTGACTGAAAGCCCCCTTCCGTTCCAGGTTCAGACTTATTTATTTACAGTTTGTAACAGTTTCGATAACTCGTCTGCGAGTTGTAATATGTCTTGACCGTCCAAAAAAGTTAGTGATTTGGAGAAGTGAAAAATCAGAACGTCGTCGATTGCATGTCGTGACTACATTTTTTTTTCTTTCCTTGACATTTATATTACTTTGACATTGTTGAATGATGTGCCTTCGATTTTAATATTCTTATGGTAATTATGGGAACTTATTATATAATGCTGAGTAGGAAAGTTTCTGCTTTGTCAAAAACGACGTTAAAGCAATTCAAAAGTAAAGCGAGAAGTCGTCAAACCTCAACAATGCAATTTTTGTCCCGACGCAAACTCGAGTGCACTGCATATCCGGGAAATGCGACGATGTCGAGGGTATTAATTTCAAACAGATGCTCGTTATATTATACATGCGTTTAGTTATGTATAGTACTAATATCTGTTCTCATTCTAGAGGCACCATTTTAGACTTTACCTCTCAAAGAATCGGAACGGACATAAATTGCTGATATCGTGAGAAGCGGCCGCTTGATATTTGGAATATTGCCAAAACAATAAAGAGCAGTAGACTGCGTGCATTACGGGGCCGCTGTCCTAATTTTCAAGAATGTTAAAACTTTATCGAATTGCAATCTAAGATTAAGACCAATGAGCGACGCCATACGGACATATAAATATTTTAGGTTGACGAAGATTCGTTTTACTAACATTCGCTATTAGGCGAAGGAATTCTTATCTGAGCGGCACTGATAAGAAATGGTACCAAATATGCGTATAATTTTATACATGGGTTTACGAATAGAGTAAACAACATGATGTTAAAATGTTGAACATTTTAAACTAAGTCTTATATTCCTTCAAATCAAATATAGTGTGCTTTGTTGATTTTCTCATGTGGTGGCAAATATGGATTAAATTCTCTAATACAGATATCAGGTCTAATGTATTGTTTTGTAATTCGCAAATCCCCTCAATCATCAATGAGTGCAATGTTATAAATCTGTTTAACGGATAACGGTTCACTTTCATGATTAAATATTTACGCTAATTTACGCTTCATTATGGAAAATCAGGGTTTGAGCTTTAGCAATAATTAGTCAATATCAAATATCAAATTTGTGGTATACAAAGCTGATGTGGTATATCATTCATTGCATTCAACTTGATCTGATGAATTTAGGTTAATATTTTGTGTCGATCGAATTATGTTATTCAGGCAAACGTAATGTATCAGTGTAGATAATAATTTCAACTGCAATAATGTTTGCTTCGTAGTTTATTTCTTACAATTCTGAATTACTTTCATGTATCTATTTCATTTTTATTAATAAATTTGTAGGTATTAACGTAGTTTTTATTAGTAGGTTATTACTATCAATCTGAATTCTGATAATGTGTTGTTTTTAAATCAAAGTCAAGTCAGACCTAGAGCAACCAGTAGATGAACACTAATTTACAACGCATCCTATTTGCACAGGATGCTTTGCTTCAAATTATCTTTCTCTTAGATACTATCAAAGGCTTTAATTAAAGCGCAAGCAGTAGTCATCTTGCACTTCTGAATATACCGACGACTTCTCTAAAAGACAGATTTTACGCTTCGTATATTAGAGAACGTAAGTTTTTAGTACTAAATGACTGCATTACAGATATTATGATGTATGGCTTTTTTCCACACAAGTATTAAGATAACTGACTTATAAAGACAGACTTGACCTATAACTTGCTAAGGTCATTCAGAATTTAATTTAATTTACTTCATCATTCCATATCAGCCTCAGTCAGTTTAAAAAGATCGTAATGAATTGTTTCTTTGTTACAGCCGTGCGAGCAGACCGCATGCGAGGTGGTCGCAACAAATTCGGTCCAATGTACAAACGCGATCGCGCCCGGAAATTACAAATGATGAGGCAGAGACAGATCGCCGTGCAGACCCTTCGTGGTTCGCTCGGAGACAGCGGGCTCGTCCTGGGATTCAGCTCACCTTACGCTTCGGTGCCCGTGAAACAGGAGATTCAAATACCACAAGTGTCGTCGCTGACGTCATCACCAGAGTCATCCCCCGGGCCGGCGCTGCTGGCAACCCAGCCACAGCCCCCACAGCCGCCGCCGCCGCCCTCGCACGACAAATGGGAAACCCACTCGCCGCACTCGGCTTCGCCGGACGCTTTCGCCTTCGACACCCAAGCCACTGCAGCCGCGACTCCATCCAGCACCGCCGAAGCCACGAGCACAGAAACTCTCCGGGTCTCGCCCATGATCCGGGAATTCGTACAGACCATCGACGACCGAGAATGGCAGAACTCCCTTTTCGGCCTTCTGCAGAGCCAAACCTACAACCAGTGCGAAGTGGATCTCTTCGAGTTAATGTGCAAAGTTCTCGACCAAAATCTGTTCTCCCAAGTCGACTGGGCGAGAAACACCGTGTTCTTTAAGTATTTAAAGGTGAATTTCCAGATAAGTATAAGAATCCCATCCCGAATCCCGTCAACCCCCTCCTGGTGTACACCTATCTTTGCGATTGTTGTGATGCTTTTGCGAATTGTTTTGTTTCGCCATGCGAAGGATGTTTCTTATGATTTGTGTGTAAAGGAAGGGATCCGGCCGTGTAAATAGAAGCGCGTGTGACGCATAGAGCGGTGCGGTGCCGTTCGCAATCGATACCCCTCCGCCCGCCGCGCCTCACCAACTGGGTCAAGTTCCCACGACAAGCATGCCGCCAATCGTTGCCGTCGCGTTACGATTCCACATTAGCGTCCCTAATTACATTACTCGCTGCCATTACATAATAATAATATTTTAACAATTCATTTCCGAGTGGCTCGCGACTCATCACTAAATGCAGTAGTTTCCGGCCATGCTTAAGCATTTATATTTCAAAGAGTCTAACAACGTTCATGAATACAAATGATTGTGCGTCCAGTGATCAATTATGCGTGTACCGGAGTTCAATCAATCAGGAGAAGCCAACGGAGGAGCGAGCAAAGCGGTAGCGGTCGCGTTCCGTGGTCGCCGTACGCTTACGCAAGACCCGTAGCCGGTCACGTGGCCGCGCGACGTTGCCGCACCGACCCTCATCTCCTCTCGCTCCCACAGATGGCCTCAACTCCGCAACTAGCAATTTTCATTTGTACTAAATGACGCGGCTTGTTTACGACCCATTCTCAGAATTAGGACGACGGCGTACGTACATGAATCTCGCCTGCGTTTACACATGTTTACGGAAATGAGCTATGTTCTTTAATCTTTACACGCGAGCAGTCGCACAAGCATTAGAAATGACCGCCCGTGCCGTAGATCTTTCTAACGGGCTGTGTGAGCACGTAAATAAAAGGACGAGCGAAGCATGGAGCGCGCGAGATCGATGTTGATGACCTATGCTTTCTCCAGACGGATGTGATGTAACGGTATGGAGTGCGGTGCGGCAACGTTGCACTTTCGTCGGCGCACTTGACACAGTGCCCGTGGCCGACTTGCCGCGAGAAAGCACTTTTTACTGCGCGCGTAACCACTGGTAACCGAGACGTAACTAGTTATGCGGCCTTTCGTTGCTTTCTCTTACGTAACGTTTAACGAGTCACGATTAGTTTAGACGCATACCGCAATGAGTTCGAACACGCAATGACGTTTTTATCACGTCAATGTTCAATGTACACATGGACTTTGTATGGGATACCTACGAAACCAATTGACTATTTAATGGGTTCCCTCAATTTATTTATACAGTCTGATAAGCTAGTTAAAAAATACATTTGAATATTTGCTTCCTTTTTTATGTTCAATTAAAATACGGCATACAATTTATTGCTGAAAAGTATAGGGTGGTGCAATTTGGCTCTTTCGCCTTTCTATTTCATTATAGCCCATTCGTTAAAGACATTAGCCAAGCCTTAGTTTCAAAACCGCTTATGATAACGTTGAGCCTGGCAAATTTAACGCTCTACAAAATTGTTACAATATAATGCTTTAGATAGGTATTTCATAATTGCGTATGGCCATTTAAAGCCTCGACTATAGAGAAAAAAAAAATCTAAATCCGCTTAAATAAATAATTCATTAAAATCCAAGTTTTCCATCAAATAATAATATTTCAAAAACGTCTTTCGTTACAAAAAATTTGGACGTAACTAAACAAAAACGTTTGTTCAATATCTTATGTAATAGATCGCGATTCATAAAGTTATGTATAGAGGCTGACAAAGCCGTATTCTATTAAATTGACGTGTTTGTATGGTATCTGGCACTTTACTCGTCGCCGCGACTTTGACCCAGATCATGAGCCGAGTACGGACTACGGACATCTCAAGCCAAGATAGCTGACCTAAGAGAATGCTAGCTAACTATGCTAGCTCAAACATTCAATGGCAATTAGTTTCGTATCAGAAGCGGCATGCAAAAGTGTTGATATTTCATTTCTTCACTCATGAACGTGATGTTTTTAGGGTTCCGTAGCCAAAATGGCAAAAACGGAACCCTTATAGTTTCGTCATGTCCGTCTGTCCGTCTGTCCGTCTGTCACAGCCGATTTACTCGGAAACTATAAGTACTACAGTGATGAAATTTGATGGGAATATGTGTTGTATGAACCGCTACAAAAATATGACACTAAATAGTAAAAAAAAGAATTGGGGGTGGGGCCCCCCATACATGTAACTGAGGGATGAAATTTTTTTTTTCGATGTACATACCCGTGTGGGGTATCAATGGAAAGGTCTTTTAAAATGATATAAAGTTTTCTAAAAAACATTTTTCTTAAAGTGAACGGTTTTTGAGATATCAGCTCTCAAAGTCGTAAAAAGTATGTCCCCCCCCCTCTATTTTTATAACTACGGGGTATAAAATTCTAAAAAAAATAGAGGTGATGCATGCTAATTAACTCTTTCAACGATTTTTGGTTTGATCAAAGTATCTCTTATAGTTTTTGAGATAGGTTGATTTAACTGTAATTTATTATATTTGCTGCTACGGAACCCTTTGTGCGCGAGCCCGACTCGCACTTGGCCGGTTTTTTATTCATAACTTCTTCGTCGAAGTTAGGCAATAAATGTTTTTGAAAAAATATTTGCCAGTTTTACCTAAGCAGTTGGTGACAATTTTAAAATTTTAACAGAATCCATGTTTAGGTATCGAACGCAACGTTTTTGGAACACCGGATCTTGATGACCCGATCTTAATAGACATTGAGTAAGCGCTGCGGTGGTGCAATAAGTTTGAGCTCTAAAATTCAGTTATGTCGTTTCGTAAACGGCAAATTTACTCGTTCGTACAGCCCTGTACACTAATGCAACTAGACAAAATGTAGGTCAGAGCTGAGCCGTGAGCCGCTCGCGTCTGTCATTCGGTTCAAGATAACATACAAATCGCTACATTTAATGTAGCTAATTCACAGCGCATTCAGGGAAACAGGGATTTACGATGAGCAATGTAACTTTACTAAGTCACACGCGGTACTATGAACATGGGTAGTCGAAATAGCAAAGAATACGGCGGCCGTGTCTGACTCGTCTGCTCGCGAATGTATATAACCGCCGTATTCCTGTCAACTCTTCGCCCAAATGTGCGTGCATTTGTCGAAGGTAGGCCGCATACAGCAACGCTGAATGTTCTCCCCAGGTCGACGACCAAATGAAGCTCTTGCAGCACTCGTGGTCCGACATGCTCGTGCTGGACCACCTGCATCAGCGGATGCACAACGGGCTCCCGGATGAGACGACCCTGCACAACGGCCAGAAGTTCGACCTGCTCTGTCTGGGCCTCCTCGGCGTGCCTTCGCTCGCCGAACACTTCAACGAGCTCCAGAACAAACTCGCAGAACTCAAATTCGACGTACCTGACTACATCTGTGTCAAATTCTTGCTACTACTTAACCCTGGTTAGTATTTTATTCCTCCTTCCGACTTTTGTTATTCTGTTTTACACGCCTGGCCCTATGCGAATTGATTGTATTTTTATTTTGTTTATTTTTTTTCTTTGTGTGTGCATATTTTAAGTGGACAGGTTATTGATGTAGTACTTGTTTGAAGAGTATTCTTGGGGTTTCAGACGTGAGGGGTATCGTAAACGTGAAATGCGTGCGCGACGGCTACCAGACGGTACAGGCTGCGCTCTTGGATTACACGCTGACCTGCTATCCTACGATACAGGTAAACATTTTTCTAGTTCTCTATTTTACAGGTCCTTAAACGATCATTGGTAATCCATTGCCTTCGGTGAAAAGGCCATGCAACATTGGAGAACCGATTCAACTTCATTATACCGACGAGCTGCTCGGGGGGCTGGATCGGGAGTATTGTTTAGAACGACGAACGACGTACAAAAATAACCTAAATCTCTATGATGAAGTGAGAAAAAATGCATCTTTGTAATAGTTTATACTATGTTCATCTAAAAATAACATCTGGTTATACATTTTATTCTAGCTGCTCTATAACGTTTTTCTTATATAGGAATAATCAACTTCTTGATTCAAAACGTCCGCACTAATCGAAATACGTCTATCTTACTTGGCCAATTGATTGCAAAGATCAAATCAAACATTCTACGATGATACGCAATATCTCGAGAGAAAAATCTGAGACAGTCGTAACAAAATATCTTTATATACTTTAGCTTCAAATTGCTGAAGGAAAAATTTTAAATTTTATGTTGCATTATAATAATTGCATAACCGCACGATTAGCTTACACATAATGAAGGTAGAGTTAACAATTGTTTACGAATTCAAAAATTATGTATAGCCACAATACAATTGCTATTATAATAATATAATAATACGCACAACATGCATACATAATTATTTATTGAGTTAATATCGATACCGCTCCTATCACTAAACTGATTTGTTATGTAGTGTTACACAATACAAAGCTTTCAAATTGTATTTTATTTACGTTTAAATTGAACGGAGAATTTGAAATTAAAACTGTAATCCGAAAAATGGGTCACTGAGAACGAGAGAGAGTATTCAGCGGGCGAGTTTATATAGACGTTTTGTCTTTTGCGAAAATACCACAAATATAGTATACATTAAAGTTTTTGTGTCAATTCGTCGCATAAATTGTATAGACCTAACGAGTTCAACGTCATTATGCATTTACAAATCATATTCTATTCATTGCCAGCAACAATGTTAGATAAAGACAGACACATGAATGTTATCCCGTGGAATGTATTAACATAGTCGCATTCGTATAAATAACTAAAGTTCTTTATTGTCTCATCCAGTAAAATTACATTAAAATAGCGGAAAGATAGCCCCAGTTTAACAGGATAGTTTTCTGTGGCATACATTAGAGATGGCGTGTTAAAAAATCGATATGTTTCCGGAACAAAGCAAAACATATATTGGGATAGAATATTAACATAATGCGCTCTGGAATTCCCAGTTAGCTGAGCGGAACGAAACATAAATAGGTACGAAACATTTCTTGAGGTTTCATAAACACTTCAACTAAGAAACTTACACTTCTAAACCTTGCACTTGAAAAATATAGAGCGCGAAAGTTTTCAACGCTGTATTTCCTTTGTATGCATTTCTTTTACACGGCGGATAACATTTTTCAAAGTATTAACTTTTAACTTTAAAAGGTCTGATATTTCTGATATCATAACATTAATTATTGAAGTTTCATAAACACTTCAACTAAGAAGTTTGCACATTTATACATTTTATTTGAAAATATGGATCGATAATTTTCAATGCCTTATTTCTATTGTATGCATTTCTTTAGATTGTGGATAAAATGAATTCAAGGTATGCCGTTGTTACAAAATCTGATATCCTTGAAAACATCACAATAACATCTCAGTCGTTTTGTAGAGCGATATGCGTTTAAATTTCGCAATATTATTTTAGATTTAAATGAACTGAAAAGCATCAAACTCAATCTTCAACATTTATAAATTCAACTAGATTTAGTTTAGAAGTGATTTTAAATCGTCAAAATACAAAAAAAAAAAACAGTATTACCACCGGTTCGGAAAGCAGTTTATATAAATTTGGCAAATAGCTACTAGAAATCAACATTTTTTCCAGGATAAATTTGGCAATATAGTTAATAGGAAACACGATTTATTCCAGGATAAATTTGGAAAATTGGTAATGGTGGTGCCTGAGATCCACGCGCTCGCGGCCCGGGGGGAGGAGCACCTCTATCAGCGGCACTGCGCCGGGCAGGCCCCCACACAGACGCTGCTCATGGAGATGCTGCACGCTAAACGCAAGTGAGTTGCCGTTCTGGAAGGTTCCCGAACGTTCTGGAATGTTCGGGAACGTTCTGCAGGGTTAAGTTACGCTTGAACGAGTTCTGAAGACAATCGGTGTACACATTGGTTTAGTTAAATTAGTTGAAGGGACAGAATTGGTAGTGTAGCTTGTCTCTATGGAGGAGCGACCCTCATTGTAATAACTTTTGACGAACAGTGACACAAAGGCGAATCGGTATGACCTACTTTTATAGAATTTCTATTTGGAAATTTAGAATTTTGATAAAGCAAAGGGAAATAAAATAATAAATGCAAAGTTTCGTTCTCATTGTGGTCTCAATATAGTTTCGCGATAATGACGTCATACAGTTACGATACTCGTTAATTAAATTGTTAGGCGATAACCTACTTTACATTACAGTAATTTTTGTCGAACAGTGAGAACTTTCAACTGAAAGTATTTTATGTATAAAACTCGTAAATATATATTTATATCTGCGTCCTATGTCAAAACATCCTGTATTTGATATACCAATAATTTGATGAAATATAAAAATAATTGGTAATATGATTAATTATTTAGTTAAAAGGAAATTGTGGGAGTAAAAGCAGCTTATATATTCAGTAAGATTCGTTGAACTTCTATACTTTATCATATTATGTACAAAAGAAATCTCAATTTTGTTCTCATCTTGATGGAAAATTTTGGTACGAATCGGCCAATTATTGTTAATTAAAAACACGTGATCTGAGATAGAAAATAAATTTTCTGTTACATGTCTTCATTTAATGGATCTTGGAAATAAAGTAAAATATTATAGTGTTTATAATTCCAGTTTCCACGTCAAAACAATTACCTCCCTAATATCAAACTATAGCAAACTATTGTCTGAACATGTATATTATGTATATTGATTTAATATAACCAATGCCAAAGACCTTTACAGAACTATTATGAATTATATTATGTATATCATCATCTTTAAAAGTAACAATGTTAGGTCAAATTAATTTAAAAGATTCCAACTACATCCCAATACAACGTATTCATTCACAAGTGATATATAAATATATTTATCGAAACATAAAAATTAAAAACATCAGACATACTAACATCAATACACACATAGACTATCTACACAACATTTGAATATAAACACAAAATAGAGACATTACAATTTAAATAAGTCATATTTATTTGGTGGATAGTATTTAAAAAATTGAAGGTATACAAACTCAAACTCAAATATAATGTAGTACTAGCGGTCCGCCCCGGCTTCGCTCATGGTACATATTTCGCAATAAAAGGTAGCCTATGTCCTTTCTCGGGTATCAAAATATCTCCATACCAAATTTCATGCAAATTGGTTCAGTAGTTTAGGCGTGATTGAGTAACAGACAGACAGACAGAGTTACTTTCGCATTTATAATATTAGTATGGATGAGTTATGCAGTAATGTGTCTCTTTCTAGGCCAAATGGAGGCGAGATGGTAAACCGGAGTGCTGAGCACACATCAACTTTAGACCGATTGTACGTTACTTGTTATTATTATATTATTATTTATTATATTCATATCTCACTCATTATAAGACCACACGCTATAGAGTTGCCAGTGTTCTTACTTGTTTACAATTCACTTAATTAATGGATATTCGTTAATTAGACAATTTACAGTACCTTGAAGGGATTAAAAACCTATTTCAAACACAACCCACACAATGAAAATAATTACAATGTTTAACGAAATTTTAACCAATTTTCTGAAGCACCATTGTTGTTTAAATTCTGTTTGAATAATAATCCGATTATAAAATGAACGTGAATTTAATAAATAATATAAGTACATATTATAAATGAATAAATTTGCCAAATTCACGTTTAAGTATATAATAGATGACCTAACGCATACGATTCGTATAACAAAAACATAAATGAAATTTTTTACATACATATTGAACATGTAAACTCATTTATATTATGTCTCCGATAAATATTCTTTGAGTGCGCTGGCAACTTTATTATTTTCATTCGCTTTAAAAACCACAATATTGGATGTAACCAATCTATACATAATGGTTTTGCATTTCACAAACATCGCTTTCATTAAAATATTAATTAAATCATACGAGATGAGATGTTATTCATATTTCTGCAAATACAATTGAGTAAAATTCATTATCATTCGAAATTCATATTTCATCGCTGACCACATAAAACATGCACCGAGGAACAAAAAATATATTTTTTATCGTAAATATAAACAATGATTTCATATTCGTGAAATGCAAGGTCTATTTTCAGACTCATTATTCTGTGTATGTACTTATATTGTGATATTTAAGGACATTAATCATTGGCTCTTATCTCTTTTTTCTATTTTTATATTATTATTTCGTGGATTTATGTAGTTATATATCTTGTATACGCACATTATTCTTATACACTTCATTTACGACAACATGAAAAGATAATTTATAATCGGGTCATTGAATTTAAATGGGGCATTTAATGTTTTACATTTGACAAAAATGGGTTAATATATAATACGAATGAGCATATAATACACTCACTTTACACGTGGTATTTATCAATTAAATAAAGAGCCTTTCATACAAATGTAGCACAACATAAACAAATACAGCGGTGTATTTTAATAAAAATGTCTACTCTTGCAAGTTTCAATAGTCGCCGTTGATTCTTTAAATGGGTCAGTTGGGATTAAAGCGAAGAATACGATAAAATAGATTTATAGAACGCGCTGATAAAGTGCGATCCGAGGCGCCCTCAATGATGTATCTTCAAACGCTCTATTTGCATAAGATTTGTGATGGAAAATTATTTGTTGCAATTCTTACATGACGAAAGCGGGTTACGGTAGTCATGGTTACTGTAGGCACTCGGCACGAATAAAACACAATAGATGTTACCTAATCTATCAGTTTAACATGATATACGATAATATAATAACGATAGATGTGCCAATTGTGTACTATATTTAAGTTGCTGACTTGAACTGATTTCATTTACAATAAAGCGAGCACGTTCACAAGACTTTTTGCTTGCAGCGCTCTTTGTTCTGATGCGGTAATATAGCGAGAATATAAATAACAATAGAACATCGCAATTCTAAATTGTCGATATCCAAATATAGTACGATAGAAATAAAGTTTAAAATGGCCCAAATCGTGCGGCCTTGATCCATCGACCCAACAATAGCGTGAAGCCTTAAAAATAAGATTGCGGTCATGTACGGTTTTAGTTGGCCGTTGAAATGGATATTTATGGCCAAATATAATGAGAGTTTGTGTTGGGAGATTTGCGGGATTTCTATGCTATGAATTATGGCACTACAATATACCATTTTGATTCTTGTGGGACAGTGTGACGTCACCTCTGTATGAGGATGCAATTGACATTTGATTCTCATGACTCTGTCTGTGTCAGGTGCGGTTTCCTGCCAAACGACACGATTGAGCCGCATTCTCCTATATAGTAAGCATTCAATACCTCCGAGACTGCACCACTTTTGCACCGTATTTAATACAGCACCACCACTAAGGCACTAACTACCTCGTACATATTAACGATTGTAGCAATGCGGCTCAAACGTACGACACTGCACCTAACAGATACGCTTGACAATAATTCGCACCTCTAGGCCATCAATACATCTAATATCGGTGAGGGAGTCACTCGACCAGGTTCTAACCATCATTCACATAGCACAGCCCTAATACAATCCCTGTTTATTATTGTTGGAGAGCTGAAAGCCATGTTCTGTTCGCAGATCTTGAAACACCAGTGACGGGGAGCAACAGATCGTGCACGTGATCGAGACTCCCCCATCCAGCGAGATAGCTACTACAAAATATTACTTATTGTTAATCTAGATTTAGTTGGTAACTTATATTGGTAACTTGGTGTGTGATTAAGCATATAAGTTATTGCCGAGCGCCGGCGACGCCGCGCGCGCCTAGTCCCATACAGTAATACAAATTATTTATCTGCCTAATCTCTGTAACATATGCAAATATTTAACGATCCGTTTCGCGTAGCTACGGTTTATTTATTGTGCAGTTTATATATCGTCGTATCAAAATTGTGTAAGTACCGATTTTATATTAGCTCGTCTTAATTCCGGTGCGTAGTGAAGGGAAAATATTACTATACATATTTTAGGAAAACGTCTGTGATTTTTATCGAAGAAAATTGATGAACCATTTTAATGTTAGTTGTGTGATGTATAAATGTTAGTGTTAATAACGCTTTACCTAACTACGTGCGAGCCCGCATACCTTCACCTTATTACTTACTATACATTACGATAATATTATAAATACACGTTTAATTCGTCTTCTTAAGTAACGCACTATGGAGCATATTGTGAGCGGTCACGTGACTAGGTGAAGTATGAATTGTTAAAGTAGTTATTTGGCTGAATATATTTCAGATTTTATTAAGAGTTGATATTTTAAAATAAAAATCTCTATGTATTATCACTATAAAATACTAATAAGGACTAATTAATAAATGATCGCATTGAGGTCGCGTTTAAAGTTTACATTTGTTCAATCGATGTTTTAAATCTAATCTAAATGTTGTATAAAATTTAATAAATTATATATATAATTTATCGGCCGTACCAGTACAAATGAGTATATAATTATAATCTTTGTAAATATTATAAAATAGCACATAACAGTGATTTACGCTACTTCTATTGTAATTATGTAAAATATTTCTGAACATACGTGCAAAAGCCTTAAAAATCATAGATTTTTAAATAAAAGATGGGTACTAGCGTCAAATGGCCTGCGGCCGAGGAGACAATGTATTTTTATACAGCATATTGTTCTTTATTAACATATATAATATGTTAACTGAAAGTACATTATTTCGTATTTTTCTAACATATAGTGTAATGTAATCGAAAATTATGATCAACTTGTAAAGTGGAAAAGGATTATTGTATTTAATTATAAATAAACCGTTATCATTGTGTTATATATATCTATATTATATCTCCTATGTACATATGTACGTTGCAAATTTAATTTGAAAACGTTTTATTTTTGTAATAGTTCGTCGGATAAGATGTGGACGGTCTCGGCCTGCCTTCGCGAACGAGTACAGGGAGCGGCAGGCCTGGCCCCGAAACGATAAGATTTTAGTTAATGTGATCGACGGTTTGTGTTAGAGTCGTTATAAACTTTAGTTTACCCTATAATTATTGCACCAAGTGCGCATCTACGGTAGACCGCATCAACGAAAAGTACATATTAGGTGTTATCGATTAATATTATTTTCATTATTTTTTCTCGGGGCTCTCACCTAAGCTTTTATATTTATATATATAGAGAGGTTATGGTACCGTGTTTGTCTATATACCGTCCAGTCAACTGAAATTTATTAGTCAAAAACGTGTTTAGAAATTCCGGTCACTTACGGATTCATTTGTATTATTTGTTGACAATCATCGGTACATCGGGTTCGGCTTTACACGGTTATTGGAATTTGGATCAAATCATTCGTCAAAATCAATTATTGAAAGTTCCTTGAGATTTTGTCGGTACGTTTTTATCAATAGTTACGTATGAATTTTTATCGGTATCGTTTTTGGAAATATTTGAATTAAATCTAAATATTACATTGCACTTTAATTTCCCTTATACATGTGTATATTATTTTTTACAAAAATTTGTATAATTATTTGAAATATACAAATGAACGGAATCAATAGATGTCGGTGCGACGCACAGAAGCGAAACCCCATTGTATATATATCGGAACTCTTGGAGCTGTGGTATAGCGAGCGCAGGCGACCGTTACCGCTGGAGTGGCATGTTGCGAGTCATTTAGTTTCAGTTAACGCTTAGAGGTTTGTTCGAGAGAACACAGCTTCTTAAACGCTTTATCGAAGGCAAAGCTGATCTGTGATGGTATGACGTAGTTAGGTACTTTGAAGGCTGTGGGTCTGTCCAAACTTTGGCGAACACGTTATTTCCTGTCCACTACGAGTTTACCCTTTGGAGTATAGTATGTTACGCGTCTCGCGCGAGGAACCCGAGCCGACCCCGCTCGGGCCACTCTTCCTACTTCGTTATATTAGTTTTGTGCTCCGCGCACGCGTTACCATTTCTACAGTATTTTTAATTATACACTAATGCTTTATATCACTTTTTCGTAGGACGCATTCGAATAACGACCGATTCTCTTATACCTAATTGACTACTAATTAATTATTGTCTATGTAAATCCTATATACAATTTATATTAAATAACAACTTGGATGTTTATAGATAAAATATTTAAATGTATCGCAGTATTTAAATGTATAGATGTATAAATATAACTTTATGTATATATTTCAAAGCAGATTTATAAATACTATTTTAATTAGTCGTACGTATTGAATATTACGTGGATACCCCTCGTCATCTACAGACCGGAGTCGTGTGCCATTAGCTAAGCCCGTACACGGTACAGGGTCCGCGAGTGCGTTTCCGAGCCACCGGCCTTCGGCCCGCCGGCCTGCCGGTCCCCGGCCCGTCGGTCCCCGGCCCGCCGGCCCGCTTGTGGTTTGCGTTCGCTCGCAACGAGAGTAGACAATAACAGCTATTTGGGTGCCAGTGTTCATTCTAACTTTAATTAGACGATCCGAACGCCACTTTATTTTACCCGCTTTACTATACTTGGATTACCTATGATTTTAATATTTAATCGATCGATATAGATTATAAATAGTTTATGCTTGTAATGTTAAACTACTATGTACGCGTAAGTTAGGTTGTAATATACGGCGTATGTTGTAACTAGTGTTTTTGTAAGTAATATCTATATTTATGAATTATAATAAGTGTTTTATAACGTCGAGCGGCACGAAGAGTGTTTCTCGGTACATGTACATTTCGTTTCGGTGGTGAGGAATACGGATGCATACCAAATAGGCGTTGGTAACTCGCGGTGTGATGCGGTCGGTCGGAGGGCGGCCGTTTGTTCGCTCAGATTCGTTCGCTGGCGCCGGCCCTCACCGGGCACATTATCTGTACGAGATCTCTTCACTCTCTGGGTGTGATTATCCACATTCGAGTTTGTACATTCTCTATATCATATATTCATATGCAATGAAGGCAAGCCCGGGGCCGCCGAGGAGAACCCGTGCACGCAATGCGCTCGGTGCGGGACCGAGGACGCAGTCGGTCACCATCACACTTGCACGGGACGGTAAACAATTGGGCGACGAGTTATCGATGGCTGAGTGGTCGTACGCGTCAGACACATTCCAAAATAACACTAATCATAACATAATAACGCGCGTCAACAAACGCGTTACAATTTGTAAGTTAACCACTTTGTTGTTCATTAACGATAAGTTAGTTTTAATCTCAGTCGATGTTGTTTACTTTAGTTTGTGTATAGTATTTTCGATTAAGTTAATGTGAGGACGACGTGAATTTGAGCGAATCGACAGGCCTAAGCCTGGGTTCACCCTAGCTGTAAATTTATGAACCTAAGTGATTTTTTTCTGTTGCACCTTAATTTGTTTCGCGAGCCGTGTTAGTTATATAATAATATCATCATTGTACATATAGATAGGGCGAGGTACACAAAATTCAATTAATGTTATTAAATTTAATAAAGGCGCTAACAGAAGACCACTGTGACATTGTCGCATTCGCTGTTTATAAATAACCGATACGATAGACACATAATTAGGTACTTCTGTTCGTCGTAACTCGTAAGTGTTAACTGTTGTGGACCTTAGTCCCTCGATGTTCTCTAATTGGTTACTGTACGGCCTCCGTGAGTCGACCCGACCCTCACGTCGAGAGGAACACACCCCTCGCATCTCGGTCCCCGGACCGCTATAATTGTAAAATAAGTACACCATCTAAGCCCTGCCTGTAAGGCGCATTGTAAGGCTGCTCCTTTGTTAACTGAACGTTTAGATGTAATGTACAAACGTCTATCCACTCTATACATCACTTCAGACATCACGCCTTGACACCCTTCGCAACGCCGTCGCGTCCATCGTCACTCGCAATGGCTGATCATTTATTGTATATACTAAGGTAATCCGCGTCGAGTTATACATATCGGTAAAGTTGTGAACGGTTCAGTTAAAAGATGAGCAACCGCGATCTAGTAGCCGCAGTTGTACCGTGTCATTACCTCACATATTAACGTCTTTTTGTACATTTTAAAATAGTTATTGTTATCGCTAAATCTTTATTGTCTTCATTGTGTTTCGAGGTGTTAAGTTGGAAACTGCAAACACGAGATCTATTTTTAGATGTCCACTTAGATAGATATATGTGGCGGTGTAAAGATGTCGCCCGCATTCAGTGTATTTATTTTCATGGTGTTTAATAAATATTGTGAGACGCACGACGCGTCGGCGGCGGAGGACAGCGCCCGTCGTCGCCCGTTATTGTAGAAATAAATAATATTTTCGTTTAAATTGGCTTTTTCTTTTGTGTTGATATCTGCATCGAATTATTAGCTGATATAATAATTCGCAAATACCTACTTATATTTTAAGTTATATAAGAATTGAATGATCAAAAAGTGCGATGTAAAGCAGAAACGTTTCGAGATCTTCAATACATTGATGGAAGTCCTTGACATGCACAACAGAATATCTTATCGCAAGATAAATGAAACACAAACATATCTAAAACAATAACATCTATTTAGATTTCATAACAAAAACAGTACGCTTAGTCTAAGGTTGCATTCTCAAGGACCCATCTAATCTTATAGTTTCTCCATTAAGCATTGGGTTCTGTATAATGCTCTGTACAAGTAACGCGTACTCGCTGGGATGTCCCAAACGCGGCGGGAATGGTACAGACGCCTCCAACTGTTTGATGGCTGGCTCTGGTAATAGTTCCATCATTGGTGTTCTGAATAGACCTGGAAAACAATGATCAATCTCTATAATACATTGTTTACATTTATCCATATTATTATGATAACGTTCATATATTTTATTCTAGCAATCACAAGCTATGCATCACTTATATATTGAAAATAACTCGCCATTCGCAATTAAAATAGATAAATATTAAACATTTTTGTCCTAAGACCTAAAGCATCTGCCACTGTTAATATCAACTTTACAGTGTTTATATTTACGCAAAAACGTTTGAACTGATTCTGGGTTTTCGTTTGATAAATTTGAATTTAGGATTTAACTTATGGCGGGGGTTTTATAGAAAATCAAAAATGCTAGCAAAGCCAAGGGAGCATAGCTTCAAAAGATTTATTCTAACATAGCTCCTGATAATCGGCATTTATTCATCCAACGAATTTTTTTAATAAAATTTGTATTCATTCTGCGTTATAGTGATACAATAAATTAAGTTCTTAATATAATAGTATGTATATAAAAATGAAATTTAGGTTAAAATTGCAATGCAAATTATTATCAGCACAATTAACGGGACGCCTATGATAACATTGTTTTATCAAGAACTGCATACAATGATAAAATGCATGGACAAATATATTTATTTACCAAAATATTCGTCACAAAATTCATGCAGCGAAAAATCGCAAGTAAATTAGTAGTGATATTTCGCATGGTGCACCAAACTAGACATATGAAACTACACAAAAATAGATGCTTAGACTTATATTTTTAAAAAGGGATTTTAGAAGTGAAACTTCTTTAGGTGCGTTGATAGTAAATTCATGGTCGCGTCATGGCAATACCGTCACCATCTTAACCACCGTAAGAGTTAGAGCGCGCGAGCAACTTTGTCTCCTCAACTATTTTGTCTCTCCCATCAATTGTATGGGGAGTTGCGTCGCTACATGCGCGCACTTTTATACTAGGCCATGGTGGGTGGAGAGACAAAATAGTTGCGGAGATAAAGTTGCTCGTGCGCGCTACCTCGGCGTAAAGCGACGATTTTGGATGAATAATGCCAAAGAAGTGTCATTTCTGACACGTGTGCTTGGCACACGCTCTTTTTTTAATAATGCAAACACTTTAGAAACATTGTATAAATGTTATATTTTGTGTATAAATGTTATAATTATTTGTCAATTATTTGAACAAGGGATAACAACAGGAGGAATATCAATAATAATAATTAAACCAGCTCAAAGTTATATTCACTCAATAGGTTAAAAAATATACAATTTATATTAGCCCTTATTCTAATAGCTACTTTAGAGTTCATCATCTATACTAATATTATAAAGCTGAAGAGTTTGTTTGTTTGAACGCGCTAATCGCAGGAACTACTGGTCCGATTTGAAAAATCTTTCGATGAAGGCTATAGGCTATAATTATCATCACGCTAAGACCAATAGGAGCAATGCAGGTAAAACCGCGTGGCGCTAGTCTATAATATAAAAATGAATCGCAAAATGTGTTGGTAAGCGCATAACTCGAGAACAACTGAACCGATTTGGTAAATTATTTTTTTATTACATTTCTTGAAGTACGATGATGGTTCTTAGGGGCCATCCATAAAGTACGTCACACGTAAAGAGGGGGGGAGGGGGTCGACAAAGTGTGACATGGTGTGACAAGGGGTGGGAGGGGTCCTAAGTTTCGTGACATCACATTTCAAAATCTAGAGGTACTAATCGCGTAATTTGAAATATAAATTAAACTAAAAAAATATGTCCAACTCTATCTTTAGAGTTTAGGGCAATACGGTTTAAATTGTTTTGTTGACAATTTATATTTGTTCATTAGTTTATTTTTTTGTTATTGTTTCAAATATTTGATATTATGTTGATTTCATAAAAAAAACTAAATTCGGAACTGCTGTTTTAATTTAAAAAAATTTCGATGTTATATTGCAAAACATGTGACGTCACACTAGGGAGGGGGGGGTCTTAGAAATGTAACCACCTGTGACAAGGACGGGGGGGTGCTCAAAAACTCATGAAATTAGTGTGACATACTTTATGGATGGCCCCTTATGGAGAGAAAACGTAAAAATGTACCACGGGCGAAGCCGGGGCGGACTGCTAGTTCTTAATAAAATGGTCACCCACCTGGTGCTATAGTAACCACTCTTATGCCTTGCTTAGAAAGATCCCTCGCAATTGGCAAAGTCATTCCCACGACACCTGCTTTGGAAGCAGAGTATGCCGCCTGACCGATCTGAAAAAATATTTAATGGTATAAATTAGTTTGTAGAATTTTTTGTATCTAACCCATAGTGGGGTTTGTGTCATACATGTGCTGGGCAATTAAGTGTTCAGTTCATAAGGTAAGTTAAGCATAGTTAAGAAAATGTAAGGCCTTGATATGATAAAGGGTTTATGTATGGACTTAACCATGAAAACACTAAAAATAGATTCAGAAATTGTGATCAAAGTAACAATCTGTCATAATATGTCACACTGAATTTTTTAAGCTATTGCATAGCTTCTATCTCGGGCCTTGAGCGCGGGGACCCAATCGAGAAATTCTGTAACGAAAACACCTCACGCTCCTCACTCCGACGGGCGGATGTGTGGCTTGAAGGCATAGCATGCAATACCTATACCGCAGCAGTCCCCGAGTGCCACACGTTTTGTTTTTTGTTGAGACTATCTTAAAATATGCAAATTTTTCAAGTACATTAGTATAGTTTATATTAGTCCCTACTTGCATCAATAAGCAGCAAATGACAAATAAATTGATCAGTGAAGCAAATGCATACTTACTGCATCTGCTCGGTAGGAGACACTAGACTCAGAACCTCACTTTTCCATAATAATCACTACATAGTATAAAACAAAGTCGCTTTCTCTGTGTTAGGTTTTAGACTAAGCGGGCGAAGCCGCGGGAGATTAACTAGTACAAATAAAAGTATTTTACTGAATCCCACTTACTTGGCCATCATAAGCAGCTATACTGGCAGTGTTGATTATAACCCCTCTCTGACCATCTGCATTTGGTGCATTCTTGCCAATGAGACCAGCCACAAAGCGAATCACATTGAATGTACCAATTAAATTCACCTGAAAATAATATTTGTAAAGTTTAAGTTAATTATGTCTTCTGTCAAAGTTCCTATAATTATAATGATAAAAATCAAGGACTGCCGCGGTAAAGCTTTTGCACAGCATCGCTGTACGGGTTGGAGTGGGGGGTGTTAGGTTTTTTGTTACAGAATTTATACATTCGGTTGCCGCGCTCAAAGTCTGAGATAAAAGCTATGCAATAGCATCATAATTTTTATTTCTGTAAACCCGTACCTCAATGGTCTTTTGGAAAGATTTCAAATCAAATGGTTCGTTCTTCTTGAAATTGTATATTCTGGAGGCAGTGGCAATGCCAGCACAATTCACAGCTACATCTAAACGGCCAAACTTGTCAACTGTTGCTTGTAATGCATTCTTAACATCATCTTCAGATGTTACCTGGAAAGCAAGTTATAACACTAGCTAGTAACAGTTTAGACTACTTAATATTTTTTGATACAATTGTACAGTATTGTATTTACACCTTTATTAAAGTTATTAACTTACAGGCAAACAGCTAGCCTCCACAGCAAACATTGCTCCAGACACCAAGGACAAAAAAAATGTTTCCGACATAATCTCAGATGAGTATAAGATGGAGTATATTATAAATATGTCATAAAAATTGTTAGACATTTCAGAGACTTTGTCTTTGGTTTAATGGAAAATCTAATAAAATATTTGTACTCCATTTAAAAAAAAAATACGCTATTAATTTAAATGGTAATCTTACATCAACAGGAACAAATGCTGCATCATTTCCTAATTGTTTAGCGAGATTGGACCCTGAACTGGAGGGCAGGTCACAGATTACAATACGCCCTCCTTGCTTCACTAGATGTTCCGCTGTCGCTTTTCCAAGACCCGAAGCGCCGCCGGTGACTAGACCAACCAAACCCTAAGCACAGTCGTAAATTAAATAAAAAACAAAACTGAAGAAACAAATTTATCTCAATTGCTTATGCTATTTGTTGTATTGTACATTACATATTATTTAATACAAACCTTAAACATTTTTGATACAAAATAGATAAACACGTGCGAAAATTAAAGAGGTAATGGTTAATCACGAATTACGCAATACCTCGGAATGAACTTTGAGTTATGTTCGTAAAACTGCTAATCAAATTGAAATTGTGTTATCAAAATTTAAATAAAATGCCTAAGTACATAAATATCATTTAAATAAATTGTTGTGACTTGTGTTGTGCGATACCTATTATTCTGTCATTGGCTCTGGCTGCCTTTTGACACTTGGTTGACACTGAAAAGACCTCAGAATGAAAAGACAGACACATTGTTGAGACATGGCATGTGGCCTCAGAACATAATAGTAATAATAGACATTCGAACTTGGTACGACCGGACCACCGCACTCGTGCGGTGCGATCGACACGCCACACCACCGGACCGCACCAATCGGTCCAGTGCTTTCCATCACCGTGCTACTGGACAGCGAAGACGTCGCAATATATGTTTTTAGGCCCGAAAAAGTGACATTCTTGTTATATTGGAAATATCTAAGGAGCTTCTCTTTTTAAATGCACGAGTAGAACACCCAGAGTTTTATTTCAAAAACACGATATTTTTTTTAATATTTAAAATATTGGAATTTTTGCGGCCGACTGAGCTAAATAAATTCATAATATATGTATACAAATGTGTATACATAAAAAAAATAGATACACTAGATAACTTATTATGTTGCTAATATATGAAGTGATTACAGGCGAAAATTATTATCCCTTTTTTAAATTTTAGTCGATAGAGGCGAAAGTATTGTAATTTATACTGATTTTCGTTTTTATTTTTTTATATTATATGCAGGCGTTAGTAGAAGCTCTGTTCAAGCAGTTCCAGAACTGAGGTCTACATGTGACAAAAATACCACATTCTAACCACGAAATTATTACGAGATATAGATTTTCTAAGAAATTCAGTTCAATGTTACTTTTGGTACTAAACAGAGCTTCTACTAACGCCAGCATATAATATAAAAAAATAAAAACAAATATTAATAAAAATTACAATACTTTCGCCTCTATCGACAATATCAAAAATTTCAAAAAGGGATAATTTTCGCCTGTAATTACTACATATAAAACATAATAAATTTGTGTATCTATTTTTTTATACGAATTTATTTAGGTCAGTCGGCCGCGAAAATTCCAATATTTTAAATATTTTTTTAAAAAATACATAGTGTTTTTGAAATAAAACTCTGGGTGTTCTACTCGTGCATTTAAAAAGAGAAGCTCATTAGATATTATTTTCTTGGATATTTCCAATAAAACAAGAATGTCACTTTTTCGGGCCTAAAAGTGCCTAAAAACATATAATGCGTCGAGTTGACGCCTCCAACTTTATCCAAAGAAGCTAATATCGCGTTAATTGCGGCAATCGTCGTAGCAAGTACAAGTACAACCATTGAAAAGTAGAAAACGAAGAGAAAAGAATGGGCAAAATTATATTTAAAAGACAGGGATTCGTTCAGAAATATGCAGTCATATCATAAATCTTTGTAGAGTTCTAAAATTTCTATTAACCCTTAAATTGTCACCCCTAGATAACTTGTGTTTATAATGTCCAAATTTGGAGGATGTATTGGAATTAGGATAGAAAAGAGGAAAATGAAAAAAAAATTAAAAATTTTAATTTTTTTCTATTGTTTTCGCTATGTCACATAAAACGGACATTGCCAATTATATGTACATGTTCGAACCGTCACATATAACGGACATTGCACATTATTCCTGCAACCGTGGTACATGAATACAATGGACATTTTCAACTCTGTAATTCAAAATTATTATCAAATTATAATTATGGACGATCTAGAATAAGCTTTTCAAACATCTGTCTTAAAATGTTGCTTAAAACTTTAACGATATCGTTAAAAATAATGGATTTTAAAAAACGACACTACCAAAAATCACAGCCTAAGAATATGCTAAGAATTAGAATAGAAATAGTATTACATATCCTGCGAACTCATCTAATACACCAAGATAGCCCTCTTCCCATTTCTTATATTGTACAGATTGAAATGTGTTTGCTTCATCGTATGCAAAGGAGTGGTATACCATGCCTGAAGTACCAAAACGAACAGGAAATTTAAATCACTTTTTTTGGATTCTTTGGCATATAATATATCCATTTTCTGCCAGTTTTTTTTTAATTTGTAAGGTGTTATTATTTAAATTTTCAAACATTGGGTGGTATTTCTGGTAAGTAACATGATGCTGTGACTGAAGAACTACTGAGAAGTAGGGAAGATTCATCTCGCACCTCATGTTAGGCTGTAATTCTGCAGCAATAATATTTTGTTGGTGGTAAAAATTCTGACTTTTTGGGTCTTCATTGTGTCTCAAATCAATATGTCGTATAATTCCGAAGGTATGTTGCTGGGGGTAAATGATTGACACTATTATCATATCCTGTAGGTCTACATTTCCTTCGAAATCGACATCTCAACTCAACGCCAGACTCTTCAACTTCCGCCAGATGTAGTTAGGGGATTTTTTATTGATTGCCAAGTCATGCTCCTGTAAAATATAATAAAAATAGAGAAAAATATATCAAAATGATTCCGTTGCAAATGGAGGGCCTTATTGGCAACGTCCGTTACATAGGACATGTGAAGAATACCCTAGTATATACTCCAAGTTGTCAACGTCCGTTTTATGGGACATCGTATATAAACTAATATTTTTATACCAAATATTGTAAAATATGTAAAAATTATGTCAAAATACTGTACTTACAATCGTATTCTAACTAATAATATAACATTATAAGCAAAATAGCCAAAATACTTACAGTTATTATCAATTTTATCAGAAGAGTCAAGAGATCCGTTTTTTGCAATTTTCAAATGGTCACCATCCGCGACTGTACATGGTTTTGGTAAAAAAACCTGCATGTACGCGAAGGACATAGCTAGTCCCTTCCCAATATACCAATTAGCGAAGCTTAGGTCTGCCATAACAGCGCCAGCATGTGTGTAAATACTATGTCCTTTAAAACGGACGAAATCAATTTAAGGGTTAATAATCTTTTTTCAGTAATAGCCACGTCATCCGACGCCATCGCCATTGATGACGATCGACCGACGTCCGTTTTGTTTGGCGGTAGAACTGTGACTAAAGCGCTGTCCGGTCCGATGCGAATTGGCACGGTCCGCACCAAGTTCGGAAGAAAAAACCATCGAACCGAGTGGACCGTCAATAATATTGCATTTGTACACATAATCGAATATGGTCCGGAGCGCACCAAGGTCACGGTGCGGTAAGTACCATATTCGAACGTCTATTAATACTTTATGATTCGTTATTCAGAGCATGTGGCACAGTGGCTTGATATGATTTTTGTGGTTTTATTGGATGATATTAAAAAAAAAAAAACAATTTTACCCAAAAGTACTTTTTTATTTTTGGTACCTACATAATATAAATAACTAGGTGTATCTTCAGACGTCGCTGGCGCGTGCGTTCAATGTCTATTCTTTATGTAGCCTCTACACTGTGCCTCTACACCTGTGCTCTACACATTATCACATAGGCAAGTGCATTCGCCAATGCGCTGGCGTGGGCGGTACGCTTGGCATCATCGCGCTTGTGAGTTTATCCACACATTGGAAATTCGTTTAATTATTTTAATTTTATGTAGGCACACAGTAGGCATATGCCTAGTGTTACCCTCATCTTTTTTGATGAAGCGGATCAAGCTCACATCAAGCCATTTGATCGTATCTTATCACCATAATACTTGTCTATGGCAAATACGTTCATGATTCACATTTTGATTTGTATGCAATTTTGCATCTATGCATTAATCGTTACTTGCTAGTTGCTCTGTGCATTAATCAATGATTCTGTAATTGACGTTTGCCATTTGCGCAGCCGGCATCATAATCTTTTTTCATTCCTTGTACGCTGTGGTAACTAGGTACCTAGGTACTTAATCTGTGATTGCCTGTTGCGCTGTTTGCTGCGGTACGTGCGCTGGTATATCATTTAGCTCAACTTGATCTGTCCATACTCCATATCATCATGAGTGTCGTTTGTGAAGGAAACGTTTGCCGTTTAGTGTTTCCAATTGATCATTGGACTCAGGTGGGTTTAGTTTCTTCTTTTAATTTAAGAAATATGCTGCAGTATCTTATATACTTTAGTTTAATATTTACCGCTTCGGAAAGCAGTTTCTAGAGAGAAGAGCCAGTAACAAACTCTGAAGTTGCTCTTTTAAAAATCATGTTTATATTTTAATTTTTCGTAAAAATTATATGATAGTTAATAGTTACGCCAAAAACTGGTATTTCTTTAGAAATTTGCGGCACGAATTAAGGGGGAGGGGAGGGGGGAGACTCCCCTTTCTATTTTTTTTATTTTTTTTTGAGATTATATTTATAATCTAGCTTACCGCTCGCGGCTACGCCCGCTTTGTCTAAAACCTAATAAATAATATACTCAAACCTTCCTCTTGAATCACTCTATCTATTAAAAAAAATCGCATCAAAATCCGTTGCGTAACTAGTTTTAAAGATTTAAGCATCAAAGGGACATAGGGACAGAGAAAGCAACTTTGTTTTATACTATGTAGTGATGTTGTTAGAAATATATCGAAGATTATGGGCTTTCTTGTCTGCTCCGGCGCTGCAGAACGTGGCGCTTGCCCCCGTGTACCTTGTTGCAAGCAGGAGTCTTCACTCGCCTTCGTAGCTTCGGCTTTTTGGTCGCCTTTGGCGACCAGCCTCAGCCTCCTCCGCGCCTCCGACTTTTTTAATACACTCTAGTGTATGACAGACAAGTACCACGTGGATTCAGGGTGGACAGATTCGGTTCCGTTACCGTAAAATGCTGTAACATTGCCTTTATAGCTCAACATTGCCTAAATTCAAAAAAGTTAAATTATTCCCGCTGGGAAATGTTTTTTATTGTCTATGGTATTACTAAAAGCAAGTCGGCAATCTGTATGGCAACATTCGATCACACGTCACTCCAAATTTTAGATAACAAACTGTCAGAGTCCGTTTCATTGTCAGTGCGGATACTCGCTTTTTACCGGCTCTCAGGAAAATTTCATTTTGTGAATATTTATGCTTTATTTTCTAGCGTATTATGTTATATAGCAAAGAAAATATGCTCTTTTATGTATTTTAACTGTTTTTTCTGTATTATATCTTAATTTAAACCGTTAAATCATGGTCGGCAAAGTTGTGTCAGATTTTCGCAACTTTTTACTCAACATTATCTAGGGTTAGGGCTGCCCCGTTTAATTTTTTCAACAAACTCTTAATCGACCCTGGTTTTGCTTGTGTAATAATTGTTTTTTTTTTTGTAATTGATCTAACAACGTTTTATAGAAGCTAGAACTATTGTTTCTTTATTTATCATCATCAGAAATTAAGGATGTCCAATTTAATTTTCTTTAAGTCATTTATAGTACTTATGATTACATGAGCAACCCACCCAAGAGTAGAAGAAAACCAGGGGCTAGACAGTACTCCGATTATTCGCAGGAGATGCTGAATGTGGCGGTAGATTTAGTCACATGTAAGAAAATATCTTCATACGAGGCGGAGAAGCAATTCGGTATTCCTAGGCGTACCTACTATTCTTAACAAAATATGTAAGAATCTTCATGTAAAATCTGTGGGCCATCCTACAAAATTATTTGCAGAAGAAGAAAAGCATATTGCTGAGGTTGTTAATTTATCAGCAGAGTTCGGTTGTCAATTGAGTATGATTGACTTGCGTATTGTTCTGCACAATTATTTAGAAAAAAAAAATGACCGATCGCAGGTTTTTAATGGAAAATGTTGGAAAACTATTTGTTGATCTCACTGCAGGCTGCTGTTGTAATTTTTATTACTTATACGTAATAGGTACCAACATTAAAATAATGTTATTACCTAATATTATTACATATTTGTTTTCCTATGAAAAATGTGATTAAAATTTAAGTACAACAATTTGATTTATTAAAAATATATTTGAATACTAGCTGTGCCCGCGACTTCGTCCGCGTGGAATAGTGACTGCATAGTAGTTACTAATTAACTTAATTATTGAGTAAACACGTACTACCATAAATAATTAAAAGAACTGATAGTAAAATTTATTACCGAACTGAGCTAAAAAATAAAAAAAATAAATGCCTAATTAATTTTCTATGTATTTCTTTTAAATTATGTCATATTATTTTTAAGCACCAGGGGGGGGGAGGCGAGCAAATTTCTTCCTTCCTTGTATGGATGTTATTAACAATGTATCGTGCAGCAACTGATCAGCTTAATCGATACTCAGTTTTTATCAAATCCAGCACCAAATCCAAATCAGATCTTTCCTGTCTCACGCCTGTAGTAACTAAACCGTTTAGACCGTGCAATAAAAATTAAATAAAAAAAAACCCAACGCAACGAAGAAAAGTGCATAGAAAAAGGAATAAATAATTTCACAAACTTCCCGACGATCTTTAAAAATAAATACCATTTTAAATATTTATAAAAAAAAAAAATAAAGTCGTCGGGGCTGCCATGCCAACATTATCATAATATAATATCATATTATATACCTCTATAATTTTTTTTATAATGGTAATTAATTTTTAAGATCGTCGGGAAGTTTGAAAAATGATTTATTCCTTTATCTTCGTTGCTTTGGGATTTTTTTTTTTAATTTTTAAATTTTTAAACTTCGGTTTCTTATTTTCATGTAATATTTTCAAGTGAGCGAGACCGAACTATCAAATGTAAGTACCTCCATATTACATTCCTACATCATATTGATTTGGGCCGTAACCGTGCCCAAATTGTAATGGACCACAGTGGCAAAAGAAGTGGTATATTTAGGAAAGAAAAATTCCAAGGGCCAGGCCTATGTGGCTTTGAGTAGTGTTCAAAATTTCCAGGGTGTGGCTATCCTCTCGCTCCCATATCTCCTCTTCTTTCACAGACTTTCAACCCTTTCCTTTCCACCCCTAGTAAATGGCAGAACCGATTTTGATGTAAACCATATCTAATTGTACCTATATGTACATTGTACACGTCATATCCTGTCGTTTGATGCTCCATTTGGTTTATTTATACCCACTGTCGCCCCTAAAGTGCCCTAAATGTAATAAACGGATGAACCGATTTCGATAAAATATGATTAATTTTAATTCACACTTTGCCCTTTCATATGCCCCGCTTGAGTATATTATTTGACCACATTCGATTATTGTTCATTTCCACTTTTACCGCTGTAATCTAATAAATGGATTAACCGAATTGGATAAAAATATAACTAACTGTACTTCACCCGTTATGCACTTTCATTTGATATGTCACGGGTATATTTGACAATATTCGTTTTTTTCATTCCCACTTTTACCCATATATAGGTATAATAAATGGATGAACCGATTTTGATTAAATATGTCTAATTATACTTTACACGTCATGCCCTTTCATTTGATATGTCACTTGAGTATATTTGGCAAAATTCATTTTTTTATTACCACTTTTATACCTATATCAAATAAATGGATGAACTAAAATTTGACTTATTGTTACTTTCATTTGGTCGTTCACTTTCATTTCACTTTTACCCCTATATACCTAGATATAATAAATGGATGAACCTATTTTGATACACTTTATCTAAGAACCAGCGTCTGAAAATATGCTGCCTAACAAAAAAACCGCATCAAATTCGGATTACCTGTTAGCGAGCTACGGTAGCACAAACATATATTATACACATATAGTTGTCAAACACTCATCACCCATCTTTTTGCGTCGGGAGTTAAAAATATAATACGACATAATTTAAAGGACATTTTATGTTTAAAATTTACCTAGAAAAAAACATAATTCTAATTTGACCCCTTCCCCCCTACTACTTCAGCTTACCCCATTCTCCCCCCACCCTTGGGGACTTTCGTGGACATTTATAGGAATAACTGTAACAGATAACTTATATCTTACACTGTACAGTGTACAATAAATAGAATGCCTTAGCAAATGTTCGCCGTGAATACTTAAATGGTCATAACTTTTTTGTTTACGAACCGATTGACATGAAATAAACACTAAATGTTAAATGAAGATTACTCCAATATATTAGTGAAAACCGCATCTAAATCGGATAAGCCGTTTCTGAGATTAGCGTGCACGAACATACAGACAAACAGACAAAAAAATTTTTAACTACAGTTTTGGGTTTGGGATCGATTTAGTAATAACACCTGCTAATTTTTTTTTCCATATTTTCATTGTACAGACACCGCTTTTCTAGAATTTTATTATATGTATTGATTAAGAAAAATTGTTGCATTTCCTTTGGGGCAGCCCTACACCAAACTCACTTTTGTATGGGAGTTTTAGAGAAACATGCACAACTTTGCCTAGCATTGTAAAAAAAAATTTCTTGTGCTATTCAGTGAAGTCTGATGTGGAAAAGAACTTCATGGCAATATGGGTGTCAAATCCGTTACCAAAATACCTATTCATTTAAAAAGATATTATGACAGGCAATGTTGTAGTTTTTACCTCAACTCTGCCTACGTTTTCAAAGCAATTTTTTGGTGCTATATAAGTGTTTTTTTTACTAATAGCAAATGTATTCCTATAGCTTAAAGTCCAATATTGGACAGTAATTGAAAAAACATACGACTTTCTTAACGATTAAAGATTTATCGAAGAAAAACGTCAAAATCCGTGCAAAGTTGCAGCATTTTACGGTACTAACAATTTGTGTGCAATATACATACAATTTTTTTTTTTAATAATTATTTATTCAAATCATGTTTACAAGGGCAATGAATGGATCCATTTTATTTTTTTCCACCCAGCGTCTCCACATATTATATTCTTTAATAATACCATCGAAGTTTTGGTGTTATACCTAGTTATCTTTTTTAAAAAATCTTTTTACAACACGCCACCGGGACTCAATTCTTTGAGTATGAGTCCCATCAGGGGCAACAAATGGGTTGTCTAGGTCTGAGTGATTAACTTTTTTGTGAACATACCCATGTTGTCTCAATCATATACTACTCGTAAATAATCAATATGAATTGTTGTCCCTCAGCAACATGCTTTTAAATTAACTATGAAGGAACTATGGTTTTGAATGTACATTGACATTTGTCATCTCTTTCAAACACAATTCTTGTAGTTTTGTTAATGTAACTCAAACAATTTTGAACATAACCTCAAAGATTAAAATTAAGATTTCTCTGTAAATACACGTTTCCGCACGAAAAGCCGCTAATGTATGTTTCGGGGCATTATAATCGATCGAAAAAAATTAAAATCACGCCGAAATTCGTGCCGCAAGTTTCTAAAGTCAACCCCAAAAACTCTTCGTTGGTTCTGAATCGATAAAATTTCATGGAAAATTCCATCGTTTATAACTTCATTAAATGCTCTTTGTCGTAGTTATTAGTATATTTTTAATATAGGTTCTAAATTAAGTACAACTTATTCACAGGCATTTCTGTTATATACTATGTACTTAATTATTTCCTTATTTTAATGCTACTACTGAGCGCTAATCTCAATAAATATTGGACCTATTTTAAAAATTCATTCACCATTTGGTAATTGGTAGGTTTCCTGAGACTATATAAATGCCACAAGCATAGCAAGTCTATAAAATATGTAGCATACTCTATCTCCCCAATTTTCTTCAGGCCATCATGCAGGATGAATTGAAGTTTGCCGTTGTTTGTTCATCCAACATGAATCGTAGTATGGAGGCTCACGCCGTCCTGAGCCGCAGAGGTTATCAAGTTAAATCTTTTGGGACTGGAGACAAGGTAAAACTACCGGGTAGAGGGAACAAACCAAATTGCTACGAATTTGGCGTTTCCTACAAGGACATATATAACGACCTTCTTGAAAAAGATAAAGAATATTATGAGAAGAACTCCGTTTTGAATATGCTCATGAGAAACAAGACTCTAAAACCCTGTCCAGAGAGATTCCAAGATTCTACTGATAGATTTGATATTATTATAACTTGCGAGAAACGAGTTTTTGATCAGGTCGTCGAGTGGTTTGTCTTAAAGAAACCTGAACAAAACAAACCCGTCAATATCATAAATATTGATATTAAAGACAATCTTGAGGAAGCTACTTTGGGATCTTATCTCATCCTTGACCTTGCCACAAAACTAACTGAGAGCTCAGATTACAAAAAGGAACTACATTCTATTCTTAAGGCTTTTCAAAGGAAATGCAGGAAACATGTATCGGATTGTATCATGTTTTATTAGATGCACTGTCATGCCGGAAAGATCTTTTTAGTTGCTTTTCTCATATTTTTGTTTATGTATAGCATACATTTTTATTTATCTATTCTAGTCTTGATATCTATTTACTGTTTGATCTCAAAAAGCCACATATCAACTCTAAGAATGTTTAGGCCCAGTTTCACCAAGCTCTGTTAGTTAGTTTAACACGTTGTTAACTCTTTTAACGGGACATCAATGTAAGAGAGTGTCCCACCATGACCTAATCGAGGTTTAGTTTCCTTAACACGGCATCATATTTAATTACTGGCATAGAGGCTCTTTAAATTTTTAACAAGCGATTAGAAAAAATGATTTGATGTTTTCTTGCTGTCAAGATGGACTCTGCATACTATTTTATTTTTGAAAATGAAGATGTGTTGGATGATTTGTATAATTTGGATTATATAGTGCGAACGCGACGGCCCAGAATTTATGAAGAGGTCGTCATTGTTTCGTAGAATATGATGATGTTGATTTTAGTACAAGATTTCGTTTATCAAAACCTTGATCAAAACAATCGGTTTTGGAAATATTGCAATTAATTGAAGATAAACTCGAATAACCGTCGCATCTGTAAGTAAAACTATCTCGTGAGGTAATATTTATATTTATGTGCATAAAAGGTTCCTTCCTACATACTGTATTATTTTCAATTAAACCATAATAATCCTGTGAGTCATGTCAAATCTAGTATTGAATACCAATATAGGTACTTCAAATGTAAACTTCACCACTACTCAGGTAAGGCTCAGGCCTCCTCATGATTATGAAATGTACCTACTTATCTTAATTTTAAATTCTGTTTTAGGAATCAATCAGTTTCACCTACAGACCAACTGCTTATTGTAGTGCAGTGCAGTGATGGCTCAGTGGTGAAAAACATTGTGAGGAAACCGACATATCATAAGATAGCGTGGTATATACAGGGTTACAGGAAAAGTCGATGTAGATCCGTTAAGGGCATGTAGTACACATCATTTCTGAATGATTTCACTATGTAACCTCCCAACCTAAACTTAACCGTTTTCGAGATATTCGAGTTTTAATTTTTTTTATGAAAATGCCCAATTTTTCAGCTATTCAATTGAATATTTTGAATTTTTTTTGACTCTTATGATTATTTTTTTGGTTTTTTACATGAAGAATGAGATGCTTAATTACCTCAATGACTAAAATTGCACGTAAGTTAACTAAATAGGTCATTGTAGACGATCGAAACTTAAGAAAATAAGTACAAATTATAAAAATATATTTTTCTTTTCTGGATATCTCAAAAAAATATTATGGCACTTGCTCTGCAGATGTGCTTAAAAACATCTACATTTTATCAGCTATCCAACGAGGTATAACAACCTAGGGTTGTATTTAAACTCATAGAAAAAAACACAGTTGAAAAGGTTAAGGTAGTAGGTCTAACGGGTCCCTCGGCTGTTGTCCTTCAAGTTAATCCGGTGCGTGTGAGCGAGAAAACTTACGATTTATGCAGATGAAAGTGAGAAAAATAATGTGCAAAAACAAGTTTGGGGATACAACATGCCCATTGTTTTGTATTTGGTCGTTTGTTTGCTTGCCATCCATTTTAGTCTGCTCATGCGATTCGTCCATGGTAGATGCGAATTATTGTGCTTTCGGATTCCCACACGACTTATGTGTGTGACTTAGGTGACCTACTAATGATCTCCCATTACAATTACTGCGGGACATGTGGTTTCAACATGATGGCTGCTCTGCTCATTTCAGAAGAAGCATTAGGGAATGGTTGGACACGTAACTATCCTAACAAATGGATTGGACGAGGTTGGCCTTTACACTGGCCACCCAGATGTCCCCACCTGACCCCCATTGATTTTTATGTATGGGGGCACATGAAGAGCCTCGTTTACAGTGAGCCCAACCCCATATCGTTAGTGGAAGTTCTCAAAGAAAGGATGCTGCTTGTGTGCTGTTGAAATGCTGCTAACGACATAAGAAGAACATTAACCACATGGTGTAGTGAAAAGTGGACTACGTGAAGGAATGAGAAAATTTGTGCGAAATAGAGGTGGACACGTAGAACATGAACTATAAAATTTTATTCAAAAACATTAGGTGAATAAATGTTATTTTGAACTGATTTATTGTTTCATTTAGCTTACTACAATCACCGACGATCTACGCCAACTATGAGTTGAGCGTGAGTGACTTTGTATGCCAACTAGCGTTAACAACGCACCGATTACGTTATTTTCCAAACAATAGCCAGTAACTAGTCACTTACGCTCAAGTAATAGTTGGCGTACGGTCATTATTTGTACGATCGACGATGTGAACAAAAAAAATGCTATAAAACTGAATGATCTCTTAGGTCAGGATAGCGGGATATCGATGGATGCATGAAGGTTGTACCTAGCCGAGGGAGGCCTATGTTCAATAGTGGAAGCCAGTAGGCTGAAATGATGATGCTGAACTTAAGTCAAATTAATAAGATTAAATAAGGGCTATTTATTCTGACTGCCATGTAGCCTTAGAAACTAAGTTTCACCTTTGAGGTTAATAAATACCCTAGAGTGTTATACCTCGTTGGATAGCTGATAAAATGTAGATGTTTTTAAGCACATCTGCAGAGCAAGTGCCATAATAATTTTTTGAGATATCCAGAAAAGAAAAATATATTTTTATAATTTGTACTTATTTTCTTAAGTTTTTATCGTCTACTATGACCTATTTAGTTAACTTACGTGCAATTTTAGTCATTGAGGTAATTAAGCATCTCATTCTTCATGTAAAAAACCAAAAAAATAATCATAAGAGTCAAAAAAATTCAAAATATTCAATTGAATAGCCGAAAAATTGGGCATTTTCATAAAAAAAATTAAAACTCGAATATCTCGAAAACGGTTAAGTTTAGGATGGGAGGTTACATAGTGAAATCATTCAGAAATAATGTGTACTACATGCCCTTAACGGATCTACATCGACTTTACCTGTAACCCTGTATAGCGTGATGAATGACCTGATCCCTTACCGTGTTTAAGTTTAAGTTAGCACTACCAATCCCATGTCCCAGCAGTGAGAACGTATATGGGCTGACGATGATGATGATCCTAATTTAATTTAAATGTGACATTGTTATAGAAATATGTAATTTTTCATGTTAGTTACCTACCTAAATAAATAAAACTTGTGTTTTTATAAAACATTTTTATTGTACCTTTAGATTGTACCTATCAACATCATTCAATAAATTGGTTATAACAACTAGATACTAGGTTATTACGAACAAGAATTTACTATTAATTTACTGCTCTTTTATCTTTGTCTTTATTTTTCTTGTTAATTGCTCTTCTAGTATGAGATATCTCTCCACTTTCCTTCGGACTCCGAATTTTTTTTCGTAATTTCAACCAGATCCAGTTTACCTTCTACCAAGTGAAATTGAACCGCGATTTTTCTTCAACATTATTGTATTTATTCAACTCAAAATAAAATTAAAATAACACAAGAAAAATCACAACAAAACAATCTCCAAATAACATCAAACATTTGTAACCATGGTAACGACCAAATCGTTTGACATATAAACCAGTAAACGTAAAAGTTACTACATGATTATTAAATTTTGTACTGTATCAGAACATCTCGATTTAGTGGAATTACCGAACATGACAGTTATTATACAACTAGAACAAATAGCCCTAATGTGCGAAACTATGGCATTGTCAACTATGACATTTTGTTTCGGGCGGTTTAAAATACGAATGAATGATTCGTGAGTCGCTCAGTTAAAGGTCGATTTGATAAACGGCTGTTAGATTTCCTTCTTGGGACCTGAAGAGTTGACAACGATGTTAAAATACATGTTTATTTTGAAGCTCGATTAATAAATCTCTGATTTAGAAAATATTGGTGAAATCGGGTCTTAACCATATATATACATTCAGAATGAAAGAAGTCATAAAGGTTTATGAACAACACATTTCAGAATTAAGTTGATTATTCTTTTCGAAAAATAAACTCTTAATTAAAACTCATAATTACTGATCAAAAAAAATTGAATTACAAATATTTTATAATTATAAGCACATCTATAAAAAAATTATTTTCGCACATTTTTTTTTTTTTTTTTTTTGTAAAACAAATATTTAAGTGTTCCATACAAATATGCAACAAAGTGCGGTCTTTGATTTTTTGCCTTATGTTGTTACTCAGAAGCTTTTGGGCTAAAACTTCCCCCAACTTCCTCTGCACACTGAAACACATTACAGACTTTTTATACCTTATTAAAACATACTCATAATGGACTTGAGTTTCTAAATTGAATTAGATTTTTTTTATTTGTCTTTCACATTCTGTTTGGTTAATTCCCGTACGACATATTATTTTTCTTTATACTTATGGATTTTAGTTTCAATTATGTACAACTTCGCATTTTTGAGCATGAAACTAAACATGTATGTTATATCATAATTATGTTAACCACTATTGTAATACTGAATACACAGTAGATTTAGTAATTAGTGAAATTAAGGTATTTAAGATTGTATTTCAATCAATTATTTAATGCAGAAGATGCAGAGTTACATTCAATTTTAGATATAAGAGAGACATTTGTAAGTTAAACTGAATGTCGTAGGATCCCAAAGTTAAGAGTATCTTAGATTTAAGTGCAATATTGATTATAACAAACCATTGGTTTTCCATGGTTCTCTTGATCTCTTTCTTTATTGGAAATGGTTGGAAAAATATCCACTATTAAGTCTACTTCTCAAAAATGTTAAGAATGTTTTTGTTGATGTTGATGTTAAACTAGTAGAAAGTAGAAACTTAATATATATTTAATGGACTGTACTGAGTTTAACTTTGAGCTTAATATTTTTTTTATTGAAACAATACTTTTTGGAGGCTATGTATACTTAATCAGTATTATTTATTGCCCAATTTTTACAAGCTTTTTAAATAATGTTACATTATTAATTTTTAAATACTTTAAGAAATTGTATTTTCATATATAATGTTTTGGATGTGAGTGAGACTTGCTGATTTCTGTATTTTTGATTATGTTAAATTATAAGACTGTAAAATTAAGATTGGTGTCAAAGAAAATAAATGTGATTAAAAATATATATTATTTTATTGATACATCCCATAATGAAAATAACAATTTTTTTAAACGATAAATAAACTGTGAGTGTGTGGTTATTTGTGCATCACTAAAAGGACCTGTAAAAAACTGTCATTATCACGCACCCCACATACCCTGTAGGTTTTGATTTGCTTGCGAATGTCGAAATTTGCGAAAACTTGCGAATGTCGAAATATGCGAGAAATTGCAGTTGTCTTATAAGTTTAATTTTATTACAGCTTCAAGAAACCTTAGACTTGAATGTTCAATACAAATTTGCGAATGTTGAAATATGCGAAAAATGGTAGTTGGTTTAGGCTGTACCTATCTTTTAATTGTGTTGTCTTATAAAGTTAAATTTTATCATAGCTTCAAGCGACCTGGTCTAAGAGCCCGTGGGAGATCGTCCTTACTAAAATTTAACTTTCGATAAGTTATCTCACTCAATCGATGGAGTCACCTATTATGACTTACCTGTTTACACTTGCTTGCCAGTTATACACTGAAATGAGTAGGCAAGCATACCTTTATGCATATTCTGTGTATCAAAAACTATCAGTAAAATAAATTCCATTGGGTTATCAAAAGCATGAAGGTGATGAAAAAAAATTGATATTATGGTAATTTAATTAAAAATAGTCATGACCACTTTTTGATAGGAAAGCAATTATAAGCATATTTGTTAATAAAAAATATAAAAAAAAAATTGGTTGTCTGTAAAGTCGGTTTACTGACGATAGTTGAACGTGACAAGGTCCGATTGTGCTTCTTTGTTCGTTCGTTCCGCGTTCTCTCTCGCACTTCAAGCCTTACATGGAACGCCTCAGAGCGAGGTAACGCCGCATGAGTCATGTTTTTTCGTGCGTGCAGGCGGCTCTATCGAATTATAAGACGTTGTCACTTGTCACGTCAAAAATTCATCTCATCTGGTTATCAGATCTGTGAAGGACGATCTCCCACGGGCTCTCCTACAAACCGTTGACTTGATTATTCAATACAAATTTGCGAATGTCGAAATATGCCAAAAATTGCAGCATAAGCGGCTGTATCTATTGATTGCGTTGGCATACCTATAAGTTTCATTTTATCACAGACTAGCTGCTCCACTCCTGTTGGTCGTAGAGTGATGATATATACCCTTCCTCGATAAATGAGCTATCTAACACAGAAAGAATTTTTCTAGTTCCCGAGATTAGCGCGTTCAAACAAACAAACAAACGCTTCAGCTTTATAATATTAGTATAGATTCAAACGACCGTAGTTAAGTATGAGGATTCATTATACAATTTCAGCTTGATATCTCCACGCGTTCCTGAGAAAAAACGGACAACAAAGTGCTAATATGGGTTCCGATTTTTCCTTTTGTGGTTCGGAACCCTCATTATGTTTATTTGTTGTTAACCCTTGAGGACTTCCACTATATACCTCCTACTCCATCATCAGATCAGTTTAATAATAACAGCAGATGATAAACATTTTTACTTACCTAAGTAACTAAGTACCTAACCAATGTTTTGCTCGATCGCAAACCGGTAACGTAAGTGGGTAAGTAGGTAAAATGTTTAGTAAATTAGGTCAAAATTTACTTCTAATATTTTATTTCACAATAATACAGTTAGGTTTTCCTGGTTTCCCTTTCGAACTAAATAAATATATATATTATATCTATTTCCAATTGCCGAAAATGTGATTGAACATACAAAATAAAAATAACTGCGTTAAAAACAACCGACTTCAAAAACGGAAAAGTAAGAAATAAAAAAGATTTGATATTATTAATTACTACATATTATTTTTATGTGCTATTTATTAAAAAGGTTTGATGTCGGTGCATGGGCTTAATACTAAGTGCTTAGTGTTTGGCACCGACTTCAAACCTATTTAATAAATAGCACATAAAAATAATATGTAGTAATTAATAATATCAAATCTTTTTTATTTCTTACTTTTCCGTTTTTGAAGTCGGTTGTTTTTAACGCAGTTATTTTTATTTAATACTTTTTAGTGTATTTTTCAACACGAATCAAACGAGCCCAAACTCGATAAAGTTGAGTCAATATATTACTGAGTTCCTATGGCCACCTTCCGATTCCATCATCAGATCAGCTCCATGTCATGATAATGTTTCATCGCTATCCAATTTACATTCGTATACAAAATTTCAGCTCAATCGGTTACCGGGAAGTGAATCAAAGTTACTTGCTACATTGAAATTAAGTCATCGAGTACAGACAAAAATGCTCATAAAAGAAAAACTACTAGGCCTAGCGGAATAAAATTTTTATGGGACCAATTCGACACCATCCCGCATCGAACAAAAAAAGAATCACGTAAATCGGTTCAGAAACCTCGGAGTAATCGGTGTACATACATAAAAAAAAAAAAAAAAAAAAAATATATACCGGCCGAATTGATAACCTCCTCCTTTTTTTTGAAGTCGGTTAATAAAAAACATGACGTTGTTTAAAAAGATCGTCTTTCCAAATAATACTAAGTATACCTACTGGCTACATACCTCGTGCTTGTCGCATACTACCTAGTAGAATTTGGAGCATTATAATTTATGACTTACAAGGTTTATTGAAAAAAACGTAACTCTGCAAAGTAGTTACCTAGTTAGTTAGGTACTACAATCAAATGGATTACCTACTTAAGTATATATTAAACTATTCAAAAAAATTACGCAGACTGAGAACGTACCTACTTAGGTTATTTATTTTTTAGAGACAGTGTGTGTTACTTAAGTAAAATTTCTTGAACTCTAAATTGTGATTATACCGTTCTTATCGTTAATGAAAATCGATTTTGAAATTTTCAAATAGGTATATCGGGTGTAATCGTTAAGTGTGCACAGGTGATTATTTTGTAACTACCTATAACAGATATCAAAAAACATTAAATTGATATCGAAAAGGCTTTAAGTAGCTAATTAGGAAAATTACATTAATAACTTTTTTAAATAAAACGATAAATATAAAAAAATACATTAAACACTCCCACCACCTAAGTAGAAAAAAACCGAATAAGTGCGAGACCTTTTTTTTATTACGTTGTTAACTGCTATAAAATTTATATTTTTTTAGTAATTTTTCCTTTATCTGTGCTATAAGAACTTTAATTTGTACCAAATTTCAAGAACCTGTGTAAATGGGAAGTACCTGTAGATTTAGATTCCCTAATCCGGAATCCCTTGCGAATGTGGAAATTTACGGGCCCTGTATCTTTTGATTGCGTTGGCTTATAGTTAAGTTTGATTTTTGACGTGACAACGTCTTATAATTCGATAAAGCCGGCTGCACGCACGAAAAAACATGACTCATGCGGCGTTACCTCGCTCTGACTCATCTGAGGCGTTCCATGTAAGGCTTGAAGTGCGAGCGAGAGCGCGGAACGAGCGACAAAGAAGCACAATCGGACGTTGTCACGTTTAACGATCGTCAGTAAACCGACTTTACAGACAACCAATATTTTTTACAATATCAAGGCGCCGTAGACTTGAGCATTCGATATAAATTTACCTTCACGCGTTCCTGTTTTCCTCGTTTTTAAGCTATTGCATAGGTAGCTTCTATCGCGGGCCTTGAGCGCGGGGACCGAATCCAGAAATTGCGTAACGAAAAACCTCACGTTCCCTACTCCGACGGGCACGGAGGTGTGGCTTGAAGGCATGCTACGCAATAGCTTTACCGCGGCAGTCCCCGAGTGCCACACGTCTTTTTTTTATGCCTCCTCCACACTACTCGCGAAGTTCCTCGGCGAAGTACTCGGCCGAAGTTGACTGAAGTCCGCGGTGCTACACTACACACTCGTTCAACTTCGCGAGGAGCGCATACGTTCATATTCAGAACGAACTTCAGGTAACTTCGTGCCCTTTGACACGGGCGCAAAAACCGACAACAAACGGAAGTCGGCCGAGGCGAGGTAAAGTTGGACGAAGTAAGCCGAAGTGCCTCTCTACATTATTCTATTCGTCTAACCTCGTTTAACTTCGCGAGTAGTGTAGAGGGGGTGTTAGGTTTGAAACCCTAAAACCTATTCAGCCGATCTTTAGTTTTAAGTGATACCTATGCTTGACACTACAATATTATGTAACTACATAAGTACGTAAATAATCAAATATTTATTTCCTTTATAAATCACCTTTATTTGACTAATTTTTTTATGCACACTACATATAAGAGGGGTTACTTTCTCTTCACCTACAGTGGTATTATAGCCCGGGAGCCCAGAACAGATTTTCATGAACAATTTCCTCTCGAGTGTAACTTCGTTAAATGCAATATGCATCAGAGCTATCACACTACAACACTCGCGAGTCGCGACCGTCAGCTGCAACTCCGTTGGTGGGTCGGGCAGTAGTTGCCTTCCAAGCATGCAGAATTTTTTTTTCGGTCATTTCACCTCATTTGAAAATTTGTCAAATTATATTTCATGGAAAAACTAAGTCAGCTGTCCGTAACGTGGTGAGTTGTGCATCAGCAGCTGGCTGCTAGAACATGAAAAATAATTTTCAGTTATTTCCTCTCAACTGAAAATTTAACTGGTGATAGTTTATGTGCTACTATAAATGAAAATCAATGCTATATAGCTGGCTGCTTGCTGGCTGTATCTCGGTGGAAAGTCCGTCAGGTACCTTGAAAGATGTAACCATAGAAATCTAAATAACAAGACACTAGATATAACGCAACAGTATCTATCACCTACTAAATCTTATCAGATGGCTATCTTATATTATTTTCGCATTTATCGGCCTGAAACCTTTAGATAGACTATAGCTTTCCTAGAAAACCTTCATCTTGAATTCATCTTTATTTTTATTAAAAAAGACATCAACATCCGTTGCGTGGTTTTAAAGAGTTAAAAAATACATAGGTACTATACCTAACTGGACAGGACCGCCTCCTTGGTACAGTGGTTGACGCGTGAGCGTAGAACCGAGGGGTCCTGGGTTCGATTCCCGGTGGAGACTAAGAAAAAAAAAATGTCTCGGTCTGGTAGGACACAGAAGGCTGATCACCTACTTGTCCCTAAAGAAAATCGATCAGTGAAACAGATGTATGCATAATGCATCTGCCCCTTACCCCACTACGGGGACACGGGACTTCACTTTTACTATACCTAACTACATCCGCGTACGGTGAAACTATGGAACGATTTGCCACCTGCGGTGTTCCCGAACAACTACGACATTGGGGCCGCAAGAAAAGAGCTTATTTGTATATTATTATACTATGTAGTGACTTCACTGATCAATTTTCTGTTCGGGATTGACTTAACGTACTTGCCGTTTTTAGGCGTAACGCCGGTGTCGCCTAGCCGTAGCCGAGTTGACGTACAGGCGCTGCTGATACGCTTTCGTCACGTGCATACGGTAGGTTGACGCCTGGTTGACAGCGAGGTGAAAGGCGTTACGGTTACGATCCCTTTCCGATACCATATATTGTGTGCTGAGACCTTAATATTTTTTTGTTAGTCTCTACCGGGAATCGATTCTAAGATCTCGTTTATTGCGCTTACGTTACGCGGTAACCACTGTTCCATAACATAATAATCTTAGAATATAATATTTCATAAGCTCATATAAATATGTAATTTAATGAAATATTGAACTAACTAAAGCTCATTATCTAGCCATGCAATACAGCAATAGTAGCATTAATAAATAATTTATCCTATAATTATAATTTTTGTATATATTCTTTGTTATATTGTAGTTTGTGTAGTGTATTATCCATATTCCATACTAATATTATAAATGCGAAAGTAACTCTGTCTGTCTGTCTGTTACTCAATCACGCCTTAACTACTGAACCTATTTGCATGAAATTTGGTATAGAGATATTTTGATACCCGAGAAAGGACATAGAATATGTTTTATCCCGGAAATCCCACGGGAACGGGAACTATGCGGGTTTTTCTTTCTTCTGCGTGGGTGGAAAGCTAGTATTTATATAACTATGTAGTATCTATGTACAGTATATACGTATTACGTAGTATGTAGGCATTTTTTATATTCTTTCTTTTATTTATTTTTTGCGCTATCCGTATTCTTCTCACATTTCCTTTAATACCAGGTTGCCTGGCAGAGATTGCTGTGTAGCAATAAGGCCGCCTATTGTGCAAAATTTTTGTACCTTATTAGATTGTACTAGATTTCCTTACATTGTTTTGTACAATAAAGTATTATAATTAAATAAATAAAATAAAAACTTCTACAGCAGTTAGGTAAAATTACTGCGAGCTGAGATTGAAAATAAAATTAACTGCGTTAAAAACAACCGACTTCAAAAACGGAAAAGTAAAAAATAAAAAAGATTTGATATTATTAATTGCTACATATTATTTAGATGTGCTATTTATTAAATAGGTTTGATGTCGGTGCACGGGCTTAATACTAAGTGCTTAGTGTTTGGCACCGACTTCAAACCTATTTAATAAATAGCACATCTAAATAATATGTAGCAATTAATAATATCAAATCTTTTTTATTTTTTACTTTTCCGTTTTTGAAGTCGGTTGTTTTTAACGCAGTTAATTTTATTTAATACTTTTTAGTGTAATTTTCAACACGAATCAAACGAGCCCAAACTCGATAAAGTTGAGTCAATATATTACTGAGTTCCTATGGCCACCTTCCGATTCCATCATCAAATCAGCTCTATGTCATGATAATGTTTCATCGCTATCCAATTTACACACTTATACAAAATTTCAGCTCAATCGGTTACCGGGAAGTGAATCAAAGTTACTTGCTACATTCCAATTAAGTCATCGAGTACAGACAAAAATGCTCATAAAATAAAAACTACTGGGCCTAGCCGAATAAAATTTTTATGGGACCAATTCGACACCATCCTGCATCGAACAAAAAAAGAATCACGTAAATCGGTTCAGAAACCTCGGAGTAATCGGTGTACATACATAAAAAAAAAAAAAAAAAAATATATACCGGCCGAATTGATAACCTCCTCCTTTTTTTTGAAGTCGGTTAATGAAGCTTTGTATGATAGGTAGATGTATTTCCTAGAATAGCTACCCACTCCATACCTGGAAAAATCAATGTTATGTACTTGCAAAGGTAGCCGAATGCAATTGCGCACGCAGGCCGGCGCAGGTCACCCCCTTATTTACCGATTATTTATTTCTAGGTCCATCTATACGTTGGCGTCTATCCTATATCTATATATTTGGCCTTTTATTGATATTGTCATTACCAACCTTATTCTGCTGTAAAATTTTCCTGAGACATGACTAAGTACTTCTCAATTTTAAGGGGATCATCCCGATCAAATACCTACGAAAAACACCGCATAATATGTATCTAGATAATGAATTTTGTTGGGGAAACTGTTGGTATGATTAACTACCTTTAAAAAAATATTATATATGATACTCAGGAGCATTACTAACTGTGTATTGTTTAATTTTCATTTTAGAAAGACCCAAACATATAAAAAAAAACATATACTTATGTACCTACTAATCGGACCCTTTTTTGCACATAAAACACATTTTGTCACGAAAACGGCTTCATATACTATTATTTATTACTATAATATTCAAAAGGTAACGTCTTTGTTTATTTGTTTGAACGCGCTAATCTCAGAACTACTGGTCCGATTAGAAAAATTATTTCGGTGTGAGATAGCCGATTTATGGAGGAAGGCTATATAGATAGGCCATAATATACAGAATGACGAATGTATTCGATAAGTGTGCACAGGCGATTATTCCGTATTTATTATATCCAAAGACTTTAAACTGGTAACGAAAAAACTTTGTTTTTTTTTTGTATTTTGCTGTTAAACTACTCCGCAGATTTTAAGGAAAAATCATTTAGAAATATAGATTTAATCATTGACGTAACTTTGAACATCTGCTTTTCATAAAAAATGCTGTGTTAGTATGGGAGTGTTTAATGTAATTTTAATGCATATTTCTCGTTTCATTGTAAAAAAATTATTATTGTCATTTTGCCTAATGAGAGGCAGAGTACTTTCGATACCGGTTTATAGTTTTTTTTATCTCTTTTTAGTAACAAACACGGAATAACCGCATGTGCACCTATAGTGATAAATAAAACAATTAATGTAAGGTAACGGCACCAGTGGTGGACAAGCATCCAGTAACAAAATAAATATTAAATTTAAATAATAAGACCAAAATTAACGTCAGTAATTTTGCAATACTTAAAATAAAAAAATAAAAGTTTGATTCATAAGCTATCAAAAGACGACACTTCATCTTATTCGGTCAAAATGTTTGAAGATGGCATAACTTTATGTTTAGTTACTGCGACTCGAATGTCTATTGGCCACATCATGATGTGGTTTGGGCCTTAGAGCATTAAACCAACGTTTGGGCAGATCAATGATAAGAAATCGTTTCTCGATATGGCCAACTAAACGCGCGGTTTTTTAATGAAATGATCAAAATTATTTGATCATATCGTAAAATAGTTACATTAATTACCTATTGGTAGAGGCGCTGCAAGCGCTGTGTTTATGTGATAAGATGGCGGCCGCTGGCGAAAATTAAATTATTCGCAGTTATTCGCAGTGCTGTGTGACTTCTCGACTTCATTCTCTATATCTGTGTCGTGGTCATATCGTAGATTTGATCATTTCATGATATGAGTGGCCATTTCACGAAATGGTCGCATATCGTGAAATGGCCAATTTAGTTTGGCCACATCATGATGTGGTTTGGGCAGATCAATGATATAAGAAATCGTTTCACGATATGGCCAATTAACGCACGGTTTTTTCATGAAATGATCAAAATTATTTGAACATATCGTAAAATAGTTACATTAATCGTTGGTAGAGGCGCTGCAAGCTCTGTGTTTATGTGATAAGATGGCGGCCGCTGGCGAAAATTAAATTATTCACAGTTAAAAACTTCAGAATTCGTTTAATAACAATATTATGAAGAAAGTCATAGCAAAGAATTTACGACGAAGAGGTACGAGTACTATGGAAAATGTGGATCGATGGACCGATCAGATTAAGGCTGCTGGCAGATTCAGATAGGCGATTCACTTCACGAGTGTAGCAGAATGCCAGGAAACAGAGAGATATGGCGGTACATCGTGAAGCGGGTAACATCTACCCCCCAAACCTCATGTTGACCACGTTCGCTCTGTCTAGAGTAATACGACGAAGAAGGAGAGGTCGCAAAATGGTGGCATTATGTGTGGCAGTACTTTTTTAGTTATATTTCTCAGCCCTGACGAAAATAACCACTATTGTTTTTTCTTAACGGTCACAACTCGTATTTAACGACGCATTTATCCAATTTTTGCCTAGAAAATGGAAATTAAAATATTCTAAGTATGCAAAATAATTAATAAATCCAATTTTTTATAAATACATCCCAGATTTATTGTATTCCAATCATCATTTTCAAGATTCTATTGATAACTATAAGTCTTCTCCAAGTGTAAATACCTGGAGAAACAACATTAGGTACAGTCCATAAATGGGTGTTCATAACTGGATGTTGTCCAAAACTGGGTGTCCATTATTAGATTTTAACTGTCCAACACTGGTGCAAAAAAGTGTTTTTTTAATTAATAAATAACTTCATTATGTATGTGTCGTGATCATATCGTAGATTTGCTCATTTCATGAAATGACCAACATAGTTTGATCAGATCGTTAAATCGTCAACGTTTCACGATTTGGTCATCGACATTTGGCCAGATCGTATAAAATATAGGTTAGGTTAGGTTAGATTTTAATAAACAACGCACGAGCCGAGCGAGCGTGCCGCGGCAGCGGCCGGCGAGTGCCAGAAGCGAATCGCTTTTTAAAAAAGAAACAAAAATGGTCGCATTTCGTGAAATGGCCATCCACGTTTGGCCAGATCGACGATCTGGCCAAACGTGGATGACCAAATTGTGAAACGTTGACGATTTAACGATCTGGCCAAACTAAATTGGCCATTTCATGAAATGAGCAAATCTACGATATGGCCACGATATATGCATTGCAATCTTTTTTCTTACATATAACTAAACAATATCCAATAAAGTTAAAAAACCTATGAGAAAATTGCAAAAAACTTCAATTTTTTCCTTAATCTGTACAAGACTGTTGCCGTTACGTTACCTATAGAAGATTCTTTTTAGACTTTCAATATACCCACCATAGATATACGCCTCAATACTCCGACAAGGAACAATGTACCCGGTACATGCAAATATTTTTATTGAAGTGTAGCTTGGCCTTCTATTACAGCGTCGTGAAAATTAAAAAAAAAAGTCTCATTGAGTTGTAGATTTACTCATGTGTCTGTCAGACTATTAATCGTAAAGAGAACAAATGAGATGTTATCATTTTATTCATCAGTCAAATATGTTTTGAATATAGGCATGACGATTGACAAAGCGACCTCGGAAGCAGGTAGTTAAGTGCTTAATGTATGCATTCACACAGATATATTATTTGTTTTAAAATCACGCAACAATGATACCCGTAAGAAGCGAATGTTTTAAAATAAGTGAGCTTCATGTTAAACATCATTTCTCTGTGCACATTCATTGTGTATATTTCGTGGTAGCCGACAGCCGGCACTGCACAATGATTACCTATATTTTATACTTCTCTTTAGTTACATTAATTTGGTCATCTGCCGCAAAAAGAGCGTATTTGAGAGAAGAGGAAGATGATGATAGCAGTAACGTCCAAGTGAGATCAAAGTATAATTTGACTCACGCACCGACGACCACAGGTCGTACACTGAAAGGTGAAATGGTTGTGGAAAAATTTGTGGACACACTCATGGCTAGCGAAAGATATCTTAAAATGGTCGAATCCGTAGAAAAAAAAATAAACCATTTGGATGCAAACTTCCATGATAGGACAAACACAATATTGAAATATTTGGCAGAGGTTTTGAGAATCGCCAAAACTGCATCGGCGCCACAAGACGTGATGGAGAAGACTCTAAGAAGTCTGAAACATGATTTGGACAAATTGCAACAAGCTGTTTCCGAAAAAGTAAAAGCCTTACCGAAAATGAGAGGTAGGTACATCATTTATTTCATAGAGGAAGTGTGTAGTTAAGTAAGGTTTTATTAAATATTCTGCCTACTATTGTTTAATTAAGAATCACACAAGCGGTACGACTGGTACCGGCCGCGGCTCCGCCAGCGCCCGGGATAAAAACATCATAAAAATTTTTTCGTAAAAAAAAACAATATTTTTAATTAAACAAAATGATTGTTGTGTCTCACGGCTCACCCGACGGCCGACATAATTATATAGATATAGCGTGTCGCGGATTTTTTGCAAATATTTATAAGATCTACAATTTATTAAATTATTTTATGCTTCTATATTTTGCAGTTAAGGCCGCGGACGCAAATTATGTAACTTATCTGGTTGATTTTTTACACCTTGTGTCCGAAAAACCCAAATATCTAACGGAACCCCTTATTTTTCCAAAATAAAATATAGCCTATGTTACTCATGGATAATGTAGCTTTCGAGTGATGAAATATTTTTTTTTGAACGGTGTAGTAGTTTCGAAGCCTATTCAATTAAAACAAACAAACAAAAATTCAAATCTTTCCTCTTTATAATAATATGTAGGTAGATAAACGATGTTTGCAAATTGCAAGTAAGAGAGCAACAGTTCCAATATTTCTGCTCACAGCTCAACAGCTGATGTATATATAATGCATCTGCCCCTTACCCCACTTTGGGACATGGGGCTGTTTAATTATATACCTATGCCCATATTTATGTAGTTGGAAAAATATAATGCGTCACAGACGCGACGTCGTTAGTGCGCAGGCGTGGTGTGCACCCCATTACACCCCTTTCACATCGATAATCACCCCCTTAATCACCCCAATCTAGATTGCTAATTGAATTCGAAACTCATGCACTACATCGTTGATAAATTTACAGGTTTTAACATCATTGTTAAACCTGTAAATTTGTCTCATGACAGTAATCACTTTTTTATGTATGTACACCGATTTTATAACCCGCGGTTTCACCCGCATTGCTCCGCTCCTGTTGGTCTTAGCACTCTTAGCGTGATGATATAATAGCCTATCTCTAACACCGAAAGAATTTTTCCAATCAGACCTGTAGTTCCCGAGATTAGCGCGTTCAAACAAACAAACAAACTCTTCAGCTTTATAATATTAGTATAGATATAACAACCTATACAGATACTGGACCCATCGGATATACCCATTATTTAGATTTCTATGGATATACCATGGATATACCCCAAAGTCTTTAACAGTAGGTCTGTAGGTAGACTTGGATTTTTAAATAGTTTTCAATTGTCATCATGAGCACACGTGTATGTAAAATTTGTTATTTACTATAGATATTTACGATATAATATTATACATTATACCTATTACATATCTATATTTACAGGATGGAAATTTTGTATGGGCCCTGGGAAATACTAGAAATATTCTAATAGCAAATTTTGCTGAAAGGAAACATCTACTTTATTTAAAAAAATAAAAATAAATATATATAACTAATTAAAAATTTTATAAAAACAATATTATTAACAATATTTACCTACCTTTTTAATTGTATAAACAATTTCTTTGCTGATACTGGACAAAGACTTGCATCAATTATTAAAGTTTCTCCCTTTAACAGTTTCTCTTACACTTGTCTGCCGTCCTCTGTTAATTCCTTATTTTTGCCTTATGTAGATCAAACTGAGATTGAATCCATAATTTTAAATTTAAGGATTGTGCGACCGGTTGGGACGGTATTTCATCAAAGGTTATAAAGATGTGTCGACGTTCCCTCGCTCCCATTATCACTCATATTTGTAACAAAAGTATTGAACATGGAATCTTTCCTAATGCTTTTAAAAAGGCAGTTGTTCAACCAGTGTTTAAGGGTGGGGACGGAGAGGATTTTAACCAGTATAGACCAATTTCAGTATTAACCAGCTTATCTAAAATACTTAAACGTGTCTTAAATAATAATCTTACAAAATTTTTGGAAAGGATTAACATTATATCAAGTAAGCAATATGGCGTAGCGTAAGCCCCCAAAATTTTTGAAAAAAGCTGATATTTTGACGTCATAATTTTCGATTGAAAATTAGGTTGTTTTTTTGGTACTTATAAAGTTGAAATAAGGCGAAAAAATTCACCAAATTTTGTAGAAAAAAAAAATTTTGAAGTAACTAGATAAAAATAAAAAACCAAAAACTTGGTTTTTTGAATTTTTCACCTAAATTTTGAAGTTATATGAAAAAATTGTTAATACAAAACTTTTAGAACTTTTTATTACCTACAACTTTGCCGTTGAATTTTTTTCCATAGGACTTGTAGTTTTGTCGGAATTCAAGAGAAACCTTTTTTAGCCTTAAAAGCTCTCCCCCTCCCACTTCCCGAACTCGGATTGTCTGTAATTTATTTTTCCTTTAATTTTTATCACATTCCCCTCCTTTTCTAATGGGTTTCAACCTAGGTACTACTATTTTCTTTTGTTTCAAAAATTATCGACCCCGGTCTATAGTTCAAGAGTCAGCGTACATATTTTTGTAAAGTTAATGTTTTTGGCAAAATAAAGATTTACCTATTTATTTTTTATTAATTATTAAATCAATATTATATTCATGCCCGGGATTGGCACTAAATAAAAAATGTTGAAAGAGTGTTCTTATGAGTCTGTTGTTTGAACTGATACCTGCCGCAGAATTGGGTATTTGAATAAAAATTTTTTTTGTGCTAAATGGAAAGATTATATATTAGTTTTATAGCAAACCTATTTTTTTAATTTTTTTTTTGCAATAATTCAAAAGTTATTTCAAAATAAAAATTAGTCTTTGAATCCGTTACCGAAGACACACCGTCAACTCCCGAAGCGTCACCCGGACGCGTGTGACGTCATAATGTTAGTTTTCACTCATTGCAGTTGATAGAAAAACGTATACAACTATAACATTTTGACGACACATCTATGGTGACCAGTCATGGCGCGTTTATAGTCACGTGATTTTAATTTTAATTTCATCTGAGGTCTTTTTTTATAAAATTTACCGTTTTCGAGAAAAATCCAAAAAACCTCAAATTATGACCCCGAATAACTTTTGAAGCACACATGGGATAAGTGGGGACTTTTCAATTTTTATTTGTTATGGTACACTCCAGCTCCTCACCGAAATTTAGATCTGTCGGAATTATTGTTATTTCAAATGCTTAATTTGACCGGATTACGATAACGATGCACGATACGGTAAAAATGGTCAGGACTTAATTGTAGAGCATTAAAAAGGAACAAAAAGTGTCTTATAAGTGATTTCCGAATTTCATCGGATAGCCGAGTTATTGCCGAAAAACCAATTTTACCCCTTTTTTCAAGATGGCGACGAAAGCTCATATGAAATCTTGGTCGAAAAACTCAAGTTAAGCTTTTCTAGGTATATAGGTATGTTATACAGGGTTACTTGTAAAACACCAGCAACCTCGCAGGACAAGATAGCAAACATCATAAGTAACAACATTTGTTCTACGACTTTTGATAGTTTGTTAGATTTTATAAATTGATTTTATAAATTTTATAAAATTCATATAATTTTCCGTTTGAATATTATAAACTCTAAGTAAGTACGCGCATTCCAAAAATTACGTAAACAAGAAGCGAACGGGAGGGGAAAGGTGGGGTCGCGTCGTCGTTTCGACACGTTTCGATAATGAATAGAACATAGACTTACAAATGTTAGGAGAGTACAATAAAAGCTTAAAAAATCATTTAAAAATAATTTATTGCGTTATGCCAAAAGTCGTAGATCAAAATGTTGTTACTTATGATGTTAGCTATCTTGTCCTGCGAGGTTGCCGGTGTTTTACAAATAACCCTGTATAAGTATTTCTAGGTACAACATAATATCAAAAATTTAGATGCTCAAATTCACTTTCTTTTATTTGCCTTTTTTTCGGACGAAATGACTGGACTAAAGCCCATTTGCCCACTCTGATATAAAAAAAACAAACAAGCTAAAAGAAGGTTTTACTTTAAAGTGAACAACAAGTTTTATTAAGCTATTGCATAGCTTCTATCGCGGGCCTTCAGCGCGGGGAGCGAATCGAGAAATTCCGTAACGAAAAAACCTCACGCTCCCCTCTCCGACGGGCTCGGAGGTGTGGCTTGAAGGCATGCTATGCAATAGCTTTACCGCGGCAGTCCCCGAGTGCCACACGTCTTTTTTTAAGCTATTGCACAGCTTCTATCGCGGGCCTTGAGCGCGGGGACCGAATCCAGAAATTCCGTAACAAGAAAACCTGACGCTCCCCACTCTGACGGGCACGGAGGTGTGGCTTGAAGAAATGCTATGCAATAGGCAATAGCTTTACCGCGGCAGTCCCCGAGTGCCACACGTCTTTTTTTTTTCTTAAGTAAGTACGACTAAAAGTAACATTTAACTTTAGATAAAATATAATGTTTGATAATAAACAATATCCAGTTTTTTAAGTACTAGAACACCTAGTCTATCTAGTCTTAGGTATAAGAAATTGCATAATTTTAATCAAATTAGCAAAATTATACAACTGTAAGTGAAGTCTGATAATTTCCGAGTGTTGGCAGTCTGGACAAGAAATTAAAAACATCACGGTTCGGGTGTTCCTGTGGGTGTTCCAAAGTCAAAACTTGTCCTTGGGGCAAGGGGGGTCAAAACTTGTCATTTTTTTCTTCTACAAAATATTTTCACCGTTTTTTAAACGTTCTATCAACAGTTTGTGAAAATTAATTAACTTAGCAGTAAAAATGGGTAAAAGTAAGTAGTTGTATTTTGGAATAAACATTGTTCTCTAAGGGAAAATAAAACAATTGAGTTTTCAGTCAACCTAAGAACTTAATACATCTTTGTAAATAAATTTCTGGACTGTCTGCAGAACTTGGCACACATTGAGATCTCATTTCTTATTTTGGCAAATTAAGTCAACGATTGAACTCGGCTCCAATTTTTACATTTATGTTTTTGGTGGGATGTATTATATATTACACATGTAAGTATGTACCTACATAATATTAAGTGGATATCTCATTATTAAGTACAGTATAATTATTGTCCACATAAGTAATGTGACTAATGATATTGAGGACAAAATAAAAAATAAGCAGTATCAAGATCGTTCAGTACATTTTTCCTAGGGTTGCACACTCAAAATTTTGATTTCCCTAATTGCCATCAGATTCTGGTTTACCTATATGTAGTATCGTAATCATAGAAATCTAAATAACAAGACACTAGAAGTCGTAAGCGCGCGTGACATTGTCGCCACTCAAGTGGTTACCATACCACAAGTGCGTTCGTCGCTGTCATAGAGGAAGGATGTATAGAGTCGCTGTTTAGTTGCTCTAGAGACGTGCGTGTGTAAACATGGTGTGTTTCAGCATTTCCCATTGCGGAAATACTTCCACAAGTTGTTATTATACTAATAAAGGAATAAGATTTCATCGGTAAATATTTTTTTTTAGAAATAATGCCGTTTTTCCTTAAAATTAAAGAATATTTACAAGTATTACGAGTGTCACCATAGTAATCGAAATAACAATGAATGACACAGCCGACCATTCTTATTATCACGCTTAACACAAATTTCAACCTTATTTCTATGAGTTTATGTTCAAAGTTATATCTATTGAAAATTGACAAGCAAAAAGAAACAAAACGTCTCATATACTTAGTTAGGGGTGTTATTCTAAAATAAACCGTAAATTCGTGCGTTAGGATACATATTCAAAAGCTTAATTTAATAATATTTAAGTTAGTTTTCACTAAAATCAAGCTGTCCAATAAAAGGCATAGTTTACTTGTGTGTCGGTTTAAATGTGTTGATTTTGGCGACAGCGGTTTTCATACGAATTATGACATTATAGCACTTCTATGTGTCTCACCGGAGTTCATGTCGCGCCGGCTCCTGCGCAACGCCGCGCCGCGCTGGCGCGAGCCGTCTCAGTTCCTAAAATGCCTAAACTTTCAGGATAATTGAATGTTCCAACTACAGCAACGCTTCGCACAATCGAGCACTCATATAAGTAATGCGCGTGAATTGATGCGTGCAATCGATTTATCGTTAGTAATTATTAATTGTTGGAAAAAAATTTAAAGCTTTCGTTTCATTGTAGATTTTTCGAAATAATCAAAGTTAATTCAAATTGTGCTAAAAAATAAATATAAGTATGGATGAAGGTACAAACATTGAAAAAAATGTTAATATATCAAATATACTTATAATCAAAATCCAAATTACTTAAAGTAACCGTAAATAGTTTTCAAACAATTATTATGTATACCACTTTATTTACACATTAATGAGGTTATTGCACTCGGTTCTGTGGGTTATTGCTAACTCTATGAATATTTTTTTTTCAACACTAAACTTAGCGCAACCTGCTGGTGTGTTTCACATTCCTGTGATCAGCATAATTCGGCATTATGCGCCACTGAGTCGCATTATGCTCTGTAATTGGAAAACAGCCTATATCTTCCTGTGCAGATAGGATGCGCACTAATAAACGCAACCACTACCGCCAGTCAGACGGCCCGGACTCTAACCGAAATAGCAAGAGAAACAGCATATCACAAACCACAGTCAAAACCCAATTATACTAAAATGACTTTTTTTAAAACGTTGGTACAAGTCGCGTCAAGTAATAAGAACGCTGACGGATGGCTGCGCATTGGCGATTTATCGGTCTATTTGGTGTTATGAGGTGGTTATAAGAATCACAAATAGGTAATTACGAAGTCACGATTCGCGAGCCTAGTTCAAAAATAAAATAATCGGCGCATAGCTTTCGTGCAAAACTCTATCCATGTGCAAACACACCCCATCACTTTCATCCAGCGTTCTTTTTACGTGACGCGTACTCTAGCTCCCGTACGTGTATTAGATTTAAGCAAGGATTTAAGTGTGGATTTAAGCTTCTTGTCCCGTACCCTGTGCCCGTACCATTAGATATTGATTATCTGTCAAGTGTCATTTTACCGAATGTCAAATATGTTTGTCAGTCTGTGATTAAACATTGATTTTAATTTTTAGGTATCTGTGATGTGATTTGATTTTAATTTTTATCAGTTTGACGTTGTTTCACGCGCCTAATTTTTTAGATCTCCACGAGTGTTTTAGATTGTCTAAGTTACCAATACCAACAAATCACTTCTGCCCATCGTTTTATTCATTCAAAACTTTAAGATTAGGATAGTAATTCCTTAAATTTTGGAGTTAAATATGGATAAAGTCCTAAGTGATGTTTTTCATCAATTATCTCCTACAAATTTTCCTATAGGATCAATGCATTGGGTTCATGTAACCCATATAATTGACCCGCATAACTTTTACGTACGATTGATGCGTCTTAGTGAATTTTTGACTGAGAAGATATGCACTAATCTAACCGGAGAACTAAAGAAGCCTGATAAAATAAGCCCGGGAGATTTAGTTGTATACAAGGATACTAAGAGGCAAAGTGAACATTATTTAAGGGGTACAATAATTGCTATAGTCGAACAAGAAGGTATTTGTTTATACAGCATATTTGCGATAGACTATGGTTTCACGGACAGTAACATTACATATGAAAATATATGGATAAGTAGTAACCCTTGTTTGCAAGTCCCACCATTATCGATTTGTTGTAAGTTGGAACTCTGTGAACCGTTCAAAAGCACTACATGGAAAACCGAAACTATTGAAGCAATGAAATCAATAGTAGGTAACGAAAAAGCAAAGATTATAGTAAAAGGAAAAAATAACAATAAGCTGACCGTAGAACTGATTAATTCATGTCCTGATGATATATCAACAATGCTTGCAATAACTGGCTATTCCACATTTGGATATGTGGGACCATCTACAAGTAGACTAACAAATCCTACACCAAAGAAGATATATTATTCCCAAAAGAGTCTGAAGGTTAATGATAAACTTCATGTAAGAGTTCAATCTGGGAAAACTTTACAAGATTTTTTTGTTGCTGAAAAGAGTGACTATGCAAAATATTTAAAACAGGCAAAAGAAATCTCAAGAATTGCTAAAGAGGCAAAAGCTTTAACAAGCGAAGAGTTAAAAGAAAATATGCCGGTGCTAGCAGGACCGGGCTATGTGAATTATGAGAGAGGATTAATCAAGAAAGTGACCGAACCGGGAAGAAAGGCGCTAGTTGACTTTGTTGATTTAGGAAAATCAATGAATTTGTCAATTATGACTTTGAAGCGAATCTCATCAGAGAGTCTTCTATATCCCCCGATAGCCATACATTGCTGTGCCATTGAAAGTCAAATTTGGGAGTCTGAATGTTATAAACTTTTACGGCTTGGAAATGAGTTTTATGTAACATTTAAAAAACTTGGCAATGATTCAGAACCTCATGTTGTTGTTATAACAAAAGATTGATTAATTCTTTAAACTCATTTAATTAAACTTAAACTTACTTAATTGATTAATTCTTTAAACTCATTTAATTAAACTTACTTAATTGATTATTTCTTTAAACTCATTTAATTAAACTTAAACTTACATAATTGATTAATTCTTTAAACTCATTTAATTAAACTTAAACTTACATAATTGATTAATTCTTTAAACTCATTTAATTAAACTTAAACTTACTTAATTGATTAATTCTTTAAACTTTAAACAACTTTCATTAATGTTATATGATAATAAATAATAAACTTACCTAAAGTGTTTTATATTTTTTATATTTACCTGTTTAACACACTAGTTAACCTGTTTCTTGGAGTTGCTTTAGAGCCGATTTTTCAATGCTTGGATAAAACTTATTTGTCGAATAATGTATAAAACTACCATTTTAAAAACGTATTCTAAATTGCCCGTATTTAACAGTTTACGTGACATTTTAATATTATCGTGTAATACTTTATTGGACGGATAAGTTTTATCCAAGCATTGAAAAATCGGCCCTTATTCAACTATTTTTATTTGTTTCTTCTATCGTTTCCTCCTATCCTTCTATCCTTCCTGTACTGGAAGTAATATGAATAAGATATATACAAAAATACACCTTTAACTAGTTGTAATAATATGTTCAGAAATGAAATGGTTACTATTTTATTAAATGTAATATATCATCATCATTGACGATAAATAGATAAGTACCTAATTCGAGACAAAAATGCTATCTAGTTCCAAACTTCGCTCTGCCACTGCAAATTTCAAAACAATTAGCTTGAACTAATTTTTTTATTTACGTACGTCTTAATAACATAAGCAAGTAAATAGTAGTCAGGTGTAGTAATTATTGCATCAAGAAGCTGTACTTATACACGCTCTCTAAGTACACGATCTACATGCGATCTACTTTATTTGGCCAACCATAAAACTGATAAAAATCGAATTCCATAAAAAATGGATTTAATCAGAAATATTATTCATCATATTAATTGTAGGTATTAATTATTATCAAATTACTGATAATAATTACTACCTTCATCAAACAATATTTTAATTAGAAATTAAAAATGAAGCAAGATACATTACAGCAATCTATCGATCTAATGCGCTTAAATTATAATTTCTTGTAGTTATGTTGATTAATTTAAAATGTATGTTGAAGAGTCACAAGGAAGGTATTCTTATTGTAAGAGTGTTTTTGTTTGGTCATATCTTATTATAATTTGTAAACTATCTGATGATCGGGACATAATTGAGATGCGACAGTCCTAAGCGACAGTCGTTAAACATCATTCTTGTCGGTTGCATCTCGAAATGGTCCGTTATTTTGTCATTCTAATATTTCTAACTGGTATAATTTGTGACGGTAGTAGAGAAAAGCAAGGGAAGCGGAAAAATGATGTCGGTGACAAATCATTATGGAAAAAAGAATACGAGAGTGAATTAACAGACGCTATGTTGTCTTCGAAACGCCTTAAGAATGCCACGCGAATCGCTCAATCACCAACGACAACTGACAACGAAATGGTAATAGAAAAACTCGTCGAATCGATCACGTCCAGTGAACAGTACCTCAAGAAGGTGGAAAGCATAGATTTCAGATTAAACAGATTAGACATAGAAATACACGAGAAAACCAATAGCATTCTTAAATACTTAACGGAGATCATTCAAGCCATTCAAAATATGGGTAATTCGGAGAGTATAGAACCAGCTTTAGAAAAACTTAATAAGGATATTAGCGAAATTAAGCTTTACTTTGAAAAAAATCCACGAGCAACGGGAAAGGGTAATAATTAATTTAAATTTCTAAAAAAAATATGTGGACGTCTGGAAATAGTTTCATATTTAATTAGTATTGGCCTTGTTGAAAAATAATTTTGGTAGAGTATTGATCAACTCGTATTAACGAACGTAACAAGATTTCAATGTAAAATAAGGGAGGCAGCCGGCTGGCTAAAGGGGAGGCAAAATATAGTCACGTGCGCCACCTCTCTGCTAAAATCAATGGCTTCCAGGTATTGATATCCATGCGTGTAACCAGCATCTATACATATAATAAATCTGTAGAAGGGTCAATTCTGTACATTGAAAATATTGAAAAAATAAATAGCAGGGGGTGTTACTGGATCGATACCAAACCCAAATATGTGATTAAAAAAATTTTTGTCTGTCTGTCTGTCTGTCTGTCTGTCTGTCTGTCTGTATGTGAAGGCATCACGTGAAAACTAGCGGTTCGATTTCGATGAAACTTGGTACCTACATACCTTATTATCCTGGGCGTAAAATAGGATACTTTTTATCCTGGAAAAATACGTAGAAAAAAATTAATCTTAATTTTTCAGTTTCATCCATAGACGTTGTTCCGTAGAACCGCGAACACACGTTGCGTATTATTATAGGCCTAGCCGTATTTGGGAATTGGGTCCAATAGATATTTATAAGATGTTATTGACAGAGGTACTCAAAATGGAGAAATAACCATCCACGCGAAGATCGACATCCGCGCGGACGGAGTCGCGGGCGGAAGCTAGTCCTGAATATAAAGATACTAGATAGTGTACTATCTACTATATCTAGTTGCTACAATAAATATTATTGTACAAATAGTACGTTGTTGTAGTTTATATTAGTCTACAAAAAACAATAGGAAAATTATAAAACAACCAATTACCTATCTCCATCTGAATACCGGAAAGGCTATAAATATTAACATAATTTACGACAATTCTACAACTAGATACTACTACTAGGTACTTCTTAGTTTTTACTATGCAGTTAGGTATGCACCGGTAGGAAAAAGGTCCATTCTTTCAGAAATTTTATTAATAACTGTGCCCCGCGGTTTTACCAGCGCAGCGTTGTTCTGCTTCTTATCGTGATGATGTGTAGCCTATAGCCTTTTTCGATAAATGGGCTATCTAACACCGAAAGAATTTTTCAAACAAACAAACTCTTCAGCTTTATAATATTAAGTATAGATTTACCGTGTTTCAAATTATGTTAGAAGAAATTGAAATGCTGGAGTAAATTTAATATTTTTTCCAGTGGAAGGAGCAGAGTATCAAGTAGACGCGTCGCTAGACAGCCGGCTCGCGTATTTGGAGAGCCACATGAAAAATATAATGACGAGCATCGAATCCATTGCATCTGTGATTTCGGAAGTAAAAACGCGCCAAAGCGCTCGAATAGTCTCAAAGTAAGAATTACACAAAATGTATACATATATTATGTAGTAACAAATTTAGGTTTAATATTTTATTGCGATAATTTTTATTTATTTTTTCAAACAAAAAAGGCATTTTGAATATATTTTTTAAAGTTTATGCACTAGTAAATACATAATATATTCGAAATCGAACATAAGAAAGTTTCACGGTTAGCGGACAACACTAATAATAACTATTATAATATTAATCATTATAATATTTTTTGTGCATAGACCTGATGCCGGAGGATCCTTGGAAGCCATTGGCCTAATTTCAGAGTTTAGACGAGCTCTGCAGGAACAAAAAATGAAAAAGTGTGACTGCAAGTTAGTATAAAGCCTATTTTTTCAGAGAATATATTTTGTAAAGTATATTAATTTAATATACCTACATTAAAGAAATAAATAAATAAATGAAAACAAAATCCAACGACTGCATTGAAAAATTTGTGCTAAAAAAATGAAAATGAATAACAATTAATATTACTCATTACTGCAATACATAACAATTATTTCTACATGTTCCTTAGGTTTGGAAGAGTTGACCGCGTTGAAAGGTATCCAACGGATTGTCAAGAAATTCAATTGCAAGGCTTTAATGTGTCTGGTATTTACAAGATTCGACCAGATGATATGGAGCCCTTTTATGTACTGTGCGATCTTAATACGGTTGGCGGAGGTTGGACTGTAAGCATTTTAGTATTTCATATTTTATAGGTATGCTAATTAATAGGTATCTGTAGGTGTTTAAATTATTCTCATATTGCGAAGGTGTAGTATAAAATACACTAAAATACACTTGTACGTAGCGTTAGTGTTACCTTGCGATTTTAAAAACATCATCATTTTAAGGTCATACAGAATCGCTTTGACGGTTCCCAAGATTTCTACAAGAGCTGGTCTGACTACAAGCATGGGTTTGGCAATTTAGCTGGCGAATTCTGGCTTGGGCTGGAAAAACTGAATTATCTCACGAACCAGAAGCTTTACGAATTGAGGATAGAGATGGAAGCGCAGACGGGGCAGGAGGTGTCGGCGTCGTACTCCGTGTTCACTGTCGGGCCGGAGTATGAGGGGTACAGAATAAGCACGTTAGGCTCTTATAGGGGAAATGCTGGTAACTATGGCCATATAATAATTAATTAATAATTTTGTAATAGGTTTGAAGTTTGGAGGTCCCTCCTCGAGGTGAAGATAAAATATAAGAGTTTCCTACAAGTAGTTTTGGTTAGCCAGCAGTTTTGGTTTTATGGATGGTCATGGGATTTTTATTTTTTGATGATGATGATCAATGTTTCATTCATTCATTTATCTGAATAAAGTATTTGACTCACCGTGACTGACTTCTGCTTTTTATAAGGTGTTACAGATTAAAAAAAATATACGTTTTAAGGTGATTCATTGTCATACCACGCGGGTCAGAAGTTCTCGACGTTTGACGTAGACAACGATGAGTGGAGAGATGGCGCGTGTGCCGTCGAACATGGTGGCTCTTGGTGGTACAAGGAGTGTGACAAAAGGTACCAAAACCAATCGAAAATCATCAAGTAATTTACTGTAAAACACGCTAAAATTAGCGAATTTGAGAAGCACATCATATTATACAAAAAATAAGCATTCTATGATCTATCTATAACAAAAAATAATAAAATGTGCATACTGTATTGTATATTCTTGGCAGATTTCGTGAAACTCTTCCATGTTTCCAGTAATTTGAACGGCAAGTACACTACGCCAGAGGAACACCACGGGCAGTCGATCTATTGGATCTCGTTCATGGGGCCCAGCTCACCACTTGCCAAGACGAGGATGATGATACGGCCCTTGCCAGCCAGTCGACCTGCTGATACCGAACAATCTAGGGTACTGTATAGTTATTACCTTGTTTATTATATTTGCACACCCAATCAATGGGTAGAATGTGTTAGGCACATAATATTGTAATTTAAAGATTTAAAATTTGTACTACATTCTTGCAAATAAATATAATTTGAATTTTAAGAACTATATTTTGATGTTCCCTATTTCCTGGGTTCGATTCCCGATGGAGACGTCACAGTCCTATACCCCATAACGGAATACGTACCGCCAGAGTTGAGCTTGAAATAACATAGAAACATTGAGTAGATAGGTGCTATGAGCTATCTAAGTCAGGAAATTTATGATATAAACAGAAATAGTGGTTTATTTATTGCATGTCACGCTAGTTAGTAGAAGATATAGTTAACCTAAGTCCTCTTGTACTTACCAATGTATGTTTCTAGAAAATTCTAGACGCCCCAAAACCCCGGCCAAGTGAGAAGCAGAAGCCCCATAAGGACGTGAGAGGGCCCTACGACATGGCCCGTCGCCCGCCCTACCGCTATGAAGACGCAGAAAGATTCTTCCCGACTTATGCTTAGATATTTAATGTTAACTCATATAAAAACCCTTATTGTAGCCATACTTGTTATTGATACGGATAAGTAAGAATTTACAAGATACATAGCTGTTTATTGTAGGAAATGCTTGCGATATTTATAATTTATATTTTCATAGCAAAAAAATTATCTAAAGTGATGATAAGATTATATTATGTTACCCTCCAAGCTTTGAAAATAAACTACAGTACCTATTTAAACGACGTATTATAAACATAATTCATTCGCTGAATAATGGGTTTTTGTAAATTGACGTCTTCAATGCATTATTTTAGCTCTGTTTCTTTTATAGTTCTTATGTTTCAACGTTTATTTAAACATCATTATGTGAATGTTGAAGTTGGTCGTAAATAAAGTTTTACTTAAAATACCACAATGAATGATTTTATTTCTCGATTGTGATTATAATACCTAGCGCACACTAAAAGTTTTGCGTTTCTGGCCAACCATAAAGGTTTGAATTTCGAATGTTATATTTTTTTAACATATGAAGTCTCATAAGTTGAGGAAAAAAAAATTTGGCGGGAAGCGCTTGTAAATTTTTTTTTATCTCAAGTTGAAGTTCGTTGTCCGTAGCAAAAACGGAACTAACACGAAACAATTTTAGGGCGATGATTTTTGATGATTTTAAAAGTTCGCTTTCTCCGAAAGCTTGCACTGCTCGCCTTCAAAATACTTTTGGGAGGGAAGCACCTTATTTGAGCACTGTAAGGCATTGATATGCTGAATTTCATCGCGGTCGTATTTCTCTCCATGATGAAATTCGTGAAGGTCGACCCTCAACTGCGATCACGGAGGAAAATATGGCTACCGTCGGACGACTAATTTAAGAAAATTGCCATTTCACTTATTAGGAGATTCGAGGACATTTGGAGATTGGTATGAGCCAAATTCAGAAAATTTTACATGAACATTGAAAGTTAGGAAGCTTGGTTGCCGGTGGATTGCTCCCAAACTCACTCCAGAACAAAAACGACATCGAGTAGATTGGTGTTAAGAAATGCTATTAAGGTACAATAATTACGGACATTCTACTGCCGTGTATAATATCGTGACAGGATATGTAATATGAATACATGGTTATATTCCAGAAAGAAAACACCAATATTCTTTATGGGTGTTTGAAAGTAACAGCAAACCAACCAAATTGAGGCAGGCGATAAGGGTCGGCAAACAAATGATTGCATTATTTTTCTCTAAGACGAATCCTGTCTGCACTATCCCACTTGAGTAATAAAAGACTCAAAGCCGAGTGATACACCACTATTTGTTTGCCCAATATCTTAGAAAAAATAAGAGAAAAGCGACCTAGAAGTCGCATCTTGTTGCACCATGACAGTGCTTCGGCGCACACCGCGAACAAAACAAAGTCATTTTTGGCTTCTGAAAACATAGAGCACGTGACCCATGCCACACGCAGTCCCAACCTAGTACCTTGCGATCTCTTGCTTTTCCCAAAAATCTATGATTCAATGAGTGGTTCGACATTTACGTGGCCAGAAGAGACCGTGGTTGCTTTCAAACAGCACGCAGAAAACATACCCTCGGACCAATGGTCCTCATGTTCCCAGAAATGGTTTGAACGGATGAAAAAGTGTTTTAAATGTAACGGAGAATACTTTAAAAAGTAGTAAATATAATATAAGACAAATAAATTGTTTTATATATTAGTTACGCAAAACTTTCAGTGTGGCCCACGTAGATACTTTAAGTAGTTACATTTCACATGCACCAGGAACATAAATGTGAATAAAAACAAAAAATCAGTCTCATTCCATTTATTTGATTAATAATACAGATGATGAGAAAAGATTAGCTTCGTTTAAATTGAGCAACAGTGGACAGCAGTCCTTTCAATGTACGAACACAATACAACGATACCGAAATCATAAAATAAGTTACTTGGCTTTCGAAATGGGACTCACATCCAATATATTAACTATAAATATTGTCCAGAAATACATAAGCCACATTCAATTACTTAAATCAAGGCTAATTTATACATTTACTAATTAACCTAGGGCCGATAGCCGATGTATTTCTGCCCAAAATGCATGAACAACTCATTCGTTAACACTAACGTGGTATACACAACTCGCGACGCAAGCGCGAACACTACTAACAACTAAGATAGATCGATACAAAAAAAAACATTTTAACAACTTGCAGCAATTGCAACTCTTGATCGATTTAATTTAATGGACTTTTCTCATAAGATTTTTGACACAGTTATTAAACTAGTAGATTAGTAAACTAGTAGTTTGCAATTGCTGCAACTTGTTATAATGCTTGTAAAATTCTACAGAACACAAAGTGACGCGTGTCCGACACGCTCTTCGCAGAAACACCAAAATATACAACCTCTCACGTACAATAATGTCATCGTAAAATATTAATTTGCTCTTGTAAAACTTTAGGTTCCCAAAGCTTAACATATACTGACCCGGTTTTGGTATCCAATAATATCCTTCCTTTACTCTCATATAATATGTACACTCACTGAGATGTTATATCAACAACATGAATACAACAACGATGTAACGCAACGCTATATTTCACCTAAAAATAATAATCTAAATACAATTTAATCTAGAATGAACCGTAACTAAAAAATGTACAAGTAATCAAAACTAAAAACTAAAACTTACTTAAAAACTAAATTCTAATAAGATTTCGCATTAAGGCGATGTAAATAAAAACTTAGTAGCACCATAGACAATAGTTTATGTTCAATTTTGGAAAATAAACATTAAATACTAAACCTATAAAAATGTTAAAACCTATAAAAAGTGGATTAAAAGAGACACGTACATTAAAATTGCACTTGCCTTGCGTTTATTTACAAGTAAAGCTACTCTATACACGAACCCAACACCTCGACGGACACACATGAAACATTTATTTCTGACAAACACACGACATTACATAAATAACACAAATCTCACAATCGGCACTCGAGTGCAATGACGAGACTAGTTTTGGATGGTCAATTATACACTAAACATGAAGAAATGACAAGCGTTACACACTAAAATCGACATCACTGAGACAACACAGACACTTAAACGGATAATAAATGAAGCGTTCAGGCTGGCATCGGTTAAAAGAATCAATAATAATTTCAGGGTCTTTTGAAGTGAAATCACTCCATATTGCCTAATTTCTGTTTGCCTTTATATTGGCATTTTTTGTTAGGAGTTTCAACCTTTATATCGAATAATAAATGATGTTTTTGTTTAAGGGATTTCAGAATTACTGTTTTATTCTAAAGATTTACGATTTAAAGGTATAGTATGCTTATTGCGGTACTACAACCAGTTTTATAAGTTTCGGCATTTTGGAGTAATTACACTTCAAATACCTCGAATTTTTTATTATTGATTGTTTTTACCGATATCACCCATAAGAAACGTTTGTAATAAGTTGAATTGTTCCGTGGCAAATCGACGATAAAGGGACAACAATTATTAGACAGAAAACATTTATTAGTAAGGTACTGCGACTCTGAATAGGGTAAATTTGTAGAAAATCAGAACAAAGAAAGTAAGAAATAAGTAACAAGCACAAAATAAACCTAAATTGAAATAGTGTTAGTTGAATGGAACGGAACAACGTAACGGTAATTTCAATGAACTATAAGTAGATATTTGAACTAAATATTAGAGAGATGAAAAGTAAAAAAAAAAAAAACAGAAAAATGCAAATGGACTCGTTGAGATTGAATCCATTGCGTAAATTAACTTAACGCTAGCGAAATTATTAAAGGATGCTATAAAAGCGAATAAAATACACTTAACTCTAAGTAGGCGGAGCTATCGACATTTGTCCAGTGAAGGTGCTGATGCAGAAGACGAATTAATGGCGAAGCGCGAGGTCACAAACGACTCGTGTCCACATTCGACAAAAACTCACTTTTCGTTCGCAAACATTCTATGATTTGATAAACGAAAAGCAACCGTTTCGACGTCGCGCTTCTGACTATAACAAAATGGAGATAAAAAAAAACTATGACTAAAAATTGAAAGTGGTTTCATTAAAATAATATCAAATTGTAGAAAAAATAAAATGTACAAGCGGTGTAAACATTCACAACAAATTTTACACTGGGCTTTTACCCACGGGGCTTTACGTGAGATGGTAAATATAGGATTAATTGGACACACGGGACAGCGTGCGTGCGGCTGCATATTGACATCGATAAAATATTTCTATATTCCCACTTATCCTAACACATATATACCTAAACACTAATAATTTAATTATACCCTACCTACTAACTAACATCTAACTAGCCTAACTTATCGACGTGGTCCGCCATCTATTGGGGAAAATAGAATTATTTTTCTGAGACATTTTGGCGTGAGTAAAAGCCCATTAAATATCGAATAACAATGATCTGATACAATTTAAATATAAACATATCCCTCAGCGGCTTACACGAAACATAAATAATTAAATTATTAAACTATGTACAAAAACGAGTAATAACATATTATATTATATAACGGCGCGATTAGAACATCCACAACTTTAGTTTTTTTGGATGAAACTATGTATGAGTAAATATATTAAACTATTTATTAAAATATATATAAATAATTAATATTCTCAGACATTACACAACGCGATGATCTCAAATGAAGCAACTCTTAACTTAAAGTATGAACTAGACAACAGATTATCGTACTGTTTATTTATTTTATACATATTATATTCATCCGTAAATCGCGTATACATTATCGAACCCCTGACGCAATAGATCCATCAACCACTGCGCCAATGGGGTTTATCGATAATTATAAACGATTGGACTAAGCGTGTATTCAAATTATAACCGCGCCGTAAACAATAGCGTAAGGAGAAATATAATAATATTCGAAATGAAAACACTAAAATAACTAATAGTGAACACTTTGCTTCGCCTCTTTGAGGCAGGCCCGCTACACCGGCGGACCTTAATACCAATCTGGAAAGAAAAATATGCAGATTACTAAATGTACTGCGCATTTGTAATATGATTAGGGTGTAGTGTAATTTTTTAAGTATGAAGTAAATGTAAATTATTTTTGTTGTACGCACGCACTTCAATTACAACGAATTTCACTGTGTCAATATGTGCAATGTGCATGTCGGTTAGGTTTGAGAATAGAAGAACATCAATATTTAATCCCCCTAAGTGATAAGAGTGAGATAGAACAACATTTGTCGGGACAGCTAGTACATAATATATATTAACCCATTGAGCCCCAAGCGGCCCGATCAGTCCCAGACACAATAGATTTTCTAGTGTGTCTGTGGTTCCGGGGCCTGAGTTATAACATATTATGTATGTGATTGTGAATGTATAATATAACCATGCACTGAGTTAGCACCGTGTACATGTGAGTGTTTATTCCGCAGTTAGCAGCGTACGAATGTCAAATGTGCGTGTCATCGAAAAGTGTGCACATGCGATTATTCCGTTACTCTTGCAGGTATCAAAAAAACTTTAAACTGATATCGAAAGTACTCAACCTAATGAATAAAATGACAATAATAACTTTTTAAAACATAACGAGAACTATCTAAAAAAATTAACTTAAAACACTCCCATACATGTAGTATGAAATATGAATATCACGTGTACATTTAATATAATAAGGTTTTAGTTTTTTTTAAGCTATTGCATAGCTTCTATCGCGGGCCTTGAGCCCGGGGACCGAATCCAGAAATTCCGTAACGAAAAAACCTCACGTTCCCCACTACGACGGGCGGAGGTGTGGCTTGAAGGCATGCAATAGCTTTACCGCGGCAGTCCCCGAGTGCCACACACGTCGTTAACTAATCAACGTTTGCCTGGTCAGCTTGTATTGTATAAAATATTTATTGTTTTTTTTAAGTTTATTCAGAAACTATAAACTGTTTTGCATACAAAATGTATGGGCAATAAAATACCATTGAGATATACATATGGAGACGACACCGCCCACATCACTTATGTTCCGCTCAACATACGCCATATGGCGTAACTGCACGCTCATTTGTTATTTGTTTTAAAGTGAAACGCATCAAATAAGCCTTCGTGTGTGTTACGATATTGCACAAATATTAAAAATAATACGGAAAAGTAAAAAGGAATAACTTTCATCGGTAAGTACCTAACTAGATAATAATTTTTTAAACTTTGAGCAAAAAAATGGCGCACTGATTTTGTTCGTGGTGTCTCCTCCATACGTAGTATTATTATCTCAATGTATATACGCGCGCTCGTGCCGGCTCACCTCAGATCTTAGGCCAGGCTCGTAAAACAAGAAGGTCGGTCGAGTCAACGCAAAAAGCGAAAAGGGTTAAATTAACAGAGTCGGGCACAGTCTCCTATACTGTGCCCCAAATTCCTAAACAGGGCGATTCGTCCTCACAATGACCCGCCCGTATTCACGGGCGGCGCTAGAAACCTGTTGCAGAGGACAAATCGTCCTGAACAACATTCCCCACGCAGCCTCCTAACCGAGGCCGCGTGTGTGAAGACCCCCGAGAGGCTCACCTCATTCGGCCGCGTCGGCCGCCGGCTGCTCGGTCTCGGGGCGCAGCGAGTCGATGCAGGCGACGATCTTGAGCGCGGGCCCGAGCTTCATGGAGAGCGCCATCACGAGGTGCTCCGGCTTGATCAGCAGCAGCGCTTCGCCGTCCACCTCCTGCATCAGGAACTCGTCCGCGTAGCCCGCGCACCCGGGTATGTTGCGGATGAACTCGCACACCTCGCTCACCTGCACAACCAAATATTTATTAAAAAAATGTGTGCGTGTACTAGTGTACACACGTAAGAAGTGAAACTTCTTCATTACCTAAATTAAAGAAAAAAATAATTTACTATATGCAACTTTACAGGAATACGTCGAATCGCTCGTGGTAGGGATAAGAAAAAGATGGTGCGTAACGAAAAAATGTTACACAACATTTTTTTCCAACCCCGATAAAGAAGTTTCACTTCAATAAATATTTCAGTGTGGCTAGTGTGAGTTTGCTCGAGTACGAAACGTTACTATCGCGTCTGCGTCACAGCGAAATTTGTATGGGGAATCAAAGCTTCCCCATACGTCCGCTAGGGGCGCTGTTTGGTTACCCATACTATATACCTATGAGTACATATAGTTTTTGCGTTATTCAGCCGTTTCGTTTCCTTATTGGTTTACTAGGTTTCCGCCCGCGGCTTCGCCCGCGTACCTAGTCAAAAAAAAAACTCGCACAGTTCCCATTCCCGTGGGATTTCCGGGATTGCGTCGTTTTTCCGGGATAAAAAGTAGCCTATGTCCTTTCTCGAGTATCAAAATATCTCCATAGCAAATTTCATGAAAATTGGTTCAATAGTTTAGGCGTGATTGAGTAACAGATAGACAGACAGAGTTACTTTCGCATTTATAATATTAGTATGGATTTTGGTCCATGTGTAAATAAATAGAGTATATTGGTAGATGTATGGGTAGATAACAGGTATTCTATGTAAGGGTGTACTTGTTATTTAGTATATATGACTTACAGACCCTTTATATCATACTAATATTATAATCGCGAAAGGATGGGATTTTTGTAGGTATAAATTTGGACGTCGCGGAAGAATTCCAACCAATACCCGCGGCCCCATCAATAAAGCGGCTCGACGGAACACAGTGGGGTTTTAGTCGGTAAGAATCCGACACATTATCACATAACCCACGGCTCCTTCCCCGGGAGCAGTGGGTATCTTTGGAAGTTTTCCCCACTATAAAAAAAGGTATTTTGGATGAAACTCTAGAACATATGTTATACAACAAAATAACAATTTTCCTAAAAAACAGATCCTTCTCACCGTCCACTTATGCGCGTTCGGTATCTTCGCGTCATCCACCGGGGGCTCCACGGTGTCCGGGGGCGGAGGCTCCGGCTTGCTCGTGCTCGTGCTCGTGCTCGCGCTCGGCTCGTTGCTCGAGCTGATGCGCGGCAACGAACCGCTGTCGAGCTTCTGTTTCTTGCCTGTGTTTTGTTATAGTTATAAATAAGTAACATATTCTTTGAAGTGGTTTAGGGTGAATGAAGAGGCGCAGAATTAGGGTGCTGTATCAAATTTTAAACGTAGTTTCATATTTTCTTGGTGTGTTATTCTCTGACAATAACAATAACCAATTATTTATCTTTGTAAATTGAAACTAAACAGTCGACTGCTCGTATGTTAACCACTGCTGCAAACTGTATGCTTCCATGATAGCTTTGTAGCATGTAGTGCATTTCTAGCAGACATAATAAATTGTATTTTAACTACCATAATTTTTAAGTTATTAATTGTTACTAACAAAATGAGACCTGGTTACTTGAATAAATGAATGAATAAAATGAAATGAAACTAAACACATGGTAGACGCCTATCAGCCCTCTAAAAAATATAAACTATTCTGTTAATACAAGCAAGTATATTATAACCTTAATCAAATGTGACAAATTAATGTACGAATTCAAACAAAGATGTTATTTTTTTTTTCAGTTATTATATTTATTGTTCATTTAATGATGCTAAACTAATCGATACTTTGTCATTTTCTCTTGATTCAGTATAATACCTAAATAAATGAAAATACAATGAAAAATAAATGAATTTATCCGTATAAATTTATATTAAATATGAATACATACGTGACGGCTCATCCGAGGGTATCTTGTTCTCTTTATCCTGGTCCTTGTCCGCGGAGCCCCACTCGCGGAGCGGCCGGTTCACCTTAGCCAAATAATTTATCTTGGTTATTATAAGAATACATCTTTATTCATGTACTCTTTATTGATAACATGAACTTATCATTTCACAGTTTGCAAGTAAAAGTTAGTTTTAAAAGAAGTATTACTACTAGAGACCTACTAAAGAAGTAGTACTGATAAGTTCTTAATATAATTAATTTTAGAGTAACAAGATTCAAAATTTAATATTGAATTTTTTACCATTCAAATTATTAATAAACGCCAAAAGCTAAATACACGGGTTCGAATCCTGTCTCGTGACTGAATTTTTTCTATTCTTAAAAACATTGTCAAGATTAAAAAATATTAGGGTTTTTTTTATTAATTTCCATACTAATATGATGGGTTTTACATCAATAATATGGGACTCACTGCGAAGGGTTCAGCGGCTTCTTGTATCACGTATCCTTCTATCACGTGCGTCAGTATGTTCGGCTTCACCATCGCTTTTGGTAAACCTTTATCTGTAACTAAAGAGATTATCGTTTTAGTTTTATCTACTACTCTTAATGGTGAGGGTTCGTTATAAAAATGTGTTTAACTAATAAGAAAAATATTTGATAGAAAAGCTTTTATCATTGTGTATCACAGTGTTATATTATTTGCATTTAATCTTTCCTTATTGTCAACGACCAAATACAACAAACACAAAACTATTACATACTAGTTATGTTTTTATAAAGGTTATAAAAAATCAATTGAATTTACTATAAACTCTCTCTCTGTCATTATTTTTTATTTAAAACTAAATTATTCATTCGTGATAATATAAGTGTACAGTTATTTACCTTGCTGCGAGCTAATATTCCTGGACGTGCACTGGGAGCTCTTGAACATGGTGCCCGAGCTGCTGGCGGACACGGGCGTTGAGACTGATGACGTCAGCGTTGATGACGTTGTTGATGACGTCGACGATGCCATTGACGTAAGCGACTGGGGGAAAAGAGTGAGAGTATTCGTTAGTGGGAAAGAAGTCAAATTCAAATATCAGGAAAAGATATTTTTCCTTTTTTAATTGAGTCTTTTTGAGACGACCGAATTGTTGAAATCTTAATGAAATCACCATTTTTAAACGGAGGAAAATATTCATGTTATGTGTATCTTTAAAAAAGTTACCAGTTTTCTACAACTTTTCGTAAATTTAGAAATTTCTTTAAACACCAGTAGGCAGATCATTAACTAACTTTATTTTATTATCAAATTCTACTCAACTACTAATCAATTTCTAATTTTAATATATTTTGTATGGTAAATACCTGCGAGGACACGCTATGATGGCCGCTGCTGGTCGTTGACGAGGTCGTGGTCGTGGCCGTGACCGTGATGGACATAGCACTGTCCGCTTTGCTCGGACTCCGTTTGGAATGGGACGAGTGAGAGGAGTGAGATGAGTGGGTTGAGTGGGATGTATGGGATGAGTGGTTTGAGTGGGATGAGTGGGAGGAGTGGGAAGAGTGTGTCGGGTGGGATGAATGGGACGAGTGGGATGAGTGGGGCGTGTGAGACGTGTGGGATGTGTCCGGCGCTGTTGATGCTGTATAAATTAAATGTTTGTATTATAAAAGTATTCATATAAATCAATATCAATGAAATTCTTAATTGTATTTTATTTATCTACTGTGGAAATCTATTACAAAACATGAGGGATGAAAGTAAGCAACTCCTTTGATGTTCCAATTATTACAAGCATAGTGACAAAATATTAAGATATTTCCAAACAAAATCGTTACTTTACTTTCTTTAAAATTATATTCTAGTTCCAATATTTTATTTTATACTATCTTTCCGCCCGCGGCTTCGCCCGCGTTTCCAAAGAAAAACCTGTTCCCGTAGGATTTCCGGGATAAAACCTATCCTATGTCCTTTCTCGGGTATCAAAATATATCTATACCAAATTTCATGCAAATTGGTTCAGTAGTTATGGCGTGATTGAGTAACAGACAGACAGAGTTACTTTCGCATTTATAATATAAGTATGGATAAAACTTACCGGAAGTAGAGCTATGACTGACTGCATCACTGGATGTAGCGTGAGATGTTTCTGTGGACGTGTCCGTGGACGTGGACATTTGCATCGACCCCTGTTAAACAATACATATTTATATTAATTTCTTAAAATTTTTAAAGCAATACATTTTAACTGTACTAGTTTTTGAAGTGAAACTTCTTTATCGGGGTTGGAAAAAAAAATTGTGTAACATTTTTTAAATCTTACGTGTGTACACTAGTAAACGAGCAAGTAAGTGATCAGCCTTCTGAATACAGGAAGGTTACCTGCTTTTAATAGGTAAAAACTATTGACTATGCGGGTATAAATAAAGGGTACTGGAAGGTTGAAGAATACGGGCCTCCTTTTATCAATGCAACTTTGACACTAAATACTTCGAACAATTTCGAATACTTACAGAGGAAATAGTAATTTTATCATCCGGTTTCAGCATCTGCGACTGTAGCGGCAGCACTGAGCCTTGCACGGGGGCCGTTATCAAACCAAGGCCAGGGGCTTGGATTGTTATTTGTGGCGTGCTTAGACTGTTTGAGGATACCTGTTAAAATTTTTTTAATTTTAATAAAGCACTTGTATTCTTTTTAGTTTAGTTATTATTCAAATGCGAGACAAGATCAACAATGCAAAAACATAAGAACTTCTCCAGCTGTATAACTAACATAATATCTATACTTAATATTATAAAGCTGAAGGGTTTGTTTGTTTGTTTGAACGCGCTAATCTCGGGAACTACTGGTCTGCTTTGAAAAATTCTTTCGGTGTTAGATAGCCCATTTATCGAGGAAGGCTATAGGCTATATATCATCACGCTAAGACTAACAGTAGTAGAGCAATGCGGGTGAAACCGCGGGGAACAGCTAGTATTTAATAATAACATTGAAAACTGGTATCCCAAAGCACATTCAATTTATCTAAAGGGTATGCTTGCGTGTTGGAACTTCCAAACAACTAGGTTGTGCCATCTGGTGGTACCCGTGAATTGTTGCGAGATACATAGTGTAATGATAATAGAGTGTAGTGAAGGCAAAATGTGAATTCGTTAATAAATTGAAAATAAATACAAGTCCAACTTACAGTTTGCATCTGTGACGAGTTCAATGAAGACACTCCCATGCCCACTGACGTTTGCACGAGTCCACCGCCGACTAGTGTCTGCAAATAGACATTTTATTAATTATAAAATATATTTCACGTGTATTCATTTTAGGGCTCCATTTTCTCCTTTTATTTCAAGTAAAGTTCACAAAGAGCTTACTAGTTAAAATATATTAGCAGAGTATCAACGGGATCGATTTTCTCCTCAGTTAAGCTTAACTTGGACTTCCTGACCATGACGTCACTACAATGCATGGGCACAGTGTTGAAAAAAACATCATTAAGAATATTTGTTAAACTTTGTGCATCACTTTACATATAATATTACTATATAACTTTAAATAAGAATTTCATAATTGCGATTGGAGGCAATACAATGCACCAGTAAGGTCCAATCTTTTAGTAAACAGGTAGTAACTCAAACTAAATTTATATATAACTAGCTGTTCCGCGCGATTTCACCCCCGTGGCTCCACTCATGTTGCCCGTAGCGTGATGAAATATAGCCTATAACCTTCCTCGATAAATGGGCTATCTAACACCGAAATAATTTTTCAAATCGGACCAGTAGTTCCCGAGATTCGTGCGTTCAAACAAACAAACTCTTCAGCTTTATAATATTAGTATAGTATAGATTCATTTATATATAGTTAATTATCCATAAATTAATCTCAATATAAATTTTTATGAGTAACTTTAATATTTTACAACAATAATTTACCTGTGGTTGTTGCAACGATTGCAAAGAGTTCTGCGGCTGGCTCGTGTTGATCTGACTGACTAGCGTGCCCGGTTGGCCCATACCGCCCAGCTACAACGTTACAAATAATATATTAAAAACACTAATTTAATATAGGTAATTTTTATAGAGTTTCTTGCCAACACTTTTCCATATGTACACTATAGGTTTCCGAATCGGTGGTAAATGTTAAAATATGTGATGACAATTCAAAAGTGCTTCTAGAAGAAGTCTAATTGGATAAATAAATGTTTGCGTTTGAAGTAATGATTAAAACATTAGAATATTTTTCGTGAGATTGAACAAGTGATAACTGCGTTAGAAACAACCGACTTCAAACTTGCACTTGCAAAATTTACAAATACCTACAGACAAAAATGTTCATAAAATAAAAACTACTGGGCCTATTCGAATAAAATTTTTATGGGACCAATTCGACACCATCCCGCATCGAACAAAAAAAGAATCACGTAAATCGGTTCAGAAACCTCGGAGTAATCGGTGTACATACATAAAAAAAAAAAAAAATATACCGGCCGAATTGATAACCTCCTCCTTTTTTTTGAAGTCGGTTAAAAACTGTGCAATATGAATACAAGTAAATTGATAATAATATGTTAAAAGATTATTATTAGTTTTACGATAATACTGTGACATTTTTCATTTCAAACATTAATCATAATATCAAGATCATTATTTCGATGGAAATTTAACAAAAATTCACATCGCTAGCGCAACTCATGTGTAACTGCCCCGTTAGAACAAAAAAAAAAATTAAAATTTATACAAATATATTATTACTAGGTTTCGCCCGCGCAGTCAAAGAAAAACCCGCTTAGTTCCCGTTCCCGTGGGATTTCCGGGATTATGTCGTTTTCCCGGGATAAAAAGTAGCCTATGCCCTTTCTCGGGTATCAAAATATCTCCATACCAAATTTAATGAAAATTGGTTCAGTAGTTTAGGCGTGATTGAGTAACAGACAGACAGAGTTACTTTCGCATTTATAATATTAAGTATGGAATATGGATTTTTAATTAATAATAACTTTATTTGAACAATTCTCACCGGATGTATCTGTTGCACCATAGAGATCTGTGGTAGCCCGGCCATCGGCAACGTTTGAGACACGGAACCCACCGGCAGACTGCCTTGTTGCATCCCCAGCATTCCTAATAACAAAATATTTATTTATTTTATCTAACTAAGTTATATATTTATTATTCACTATTACAAATAATATTCATGGCTCTGGTTGTCTGCATGGTTTATACTGAACTAGATTTCCGCCCGCGGCTTCGCCCACGTTTGCAAAGGAAAACCCGCATAGTTCCCGTTCCCGTGGGATTTCCGGGATAAAAACTATCCTATGTGTTAATCCAAGTTACCCTCTATATGTGTGCTAAATTTCATTGTAATCGGTTCAGTAGTTTTTACGTGAAAGAGTAACAAACATCCATACATCCATACATCCATACAAACTTTCGCATTTATAATATTAGTAGGATTACTATTAACAAAAATTTACCAAAGCTAACTATATTCATTATGAATTTGTGATATGGAAAAAAAAATCTATCAAAAATAAATTATTAGGATAAAGACATAAAATATGCTAGAAATATACATACCTTGTTGTTGATAATGTTGGACCAATTGCTGGTTTTGTTGTTGCTGAAGCAATTGCTGCTGTTGTTGCTGCTGCTGCTGCTGTTGCTGTTGTTGTTGTTGCTAAAATAACAACAATACCTTGAGTACCAATTTTACTGCAGTAAATTAAATCTTATTGCCTTACTTAATGCGTGATGTTTTTTAGATAAATTTTGAAATATTTTTTTTGAATGATCGTGAATGCCAATGTGACAACGAATTATGATGATTTTTCCAGATTGTACTTTGATGCCAGAATGAATTTACTATTATTTGTGATTTGTGATGATATGATTTACTCATGTATTATTTAATAACTCAGGCCCCAGGAACCACAGACACACTAGAAAATCTATTGTGTCTGGGACTGATCGGGCCGCTTGGGGCTCAATGGGTTAATACATGAGTATTATTTTTATTATCTGTAACTCACCGGGCACTTCATCATTAGAGTAGCGTGAGAAACAAATTCAGAAACATGTTTTAATATATATTATTCAAAGTATACAAATATCTATTGTTTTCAGTAATTAAATGTAAACTATTTTTAAGTATAAAGTTATTATAATTTGTCAGTCAGTTGTATAATTCATATCGACTCATTTTGTTCTTTAATAAAACATCAACTAATCATTTACAATACTTTAAATTACTTCATATATAAATTAAAGACATCAAAATATAGTTCTATTGAACAGAAATATACTCACGGTGTCACAACAAGGCTTTCGGAAAGAAAAATAATGGCATTTTTAGACTAATCTGAAGAAATTCTATAGTAATCTATATGTATTTAACTATAGATAAGTTAATTTTACTTATAACTGCAGAACGGCTGAAGTGATACATATAATAGTGATACATATAAATAAAATACTAGCTTACCGCCCGCGGCTTCGCCCGCTTTGTCTAAAACCTAATAAATTATATACTAAAACATTCCTCTTGAATCACTCTATCTATTAAAAAAAACCGCATCAAAATCCGTTGCGTAGTTTTAAAGATTTAAGCATACAAAGGGACATAGGGACAGAGAAAGCGAATTTGTTTTATACTATGTAGTGATGATATAATTACCTGTAAAGCTTGTTGCTGCAACATCTGCTGTTGCTGCATGCTCTTGTTGCTCGACTGCTTGTCCAAACTCGACATTTGCGACATCTGCCCGCTAGAGTTCATAACCAGTAACCTGAGATTCATTGTATGTTGCGGTAAAGTAAATGCAACAATGGTGAAACCATTCCAACCCGACCAATGTTGTTTCACCGTTGTTGTTGATTACATTAATGTATGATAAACAACTAGACTCACTATTTCGCTCTGAAGTTGTCTGAGGCAAAACTCTGCCTACGCGTGTTAGGCAGACTTTTCTAATGTGTGACAAAATATAATTTAAACATTACTGGCAAAAGGTATTGATTGGAATAAATGTTTTATACAATGACGCTCGGACATTTTTAGAGGTTGTTGTGTGTCTAGTTGTTTATAGTACGTCGTATAGTACGTAGTATGATATTTTCAGATGTTGAGTAGCACTTCTTAAACACTTTAGATATCTTGATTTTGGATAGATGTTAAATAGTACTAATATGTGATAATGTCCTTCAGGCTGTTATATTGATATTAAAAAAAACTCTTTTATTCTTATTAAAAAAAAACTAAGATAAAATGAAAAAAAAAATCATCTCTTAATAACATTATTTTATACTTCATTGTACATAAAATTTTGATTTATCAATGACAATTACGGAATACATACTGTTGTTTCGGCTGTTGTATCTGATGTTGCATCTTATTCGTCTGGTTGGCGGCATCTTGCTTTGAAGCGGGGGCCGGTGAGCGCACGCCTGGCTTGCCGCGTTGCTTTGCCTGTTGTTTTTTTATTATTTTATCTACACTAATATTATAAAGAGGAAAACTTTGTTTGTTTGTTTGATTGATTGTAATGAATAGGCTCAAAAACTACTGTACCGATTTTGATGAATTTTAGCACAGACAATCTTTAGACCCTGAGTGCGAAATATGTACCACAAAGGAACAAAAAAAATCCTCGTCATAATATTAACTTACATATAAGTAAAACATAAACTAGTAGCTGTAGGTACAATTAATTGCAATATTTGAATGTCCTGTAAAAATAAACTCTTTACAAAAAAATTAAGAGAAGTTGAACTAAAAATCTAAAAGAAGAATTCAAAAGAAAGGATATACGTATTGAGGGTGTGTGTGTGTGTGTGAGAGGGAGTGTGCGTGTGTGATGGTGTGTGTGCGTGTGTGTAAGGGTGTGTGTGTGTGTGTGTTTTCTAGTTTGTAGTTTGGATTAAATAATATAGTGATCTAACAAGTGTTCACATTCAAAGTTATATAGATAACTAGATCAATATTAATATAGATAACATATCCTTACCGCATTTTGCGCCTGATTGGCGCTAGTCTGCGTAGAAACACTGGAGGCCGGTCGAATCCCGCCAGAGGGCAGAATGTTCGACAACGGTCTGGGGCCCTTTGATATCGTGTCTGTGGACGCCCTTGGCTTTGCAGTGGTCACCGTTGATGAGGCTACACTTACACCTAGAAAAGGAATAATTAACTATTAGATAGTGGTTAATTAACATATTTCAGTGTAAACGCACAGCCTTAAAATATATTATTCAATGTGTTAACTCTCTTTCTAATACAGAAGGTAAGAAATTTAAGGGAGGTTGGGTGAATAGAGCGTTGTTATAAAAGCGTAGCTTGTTCGCTTGAGCCAATTTAATTCGCAAAGCTTTTTTTAATGAAACACACAAGCATTATTTATGCTACATTGGTTTATTAACAAAATATTAAACGCAAATTAAGATTTGTATTGATCGAAATAGTTTACGAAATAATTATACGTAACATGGAGAGGTAAAGTTATGATTTTTATCATTACACACATATCATAAGCCATGTTAAATCAACAGATAGGTTTTAATTCTGCATAAATTAATCATTAGGTTGTTTAAAGAGACATTTCATTTCTATCAGAAGTTAGTCAATCGAGGTTAGGTTGGATTGTTAACTTTCAAAGTAGCAGCATTTGCATCTTCTTCAAGATCCTTATAATAAACTTATTTTGATATCTCGTGAAATATACACGTATTACGGTTATATACAGTCACAATATGTATATTGTATAATGTTAAATTTTATAGTTACCCGAGACATGGCGTCGACATATTGTGGATGCCACCACCACCATCATGCCCTCTAAATGAATATTAATTGTTATAACACTAACTCATACGCTGTTTGTGATTGCCGTTGTTGTATGCTAAGAATAGGTTTCATCATCAGTTTATGACAAACTTAAGCAATTTTTAAATTTCCTGATGTACTCCAACTTCGCAATGAATTAAGTTATATCTTGTACTTTATGCCAGCTAAGTTTTTTTTAGGGATGAAGATTCCAAGTCTAAGTACAGGACTTACCCACACAGGGATGTTCTGCTGCATGAAGATTAACTAATATAAAACGTATCAGTACTACCTGAGCATGCTGTTAAAATGTCAATGTGAAGGCTCGTTGACCTTAGTACCAAAGGGCGGATTGTACACTGTGTATATGCACCACGGCCAGTACTTCATTTACATCAGGCCATCCAACTTCCTGATCATAAGGTAATAGTAGCAGATCATTAGACGCTCTATATGTACACTACACCATCCTCTGCACCACTCTGTAGCACTAACTTGAATACATAAGCAGGTGACTAACCCGCGTGCGGCGAACGGAGTATGTACACCATCCCACCCAGCTCCCACTACATGCAATTACTTTACTAACCCGCTCATTGCTCGCTCTGCGGGGAGCGCTGTACGTACGTACACCACCTCACCCAGCTCCCCACTCCTTCACCTACTACCTGGTTGCACTTGACTACCTAACCTGGTTACTGCACGCTATTCAGCGCTTGTTGCATGTACACTAGAGCGTCCAGTCCACAGAACATATAAAATATGTTAGAATGGCAATAATTCGCCGTTCCTATAAGAACCGGTATAGCTTGTGGGTGTCGCCAAGTCCTTTCAAGTCCGCTTACGCACATTTTTGCAATTTCAAATCTAGCCAATAGCCAATCATAGCGCCGCGTGATCACGCGATTTAAAATAGAACGAATCATACGCATGATGATGATGTGAGCAGTGCTCATATCCTTGGCGCGTCTGCCCCACCTACAATGCCTTTCTAACCTCTTTTATATGTTCTGTGGTCCAGCCCCCACTACATTATTGAAGCGCATCACTAACACGCGTGTTGCACGCTCCGATGTACACTGGACCGCCCAGCACGCTCTGCGGCGTGTGGCATGTATAGTGTACACCACCCCACCCAGCTGTGTATACATGGTAGTGCGGCACTAACCGGTGTGCTGCACGCTCTGCGGCGAGTGCTGTATGAACATGGAGGGCGGCGCGTCCGGCTGCGAGGGCCGGATGAAGATCGGGTTCGGCGCGAGCACGCCCGGCAGCGCGCCCGCCGGCAGCCCGCCGGCCCACACCTGCGGCAGCGCGCCCGAGATCTGCCACGGCGCGAACTGCATCTGCCCGCCCGCCTGCAACCACCAACCTCTTTAACGCGCCCCACAACACACTAGCCTGAATACGTCACCATCCGACCGCAGTACGTGCGGACGGCTACACTATCCGCTATGTACATAATAACAAAATAAATTAATTAATATCCTAACTGGTCACATATATACAGTTCTAGTGTATATGTGACCACCCAGCGGTTTCACTAAGTTATGCAAATGTGTCACTATGTAATCGCGCAATAGATATAGACTACTCGCTATAGGGTGCTGCTGCAGGCCCGACTATTTTTTTGGTGGGTGTTTTATGAGTGAGACTTTATAAATCTCAATTTTGTAGGACATAGTTATTAAAATCCATCAATCAGTGAAACAGATGTGAAAAAAATCAGTCGCTTGGAGGAAGGACAGCGTACCTTTAGTATAGGAGAGCGGACGAGGTCCTAACCATATTCAATACTTATACTACATAAAACACTGTGCGATTATTACACCTTGACAGATTTTATTTTATAGTAATGCTTAAACATAGCATTAGTACAGTAAACTAATCCCATCACTATTATGGGCACAGAAAGCACGCTATTCTAAAAATACTTTTATTAATTAAAAAAAATGGTATTTACTTTTAGTATTTCATACAATATCCACCATGTAATGTAAGACATCACTCAATTTATAGGTACCAAAAACAATCATATTAATCGATAATTATCGAACTCCTAAACATACAAATCTACACACATACAAATATATAATATAGTACATATACAGTATTGTACTAAAATAATCTATCAGCTTTCTTACCATCTCAGATCTGAAAGAGAAATATATTGTCTTCCATTCTTGGTTTTATTGTAAACAGAAAACCCTAAAAACTTTAAACCACAGATATGGTTTGCCCTTGACATTTTATATAATTTCACACACTCATAAACCATTTCGCACAATTTATAATAAACAAATATAAAATTATTTCGCAATGCACCATCTGCAAAGTTTCAGTTTGTACAAAAACACATTTGCAGCATTATATGATCAGACCAAAGAATAAAGAATATCAAAATTGCAATACAAAACACATATTTGTATAAAATCGCAATGCAGTAAACAAATCACAATGAACGAATAACAATATAAAAATATAATAGAAAATGTACTATATTCATATACATAACATGGGGTTTCCCTACCCAATACTGTAATAATATAGTAAGCGTTTTGTCCTCTGTGCCCTTTCAAACTGTTTTTGGGAACCTTTTCAACACAACCTTTAGGAATAATACTGTCTTCCATCCTTGATTAACCATTTATTGTACCACACCATTTAACATTACAATGTTCAGTATATATTGTAAAGATGTAAGTACAAAAGGTGACCTTATCGCTTAAAAGCGATTTCTTCCAGGTCACCTAAGGTAGAGGATAGATATATAATACGTTTATAATTAAGGTAACGCGGGTTATTACTTCATCATATGAATATAAGGATCTCCCGGCATTCTTAATAAAAACTTATCTAAATTATTTATAAGCACAATCAACTGTAAACATGTATTAAAATTTATTTAAAAGAACTATTCTGACATATCTGAATATCAGAATCTGACACTAAAATAAAAATTGAATCATCCCAATTTTTACCTTAAATAGTGTAATCACTATTAAACTCAAACTCAAACATTTATTTATTTAATTAGACTTCTTATATAGAAGCACTTTTGAAACGTCATTATAACACACTGACAATTATGTACTTAAATTTTTTCAAGCAAAACCCAAATTTACTTAATTTCACTAACTACCGCAATACATGTACACAGCAACTTGCACTCTATTCCCATACACATAAGAACGACAATCACCTGCAGCGGGCTGATGATCTGCGCCTGCGGCTGCTGCCCCAGCACCGGCTGGGAGACTTGCACGCACTGCGTCTGTACGGGCACGTTGCCGTTGCCTGTATTCACTTTGCCGGTTGTCACTTTGCCGCCACTCATCACCTGGAATTTTTTTTTTTTTTTTTTGTTATAGAAAAACTGCATTTTAGGTATTATTAAATATTATTTTCCCAACTATCTTATCCTTACAATAATTTTTTTAATACGAAAATATGTTCGTTTATTTCTTTGTTTTTCCGTTACATTAAAGTGATTTTAGTATGATTCTTTTAGTGTGATGTTATTGACTAAAGTTTTAACGTGGTGAAGCATCTCATTTCCAACGGATATTTCTTTTTATATTCATTGAATATCGAATAAATTACACTCCTTGACTCATTTTTTTTTTCAGATAAAAGCCTGTTCAATATAATAAGAATTCCAATTTGCATCACATAACTAGGAGGGGTAGAGAAACTAGATTTGCATGTGATGATTTACATAATTATCTCTTAACTACTATAAAAGTTCTGAATATAATCACTCTATATAATTATTCTAATGTCAACCAAACTGAGTATTATAGTTGTATTTATTTAAAAATATACACACATCTCAAAACACAGTTATCAATTGACACCTGGATCACATAAATACATAATGCATAATTAAATCATATGACATATGGAGAACTAAAAATTCACTGTATTAAATCGACAGTTGTAAATATTTAACAGCTTATTGCTTAGTAATATATGAATTTTGAGGAACCTAGATTTAGTACTAGAGCACTAAGGCTAGGGAAGAAAACCGCATAAAGATTTATGATAGATAAAAATTGTGTCAACGCATAGTCAATGGCAAAGTTATTGTTGTTTACGTTCGAAATGTAGTCAAGTTCCAGCGACCGCGGGATGTCTTTAAAAAAAATATACTTAAATTTAAATGAATTTCATTGAGGTCTGTACAATAAGATGGTTAGTATGTAACTGATTTATTCTATGTTTAAACAGTACCACGATCTGGAGACCGCATCTTCTTAGAAATGATTAGGGATGTCGTCGCGACGGTTGAGTGGATGTTATGATTTGTAAGGAAGTGATTCTCCGTTATCACTTCCTTACAAATCATAACTATTGCAACAAAGTGGATTCATTGTTGCAAGTATTAATTTATACTAATTTTATAAAGAGGAAAAGTTTGTATGTATGTATCTTTTTCACGCATAAACTACTGGACCGATTTTGATGAAATTTGGCACAGACAATCTTTAGACCCTAAGAAAGAACATAGGCTACCTTTTATTGCGAAATATGTACCACGGGCGAAGCCGGACCGCAGGTATTTAGATAAACTACTAAAATATGGATTCAGCGGATTTTGGATGTATAACTATGTATCATAATGATTTTTTTTATTATGCATTGTTTTCGTATATTCCTTTAAGTATTAAATTTAAGGTGAAAATTTTTTATGAATGTCTCAAAACATGAACTTTACACTTAAATCACCAAAACTGTATGTTTCTGTAAAAGGCGTGAACTTTAATTTTTTTGTTAAAAATTAAATGTTTTTTTTTCGCTATACTTTAGCTAGGTATGTCTACATAATGAAACGTTTAAAAAAAAAAAGAAAATTTTAACAAAATTACCTTATGCATATCACCAGCCTTCTGCTGCTGGTTCATGCCCGAGGCCGCAGCTTGTGAATGCGCAGGCAGTATGCTCGGCTGCGAGTTGATCACGCCCAGCGGACTGAACACGAACGTCTGGTTCTGCGTAGTGGGTATAGTCGGTATCGTCGTGTACCCCGGGAACGAAGCTGGTTGGAAAGAAAAAGTTAACAATGTGTTCCAAATTTGAATTTTTATTTCTTTTTCTTGTGACATATTCGAAATTTAAATTTGAAATGTTAGTGCTCTTATTAAAACTTTTTTATAGGTGAAGTAAGAATAACGGTGACGTATGTAATTAATAACATGCCGAGATACATTTATAAATTGTTTGCAGGCACATAACTCAGATTTCTCGTGGAGATAATTATTGCTGTATAGTTTGAGAGCACTAGAACATTCTACGAGTGTCGTCGTGAATAAAAATAGACACGACGTATCGAATATTAAACGTTAAAGAAATAAAATAGGAAATTTTTATTCTAATATGTAGGATTTTACACATACAGTGACGACAAGATTCACAACTACATCTACTCCAAATTAAATACAAGTACAGGTAATAATAAAATAAAATTATCGCATACATTGTGTGGAACTTAAAAGAAGCGGTTGTAATAAATAAAATAAAGTAAAAAGAAGCCTTTGACGAAGCCTATCAAACATCAATTATTTAATAACAGCTCCAAATTAATTAAAATTGCCAATTCATAATAAATAGCGCATTCACATTCTTAGAAAAGATGTCATTGGTTTTCCGATAAAGCATTCATTGAAAAGTTTGAAAATAATATCGGTCATATCAAGAATATATAAAGCACGTTTTATTTGTATAATATCAATAAAAAAGTGTATTTATTCACAAAAATTACAATTTGACACTTTTATAAGAAAAAGAATGCACTTCGCGTAGTAACGAAAAGAAAAATAAATTTCATCCCTCATAAATTCAAGACAATGACATTCACATAATAACATAAAATCACTTGACTTTCAACAAATACAATTATTATTATTCAATTTGTGAAAATTTCATAAACCTTGGTCCGGGTATGTCGTTAGACCTGAAAAATTCACTATAAAACTAAATAGTGCAGCCGTTCTTTGGTCCCATTGGGTTTGGTTTATTACATTTGGTAAAGAAATGCCACTATGACCCTTTTGGATATGGATATAAGTAATATAATCGGATAATGGGGTAATACATGATAGACTAGCATTCAGTTTATAAGAGAAGCTAGGTATTTACGGGGTTCAATTAAACATTATTGCTATCTATGTAAGGGGTATTTAATTTATATTTCAATCAATTCAAGAATATTTCAACAGGGTTACAGGCATAATTCTCTACCTGGGTATACAATGATTATATTATATAGAAGTCTTAGTATTAATTCCAGTCGTATTTGGTTGTAATGTGATTGTGAAATGTATAGCTGAAAGTGAATGATTCAAAGGCATTTTATAGAAAATGGTATATGAGAATGATCTATATTATGTATGTATCTATAATGAAAAAACGAGTCAAGTTCAACAATTAGTTGATAAAATCATCACAATCTCAAGTAAATAAACCACTTGAATCAAACACTTTGTCGAAAACAGTTCTTCATAAGCATTGGTGAGTTAGTGTAGAATATCAATGTTATAGTGTTAATTTATAAGTGTTAAAGAAATTATTAGTGATAAAGTGTTAGAACGGTGTTAAAGTGGTTTTTGATTTAGTGTGCCTGCATGTTCAGTGTTCTTACTTGTCTGTCCTTGTAAAACTTGCTTGCCTTGAGTTGTCAGCATGTGCGGAGCCAGTTGGTTTCCTTGGAAGGGTTTCCCTGCAGCTATGACCTATAAAAATACACAAAAAATACATTTTCCTGATGCGGCATGAGAGAGGCAAGAATGTTGTTTTGGATGAATTGTAGATCTAAATGCAGTATACAATATAAAATAAATGTGTGTCAACATAATAAGACTTAATAATAAAAAATGTAAAAATAATTGAAAATATAATATATGGAGTAGTGTAATAAATAATAACAAACTTAAATTTAACACACTTAAATTATAACTGCTGCGAGTTGACACGAGATAAGGGCGCGTCCACGCCGACCTCCCCCTACATCCCACTCCCAAGCTGCATAAAGCCGAGTCTACACAACTACACGCACCTGTATCTGCTGCGACTCACTCGCAGGCTGCGAGTTGATGACGGGGTGCAGCACTATTTCATCCGACACCCCTACATTCTACTCCCAAATGACATATAGTCGTGTCTACACAACCACTCGCACCTCTATCTGCTGCGAGTTGATTCTGGAGTTTAGCAACTATTTTGTCCGGCATCATTAGATAAAGGCGCGTCCACACCGACCACAATCTTCTCCCAAGTGACATAAAGCCGTGTCTACACCGACTTCCTCCCCACCAGATAATATAAAGCCGCATCCACACACCTGTATCTGCTGCGAGTTGATTCTGGAGTTTAGCACTATTTTGCCCGGCATCATTAGATAAAAGTGCGTCCACACCGACCACAATCTTCTCCCAAGTGACATAAAGCCGTGTCTACACCGACTTCCTCCCCACCAGGTAATATAAAGCCGCATCCACACACCTGTATCTGCTGCGAGTTGATGCCGGGGTGCAGCGCGATGTTGCCCGGCATCAGCAGCGGGCCCTGCGCGTTGTACAGCTGCTGCAGGTACGTGTTGTTCTGCAGCGGCTGCTGGATCACCTGCACGCGCCCGTGGCCCCAGTCCGCACTACAGAAAACAAATCATTTCAAATCAAATCAAATCAAATTTATTATTAAACATACATAAATACAATTACAATTTACAAACAGTTTTATTATAGATAGTGTTCTGTTTGTATTTATCCTACACTAATTACATATAACAGCAACATTGAGAAAATTTAAAAAAGTACATAACTAAATTTCTCATTTATAAAGCATTTGAATGCTATAAAACTAAATAATTCATATGACATGACATTAGCAAAAATTTACTTTTTAACAAAAAATGCAAAAGAATACATGCTATTTTTAAATTTTTTGTAATAAATAGATATACACCTATATAAATGAGTCAGTTTACAACCCTATCGCAAAACAATACATGAAAAGCTTTAAATACATGGCGAATGCAAATCTAAACAACATTGTCTACTTTTATCGTGGATTTCATTGTACTATTCACGACACATACTAAACTATTAGATATTCGATTTTCTTACCTATCCATCGTTATTTCATTTGTAAGCCTATAATAAAACAGAATTTGGTTAACTAAAAAAAAGGTAATTATAAAGTAGAATTAAAATTGCAAACAACCCTTTAGAAATCGAATTAGAGCGTAAACAAATTATACAAAATTATTTCTAAACTTGTCAAAATTAGTTCATTCCAAATAGGAAACTAACATATGGCTAGGCAAATAACCAATAATGGATGCTCGGTAACGACTAACAAAGCAAAAGAAACAAACCAATTAAGTGAAATTACTAATAATTTTGTACTTTTCATACAAAATCGATTCTCAAGTCTATGACTTATTCAAGAGGGAAATAGCACTTGCGAGTTGGTTTGTTTATAACCTTTTAGGTTTCTATACTTTATCTTTAATTTTAAGGTGAACTTGCTCGTATAAAATTCCAGTAAGCACTTTATATTATTATAAATAACAGTAATATTTATAAACACTTGTAAAATAGTCTGAGAAATAACTGGAACCTATTTATCATTTGTAATGAGAAATTATCATTTTTTTCTATTCCAATTAAATGATTTTGGAACAAAACTTTTCTAAATAGTCCTACGAAAAAGTGGCATTCCTAATTCATACATTGCCACCATGCTTAGTCACGTTTAAAATCCGTTAATCTTTAATTTAAAAATGTATTATATCCGCTTAAAATAAAAACCAAAAAAAATGTGTGCGTGTACACACGTAAGAAGTGAAACTTCTTTATGACCTTATTTAAAAAAAAAATAATTACAATATGCAACTTTACAGAAATAAGTCGAATCACGCGTGGTAGGGACAAGAAAAAGATGGCTCGTAACGGAAAAATGTCACGCGTAACGAAAAAATGTTACACTAAATTAGTTTCACTTCAAAAATATCAAATACCAACCTCAATTGCTGTGGGTGTTGTGTATTTTGCGGTAAGCTTTGAAGCGGCGCCATTGTTGATATACTCGCGCCGGCTTGCTGCTGAATGCCGCCAGCTGCTGCTTGCTGTTGCTGCACCTGGAAAAGCAGCATGGTTAATTATGGGGCATTAATAAAATGTTGTAAAGAGCAGTGGTGATACCTCGGAATTCGAATCGATAAGTCCGGGGTTCGAGACCAGGCGAGCGCGCAGGAAATAAATTGATTTTTCAATTTATCTGCGCACGTCGAACATTACCACTGTTCGAACGGTGAAGGAAAACATCGTGAGGAAACCGGCATGTCGAAGAATTAAAAAGTTCGACGACATGTGTCATCCGCCAACCCGCACTTGGCCAGCGTGGTGGATTATGGCCTGTACCCTCATAGGAGGCCCGTGTCCCAGCAGTGGGAACGTATATGGGCTGATGATGATGATGAATAAAATGTTGCTGAATTGATGTTCTTCTTTGTAATTTGATGTTGTTGTTGCATCTTTCATCTTCTGTATCAAAGAAGCAACAAAAGTACAGATACATCTGTATCATCTTTTATATTAATGGTATGAGGATATGTTACTGCTGCACCTGAATGACCAGCAATATTGATAGAGTAATCAACCAATAATTATTATACATTAAAACAATATAATAGCAGCTGATTTGGTGTTGGTTTGCTGTAGCAACATAAATCATAAGAAGATATGAACATAATAATAAAATGTATCTGATTGGTTTGTTACAGTAATATTATTAACAAGTGATAACTGCGTTAAAAACCACCGACTTCAAACTTGCACTTGCAACATTTACAAATACAGACAAAAATGCTCATAAAATAAAAACTACTGGGCCTATCCGAATAAAATTTTTATGGGACCAATTCGACACCATCCCGCATCGAACAAAAAAAGAATCACGTGAATCGGTTCAGAAACCTCGGAGAAATCGGTGTTCATACATAAAAAAAACATACCGGCCGAATTGATAACCTCCTCCTTTTTTTGAAGTCGGTTAAAAATACACTTATTGCAGTTTCAATTTACCTATATTATCAACAATATTGATCAAAAAGTAATAAGACAAAATATACTAAAGGCTTTACTGTACTGCCGTTATATTCCTGAACTTCAACGACACGATATTACTTAAAATATGGCCTACTGTTGCGGAAATTAAAGCACAAAACAATAACTCAAGATAGTCTAGTGTTGTTGCTGCCGGCACAAACTGTGAGCATTATCAATCATAAGCCCAGCATTATCAATCATAAGACAAAAACGGAAAATGTTCTGGCTTATTCCTGAATAAAAATTTCCTTTGTATTTGTCGAATAACTACCAAATACAATTAATGCAAAATCATATTTTTAATATTATTATTATGAGGACTTCTTTGGACGTATTACGCAAGGCAGGGCAGGCAGGCATTATAATGTTAGTAAAAAATACTTGATCAATCAAGTTTTATTACAATGAAAACCTAATTTGGAACCGATTTAAATAAGTTACGTAACAGGTTAGCGGCATCAAAAGATGCACTTTATATGGATAATTATACGGATAATGATATGAAGAAAATAAATTTTAATGTATTCAAACTTCTCACATGATTGATTTGTAGAAACAAAGGGTAAATTAACTACATTATATTAAAGAAAATAACAGTGGGATAATATATTTCATGAAGTAATCTTTCCTACCATTATTAATGCCAAACAAATTCTAAATATTTTTCTCAAATCTAAGTTTGTTATGTTACCACGTCTGCACCGCTGGGTGTATTATATTGAAATGTCTTGAAAATATGTTTAAGGACAGTCAACTTCTGTCAAGCCAACAAGTTTTGAATGATTATAAAATAAATATAAAATTCTATCAAAAACGCGAAATTTCCACAAGTCCAACTACACTAGAAACCTGAGATGATTTAAAAGGGCAACTATGGAGTTTCTTGCCGGTTCTTCTCCATAGATATTGCTTTTCAAATCGGTGGTAAATGATAAAAATATGTAATGATGATTCAAAAGTGCCTCTGGAAGATGTCTTATTGTAAAATATAATATATAATAAGTGAGTTTATTTGAACCTTCAAAAACCCAAAAACAGTAACTAACCTGATGGGTCCCCATAGAGCTAGGCATCGAAGATACCACGGTCACCGTTTGGTGGTGCTGCTGATTCGGCTCGTGCTGCGACATACTCATATTTTGCTGATTTTGGCCTTCCGATATCTGTACAAACAATATATCACTTACTTACTTACTCACTTACTTACGTACTTACTTACTTAAGTATTTACTTAATATCCACATCCTAAGACCAATAAATGTTACAGTTGAATTGTAAACTCCGTTAGATTATAATCTGTCCCACGAAATTGTTGCATCAAAAAATTTTGATCTTTAACATACTACGAACAATTGAATTGTTTTTCGGTATATTGGAATCTAAGATTGGAAATATCATTTGAGATAATATTGAGTTAGGTACAATGATTGACAATATAACAGTCCAGCATCACTTGACTACTGGACCATAAACACAATAGACAGTAAGACACAAGAATTAAAATCCCTATTCACCCATTTAAGAAGGGCCTAGCAATATAAAGAAATTGTCCAATTGTAATTCGCGAATTACTGCAACATGTATATGACATAATACACGTGTAATGGAAGTATTTTGAGAAGGTCAAGGTGCTGTTGAGGAAAGAAAAGAAAAAAAGAATTTATTTTTAGTATGTTAAATTCCCAAGTAAAAGTGGGAGGTAAAATTGAAATTCATCGAGCGATAAAGGCGTGAACGTGACAATTTTATAAGAATTCTAAAATGTATCATAAATAACTTATTTAATTTTTTAAACTTTCTTAAATGCTACCTTAGAGGTTATATCATCACACACAATAATTAAGAAAAATGCAATTCCTTCCTTGACACTTCAACCGACCAAAGCAAGTACGCCGTACCAAACGAGATACACCGTAAAACTTTCTTCATACCGCATTCAGCTGAAGAGCACCTAGTCAAGTACCAAACTACATGCTAGAGTCTAGATGTTAGATCAAAGCCTTCCCGGCTGTCATACAAAAATGAACTGTCAAGTATGAAGATAGGGTACAAAATCGCATACCGTTTGCGACTTAATCTCGCCGCTCATGCCGCCCTTCTGGTTCTTGTCGAACAGTAGGTTCACGTTGTTCTGTGGTGACGAGAGAAAGCTCAGGTTGATCTCGCCTATGCCCGGCACGTTGAACTGCTGCGTGTGTAGCGATTGATTGTTTACAACCTGTAGGAAAATTATGTTTACTTGGCCTTTGTTTTTGGGTACATCAATTACTTACATTGGATACTTCGGGTTGATGCGGTGACTGAGTGATAAAAAGTTAGGGATATATTATGCATCTCTGACATGTCATAACTAGAGAACAGCTCTTTAAAATAGTACGTACGTTATACGTCTTCTTTGAAAATGGTTTTTATACCAACTTTAAATAACTGCATAGGAAATTGGCCAGTTAATTGGCGGAAAATTTGTTATAGCTTAAATTGTAAGCAGCATTCTTAACGTTAATTCAATTAATTCTCTCATGAATAAAATAAAAACCAATTATTATGTTTTACATTATAAATAAACTTCATTGGAAACCTACTGATTCCTTTAATAAGTAGCTTATAAAATAGCCTCAAAATGAAAATGCAATAATAAATTTCAATTTAATCGTAAAACATTTCGTGATTGATCTTCAAGTGAAAAGAAGTTTTGTAAATGATTGAACATTTACGACTTCGACTTTGAAACCGAGTTTTGCTATGATCAATTACAATTTTTTTTATGATAAGTACCAGTCCAGTTCAGATTTTAAGAAATAAAATTAGCAATGTTTTGAAATAGTCATCGTATCCATAAAAAAATAAAAATGGAACATTCTCAACATTTTAAGTTTGTTGAACTGAATACGCTGTACGGTTGTATTTTCATTATTTCTTTCACTAAATAAACCTTTTAGCGCTTTTAATACAGCGTTAATGCGAATACTTATTGAATGATATTCTATGAAGAGTAAATCTGCAAGTCAGGAAGTATTCAGGAAGTTTTCCTTTAAGTAGCAAAAAATTGTAAAGCTATAAAAACCGTCATTTCATCAAAATACACCCATTTAAGTGCAAGTCTATTACAAATCATATGGAATTATCTCGTATTTTTTCAATTGAATTAGAATGAAAATATATAACAAGTTCTTTCAATCTATTAATTAATTTATTTATTTTATTTATCATTTAAGTGGTTAATTTAAGTGGTTAAATGGACATGTTTAATAGTAAGTCTTCATAAATTTCAATATAACACCTCTATAAATACCTGAACAAATTTCTGCTGCTGTAAATCTTGTTGTGACTGAGGTAATTGCTGTATTTCTGGCTTAGATGGCTGCGATTGCTGCAACTGTTGTTGCTGTTGCTGTTGTTGCTGCTGTTGTTGCTGCTGTTGTTGTTGCTGCTGCTGTTGCTGCTGTTGTTGCTGCTGCTGTTGCTGCTGTTGTTGCTGCTGTTGTTGCTGCTGCTGTTGCTGCTGTTGTTGTTGAAACTGTTTTTGTAGCTGTAAAGAACAGCTCTATAAGGGAAGGCACTGTTTCAACTATTAACCGAACTGTCTTCGCCAAACATGCATTTTATGCTTTATGGATTTTAAAACCTGCGTATTTTAATACGTTCCGTGGTCGGTGTTGAACTAACCGACATTACACCCGACGACAAAACAAATACGATTCCTAGTATTTGTAAGCTGAGATGTGTTATTTGAGTTGCAACTTTGTGGGTACATACATAGTTTTAAATATAGTTTTTTTGATAGCGGCGATCTCGTTTCGCACAGAGGATGTTTTTGAAACTATATCTTACCATAGGATGAAAATAAATAAAAACTTGTACCTACTAACGTACAATGTTGCATTAGAAGAACAAAATTGATGGTAGTTTAACAAAGTACCATCAACTTTGTTCTTTAGTTTAATATTATAGAAAACAATTGGGCATAACACATACAATATAAAAATAAAACCACAATCCATCGTTAAATAATCCCGTTTCGTGTTTCGCCTCAAAACCTTCCGATACGGCCTTCAGAGAAAACAGGTTTGTATCAACATTTAGTTAAATTTTCTGGTAGATATAATAGTGAGAGCTTTAGAAAAATCCCCTTTCTCTAGAACAATTTTACAAAATACGTAAACATTTCGACTACCAAAATGTATAAAAAATCTTCGTGTGGATATTAAATGCATAAAATATAAAATTTGGACGCCATATTTCAAAAAAAACCTTATAGGAAAGGAAAAAAGCTTAATATAAAGGTGCGACTATTTCGAAGTCTACCCCATTTAATATACAGTATTTGTACGGCTGTCGGCTGTCGCGCCTTTTTTTATTATAAACGGAGGCGAGGGTTACCCAGCTTCGTTTTAGGGGAGTGTTTCCTCGTCCTAACCGCTAAATCCATTCGATAAATCATCATCCTCAAATAGCGCTACGTATAATTTCTATGATGGAGGCAAATCCCATTCGAAGCGTTTTAGACATTTAAATCAACGTGATGACAAGGTCACGCTTATATCTCTCATGAGGCGAGTTCTGTCGCGGAATAGTGTTCTCTCTGTCTTACTTATTCGCGTTTTAGGATGATGGAAAGAGATGTCTCAAGTTTTGGGTTTCGTGTTAATTCTATACGCATACTTTTACGTCGGGATATTAATATACGATAGTGGGATTGATTGTCCGGTTATTTCGACTACCAAATAACCTAAGAAAGCTTTGTTTACGTCACATATGAATAATGGAATGACTTTGATGATAACACGATACTTGATTAAAGAGTATTTGTATTTCAGGTTTTCAACTTGAAATGGTTTAAGTTAACGTATGGGAATACAATTCTAATTATATTATATTTTGCCAAACGTGAATGATTTCATTATACAACGAAAAATAAAAGAAACGTTATCTTTAGAGCAAGCGAGAAGCTTCAAGAATTCTCGGTGTCGCTTTTGCAAATCGATATTGCAAAAGCCGGCTAAGTCGAGTGCGAAGGCAAGTAAGCTTCTAAAAAAATTTTAGCCGTGGTTTTTATCAAGCGGATGAATAGGTACTGATTTGAATTTAGCATTTTAATATATTTCAAATAGTATATTTTATCTTTCCAATTATACTAGTAAGTTGCAAAAACATGAATCATGCGCATTGCAAGTTACTAGTATTACTAGTTCCAGACCAAAATCATACAAAACTTGAATAGCTAATCAGAATTCAAAATTCTAAGAATCGCCAATTGTTGGGAGTCAAATAAAAAGTATTCCTCACACAGACATGTGAAATATCTGTTATTCGCAACCAATAGTGGATAACGTGGCAGCAAAAAGTGTGGAAACGCCGCTCGTATCGAAACATAACTGGTTAAAACCTATCTAGATCCGCTCGTGGGCGTTTTATTTTTCAACAAATAAATCAAGTAACAAGTAGCGGTTTAGTTGAAAGTTGTATTGCATCATGTAGGTACTTTGTATTGTACGTCGCGGTGGATTGTGGAATATAACTTAGAGCTTTATAAAGGCAGATCATTACACGCGACGGGATTCCTATGGCATATTATCACGCTATATATTCCAGTATAAAGGAATGGACTCAATTTATACGTGATTGGTAGGAAAACAAGTACACTCGATAATGGTTCGGATACAATGGTGTCAATCACATAGGTACTATAATATCACAATGCACCTCGTATCACATACTAGGTGTTGTTTGTCTTATAATTTATAAAGACTAGCCTTGGTAATTCAACACTAAGATTGTAAAAAGGTATTGCTGCGAGCTTCTATTACAAAAGCACATTAAAAGCGATGTCACTCCCGTTTCCCGTAACACCTTGTCACGTTACGAAAGAGGTATACGATATCTCCTTTGTAGTGCTGTAAAACTTCGACCTACATAACGTGCTAGGGTGCAGCAGCAAAAGCAAAATATGAAATGTAAAGAAAGATGCTAAGTGCTTCAACAATAACATGCCATTAACGGCAACGTCGATCAACCTATACGTAGGTATTTCATATTATTCAACTTTCTGCAGTACCCGAGAGAGTACTTTAGAAAACTTATAGAAGAGTTTTATATAAAAATATATAAATATATATAATAATACTCAACAGAATACTGAGATCATGTGAAGAAAGCTATGAATTCATATAATAAACACCGCGTACTAACTCACAGTACTTTCAAACGCTGTATAATGCATACATAAATCATTTTTTATTATTTATATTTATTATCCCACGTAACAGCATATTTCATAATATCTTTCTTGAATTCTTGTACATTTTGCATGAATCTTTTGGTGGATTTTTTTTTGTAATATATTCTGTGTAATTTATTTCATTTCACGAATTTATACAACTTGTACCTTCTATTAAAATTTCTTAAAAAAAGATAAATATATTATGCGTTAGTGGAAGATGAAATACTGACTTAAAAAAATAATTTAGGATTAAATAATAATCGTTGAAAGTCATTAAGCTTAAAAAACCTTAAGTAGATTTTCGCCCACTTATTATTTAAACAGTATCTATTTGAATAATATACCCCCCTACTATAAAAATAATATTTTTCAAACCTATCAGTATTCAACAAAATAAGTCGATACATACATTGAAATAGAAAACATCCACAATTCACGCTAAAGACTGCATACCATAAAATACATTGAATAATTAATATTAAATATAAATATAATAATTTATTTTTAATATTTAGGTAAGGAATTGTATAAAATACAAATTCACGTTTAACCACTAACTATACACGTAGGACCCTAAATGAGACTCCTGAATCTACCGTAATGAGCAAGGGGAAACGAACCCAAGCTAAAAACTAATATCCGTCGAGCGGAATCTACCTGATGGGCAGACGGTCGGCGCAGACGTCATTTCACACAACAAATTGTTATTTCTGAAAATTAAACAAGCCCTTTTATTGCTTATACGTAGCTAATTAGCTTGTAATTACGTAGCTATTTCGTAGGGACGAAATAGTCTCATATTCGTATATCTGTGATTAAACGATTGAAAAATAATTAGGCCTGTAAAACATATTATGGAACAAATAGAACGTTGTGTTTAAGACTTGACGGAATATTTTACTGAATGTAGGTAGATTGTAGGTACCTACGTGGAAAAGATTGTTTTACAACCTACGTTTTATTGATTGTAGCTACAATAAATGTATTCAATGAATCGTTGTCGTTTTACATAATATAATAAACCAATCTAACTTCACTTCTAGGACGATGTATTGACGAGTTACATTAGGAAATTCCTACCAATGGTTTTCCCAGAAATATCTAAGAACAATCATAATTTAATAGTTATGAGAAATAACTGTCTATAGATATTTTTTTACCGCAGACACTGGCTTTTATCTACTTCTTTATCCCAAACTCATTATATTGTCAAATTGGCGTTATACAGGTAAACTTTTGCATGCATTGTTGCGCTCGTCAAATTACACCCGCCCATAAACGAAGCGCATTCGCATTATATACTCCATAATATTCTGACACTTATTGCTTATATGTCAGGGCTGATATTCTTACGCAGTATCGTCAATGCGATATAGGTACCTACCTATGTGTATCACTGTTTGCGGATTTTACATCCTAGTAATCGATCCGACTGATGAAGTACTACGATAGCGTTGCAAAGATTTAACGCCGTGTTAAAAAACGAAGTATATAAAATATCACTAGCGCTATAAAATAGTAATTAAACTTCATATACAACAAAATGTAGAATATGAACCCATAGAATATACCAACGAAAAACAAATAAAAAACAAATTACTTACCTACCTATGTTAATTTACCAAGGAACTTCAACTATAGCAACAAGCTAATAAATAACTTCGTTTTAGACCATTTCTTTTTATAAACTCACTATAATTATTTTTATTCATATCACATTTAATTACTTTTTATCCGTCTAAAGATTCCGAGTGATCGCAGCCATACTGTCGTGCACGATGGAATTGTTGCAAACAAATCTCCACTCACCCGCAAATTTTTTGTATATTTTTTAAAGTGTACCTTATTTTAGAATATTTTTTAAGTGAATTGCAACAAGTGATAACTGCGTTAAAAACAACCGACTTCAAACTTGCACTTGCAAAATTTACAAATACCTACAGACAAAAATGCTCATAAAATAAAAACTACTGGGCCTATCCGAATAAATTTTTTATGGGACCAATTCGACACCATCCCGCATCGAACAAAAAAAGAATCACGTAAATCGGTTCAGAAACCTCGGAGTAATCGGTGTACATACATAACAAAAAAAAAATATATATACCGGCCGAATTGATAACCTCCTCCTTTTTTTTGAAGTCGGTTAAAAATAGGTACTATAAAACTCCTTTTCATAAACCTATATTAGTAACATAAATTGAATAAATTCTGAGTTACAATTGTATTTTTCCCTAAAATTTTCGAATGTTCTGAAATGTCCTTACAAAAATAAAATTCACGGATTCTAAATTATTGGCCTAGCAAAGATTAAGTAGGGACAGAGGAACGATTGGTAAAAACTGTTAACCGGTAATCATAAATGAAAAAATTAAATATAATGAAATAAAAAAAAATGTTCCCAGGCATATTCACACACCGTTAACGAATACTAAACCGCGTTTGTACTATGGAAATTAGATAACTGATACTCAAACCATCATTTAACTATCGTTTCAATCTGAACAAAACATTTTTAAACTGTATATTTTTGAATTTTATTTAATTCCTATATAGCATATTATCTACATTATTATTATAATGATTAATAAAAAGCTGAACAGTTAGTTTAATTGAACGCGATTTTCTATAGAACTACTACACAGATTTCAAAAATTCTTTCACTGTTCGTTATGTAGGTAGATACGTCATCCCATGCTATTGGCATCTATGTAGTATGTACCACTGGCGAAGCTGGAGCGACCCGCTAAATAAATAAATGACGAATCTCATCAATTACTAGTTTACGTCATTGTATAGGTAACAAAGTCTCATAGATATTTTTTCACACTCATCAAGTCACACCCTACGCACAACCCACAGGCATACCCGAATAAAATCGAACTCAATCTAAGCGTGCTTCCGACGTAGGTCTCATTAACTTGCCGTAATTTTATGCTGTTACGTTCAAATCCTACATTATTCATTACACACATTGGCATATTATTCTATCTCTGAGAGAACTAGTTAGGTTCGTTAATAATCAACAATACAGTTTCTTGTTCAATGACAATGATATATAACTCTCAAATTGGAACCAACACAGTATCTATTATTATATTAATTCATCATCATCATCATCATCAGCCCATATACGTTCCCACTGCTGGGACACGGGCCTCCTATGAGGGTACAGGCCATAATCCACCACGCTGGCCAAGTGCGGGTTGGCGGATGACACATGTCGTCGAACTTTTTAATTCTTCGACATGTCGGTTTCCTCACGATGTTTTCCTTCACCGTTCGAGCAGTGGTGATAATACAACATGCGCAGATAAATTGAAAAATCAATTTATTTCCTGCGCGTTCGCCTGGTCTCGAACCACGGACTTATCGATTCGAAGTCCGAGGTCTCACCACTGAGCCACCACTGCTCTTATTATATTAATTAAGAGTATTGAACAAGTCAAATAATATTGAAAATTTAACTGTTACTCAAGTATAGAGTACACAATGATCACAAAGAAAGGTGTTACATTCATATATTTTAGCATCAAAATAAGAGTTTATAGTTGTACAATTTGAAAAATCTGAAAGTTATTATGTAATAAAATTTATTGAATAAATTATCAAGATTTAACTACATGAATTACTGGATGTACTAAATATCTACAATAATTTCAACTTTTGGAAAACAGAATACCTTGGCTTTTAATAAAGACATTTTTATTAAGTCAATCCCATTACTACTAGTAAATTCTAGTAAATATTTCTTCTTTGTACATAGATTATATACATAACACTATCTTAAATACATGAATCATTTCTTAGTATTTGAGTATCTAATTATTTCTTATGTATCAATGTTATCTATACAGATAGTACAAAATTGTATTTCTGCATTATCAAGTCCATTTGTATTGTACAAAACCTAATTTATACTTAAAATAATGTATTTGAAATAAAATAATATATTATTGAATAATAGTCACTAACTATGTACCTCTAATTCATAGGTTACACGCTCAGTCTGGCGTCAGTTCAGTCCATCAGTTTGATCCGGCTTAGACTGATGCCAGAATGATGGATGAAAAACACGGTATATTCTGAACCATCAGTCCGTCTGTCAACCGGTTAGACGATAATTCTGAGCAGACTGATGGACTGAACTGACGCCAGACTGAACGTGTAACCTATGTATAACGTACAACCATGACTACAAGTACCCATAAAGGTGCAGACCATCTTCACACATAATTATAAAAAAATGAACCGCATTTAAATTGACAGAGCCTAACAAAATAAAAAGGGAAGACATGATAGGCAGGTTTTAAATAAAAAAAGAATTATCAAAATCCATTCACCTAGTGCTGAGGTAATTTACCAAAAAAACCCAGTTGCATTTAGAATCTCTTTCTTTTTTTGAAATTGATTGAAAAACAAATTTAAATAAACTCACCAATTCTTGTTGATCCTGTTGATTCTTCAAATGCTGTTGTATAGCCTGATGCTGCCGCTGCAACGCCTGCTGCTGCAACTGCTGTATCTGCTGTTGCTGCAACTGCTGCAGTTGTTGTTGCTGCAACTGTTGCAACTGCTGCTGCTGTTGCTGTTGCTGGATTATTTGTTGCTGTATCTACAACATTTTACTGTGTTAACCAATGAAACTATAAAAGAAAGCAATAAAACAACAATTGGTTTCAGAAGTTGTAGTATTAAAAATTATCTGTGCAAATTAACTTTTTTGCACACATTAATGCAAGCAAGCTTTTATCTTTGAAACATATTTGTTCACAATAACAAAAACAATAAAATAAAACACTTGTTTTCAATACATGCAGTGTTTTTCAATTAACCCCTTATTGCATGAATTATTAAGGAGATGAAATAAAAATTATTTTTTTGTAAAAAAGTGTTTATTAGACCTTACATTATGAGATCAAATTGAGAAAAAAAATTATTTACTTATATTATAGAAAATATATAACGGCGCCATATATGGACTCGTATGCAGTGTTTGTTGTATTTTTTCTGTCATATATGGCTTCGTATGCAATTAGAAAAAAGTAACTAATTAATAAAATAAAAACATATTCCGGATTAATTTCACACACACGGTTGCTAAGCCCCAAACTAAACTTAAGCTTGTATCCTGAATGCTTATTCAACTGATATGCTACATATACTTTACATAAATCCTATCCTACTTATATTATAAATTCGAAAGTTTGTGAGGGTGGATGTATGTGTATGTGTTTGTTTGTTACTGTTTCACGCAAATACTACTGAACCGACTTCTATGAAATTTAGCACACATAATATAGAGGGTAACTTGGACTAACACATAGGATAGGTTTTATCCCGAAAATCCCACGGGAACGGGAACTATGCGGGGTTTTCTTTGAAAACGCGGGCGAGGCCGCGGGCGAAATGTTAGTACTTTATATGGATACCTAAATAACACCCAGAATCACAGCCAACTTATACTTCGTGAAATTGCTTAAAACAATTACGTTTGTCATTATAACATAAAAACACGTTATATTTTTCACATAGCGTGAAGGAACGAAATTGGAACAATATAGGCATAGCTGACGGGCGTTCTTCTTCCAAATTCGGTAATGACTAATCCCATCAGACCGTACAGAATCAAAGTGAAAATCTAGATGTCCTGCAGGAGTTTTTCGTAGCTTTTTTGCGGTAATTGGCGAGTCAGAAATACTGAGGAGACTCCAGAGATGCCGATGTTTCTAAGTTTTTGAGAGACGACCACGTCTTTTGGTAATAAGAGCTTTCCCTGACTTTCGCATTTGCTCTGAAACGGCTAATTAAAAATCATACAGTGGCATATAGCATGAGTCTGTATTTATTGATGATGATATAATATTTACATGCTTAGCATAGTGAGATAAAAGTGTCTAGGATCGATACTGGAACAATCAGTGAAAGTATCCTTGAATGCTGTGCTTGAATGCATACCCAGCCACATATGACATAATATATTTTGGACGGAATGCATACGAAGCCAAATATGACAGATTTGGAAAAGTACAAAAAAACATGATTAAAGCAAAAAAAACAACCTAACCAAATGTTTTACCTTATTTTAGAAAGACTAAAGAATGAAGAAATATTTTTTTTCATGGCTTTACTCACCTTTTTGATATTGAAATCTTAATTTAAAAATCACGGTTTTTTCCGCGCACCCAAACCGTCGCACGCGCTAGACTAAATCTATAATATATCTGATGGATAATATTTACACTGTATAAATTAATTACATTCCAATTCTCGATGAAATGCTGTTTAAGATGTAAGGTAGTTTTTTTAGATATTGTTTATAGTTAGCCTATAAAAAATTCATAAACTTCGTCGTCCATATATGGCTCTGTATGCGGTAAGGGGTTAACATCTTTTATCTGAACATATTTGTTGTAAACAACAAAAACAAAACATTACATGGAATCGTAACATATTTTGATGTGATGGTGAGTGAACAATGTAATTAATTTAATTGTCTGGGGTTATCGTTAAGTATTGATATTAATTGACTGTAGTTCACATGTTATTTGATAGGTAACCTACATTATGTTTTGTAGTACTGGAAAAATAATTGGAACATTTGCATATTCCAAATATTGTGAATGAGTATAGCTAAGGTTATTTACTTTAAAATAAGCTCTTAGGTTATGTTTAAATGTTTTTGCAGAGGTTTTCCAACTATGTGTATATAATGGTGTATTATGAATAGCAATAATTGAGTGTAAGTATATTTAGATGAATATATAGATGACAAAAAATATTCCTTACTTGCAGTTTATCATCATCTTCCTTTTGATTTCGGTATCTATAATCCTCTGCCTGCGAGTGAGTTTCAGGCTCAGACTTGGGCTGTTTAATCTCAGGCCTTCTAAATGTGCTGTTTTGTTTGTCCAAGGCCAGCAATGTGTTTGCAGCTTCGTATTTATCCTCAGTTGTGATGCCTGCCTTCTGGGCTAATGTCTCCAAGTACTGTAGCGGACGTTTCGCCGGCTTCGCTGCAACCTTACTCTTGTCGGTCGGCGTTCCAGGCGACTGTTTAGGTACCGTCCGCGTTATAGTTATACTATTCTTAGTGAGGTCATCCTTCTTGTCATTCTTGGGCTCTAATGTAAAATAATTCTTAGGATAGTTGTCTTTATCCTTTTCCCCGTTTAAATTATTATTCTCTATCAATGTTATTGTTGTTGAGTTTGTGACTTTTAATGTTTTGTCTTTTGAGTCTTCCTTAGGTTGCACAGTGGCCCCCGAGCCATGAGTAGGAGACAGGAGCTGTGTGGGGACATGCTGGGTGACCAAATTAGCACTGGGAGCTTCGGGAGGATGTAATTGTTTTTCTGGTGGTTTTGTTAATTGTTGCTGTTGAAAACTTGGGCTCTGTGGCTGTTCCTTGTCCTGATCTTTCTTTTTTTGGATATTATCTAATATTTCAGATCTAGAAACAAAAACATACATTTGAATAAAGTAAAAAATTAACAAGTGTTTCATTAAACTATATAACAAGTTCCAGGCATTCAAGTGCATTTGTTACCATTATACCTGTGAGTATCAGCCATGGCTCGGATTTCACTATAAATTTACTGTACTGTAGTATACTTTATCGGCATTGAATTTTAAGACGAAATGGAAACCTTACATTTAACAATGTATTTACATTTAGTTTCATTACATTCCCAGGTTAGTAACAAAATGTTTACACATGACAACAGCAAACCGATAGGTAGTATTAACTAATATTTGTCTTTAATCTTGTGCTTTAGATACAATGGACATACTAATAAAAATCAATAAAAATATACCAAACAACTTTCCGGATAGGAAACAAGGAAATTATGTGCGAAATTGTCCATCAATGTCAATGTCAAAGTCACTTGTAGCTTGTAATCTACAGAGTAGATACCGAGTAGTGATGCCTAATTAAATCGTTTATCGTTTCGTACAAAAACAAAAGGTGTTAATAAGCCACGTTCTAATAATTTTAAATCATCATAATATATTATAACATATCTCGTTTTTGAAAATTAATTTAAATTGATATTATTATCTTTATTCTCAGATAAACATTTAAAATTTTAATAAAAAACCACCCATCTTGCGGATTATGGACATCATGCAGTTAAAATATTAGTAACAAGGTATTTAACCCTCTGTTAAATTATCATACATAGTAAAACTAAAGTCGCATAGGTACTTTTTTAGTGTTCATCATACTTACCATGACTATAATAAAAATAAGGTTATACACCTATTTAGGGAAGAAACCCAAATAAAAACGGCTCGTCTGGCATTATTTCACAAGGGGAAGCAAAAAATAATGAAATGTGCGAAAGAGAGAGCATTATGCGAACACGTGTGGCATAAAAGAGAGGTATATAAAGCGCACTAGGGGAGTTGGAGAGCGAACCGGTTCTGCATGTGTGCAGACAGACGGAACCCTCCCCCCTCACTAACCGACCCTCAGGCACGAGAGCCCCACATTGTCGGCATTTCCCCGAAGCGTTGCAATAATAATACCAACTCCCCTCGAATAATAGATGATGCTTTTATTATCATGTATAGAGGCAATATAAAAAATATGTAGGTAGGTATGTAGAATTAATTATTTACAAAATACCTCACATTTACTTAATTTATATTCTTTTGAAGTGACAAAATGCCGATAGAAACACAATTTAGAACCACAATTATTTTTAATTTACCACACTAAGCCACACGCGACGCACTCAACCACATCCATTCGCAGCGATAAAGTAAAAAGTAACATAAAATACCTTTTGGTGTAAAAACCATAAGAACAACGTTCCATCGTTTCAAAATAAAGGGTTAACTGAAACGTAAGCGCCGACCCATGCGGCAGTTATTAAAGAAAAAACAAACAAAAAAGGTAAGGATTGAGACATTCGCACGGGTGAAAGTAAACACAACACTTATTATCGACGAAAACGACATACAAACACACTTTATCGACAGTGCGGTGCCCGTCTCATTGCAACAATAACCTCCTTTTCGAATGGCGAAACACAACTGAGGTAACTGCGCGCGCTACCACCGTCTCCCCGCACCCAATCTCTTCACCCCGCGCAACCAACGCTCTGCTCACCCATCGCCAATGGTACGCCCGCTGCCAATGCTCGCCTGTCATTGGTAGACTCGTTTTATGACCGTTCCACAAACAAAACCGGTTGCTAAGAACGGCACGAAAGGGCGCGAGGAACAAAATTAGCGTTTCTGCGTTATTATTATTACTTCTGCTTCTATCCTGCTTACACTTGATGTTTAAAGCGAGAGAGAAGATATAAAATATTAGCGCTTCGCATCGCCCCGCAGCATACCTTTTTTATACTTTTCTCCAGCCGTTTGTGTAGTAATAGTAATTAAGTAATAAAAAATTTAGTTTACACATAATATTATTGTAAATAAAAAGCTGTATAAATGCACAATTAATAAAAATAATAATATATTCGCACACAGAAATAATCTACTAGGTATGACGTAATAATATATTAACGTTATTTTTAATAATTAGGTCCTTATTATTAATTTTCGGCACCTTTATTCTATTTATATTTTGAAACTGTGATCATCAAAATATAATAATGAAATATGTTAGACAAACTTTCTTTAAGTTAGTAACGAACGTTAACTTTGAACGTTATTAGGTATTAAGTTTTTACTTTGTAACTGTAAACTTTGTAGCGAAATATTTTATATCATCATGTCCCTCACTGTTCGCCCCTTAGCTAAGTATATTTAAATATTATTTAGGGGATAAACCAGTTTACTTTGTCCTGGAGTAATATGAATAGATATTATATATCAGTAAGTTATAACCATTGAGTGGCGTCTGATTGGTTGTCTTCTAATCATCTAATGTATCGTAGCGCAGCCCTTTCGTTTATAGAAGCAATGCATATCTACATGTTTCCCTAGATATAGTAATAATATATTTTGTGTTTATATAACTATATTCGATTTCAATGTTATTGAAATCGATTTGAATTAAGTGCTGTTTGTCACTATTTTCTCTGGCAGTTTAGTTACAGCATGGTTACAGGCTTGGTTACAGGTGGGGTTTTGGTCGGTAGGAATCCGACATAACCCGCGGCCGGAGGCCGTGGGTATCTATGCAAGATTTCCCCACTTAAAAAAAAAAGAAAAAAAAAAAGCTTGGTTACAGGCACAGTTACAGGTGTGGTTACAGGTTACAGCGCATTAATTGACACTACAGCGACTAGACTGAGACGGTGACAGTCTAAACTAAGGTTTAAACGTGGTTTAAACATAGTGATGAGATTACATCATAAAAATTATCGGTACCGAAATATTATAACCGAATGAAATAACCGGTAATTGGTAAAACAGGTAATTTTTACAAATGGCATTATCGAATGTATATGATATGAAAGTCCTTATTAGATAAAGAAATACCATAACAGCTAGCAGGACTAAACCCAGAAAAAATATTTTCTGGGCGAAATCACGAAATCGCGTGTCAAAGCTTCAAAGGCATAATGCCATCTCGATTTTAATACAAAAACTAACGTAGACATTTCATTGTATAAATAGTTTATACAAGCGCCATCTATGGAGAACCCTCTTAAAAGTGGACTTGAATTCCAGAAAATACATGTCTTAGGTATAGTACCTGGGTAACTCAAAATTCTTCGATCTGATAATTGGTACTATAATCTGCAACTATGTAACATACAAGTACAATTTATAGATTTCTACAATATTGAAGCTAATAATAAAAAAGACAATAATTGTAAATTTCGCGGTCGACAAGCTTTTTTAAAAGAAGTTGGGTATAGATAATACGATAGTAGGTAAACTCTCATTTACCTGGAATTTTGCGCGGGGATTCGATATTCAGTATTCTATTGTATGTAGCTCAGGTATGTAGGTACAGAAGCGTCATTTATTGATCTGTTTTTATCTGTGGTTTTTATAAATATTTTTAAATATGGCGCCAGCGTTTGTGTTTTTTGCTCAATGACGTGAAATGTACAAACACAAATCGTTGTCGACTATGGTGGATTTAATTGTGGGTATAGCTAGGTAGGTAAATAGTAAGTACCTATATATTATTATTATAAGTACTTACTTGATTAGGATTCCTTTCCTAAACACGGTAGTTTATTAGAAAGGGCAATTGCAGGAGAGCCCCTTAATTCCACCACCTCATTGGAATTCAGTGCCCAATTGCCCATACCCACCACTCCCACCAGGGTCTAGACTCTAGATACCTAATATTGAGCGAAAGATTATCACTTTACTTCTTTGATTAGATCATTTTCTACATTAACTATAAAAAACTTGAATATGTACTTCTTGCTTTACTTAGTTATCTACACAAAGTTATCTAAGTAATTTTATGTTGTGATAAGTAAGTACTTTCGTAAAAGTAGTAACAAAATTACGCAACAATTAGTACGAAAATTGAATGACGGTAGTTTTTGTTAGTCTGCCCCACAGAACATTATAATATTATGTTCTGTGGTCTGCCCCATGTGACCACATGTGACAATGTCTGTACTCTGTACCCTAATCAAGCTCCTTGTAACTTGTAAGGAATATACGTCAGGTGGTCTCATTTTAAATTCTTATATTTTTATTATCGTATTGCCAAATTTATTTGCAATACTTTAAAGTAAGTATTTTCAATTTTGCAGTTTTGGTCTTAGGTGCTTATTCAAAAGAGTATCTTGTTATTTTTATATTATTCAAAAATCAAAACGTACAACAGTCTTGACTCTTGATACACAATACACATATTATGTTCCTATAGCCATTATACTAGTCTATGTATCGATTAATAAATAATAAAATATGCACAGCCAAACAATATAAATTTGACCACAGCTACCTGTTTAAGGGACAAAAGAAAGTGGTAATAAATTTAACACTATCTATGTATATGTATATTGACTAACTTGCCAGGTAAAAGGCTAATGTATTATTATGTAGTAAACTACCTTCGTCTATTTTTTGTATAGAATAAAACGCATGTGTAAGAGGGAGAGGTACAAAATGGGTACAAATGACCCGGTGGTTAGACGCCATTTTAAATTTTTTGCTTCCGGCAGAAAGTATAGTTACCTACCTACCTACCTACCCTTTAAAAATGACTAACGCTGTTGGGGTAAAAACAAATTAAAAATGTATAAATGGGTGTAAATCTATTTCTCATCCATAATTATAGATAGGGAGGCGAAGAGGGGAATTTTCTGCAATACTCAAGCGTGGCAGTTTAAGATATGTGAGATACCTTAGACCTAATAGAACAACCTTGTTAACTATTTAGCTCTTTAAGTAGTGACGCGCGCCCACGATAGACGATCAGATTAGTAAAAAAAAATCGATAGTCTGAAATACTCGAGCGCGTCAGATTAAGATATTGGGGGTTGATTTTAGTGTTTTAAGACTAAATTTAACTAATCTGACGATAAGTCCTTGACGCCGCCAAGTTATAGGGTCGTGAACTTGTAAAAAAAAAACTTTAATCCGGCATTCTCGAGCGCGATTGTTTTTATTTTTATTTTGAAGAATATAATCTAAAACTTACTAAAATTACAAAATCTGCCGGTTTCCGCGTGACCGGAAGTCTGGAGGAGCCATTTCGTCTTCCGAAAAACGCGTTGCAGTATATAAGTAGCGAACGATACATTTTACAAAAAAAAAAGTTTGAATAAACAAAAAAGGTAATTTTATTTTACACAAAAAAGGTCTCTTTACATTTTTGTCCAAAGTTAAAACTTTTTGACTTGAAGCATCATAAAAACTCAAACTCCCGGTTTTTTGAGTATATCTCGAAAACTGAGGGTGTTAAGAAAAATTGATATGAAATAACGATGATTAAAAAAAAGAAACTCTCAAACCTTTTTCGGTCAGATTAAGAGAACCCACCAACATTTTTGTCAGATTAAGAAAATATGCTTTCAGGAGACCGAGATAAACCTCCCCTATGAAAATCTGACGCGCTCGAGTATTTCAAAAGGACTTTTTTTTTCTGCATTTTCAAAAATTCATCGTAACTTATCGTCACGCCGAAATCGTCAGTTTTTTTAAGGGGAGCTTCCTTGGGGCCTACTTAACACCCCTTCCGAAAATCTGACGCGCTCGAGTAAATTTTTTTTTGTGCATTTTTGACGAATTAATATGCCTAGCCCCACCACGCAAACCGGCAGATTAGTATACCGTTGTTATCAGAGGCACTTGGGGCATACGTAGTATCAATATCTGACGCGCTCGAGAATGCCCAAGTAACTATTTTTTTTTACATTTTTGAAAATCCGTACACGCCAAATCCACCGCTAAAATGGTTTTTACCATAGAAGCTTTTCTTTTCGAAATTATTTTATCTATCGATTTTGATAAGTCTCGACGGCGCCGTTTAATTACGCCATTTAGCTACCTCGCCTCCCTATCTATTATTAGAATATGTTTAAAAAAGTATAGGTATTTATAGATAGTTTTAATATGATTTATGTTTTTTTATGATTTTTTTTATGAATATTATCAAAATATATGTAATATAATCCATATCTACTAATATTATAAATGCGAAAGTAACTTAGTAACTCTGTCTGTCTGTCTGTTACTCAATCACGCCTAAACAACTGTTTTGATAGGTACCCGAGAAAGGACATAGGCTACCTTTTATTGCGAAATATGTACCACGGGCGAAGCCGGGGCGGACAACTAGTATACAGTAATAAGTTTTGATACAAAATTTCGATAGAAGAAAATATATTATTTTCTTATAATTATAATATTTTTGGCTACAGCGCCACCTATAATTTACACTAAGAACTTCATACTATATTATCTAAATTGGTTGACCCCACGACTGTTTCATCGTTCGACAGAATTAACCAAGTATCAGATAGTAATTTGACAGTAGATGGCGCTTTTTTAAATTATTAATACGAAACTTTTTTACGAATACGATTACGTTCACAACAGAAATTATTTTTTTAAGACCTGCATTGCAGCAAAGTTTGTTTATTCAAAAAATATCATTTTTCAAATTCAAATCTCATATTTTTCAATATAAAGGTGACTAACCATACAACATGAATACATAGGTATTTTTAATTAAATAACTAACTAGGTCATACCTAAATAATCATATACCTATTTGAGATTAGTGATAAATTATAAAAATTATATTATATTGGAATTATCTTGTTATCCTGAGGGGCACCTTTGTTCGCATCTACCCAAGACTTACCCAAGAAGATCGATAAAATTTAATATTATGAGGGTGGGTGTCGGATTGCTTGTATCTGTATATTTGTGACCAAGTGTTAAAAGATAACTTAACTGTCAATTTAAAAATGTTAAAACGGTGTATTAACAGTTTAAACAAATTTAATTATTAGCATTGAGATATACATAATATGGAGACGACACCGCCTACATCATTTATTTATGTAAGTATTTAACATACGCCATATGGCGTAACTGCACGCTCATTTTTTATTTGTTTTAAAGTGAAACGCATCAAATAAGCCTTCGTGTGTGTTACGATATTGCACATATTATAATACAAATAATACGGAAAAGTGCAAAGGAATAACGTTCATCGGTAAGTACTTACTTACCTAACTAGATAATAATTTTTAAAACTTAGTGCAAAAAAATGGCGCACAGATTTTGTTCGTGGTGTCTCCTCCATACGTAGTGTTATTATCTCAATGATTATTAGTAAAATTTTCCGTTGATACCTAGCCTAAAAAAAGTGGAGACAAAAAATATGGGGTTATGAGCTTGGAGCCCACCATTCCTTTTTTTTATTTACTTAGTATTCAATTACTTACCTACAATCAATTACATAAACCACAAATCCCCAACTTAAATCCATTTAGCTTTTGTCGCTAGAGAGCCTACCAAACTTGACATCAGTATAGGTACCTACATACAGCAGGGATTATTAAATAGTTATAGGTAAGTCCTATAGCACAGAATACTTAATAGTAGCTAACTATGTATACCTATAGGTAGGTCCTTAGACATTAGTATAATAAATGTGAATACAATTACATTCGTTTTGAGTATCCTCACTCAGACTTGAACCCTTTTGAGAAAATCCGACATACCCAGAACCAAAAAGTAAAACCCAGACTTAACAATTACCTACTATAAAATGATTGTATTACCCGCTAAGTGCAGCCATTACGTACTTAGGTACCCTAGGCCCGTCACACACATTTGCAATCATATACACATAAAGCAATTACATACCTATACGGCATTATAATTAGTCATTAAGGGGCAAAGGGACTAGGGCTAAAGGGGAAGGGAAGTCTAGGGCTAATTTGACGTAATCACTGTGATTGGGAAAAGGGAATCACAGGAGGTTTGAAGAAAACGAAAAATTGTATTGTATAACTACGCAAAAACAAACCAACGAAATAGGTAGGTACCTACCACCAAAATACGAAACATAATTTTTACGAATTCTTAAAAATACCTAATATCTACCTTATTATAGAAATAAAGCCCTGTCCAAAACTTTTTCAATTAATTGAAACGTAAATCGCGCATTTTCTGTAAAAGTGGCATTTATTTCTATGGAACATTTTTCATTTTTCACAGAGATCAGAGTCATTTTCAGATGCATTGCTTTTATGACGCACTTCGTCTTGACGTAGTTGAGGTCTGCTATGCAATCAGTAATGTTGTCCTTCCAATTAGGTAGGTAGGAGTAGGTACTATAGGTAGTAGGTATGATAAACACTCGACATCAGGGATGTTGCGGATGCTGATTTTTTCACATCCGCGGATGCGAATGCGGATGCGGAATTTTGAAGACTGACATCCGCGGATGCGGATGCGGATGTTCAAGATATTATGTAAATAAAGTCTATTAATGAAGAATTAAAACAATGGTAACTTAATTATTTATATTTTTTATTGTAATCAAATCAAACAGAAGTACTTATTTTTATGTTAAACGCCTACTGGTACTTATATTAGTAAGTAAAATTAAAAATAGGAGCATGCAGCGGATGCGGATGCAGATGCAGATGTCCAAATTTATGCGGAAGTTCCGCATTTGCGGATGCGGATGCGAATGTTAGCAACATCCCTGCTCGACATTTCGCTTTTGCAACGTCTATTATGCTTCCTGTCTATCTATCCATATCATGGCTTTTTACGAAGTCCTACTAGAAACTCTCTCCTATATCGTTTTTATGAAGCTAAGAAAATAAGCCAATTTTTAAACTAAAGGTAGTAAATTCAGCATATACAGGGTGTAATCGTTAAGTGTGCACAGGCGATTATTCCGTAACTATTACAGATATCAAAAAACTTTAAACTGATATCGAAAGAATTTAACCTAATGAGTAAAATGGCCATAATAAATTTTTAAAAATAAAATGAGAAATATCTAAAAAATTAACTTGAAACCCTCCCATACTTTTTGTATGAGATACGAATATCCCATGTACATGGGTTGATCCAAAAGTAATGATAATCAATATTAAACAAGGTCATTACAGTTATAATAATTATGTAGTTCTCTAGATAGTCTTTTAACTAGAAAATATACTTCAATATTTTTTTTCCTAAACTTAAAAAAAAAACTTTGACTTCATCCACAAAAACCCCTTCACGCGGCCCTCACTTCGCTGTCGTCTTAAAATAATTTATTGCTAAGAAAGTGTTTCTTGTGCCGAGGAAAGAGATAAAAGTAAATAGGAGCTAGATCTAAAAAATAGGGTAGGTGTTCAAGCATTTGGAATGCCGATTTTTTAATGGCAGCCATCGCAACTGACGCTTTGTGATCTGGTGCGTTGTCTTGGTGAAACAGCGTTCAGGTCCGCAGTTTGCCATGTCTCTTTTCCTTACTAACCTACCGCAATCTTTTAATTTGATCTGTTTAGTAAGAGCCCAATAAAGTGGCTACCTTTTTAAAATATTCCACCATAATTATTCCTTCAGCGTCCCAAAAAACTACCGCTTTAATCTAACGTTTTGTACTGTAAGTCAAAGATGTATAAATGAATGAATAAATAAATAAATAAATAAATAAATAACCTACCTACTGATTTTCACTTTGAATTTCTTCATCGTCACTTTGGAAGCTCGCATCCAGGACATTGATTGTTTTTTTGGTTTCAGCATAAACATGGTGAACTCGGGTAACGTCCATGATCACAAAACGTGACAAAAAATTATCCTGATATCATTAAAAATTTAGAAATTTACCCTCTACATGTCGAATCGTTGTTTCTTCTTTTCGTCGGGAAACATTCTGGCACGCACGGTTCACATTCAAATTAATGTAAATAATTGGAAACGTGGCCTGTTGATATGATTTTTTTGTGATTACTAAGTGAATACATGAGCAAGCAAAAAACATTAATTTTATATTTTTATGTGCACAGGAAATACCCAATTATCATTACTTTTGGATCAACCTAGTACATTTAATATGAAAGATTTTAGCTTTTTCTTTCTTTTTTTGGTTTTCTGCTTTAATTACTTCGCAAATTTGAAGGGAAGTTCATTTAGAAACTGTAAATAGAGCTCCTCATTGTATTGCACAATGAGGACATCACTTCGAAAATCTGCTATGAATACAAAATGTATGGGAAATAAAATGTATGGGAGCGTTTAATGTAACATTTTTGGATATTTCTCGTTTTATTTTTAAAAATTTATTATGGCCATTTTACTCATTAGGTTAAGTACTTTCGATATCAGTTTAAAGTTTTTTGGTATCTGCAATAGTTACGGAATAATCGCTTGTGCACACTTAACGATTACACCCTGTATGTAACTAGGTAGGTACGTCTATAGGCTACTAGTACCTATCTAAGGCGAAAGTTTGTAAGTATGGATGTATGGATGTTTGTTACTCTTTCAAGTAAAAACTACTGATCCGATTACAATGAAATTTAGCACACATATAGAGGGTAACTTGGATTAACACATAGGATAGGTTTTATCCCGGAAATCCCACGGCAACGGGAACTATGCGGGTTTTCCTTTGAAAACGCGGGCGAAGCCATGGGCGGAAATCTAGTAGGCTATAGTTATGAGTTTTCTTAATAAATAAATCAAAACTATCAAATAGAACATAAATTAATAATATAATGTTAAATGTAAGTAGGTAACTCTAATATTGTGGACAAATCTTGATAATGTTACACAATGTTGTAAGCAAACAATTTACCTTTACTTGGCAACTTCCTACCAAGTTACCAAAAGCTACCCTTTATTTTGGCGTCTAGTCTGGATCGCACCTGACCTATTGACTCTTTATTCATATCCCCTACACAAAGTAAGTATTATAAAAATGTATAAAAGGTTTTTTTTGGGTAAACAATAGAAACAGAAATATCAATTAAAATTACCACCAATACCAAATAATCTCTTTTACAGCTATAGTATCTTAACGACTCATAACTAGAAATAAAAACAAGTAAAGTTTAGACATTATCGTACTGATTTACCCATTCCGCCACCACCGCATCGTTCGCTACCGTAAAATATGCCCACTTTGCCCACAAGGGTATCTTTCACGAAGATCAATTCATAAGAAATTTTTTAAATTGCAAAACTACCTTCATACTTTGGCAACATTAATAGTATTTGGTGTAAAATAGGTTATATGTCTGACAACACTGCCTATTGTGTGTGTCGCTAACTTATATCAGCAACTTTTTGTAACTCGTCGAATATCATGTGTGATTTCATGGGCAAAAAATGGTGAAAATTCAAGTGATAGTTTGTGCATGATGACGAAAACATAGTTTATTTTTACTTATAATATGTTATAAAATAATGTTTTAAGAGTGCTTTAATGCTGTTATTACCACTGAAGGTTGTTTTAAACAAAAGTTACAATGTTGGGCAAAACTACCCAATAATGTAGCCATCTTTATTTGACAACGTTGTCCACCATCAAAAAAAGCTTAGGGTTGGCACATTTCATATTACCACATAATTTGATACATAGTTGATAGTTGATAGATTCGGTTAATTTCGGAAAAAAAAAGCTTAATTTGGTATCCCGAAAAGTACCATGGCCAATATTAAGTTAAATCGCTGAATTTTAATCACAACTAAAGGTAAATTATACTTATGTTTATTTTTATTAAATAGTCAATGAACAATATTCTGTTCAATTTTTTTTTACTTTTTATTACGTATCACATAATCCTATTACGAAATCTTTGCAGACTTAATAGAAATCGAAAGTCATGCTCATTTTACTGAGATGTACCAACCCAAGGCCTTTTTTAAAAGACAAATGCGATTTGTAAGAAAAATAGAAAAAATACCTGGGTTACTTTGCCCAGCCACTTAAGTCTTTCATGATACTGCCTTGATTTTAAAGTAATCTTTACCAACATTTTTTATAATCTGGCTAGAGGTCATATTTATATACGTCAAAAATCGACGTGGGCAATGTTGGTAACAAGTGCAGATAACTTTGCCCGCCCTAAAACTAACAATAAATGAATTAAATGTTGAAGAATAATGAAATTTTCTACAAAAACATATGAACACGATCTAAGAAAAACAAATGCTAACAGAAAATACTAACGTTGCCATAGATATTCTTTGCGGAAATTGAAATTATTCAAAAAAGTGGGCAATTATGGCATATGAAAATATATGTACGGTATCAAATTTTTCATCTCATTATTATCAAAAGGTTGAACGTAAAGTGATTTTACAATTACTGCATTTCATAAACAGTCTCCAAAGATCTGTAGAAACAGCTTAGAGCCGTATCTAGGGGGAGCTTTTCGTGAAATAGGGTGCGTAATGCGTATCCCAGGCACAGAGTTTAGGGCGGCACCAATTCATTATATTGTTGTGGTAGACGCGAGACATAACCTAACCTATAGATAAATAATAACAATCCTATTTTTCCCTTACAAAGGATCACAAAAAATTGTCTGGGTTTTAAAAAATCATGTAGGTAGTTACCTGTAGCAGTAAAATTTTCATTACAATCACGAGAAAGAAGCTTTAGAAAATCAAAATGAAGACAGAATGATTCATAAATCGTGTAGAAAAGATAAAACGGTCAATCATAAGCTTTTTGAATAATTTAAATTGAAGTGTGGGTGAGGCCAAGTAATTACCTAGGTAGTTATATTGCGGCCTTTTTAAAAGCTATTGCAATAACTGGCGATATTGAAAAGAAGGATTGTAGAATTTATAGGAAAAACACTCTATTTCGTCATATAAACCTCCCAACCTACTCAATTTGTTTTCTACCTAAATAGATAAAATTATCTCCGAGGAGTTTGGTATTGCTATAGGTATAATAACTTTTATCTATATCTACAAAATAATATCTAAGTACTTAAATATAATTAAAAATTTTGGTCACATTTCCAAGATTCGTACAAATACTTCTTTCATGTCCATTTACGTTCTGTCTCTTTTCATCTTGCGTATAGCCCATGCACTTAGGTTTTCAACTATCTCGCTCATCGCGTGGGTGTAAGTCCATCGGCCGATGAACCCCACAGCTGTAGCTGAACGTCATATTGCATTGTTATTAAAAAAAAACTATAGAAATTGTAGACAAGACACCAAAACGATACTAATTAGGTACTATTGTGCTCTAATTAAAAAGGGCATCTAGTAAACCCAAAATAGATTGTTACTTATAAAAGAGGTCGTCAGCGCAAAAGTGGCCTGAGTTATTGATATCGAATAATTATAATGAGACATTGACATTCATAAATTCAGAATATGATTTTAATTTCATTGTAAATTTAAGTTATTTACTTGTATATTTTATTATTTAAACTAAAATGCTTTTGTAATAGCATAATTTTTTGTAATAAAAAACATAAATTGTAATATTTAAAATATTTCTACGGGTTAGGCCAGGCCACCTTTGCAATGCATTATGTTTTACGATAGTTTTTATTTAATTTATAAGCATAAGCCAAAAGTAATTAACAATAATATTTAATATACCTAATTGTTACATAATTGTTCTTGTATAAGTATTGGTACATAATTTCTTTTTATTTAGCTCAAAGAACTCTCAAGTCTCTTTATTTTTCTTTAGCATTTGTAACGCAGGTATTTCATTGTTTTACAATAACAACGTTTTAAAACTTTTTACATTTATTTATATGTAACTACCTTCTTAGTTCCTAAATAGTTTCAATAACTAACAGCATCAAGATATCAGCTTGGTATGTATTTTTTGCTCAACTAACTATACGATCGCGATGCCATATAAAATCTACTTTAGCATCTATATCGGTTATTCTAAAACTAACATTGTAGAATGTATTTAATAAAAAATAATCTTTAGCTTAAGAGACCTATCGATATCTCAACCCAATTAAGCGAATAATTAATCCTCGCTTCCTTAATAACGTAGAAGAAAACACCTACTTATTACACCTGAATCATTATTACCGCGTTTTTCTTCAATCACTTGCGGATGGCACCAATTTAATATGGCTGGCTATAGCTATGTCGGGTCCACAGTCTCCCCAGCTAGGGCTGCATCGATCGAAGGGACGCGACCCTCGCACGACGCACCCCCGTTACGTAAATCTGAGTTACGCTTGTAATAAAATGACGTAAAGGGACATTGACCGACATCACACGACTTTGAAAGTTTCCTTGTCTTCTGTGTCAACCTGTTACTTGATCTTTGATGACACGTCATAAGTAAACCCTTCATGCGTTTGGTGCCTTTTTCTATTATTTAGTCCTAATTTTTGTTATGGAATCAACATCTCTATTCTAATCGGTATAGAAGCTAAATTACAATATCACTTTTCAAGAATAGATTTGTCGAAAAGATTAAAATTAAAGTACTTGATAACGCTAAATATATGATAATTTATCCTAGTCTTCTTGTATACACGGGTTCCTTTTATGCGATATTTGAAATACTGAATATCTATTAAAGGAAAAGCGCCGCTGCTTGCTAAGGAAAGCATTCCACAAATTTCAATATTGTATGAATACTTCTAGGTAAACAAATTGCGCAAATACTTAGAAAGCCGCTTCCTTATGTTATGAGTTTAATTTTTTCATGATAGATAGGGAGGCGAGGTAGCTAAATGGCGTAATTCAACAGCGTCGTCGAGACTTATCAAAATCGACAGATAAAATAATTTCGAAAAGAAAAGCTTCTATGGTAAAAACCATTTTAGCGGTGGGTTTGGCGTGTACGGATTTTCAAAAATGTAAAAAAAAAAACAGTTACTTGGGCATTGTCGAGCGCGTCAGATATTCATAAGTACTACGTATACCCCAAGTGCCTCTGATGACAACGGTATACTAATCTGCCGATTTGCGTGGTGGGGCTAGGCATATAAATTCGTCAAAATTGCACAAAAAAAAATTACTCGAGCGCGTCAGATTTTCGGAAGGGGTGTTAAGTAGGCCCCAAGGAAGCTTCCCTTAAAAAAACTGACGATTACGGCGTGACGATAAGTTACGATGAATTTTCAAAAATGCAGAAAAAAAAAGTCCTTTTGAAATACTCGAGCGCGTCAGATTTTCATAGGGGAGGTTTATCTCCGTATCCTGAAAGCATATTTTCTTAATCTGACAAAAATGTTGGTGGGTTCTCTTAATCTGACCGAAAAAGGTTTGTGGGTTTCTTTTTTTTAATCATCGTTATTTCATATCCATTTGTCTTAACCCCTCAGTTTTTGAGATATATTCAAAAAACCGGGAGATGCTTCAAGTAAAAAAAGTGTTAACTTTAGACAAATATGAAAAGAGACCTTTTTTGTAAAAAAAATTACCTTTTTTGTTTATTTAAACTTTTTTTTTTGGAAAAAGTAAAGTTCGCGACTTATATGCTGCAACGCGTTTTTCGGAAGACGAAATGGCTCCTCAAGACTCCCGGTCATGCGGAAACCGGCAGATTTTGTATTTTTAGTAAGTTTTAGATTATATTCTTCAAAATAAAAATAAAAAAAAAATCGCGCTCGAGAATGCCGGTTTAACGTTTTTTTTTTAAAGTTCGCGACCCTATAACTCGGCGGCGTCAAGGACTTATGGTCAGATTAGTTAAATTTAGTCTTAAAACACTAAAATCAACCCCCAATATCTTAATCTGACGCGCTCGAGTATTTCAGACTATCGATTTTTTTTTACTAATCTGATCGTCTACCCTAGACGCGCCTCACTACATATAGAGCTAAAAAGTTTGGAAAATCCAAAAGTGCACGCCTCATAATCTCATCCTTTACAATAAAATTGATTATTTATAAAGGTGTATATAATATAAGTATGTAGATACACTTGTTCTCATGTGCCAATGCTCTTGTACTGTCTCAAAACAGTTGGAAAAGTAAAGAAAGCGGTACCGTAATAATTGAGCTATTTTTCTTGTGGCCCCACCTAGATGTGAAACTGCGCAGGTTTAAGGGACTGACTACCAACTTATTTTTTTAAACCTTGGCTTATAGCATAAAGAATCGAGTTTATAATGGTGAATTTTGAGTACACTATAAATATAAAAAAAAGTCGATATTTTTTTTGTTTATTTAATAACAATTAAACCACATCGAATCAGACCCTGAAAAATGAAAGGGTTCTATTCCTGAGCATACTCAAGCGTAAGAGAAAAAAAAAGACTCGATTAGTAAAGTATTTCGGTCGCTATCGTGTTAACAAGAAAATCCTCCGCACATACAGACACACGGACGTCCAAGACAGAACTTTTTTAAACTGTTTTTTAACTAGTTTAAATAACAAAAATGACATCAAAAATATCATGAATGTTAAAAATAGCGTTTTTTCTTAATATGTGTGTGTATGTATTATCTTACAAGTGCAATGTATGATACATAAAGACATTTTAAGTTTGAAAAATCAGATGTTTTGCGCGAAGTGACAGTAGTACCCACCTCAACGCTTCGCTTATGAGGCGTGCAATAGTTAACAAGGTTGTTCTATTAGGTCTAAGGTATCTCTCATATCTTAAACTGCCACGCTCGAGTATTACAGAAAATTCCTATTCGCCTCCCTATCTATGAGAATGCATACATTTCATTCTTCATTTTTTGTTGCCATGCCAACTATTATTAACTAACATGACAGAATTAGCTAACTAAATTCTAAAACATGCTAAAAGCACTTACTCTTCACATAAGAAGTTACGTACATTTAGGACTACCTACGCTTTATTTATTTTCTTAGTTTTGGATGCAAATGAAAGGGGTTTGAGCTCGATTCACCTTAATTGTTTAAAAACGTACGTTATATATATTTCTACATTCTATAAAATACCTACGACCTTTACCTTATTATAAAAAATATACCGAACTTGTACCTAAGTCGAATCATCACGTAGGTACCTAAGAAATTGATGACTTTTTCTAATGTCAAGATGTTAATGAGGCTCAAAATTCTGAGAATCCGGAGCTTCCTGGACATCTGGTAACCCTCATTACAAAACGTCTCTTTAATTGCTACTTGTTTATTTGTGACGTCACAAAAATGTTGTACGGTCTACCTATACAGCCACAACTTTCATTATTTCTATGTAATGTTTTAAATTGAACAAAAATCTTCGATTTGTCGAAATTCTAGACAAGAATGATTAATTTTGATATCGTAGTTCTGGTATTAACATTATGTTGCCAACTGTGGTTGCAGAGCGTTGCCAGACGCCAGTTCCACCATGGAAAGGAGGAAAAACATACGAAAGTACATTGTTGATCAATTATTGTTCTTTAACAAATGTTTATCACAATTACGAATTATATTTATCACTTAAAGCAACCACAATACCGAATAAAACCTTTATAAAAAAATAACTCCATTGAAATACCGAGAACAATTCCGCTTTGCACAAAAAGGGAAAATTAGTTCAGAATAATAATAACATTGCAAAGAAATTCCACGGAAAGTAAAAGTTGTTACAAATGAGTTCGCACGTAACAATTATTTTAGCCGTTTCGACAAAGCTCACAAGGTTTGCAGCTCGTTTGACGGGTCTAAAGGCTAAAGGTATAAAGGAAGCGCCGCGCGCGACACTGCACCACCGCGTCGCGCCAGCGACATGCTTGAGCGCTTCACTGCACAGCCCTCTGACGAGCTGACGAGTGACGTAATGTGACAATTTTATTTTCTTAGATATTACTTTTTCAAATGAGCAACTCAGCCTGGTGAGAAATTTTACCTATAGTTAGACTGAGTGATTGGCGATTGAGCCTCGTAGTAGAGGTACTTACTGATTTATAATGTAATCGGAGGAATAATCGAAGGTAATTTGTTATTTACCTCTGCTTTGCCTCGTGAATTAGTTGGTACTCTAAATTTCGCACGAATGACCTTGCACCAATGTTTCGACAGTCTGATGAGCAACAAGTGAGAAAGTTCAGATATTGCCCTTTTTATAATCGCTAAATGTTATCTAGATCTTTACTACCGTTTGTGTTTGAAAAATCACACGCAACAAATTTTTGGTTAAAATAATTGCAGGCTCTTTTATCATTTTCTGGTGCTAAAAGGCTACTACAATTAATATACGCTACGTTCACTAATATGCACAGCTAAATATGAAGCACTAATCCCCTTTGACAAACGGGTATAAAGCAACAAAAGGAAACCTAAATGCCCCTTACATTCAGCGCCAGCTTTAATAACGACAGTCAGTGGTTAACCCTTGAATAATTAGTCAATGTCAATGAGGCCAACTGAGTACTGACTGACCTGCTGCCTGAACCGAATCGTAATAAACAATCTTACCAAAACTAAACGTAAACTTTGTCTTACGTAACACCGGTAAACTAAAACTAGGTATTTAACCTGGTTGTATTGAATGGTAAATTGAAATGGAGTCGGTGTGAACGGTATACAGAAACCGTTTTGAGTTCGGCTAATGAATTAGACGAAGGGTTAATACGACTCCGAAATATACGACTGATTTTATTATTTTATTATGTATTAAGTGTTCTTTTACATTTATTTATTCCTTTAACAACATCAATCATCGCCATATATATAGAATTCCTCAAAGATTATAGGTATCTACCTAACAATAAAAAATAAAAAACATTTAGGCATTGACCAGTAACAACTTTGAGTAACAATAACTAGACAGAGACAAGAAGAAAACAAAAGCATGCATTGAAAATATTTGGAATTGAATTAGAAATTTCTCAAACTATTTACAATAATAGTATATAAATATTGATAAGACGGCAGTTACGTATGCCTGATTTCATTCTCGATCAGACGTACGTTGTGTGTAATTGGTATGCTGTAGACTAAATAAAACGGCTGGATAGATTTTTAAGCTCAAGAGATATCTTCGAAGGCTTTATACTACTGTTACTGTTTTATTATATTTGATATAAACTGTGCTTTTAGGTTTATTTGTTTGTCTACTAATATTAAAATAATAAAATATCACAATCTGGGTGGTTGAATGAGATCCACATTAAAGTTTTGACATACTACTTTTTATGTTGGTATTTACTTACATGATACATCATATGGGTATCTATGGAAGATTTCCCCACTTAAAAAAAAAGGTGATCAATCTTCTATTTCTTGCAAGACTCAGAAATTTTTTTCTTCGTCTCGTCGTTAGAAATGTAGTTCGAGAATTTTCAAGCAATTTACAATATAATGATAAGTAGGTAGTTATGTATGCTCGATTGCATCCAGGATCAGACGTACGTTGTGGGTAATTGGTACTACAGCATCTCGACTTAACGGCTCGATAGATTTTAAGCTTCAGAGATTTCAGAGACTGTAAAAAATATTTTCAGTATTTGAGTAACTATAAAAATGAAGACTATAGGTTACCCAAGCTTACCGGAAAGTGAATCAAAGTTGCTTGCTACATTTCAACTAAATCATCGAGATCAGACAAAAATGATCATAAACTAAAAACTAGCGGGCCTATCCGAATCTGGGGGCACGGTAGTGCCCCCGCCAAGACGACGAGCCAAGCGAACAAGCGAAGCGCACGGGCACTACCTACCTTTTCTCGAAGCGCTTCGACGTTTTTTTGAACCCTCATAACTTGGGTTTGGATTATGCTAGATCAACAAAATTTTCGGGATATATTGTAAATAGCGGACTTATTGAACATATTAAGTTTTAATTACATTAGCTTTAATACTTCAGATTTTATTTATATCTAAAAAACGCTAATTTCGTCACTGACTCACTGATGATCATCAAAATTCTTAAGGTATTTCCTAATGCCCTAGAAAGCTGAAATTTTGTATGTAAGCTAGTATTAGCCCACAAACAACAAAAAAATTATAAAACTTGTAACTTTCATCCCCCAACCCCTTAAACTAGGGGATGGGAGTTTGTATGAGACCTCTAATTTTAAATAAAATTTTGATGACGCTAGAGGTCTAATCTAATAATCTAAAACTTGGTTCCCCTAGATATATATATGTATAGGTACTCCTTGTTAAAAAAAAATTAAAACTTTAATCGACATATAAAATGTTGTTACAAACAATTACTTACAAAAAGAAATGAAATCCCACCAAAAACATTTACATGTAAAATGTTGCCAAGACGAGCCCATATGACTCGCACTGTCAAAAAGTTTTCAGATCTCATGTAGAGCCAAGCTTCTAACACTACACGCCCTAACTCTACAAGGCCTAACTTCACAAACTCTTCACCTTAGTCAAAATATGTGGCTTGGCCATTTCGCTACATTCACATCGGCGTAAGGTGAAAAATTAATTCACTGTTCATTACTTTTGTGTTATACAATAGTTCTTGTAGTAACGAACGGCCAAGCCATATATTTTGACTAAGGTGAAGAGTTTGTGAAGTTAGGCCTTGTAGAGTTAGGGCGTGTAGTGTTAGAAGCTTGGCTCTACATGAGATCTGATAACTTTTTGACAGTGCGAGTCATATGGGCTCGTCTTGGCAACATTTTACATGTAAATGTTTTTGGTGGGATAAAATTTTTATGGGACCAATTCGACACCATTCCGCATCAAACAAAAAAGAATCACGTAAATCGGTTCAGAAACCTCGGAGTAATCTGTTTACATACATAAAAAAACAGGCCACCCGAATTGATAACCTCCTCTTTTTTTTTGAAGTCGGTTAAAAACTGCATTTTCGTTGAAAAGCAATTCTTTTAAAATCTACAAAGGATGTTCGCCGTAATGAAAATCTAACCTTGCCTTTACGACGCGTTCTGTGTATTTCCAAAGGAGGTTTAGAGAGCGTATTGATATTGAATTGAAAGCTTGGCTCTCTGGGAACACGCAAATGTAATTTTGATCTATAAATCGTATTTAAATGTTTAAGTTTATCGACGTTTTAACTGTTTAAGTACCTACCTAATTTTACTCGTTCTTGAAGATTTAAAAAAGAGAATTTGTATCCTAATTCCTAACTGTTTTCACACAACATATTAAACACACTTTTTCATTTATATTATTAGGATAGGCTAAAAAATTGGTCTATCTATAAAAATGTTTGCCTTTCTACTATGCTTATGTAACTACATACTATTGTTGATATATCTATAACATCCAATAAAATATTAATCGTTTAAGTTCAGAAGTAAAGTAGGTAGGTAGTTAAGAAATTTTATGAAAGTTTGCTTTATTGCCGGGAACTCTCTTCATTTTATTATTAGTTAGGTACGATATCAACATTTATTAATCGACAGTATCAATCTTACACTATAAATTGTTGTAATTTATAAAGTAATATTAATAGTAGTTTTGTAATATGACCAAATAAATGCCCACCTCCTCAAAATGTAGAACGATTGTATAGATACGCCAAAAAGGTGCAAATTACGTCAATCTTACAGGCTCAAAACACCTGAAACACTCCTACAACCAGCAGTTTGTTTTTATTTCTTCAAACTATAATATCTGTCAAATATTCTACCCATATCTAATTGCTGCAAAACAAATGTTACATACTTGGAAGGTCACTACTCATTACTACACAATCCACCAACGGAGCCGTTTCTGACAGAACCTATCAACCTAACGGCTAACCAATAACCATGCAGAATGATACTACCTGTCTAAAACATTGTACGAGTTATTAGCTCGGAAGATATTGATCATGAAATGTATGCTGTCTCGGGGACAAATTGCATTATTTCTCATTAAAACATATCACTGCATAGTATAAAACATAAAGTCTCTCTTTCCCTGTGTCCCCACCCCTACTTCCCTGTGTATGCTTTAAAACTATGCAACAGAATTTGATGCTATTTTTTTAAGGGATAGAGTGATTCAAGTGGAAGGTTTTATTAATTAGTTTTTAGACAAAGTGTTCGAAGTCGCTGGCGGAACGCTAGTTATTAATAAAGCACCCGAGCTAGTTATTAATAAAAATAAAAAAAGACACTGAAGTATCCTGGATTTTTAAGGATATACGGAGCTATAAATCTGACAGGAATCAACTTATAAGAGGAAAAAAAAATCAACACAAACTGGGAGCTCAGATTACTACACAGATCACGGAGCACAAAATGACGAAGACAACTTATAGCAGGCTACCGACACTCAGACTGAAATTCAAGGCATTATGCAGAGTGCTGAATGGCTTCTGTAAATGGTCCGTCTCCTTTAGGACTATTTTCAACTTGGAAAGCACCCCTTGCAATAAGCGAAACTTCTTCAAACGAAGAAGATGGCGTTCTATAAGCCTAATTTGTCCGCAACAGGCACACGAATAAGGAAGAGCCAAAAAGAAAAAGCTGATTATTTTCAAATGATTTTATTAATGGTAGTAACATACTTTCTACAAATAAGAGTACCTAGATTAACCTTGAAAGCCTGTCCCACATGACTACTTACTGTCCATTCCATATCGTTAACAGATTTCCATGAAAAGTCGGCAACGATATCGAATTTTTTAAATCATATCAATCAACGTCGCGTCGTTTGCGCGTGTAAATGACATTCATGTCGATTTTTAGCACTTTTCACATAATATCGGTGTTGGATTTTTAGTCACAACGTGTTTTATTTTGTCACTTTTTATCTTTTTTTATTAAGGGCACAATTATAGAGAGCATTGGGTTGCATTGTTTATGAACTCTGCTTAAATATGTCATAACAGATAACTTCAACCAAAAATATTCTCTACAATAAAGTATACTATCCATACTGTTTATGTATTTTAACTTCATCTATACATAATATAATAAATCTGTAGAAGGGTCAATTCTGTACATTGAAAATATTGAGAAAATAAATACCAGGGGGTGTTACTGGATCCATACCAAACCCAAATATGGGATTAAAAAAATTTTTGTCCGTTTGTCTGTCTGTCTGTATGTGAAGGCATCACGTGAAAACTAACGGTTCGATTTCGATGAAACTTGGTATAATTATACCTTATTATCCTACGTAAAATAGGATACTTTTTATCCTGGAAAAATACGTAGAATAAAATTAATCTTAATTTTTCAGTTTTATCCATAGACGTTGTTCTGTAGAACCGCGAACATACGTTGCGTATTATTATAGACCTAGCCGTATTTGGGTCCAATAGATATTATTTTATAAGATGTCATTGTCAGAGTTACTCAAAATGGAGAAATAAACCATCCACGCGAAGACCGACATCCGCGCGGACGGAGTCGCGGGCGGAAGCTAGTATAGTATAAAAATGTAATCAGACGAATAAGATATTACGAATCTAAGGAATGTAACGAAACCTCTGGCACCATTACCAGTGAAGAGCAAAGTTAACAGAAATATATTATGTCAGTTGTATCACCTCTAGGTACCTACATATTTAAATAAGCGAACCGATATAGGTACATTCAAAAAATCGATTCGCTGAGTGAGTCGTCTCACCATACGATAACAAACAGAGCGTTTTTAAAGGAAACTGGTACGAGTTGAAACAATGAGATAAAAGAAAATTGATGCATATTTTGTAATTTTTTTATATCATTTTTTGGCGATAACAACAATAGAAAATGATCGAGACACGCCTTTGTTCCCTTGACATAGATATCCTATTATTTAAGGTTTCTACAAGACTTTTTTAAAGTTTTGTATAAATTATTATCAAATATAGAAGTACATCTAACATCAATGATCAAGCAAGATCTTGCAGGCAACACAAGCATTGTCCACTGTCCAATACTAAGGTCCAATAGGACTGCTCGTAGTGAAGTTACATTCCTATTAACAGACTTGTTATTATGACTATTCTAAAGCGTTTTAAATGTGTAATATAGATAAATAATATCACATTACTGTGACTTTACTCTTTATTCTCTCCGAACAAAAAAATAAACGTCTGGGCGCTATTTTAACTATAGGTAAACCAGAATCTGATGGCAATTAGGGAAATCAAAATTTTGAGTGTGCAACCCTAGGGAAAATGGACTGAACGATCTTGATACTGCTTATTTTTTATTTTGTCCTCAATATCATTAGTCACATTACATAAGTGGACAATACTGTACTTAATAATGAGATATCCACTTAATATTATGTAGGTAGGTACATGTATAATATAGGTACAATTATACATATTACTTTTATACAGTATACAGGTAATACATATTATTATTTACACATACCTATATTTGTATATTTATTACCAGTATGCCATGTGAAAATATCGATATAATGATAATGTAAATCAAAACTGCTTATATTTTTTTATTAAATAAAATAAAAATATAATAAAACTATGTTTATTTTCGTAAGTATTAACAGATACACATTATAAAATTGACTTGGACAGCTTTGACTTGAAGAATAGCCGTATTGGAAACTCCTGTAATAAGTTTTCATAAAATTATATTCTAATCAACAAACAATATTATAGTTACCTACATATAATATTTTTTTAATTTAAAGTATCAAAACGGGTAAATCCAATTTACCAATAAAATCTTCAAAATTGAAAATTGTGATGTGTTGGACCCTTCTTCATCGAATGTTTTCTTATCAACAATATAAACAACACATCTCGCTTGTGATCGCAGCGGCATTTTCGACATTTTCGAAGATTTTTTAGACAAAATCCTAAAAATTATTCATCAACTGCAAAAAAGACAACTAATTTGACAACCAATTTGATAGTTGTCAAATAAGTTGCCACATGAAAATCTTTTATTTCTTAAATAAAAATATGCCATCAGATTCTGGTAGACCTATATCACAAAATTTTACTTTTTGCATCATGATTCATGATGTGTTTTTAATTTTGCGTAATCTTCTTGTACCTACACCCTTTGAATTATTTTAAAGGAACGATACCTATTTAATATTGATTTTACTCTTTACATGAACCAATCCAATTATAACGGGTATTATCACAATTTGTAGATGTCTTGTTAACAAAATATAATCATACTGGTATCTAGGCGTAACCCTTCGATGGAGGACATAAAAAAGATTCAGTCAAATTTTAACTTATTTATTTTTGTTTGTCACTAATAATAATTATTTAGAAAATATAAATATTCGTTTTAGCTTGTAGAAATTAGAGCAGAAAATATGCCTTAGAATTGTGTTTTTGGCACATTTCTGGTTTCTGTTATCTTGTGTTTAACTGATAATTATTATGATGATTTTCCTACGTAGGTTTAAACCTTAAAAATCGAATAATATTACAAAAACTTCTTAACATTAAAAAAATGCCATCCGTTGTGTGATTTAAAAAACAGTGTCTCGTGTACAAAATAACTAAAACTCATCAAAAACCTGAAGACTGTTAATTAACTATAACTAAATACTTGTAGCTGAAGGCTCGTACGTCAATTTTGGAGTGCTGAGACATTTAAAGTGTCCTTAATATTTTAAACTCTTTCTGTGTAAGTAGTTTTTGTTCCTGGTCGATTAATAAAAATCAGACCATTTATAAGCTACTAGAGGTCCACCCCGGCTTCGCCCGTGGTACATATTTTGTAATAAAAGGTAGCCTTATGTCCTTTCTCGGGTATCAAAATATCTCCATACCAAATTTCATGCAAATTGATTCAGTAGTTTAGGCGTGATTGAGTAACAGACAGACAGACAGAGTTACTTTCGCATTTATAATATTAATATAGTATGGATTTTTTTGCCCTCAAAATACTTCGAACGTACTTTCAACTCTTTGCTCTAAAACATCTTTATCGTTCTCACCGCTCGCGGATAACGTCATATTATACCATTGAATCTGTTTTTCAATTTAAATTATTGTTAGTAGGTTTTCGTTTAAGTATACCCCTTTTCGTTTAAGTGTTTGATCTTGAAGATAGGTTATATAGATATTAAAAATGGGTAGGTAGTCAAAGAGAATCAATTGTTATGATATAATAATTGACCTTGAGTATTTTTATGTTTGAAAAATCAAGTTGTTCGTTATATACTCCTAGCGGTCCGCCCCGGCTTCGCCCGTGGTAAATATTTCGCAATAAATGGTAGCCTATGTTCTTTCTCGGGGTCTAAAGATTGTCTGTGCCAACTGCCAAATTTCAACAAAATCGGTCCAGTTGTTTATGCGTGAAAACCATCATAATTACAGACCTTTCCTCTTTATATTATTAAGTATAGATATTATAGATTACTCTCTTTCCCATTTTGTATAAGATATCCCATTGAAATCTATTAACTATTTTTAACCGACTTCAAAAAAAGGAGGAGGTAAGGAAACATATTCATAGAATATGCTAAACTTCCTCTACAAATTCGTAAATCGCTACAAATTGCGTCTTGTCTAGAATGTATACTTTGATATCACTTTGAATTCAGGTCACATGAGTGTAATAAACCAAGATTTATTGATAGAAGTATGTAATGTAAAATTTAACCCCTCAAACTGATATGCAATACTTATAAGGGCCGATTTTTCAATCCTTAGTATTATTATTCGAATATCGTATTATAAACAACTATTTCAAAAATGTGTTAGGTACTTGCCCACTTTTTGACAGTTTTTAGGTGGCATCTGTATATTATTGTGTTTATTGGACGGTTTTTTAAGTTTTAACCAAGGATTGAAAAACCAGCCCTAAGTATTGCATATCAGTTTGAGGGGTTAATTTTTTTTAATTTTAATACACTGGTCGGGCAGGAAATTTAACAAACATGATTATAATATGCCTATAGGAATGCGCAATACATTAAGAATTATATAACATCCTATATTGTTGCTGTATGATAATAAAAATTAATAACACACGGAAGTTAATAAATCACTAAGATACTAGTTTCTCAGAATCAATATTCTTAGCATGGTATGCATAATGAAATGAAACAAGCTCGTCTTACAAACTGACAAAAGAACTGACCGCATTTTTCTAAGAAGAGACAATGACAAACAACCCTCTTTAATATTTCGAAGAAACAAAATAAGTAGATAATTCATAATACTGATTTAGTAACCTAGTATATAGGTATAATACCTAGTTGGTAATAAATTAAGATAGGTACACCTGGGGGGAAGGTGTAAGCTTTTCAAGTGAAACTTTACGTAATTTGGCTGAATGTTACATAGCGTTCCATCTCTATAAAATCCTTTAACAATTAAAAATCATGATAAAATCTTAGCTTTTATGTTCATTTTCATCTGGCAACAACGAGAAAGGTTCTCAAGATTCCAAATGACACAAAATCTTAAAAATGTTGACTAAACTAAGGTTCAAACAGGATTAGTATGGACGAATCATTACAAACATAGCACGTCTTTAGAGAGTTAAGTTGCCCAGGCGCGTATTTCGAACATATTTGGGTGTAACAAAAGAAGAGCAGGTAAAGGACCCATCCAATAAAAAACCCATATCTAGCCACTCACAAATTTCGGTAGTGTTCTACGATTTGGCAACGTCGCTGTCACTTGTAAGGTTGGTCGGGGGAGCTGAACGGCAACGTCGCCTGGGTCGGAATCGTCAAAGCCGGTTGCAATATAATTTTTGTCGAGTGTAACGTACTGTGTAAATGGTTATGGCATAAGGACGTTCAGTCCGGTTTTGTAGACTATACAGAAGGTAGGTGTCCCGTGTCAGTCATTCGCACGGTGTGATCGCAACTTCGACGCGTGTGTGTTTGTCCAGTAAATTTTTAAAATAAAGTTCTTTGGTTTAATTTTTTTAAGCTTTACACAGGCCGCTGCATTACGAATTACGATAAGTGTTTGTGCAAATAAGAGTGCCGTGTTTTTTTGTGCTTTAGTTAATTCGTGTTGACCAACACCTTTTATTTAAAGTGACACAGTGTACTCAATAGTTTTAGCTTCGGACAATGTCAACAAGGGAAAAATCTTTGTTTATCAGGCTCTCCTCTTTTCCTATAGTTTCAAAAATGACAGTTCTTAATTATTACACATTCCCTTTTTAATTTTTATTTTTTTGTACAATATACCTACCTTAGTACCTATAGTTATATCTTTCTCCGTATTTATCCAATTTTAGTAAATGTATATCGTTATTATTATTTGTGATTTTATTCTTTTAATCTAGTTTAGTTTTTTGGTTACATCAGGTTTTGTATTTATATATATTTTAACTAATAAACTTCATGAAATCTTTCTTTCATTTTTCATTTATCCTTACATCTTTTAAAAAATTGTAAAAAGTAGAACATGTTTACACAAATAATAATGGACACTGCTATTGTTTACAAAGTTTCCATTGAAGCTTTTCCGTGATACCGTGTGGTTTTCACTTTTAGTGAAATTTAAGAGCGCTTTTATATTTTATATTTAATGGAGGTTTAAATATCTGCCTGTCTAGTGTCTACTATATTCTGCGTTTGGTGAGTCCGTAATTGACGGTTGTATTAAATTTCAGTAACGGATAATTAATTTAATAAAAACATAAACTGTATATATAACTGTTTTTAACATTTATATTAGTACTATCGGTCCGCCCCGGCTTCGCCCGTGGTACATATTTCGCAATAAAAAGTAGCCTATGTCCTTTCTCGGGTATCAAAATATCTCCATACCAAATTTCATGCAAATTGGTACAGTAGTTTAGGCGTGATTGAGTAACAGACAGACAGAGTTACTTTCGCATTTATAATATTAGTATGGATATTTCTTTATCCAACTGTTGACAGCGGTCATAGATAACAAAATAGGTAGGTAGGTATATAATATAATCCCTACTCCCTACTATAAATTATAGATATTTATTGTATTATATTTATCTAGTATTATAAATGCGAAGGTAACTCTGTCTAGTGTCTGTTACGCTTTCCCGCTTAAACCTCTCAACCGATTTTGATGAAATTTAACACAGATAATCTTTAGACCCTGATAGAAATAACATAGGATACCTTCTATTGCGAAATAAGTACCTACCACGGGCGAAGCCGGGGCGGACCGCTAGTTTCAAATAAAGTTTGTTTATCTGTGACGTGTTCATAATTCCTTATGCCGTCAGATACCTTCCTACAAGACGCACGAGGTACAGGATATGTAGGCATTGCTTCTATTTCCAACTTGGCTACGTTTTTTTCTTCAGATAAAGAAGAATAACATTGTTATTTATATCGTTATAGTACTACACGATAATAAACTTGTATGATTATCAATCATTAGGTAGGCAGATTCTGACCACTGCGGATGCGGTTCTACTGAATACCCGCGCCTCCGTAATACAGCGGCACGGCCGCGGCAGAACACAGTGGAGTTTAGTCGGTAGGTCCCTGCACTCTGCAGGGTGAGTCCGACATAGCCCAGGGCCCTTTCCCTGAGCGCTCTGGGTATGCTTAAATGCATTCTCCACTATAAAAAAGGTAGATTCTGACCAGAGACCTATCCATCGTAAAATGTAAGTTTTTGCGGGGCTTATTTTATGACAGCCAAAAAATTATAAAATAGGTGGTTCTTAAAATTCAAATTCGATTTTAATAAATATACCTAACTAACTACATATTGTACCAATAAGATATTTTGCTTTGTATAATATACAGTTAAATAGATAATGTTTTTTCTAGTAGGTAGGTATGTAGAATGGAATTATTTTAAAATATAATTCGTGCTCTTATTAAATTACCTGATATTAACTAGTTCTCACCAACTTTTTGATGAGATCAAAGACAATTCACACATGCATGTGATGATATTATGATGCATGGTTGGTAGGTACGGCCGTTTTGGTATACTAAACTCGAATTTTATTTTTTAAACCATTACTCATATTCTGACTACCTATGACGTAGACTATAGCAAGAGTAACACTATTGTTACCTACGGATGTTTTGTGTGCACAATTTTTATAACACTCCTACATTTCAATTTTATCCAGCCTAATAAAACGTGGTAAGTTTTTTTTTTTCGAATTTTAACTCTTTTACTTGAAAACGGAAAACTGTAAAACCGAGAATTGCAATCAAACTTTTAACAGCTTATCTTCAAAGATCAAAGTGCTCTAAACTACAAACAATTTTTGTGCATCCAATATTTATCCAACCGTAGGTGTAGGTAGATACGTTTTATCTGTGCGGTTCCGACTATACGTATATTATAGTATAGTCTGTGGCGTGCTAACACCCGTGGCTAAAATCAATAAGCGGTCTCCATGCGCCCCTCATCTCTCATGCTGCTATGTGAGGCTGAGACATTTGGTTTCGGAGCATTGTGACCCTTGGCGACTTGGCGAAAATCAATAGAAACGAGAAGAACGTATGAATTAAAGAAATCATTCGAACTCGAATAGTCATTTAAAGAGAAATTAAGGTAAGGTAACCTACCCGTCAGTGTGCTACCTCACCCTTGCTTGAATTGTAAAATTAGGTTTGTGACACACGAATATTAATTTTAGAGGTTGATATAATTACAATTATGAAATGTAATTTTATTTATTAATTAGATACATAATTTAACGAGTCTAGCACTCAAAAAGTTTCGATAATTCAAACTGAACAGTTAGGTAATGCTAATACTACTTATATAATATTATGACCTGCGGTAAAGTAAAGCGTTAAAAAAAATATATTTTTTATTTATTCACAACGTAGGTACCTACTACGTACCCTACCTAGGTATTATGGACTTATGTCAATTATCATCTTTCAAAAAGTTAGACACGTACTTGAGACCTAAGTCCTAAACCACACCTAAACGCAGGGCTTCTTTTGTTATGTTTTCACTGGTCCCAATATATTATAAGATTTGTAGAATTTTAGTCTAACAGCTAGACCGTCTGGTTACCTTCTATTATTCGTCACGTAAAAATATTATTCATAGAAATCTTAATATATTATTAGAAGAAATGATAACTGTACTAAACAGGACAGGTGCTAAAATTAAAGCAGAATAAAATTTTGACAAAAACTCAATTCATCCGACCCTCTTTTGTGAACCCTTTTTAAATCCCAGATCTCTCCTGTTGCAAGGGATGATAAAATAGAAAGGGCAAAATCGATGCTGTCGAACACAATATTTGAAGGTTTAATCTAACACTATAAAGACTAGTCTTAAATGCGTGACCTTTTTTAATAAATTTTATAATGAGGAGATGGATATGTAGTTATCCACCTAACAATTAACAAACCGCTATACTTAAAAGTAGAATTAAAGTTAATATTATATTAAGTAAATTTATAGAATTAAAGATGCATCGATCATCAACAATGTTGACTAAATTAATTATACTAGGCATATTAGTTACCTATTTTTAAATAAGGTAATACTTTACCAATAGGTGCCTACTTTAAAAATTTGTAATTGTTGTATGAAATAACAAAGTCTATAAAACTACATACCTATTTTATAAAATTCTCTTTAATAATTATTTTGATACTTATTTTACAAGTACCTAGATATATAAATTCATTAAAGGTAATAACTATCACAAGCTGTACATTGTACAATATTAATCGAGATCTACAATCAGCTCCTAGCTGCTATAATTATAGTTTTTAAAATTGTGTCTTTACTTCTATGCTTCTATGGGATGGAAGGCATATATACGAAGGTACGATAATTTTTCTACTTTGCATCTAGCCTTAGCAAGTAAGTACCAAAACAATTTGTATTCAGAAAAGGTATTTTATTCATGACTACGTACGCGACTTTACTCTTGATCTGTACTTTAATCCCTCATCCAGTTAAACCATGTTTATAGTGTAAAAAATGGTTGGAATGGCCTATTTTATACATGGCTTTGAATAATTATAATCAAGACTAATAAGCTAAAGCTGTATCGGAGAACATTTTACCACGATAGGACAACACAGTCTGTTTCCTTGAGTTGATTTCATTACGTCGCTCTTAAAGTCAAACCCTCGCCTCTTCACAATTGCCAAAAAGAAATGATCAACCGGTGTATAAATGAATAGGCCCATTTTACCAATTACGAGACAAAGAAGGCATGGAGGTCGGCTTGTCGCCATACGCGAGGAATTCGCGGATCGTATGACAAAAGTGCTAAATGAAGGCTAAATATAGTCTATGTGTGGGTGCTATTCGGTTCTGTCCAAGAAGCTTATATCTAATACACTGGAGATTTCGGTATAAACATTGACGTGTAACAAGAAAATATTGCCCAGTTCATGTTTTTTATCACTTTCACACCTAACTTGGTATTGCCACTGTTAATACGAAGTTTTCCCAAGGCTACTATGTATGCTGTAATATTCTGTGCAAAAGGTTAGTTTTTGTACATGAGTTTGTTGATAAATTGCCAACAACGTCATTCAGAAGCATTGTTGGATGAGACAATTATTATTTATGCTAAATAAACTAAGTATCTGAACCAATTATTAAAAAGCGATACTCCCTGATTATGGGTAGTCACCATAATAAAATTGTAGCAACTCTCACTTTGTCAATATGGCATGTGTGTCAAAAAAATTGCGTCGCTTCGAATATTTAAGTTAATATTGTTGCTTATTTAATGAATATTTTCCGAATATAAAGAATGCATTGTATTGTGCAAAATTGCAGAAGTGTTTGGACACCAAATTCTGGCATAGAATTTCACAGGCAAGTGTATATTTACGTTATTTACAATATTCCTCAATACTCCTGCATTTACCTGTTTAGAATCATTTCAATGGCAAAAATTGTCTAATTTAGCATCATTTTAGTAAGCAGTCATGTTAAATTTGTTATTTCCCTAATACTTTATCATTTTTCAACAAGTTTTCAATAAACAGATTTAACAAGTAAGGTAACCATGATGACGAGTTTTTATGGATAGCGAAGAGAATATATTGTAATAACAATATTATGATGAAAATTTAGAACACCATTTTAAAGATTGTTACTAGTAATGAAACAACACATGACATCGGTATTGCACTCACAAATAAGATTGTTCGTTTTTACATTGAAATTTATACTTTTTTAACTTACCTAATATTTTTTTGTTTTACGTATTTCAGCTTTCCAAAAAGTAAAATAAAAAGAAATATATGTGCCCATCAAGGTTACTGAGGATTACGACCCAGAAAAAAATACCTTTTGAAAAATAATCTTTGTAAAGTTAGCTGAAATTTGTGCAAGGCTGCTATAAACAGTTTTTCTTTGATGATTCTGGCTTGAAATTGACCCGTCGAAGCAACGCGTTTAAAAAGAAGATCTGAGTAGCTAACAATTTGGTAAACAGCATCTGATGCAAAACACAACTTTCCTCTATTTACAAAGGATGTTAATGCTATATATCGGTTCATATCCAAGCTTTGTAGCCAAAAGTTATTTATAACTATCATTCTATACCAATTAAAATTGTATGTACCTACCTATAAAGTATGACCATAATATTATAATATAAATACTGTTAAAAATATATGTCGTTATTATTTATAGACCATGATTTTTAGTTTTTTCTATTTTGAAAAATCCTGAATTTACAAACCAGCGTGGTCACTCGACAGAAAGAGACAAATAACATGACTGACGTCATTGAATGTCATAGTTTCTTGTTTCAAGTTAATGGTCATAGTGCAATCTCCAGTGTATTAGAGGATATAAGCTTCTTGGTTCTGTCAATACATACATGTGTGGGTAAGGCCGAAGGCGCGATGATTCACGATTATTTTCTCGGCTTTATTTGTTAGTCCATCACAGGACCTACAAAGATCAATATTTACCTATTATAAAAAGTGCGTTATCATTGGTCTAGTTAGTAGTGTGCCTAAGAAATTCTGGCACGGCATAACAGTATTGAGACGATCTTGTTGTCTATAATTAAAAATCCTTTATTATATTTTATTAATGGTTATTCTGCCCTCACTTTTTGGCTTATTCTTATGGCATTTAGCTGTTGAATTCTTCACAGAACGGTGTCGTGGTAAAGTCGTTGTTTTTTTTATAACAACACCCTCACTATTTCACAAATTTTATACATATAATAAATCTGTAGAAGGGTCAATTCTGTACATTGAAAATATTGAAAAAATAACTAGCAGGGGGTGTTACTGGATCGTTACCAAACCCAAATATGTGTTTAAAAAAGTTTTTGTCTGTCTGTCTGTCTGTCTGTCTGTCTGTCTGTCTGTATGTGAAGACATCACGTGAAAACTACCGGTTCGATTTCGATGAAACTTGGTATAATTATACCTTATTATCCTGGGCGTAAAATAGGATACTTTTTATCCTGGAAAAATACGTAGAAAAAAAATTAATCTCAATTTTTCAGTTATCCATAGACGTTGTTCTGTAGTATGTACCGCGAACACACGTTGCGTATTATTATAGACCTAGCCGTATTTGGGTCCAATAGATATTTATAAGATGTCATTGTCATTTGTCCGAGTTACTCAAAATGGAGAAATAAACCATTCACGCAAAGACCGACATCCGCGCGGACGGAGTCGCGGGCGGAAGCTAGTAAATAAATAATATTTATAAATATAAATATATTGCCCAATGCCCAATATTGTAATTTTTTACAATTCAGGGAGTTTATATTTAAAGTATATATAATTATTATATTTATTTTATGTTTTTGTCATAATAGGTATGTTATTATAGATGTAGAAGTTTGGGAATATGAGCATAGATAGGTACAGTGTACAGTGATATTTGAAAAAAGTAAAAAACCTACTTTTAATATTAGTACAAATAGATTACTTTATTAATTTATAGGTGCTATGATATTTTATATATTATATAAGATAAAAATTTTTGTTTTAAAATGTAAAAATATTTACAGTAAAAATCACATTAAAACAATATGAAAATACACACCATTTACCAAACTCCGACATATTATAACCTACCTATATGTCCAACTTCCAAGCAATATTTCAGGAGCGTAAAAACTTTTTGAATTCGGCCATTCTGTTCATAGGATAAAAAAGAATATAGCCATTTTAACACTTTCACGCGTAAAAGCTCCACACTTTTAATCGCAGCACGCAACGGATCGAGGCAATCAAGTGACGTAATATTTTTTATCAATTTTTTTTTATCCGGGACCGAAATTGGAGCGAATCCGGAGCCTGGAGCGAGTCGTTAGTCATATAAGTTTACTTTCATATAAATATTTTTATCTATTTCCTGAGTTTTGTTATCGCATAAACCTTTTTTTTTTAATAAATGATCATGCAGATATTGTCATACCATCTTGTCTTGAAACATTTCTAAATATGTAACCTAGTACCTTAGCCTAGTACCTATGTTTTTATAAGACAGATTAAGCTTTAAAGTTATTCCAGGTTAGCTAATAGGTTATTTAACTGACATTATTATTATTTTGAATCTTCTTATTAGATACCTAAGTACCTGTTGGTTGTTATCGGTCAGTGTGAGAGCATGCAAGACAAGTAAACTGAATTATAAATGAACGATTGCGTTTATCGGCATAGTTGTAAATATTATTTTAAATATGACTATCTCGGTAAATATCGGATTATTTGAGATATAAAACGTTAAATTTAACTTGAAACTTGACGAAACAAACTTATTTGTTTCTAGATTATTTGGTAGTAACTAGATATCAGTTACCTAACTTATTATCAGGGAAAGAGTATTTTAAAGACTTCTATCATAGTAGAAAGGTACATCAAGTGAAACTATAAGTTATGACCAGTAGTTTTAAGTTAAGTTAGTAGGTAGGTAGTTACATGAGTATTTAACTATGTATTTGACTTCGAATAACTTTTGAAGCGCCTTGGGAAAAATAGGGAATTTTTATTTTTTTTATGATAAAATAATGGTCTTCGCCAAAATTTAGCTGTCGGATTTTTCGTTCTTTCAATACTATTTTCAGGTCTAATTTGACTGGATTATAATTAGAATAATCACTCACTATTTAATGTAATGTACCTACTACCTTCTTATTTTGATAGGTAAGTATATTAATTGCCAACAATAAAATATAAACTTAAACGATGCAATTTTTTTTTTATATAGGACAGAATACCTTCGTATTATTAAAGGAATAGCGGACCTACGCTTCTATCGCGGGCGGCGCGCGGGACAATAGTGATTCAAGTTTGGAATGTTATTCGCGATGGCCAGTATACGCATTCTATTGAAAAAGGCATACCTATTCTAGCGTCTATGCTTAGTTCTAATTGGGAATTTGAATGATATTCTTATATAGTTTTAAGTGAAATAAAAATGTTAGCTTTATTACTAGGTTTTCGAACTTCCTTTATAATCATTATGTTACTACCAGCAGTAAAAAATAAATAAAAGGTTTAACATACCAGTGTTTTTGAATTGAATAATAAATGAAATGCAAATATTGACACCTATGATTTAACACTATCCGCGTTGCCTTCACTAAAAACACAGTGGATTTTATCCGGTGGTCAACTGCTATTTGGCTTGTTGGAGTACGTTATAGGCTCATAGCTTAGGTCCCTTTCCCAGGGATTACTGAGTGTAAGTAAGTAAAGCTAAAGGCATTCATCATTTTATTAAAAAAAGCCTTCCTAATTGAAGTTAACAAATGTATTCCTATTCTCCAATAGACTTCTCAGATTATGGCGATTATGCATATGGGTTATTTTTCCATGGGGAGCAACTAATCTTCTATGAAGCAAAGAACACAATCAACGGGGTTGGACTTGGAGCCAGATTGGCGTGCAATGTGCATCCTATAGGAACCTGGAAGAAGTCTCTAAGGAAAACGTATTTTAGGAAAATTTGATATCCTCATAATATTTTTTTCTATCAAATTGCCTTCCCTTATTTATATTGAAAACAATTAAATTAAAATTTATCAAATATTAACAAAGCTCAAAAAAAACGTTCTCATTGCTGCCCATACCTATAATAAAACGTAATGAATGCAACAGACGCGATGATTTCATTGAGTCAATACATTGTGTTAGGTTCATAGGTCTCACCGGTTTTGTAAACATTCAATACTATTAAATATTTATCATTAAAGCATAATTATTAATGTATACGCATAATATTTCCTTGTTTCTGGTATTTATAAATTACTAGCTGCTGCGCGCGGTTTCACCCCCGTGGCTCCACCCCTGTTGGTCGTAGCGTGATGACACATAGCCTATAACCTTCCTCGATAAATGGTACACGATACGATATAACAGCGAAAGAATTTTTCAAATCGGACCAGTAGTTCCCGAGATTAGCGCGTTCAAACAAACAAACAAACATACAAACAAACAAACAAACTCTTCAGCTTTATAATATTAGTATAGATAATGGGGTAAAAATTCTACAGATAATTAATCTATGATGTAATAAATTTTTACCCTTGTTTTTACCTGTTAGTAAAGTTTCGTCATATAATATTATGTACTTATTTGTTGTAGCTGTAATATTAAGTACCTAAATCCAGAGGTACTTAGATGGTTAGTAAAATAAATATTATATTAATATGATCTTTAGCCGATAGTACTATTGTCGCTATAATTAAATAATTATAGGTATACACTATACCTGCAAACTGCAAACATACTGGAAACATGACGAGTAGGTAGATGCATACCTATATTATTATTACATATATTATTCTTTTACTACCTACAGGCTACAATGTTTTAAATGGTAAAATACCTACCTACTAAACCTTCGTATAATTAGTGTGTTTTTAAAATTCCATAGCAAAATTTAGAATCAGTATCTAACAATAGGATACTCCTTAGTTAATTAAATATTGAAATTAAAAAAGTGGCATCATTAGGGCAATATTAGAAAAGACAATACCAATTAGATATTCTGAAATTTAGAATTTCCGCGTGATCAGTTTTTATCATTATTATATCAATATCATTTTGTAATAAATGTGAAGAATGCATTTTTTTATTTAGGTAAGTACTTACGATCTTTAAAATAAAAAATTACGAGTCTTTTTTGCAATGAATATTGTACGTATTTCTAAAGTCGGAAATACCTACTTTAAATTTATATATTTTAATGAGCATCGTTGGAATTCTTTCTTATCCAATTTGAATTTAATTCGACATATCTATACTAATATTGTAAAGCTGAAGAGTTTGTTTGTTTGTTTGTTTGAACGCGCTAATCTCGGGAACTACGGTCCGATTTGAAAAATTTTTTCGGTGTTAGATAGCTCATTCCTCATTTATCGAGGAAGGCATCACACTACGACCTACAGGAGTGGAGCCACGGGGGTGAAACCGCGCGGAGCAGCTAGTTTCCAAATATTCATCGAGTATTATTTTATTCCATTACTCACAACATAGGTAGGTACCACAGGTAGGTACTAATTACTATTAGTTGGTTCATTAGAGAAACGAATCTTCAATGGCGGCCAAAGCTGACTTTGACAGATGGTAGGATCAGCAAAAAAGAAAATAAAAATAACGTAAATTGATAATTATTTTATTAATTATTTCAAATTGTTTGTTCACAAACTTTTTTGTTATTGTATTTGTGTATTTATATGAATTATCATATTTACGTATACAGAATGTAATAAAATCCCCATAATACTTGTAATAAGCCCATAAAACTGAACAACTTTTCCCAAAGAACATATTTTGTCAAATTCCAATAAAACATTATTTACTTTCGCAAATGCATAATTGTCATTGTAAATTTATGATAAAAACTATTATAGGGAAAATCAAATACATTTTAGTGATTTAATTTTTCCCTTTTTTTTTGCATACCGTACGGCCGTGTGTGAGCGAGAGGGAATGATAAGCGCCGCCATTGAAGATTCGTTTCTTTATTGAACTAGCTTAATATAGGTATCTACTACCTACTGAGGCTATGTTGAATTAAATTGTTTATGTATTTTTTAAGGATTGCAATGAAAGTGAGGAGCGCATGAACTGCAGCTGATGGTTGATAATAAATCATTAATTTATATTTGTGTCTAGTAATAATTACCAACATGCGATGTGGTTGAATAACTTGAATTCTCTCTTTAAATATTTTTAATATACCTACCTTGGTAGGTATTATAGTTAAAAGGTGAGAGGGTAAATTATTATGTACAGGTATAGGAGAAAAAGGCTCTCAACTCTCAAGTAGGTAGGTAGGTATTTAAATAATTTTTAAAACGAACAAGTGATCGATCATGAATGTTTAGTTCATGGATCTAAGAATAGGGTAAATACCTATATACCTACATCTTGCAGGTCAAAAATAATAATAATTATTAAAATGAGAGAACATTATAATAACGGCTTATTTTAATTATACAATGTGCAGTTCATTAAAAAGCTTATATCAGTAACCTGTATAAGATATAAATAACTAAAAAGTTACCTTATTCTAATCCAGGCATATTGGAATTGTGCGGATGTTTCTAATTCGCTTGTGATTCAACTACCTACTTGTAACCACAATGAAAAATTAGAACTGTTAGTCAAGGATACAAATGTAAAATAACATCCTTGATATGAAACACGTGCTATATTTAGCCACGGTATCTTGCAATTCAAATGTTATCGTTTAAACACAAACTCACACATTTGACACACTGGGTTCAATACGGTCAACGTAATGAAATTATAATTCATGAGCTGTCGTAAGTAAGTGGTGGCTTGGCCGCCTGGGTGACCGCATCGAAACCAAATCTTTGTAGTTATATTGTAATGAGCGAGTTACATTGTTGTTCCAATAAGAGTCAGTATTGTAGGAAGGGTCTGGTTACAATTATTATACCCAAATAGGTAGAATAAAATTAATATGAAACTTATAAGAAAATTGACGCTTGTTAAATAAAGCTAATGAGAAAATCGTTTATAACATAGGTATATTAATATTAGAAATTCAGACTTCGTAATTATTAAGTTGTTTAAAATAGGTATGTAGGTAGTTAATTATGTTATAAAGTTAAAAGCGTGGCATGGTTTTCATGCATGTCATTTAGGTAGTTAACATTTATTGTTGAAGCTTGAACGCAATTATACCAATGAGTTGAATAATAACAACTTTTGTTTACCAACGATTTAATAAACAACACTGCATGCACATTGATAAAGGTCGCCCTCGCCACACACAGTGATCGCGTAATACCTCAAGTTCAATGACACCATTGACCGACTTGTAGGAAGGTATAACTAACGCCATCTCTTATCTCTGTACGAAAATGTTAATTACATTACGAGTTAGCTACTCACGTGAAATGACGTCCACCTGTCTAACTGACATTCGTGATATCCAAATAAATTGCACATGCACACACTACGATTATAGACTGTTGTTGATAAACAAACGACGACTCATGCAAATCGCGTCCACGACACAATCCTAAGCAAGGGCCCGGGCTGGACTGCCCGGGTATCGGAGCGGTCCTTTTCGTTCTTAGGGCCGATGCACGGAGCGCTCAGACATTGGTTGCTGCATGCGCCAATCGGGAGCCTCGATCCGCTTCCTCGCCACTGGCTTAGCATCACCGTGCTAAAAGCGGTGGGGAAATACGACAGACTAATTCGCCTTCATTTGCTAATAATATCTTCATGACAATAAAAAACACTAAACGACTCTAATTTTGACATCTAATGGAAATTATATATTTGTATTCTGAATGTAACGCTGAATGTAAATATGTATCAAAATCGAGTTGCTTAAATATATGAGTTGCGACCTTTCAAAACGGAGCGCGAACGCTGTTCCCGCCATTCATTTCACACATAAATTGGCGTACGAGGCCACACCGCTCGAGGTAGACACCAATCGGCTTCAACCAATTTAATGCCTGATGATGTGATATTTTCTTCATAAAATGATTGAACTTTTATCTTATTATTAAAAATGTTTCAAAAATTTATTTATTATTCTCATATTGATCTCATGTTGTATCGATCTATGATTTCATATGCATAGGTATCAAATATTATTAGTATTTTGTGTGCCCTATTCCACGAGTAGATACCGATCAATACGAGGTTACCTATATCATTTCTAACTAGCTAGATAAATACCTACTTATACCAACCACACAAACAAACAAGCAAAAGCACTACCTATATAGGTAATCCGCTATTCCAGGCCCTAATTGAAACTATGGGTACCTTGAGGTTAAATACTTATAATGAGTATACTGTATACCTAACTACTTACTCAATATAGACACAAATAAGTATAGACCTACATACATAAATGAGACAAAAAATTAATAACAATACCTAGTCGTCTGACATTGTAGCATTTACCCTATCTTTTTAGCGCTAATACTTCATCATAATATGAATTCATATCAAAAAAGTACTTACTTAATTTTTGTAGTCTTTAAACATGATAAAATTACGAAAACTAAGTAGATCTTCAGATTAGGTACAGAGGTTCACATAAGGACCTATTAGGTAGGTATATAACCTAGGTACCTACCTACCTATGTTATTTGATAAAGAAAGAAGTCTAAAGTTTATTCAAAGTTACCTACCTAAACCTCGGTAATTAAGTTATAAATTATTATCTATATAAGTAGTTACCTACCGACGAAATAAGATTAAAATTAAATTATCAAACTATTAATAAGTATATGTATTAGGTACTAGCTTCCGCCCGCGACTCCGTCCGCGCGGATGTCGGTCTTCGCGTGGATGGTTTATTTCTCCATTTTGAGTAACTCTGACAATGATATCTTATAAATATCTATTGGACCCAAATACGGCTAGGCCTATAATAATACGCAACGTGTGTTCGCGGTTCTAAACAACGACTATGGATAAAACTGAAAAATTAAGATTTATTTTTTCTACGTATTTTTCCAGGATAAAAAGTATCCTATTTTACGCCCAGGATAATAAGGTATAATTATACCAAGTTTCATCGAAATCGAACCGTTAGTTTTCACGTGATGCCTTCACATACAGACAGACAGACAGACAGACAAAAATTTTTTTAATCACATATTTGGGTTTGGTATCGATCCAGTAACACCCCTTGGTATTTATTTTTTCAATATTTTCAATGTACAGAATTGACCCTTCTACAGATTTATTATATGTATAGATATATCAATGTAAATAAATACTTATCTACTAATAACCTAGGTAGGTACCTTCTTCGGAACAAGCTGGTTCGGAAAGCAGTTTATACCTACAAAAATGATAGATACCTATCTAATAGATAGGTACCTATACCAGCTACTTAGGTATCTAGGTAATTATTGATTATCCACTCGCGAAATTTTTACAAAACGACCGGGAATACCTAATAGGTAAAGTTAAAATATAGGTACCTAAGTAAGTAATTGAAATTCACGGAACGACACCGACAGGCATATCTAATAGGCCTCGAAAAATTGCAACTTTGGAGCCTATTTAATTGACTAGGTAGGGGGAGTCCGGGAGAGTTGAACCGCTTTTTACTAAAAACTCTATAAAATCTGATCAGTGACCTTGAGAGCTTTAAGATCTTTACCATATGGAAGCCTTATTATCTGGCTAAGATTTTATACCATTTTGAAAATAAAAATTACAAGGATAAGAGAGTAAACTAAGTTGTAATGAAAAATGAGTTTTGATTCAAGTCTCCCCAACCGGTGGGACACTTGATCATAGGGTGCGGGACACTTGCCCATACCTTTTTAGAGAGGAGAAATGAAGCAAATAAAGCATGTTACCTACACATAATTAATGTATTATTTAGACACGTTTAACAATAACTAAAATATTCATAATCACCTTCTAAACAAATTAGTGAAAATAATTAACCAAATGTTTTCAGAGCAACTGCATAACATAACATTCGTTTTGATCTTTGATCTGCTACATAAATCTACAAAACTAATTTAAAGACATTTGTTACTATAACTATCAGTCTCAAAGATTAAATGTGGCACATGTAAAATCAACATAGGTTTAATAAGTGGTAATTCAATGAAATTGGCGAAGTCAAATGCTAGTTGCATTGCTTGTTTTCTGGTTAAGCCATAGTGCATTTTGCAGGTCAATGAGTAACGAACGAGTAATGTCTCTTTATTTACATTGAAAATCTGGGAGCATTTGTATTGGCTCCTCTTGTCTTGCAAAGGTGTTAACTTTTGTTCATCTAACATGTAATACCGTCGTAAAATGGTTCTGTCTATCCCATACTAATTGATTGAAATTTGACGAATAGATCTGCCACTCTTTATTTCTCTGTCTGCATTTTCAATCTCAGACTAAGTAAACGGTTTCCTGTGACGACTACCTTCCTTAGGCTTATTAGGCTTATAGGAATTTTCTTTCTGAAACAAAACAAAAACTAACTTAAATAGTGCACAAACTGCAAAGGGAGAGTTGAACCACTGTTTAAGTCTCCCGACTGCCGACTGGTTCAACTCTCCCACACCCGACTCAAGGCCATATCTTGATTTTTTCCAACAAATCCACTATCAATTGGAGAACAACACTGAACGTACGACAAAATATGATAATCTAGTAATGCAATAACGTAGGTGTTTGATACATACCTTCATAAATGCGTGCATAGCAATTAAAACAACAGATCCAAAAAAATTCACTCCGCGACGATGAAAATACTTTTTCGTAACTCACGGTCGAATGCGTCTGTTATCACTCAAAATTTCGAGTTGCTTGTGATTGGCGGATTATGCGCGTTCATTTGTTTGCCACTTGGCGTAATTTGGCGCCTAATTTAAAAAGTTATTGAAAGTGGTTCAACTCTCCCACCTGGGCAAGTCTCCCGGACTCCCCCTACCTACATATTTAGTAAACATTCGGTAGGTACCTACATGACTATTCAAAACTGTAGGAATCAAAGAACCTATCGAACAACACCCGTCTGAAGGAAAAGGTTTTTTTTCCTCTAAACTTCTCATGTAGGGAAGATTCCTGAAATGTATTATTTATTATCTAATAGGTATTAGAAGAATTTTTCAAATCGAACCAGTAGTTCCTGAGATCTACGCGCGTTCAAACAAACAAAGAAACTCTTCAGCTTTTAAATATAGATGATAATATTATTAGGTAGGTATGTAGTGAAGCTACCTATATAAATTAGCTAGCTTCACTACATAGTAGGTATAAAACAAAGTCGCTTTCTCTGTCCCTATGTCCCTATATCCCTATGTGCTTTGTATGCTTCATCATTTTCATCATCATCATTCCAGCCTTTCAAGACGTCCACTGCAGGACATAGGCCTCATAGGCCTCCCCCAAAGATTTCCAAAACGACCGATCACCAGCGGCCTGAATCCAGCGGCTCCCCGCCACTTTGATCAGGTCGTCTGTCCACTCTGTTTGTAGGTATGCTTAAATCTTCAAAACTACGCAACGGATTTTGATGCGGTTTTTTTAATAGATAGAGTGATACAAGAGGAACGTTTTATAGTATATCATTTATTAAGTTTTAGACAAAGCGGGCGAAGCCGTGGGCGGTAAGCTAGTTAGTTCTATGATAAAATAAAAAATATTTTTATGAAAATATTTAGAATATATTTAACGAATATACGTTCACCACCTCACTATCTGCACCAAAATGTTGTTTGTACCAATTTAAAAGAATTAGGTAGGTAGGTAGGTAGGGTAATTGCGCTGGTTTGCCGTCCAGCTTTTGTTTTCGTCCATTTGACTGACCTGCTACAATCACGTGCGTAAAACTTGAATACAAACCTACCTTCCCGCGCAAGTTTGCACTTTTTACGGTCCATAATGTTTAAGCAACAGTACTATCAACATGAAAATTTGATTTGACAAGAAGAGAGTTCAAAAAATTAACGTAAAAGTGGCCGCTTCGCATACGTGCCTTGCAGATGTCATCGCGCGAGAGAAAAATTTGCCGGCGAGAAAAGTTCATGGTAAGGTAAATCACTGTTTTAGCTAGTTTACGTAATGTTTTTGGTACGTATGTTTATTTCTAAGCATAATAAACGCAATTATAAGTGTTTATCATACTTTTTTATAATACTCTTCGAAATATTAAGTGGACGGATACTAGGTTACCAAATTCTCAAAATATTTGGTTTTCGTCCAAGTGGACGGAAACTCAAACAGCTACGTGAATATTTGTTAGGGTCATTTTACTTTATCGGACCTTTAAAATACTGAATAGTTTCTCCCGAAGTGATCTTTATTGCTATTAGTTTAGTTTTTTTGGTTTCCGTCCACTGCTATGTCAGTGCTGCCAAAATAAAAAAATATTTAAAGAAGTGGACGAAAACTAAATTTAGCTTTAAATGTTTTAGTTTTCGTCCATGAATGAGTATTGGAGTAGACAAAAATTAAATATAGCTATTCTTTTGCATTACTTTTCGTCTATTTTTACGTAAGTATTGAAAAGTTTTCTATTCAGTATCTTCCTTATAAATAATTGCTGAGGGCCAGAGTGTTGTAGGTACCTAATGTGTGAAGTAGAGTCAATTATTCGTAGCATAAATGGGGGTAGGTCAGACATAATACACTGTATTATGGCTGTGTGTGTAGGTATAATACGTTTCATTTGATAAACAAAGTATGTATTAGAATGAAAATTTTTGTTGTTAGAATGAATATTTCTGTTTTTTGATGTTATTTCTTAGTCCTGTAATTATTACTTGTTTAATTTACATTGTAAGGAACGCATTCCTTTCTTTATTACGAATGATTATACAGTCATCACTAACGCCTTTAAGGACTGCCAAGTGCTACATAGATCTCAGTGTTGACTAGTTAGTAGTTATATTGATTATTATTAGTAAAACCACAAGTAAAACTAAACCTGTAAGGTAGTGAGAAATTGTAATGTTAATTAAATAAACGTATATATTTACCTGTAATTGATTTTTAACTTAATAGTTGACCTACCCTCCTTTTTCTACACGGTGGTCGAAAACTAGCTTACACTAGGACAAAAACCAGTTTTTTTGGACGAAAACTAGCATTTACCCTACTTTTGCAGAAAATAATTTAAATAAAAAGATACATCAAAATGATTTATTTTCCCTTAATATTATCTTAAAGAAGACTATATAAGGACTTAAAAAAAATATTATATGTTTAAGGAAGGGTGCTCCAAAATATTTATTTCGTATCACAAAGTTGGCAACTCCTATAATTGGACGAAAACCAGCGCAATGACCCTATAAACTTATTAAACAAACTTATAAGGGAGGTAAGCAGGTTTTGTTTATCTCCTACAGCAAAATAGCTAAGTAAATCAAAATAATGTGTGAGGGCTTAAGTGCGAGGGTGATCGATCTAAAGTCTAAACTTGACAATTTGTTATTGTATAGGTACTTAGGCTAGATCGACTATAATCTGCCCCTAGTCTGTTATGAATCGGACTCCAGGCCTAATTGGTGAATGGTGATATTACGGGGTCGCCCAAAATATAAAGGATAGGCTCATGGGACTCTCTTTAATTAGAGGTAGGTACAAACAGAAACCGACTTAATAAAATTGATAGGTATCGTTTATTTTGATGTTTGAGAGGGAGGGCTCTCCTATCGTAGCTGGTATTTAATCTATACGATCTCATCATCTCATATTCTGCTCTCATTTCCAATGAAATTTAACTCATATTGCCGAGTTCATAACTTTGTTGAGCGACATTTAAAACCATACTAACCATCAACTAACCCATTGAATTGCCAATGAACTTTCATGCAGCGACGCAATTATGGTATGAATGTGTAATATCTGAGTAGGTACCTAGGTACAAATATATTGAAATATCTACATCGTGTACCTACCTATAGATATTTCATATTGCACTAAGTATATTAATAACCTGCCCTAGACATGATTTTTATTTGAAACTAGCGGTCCGCCCCGGCTTCGCCCGTGGTACCTACATATTCACGTTTTCTCTACATAAGAACCATCCTCGAACTTCAAGGAATATTATAAAAAAAGAATTAACGAAATCGATCGACGACAACATCTAATTGCAAGTTGCAACTATATAGAAGCATAAGCTTATAAAATAACTAGCTTATACCGCCCGCGGCTTCGCCCGCTTTCTCTAAAACGATTTGAGATTTAAACTACCTATCCTATCTCTCAAGTTGGATCGAACTGCACATGGTGTGCGAATTTTTTTATAATCGGTTAAGTGGTTTAGGAGTCCATTGAGGACAAACATTGTGACACGAGGTTTATATACTTATATTAAGATAAGTAGGTACCTACCAAGTACCTACTCTAAGGTACCTACGGACCTACCTAATGAGCGTTTCGTCGGAATTGGTTGTCTTTTAGTAATTCCTTGTTTTCTTAATACCAATTTCTATGTACATTCTATACATAAATATTCATTGAGTCAAATTTTAAATTGTTTATAGGTACTTATTTTTTCTTTGTAATAAATATCTAGGCTTGCAGCAAGGTCCCTCCATGCTTACAGAAGAAAAATATGGGAAGACTAGGCTAATGATGCCATCAAATCACTTTTCTTCTAAATAAATATCTAAGTAAGTATACCTACTCCGGCTATTTATTGACACATCGTAAGGTTACACTAAGAAACTGATAAATGAAACAACAAAACACAATTTCACATTTATTCCCGTATTGCATTCTACATGTATGGCGTCGCTTCAGTAGCCACTTCTTCAACAGGACAGGCGCATTTCATCTTCCTCCTCTCCGCCGTGGTGGCCGCTTCACCAGCCGCATTGTTCATGTCCCACCAGATCGCACCGCCCAGGACGTTACGGAAGTAAGGAGGTACACTGCCTTCGCGGAGCAGATACCTGTATACAAACATCAGTTATCCAGTCGATATTAAATATTTTCACAAATTGTCATATATTATGTATTCACAAAAAGCCAGGCAAAGTGGCTGGGTGACAGATATACTTAATTAACAACACTGGCTAAGTGATGTCATCAAACTTTTTATACAACTACCTATTTATATTTAAGACTAGCTTACCGCAGGTCTTACCTAGGTATTATTATATAGGTAGGTATTTAGTAGCGTTTGTACTGAAAGCTTAACTCGCATACCTTGTTATTAATCCGGACTGTAATAATCTGCTTTCAGTGAAATCGGTTGCGTAGTTATTGGTTACTAGCAAGAAACTATGTACCTACCTAGGTAATCGCGTTTTACATGTTGGTACCTAGGTACCTATTTAAATAATAAAATCCTTTTTTAAATGAATGGGTTATAAACTAATTGACTACACGTAGTACCTACCTACCTATCTGATGGTAGTCACTAGTCGTAAATGTCACTTCTATTTCCAATCATTTCATGCGTAAACAAATTCATCTTCTCTTAACTTTCAACATTTCCGAACGAGCTACTTTACTTTTATTGTGCTTATGCCAAAGAAGCAACGTGATTATACTAACTTATAAAACTGTTCCTCCTTAAATTCCTCCCCTCGTCTGCGCCAGTACCGCTTCAAATTCGGACTCATCTCCTCGACAACATTCACTTCTTGTAGCACGCTTGACTCTTCGCCGGTCGATGTTTTCAATTCTTCTGTTTCCTCTTTAAGATTATGTAAGGTATAATGAAATACACTGTATCATGCCGTCTAGTTATACCGAGTTAGTGCATAGAAAATAGAAATGTTCACGATTAGGCAAATAAAAATCACTTTTTAGTCTTAGATCAGCCGATACATCTGCTATAAGTTTCTACTGATATAAAATAGAGTAGAAGAACTGTAGGTACCTACATTATTTTAATTCCCTTCACTTAAACACTATCAACCAACGTCTTCTTTACTAAAGTTCGACTTTTATGCCCTAAATTTGTCGAAATTAAAATACGTGTATCTAACCATCCTCCATCTCCCCTTCAATAGAGATCTCATCAGGCAGTGGCACCGGCTTCGTGGTGATCGTGGCTTTTGCTCTGGATTGAACATCTTCAGCCAATCTCATTTTCAAGTCTTCGTATGTCCTAATGATTTGATTTCTTTTATTAGATTCCTAACACGAAACACTTCACCTAGTTTTATTATTACCTATCTAAATGTCTAGGACTATACTCACAAGATGGAAGCTTAATAAATTTTCAAAACTTTGGAATTGTAGTTCTCAATTCCTTATAGTTATCGCGGTGCTGCGTAATAATTAACTTACCTACTACTTACTCATATTATTAAGGTGCATTGGGGTAATTCCGGCCACGGGGTAAATACGTACCTATTTAACATTATGTTAAATTAATACGTAACTATCGATAGATTAAACAAATATATATGCTAATAATATCAAACCTATATAATATATCTTCATGCCCTTCCTTCGCGATACGATAAAGCGATGCTCTAATAGTGGAATTCACAATTTTCTGAAATTACCCCTCATAAGAAATTCCCCCAATGCACTATCTATATGTAAATATTTAGGTAGGTAGGTAGATCTTGAAGTTTATTATTATTAGTTTCAATTCATTCAGCAGGTTCGAAGTGATATTTTACCAATATAAAAGTTAAACCTTCTTCCTTTTAATATGCAGCTAGAAATACGAAAATCTAACCTATGAGCGATAGCCTGTATTATACTATCCGTGCGTCTCTCGTCTTCCGGCCTCAAATCCATGATAGGAATATTGAGAATGGTTTCACTATCGCTTTCAATGACTTGACGATATCGAAGAATTGCACGCAAGAGCTCTTTGCCACCTTTGAATTGTTCTCTTGTATTTTCATTCCATTGCTGTTCTAATACTCTGAGGAACATTACTTTAGTATTATGAAAAGCTGAAATTTTTTAATAAAACTGACAAGCGATGTAATTAATATCACGTTTAGGTGATATGATCTGAAATTTATATACACCAAGCACTTCAATAATCTGCAGTAATCAATATATTATATAAAACCTAAATAGAAAAATAGGATTGGCATTCAGACGAAGTGAAAAGAAAAATGGATGCAGGATTCTTTTTAGCTTATTGCGCAAACCAAATAACAATAATCTTTTGTTTTTTTATAATTTTTGTGACTTTATTATTTGCTCTTCGTCCTCCATTTAATCGTGGTAAAAATTAATTACCTGAATATGTAAGCTCGTGGTAACCTATCGGGCAGGACATTATCAGGTTTCTTTGGTTTGGGTTCAAATCTGCCGTACGGTCGCATCCAGTGATAAAAACCTTTGCCGGTATCTTTTTTGAGGTCCTTATAAGTCAAAAACTTTGGCTTGTTCGCTAGTTTAGATTCCATTAACCATTTCTATGGAAGTTATAACATTGAAAAATAATCTCATCGTGGATATAGTTTTCAAATTATCGAGGCATATTTTTTTCTACAACACGTATAAGATACCTCGGTCTCCGTCTGATGTACAGGTGACAAAATAGATACAATGCTTCGACTGTCCCCGAAAGTGTTATAACGGTTAATTGAACACCATGGTTGCCATCGGCACGCTTGCTTGTACTCTTCTATAATTGATCGGTGGACTAATTCTGAACACGTCAAATCACTGAAATGAAAATTAGATTTAAACCAATTTTCTGACTGCAAATTATTTCAAAATTGTTTTTAAGTAACTAACCGTTTCAGGATGAAAAACCTCCTATTTTTTGTTTCATACATCTGCTTACACTTCCCATGCGATAACATTGAGCTTTCTGATTTAATCGGGGGAATCTTCGTCTCAATATTATTAGCAGAGCCTACGAGCTGACTTGTTTCTTCACCAGGAATTATTTCTTCAGATGAAGTGTCATTACATACATTTATATTACCTTCATCATTAACGACAACTTTCTTGCAAAAAGAATCTTCCATTTTTAACCAATTGCGATGAATTTGACTAACACTACACATATCTTCTGATTTGATCTTCACAGTGCAAGTAGTTTTACACTGACAATCTACACAAGCTTCATAGTTTATATTTAAATATTCACCATTAAAATCAGCGTTTGTGACATTATCTAGTAAAAATTCGCAATTGTTGTTTTTACATAAACTAATGCTAGTATTATTAGGAGAATCAATGGTTACTTTCCCATTCGATTTGTTAATTGTAATTGTTGTAAAATTTGGATGCTCTATAGTAAACATAAGCTGAATAGAAACATAACCGTCTGAACGTTCCTTCTTATCTCTTTTCTCCTCTTCTTCAATTTTCTTGGACATTCCACTTACATAGCTACTGCTACCTTCTTGTTCAACATTATAACTTTTCATTGAATCAGAAGCTTTAGATTTTAAAGTATCTATTTCGGCAATATCAGAATCTATCATTGCGAAATATTCCAATTCTTCTTCGTTCCACTCTGGGTAAACATCGTCTTCAATGAAACACTCCGTAATAATACGAGTATTGTTTGGAAAAGTAACAATTTGTACACCATCTTTATTTAACAAAACGTTTGTTCCATCCATTCTTCTTGAAAACACTTCTCCCAGGCAATAGTCTGTTGCTGTTCTTATAAGGAGTTTTTCTATAAATAATGATTTATCATTAATCCATTTTTCTTTTACACCATTGGTATCAATTGTTTCAAATTCTTCAATAATCAATTCGTACTCTAAAGGTTTTGTATCCATGTGATCATCGTCAATTATAACGTTTTTAGATGACTTAGAAGATGCTTTACTAGGCTTTCCCTTCTCTTTGCTTTTATCTTTACCTTTCTTGGTTTTTTCAGAGCTGGTTTCACTTAAAAATTCGTTGAAATCCGTACTGACGGGTTGTTTTACACATTTTGTTATATTGATATAGGATCCATCTGGACGTAATACCTCTATATTACCACAAGCATTAAAGACAACTACTTCACCATTTAAACTTATGCATCGGTTTTCTTCATTTAAATGCGGTAATTGAGTAAGATAATGCTGCTTAATATGTGATATCTCATGAGAATTATTTTCGTGAACTGTTTCCGTAATCTGGCCATTAGGCCATGTCACAATGAGGGAGTAAAAATATTTCGTTTCAAAAAACTGAGGAACCGTAGCGCTTAATTTTGAAGACATATTTGGTGATTTAACTGTACTTTCCCGTGGTTTATGTGTTTCTATCGTAGAAACAGCTACCGTGGCAAGGGGCAGTTCATAATGCTGTTTTTTAACATAAATAATAACGTTATTTTTGCTGACAATTCTAAATGATTCACAATCGTCAATAACATCGGAACTTATTAAATCCCCCAACATTTTGTGCACCCAGAATTCATTGCACCCATTACCAGGAACTATTTTTAAACTTATATTTTCCATGTTTTTTGGTATAATCAAGGAATATGACGTAGATACCCGTGTACCGTCTTTTGAGAAAAATATTGAATCTTTACCAAATACCTCCACTCTTCTGTCACCTAAGTCGTAACCAGAGAAAGGTTTTTTTGGCATATCTTGAAGTAAAGCAGATTCTGTATGAAAGCTTTTTCTTGCATTTTTAGGAGTTGTTGCAGTGGGTGATTTAGTTTTCTTACTGCTTTTAGATTCAATATCACTCTCCGATGGCGTCTTTGCAGTTTTTTTCGAGACAGAGGTCTGGACAAAACTTTCATCGGGTGTAGCTTCTTCAGCTTCTAATAAATCTTTATGTTTAAGAGATCCTTCCATCAGAAGCTCCAATTGAACCTCAGAATTATCAACACAAGATTGTATTGCCATATCTCCATTTGATACTTTTAATTCTGACTGTGACTTTAACGCTATTCGTTTATCATAGATTTGTTCCTCCTTCTTAATCCATTCATATTGTTCTTCTAGCACAAAATCGAAAAAATCTTGTAGACATAATGGCGTAGGTAAGTGACATCGCCATTCGTCACGCGAAATACCATCTTGATCATGACTATTAAAGAACATCATGATAAAACAGTCTGTTACCTCACAATACTTGTAATCTACGCAATTAAACTTATTGAATGCATCGGACATCATTTGGAATGCGCATGTCCCAGAAAAGTCTTCAAAATATTCAAAATCATCCAGTATATGATTTATAGGTTTCTGATTAGCTATTTCAGCAGCTGAAACTAATTCACTTATATCTGGACATTCAAATAAAAATTTAATACGATATATTTCATCATCGCTAATTTTCGATTTCAGATTACTCTCCGTGCTTTTAACCATGGATGGAAATGATGGACTGGTTGAGCTACATTCACGGTAAAAAGAAGGACACGTTAACAATGGTTCAGCAAGTATACTCCGTTTAAGGTACACCTTTTTAAATTCTGATATTGTACTAAGTGGTATATGCATCTTCTTTAAGGAACTTCTGTTGTTATATAATTTACGACAAGCTAAAATATGCAAAAGTCTGTTCAACTCTGCGGTCTCCACGTCATTTCTTTCGAAACATGATAAGAGAACGTTAACATGAAATTGTATCTTGGCTTCTAATTCACCACTCGGATAGTCGTGATATTGCCACAGTCTATTAGTAGGCAATCCGAATAACATACATCGAACTAAATTATCTAAATTGATATTTCCTAAATGAAATGTGTTATACTTAACAATGTCTCCAAAATTAATTACAACAGGATTTTTATGCGTTTCATACTCTTCACCGTAAGTTATGCGATAGGATTTATTCTTAGCATCGCTATTACAAAGAACTTTAAAGACATCGCTTACAAAATTTTCGGCACGTTTTGCTTTAGTATCCTCTTTTGAATTATCATGAGGTTGATTCAAAGTTAAAGCAGTTGATAATGATGTTTGACTCGTGTTTTCATCAAAGTGTTCGCTTCTACAAACTGTTTTTAAAATTTTATCTAATGTCGTATAGATAGTGGTGCTCTCAAGAGGTATATCGTCGATTTGTTGAAAGTAATTATTTTCGAATCTTTTATCTTTATCATCATCAGGAACATTAATAATATCTATGTTATCCAAATAATGCAAATGTTGTCTCGTCAAATCTTGAATGTCATACATAAGGAAGCACAATTCATCGTATATTTTTTCTGGTTCTCCTGACAAACTTTCGGCATCCCAGTAGGGAGGCGAGTATATTAAAAATGCTGTAGATTTAAAATAATCTCCTGATTCAGACTGTATTCTTAACTGTTGCAAATCGTCCCAAAATTTTAAAGACTTTTCTATTAAAACTTCGGTTTGACTTTGCCCTCGTTTTGTTGCTCGAAATAAGCTCGATGGTACTTTAACTGCAGTTGGATTAATTCTTATTTGAACTATAGCTCTCAGGGGTATTCCAATTTTTATAAGGCTTTCTGAAAGGTATGGTTCTGCAAAACCAGTTACTGCAACGTAAATATTTGGACCATCAGTAGGATAGTCATCAACATAAACTTTATCTCTCCATTCCTCACCCCTTACGCGAAGTAGCGTATTATATTTCTTTCCCTCGTCTAGTTCAGGCAGTTCAGGAACCTCTGGTTCTCCCTTTTTACCTTTTCCCTTTGCAGGTTCTGGAGGTGGCTCAGCTGGTTCTGGAGGTTTGACAATGACCGTGCCTCTTACTTCAGCCCTATTTATCATAGTTGTAGATTCTCTTTTCATTCCCTCTCTGACTTCCAATCTCTGACGTTTGATAAAAAGATACTCATCCTTCATTTTAAGAATAAGTTTCTTAATTATAAGTGCTAAGATATCAGGTGGGATGTCTCTTTTTTCTTTTAGATAAGCTTGACCTTCCTCGAAGACTCGAAGATTTTCATCTTTAACTTTTTTCTCGCCTCCAAGTTGGTTAACCATGAAAATAGTCTCAGTTTTACAAATATTTTTTACAACAAACCTTCGTTCTTCAGCGGCAAAGACTTCAAACTTGTTTAAGTACAGTCGATCTTGATCACTACCCGCTGCTTCCATTATTATTACTTTAACTTTCCAATTATCGTCATCCAGTGGTGCTTCTTCAATTAAAGTTCTCCAATAGTTTTCATCATTGGTATCCTTACCTTTTTTAGGACCCATGCTCAAAAGTACCTACTCAAAGAATCACTCGTTTATTTGTATTTACCTAAAAGGTATTTATATATTTACATTGAATTCTTAGATTTTGACATCTCACATTGGAATTGATTAAAAAATTATAAAAGATATTTTCTTTTTTATGACGCGTTTAACCGTACAAAAAAAGGATTTACTTACAAGTCAAATAAAAAAAAAAGAACCAACCTTTAATAAAGTAAACAAGGTCTATATAGAATTGAACCACGTATGCTGATTGATTTACATTAATTACACTTAAACATGAGCAAGATTTCGCTGAACATTTGCAATGCATATTTGCTTACGTCGAAATTGTAAATTCGCGCTTGGCTATTTTATATGGCGAATAGTAATGGCCAATAACCCATATTGCTTTCATGAAAATAATTACCCACATAAAGTTTTGTATTACACAATATTTGGTTAATATATTATTGTATATTACAATTGAAACCATAATGCAACATTCTTGTATAAACCTCATCATAATTCAACAAGTTAAATAAACAATATAAAACTGTAATTAATATTGGGCATAATTAAAACAAAACATCATGCTAACAACTATAAATCTATATTTATTTTCGTTGGTCTCAAACAAGTTTACTAGCACCAAATTACTTATATTTCAGGTAAATGTTTTTCTATCCACGATTTTATTATATTTAAGCCTCTTGAATTTAGAGAATGTCCCAATCTATCCATAATGTGGAAATCTCCTTGAACACCGAGAGCTTTTAACTGATTAAATGTTGTTTGGCCCCATGACAGATCTACTAAATCATCTACATTCCCATGTATTTGAAGAAGAGGTGGCACTGAAAATCAAACGGTGGAAAACATCCATAAAAATTGGTACAAATATAGTTTGGACTAATCAAAAATATGAAATGATATTGTATCCAATGAAAATAGTAAATAAATACTGATTCTTAGTAGCGACTATTACCTTTATCACTCTTTTTAATTTCTCGGTAAACAGCTGAGTTCTCATTGAGAAATGAGCTGAAAGCAAAGGCGCCTGCAACATTGGGTTCCCATCTGTATGCAGTGTGCAAAGCTAACGCACCACCCATTGAAAATCCACCTATAAATATGATCAAAATTTCACTTTTGAAGTAATGTTTTTCAAAATATTTTAATGAACAATACTTGAAAATTATGTATTATTACTAAAAAATTTTCTAGACACAATTACTTCAGTTAAATAATATAAAATACTAGATAATTGCAATCATTAATTAAATACCTGCAATTTATTTAATTAAAGATTTCCAATGTAAATATATTATATTATGTGTTAGTAATAGATAGTAAAGATCACATTCATTGTTATTACCTACAATTATTCTGTTAACAGGGATTCCAGATTCTGTTTCCTTCTTTATGAGATTCCTTACTTCTACTTCTATTTGTGCCAAAGAATTATCCACTTCTGGAACATTTGGGCTAATGTCCATCCGATCAAACCATACATTGCTCTTTTGACCACCAGCTGGTGTGTATGGTTGTAAAGGAGCAGTTGGGTATAGGATTTTTATTTGGGGAAATGAAAAATTTTTAGACAATATTTGAACCCATTCCTTTATATGATCTCCCGTTGCGCCTGAAAAGTTAAATTTATTATTGCCTAACATACATGATCTTCAGTGAAATAAGTTATTTTTTTTTAAAGAATACATGTTCAAAAATATGTTTTAATAATGTTCAATTTCATTTTGTCAATGTTTAAAGTATGTAGCTGGAATCTACAGACTGTTTAGATTACTGTTATCAAAAATATATTAAACAATTTGATAACCCCAATGGACCCAAAAATAGGAGTGTACTTTACCTGATCCATGGAAAAATATGACAGTGCCAGTATGTTTGGTTCCAGAATTTTTTGTTAAATGAAGCGCTCCTAACCTAGACATAATTGAATGTAGGTAATTAAATTCTTTAAACTTTAAATTCTGTTAGATTAATTACGAAAATTTAACCAATTGTGAATAGTATGCAGTATTATATTTGGTCAATCTATTTTTTAGAACGCTTGGTTTTTAAAAGCTTAAGACAATAATTTTTACTTTTTATTTTTTATCGCTAATTAATAATTTAAAAAAATATTATGATTTCTATTTTCTATCATGCAGTTAACCCAGCACTCGCCACTCAGCAGTTATGTACCAGTCAGTTGTCAAAAATCAAAATATGTCAAATAATGTCACTTGTTAATGACAGTTTGTACAGATCATTCTTGCAAACACAGGTCGTAGTAGATCTGTGTTGCAAAACAATATTTCTTATCTGTTGAATACTCGATAGAACTAAGAGCAATTAACCTATAGAGTTCTTATATTAAGACAGAACAAAATACATATTTTCTAATCTACTTACTCTTAGTCAATAACAGCATAAGCCAGATTGAGATAGCGATAGAGTATCTGCACTGTCTTCAAACGTAGCGCGCCGGCAGTCAGTTTGTTTTCCAACCAGCTGGTGGGCTCAGTGCGTCAAGTGTTTTTAACGAAATATTTAGAAAATATATAGTGTACAGTGTTTCTTTTTATTTGTCAGTGTGCTAAAATAACTATTGTATGTTTAGCAACCGGCTATCACTAGTCGAATGGGAGTTTTGGATAAAAACAATGTAAAAATATCTTTCCATCGGTAAGTGATTTTCAGCAAATTGATAAATATTTATGTTTTAAACCTATTTGAAGGTTTTAACAAGCGCTTTTTTGTAATTTTATGTTGTAACTGTAACATTTACCCACTTTATGGGGTTGTGGAATATAAAATAATGAAATAATTTTTAAAAAACGTCACAATAATATCACGTTTGGCATTTTGTTTACCACCGTAGTGTTGTAACACATCTAGCGTATATTATCGATTTATGACAAAAAATCTATTTCATATTAACGTTGATTTATTTATTTTGTTTCATAAATCAGATTTATATGTAGTTGTTGTTGCAAATAATAGATGTAAATTTTTTACCGCAGGAAAATAAAACATACCACGTGGTTGTTTTATTTGCACTATGTGTTTTAGTTTTCGTTTGTTGTTTATTAATTTCTCTTTCAGATTATTAATAAATTCATTTTGTTTTAGATTTCCAGAGCTAAATAAAAAATGGGTATAAAACGTGAGACATGAGTTGATTGGACGCCGCCACAATTTGCAATATTGTGTTCACTGCATTTCGAGCCTACGTGTTATCAAGATGGATACTCTAGAATCTTCGCTTCGCAATCTTACGCTTACGTTTTTTTTTGTTCCTGTAGATAATAAATACATTTGATTAAAGAGAGTGAATTTTTTTTATTTTGAAAATTTTTACACATAAGTTACCTACTTTAAATGTGTAACTATGTGAAAATTAAACGGTTGATTAAATGACAGTTCTCATAGATGAGAAACTACTATTGAAATACATACTTAATATACATGCGTTTTCAAAGAAAAACCCGCATAGTTCCCATTCCTGTTGGATTTACGGGATCAAAAGTAATTTTTCCAAATTTCATTGTAATCGGTTTAGTAGTATTCGCGTGAAAGAGTAACAAACATCCATCCTCACAAACTTTCGATTTATTAGTAGGATGTTAGGAAAATGTTTTCATTAAGACTGTCCTTTTATTAACTTGTTAAAATGCTACATGATTCCTTCATGCTGACTGTGCCTTTCTCCTCACTCCTTTAACTTTATCATCATTTCCTTCTTTATTTTAAATTACATTTCAAGTTTTAAAATTTCTTTTATAATGTACTAACTTTCCGCCCGCGTTTTTAAAGAAAATCCTGCACAGTTCCCGTTCACGTGGGATTTCCGGGATAAAACCTAACCTATGTGTGTATGTACAAAATTTCATTGTAATCGGTTCCGCAGTGAAAGAGTAACATCCCTTCTCACATAATTTCGCATTTATTATATACGTAGGATTAAACAAATAATGTATTCAACTGAAATTAATTATAAGTTTTGTTTTTTTATTATTTATTATTTCACGAAACCGTAAATGCAAAATACATTCACGATTTTATCGATTGAAGCACATCCCATCACTATCACCTTCTATCTATCTAAATACGTACCTATAGTCAAAATGGTGCCATGACTATGTTGAAACGTAGCTTGTTGTCTATAGCTGTCTCATTCTTTCATACGACGTTTTCTTTAGATAGAGAGAAACAAATATATGTAAATTGTATACGCTCGATACAAGTACTCTATAGGTTAATTGCTCTTAGCGATAGAACATATGCATCTGCAGAACCACATGCAGAACATAATATTATTGATGATTTTATTTCAACATTATTATTATTTATCGAAAATAATATATTATTACATATTTTGGGTTGGCTTTAGTTAACTGCCGCACGAATTTGTTTTAAATATTTATATTTTTAGTTAGCTAGGTAATGTAAGATTGTAATTCCAAAATATTATCGTTAGGAAACTTGTAGTTTTTTAGTTATTAATTTTTAAAGTTAATAATTTTTGTGCGAAAAAAGTGCATTTATCCGTTTTGTTGTGCAAAAAAAGCGGACTAAGACGTTCCATTTCAGTGTACTGTGACTTTACGCTGCGGCCGGCGAGTGCCAAAAGCGACTTTAGGGCGATTCCCACTCAAATAAAAAAAAAACTACGTAGGTTTTCAAACTTGTTTGTATTTTATTTATGTATCGTAAATTTTTGTTACTATCGTCTAATGCCTAGTTAAAATGATTGTATACCAATTCCATACATTTTGAGGTTAGAATAGGAAAATTGATTTTTCTCCAAAACTATTGGTTTCCTAACTTTCCCCTTTTGGTGGGAGGGTTCCCCCCTCCTCCTCCCCCTCCCCCTCCCACAAAAAACCTATAATACGTGCGGCAGTTCTCTAAAGAAACCCCAATATCTCTGTATAATATGTATTCGATACAGATAAGAACGACTAGCGATTATCAAGTCTGGGTTGTGGTTACTTTGGCAGGAAACAGGTAGTAAAGGTGTATAAAATTGTACCTAACTTTCATTATACTTTAAAAGCTAAATTTTATATATGTTACTTGGGGACGTATAAAAAGATGTTACCTCAAGAGCCGGACAGTTCTCATGGTTCTTACATCATAATAACAAAGTCATCGAGATACGTGGAATTCCATCGACATAAGTCCCCGTAAAAGATAAGTAATTACTTTATTACTTATATTATACTATTATTTTTAGTCATTAATTATAGTAAACTAATGTTTTTAGTGGGTTATTTCATATTTGATACACTTTTAGGTAGTAACGTTAATTTGATGATATGTTAGTTATTTTTTAAATGTGTCTGGTAAGATGTAAGAACCATGAAAACTGTCACTTGTTGACTGTGCTCTTGAGGTAACATCTTTTTATACGTCCCCAAGTAATATATATAAAATTTAGCTTTTAAAGTATAATGAAAGTTAGGTACAATTTTATACACCTTTACTACGTGTTTCCTGCCAAAGTAACCACAACCCAGACTTGATAATCGCTAGTCGTTCTTATCTGTATCGGAGACATATACAGAGAAACTTTCAACTTTCCTAAAGAAAGGAAAGTCTGGCCGTCATGGGCTCTTAGATTATATTATATCCCTACTAATAAATAATAACTAATCCATATTATAAATGCGAAAGTAATTCTGTCTGTCTGTCTGACGCTTTGCCGCTTAAACCTCTCAACTGATTTTGATGAAATTTGGCACAGACAATCTTTAGACCCTGAGAAAGTACATAGGCTACCTTTTATTGCGAAATATGTACCACGAGCGAAGCCGAGGCGGACCGCTAGTATTTTATAAACTGTTAAAAAACAAGAATACAAGGATTTAAAATGACTGATTATGCTAAACTTGGCTGTAACTTGTGAGATCCATTATAAGATATTTCTTATGGTTTTTATATATATTTTACGAAATTTAATTAATTTTCAATACTATTACCTACTGCAATAAAGTACAATACAAAAGACGTAATAAATACTAGTTACATATTAATATTCAAAACATTATAGCTGAGTTTCTTTGACATATTTTGTTGTCCCGGGGATTTCATAAGACGTGAAGAACAATAATTAATTAATTAATTATTAATAGCTTAACCCTCAGCAAAGCAACGAAGTGTTTTCTTATTTTCATGACCGAGGTGTTTTGCGTGAACATAGTTAGAACTTTTGCTGTCTGATACATCAATAGTATTAAGCAATGCTATCGAATCCCGCAATAAAACTTTTTCTTTCTCTTCGCTATTTAATGGTCTGGGTTTACGAGTAGGTTGCCAATGAAATTTGTGTTTCTTCTCTAAATTTTCTTTTAGGTGTTGATTATGAGTATGTAAAATATTTTCAATTCCAATTACAACTTTATACTCATTAGGCGCTGGACTTTGTTGATAGCGGCTACGAAATCTTGGCGATCTAAATAACGGGCCACGGCTTACAGCTGGGTAACATTCAGGTGGAGTTAAATTATAATAAGCGGGTCCTGGAGTTTTCTCTTTCGCATGTATCGGAATCCAGTTATACCATGGAAGAAAACGGCCTTCAGAAGAGAAAAATGGAGCGGCTCTCTGTAGCTTCATAAACCTTTTTATTCTTATGTTTGGCGAAATTGTATTAACGGACTTATGGTCAGCTTTTGTCAGAGGTTTCATTCTTGGGACGACTGATTTGAATTGCCATGTGGGTGTTGGCTTTGGTTCTTGTTTTTTGTTCTTATCAATCAAAGATTCATTATCAATTACAATTTCATCATCAATATCTTCAGGTTCTTCTCCTTTAAATCTTTCTGTTGATATCAGAAATGGTGCTTTTGTGCAACGAATGAACTGGCATGGCTTATAAACAGGATTGTAGGATGCAGGACTTGGACCTTCTTCTTTACGTGGTTTTAATCGAACGGCCTTAACACCAAAGGGTGCTGGAGCTGGCAAAATGGCTTGACATATTTTTTTAGGAGCTTCAGGTTTATCAAAGTCTCGCTTGACCCAATATTGAGCTGGTCCCGGACATATGTTAAACTGCGATGTCATAAACCGAGCAGCCTTTGGTCCAAGGAAACTTAAATCAGTACCTTTTGGTAGTGTTGGACTATAAGAACTCGGTCCTGGTAAATTTTCTAGTATATTTCTTCGCTGTACCATTTCTATAAAACGCAACTGCTTTGTAGTTTTTCGTTTAAATGCTCGTACTCTCTCAGCGCAGATTTCATTAAAGGAAGGTTCATGTTCTAATATGTAATGTGCAGGACCGGGTGTTGTGTCCGTACAGGTTTTAGATATTTTGGATGTCCAACGACTCCATTTGCATCCTCTATAAAAGGCTGTAGATTCATTTATATTAGTGTCATAAAAAGGAGGACATTCTTTATCGGGCATAATAAAAATTCGTTTTTTGGAACCATCCGGAAGGACGGCATAGCCATGATCTCTCTTAGATGGAGCCGAAATACCATCTCCTAGCTGAGATCTAGGTGGGGCGCCTTTAAAAAGGACTCTTGGTTTTTTTGATTGACATAATACTTCTGGAGCATCTTTTTCTTCCTCTTCACATTCACATACATTTGGATCTTTACATTCACACAAAAGATCTTCTAACATGCTTGAATTGCTTTTTTCATAGGAAAATCTTGGAATTTTTGACATCATTGCAGTGCAATTGGGAATTTTAGGTTTTATATCACTAGAATATATAGCGTGGGTCCATATAACTGATCCAGATTTTATTTTCCTTTGGGAATTTACTAGAAAAGGTGCTTTATTAGGTTTGATCATTGGTCTATTCATATTTTGATATGCTCCAGGATCAAGCAGTCTATAATATTGTGGTGCATCCGAAAATCTTTCTTTTGTATTGTAAGCCATTTTTGAGTATGTTTATATATAAAACTTTGAAATATAACGAAAAATGACGGGATTTTGACGTGGCACATTGATTTTTTATCAAGTGGATAAAAAATCCACTATCCCTATTGTGCCACGTGAAATTAATGACCACATGACCGTTGCAAGTTGTATGAAAGCACCATGAAAGTATCTGGTATTTAAGTTTTTTCAATATTCTATAAAAAAAATACATCATTGTATTGTTAATTTTTGAATGAGCTTTGTTAATCGGTGTTATTTCGATACTTGATTTCTATATTATTTACAAATATGTTTTTAAAACTGAACATGTTCTGTACTCACACATTTTGTGAATGCAAAAAGAAAACTTATTACCAAGCTTTTTACCTTATATTATATTATATTTTTACATAATCAACAAAGCTTAATACCACAGACACAGAACAGTAAACTAAATACTATAGTCTTTGGTTATGTCAGTCGACCTAACAGTCGACACTCGACAGCAGACAGCTGACAGTGACAGTTACAACAATAATTTTATGTCTTCAATCTTTCGACGGCTTTCGTCCGCTTTGCGATTTTTGTGCTAAGCTTCCATTGTAATAATGAGAAATGTGTTACTGTAAAATGCTTTTCACAAACAAAAATACAAAAAACGACTCATAAATTTCATAGTTTGCACCAATGAGCAATGTGTTATGGTTAGAAGTTATTAGACATGGGTTTGACCCATTTTATGTATTTGTTTTTAGTAGGATGTATCTCTTCAACATTATTTATCAAAGCAGAAAAACACGATGGAAATGTTTTATGTAATTCAACTACCGATGAACGTGTGGAATATGAGTTTTCAACGGATGTAGTTCGGAGTGAGCACATAATAACTTTCAATGGATATTACACAAAAACATCGCGGGAAAACTACGTAGCTGCGGCATTAAGAAATGCTGGAGTAAGTACATGGTACAATGTGTGTTAACAACTTGTATTATTTTAGTCATTGTATTGTTGGCGGCTGATGTATCTGTAGATATTTATATGTATCTATATATATTATACATGACAAAATCATATATTTACACTTGCAAGTACATTGATTCGTGCGTCTTCAATCTGTTGCCCATGCTAAGTTAAAAAAGAATACAACATTTTTGAGCAAAGCGAAAGCAGGATATGAGTTACAAAGTCTTTAAGTAGAATGTAGATAGTATATATCTGTAACAAGAGTAGCTGTTTATTCAGCTAAATGTATGTATAAGTGAGAGCACTGCGATTTCTTTATTGAATACAGCTATCTGCGAATTATCATAAATTTTCATATAAATTACATTGATTCAATATTGTTTGACATAAGCATATTCTAAATTAGAATTGTAGAGAGTATTGTTCAATAAATTTGTTTTAGATAACAAATTGGACAGTACAGCAACGTGAGAATGCGGCTAAGGAATATCCTAGTGACTTTGAGGTGGTTGTACTAAATGACCATGGAAGGGTTGCTCTTGATGCCCTCAAGGACCACCCTGCTGTTCGGAGAGTCACAGCTCAACGACAAGTGCAGCGTACTATAAAATATATTAAAGAGGTATATAAATATTTAAAATAAACTAAAATTATTCAGAGAGTCATGAACACATGTTTTTTGTGTTTAATGATGAGACTTTATTGGAAATTAATAATCCAACTATTTTTATTATCATTGTTACTTTAGTCCTAAAATTAAGTTTTACTGTGTTATCTTTATTGAAGGATATATTGGGTTAAGAGTTAGTAATATTTGCATATTATCTATATGATGTTATGTTTACCGGTACGGGATGCTGTTATCTCCCTTATTTTGTTTGCTCCATTTTATGGTGAAGTTTGATTAAATTGAACTTAGTGTCAATGTGTGTTCCTAAATGAGTATTATGAGTTTATTTTCATTTATAAATGTTGTGTAGTTAAAGTTTGTGCTTAAAGTATTTTAGTAATAAACATCCATAAAGGTTATACATATACTATGAAGTCTTTAAACAAATATTATGAACTAGCTTTCCACCCGCGGCATCGCCCGCACAGTCAAAGAAAAACCCGCATAGTTCCCGTTCCCGTTGGATTTCCAGGATAAAACCTATCCTATGTCCTTTCTCGGGTATCAAAATATCTCTATACGTAATTTCATGCAAATTGGTTCAGTAGTTAAGGCGTGATTAAGTAACAGACAGACAGACAGACAGAGTTACTTTCGCATTTATAATATTAGTATATCTCTATACGTAATTTCATGCAAATTGGTTCAGTAGTTAAGGCGTGATTAAGTAACAGACAGACAGACAGACAGAGTTACTTTCGCATTTATAATATTAGTATATCTCTATACGTAATTTCATGCAAATTGGTTCAGTAGTTAAGGCGTGATTAAGTAACAGACAGAGTTACTTTCGCATTTATAATATTAGTATGGATTACTATGTTATAAAGTATTTTAACAAAAGTTTTAAAATTAAGTGCGTCTGCCTGTTCACAGCTGCCAACTAACCCATGGGCAAAAGCAAATACAATATGTATATGTATACTAATAAATATTATATACTATTCTGCATTATTCAGTGAATTGTAATATAAGCAGAGAGATATAGAAAGACTTTAAGCTCTCTGATATTGGCATGTTCAAATGTATCTAATTAGCCAAATCTTAATTAATTTTTTTTGTTAAAATATTTTATTAATGCCACCTTACTCTGATGTGTGTGTTTTTTGTGTCGATTTTAAACAAATGTTTGGTCAAATGTTGTGTTTGTAACCAATCTGCATGTTTATTATATTTGTAGGATGACTGTGACAATCCTGGTTGCCTGTACGGCGGCTGGAGGAACCACCGGCATCGCTCGCGCTCTTTACATTCCTCTAGAAAAACTAAAGATGTAAGAATAATGTTTGCATTCCTTTTTCATAGCTTGCTGAATTAATTCTAATTATGTTACTGTAATATGTGAAGATTATCTAACTAGAGCTTGTACAAAATAAGCATACAAACTTCTTTGTACCTATTAAATAAAGAAAATTAAAATTATAATTTGTGTTTTAGAGTGATGGATATTCATCTCGCAAGCTGTTAAGAACTGTACCCCGTCAAATCACATCAGTTCTGAAAGCTGATGTACTATGGTCCCTTGGAGTAACAGGTATTGAATGTCAGAAAATCATTTAAATATTAATTTACTAATACGACTCAATTGGTGAAAATTTGCCTTTATGTATTGAGTCAAATAAAATTATATTAATTTGTTTGTCAATAAAGGTTATTTCAAGTGTAAGAAATTAAATGTAATTTAAATATTGTTAGTATTTTTTACGATATGGTATTCATATTTCATATGTAGATATAAAACCATTTAAATTGATTGTGAACAAACAAAGTATACCTAATCAATTATAAATTAATATGTTCACACTTTTCAATGTTACTGCATTGTTTTCTGAGAAAAATAACATATTCATATGTATTGTTTACGTTGTGGCGCTGCCAACTATTCATATACAAATAGATTGTAAATGTAACGGTCCCAAATAATTATAATTTGTTTATTTGATGTGAGGTATAAAACTTTAACACGTAATTAAAAGGGTTGCTCATGGTTTGCTATTAAAGCGTATCAAATCTATATTTTCAAGACAACATATACATATAATTATTATCTTTTTTTTTTTTTGGCTTTGTTTTCCAGGCGAAGGTATTAAAGTTGCGGTCTTCGATACGGGTCTGTCTCGCAACCACCCGCATTTTGGTCGTATCCGGGAACGAACGGATTGGACGGGCGAGAAGACACTGGACGACGCGCTTGGACACGGGACATTTGTGGCCGGCGTGATTGCGTCCAAGGCGGACTGTTTGGGCTTCGCGCCGGACGCTGAGCTGCATATATTTAGGGTCTTTACTGATAATCAGGTGAGATTAAAGGAATAAGAGTCGTGAAGTTCTTAAGATTGTAAGGAGATGCTGGACGACGCGCACGGACTCGAGACATTTGTGGCCGGCGTGATCGCGTCTAAAGCGGACTGTTTGGGCTTCGCGCCGGACTCGGAACTGCATAATATGTATTTAGGGTGTTTACCGATAATAGCAAAAGAATTGTGTCTATAACAAGTGATAACTGCGTTAAAAGCAACCGACTTCAAACTTGCACTGGCAACATTTACAAATACAGACGAAAATGCTCATAAAATAAAAACTACCTGGGCCTATCCGAATAAAATTTTTATGGGACCAATTCGACACCATCCCGCATCGAACAAAAAAAGAATCACGTAAATCGGTTCAGAAACCTTGGAGTAATCGGTGTACATACATAAAAAAAAAAAAACATACCGGCCGAATTGATAACCTCCTCCTTTTTTTGAAGTTGATTAAAAATAATATATATATACACTTTTTCGCGGACAATGGGGTGGGTTTTTATATGAGTGAGTGTTGCGAATGGACACGAGACGTTCCTGGCCGGCTTGATTACGTCCAAGGTGGAATGTTTACTGTGCACTTTGCAACAAGCTTGGTCAGGGAGAACTAAGATATACATTGATATTTAAATATTATATTTATATAAAAAAATTGACTGTTAAATATTTTATTAATGCATATTTTCAGGTGTCGTACACATCTTGGTTTTTGGACGCGTTTAACTACGCTATAATGAAAAAGATAGATGTACTTAATTTAAGCATCGGAGGGCCTGACTTTATGGACCATCCGTTTGTAGATAAAGTGTGGGAACTTACCGCAAATAAGGTAAAGTATATTTCTTCTAAAAGTGCAGTTGAATACATACATAATATGTCCAGTAGCTTATTTTACCATATTAAATTAAGTAAATCTTAAACTTTGCATTTTATAAGCCGAAGAGCTTCAAGATTCGCTTTATAGTTTTATTTGTTTTTCTCTTTACTTCGAGGCTTTTCCCATAGTTTTGTCCGCATAAATGCAAAGTGAGTTTTCAATAATTATATTGATTTATTCAGGTTATAATGGTATCAGCCATTGGTAACGACGGTCCCCTCTACGGGACGCTCAACAACCCAGCAGACCAGATGGACGTCATCGGAGTGGGTGGGATTGGGTTCGATGATCGGATCGCAAAGTTCTCCTCCAGGGGCATGACTACCTGGGAACTGCCTCATGTGAGTTAAGGAATTGTGTGATTAATAGTATATGGTTATAAATGTATCCAGAGTTGGTGTAATGCGCTTACTTTGCTTGAATTTCAATGATCGGATCGTGAAGTTTAATATTTTTAAGAACGTTTCTATATAAAATTATACCAGCTAAACTAATAGATGTAGGCATATCAATCATTACTTGCATTAATGACTAATTGTTATTATTTTATATCAAATTTTGATTGTGTTACATATCTTGATAAAAAAATTGTTTGTAACGATTTAACTCTACAACCAAAATTGATAATAATACTGACCATAAACAATATTACTGATTTTGCTTATTATTTTATAAATAGAAAGTTGCTGGTATTTAAATTAAGTGGTTTAAATGGTAGTAGAACAACCAGGTTCTACTATTAAAATCACCTTTCGGTTATGTTTTTGCTATAAATAATTATTTCATTATTTTTTAAGCTAATATAACCGCCTTCGTACTGTGGTTGACGCGTGAGCGTAGAACCGAGGGGGGGTTGTATCTCGGTCTGGCAGGACACGGAAGGCTGATCACCTACTTGTCCCTAAAGAAAATCGATCAGTTATACGTCATACAGATGTATAATGAATCTGCACTTTAACCCACTATTGGACATGGGACTTCACAAAAAAATGCTTATATTTATTTATTTCCAGGGTTATGGGCGAATGAAACCGGACATAGTAACGTATGGCAGTGGAGTAAGGGGCTCCAGTGTGAACGGTGGATGTCGATCTCTAAGTGGTATGATTGTCATTTATATGTGTAATATATATACATATTTCCATTCATCGCTTATCAACTTATCAACTATTCATAGAATTTTGTTTTTTGTCAGTATTCGGCCTTTCTATATTGGTCTTGTAATTCCCCTAATTTCAAGAATTCTTATCGTACAGACCGTCATTAAAATGACAACCCCACATGGCCATGTTACAAAACTATCCAAGATAGGCGTATTTCTTATATGGTCTCTAGACGGTAAAGCAAGCTTGTCATGCATTGACGTGAATGTTCATGCTGCATGATTCACCAAAAAAATGCAATCGTTCATTTTTATATCCCGTCTGGGCTGATTATAGTGCATGAATACACTAAGTTCTTGCATGAAAGGAGCCGATCTAAATTATCACTCTGCATGTCAGTCTATCTTTTTTTTGAAGTCCCGTGTCCCTATTGGAGTAAGGATAAGGAATTGATGCTGCATACATTTGTTTCACAGAGGTTTAAGGGCAAGTATGTGATCAGTTCTCTGTCTCCCCATGACCACGCTCGCTGCAAAGTGTGCGTAACGTCGGGATGATAATAATAATACAATGATCAGTCTTCTTTTGAAATTGTATTTGTTGTTTGAGAAAATAAAAAAGTACATCAATCAGTACGTAGTTTGCATGTCATTCATTTTAATCATTTAATTAAACTACCATTCCTGCATGACGCCACGTTACGCATGTCATGCTGCGTTACCGCCTAGGGGCGACTTTATAAAATGATATCTTTTTAAAATCTTCCAATATTATCTTATCAATCTGTTACATTGATAGATTACGACGTTTACAAGATTTTAAACTGAAAATAAATATAGTTTGAAAAACTATAAAACACGCTTTCATGACACCCCACGCTTTTTTCACAAATATACTATGTATTGGTTATTGCTTGATTCCTAGATTAGGAATTATTTTTTACTTTTTAGTTGTTATGATATTATTGTATTTTCACCCGACCTTGATAAGAGTACAAAATTTTAGCTACATCCGACAGTTTTAAGTGGGTCAAAATTGGTCAAAATCGAGTCGAAAGGAGTCTGTTTCATACACACATATTATTATCGTTTAAGCTGATCCTGGCGATCCTTATCATAATAATAGGATAAATTTATGAAGCTAATAAAAGCGTGATAATTAATAATAAGCGACAAGCAATGAATCATAGCTATTTTTAATTAAGGTAAACAAAACTCAATAATGGATGATAACACGTTTTTATATAATCATTTTTTTCCTCAAATCATGCTATTTTAAAACTAAAATATATTTTAATTATGCGTACTAAAAACACAACAATAAAAAGACAAGAAAAATCTAAACTCATAATTACTTTAAATATGAAATCTCTTAATTGTGTTTTTTTATTAAAGGCATAATTCAAATTAATTTCTTTTAATTAATCTCCTTCTAGATAGAAAACAACATTTTTACACACAGAAAATTTTAATATAATAAATTTTATCTTATCCCACACACCATAAAGCAATTTGCCATTATTTGAGTGTAGAACAATTAACACTTAAAGCATCTAATTGCTGTAAAAGTATTTTTGTCAATATGCGGAAACTCATGACTTGTGATAATAAGAGTACTAACACACGAACGGCAAGTTGTGAACGGCATAGGCTACTTCAGCCATCGCCACATGTCGACAGCAGTCGTCGGCACGTCGACAGCAGCAGTTAATATTATTGCATTAATAGCACGCAAAACCGAATGCCGTTAACGTTAAACTGCAAGCGTCGCCACCTGTCGACGGCAGCCGTCGACGTTTTGAGTGCTGCCGCCGACGCTTCGACGACAGCCGTGACTGAAGTAGCGTCATTTTACATCATAAACACAGAACCACCTTTGGTGATCCCAAAAATATATATTTACATCTTTTCTTAAACGTTTTTCCTTTTTTTAACACGCTTTATCTTCTACTTATGTTTGTATGTAAGTAACCGATTCCTTTAGTTTCTAGTCAAAATCAAGTTTTACTAAATTTAGAATTGGTGACAATACAAAAATTTCTTTAAAACTTTAAACTGTGGAAGTGAAACTTCTTTAGGTGCTAAATTTTCAAGGTCGTGCCATGGCAATACCGTCACTTCATGGAGTACGACGACGACTTTGCTAACTTTGAAGTTTCACTTCTGACTCGTGTATTCGGCACGCTCTTTTTTTAACTATTCCCTCTATTTCGCAGGAACATCAGTAGCATCTCCCGTAGTGGCCGGTGCTATAGCGTTGCTAGCGAGCGGCGTCCCGCGGCAGAATTTAACACCCGCGTCCGTGAAACAGGCCCTATGTATAACGGCCAGACGGTTGCAAGGGCCGAACATGTTCGAACAGGGACACGGGAAATTGGACCTTATTAGCGCTTACCAGGTATGTAAACTTGGGGTGTCTTTTAAAAGAAAGAAAGAAGAAAGAAAAAACATTTAATTCTAGAAAAAGGTACACACACAAGAAGAAAACACAAAATATAAGAAGAAAGAAAGTACGAAACATAAAATTAGACATCATGTTTGCTGAGAATTTTGTAATCTGACTGACAACTTCCCACAAAATAAAATAATATTCGTAAATCCCCATAACTTTAAAATTTAAATTATCCCAAGAGTACTTCCTATTTGGGTTTAAAAAAACATCATATTATTATCTTAAATTATTATTCTTGTTGAGTCTACACACTTCATATTATAAAAAAGTTAAAATTTTTCATTTCTTTAATTTCTGTCTATAGATCGTAATAACTCTTCCAAATTAATATCTGTTAATATGAACAACACAATTTGGTTTTTATTACATAATTTTATTGGAATCTTCGTTCTTTTTTACACTAAATATCTTTTATTTTCAGTTCCTCAGAGAGTACGTACCACAAGCAAGTCTAAGCCCACCATACATAGATCTCACAGAGTGCCAATACATGTGGCCATATTGTACCCAACCGTTGTACTATAGCGCTCAACCAACCATAGCGAATGTTACGATAATAAACGGACTCGGAGTCGCTGGGGATGTGGTATGTGGCATATAGTAATAGATAGCACATCCATATTTTGGTACCTCTTTGGATGAATCAGTTCATAAAATTTCTGCAATTTCTAAAAAGATATATGATTATACTTAGTGAATATACTAATATTATAAATACGAAAGTAACTCTGCCTGTCTGTTAATCAATCACGCCTTAACTACTGAACCAAAGTTCATGAAATTTGGTATAGAGATATTTTTTTTACCCGAGAAAGGACATAGGCTACTTTTTACCCCGGGACATAGGATAGGTTTTATCCCGGTAATCCCACGGGAACGGGAACTATGTGGGGTTTTCTTTGACTGCGCGGGCGATGCCGCGGGTGGAAAGCTAGTAATCAATGTAATTATGTACTTTTTTTCAGACACAAGTTAGCTGGCATCCCCATTTGCCAAATGGACCAATGCTCTCAGTGTCTGTGGACTACATTGATATAATATGGCCTTACTCTGGTTGGCTCGCACTGAGATTTAATGTGCTGGAGAGCGGCGCCGATTTTGATGGTGTTGTTGAGGTATGTTATGATTGTAAAATGAGAGGATAATTATCTGTTGGTTATAGGTACTATTTGTATAAGAAAACTGTGAATTACACCAATATATCAAATACCAAAAATACTTAATGTATTCTACATGATACACAATACTAAAAGGCTAGTTCTAATACCATAGTACGCGTCCTAAATTACTGTGGATGGTGAAAATCTTGAAATACAAAAAAATATGAAATAAGAATATTATTTCTATATCTATTTGTAAGTTCAGAAATTTTGGTAAAACATAAGATAGCAATAAATATTTTCTTTTTTTATAGGGGCATGTCAACATAACTGTTGAGAGCTTTGACGAGACGTTCCGCCAAAAGACGAGGAACACAACACTAATGCTACCTATACGGTATGTCTATAATGTATACTAATATTAAAAAGCTGAAGAGTTTGTTTGTTTGAACGCGCTCAGCTCAGGAACTACTGGTCCGATTTTAAAAATTCTTTCGTTGTTAGATAGCCCAATTATCGAGGAAGGCTATCTATATTATTACGCTAAGACCAACAGGTGAAACCGCGAAGCGCAGCTAGTATATCATATAATCATATCGTTTTCATTCAAATGAGACACTTCATACTTATGACGAAGGATAGTTTATTTTAAACAAGTAAAACTGTTCCCATTCTCGTATGTCAAGGATTATAAGAAAAGAATTAACGAAATCGGTTCAGCTCTTCTGAAGATAATTGCGCTTTAGCAACATGTTTGGAGATTTATTTTATACTAGCTTTCCGCCCGCGGCTTCGCCCGCGTTTTCAAAGTAAAACCCGTTCCTGTAGGATTTCCGGGATAAAACCTATCCTATTTCCCGGGGTAAAAAGTAGCCTATGTCCTTTCTCGGGTATCAAAATATCTCTATACAAAATTTCATGCAAATTGGTTCAGTAGTTAAGGCGTGATTGAGTAATAGACAGACAGACAAAGTTACTTTCGCATTTATAATATTAGTATGTATGTCAAGGAATATTATAAGAAAATAATTAACGAAATCGGTTCAGCTCTTCTCAAGATAATTGCGCTTAGCAACATGTTTGGCGATTTATTTTACATAGAAAATTTATCAGGACATATGATAACCACCAGGGCCGTCTTAGACTATGCCGGGGCCCTTGGGCACACAAGAATTGGGGGCCCCTTTGAAATATAAAGAAATCAAACTAGGTACGCAAATTTTTTCCCACAATTATATATGTTTTTGCCCTAAATTGAAACTTAAAGTAATAAGAAAACTTAAAGAAAATTTCTATGTAAAATTTTTGCTCCATTTTTTTATACATTTTACAAAAAAGTTACTTATGACCAATCTTGTATTATAATATGGTCTTTTGAGGAAACTTTTTTTCCTTATTTTTTTTTATATAATTCATTTGAAACGCTGCTGCTGTAATGGCGCTCCAAAGTTGACTTTAATTAAATTTAATTAAGAAATATTTTAAGAATTACTTTTTCAAATTACCTTTCTCTTTGAATTTATATTTTAGGTTTTATGGCAGTCAAATGCTTTATAAATAAAATATAAATTCAACAAAAAAGGTCGTGTTCCATCTTTACAATATTGTATTCACTGAAAAGTGCTTCATATTGGTTGAGATGGTTGTTAAATCATCTCAATAGATGGCGTGCGGTGTGTCCCTTAAGACACATAAAACTGAAGGAATAGAATAAATTCGGTTGCTCCGGCGGGTCACGAGTGGCTGAGTTGGTCAAGCATCCGCCCCGGAATGGCGCGAAGGATGCGGGTTCGAGTCCCGCCTCGTGATCGAATTTTTTATATTTTTTATAAATTTATAACTTTCTCTTTTTCAAATTTATCTTTTTAATTTGCATCTGGATTTTTTCTTTCGTAGCCGTTTCATATTGATCAAAATTATTGCGTGCGTTATTAACATAATTTATTCAAAGCCTAGGCAAATGGCAAAAGTCAAAACGCTTGTCATCTATTCGTATAGAAATGGTCCGGTGTGAACAGAGTTCACTAAATTCTAGGACCTTCAAAACTACAAAATTTCATATCCAGCAGAAAATTAGTAAAATTGTTCAAAGGAATAAGGATTACTAAAAATAAAATTCAAAATTAACTGTCATTCCGGTACGTGAATTAAAAAACATATTCCAGGTTATAAATAAATAAAAAAATAGGTGATTTCGCGATTTATACTGAAACGATAAGTTTTATCATAAAATCATTTAGGTGTGAAGTGATTTAAGAAACGTGTGCATATTATAAGGATGGGATGAGTTTATAAATCGTTATATCTTAGAAAATGGTAGGAAGCTACATCTTAGGAAAATAATGTATTGATTCTTTAGTATAGATAATTTTATGATCTACAATTTGGGTAAAAGTGGTTATATGATAAAACTTACCGTTTCGGTAAAAATCACGAAAAACCTATATCTGTTGACTTTTAGGAAAAAAATTTTTCGTAGTAACAGAAGGTCGGGAAATTTTAATATATTTTTGAAGTGAAACTTCTTTAGGCGCGTTGAGAGTAAAATTTCAAGGTCGCATCATAACAATACCGTAACGTCATGGAGTAATTCAACGATTTTGGTATCTTATAATCTTGCCAAAGAAGTGGGCTATTTAGCACCGAAATAATTTTTCAAATCGGACCAGTAGTTCCCGAGATTAGCGCGTTCAAACAAAAAAACAAACTCTTCAGCTTTATTATATTAAGTATAGATTGTGTTTTTAATAATTTCACCAAATTTCGACTGGATGGGAATTTTGGTCGTGGTCGTCGTCGTCCTCGGTAGTGTGACCGAAACATTAGCAAAACGTCATAAGCTTATATCAATTAGTATCAATAGTGGATTCTATTCTCTAGCGTTTCTGCCACTTGTCTAGAGGCCCAGAGATTAAAGTTTTGTCACAACGCCCTTGTATGCTATTCTGTAAACTTAGACTTGTTAGTAATTTTCATAAATCTCAAAATAATTCAAGTAAAAATATATTATATTACGTTAATAAGTAAATAAATAATTCGAGTAAATGTCTGATAAGTTAATTATAATGGTGTTCGAATCACTCGAATTATTCCATGTAATAACCTTGTAATAACATAGATGTTTTGATTCGAATAAATCTGAAAATGATCTGACGTTCTGGCAATAAAAAGCTGTATTGCTTTTTAATAAAATATTTTGAGATTTATGTGAGAAAAATTGTCAGTCCTACATCTCCTCCAGGGGGGCCCCCTGACGATGGGGGGCCCTGGGCACTGGCCCCCTGTGCCCCTATGGTAAAGACGGCACTGATAACCACTACTATTTGTTTACATCACTGACGAAACATCATCTCTACTATTCCACAATCTTTATCTTTATCTTCATCTTATGATAAGGAGATCTTGTCTTTACATCTTATGATAAGAAGATGTTAATCCCCATATCGTAATGTAAACTCTATCACTTATAATTTTGGCTTTGGCGCAGCATTTATTCCATGTCTAGATTAGTTATCAATCATGAAACTGTTATATTATCAATATATTAAAAATAGTTTGGCCAATCCAAAAGCGCACATTTCAAGCGGTTATGCAATTTTGTTGTGAAATCCTTATGGCGCATGTAAAACCGCAACGCGTCGACACGCTATATATATACATAGTATATGTATAATGTATATGCAGTAGTGTTTTCACTAAATTTGTCGTACAAACAAATGGGAATAGATATTACCACCACCAGAAGATACTACTTACAAAGTTATTTTATACTACTAAGTTATTTTACCAAAAATACACCCATCAACTAAGTCTAGGGATATTTGGTCATTAAACATCTTATAATCTATGGAGAATTTTGTGATATTGTAAATGGAATAATTAGATCTCATTTTAAGGTCTTCATAAAAACATTTCATGAGTTTTTCCTTAAAAATGTTAATTTTTCTCATCAAGGTGAAAGATCTTCATTTATTATCAGTAGAGTATAAATTTTGACTAAAATTGGTCATTTTATTTTCAAAAATGTAATTATAAATAACAATGTTGTCAGCATTTACATTGTTTTAACGACAATGTCGGCAATTTTTGCTTGACATTGAATACGAATGTCTTATTGCAGTATGAGGTCATGTGTTCTTTGGAACATATTAAAAAAAAAATTAGTAAACTTATAATAAAACAGACTTGAATTCACCCAGAGAAGAACCATCGCTAGTTATAGCTAGTTATTAAAAGGCGTGTTTCAAATTATTATTTATTACTAGCTTCCGCCCGCGACTCCGTCCGCGCGGATGTCCGCCTTCGCGTGGATGGTTTATTTCTCCATTTTGAGCAACTCTGACAATGACATCTTATAAAAAAAAAAGAATCCACTGCGGGTAACGCAACGTGTGTTCGCGGTTCTAAAGAACAACGTCTATGGATAAAACTGAAAAATTAAGATTTTTTTTTCCACGTATTTTGCCAGGATAAAAAGTATCCTATTTTATGCTCAGGATAATAAAGTATAATTATACCAAGTTTCATCAAAATCGAACCGTTAGTTTTCAAGTGATGTCAGCATATACAGGCAGACAGACAGACACAAAAAAATTTTAATCACATATTTGGGTTTGGTATCGATCCAGTTACACCCCCTGCTATTTATTTTTTCAATATTTTCAATGTACAGAATTGACCCTTCTAGAGATTTATTAACTATACTAATAATATTATAAAGCTGAAGAGTTTGTTTGTTTGTTTGTTTGTTTGTTTGAACGCGCTAATCTCAGGAACTACGGGGCCGATTTGAAAAATTCTTTCGGTGTTAGATAGCCCATTTATCGAGGAAGGCTATAGGCTATATATCATCACGCTAAGACCAACAGGAGCGGAGCAATGCGGGTGAAACCGCGGGGAACAGCTAGTATGTAATAGATTGTACATAAGGGTGATTATACAAAAATGGGGTAACTTTTAAGGATATTTTGTTTACTATATTTTTTATATCAGATTATTACAAATTAGGGTGTATGTGATAGCTAATCTAATGAATATATTGTTCCAAATCGGGCCAGCCACTTTTTTAAGTAGATTGTGAGATATTTTAAATTTTCTGGATTTGGCCTCCAGGGGACTGACAAGGCTAACATAGTACTGATAAAAAACACAATTTTGTAATATTCTTAAAGAAGTTCAATGAAAATTACTACAAATCTCTCAGTTTTAATAATGGCACATGTCTTTTAAGTATTAAATCACTTAGTTACATTTAAAAATGATAATTGATAGTATATTGTGATACTGGGAAAAAACAATGTCTCAATTTTCAAAACAGCCTTCTGACATTTAACGCAACGTGAATATTCTTACTCTCTTACTTAACTTACTACTTTGACTTAGTTTTACCATGGACCCAATAAATATCTAGAGGACTTATCATAGCCATAGTAAACAGCGTAATTCGTTTCTCAGTTCCCAATTTAGTCGATAGATGTCACTCGCAGTATCATTTGGCATTTTTTTATAATTGAATGGTTCTTGTCTCAACTAGATGTCGCTTCTAAAAAAAATCAATGTGCCAAATAGTATCTTGACGTAAAATATAATACGCAAAAAACGTAAACTATAACGTAAAATATAAAACGTCAAATATTATAAAGGCAAGAGGCGGCTCGTGACAAAATTGTATGGGTGTTCAATTATTGAACTAAAACAAAGAAAATACAGTAGCGTAGTAAATTCATAACAAAAAAAAATGAGCACCACATTATAAATGTCTATTTAAACACTAAAAATTATAAAGTACAGGCTATTTCAAAACGAATTCAATGATTATCAATTAATAATTAGAAAATCCCCGAATTTGCTTTCGCGAGCGTATTTTTATTGTTTGTTTATAATATAGGAGTGGCAACTGGCAACGTCGCGCGCTTGTCGCGCGCAATTGCTGCTGTCATGCGATGCGGCAACATCGCGGTTTCGCGCAGGACCTCCGCAGGACTGTCGCAAAATTTCTCTTTCACTTTTATTGGATTCCGTATTTAGGCATTTGATATTCGTATTGGAGTTTAGGTATACGATAAATTTAATTTTAAATTAAAGATATATTAATTGTTAAATGAATGAGCACAACTTTATTATAATAATTATTATTTATGAGAGTTCACTGCCCCAGCGCTCCTTAGGATGAACCGCCTATTTTTTCACGGACCACGCTGCTATGAACTGTTTTTATCTAAGAATTACTCGAACAATTAGAGCATAAATTTCAACGTAAGACGTATAAGTGTCTGTAGCTGTATTGACACAGTCTCGTGCTTATAAACTGATGGACGCTGGTTCAAATCATCGCCGTACATCTAGATTTTTTTTTCTTTTCCCGTATTTTTTGCTCATATAAATATGTAATACTGTTTACAAGGGAATAATTAAGAAGAAAAAAGATATAGACATTTTTTTTAACAGAAAATAAAGAATATATATATACACTACTCTGATCACTATGTCGAATGTTTGTAGTGGGTGTCGAAACCTTATTAAAGGTACTCACTTCCTTAGATGCTCCCTATGTTCTTTAGCGTATGACTTGCAGTGCGCTGGAACCAACGATAAGAGATTTTATGCCATGTTACCTGAAAAGAAGTCTTCTTGGAAATGTCCAGCATGTCTTAGCCAGCGACCCAAACTTGATAACACCAACACAGTCAGTCGCTTACGTCAGTGTGAAGCGTACGTGTTTGATCAAGCGGGTTACAAATTAAATTCAAATTTAATTGAAATAGTATATCTTGTTGGAAGTTTTTATTAGTGGTGCTTAAGTAATCAAAAACAATCTGATTTGTGGACGAATACGCGTTATACATCACGATTTATTATTAAAATTAACATTGGAAACTTTTTGCGTAAAAGTATAAAAGTGGTTGACGGTATATTAAAAACAAAAGTTACAAATTAACATTGTCATCTATCGTGACGATTTACCAGATACAATAAGAAACATAATTTCATTGGAAATTACAAGACACTCGTAGCTCTGTACAAAGTGAACTGGCCTTAGAACAGTTAGTAGGAAGATCGATCCTGACAGGGGTTATATTATCAGAAATATGTTACTATATTTTTTTTTCTTAATTACTTAAATTTTCCAATCATTATGAAGTTTGCCTGTTGCAAAGCTACAACAGAAGGCAGCGCTGGGATTTTATCTTGCCCTCATTGTAAACGAAATTATCATATTGCATGTTTGTTCGCAACTGACAAAAAGAAACAATTGACAAGCGAATTTAAAAAAAAATCGTTTTGCCCTGAATGTTCCACTCATCAGTCAAGATCTCTGAATACTGAAAATACCCCAGTACGCTCATGCGCTCAATTGTTACAACGAAGTCCTGATAACATTACAACACGTAGAGGTGGCACATCTTCTTTTAAATCCCCTATCGCTGTGAATAATAATGCATTATCAGCTGACTCTATTCGAGAGATTATATCCGAAGAGATGGAAAAGCTGCGGCGCTCACTGGAATCATCAATTATGAATAGGATTTCGTCAGATTTAAATTGTATAAAGTAAGAAATTATTAGTTTAAAAGACAGTATCACATTTATAAACAGCAGATATGATGATTTCAGCAAAACTATTTCAACGCTTGAAAAAATTAATAATTCTAATTCGTAATTCTGCACTAAGCCCTGTGAGGAGCATGAACGCTCATAACTAAAAACTAAAATAATTCAAAAACACCGGAGTTTTTAAAACAACGCCCTCTAGATGTAATAATTGAAAATCGATAGTTTGCTGTTTCCATAGTTCTAAAATTGGTCACTAGTGGTGTTTTTAAAGCTGCAAATTAAATAATAAGCTCAAATCAGAGCGCCATCTAGTAATAGTCTGAAATTACGGGGTACGATCTCTAGTATGACCATTATCAGTCCTTTTAGATTATATTCGTCCATGGTTTTACTTAATATTTTAAGTAATTCACAAACAATAGAAACAAAAAAAACGGCCAAGTGCGAGTTGGACTCCTAACAAACCTATTTTTATTATGTTTGTAACTTAAAATTTACACTTTTAGCAATTTTTCTTTATCTGTGTTATAAGACGTTGCTTTTTACCATATTTTAAGACTGTATACACGACAAGCATCCTGTGTATTTTTTTATTCCCTTGCGAATATTTAAATTTGCGGAAATTTGCAGTATTAACGGATGTAGGTATCTTTTAATTGCGTTTCGTTATAAGTTTAATTTTTTTACAGCCCCAAGGGTTCTTAATGTTGAGTATTCAATATAAATTTCAAATTGATACCTCCACGCGCTTCAAAAAAACGTGTTAACAGACAAACGAACAACAAAGTGATCCTATAAGGGTTCTGTTTTTTCCTTTTGAGGTTCGGAGCCCTAAAAATCTAACATTATTTATGTTAAAAGTACTAATTTTCATAAAATGGTTCAGGGTTTTTAACCAAAGGCTTGAATGAAAGTCTCATCTGAGTTTTCATAAGAGCCTTTTGACATTTTTATAATGTTATTAAAATAATTAACTTTTATGTTATTTTGAGGTAATTTTACTTCACAATATTATACGTTTACGTATTTATCTAATAAATACATATAACAAGCTATGCCCTGAAAGCATCAAAATCAATAATTAAAATAAAATAAGATCTTTTAAATAAGATTATTAGTAGTTTGTTTCAATAGCTCTTTTCTTTGCTACTCTTTTTTAAATGTTTCTTCCCTAGTCAAATTCAGTTTCTTTTAGCGTGGCGCATGATGTTTTAAACTGAAATATCAAATAGAAATGCTTATATCAATAGCAATCAAGATAAAAGTTCTCAAAAACGATAGAATCATCAGTACTATGGGGTCGCGTCAGTCCACTGGCGCGATATCTGACATAGGACTGATGCCAGCGGATTGATAAAAAGGGACTTAATATGAGATTATAATCACAAATTATGTTTTTTTGCCTTATTTCTTATATAAACAAACTATATTTTTACAAATCATACTTAACCATGTATGAATGAAAATAAAAATCAGTTTAACAATAAAATAACGACTCACCATAGGACTGAAATGTTGACTGGCGCAGCACGAATTTAGAGGACAAACACAACCCTAGCGCTGGTACAGTTATGATGACCATCAAAATATGGGATGCACAAGTAACTTCATTACCAACATTAATATTTAGACAGGGATTTGACCTCGACTTGGTGATATTTAGCGAGAATTTCAAATTTAAAAAACACACAACGGACTGACCAATAAAAACGATGACAAAGTTTATTTTTATTTTTTAAATAAAATGTTAAACATTTCGTTATGAAAGTTATACTATATAATACTATGTATATCAAAGATTGTCCTGAGTTAGTAAGTTTTCTCTAATCAATGTTAATGTTTATAAAATAGCCACTTGATTGTTGGTTTTCGGAGTTGTGACATGCCAAAGTACTGATTATTTAAGTATTAATTTTGTTTTTTTATCAATTTGTATTTTAAATAAAGAAGTGAAAGTGAGTGACCAAATAAAGGACGCTTTATTGTTTTAAAATAGATTGTTATTTGATTAAAATATAATAAGACTTTGTATAAATTGGCTGGTGACATTGAGTTACCCCATTTTTGTATAATGACCCATAACAAGTCGATATACCTCCAGCGCGCGTATAATCCCCGTCCCGGTACGGTCTCGCCGTCTCCTCTGGGACCAGTTCCACAGCCTGCGCTACCCGGGCGGGTACTTCCCGCGCGACGACCTGCGCGCCAAGCACGACCCGCTCGACTGGCACGCGGACCACATACATACAAACTTCCGCGACATGTACCGACGGTTGCGGGAACACGGATATTATGTGGAAGTAATGGGTGAGTGCTTCTTGTATAGCTCTAGTAAGTTGGAAGTTTTTGTAGCTCGAATAGGAAGTCGATGGGTGGGTGCTGAATAGCAGTGGTGGCTCAGTGGTGAGACCTTAGACTTCGAATCGATAAGTCCGTGGTTCGAGACCAGGCGAGCGCGCAGGAAATAAATTGATTTTTCAATTTATCTGCGCATGTTGTAACATCACCACTGCTCGAACGGTGAAGGAAAACATCGTGAGGAAACCGACAAGTCGAAGAATTAAAAAGTTCGACGACATGTGTCATCCGCCAACCCGCACTTGGCCAGCGTGGTGGATTATGGACTGTACCCTCATAGGAGGCCCGTGTCCCAGCAGTGGGAACTTATATGGGCTGATGATGATGATGGGTGGGTGCTGTGGAAAGTTTAGAACGGCTACGGAAGATCAGGTACAAAGTGCAGGAGAGCGTTCTTCGGAAGAATGACATTGGAAATTATACTGCTTTAAGTCGTTATGGTAGCCGCCAAGGTCAGCTATGGGACTTCGGTAATTTGCTTTTGCTAAAGTCAATCCATGACGCAAACTAAATACGATACGTCAATACGATAGGTGACTTGGTCCAATACAGAGATCGATCGATCCAGCTATACCAGTCTGATTTAATGATAAAGAAAAGGAAAACATCCTTCAGATATGTTTCAGTAAGGTTATTAGTTAAATCTGCAGCTGAAAATGCAATATTTAATCAAAACTCCCGATGTTATTTGAGTTTTTATATATTTTTAACCCTTCCAGTTTATCCATATACATAATTAAGAACAATTTCTTTGCCGTTTCCCAGGTTCACCTCTAACTTGCATCAACACATCACTGTATGGCGCTCTCCTACTAGTGGACCCTGAAGACGAGTATTTCCCTGAAGAAATGGCCGCTCTTAAAAAGGCTGTGGATACGGGACTATCTCTTATCGTGTTTGCCGATTGGTACAATGCGTCTTTACTACGACACGTTAAGTTTTATGATGAGAACACGCGGCAATGGTGAGGAAACATTTTTTTTTTCTTTATTTAAAATTATAGTCTGTTAGACGAAGTACATGTAATTTTTTTTGTTAGGTGGATTCCTGAAACTGGTGGATCAAATGTACCAGCTTTAAACGACTTACTGAGTGTTTTCCAGGTAAATTCCTTATATGTTTACTTGATTTCAAAGTACAATAAATTTACATTAAAAATCTTACCAACTTGTTGTTTCTTTTGTAATCAGGTGGCACTAGGAGATCGCGTGTTTGAAGGCACTTTTAAACTGGGCGGGCATGCAATGTACTACGCAAGTGGCACGCACATACATAGCTTCCCTGAACATGGCGTATTGGTGAACGCGAGACTCGTGGACCAGGGGCAACAGGTGAGCAGTGGTGATGAGAATGATCATGATGATGATGTAGGAAATTATGTTTGGGAACGGTTTTGATAGGTTATCTTAGTACAAATTGGCCGAGCATACGAAGAACTACGCGTTTACATGCGTATATATTCGAACTTTACCGAGGTCATGAGTCCTTATAGAATGCTGGTAGTGATGGTAATTATGATGTTGATGGTAATTGTTTCGGTAAATGGATTTATTTACAATTTTTTAAGACATAGTGTTGGAATGTAATTCCACCTTTAAAACAAAAAGGGAAATGTGTATTATGTTGATTTTCTTGGTCTATCAATAATCCTATGATTGTATTTAACTATTTTATAGGTATCATGTTTAACTTAATTTTTTATAGTACATTATTATCCCCAGATAATGTCGGGAGGCAAGGCGAGTGGGCACACAGGGTCCAATGTGCCGACGGTGGATGTGCCGATCTTGGGCCTGTTGCAAACGGACGGTGAAACTAAAGACTACAATAATGATACTATGGATAAAATACCAAAAGTAGGTCACGTTAATGTTATCTTATTTTGTTAATGTTTATATGGAAATATATTTTGGTATGGATAACGTACGTCACCTCTAAACACTTTATAATTTTGTGGGCCAATCACGTTCAGGACCAATCTTTAAATAAAGATACCTTCATTTTAGTTCAGTTCATCGAGTGCTGTTCAGCTTTATAGAAGAGCTGAAGCGATTCGGTTTTATACCACTCCTCTAATATTAGTGCCACGATCACGAGTAATATATTTACATTTTTTACCAACAGGCGGGTCGACTAGTAGTATACGGCGACTCCTCTTGCCTCGAGAGCGGGTCAGCCCGTCCTTGCCACTGGCTGCTACTAGCTGCCTTACAATACGCCCTCGGAGGGCATATTCCCTCCTCACTGCAAGATGCTGCGGCGTCGAGACAGCATCGAGACGTTCATATTATACCCTCGGGTAAGAGAAAAATCCGTTTTATCAATGTTTCAATTCATTTTTTCACGAATGTTTCTTGTTTTGTTGATCTTAAAATCTTTATTTATAATAAAATATTTGATACATGTACCTATTTAGAAAAGATAAAAATAGTTTGCGTATTGTGATAAAAATATTTACTATTTGGCATCATTATAGTATACTTTTATCTCGCCATTTATTTAATTTTTAAAACTTTTTTTTGTCCTACTAATATTATAAATGCGAAAATTTGTGAGGATGGATAGATGGATGTTTGTTACATTCCCATGCAAATACAACTGTACCGATTACAATAACATAAAGTATGTTGGTTGCTGAAGACCCAGAATAAGATAGTAGGCTACTTTTTATTCCGGAAATCCCACAGGAACGGGAACTACGCTGGTTTTTCTTTAATTCTAAAAAAAAATTATTACCGATGAAATGCCTTTATTAGTATAGCAGGATGGATTTCCGCAATGGGAAATGATGAAACACACTATGTTTACACACGCACGTCTCGAGAGCAACTGAATAGCGACGAACGCACTGGTGGCTTGGAAGTCACCTGAGTGGCGACAAGGTTACGCGTGCTTACGACTTCTAGTGTCTTGTTATTTAGATTTCTATGATTTGTATGTTTATCAGTCATTTGGTTTCCATAACACAAGCGAAAGCTTAGTATGCGTTCAGAGCTTAGATTAAGGATTGGTCTCCGCGCTCGCGCTACGACTAGATACCGCCGGCGTACTCGAAAAATGCGGCAACTAAAAGTACGCCGAAATCGGCGTACCCGAGCCAGTCGCATGCCAGTCGTGTCACAAGCATTGTGTGGAGAGGGCGTACCGATAGTTTCTAAAGATTTTGGACAAAACCTGAAGTAAAATGCCTGTTTGTGCCATAAAACTGTATTAAAAAAATACAACAAAAAATAAGAAAGACCCTGGGATCACGTACCATCAGGAATAATCGTATTATTCGATATTTCACCTGTACTTTGAAAATGTTGTTTACGAAAATACGACGCCATTTAGTGTTGCCGTACTGCATATCCCAAAAACACACTTTTAATTTGAACTTATTTTATTCATAATGTTTTTTTTTTCAATACTATTACTAATGCATATTATAAAAAAATGATAATAACAATAATTTATTTCTGTTTAACCTTGTTTAAGTAACTGACTCATATATATATGTTATTTTTTTTATTACCGCTTTTTTACTTTTAAAAAACCTTTGTGATAGTATAGTGGCATCGCAAGTGGATTTGAGTCGCATGTTCGAATGGGTTCGATTCCCGGCAAGGCCAAAATTAAATAAAAATATTTTTCAAACTTCTTTCCAAGATAGCCCATTTCCCATTTATGGGGTAAAATTTATGTAGCTGGCACAATTACACACAATGGTTACAATTCTTCACACACACTAGCGTGCTTACAAATTGCCTTACACACACTACAGAACTGAGTTGCCGCACTCACGGAGCTATTGTTTTTAGGTGGAGCGGTATCTAGTCGTAGCGCGCGCGGAGACCAATCCATAATCTAAGGTTCAGAGCATGCCGCGTGTGAAAATTGTTTAATTTATTTATTTTACTATCCAGAACTCCCGCGGCGCTCTGAAGGCGGTCGGCTGCACGCGTACTCGCGCGTGCTGTCCGCGGACGGCGCAGCGCGGCCGCTGCCCGAGTGCGCGGCGCACCCCGCGCTGGCCGCCGCGCCGGTGCACGCGCCGCCCGCCGCGCGCACGCTGGCCCCGCGCCACCACCCCACCGACCCGCGCACTATCGGTACGTATCGTGTGCGCAGTAGGGGCGAGAGTCGCGCCACCACCCCACCGACCCGCGCACTATCGGTACGTATCGTGTGCGCAGTAGGGGCGAGAGTCGCGCCACCACCCCACCGACCCGCACACTATCGGTACTGTACAAGAAGCTTATATCTAATACACTGGAGATTTCGGTATGAACATTGACGTGTAACAAGAAAATATTGCCCAGTTCATGTTTTTTATCACTTTCACACCTAACTTGGTATTGCCACTGTTAATACGAAGTTTTCCCAAGGCTACTATGTATGCTGTAATATTCTGTGCAAAAGGTTAGTTTTTGTACATGAGTTTGTTGATAAATTGCCAACGTCATTCAGAAGCATTGTTGGATGAGACAATTATTATTTATGCTAAATAAACTAAGTATCTGAACCAATTATTAAAAAGCGATACTCCCTGATTATGGGTAGTTACCATAATAAAATTGTAGCAACTCTCACTTTGACAATATGGCATAAGTGTCAAAAAAATTGCGTCGCTTCGAATATTTAAGTTAATATTGTTGCGTATTTAATAAATATTTTCCGAATATAAATAATGTATTGCATTGTGAAAAATTGCAGAAGTGTTTGGACACCAAATTCTGGCATAGAATTTCACAGGCAAGTGTATATTTACGTTATTTACAATATTCCTCAATACTCCTGCATTTACCTGTTTAGAATCATTTCAATGGCAAAAATTGTAAAATTTTGCATCATTTTAGAAAGCAGTCATGTTAAATTTGTTATTTTCCTAATACTTTATCATTTTTCAACAAGTTTTCAATAAACAAAATTAACAAGTAAGGTAACCATGATGACGAGTTTTTATGGATAGTGAAGAGAATATATTGTAATAACAATATTATGATGAAATTTAGAACACCATTTTCAAGATTTTTACTAGTAATGAAACGACACTCGACATCGGTATTGCACTCACATGTGTTACATTGAAATTTATACTTTTTTAACTTACCTCATATTTTTTGTTTTAGGTATTTCAGCTTTCCAAAAAGTAAAATAAAAAGAAATATATGTGCCCATCAAGGTTACTGAGGATTACGACCCAGAAAAAAATACCTTTTGAAAAATAAACTTTGTAAAGTTAGCTGAAATTTGTGCAAGGCTGCTATAAACAGTTTTTCTTTGATGATTCTGGCTTGAAATTGACCCGTCGAAGCAACGCGTTTAAAAAGAAGATCTGAGTAGCTAACAATTTGGTAAACAGCATCTGATGCAAAACACAACTTTCCTCTATTTACAAAGGATGTTAATGCTATATATCGGTTCATATCCAAGCTTTGTAGCCAAAAGTTATTTATAACTATCATTCTATACCAATTAAAATTGTATGTACCTACCTATAAAGTATGACCATAATATTATAATATAAATACTGTTAAAAATATATGTCGTTATTATTTATAGACCATGATTTTTAGTTTTTTCTATTTTGAAAAATCCTAAATTTACAAACCAGCGTGGTCACTCGACAGAAAGAGACAAATAACATGACTGACGTCATTGAATGTCATAGTTTCTTGTTTCAAGTTAATGGTCATAGTGCAATCTCCAGTGTATTAGAGGATATAAGCTTCTTGGTACTGTAGCGACACCTCGCTCTGAATCGCGCAAGCGAAATGTTTCGCTACAGAGCTATATATACAACTTTCCGACATCATCCATAGGGGCCTTCACGGCCGGCCAGTCGAGTAGACTGGTCGAGGATCCTCCCTTTTTCGATGGAGGAATTCCACCTTCCTTCCTCCACAGTGGTGACCCCTGACAGTTCACAACTCCTTCTGTCCATTCATAATGTCCATGCTCACCTATCCCTTCCCCGCCTACGATCACCGCCCGCCAGCCAGCGCACTCGGCTTCAAATGGAGTACTGTCCACTACCATGTGCGATCGCGCATGCTTGGGCAGCTCCACAGCCATCCTCACTGCACACTCCGACTCACTGGAGCATTACACGCAGCATCACCGCACTCAGTTCCGACTCACCGTGAACTAGCGGCTTCCTGTTCCGACTCACTGGAACATACCTGGCACTGGCAAGGCAATTCGTACTACGACCTCCGGTCTCGGAGGGGAGTCCTGTAGCGACACCTCGCTCTGAATCGCGCAAGCGAAATGTTTCGCTACAGAGCTATATATACAACTTTCCGACATCATCCATAGGGGCCTTCACGGCCGGCCAGTCGAGTAGACTGGTCGAGGATCCTCCCTTTTTCGATGGAGGAATTCCACCTTCCTTCCTCCACAGGTACGTATCGTGTGCGCAGTAGGGGCGAGAGTCGCGCCACCACCCCACCGACCCGCGCACTATCGATAATTTATACATTTAAGAGGATTTGAGAAATAGACCTGCACGTCGCTTTGAAGGCGGATTACACGTCATCGGTTATACAGACACTCGTACCGAGATACGAACAACCGACCTAGGGACTATTTGTATAACTGTGTTGGTCCGGGACAACTACGCTGGATGCAGGCCGCCGGTGACCGGTCGTGGTGGAAAACCCTGAGGGAGGCCTTTGTCCAGCAGTGGACGTCCCACGGCTGAAACGACGACAAGCCAAAATATCACTTCAACTTAAAATCTGCTTCATTTATTTAAATCCATCCATTCACAATTTATTGTTCAATCCCCCAGGTGCCCCAGAGACGGAAGGCACGGAGCCGGCGCCCCGCGCGTGGCGCGGCGCGGGCGTGGCCCCCAAGCCGCACGGGCCCGACCACGAGGGCTCCAGCTTCAGCTCCAAGGCCCTCACCGTGCTCGCCATCGTCGCCATCATCTACTGCATCGTCGTCTTCTGGAAACGATACGGCCGCAAGATGAAGAGACGCAAACTCATCTCGCTGGCCACCTGAAACCGGCTTAAATGGAGACTCTCCATCTTCTACCGCATGAAATGCAACAAGTATTGGTGATATTTGCGAAAAACCGACTAGCGCCGGTACTATGTGGAACGGTATGCGGAGTGCAAAAAATACAAATGAGTGTTGTGGCTGTGGTTTATAAACTGTACAGTGTATTCGAGGACAATATAGGAAGGAAAGAAATTTAGAAAAGTATTTATTAATTCTCTTGGTACGTTGTTAGAATGTGGTAAATCGGCTGACTGAGACGGGATAAGTGAACGAAGTAAACGCATTTTTGTTAAGCTATTTGAATATTTATTGTGGACGTGAATGGTGTATTGTTACTGAGGTGAATTCTAAATGGCGCACATTTATCTGTTGATACTGTATGAAATTTTATTAATGATAGTGTAAGATGTGATGTGCGTACTTGATACAATATTAGACGGTCTAGTAAATGGTTTAAAATATATTTGTATAACATTATAATTCGGTGTCGTTTATGTAAAACAATGTGTCCAGTATACAGTTTCGTAAATTTTGAAATATACCAATGTTGAATGATATATTTGAGTAAAACTTTAGTATGTTTAAGTAAATTACCTTAAGTAGCCAAATTTTTGAAGACAAAATTCGATGTTTACTATTACGAGACATTATTTTAGTAAGCGAATATATTATATACCAAGAATATTGAAGTGTCTATACTAATAATATAATGTATGTATAAAAAATAAGAAGACTTTTATTGAACATATAGCTTGAAAATGTGTGAAATTATTAAGAAGTCTCTAACCACTATGACAACACCGCATACAGCTATAAAATAGTGACTCGTTCTAAACTTACCTCCGACCTGCGATCACTTTATTTACTGACTCCTATAAAATCTTCCTTAGTAAAATTTAGTGGTAATACCAGACCAGTTTAGGGCCAATTCTGGTGGGAACCTAAAAAATATTTAGGTCCTCCAGATAAAATAAAATACGTAACCCAGTAGTCCGTTAAAAGATTGGGATGTTAATTATTAATTCTGTGAGATAAATGTCTTCTCATTAATAGGCCGTATATGAAGTTTCGTTAAATAGAAAATTGTACCACAGATTACAAAATATTTACTATGAACCTTGTACTTATTTTGGAATCCCTTGTGGGATTCATAAAAAGATAAAAGTGTAAAGTTAAACTTAAAAGAGATATGAGTATTGCCTGGGTTGAATGGTGAATCCTGGCAAATAAAAGACTTACTGTCCCTTTCTTGCTCTAATTTTCGTTTAGTTAATTATTGCTTCCATTATCCGGAATTATATCCAGTTTTATATTTATTTTTTACAATAAAATATATATCCTGACATCACATAGGAAACACGGCAATTAGATTAGTAATACACTAACTTCTAAAATATGTCGAACATTGGTTTGAAGACATATTTTAGAAGTAAGACCCTTGTGACCGACCGACCCGAAGTAAGTTTACTTTAGGATCGGAATTGATATGTTGATATAATAGGTATTGTAGTTTAAATTCTTTGGTGTTTATCTATTTATTATTCCATTGGTTTATCGAAGTTTGTGTGTGTCACTTGCTTACAAAATACGAAGAAATAACTACGCGGGGCTATTTATGAGACTGGCAACTTAATATGATATTGATGTAGTAGGTCTTATTATTTATAAGTATACCTAATATTTATTATTAACTCAGCCCCCGTAATCACAGACACAATAGAAAATCTATTGTGTCGTGGACCGATCGGGCCACTGGGGGCTCAATGGGTTATTATACATTGTATTATAGTTACTAAAATTATGTCAATTAAATACGCATGTGTTTATTGTAAAGACTGTATTAAAATTTTCTAAGATTGTTCTCGCATAACAATTTTGTGCGAATTATCGTTAGGACTAATGAATTTCACTTCAACACTTATGGGGTCAATTGAATCGTTTCTATAATTTCCAACGGGTATTTTATATTATCATTATGTTCTATAAACTTGAATAATAGTGTACTGTTTGATACATTGTAACTCGCTAAAATAAAAACAAAATATTTCAGGTTCTCTGTCTTCGTGAACAGAATATTTTTCTGAGATAAGTATTTGATATTTCACCCCGCGATACAGTCGGGGAAAACTTCCAGTGCAATACAATGGTATACCGATATTACTTGTGTGCATTTAGCGTACAACGGATGCAGCACAACTGTTTATTAAAATGATATGCCAATTGTAGCTAATTTGTAATATTGTACATTGTATAGAAATGTTGCTATTCTGTTGTCGGACGCGGACCTCGTCAACCGCGTAACATTGAACTATTCCAAATAAATGTTTTAGGTATAAGGATAGGTATATAAAATTAAAAAGAAATAAATCGAATCTGTGCTTGTTTTATTCATACCTTTATATGGGCTTCCACGTTACTTCAATTGTTGAATTTAATTTCATGAAAAAGTGGATGATGAAATAACGTATTGCTTGATGTAATGTAAAAAAAAGTCAACACAACGTTATCGAATTGTCACGCGGGTTCTTATATAATATTTTTTAAATTATTGCACAACCATTTTTAAGACATACTGATTCGCTAAAATTTTCCTAGAAGTAAGATGTCTGTTAAGATCAAGCATCAGTAGCTGCACGATAAATCGACAAAAACATCCACACAAGGAAGGAAGGAAAATGAATTTTCTCCTCCCTGTAGTTCCTAAAATCGACCGTACAAAATAATATCAAGAACTAAAGTAGACTACTATGTAGTTCTAATAGTAGAAAGGAAATTGTATGTAGAATATTTTTCTAGAAGTTGCTATACGCGATGCTTTGTGCAGGTTTTAGACTTATGAGCAAAAATAAAAAGGGTCCTTTGAAACCCCCTACACCCTTAGCTCACCCCCCACCCTTGAGGACTTTCAATCTGGACATGTCAAGGAATAACTGTAGCGATTTTCAAAACTACACGAATTATTTTCGCTGTAATTAATGCTCACGAAACACATATCAACCACAGAGCAAGTAATATATTATATCTTAAATAATAATGTATTAATTAGTGCACTATGACTGTTTTATCTAGAAATGGGATATTTAAAACTCGCTCTAACGTTATTTTCGTGTTATTCATGTAATTCATCGACAATTTCTATTGGACTATTCCCTTACATTTTTTAGAGACTAATCGTTTCTCTTTTCGATGTTATAGTTACAATAGGAAATATACCTACTTACTACAGACTTTTTTTTTAAGTTAATTTCATAAATCTTCAAGCAGTGAAAGGTTCGACTGTTCGACTACTATATCGTTAATTAAAATTGCCTTGACATTTTGATTAGAGACACAGAAACGAGAAATGACCAAATTTATAATGTTATCTCATTGTTATCTACACTGTTTTTTTTTTTGATTCGGAAGATGCGTAATTGAAAAATTTTCAGGTTCTGTCTTCGATATGACAGATCTTATGCTGGCTATTTTCTGAAATATTTCACACTAGCTTTCTACCCGCGGCTTCGACCGCGCAGTCAAAGAAAAACCCTCATAGTTCCCGTTCTCATGGGATTTCCGGGATAAAATCCATCCTATGTCCCGGGGTAAAAAGTAGCCTATGTCCTTTCTCGGGTATCAAAATATATCTATACCAAATTTCATGCAAATTAGTTCAGTAGTTAAGGCGTGATTGAGTAACAGACAGACAGACAGAGTTACTTTCGCATGTATGGATTTTATCCCGAAATACGGTTCTTCTGCATAGATACTGCTTTCCGAATCGGTGGTAAATGTTTAAAATATGATATGACGATTTAAAAGTGCTTCCAGAAGAAGTCTAATTGAATAAATAAATGTTTATGTTACCGATTTTACTTGTGTCGAACGCGGATCTCATCTCATGTTTATATCCGAGACAACCGCGTAACATGAATAATTATTCCAAATGATAAATGTTATATCTAGGTGTAAGAATAGGTATATAAATTAAAAATAAATACGATATAAATATAACTGAGCCTGTGCTAGTATTTGTTTGTGAAGCTTAATCGGAGCTTTTATAACATTTATTTCATGAAAAAGTGTATGATGTAATAACTTAAAAAGATGTTATAGATAAATTATGATGAAATATTTTAAATCTAGAGTTAAAACAAAGTAAACACAACCTTACCGAATGGTCACGCGCGATATATTGTTTAAATAAGTAATTTTTTTTTTGTTGTTTATTTCAATCAGTAGATTATATATGGTCCGGGAGCCAGAAGCAGATTTTATGACCAAGTTCCTCTCAAGCGGTAATTAGTAAAATGCATCAAAGTATAGTATTATGAAGCCCCGTGAACGTCAGCTGGAGCTCGGTTGGGGGGGTGAGCGGTTGTAGCCTCCCACGCACGTAAGAAAAAAAAGTATATTCATTCATTTCCTCACAGCTAAAAATTTGTCAAATTGTAGCTAACCCATTATCTCAACGAAAAATAATAATCAGCTGGTTACAGCATGGTGTATTATACGTCAGCTGGTGTCTCGAATATAGTGAGACATTAACAAAATCATCGAGATAAGTGGAATTCCATCAACATAAGTCCCCGTAAAAGATAAGTAATAACTTTATTAATTATATATTATACTATTATTTTTTTAATAATTATAGTTAACTAATGTTTTTAGTGGGTTATTTCATATTTATTACACTTTTAGGTAGTTATGTGAATTTGATGATATGATAGTTATTTTTAAATGCAGTTTATAATATTTGTAAAAACATGTTTACCGATGTGGCTGAATGTACGTAGTACCCCGATCATGCGCACAACTAACCACCTCCAAGTACCTTATTACTGTCTATATTATGCTAGCGTGTGTTGCTTGAATTTTTAAAAATAACGATAATAATTAAAGATACGTCATTTCATCTCAGATGAAAATTTGTGAGCTGATTGTTAATATAGTGATGCGATAAATAAAAAAAATCAGCTAGCAATAATTCGAGGAAAACCTAGTCAGTTGATGCATATAAATTGGCAATAGATGCTTCTGTCTAACTCCTAAGTAATAACTTTCAAAGTATCAGCTGACGGTTTTTCCACCAAGATACAGCCAGCTGACCTATATATTTATCCACAGTTACATATAAGCTATCATCAGGTAAATTTTTGTTTGAGAGGAAATCACGGAAAATAATTTTATTTTTTTCATGTTCGAGACACCAGCTGACGTATAATACACCATGTTGTAACCAGCTGATTATTTTTTTTCGTTGAGATATTGGGTTAGCTACAATTTGACAAATTTTTAGCTGAGAGGAAATGAATGAATGTATTTTTTTTTCCTACGTGCGTGGGAGGCTACAACAGCTCACCCCCCCAACCGAGCGCCAGCTGACGTTCACGAGGCTTTATAAAACTATACTCTGATGCGTCTGACGAATTATCTCTTGAGAGGAAATAATTAACCAAATTTGCACCTGGCTCCCTAACCAATAAATGTGAATGCTTTGAAAGCTTGACTTTAGTTGTTTTCAACTAAAGTCAAGCTCAGATATTTATCACTTGTAGGTGTGTTTACCAATTTATATTTTTAATTTAAAAATTGAACAGTAGATAGGTAATACAATTAAACAAGATGAGAAAATATAAAGATTTTATCTTTTTGATTAGGTTATAGGCAGGTAACTATCAATATCATTTATTTTCTTTTTAAGTTATCATAAGTTAAACGATTACAAATATTTAAAGGATCCATTAATTAAAATTTAAACATCGTTTTGTCACGGGATGGAGGAAGATAGTGACCTCGCTTTGTTATCTCGCTATGCTCAATGTGCTCTAATATAATTAAACTGTAATAAGAATGTGTTAGCCTTGTTTTAAACGTTTGTATACCTACTTATGATTGGATTTTGTTTAATAGCTTGATAATTCAATTCAATATGTTATTAGATATCAAAGAAGTTAACAATCAGTGTTTGCATTATTTCTATCTAGTGGTATGGTACAGTTTGGTCTATCTTTGGTATCGTTATGTACCGGTTAAAAGAGTAAAGTAAAAAGTAAAGAAATGGCAATGCCGGTTCTCAGTGAAGCAGTGGTTATGAGAGCGCTGTCCAAGGTTTGTCTTACCACGGCAGAATTCAGCAGTTATTAACGCGCACGCGCGGTACATGCGTGCGTCATTCTATACGCAATCACCGTTTTTGCATAAGTAGACGGCCTAACCTAACGTCAAGCGGGCGACCGGCGACTTCATTCAGTAACCGCGAATACGCCGTGAGATCAGCACCAGTATCAGTCGTCGCGCGATACACCAGCCAGCCGCAATGTCGCGCGTTTATCAACCTTCGGCTCACGTAGTCGAAAAGTCCCGGATACCATCTTTCGACAAATACAAAGAGATGTACCAGAAATCGATCGACCACCCGGAGGAGTTCTGGTCAGAAATAGCCAAAGAATTCCATTGGCAGACGCCGTACCAGCCCGACAGATTCGTCTCGTACAATTTCGATATAACGAAAGGCGACATTTTCGTTAAATGGCTGGAGGGAGCGGTGACCAACATCTCCGTGAACCTGCTGGACAGAAACGTGGAGAAGGGCTACGGGGACAAAATCGCCTATTATTGGTGAGTTATTACAATTTTCTCATTGAAGAATCGATAGACAGCTGAGCGAATGCGGTGCACTGAGACGGCGCGCGACTTATTGATTTTCCGCAAATATATTGACTTTCCTGTTACCAAGGCTTATATAATTAAAATAAATTTTTACTTTGCAATTAACATTGTTACAATCATGCTTTTAGCGAATTTATGTTTTTTTGCATATCTGTTTGTATTCTTATTTTTCCTTTTTTTCACCATTTAATTTTTAATTAGGTACTGAAGTGAACATGGAATAATGAAAAAAAAAATTACAACCTTTAATTTATTTTTATCGCTGAAAGATCAAAGTCCAATAATAACTTATTTAGAATAAAAAAGTAAAAAAAAAACCCAAAAATTGGATGATATTTAAAATTCCTTAAATCTTGTGAATTAAAAAAGGTCACGATAACCATTCGTGTTTAATTTTATTCTCATTTAATTAATATTAATTATATTTACTTGACTTGCATGAACTTCTATCGATACAAACATTACAAAGAGCAAAGTTTCTGTCACGATGTCATGAATGAATTTGTAAAATGTTTTATTGTTCTTTACACAATCGTCTTTATGCGACCACCATGTTAGACATTAGATAATATTATATGTACAATGATATGCAGAGGTATTTAATTACAACACTAAGTAAAATTCATTTCTTCATTACTCAGCTAATTTTTGCTGCTGCAATTAAAGATAATAGTTTTTATTTTCGTATTTAAATAAATTCTAATGTATTCAAATAATTGTATTGTCTAATTTTAGTTTAAGTACCTATTTAGGGAAGGTCGTGTGGTAAAAAACTTAATTTAATATGTAATATCAAAATCACAGTTGACAGATACCTATATACCTACTACGTACATCAAAATCATCCACAAATTCAAATATATTTAGAAGTAAATCTATATGTATATATATATATATATATATATATATATATATAGGTATATCTATAATATAAAAATGAATCGCAAAATGTGTTGGTAAGCGCATAACTCGAGAACAACTGAACCGATTTCGTTAATTCTTTTTTTATTACATTTCTTGAAGTACGAGGATGGTTCTTATGGAAAGAAAACGTAAAAATGCACCACAGGCGAAGCCGGGGCGGACCGCTAGATTGCAGTTTTCGTGTAGAATAGGTCATTTAGGGGTCCACCCAACTGAGGAACGGCAATTTCCAGTGCAATAAGAGAAAAATCAATTCCCTGCATATACAGTCGCAGTCTCGCAGAAGTTTACGTAAAGAAGATTTAAGTGCTTTAGTTATGTAACATAGCACACTTGGAAAACTGCCAAAAGGCTTTGAGGCCAGCTTTCGGGGTTACGTTCGTTAGTCTCCAGTAGCCACTATTTTTAGAGTTAAATGGATAATCCGCATCAGGACTTTGCTTACGTCTAAGTTCTTTTCATCTGCCCCTAATTTAAAAAAGCAAGGTAGGTACCTAACAAGGGAAATAGGAAAGTAACGACTTACTGAAATTATTTCATTTCATATTCAGGGGATATCCATACTAATATTATAAATGCGAAAGTAACTCTGTCTGTCTGTCTGTTACTCAAGCACGCCATAACTACTAAACCAATTGGCATGAAATTTGGTATACAGATATTTTGATACCCGAGAAAGGACGTATAGGCTATTTTTTGCCCCGGGAAATAGGATAGGTTTTATCCCGGAAATCCCACGGGAACGGGAACTATGCGGGTTTTTCTTTGACTGCGCGGGCGAAGTTGCGGGTGGAAAGCTAGTTTCTTATAAAGTCTAGCTGTATTGCCTTAAAATAATACAGTTTATTCCCTTTTTAACTAATTCTAATAAAATGGAAACAATTCGTGATACCTATTTCATGCTTAGACTGATTGTTCTAGTTAATGTCCGGTAACATCGGGTCGTTTCCTCTGATAGGTACTTATAAAAGAATACGTAGCTATTACGTCTCATTAATATTTCATGCTGATTGTACTATTAAAGTGCGTTTAATGTAAATAGTACAGGTAAGTAATAGGTATTTATTAGTCCAGTAAGTACCTACTCAACGAACAATAATTGTTTTATGATTATTATTTAGTTATGTGTTTTATTATCTGACTAAAAAAACGTTAAAATTCTGTCAATTGTATTGATGATAACATATTAGAAAATAAAAACGTATTTTATACAAATTCATTCGGTGTTACGAAACCTTTCGGTATTTTACAAAAAAAATATTAGGTAGGTAGTTAACTATGTAACGTATTTCAAACAAAAAAAAATTATGTTATGTTATCATACAGTATTATAAAAAACCTCATTATTCTTTTAATAGTCACGGCAGCGGAAGTATCTCTGCAGCATTCGTGAATGCAATAAAATTAAAAAGTTAATTTTATTCCTAAGAGAATCATTCACACTTCTCTTCTCTTCTTTTTTATTTATTTACCTGACATTTTAATTCTTTAAAATTTTACGTAAACCTTTGGGTAAAAAATGTTCTTTACTTCGAATTAAAAATATTATGTTGTAGGTACCTACTGTATTAATTTTCTTATATAATAAAATAATTAACTAATTAGATACAATTATTATACGAGTTAAATGCATTATAGCAAAAAAATATAATTTTTATAGACTGACTTTAAAATGACTAATTCATAAGGTCAATATCAACACGATTGTAATATGTAGTAGGTAACTGTCGTCTATTAGGTATATTGGCCTACACCTTGGGTAAAAGTTATTAAAGACAGTTTGTTTCCCTTGACACAAAAACTTCAACTTGATGTTATATTCGATAAATTTATAAGTAATTGCGATAATAATATTGCTTGTTATTTAATAATAGGAATAATATGATCACCTGCATGTTTTGTAAGCAGGTACTTAGGTACTTAATCATAATATGGATAATCAAATATGTACCTTTGAAATGAATGTACCTATAGCCTATTTTTGCTGATTTTTTTCCTTCGTTATTAAACAAAGGTGTTAGGTATATGACATTAATTTAAATTTTGAAATTAGTTATCCCACTTTATATTTCTTTCAACACTACGGCCGCGGCACGGCAACGAGAATTATTTATTTATTACTGTCCTGCAAAATTACGCACACAATCTCAAGTGCATCTATAGGCTATATCCATACTAATACTTATAAATGCGAAAGTAACTCTGTCTGTCTGTCTGTCTGTTACTCAATCACGCCTTAACTAATTTGCATGAAATTTGGTATAGAGATATTTTGATATCCGAGAAAGGACATAGGATAGGTTTTATCCCGGAAATCCTACGGGAACGGGTTTTTCTTTGAAAACGCGGGCAAAGCCGCGGGCGGAAAGCTATTATATTATATTTTATGATATTGGACTGATTCGATCTTGTAGGTACATTCGAATACTTAGAGCATTAAATGTTCTAAGTTCGAATAAGAAAATTCGTATATTGCTAAGTTGGCTTAAAAACTTTCTCGTTTAAACTAACTGCCCATTTTCAACTTTACTCAGAATATGCTGTTAATAATTGAAAATTCTTAAAAAATAGTTCATCGCTATTGGTTCTAGATAAGAAATCAATTAACTAGCTTGTTCACGAGTTCACTATCTATCTTTTTTTTCTGCAATGGCACTCAACATTTGATTGTCACCTTACTAAAATAGCTCGGGTAGTTACTTCAATCAGATGTTCATATAAACGCGGCTATTTACATCATAGGGTTAAATTTTGCCACATTCATGTACCTATACGTGATTAAATTAGCATTTTTACGTTTTGTTTACACTTTTTGATGTAGTATATTTTTAACAGGTAACGCTAATATTCATTTCAATTCATAAGATACCTATCGCTTTTTTACCATATTGACATTGTAAGCTTACATAAGAGATGGGTCGATGACCATAGTAAAGGATTTGAACAAAAAACTTTAAGCTGGAAAGACAAAAAATCATATACTTATGTGTACAAAATATCAGTAGAAGGAGGAAGTAACGATGTAAAATTTATACAAATTCGTATAATCAGCTTTTCATGACAAAGTTTTAGAATTAACTATCAGTTATTCGTGGTAAACATTTGTTGGACTTTGTAGCCTCACTGTTGATCAACTGCTGCCTAACAAATGAATGATTAATTTACCATGAACAAAGGATTAAGTGAGCAATATTTTCAGGGAGGGAAACCACCCAGACGACTACAGCCGTATCACGTACAAGAAGTTGAAAGACCTCGTGTGTCAGTTCGCGAATGGCTTGCGGGACCGCGGCGTGCACAAGGGTGATAGGGTCGCGATCTACATGCCCATGATCTTGGAGACCGTCGTCTGCATGCTCGCCTGCGCGAGGATCGGCGCCATACATTCTGTCGTGGTATGGAGTTTATTCTGTTATATGTGACCATGTATAATTATCGTTTCGGCGGAGACAGTTTTCTACTCATTGAAGTGAAATGTAATAGCTTTATGTCTCTAATAAAAAAAAGTTCTCAGATTAAATTATAAGGTATTAAGTAAGTAAATGAAGATTTTTAGTAGGTTCTTGACAGTAGCACAGAGTAGTATTAGATTTAAAGTTTTGATATAAAATTGCTAAGCCATTAACCAATATCGATCTACTAGTATTAAGTTCAGGGTCACATTCATATTTAGTAGGTACCTAGTCAATTTACTTTCTTAATTCAATGTTTCCGACATAGCCTATATCAATAAACTTTTATTGAAAAACAAACAGTTCATAATATACTATACATATAGTGCGTCTAGATGTACTTCCTAATTTACTGCGTGGTCATTGACTCCGATCCAACCGTTTGTAATGACTGATTTTAACAATACTCTCATGAGTCATGAATAAACTGGTACCAGGAGATAAAAACATACTGATAAATATAGTTATTATCAAACTCTCATCTCGTTTACTTCAAAACTGTTATCTTTATAAGATGTAGTCAAAGGAAAAATCTAATCTGTATTGAATTTAGAACTGTTATTGCACAATAAGCGATGATGGAAATATTATCATAATTATGCAAGCCTATGGTTCTTTATATTCGTAAAGTGTCTGAAATATTTGTTCCCTTAACAATGATGATTACATATATGACGCAAATGCTAATAATAGTTCTACCGAAAGATCAATATTGCTACACCGTTATTTGACTTAAATGTTTTCAAACATAATAAATATTTATGTTAGATAGATATACCAGTCAATTTTTAGAAAAATAGGGATGGGTACTTTTTCGGATGTGCTAAATATTTTCATATGACCTAGCGGGCAACCGAAACTGGGCTGCTTTGTGGTAATCGATTACCATTGACCAAACACATGGCTTTTGTGAAAGGGATAAAATTATAAAAATCATTATTTTTATACAGTTCGCAGGTTTTTCTTCGGACTCGCTGGCTGAGCGCATGTCGGATTGCAAGGCCAAGGTCTTGGTGACCGCGGACGGCGGGTGGCGCGGGGAGAAACTGCTGATCTTGAAGAATACCTGTGATGAAGCACTGGAGAAAGCTAGAACCAAGCACAACCATAGAGTGGAGATGTGTGTTGTGGTCTCGCACCTGTCTAAGGCCACGCCGTGTGGCAAACTGGACGATCTTCGAAGCATGGTTGGTTTAAACTTTAAATATTGATTCAAAATATATTCGAAATTACTCCATCTATTACCAGAACTGACAGAAGACCGAACTTGACGGAAAATACTTTTGAGTTGAATTAAATAAGATACATTATTTATATACCTACATGTACTTACACGAAGTCTGAAACTAACACATCGATACAAATATTAACCATCCGTTTTCCTTGAGTTTTATTAACTAACCCTTAATGTATATTTGAATGTGGATCAATATTTCAGTATAATTGGAACGATGACGTCGACGTCTGGTGGCACGATCTCATCGAAGATCAGTCTGACGTGTGTCCCCCCGAGTGGATGGGGTCAGAGGAGCCCCTCTTTATGCTGTATACGAGGTTTGTATTCATGCTTATTTAGGTTGAATTTGATCCTGATGTGATAGTTATATGACGGTTTCCTTCAAAGAAGGGGAACATTTTCGTCGGGTATATACAACTTTAAAAGATAGGGTCTAGGACAGGGTCATAGATCCTGGAAAATATTTAACGTTAAATATGAAATTACATTAATAATTGATGAAGTTGTTTAGAAAATGTTAAAAGAAACAGTTGATTGGACCAAATCGTGCGATTCTTGAATTAAATATTGAACAAAATAATAAATTATTAAGATATAGGATAATGATGTTAGATTGGATTTCTGGTTTATAAATAACATTCCCAACCTGTAAATCACTGGCTTTACCAGGAAACACGTCTTGGCAATATTGCATTTGTGCGATAATTTGAGTCTATAAGTTTAAAAGTAAATATTTAAAAATACTATTCACCGTTCGAAACTAACTTATAAAAGTTACAAAGTTTTTTTTAAGTGTCTCGTGATTTTTAACCTTAATAGAAGGTAAGTGAACATTAAGTAAGGAACTCCGTACACTCCAAACTCTGTACTCATACCCCTACTGTATCCCTTACAAGATATACAATAGTATATCAATAAGTCAATGCTTATACCAATTTTCTCTCTCAGCGGATCTACGGGCAAGCCCAAAGGGGTATTGCATACAACAGGGGGCTACTTACTGTACGCAGCTACAACCTTCCGCTACGTATTCGACTACAGTCCGAACGACATCTATTTCTGCACAGCCGATGTCGGCTGGATCACCGGACACACCTACGTCGTGTATGCGCCTTTGGCTAATTGCGCAACCTCTGTTATGGTTAGTATGCTGAATTATGTCTTATATAAAGTGGTAAGGTTAATTATAGAAAGAGAACTTGTACGAATGTAGTGGCAGATCTATATATTCTTCACGGTAAATGCTGGTAAATGATACAATTTATGATATAGATGCTGTCACCATTTCTAAGTTAATAGCTCTTCATAGAAGCTGACTCTTTCTCACCCATGAAGTACGATGGCAAACGGAAAGATTAGACGATAAGCTCGTCATTTTAAGATACAGAATATAAAAAAATTTATTACCTATAGTAAATTTTGAAACTTATTAAAAGTGTAAACTTTAGGTACTTAGGTATTTAAAACTTTAAAATGATACAAATACATAATATAATTGGAGTATAATATGCATGTGTTAGTCAAAAACTGTCTTACAGGCTATCAAACATGTTTAGGTAGGTACTCTTCAGAGAAAAAGAACACGATAATCTAGGTCTTGTGGGACTGGTATCAACATCATCATCATAATCAGCCCATATATACGTTCCCATAGCAGGGACTCGGGCTTCCTATGAGGGCTTGTTTATCACTTAATGTTAATCACGTATTAGCCCGTGTATCACGTACATATATATCCAACATATAGTAATGCTTATGCCTCATAACCTACAAGGGGCACGGAAATGCCTATACTTTGGCTTTTAACCTTTGAAATACGTTACAATAATCATAATCGATGAAGAATTGATATTAGCAATTTTGTATACTTACCATTAGTTGGCTGATTTTACACAGACAGTTCAAACACTCTCCCGTTTGCTTCTTAGAGCTTTTTTTATTATACTGGCAACTTTTTATAATATTCTAGATCGATTTTTGATAGAAATACCTATATTTACGCTATTTACGTAAATTAAAATTGAACGGAAATTAAGTTATCATTATTCAATTTACTATCCGTGGGACCAGAAATTAATAAAGGTTTTGTCAATCTTGCGTTGCCGATATTATTGCACGTGTTACGACTTAGCTCTCCAACTTAATCTATGAATATCATACAATTTCTTCACAAATAATGTCATTGGCTGTCCACAAGTTCATCAGATCAAAAATCGTGTCAAGTGTGAACATCTTACAACTACTCGCGACTCCTTATCAGTGTATGAATGTTCTTGAATTGATAGTTAGATAACAGACATTTAAGAGATTTTCCAATGACTATTCTAAAATATAAAGATTAATTACTTAATGTCTGTTATCTAATATGCATTAATAACAAAGTTGCCAAATTATTTTTGATGATTGTGATTAATTCATAAACTTAAAAATTAATTAAAATTATCTAACTACTTACGAAATAATCTATTTTAGTTTTCACTTTTTATATTAACATTTTAATAATTTTTTGTATAATATATTTTGTATAATAATGTATAATAGGTGATGCTCTCAAGAAGTAGGTAGTTAAACACGTAGTAATTGAGATATAAAAATTATTGTTTTATATAAATTCATAAGCATTGTTAAACACATTGACAATTTTTTGTCTTAATGTCGATGTACGTGTGTGTGTGTGTGTCAGTGTGTGTGTGTGTGTTGTGCTGTCCCTGATAAATAAATGTTTCTTTCTTTCTTTCTAAAGACCTTCGTAATGTACCTACTTGTCTTAACTTAATCTAGTTTAAAATAAAAATTCTCGTAGTTTACGTAAAAACTCGATATCATTGAATATTATAGGTAACTTCCGTCATTGTAAATTCTAATTAAAATCCGGAAATAATAATTGTTGTCTTTAAATTGAGTAAAACACGATGGTTTTTATGTAAAAATATCTACATAATACATATATTTGTTTTGTAATTAAGTTTGCTTTGTTTGAACTTTAAAATGTATTTGGCCTTAGTTTATTTTAATACTAGCTTTTGCCCGCGACTTCGTCCGCGTGGAATAGTGACTTCCGGCAGAAAAGTATAGATAGCTGTGCCCGCGACTACGTCAGCGTGTAACTCCTTGTGTATTATTAATTTAAAATGTATTGGTAATATTATTTACATCAGGTTCACATGAGGCTTAAGGACCTATAGAATCAAAATACTTTAGCGCAAAGCTTCCGGGTAAACTATATTGAAAGTTGACCCGTCCGGCACGTGAACATAAAGATTTCTAGAACTGCTAACACGGGAAAGAGCAACGTATAACTGACCATGCGAGAAACAACTGACACCGAGATCTACTCCGGCAACATGAAAAGTCTGCCCTTGAGCCTTATTTATTGTCATTGCATAACACACCGATACTGGGAATTGCGTCCTTTTAAATTGGAATGGAAAATTATTTGGTATTAAGGGTATTCTGGGGATAAAGACGGTTTCTCCTGCACCGCAACCTGTTAAAATTTGAGCCTCGATTATATTTTGTTGCAACTGGGTTACTTTTAGTCGAGTTCCATTGCAAAGTTGTGGTGGTCTTAAATTTCGGAGTAGAATAATCGGAATGCCAATTTTTAAACAAATTTCGTGAGAAGGAAGTCCGGGCATATTTAAAGAATTTAAAAATTATATCGGGTAATTAGTTGCTTCTTGTTCATCGACCATTCTATTTATTGATCTATAAACTTTGCTTTCCCCCTGTATATTCGACAGTATTTTGTTATTAATCTCAGATGCCTGGTCATTGCGAGGAGTTAAAATAGATCTTTCGCATAGCCAGGAATTGTCCCTATTTAATATATTTGTTACGTCACCGTAAACCGACGATATATAAGATGTGGTTGAGATTGCACTATACAACATAATTCAGGCGTCAGAATAAGTTTTCCTTGGTGTAGTTGTGGATAGGTACCTTCACCAATCTTTAATAATGAATCAGAAAATTGACTATCATCCGGGTTATCTCCAGTTCTCACTCGCATGTTTATAGTCAAATGCACCGATTGTATATCACGCCACAAATAAGAGCTTTTCAGGCAAGCCCTAACCTCATCAGCTCGGGTTCCCCGTGGTATTACCGGTAAGGTTTGTCGGAAATCACCACAAAATAAAACCGTGATACCGCCCATTGGTCGATCATTTTGTCTTATATCCCTTAAAGTTCTATCTACCGCTTCTACTGCTTTTCGATGGGCCATCGTACATTCATCCCATATGATTAAATTACACTCGCGTAATACCTTTGCTTTGTCGCTATTTCTTGAAATACTACAGGTTGGACTTTCCGTGCGATCTAAATCAATTGGTATTTTGAACATAGTGTGAGCCGTTTTACCTCCTGGTAGCAATGTTGCAGCTATCCCAGATGAAGCTACGGCAAGAGCTATTTTACGCTGATTTCGAACATAAGCCAATATTAATTTAGTCAAAAAGGTTTTCCCAGTTCCTCCAGGTGCATCTAAAAACCATATTGTTCCCAAATTATTTTGAACACTTCCGCACACACGGTCATAAACTGAACGTTGTTCTGCAGTCATCATTGGGACACCGTTTTCTAATGTTGTCAGCAGTTCCATTAAGTTGTAACCAATCTCTGCGGAATATTCCCTATTAGTTACCTCTCCGACTGAGGTTGGTGTTGGCAAACCATATTCACATAGTGATTTACCGCCAACTGCTGTTAACTCATCCTGAAGAGCTAATAAGCACTGATTTATGGCAAGATCACGGAAATTATCATTAGTTGTGCCTTCATCATTGTTAGATATATTTCTAAGAAAGTCTTCTGAAAATTTGTCTTTATATTTTTCCCATAATTGTACAGCATCTGACAAATTACAAAATGTAAGTAATGTTACAAATAAATGACGTAACCGTCTTGGATTATCACTAACACAGGATTCTGCTAAAGCGTCATCCCAATGCTGATCATTTTCAAGCAAATGACGCGCTTGGCAAGCTGCATGATAACTGGGATAAACAACATTGTCTACTTTTCTCAAATCTATAAATGAGGTTGGTCCTCGCACAGTATGTAATAATAATCGCAAATAGAAACACTCAGCGTTGTTAGGATGAACGGTGTATACTCTACCAAGAACATGTTCTTTGAAAATACCTGACTCGCCATCTACAGGCCTGCCACGGCGTCTACGATTAAAGACACCTCGTTGCTTATCGTAGGTATAATACGATGGAACTTCTTCATATAAAAGAGATTTTGCAAAATCATCAGTTTGGCAAAGTCGAAAGAATGCTAATAAAGTTGTTTGTCTAGGGTTCTCTAACCGTTCTGTGACATTTTCGGTGTTGAAATATATACGTTGACCGCCTTCAAGATGAACATCCAGATGGGTCACAGGTGGATATCTTTCATGAATGTTGAAACTTAAGATCCGCCACACAGCTTCTGAAGAACTTATATATCTGCCTGACTGAAATCTTGTAACTTCATCATTTTCATTTCTCAAAGCAAATGTAGCTTGGTCACTGCCCTTATTAATGTACTTACAAATATATTTTATTGACTCTACACTATTACACATTTCAACATTTATGTGAGCTTGAAATGCTCTGGACAACACAGGAGAATACGGAACGACCCACCTATTGTCTAAAATAACCTGTTGTCCAGACACTCGCTTTTCAACAGTGAAACCACCAGTATCTCTTGAACGGCGACGATATTTTGATCTGCTCTTAAACATGCAATAACCTATCTTATTTTGCGTCCCTCTACTTTTATCTCCAATTCTTAATTTATTTTATTTTAATTGCCATGGCTAAGTGCACGTTTATATTTATTTTTTCTTATTCGCATTTGTTGCACGTATAAAAATGTATGTATCCAAACTGTGGATAATGTTGTTGGTTGGACAGTTATACCTGTATTTAGATTAAGTTTTATTGTACAATTAACCACTGTTCTGCTGTTTATTATCCCTAATAAAGAAAATAAAATAAAATAACTCGAAAAATTAACTTTCACCTTTGTATCTCGACCATAGCAACGTTTTATTTTACAACCTTTATCTACAACTTGATCATTTGGAATTTATTATCTCTATTGTTCGAACAAAAATAAGTTGCCGACTTTAAGAACTTGAACTTTTTTGTGTACTTTTTATGTAAAACAATCGATGTACAGCTGCTAATGAGCCTTAATAAAATAAAATAAAATAAACTTGCCGACAATGTAAGTACACTATTGTTTCTTAGAAAACATTTTAGGACTATACCATAATAAATTTATGACTCACGTAAACACGTGTTTGCATTATCTGATGACGAAATTATTTTTATTTTAATTGCCATGGCTAAGTGCACGTTCTGATGAGTCTTTTTCCCAGACAGATGAAAAGAACTCTGCGAACATATTACTTATTTTCAATATCTGTATGTGCTGAACGATTACCCAGAGTAAGCGTGGGAACGGACGAAGCGCGTTTTTTGTCTTTAATGTAAGACCAAAAAAGTTTTGTAGATTGGGGTAGCAACGCAACTTATATCGGTCAGTTTCCTAGCGGTCCGCCCCGGCTTCGCCCGTGGTACATATTTACGTTTTCTCTACATAAAAACCATCCTCGTACTTCAAGGAATATAATAGAAAAGAATTATCGAAATCGGTTCAGCCGTTCACACGTGATGCCATGACAACGCGAAACGGGTGCAGACCCGCCGCCTTTTTATAGCTCCCGCCGCGAAGCGCGTCGAACGCGGCAACTGATACACAAAAATAATCCTTATGGCTGCATGATTCTGTATTCACGCGCGATGACTTATAGCGTATTTCATGTAAAACTTTGGTGTTTCTACACCGATTTACATGATTCTTTTACTATAACCTGCCCAGGAGTATGAAGAATAATTGTGCCAAATTTGGTTAAAATCCGTCGTGTAGTTTTTGTTTCTATAACGAATATACAGACAGACAGACAGACAGGCAGACAGACAGACAGACAAAAATTTTACTGATTGCATTTTTGGCATCAGTAGCGATCCCTTATCACCCCTTCATAGTTTTTTTTTAAATATATTTCATGTACAGAATTGGCCTCTCTACAGATTTATTATAAGTATAGAAAAAATATAATTTGTGTTTGCCGGAAAAGAATAGCGTGATTTTAAATAACTGCTATTTATAAAACTAGACTAAGTAATTTCAAACTGAGGTTTTACTGTAAATTTTTGTGTGGTGAAATTCCTTTCTCTTCAATTAGATATTTCGAGAAGCATGTGACTTGGAGCATGTCTTAAATACTCTTACTTTTATCTTTACGTGAAACTTTACTTTGTTAATGTTTCTGAAATCACAAAGATATAATACAGTAGAACTCCAATTATCCGAACTCCGACTATCCGAATCGCCGATTATCCGAATCACAAAAAAATTGTCGAACACGGTTGAAGACCGCAAAACAGCTTACATTGACGGAGATGTTTAAAAAACAATGATTTTTATTTCTAAACTTGTACATAAGTTCATTTTATTTATATTTAAAACATGTGAAAATTTCATGTTTCTTTCATTTAATTCAATAAAAAAATAGTGCAATATCAAAACGTAGCTTTTATTCTCTCCAATGGCAATTTTTTTTTGTGAATCCGATTATCCGAATATTTGATTATCCGAATGGGTCCCGGTCCCCATTAATTCGGATAATTGGAGTTCTGTATATGTAATAATATGTAATATGTATATATAATAATTTGGCTAGGTATTAGTGGAAACTCTAAATTACCAAGAGAAAGCTAAATAGAAATCGTATAATAATTATTACACAAAACAAATACTATTAATTCAACTTAAATTCACGTAAATAACTGCAGAGGGTATGAAATAAATTACAGTTTAATTAAATAAATACACTTATTATTCGTATCTGCTCAGATCCTGAGTTTCTGAATTCTTGGTGTATATTTTGTACCTAAGTACAATAATTAAAAATCTGTTTATTCCTTTTTATGTAACCACGTAATCGTAAACCGTATCAGGTTTTTTTTAATTAAAATTTAGGTCACTAAGGGAATGATTAAATCCCAAAATAACCGATTAAAATGTTAAATAAGTGAATTTTACTAAGCTCTCATTACCTTTTTGTAACCAATATTATAATTTAATTCCTTTTAAGTTTATAATCAATTTATTTTCTTTTATAGTTCGAAGGCACACCCTTCTATCCAGACAAGGACCGTTACTGGGCGGTGGTAGAGAAGTACAAGGTGACTCAGATGTACACAGCTCCTACTGCCATCAGGTCGCTTATGAAGTTCGGAGAGAACTATGTCACTAAGTAAGTAATTTTCTATATTATTATTTTCTATGTAGGTAATATCATTCAAGGTAATTTACGGGATATGAGACTCCTTGGTGCGTGTGAAATATTAACTGACTTACAAGTTAGAAAATAATTGAATAATTCCCGGTTTATAGTGCCACAAACTTATCTGACCCGGTGACGGTGTCACTGATTTCGCTTTCTTTTTAATTTAAACAAAATATTTCGTATGAAAAGTCTGTGAAAATGTGACATTTCAAAATGGCGGCACGTAGTTCCAGTTTTTGCCACCGGGTCAGTTAGGTTTGTGGCACTTAAGGTGGCACTGTACTTAAATATACTTATATTGTTTTATTGTTAAGAAACAAAAAATAAAGTAAAGAAATTATTGTGTTAATGTTACAACAATTACAATTTTTTCTTATTGAATTGTAAAGTGGTAATTTTAAACATGAAGGTCACATATATATTATTTGAAGAATGTAATTGTTTTTGTTATAGCATATTAAAATAGATTACCTAATAGTCACTGACCAATATTATGATCCAGATTTTGCGTACTTAGTAATTACCATACTTTTATTTATTATCATCCATGTTGATATATATATTAAATTATTTTTTAGTAGATTCTATATGCACACATCACTATTCGAGTGCTTGCTTTTTATCGACGGACCTATCTAGTATCCTATACAGTGTGGAAATTTTCGGTGGGCCCTGGAGGGAAAGTACTTAAAATATTGAAGATAGCGAATTTTGCTGAAAGGAAAAAATTCTTTATGTTTAAAAATAAATAGAACTGCATTTAAAGATTACGAAAATTTACTTGCATACACCGGGAATCGAACTAACCAAAAATTATTTAAATCGATACAAATAGGATTAAACTAGTATTTTCTAAACCATAACATCCGTAAAATATTAAATCTTTATAAATATATAAATTAAATATTAAATATATAAATTATAAATATATATAAAGCATTTGAATGCCATAAAAACCAAAAAAATATAAATTCATATTAAATCTTTTTTATGGAGTAGGTACATATGGGCGTCGATCAACGTCTTCGAACAATGAATAAACATTTACCTTTGTTAATTGACTTCTTTCACCATCAGTTTACCATACGACCTACTAACATAAGTGGTAAAACAAGGATATCCTGGTTTCGGTTCCTTAATTTAATTCATGATGGACTTTAAACAAATGATGATAATAATTTAGAAGTATTGAAGCGTACGTGGATAGAAATATTTTACGTATTGTTATCTTCCGTTTTCCACACTGCATATCTAGGTATATTACAACGAACATTACCCATATTAACTGTCACCCAATAACTACTACAATTATTGCGTATGTTATTCTCTGCTTACAATTACGAGTTATAATAAAGAATGTCGCGGAAGAATTCCAACGAATACCCGCGGCCGTCGGAACACATTGGGGTTTTAGTCGGTAAGAATCTCGACATAACCCACGGCTCCTTCCCCAGGGGGCCGTGGGAATCTTTAGAAGATTTCCCCACTTTAAAAAAAGGTGCATAATAAATCGGGTAAAAATGTGAAATATCTCATAAAAATTACGAATAACAAATAACAAATCAATCTTCTTCTAGACACGACATGAAATCCCTTCGGGTACTGGGCAGTGTTGGGGAGCCAATTAATCCAGAAGCGTGGCACTGGTACCACAAACTCGTGGGCGCCGGACGATGCTCCATTGTAGATACCTTCTGGCAGACGGAAACCGGTGGCCACGTCATCACCAGTCTACCTGGAGCCACTCCCATGAAACCTGGTGCTGCTGTAAGTATTATTGGGTTCGAGTTATTTTAAGTAAAGAGGCATTTCAGAGTATGTTTGTATTAATTTAACGTCATATTTTAAGAAATTGCTCAATAACTATTTAAAGCATATTTGTGATATATACTCACGCAAACACTTTCCTTATTTCTAAGGCATTAGACTTGTTGTATATACCTACATATGCAGGTTAACTATGTAGTATTTTAAGCTATTGCATAGCTTCTATCGCGGGCCTTGAGCGCGGGGATCGAATCCAGAAATTGCGTAACGAAAACCTCACGCTCCCCACTCCGACGGGCACGGAAGTGTGGCTTGAAGGCATAGCATGCAATAGCTTTGCCGCGGTAGTCCCCGAGTGCCACACGTCTTTTTTATATTTAAAATAATTCAATTCCATTCAAAAGTGAGATTTTGAGTCTAATTTATTTACTAAACTCTCCAGGGGTTCCCATTCTTTGGCGTCGCGCCGAGTATCCTTGATGAGAACGGCAAAGTGATCGAAGGGCCTGGCGAGGGCTACCTGGTGTTCAACAGGCCCTGGCCCGGTGTGATGCGCACCCTCTTTGGGGACCACGAGCGCTACCAGAAGGTCTACTTCTCCAAGTTCCCGGGATACTATTGTACTGGGGACGGTATGTACGACAATTATTTACATATTGATGTTTGTATATTTCAATCATCATCATTAATCAAAAAATTGACTATTCATTTATTTAATTACAGCTTCATAGTTATTCAAATTCATAATTTTCTATTTTTTAATATAAGTTTTTTCACTATCCATGGCATCACACAGGTGCGCGACGTGATGAAGACGGCTTGATCTGGGTAACTGGTCGCATCGACGACATGCTGAACGTGTCCGGTCACCTGATGTCCACCGCTGAAGTGGAGAGCGTGCTCACAGAGGACCCCCACGTGTCTGAAGCCGCCGTGGTCTCCCGCCCTCACCCACAAAAGGGAGAATCGCTCTACTGCTTCGTGATCCTCAACGAGGGCGTCCAGTACGACCCCGCTATAACCGACGCACTTAAGAAGCACATCCGCAGCAGAATTGGCGCCTTCGCCGCTCCTGATGTCATTCACTTCGCCTCTGGCCTGCCCAAGACCAGGTCTGGTAAGATCATGAGAAGGATACTGCGTAAGATCGCTGTGGGTGACTCCGACATCGGAGACACTTCCACTCTCGCCGACCCCGCCGTAGTCGAGGAGCTCTTCAAAAACAGGAAGTAAACAGGTTATTTATTAAGTTCGATCAGCCTATGTCATGCTATTATGGACGCATTTTAGATATTAAACGCTCAATGTTATCGCGAATATCAAATGTGTAGTTAATTTTCGACAGTTCGCATTTCGTTTATGCTTTATCTGAGGTTACCTGTGCCAAAGTTTTTTAACATCAATGGCATGTAAATTTTGTTTTATAATATTAAATATGTATTATAATACTCGTATCGCTGATGAACTGTTGAGCGATTAAATTTTTAGCGTTATTTATTTTAAGCCGTCCGAGTCTACAATTTTTAAGCCCAAATAATATACACATCGGGTTTATATATTATATGAACTTAAAATAATATTTACAAAAACTTAGTAAATCATAAAGGAAAATACACAAGATGTTAACGTCTAAGGTACAATATTGTATCTGTGGATACCTTTTTCCCGCGCATTCCTTTATCCGTCGAAAATGCGTTTCATTTTTTGTTACAGGCATTCCATTTAAATAAATTCATAAGTAGTGTTTAGATGTAGGTAAATTGGTTAGTATTATTATAATTCAACATTTATGTATTGTACCAAGCTTACAATGGTCACATTTATGAAATGTAAATGGTAATATAATATTAGAACAAAATGCACCCACTTGTAGAACAATTCATTCGTAAATAGAAGAAATAATTGTTATTTATTTCACGAAAAAAGGTTGGTTGGTTGGTATATATATGTTGGTATGGTTTATTGTAATAGAAATAAATGTATTAAAGAGGAACGTGTACACATAAATTATTTGTGTGAAACATTATCCGTGTAATTTTGATTAATTTATAACAGTATTTTGAAAATAATCTATAGGTACCTAACAAGCGCACGTGTGATTGTAACCGTAGACTTATTATTATGCATCAAAGCACTGTTTTGTGATGCACGATGAATTTGCAAATATAATTAATTGATATACATTATATTACAATGTGTTCTTTGTGTAAATGTGTGTTGTATTCGAGCCACAAGCGCCAATGCGATAGTAGCTGAATAGGTATGTATCGCCGCATATCATTCCCAAAAAACTGTTGGATATTAAAATTTAAAAGCTAGTTATATTGTGCGATCCTTAATCACTTCTAGATTCTTTCTCCACTCTTTTCTTCATATTATTTAGATAAAACCCTTAACATTTATATGTTTAAAATTAATGGGACCTTGAGAAGTTAAAATATTATACCCAATGTTATTTCGGCTTGCACATTATACAATAAAAATATCTATGTTAAAAAATAATTTCACTGGACATAAATTATTTCTTCTATATCCAATGTAATCCACATGCGTCTGCCGTCTACATTGTGGTAAGATTTTTCAAAAATTTTAAGTCTACTAGCAAATCTACTGCAAGTATAATGTGCAAGCTACTTTATAAATTCCTATAAAATTATTTTTTGTGTGTCGTACATAATCGCTGTTGTTATTTGTTGTTGTCTATAATATAATATATAGAATTATAAAATATAGTTATGCTATGCACCATAGTATGTTCAATCAATCACAAATATACGCAAACTTAACGTCCAATCAAATTGGATATTGCTTTTCGACGATTTTGTGAGATATTTTAAAATATGTATATTAAGTTGAGTATACATGTGAGAATGTGGTAGATAATTTTTAGTTATTAATTCTATACGTTTTCATAAACGCACAGATTCTTTTTGATATTATATAACTTAAAAGAATTGATATATTGTATTTATATATCACGAGCCTGAACAAAAAAATACCTATTAACATTCATTTTTGTTGAAATATTTTATACCATCAGAAACACAAGATATTCTTCTAAAGCTATGTTATTGTTACCTAAAAACAATTTCAACTAATGTGTAATTCGGGAATCGAACTTAGTCTAATTGATTGAAACAAACACGTATAATTAAAATAATTTATTATTAATATAAAAATGTGTTGAAATTAATTATTATTTGTTAAATCGTATACATATATGAAAAAGCAAATACAACATACCTATATAAATTAAAAGCTTAAATTCAAACAGTTTGTTGTATTATTTAGCCACTTGAAATCCTATACTACGAAATAGTTCTAGTTGCATTTAAATAATCTTTCACAATATTTACTGTCGATGTGAGCATAGAAATAAATTAGGATTGTAGAAGAATTAAATGTATAATCATATAAAGTGTGTTATACATAGAGCACAATCTGTCGTGCAGAACTATATAATAGTTGTTAATATTTAAGAAACATTGTGATCGTGTAATGAAACGGACATATCATTAAACGTGATATTATTCCAGTTTGTTTATTGATTTCATCCCTTTGCCGCTTAGATCATTAAGTTAATGATCTAAGCTTTGCCGTTATGGTTTGTACTTTTAAGTTAGACTGTTAGAGCATGACAATGAACCGTATATTATAATATTAGAACACAAATAAACTAGGTAGGTACTTGAAGTTAAATTAAATTATAAAATAAAAAAATATCTAAGTAATAGATTAATCAAGCTCACTTATACTAATTATATTTAACGAATCCATCCATGAATTTTTTAATCGTTATTATTATTTATCAAATTGTCAAGAAAGTTTTATGAAATATTAATAGTTATGGTAAGACTGAAGAAAATAAAACGTATTTCTTAAAATGTTCAAATATAAGTCATTAATTTTTTTATCGTTATAATATAGTGAGCACACACTCTTTAGAATGCGAAAATTCATATTTAACGCTTAGGGCGTATTCAGAAAGAAAGCTTGAAACTTATAAGCGCTTATAAGCGCTTATCGACGCTTATCGGCGCTGGTAATCCGCGCAGGAAAATATATGAACATGCGCCGATAAGCGCTGATCGGCGCCGACAAGTTTGTTGAAACTTGTTGGAACTTGTCGGCGCCGATCAGCGCTTATCGGCGCATGTTCATATATTTTCCTGCGCGGATTACCAGCGCCGATAAGCGTCGATCATCATCATCATCATCAGCCCATATACGTTCCCACTGCTGGGACACGGGCCTCCTATGAGGGTACAGGCCATAATCCACCGCGCTGGCCAAGTGCGTGTTGGCGGATAAGCGTCGATAAGCGCTTATAAGCGCTTATAAGTTTCAAGCTTTCTTTCTGAATACGCCCTTACAACATAGTCATAGAACATTTAACCAATCATTTAACACGTCGACTGACAAAAAACTTTGACTTATTAATATTGACATTGACATTTACCAACTATGGCATTAGTTTACTTTCTTTTTATTACGAACAACTTTTGCCGCGGACACGGGTACTAGGGTTTTGAAATATATTCCGCGGAAGATAGCAAAAGCAAATACTAATATTGCAGTTAGGACGGTGATGTACTCCGCTCGGTTTCTGAAAAATAATAAAATTCGATCAAATAGTATCTAAATACATGAAAATAACAAACTTAAACTCAAACATTTATTAATTCAATTAGACTTCATAAAAAAAAACATTTTTGAATCGTCATAACATTTTTTAACACTAACCACCTTATATAATAAACTTTTACACAGATAGAGGGAGGAGCATATTATTATGCTCAAGTCTAAACGGGAGTAGTTCTACGTTGAGTAAATTGTAAATTTAAAAAAATATACCACAAAAATATTATTTTTTTGTTGGATAGGAAAGCGCCACGATCTTGCGTCTCTCCTGATGGAAAACGATGATATTGTGGCTTAAGAATAATGATCCTTATAAATTTATAAAGGATAGAAAAAATTCGATCACGAGGCGGGACTTGAACCCGCATCCTTCGCGCCATTCCGGGGCGGATGCCTAACCAACTCAGCCACTCGTGACCCGCCTGAGCAATCGAATTTATTCTATCCTTTCAGGCGGGTCACGAGTGGCTGAGTTGGTTAGGCATCCGCCCCGGAATGGCGCGAAGGATGCGGGTTCAAGTCCCGCCTCGTGATCGAATTTTTTCTATCCTTTATAAATTTATATTTATAAAGCATTTGAATGCCATAAAAACAAAAAAATATAAATTCAAGAAAAGGTCGTGTTCCATCGTTACAATATTGTATTCACTGAAAAGTGCTTCATATTGGTTGAAATGGTTGTTGAATCATCTCAATAGATGGCGCGCGGTGTGTCCCTTAAGACACATAAAACTGAAAGGATAGAATAAATTCGATTGCTCAGGCGGGTCACGAGTGGCTGAGTTGGTTAGGCATCCGCCCCGGAATGGCGCGAAGGATGCGGGTTCAAGTCCCGCCTCGTGATCGAATTTTTTCTATCCTTTATAAATTTATATTTATAAAGCATTTGAATGCCATAAAAACAAAAAAATATAAATTCAAGAAAAGGTCGTGTTCCATCGTTACAATATTGTATTCACTGAAAAGTGCTTCATATTGGTTGAAATGGTTGTTGAATCATCTCAATAGATGGCGCGCGGTGTGTCCCTTAAGACACATAAAACTGAAAGGATAGAATAAATTCGATTGCTCAGGCGGGTCACGAGTGGCTGAGTTGGTTAGGCATCCGCCCCGGAATGGCGCGAAGGATGCGGGTTCAAGTCCCGCCTCGTGATCGAATTTTTTCTATCCTTTATAAATTTATATTTATAAAGCATTTGAATGCCATAAAAACAAAAAAATATAAATTCAAGAAAAGGTCGTGTTCCATCGTTACAATATTGTATTCACTGAAAAGTGCTTCATATTGGTTGAAATGGTTGTTGAATCATCTCAATAGATGGCGCGCGGTGTGTCCCTTAAGACACATAAAACTGAAAGGATAGAATAAATTCGATTGCTCAGGCGGGTCACGAGTGGCTGAGTTGGTTAGGCATCCGCCCCGGAATGGCGCGAAGGATGCGGGTTCAAGTCCCGCCTCGTGATCGAATTTTTTCTATCCTTTATAAATTTATATTTATAAAGCATTTGAATGCCATAAAAACAAAAAAATATAAATTCAAGAAAAGGTCGTGTTCCATCGTTACAATATTGTATTCACTGAAAAGTGCTTCATATTGGTTGAAATGGTTGTTGAATCATCTCAATAGATGGCGCGCGGTGTGTCCCTTAAGACACATAAAACTGAAAGGATAGAATAAATTCGATTGCTCAGGCGGGTCACGAGTGGCTGAGTTGGTTAGGCATCCGCCCCGGAATGGCGCGAAGGATGCGGGTTCAAGTCCCGCCTCGTGATCGAATTTTTTCTATCCTTTATAAATTTATATTTATAAAGCATTTGAATGCCATAAAAACAAAAAAAATATAAATTCAAGAAAAGGTCGTGTTCCATCGTTACAATATTGTATTCACTGAAAAGTGCTTCATATTGGTTGAAATGGTTGTTGAATCATCTCAATAGATGGCGCGCGGTGTGTCCCTTAAGACACATAAAACTGAAAGGATAGAATAAATTCGATTGCTCAGGCGGGTCACGAGTGGCTGAGTTGGTTAGGCATCCGCCCCGGAATGGCGCGAAGGATGCGGGTTCAAGTCCCGCCTCGTGATCGAATTTTTTCTATCCTTTATAAATTTATATTTATAAAGCATTTGAATGCCATAAAAACAAAAAAATATAAATTCAAGAAAAGGTCGTGTTCCATCGTTACAATATTGTATTCACTGAAAAGTGCTTCATATTGGTTGAAATGGTTGTTGAATCATCTCAATAGATGGCGCGCGGTGTGTCCCTTAAGACACATAAAACTGAAAGGATAGAATAAATTCGATTGCTCAGGCGGGTCACGAGTGGCTGAGTTGGTTAGGCATCCGCCCCGGAATGGCGCGAAGGATGCGGGTTCAAGTCCCGCCTCGTGATCGAATTTTTTCTATCCTTTATAAATTTATATTTATAAAGCATTTGAATGCCATAAAAACAAAAAAATATAAATAATGATCCTTGATCCGATCAACTAATAAACTAAAAAAATAAGTTCTTTTTTTCAAGTTTATCTGAGGCCTCAAAGTTCATTATTTTGACAAAAACTTCATATCATAAAAAGTTCATATCATCCAACACTTTTTATGCATTTTTGGCATAAACGGTAAAAATATTAAGAACCTATTTCATTAGGAGACCTATTTCATTCAAAAAAGTGTGTGCCGAGCACACGTGACAGAAGTGAAACTTCTTTGGCAATATTCATACCAAAATCTTTGCCTTAAATTTAACTCTCAACGCGCCTAAAGAAGTTTCACTTGAAAAATATATTTAATTTTCACTCACTCAAAAGGTGTTCCACAAATGGTGTACCAGTTGGAGCCGTTCTGAGGCAGTTTGCCCCCAACGCAGTGGAAGTCGAAGTACTTCTCGTCGTAGTTCGTGGGGCACAGGAACGTCTTCTTGGACAGTTTCTGGAGACATTTTAATTAATATTTATTATTGTTCTATTGGACATTATAATTTTTAGTTTTTACGTAGATACTAATTATTGTTTATTTATTTTATTTTTTTACGTAACGACGTAATAACTTAACTAAATGATAATAATATTTTGGTACTAGGTATGTATATTATTATGGGTTGAAATAATAATAAAAAAATCGCATAATTATAAAAAAAAATCGCATAGCAATTACGTGGTAATGTAGGTAATATAAAACACAAAATAACTAACTTTAACTTTATGCTTTTTTTGAGAGTCGTCAAAATATAACAACGCACTGTGTTTCATTAGATCAAAAAAATTTCCCTGTGCTGTTTATTGTATTTATCGATCAAGGGATGTATTTAAAATGTAAGAGTAGAATACCCACGTGTCAATTTCTTATACTTTTTTTTGAAAAAATGGCAAACTTTAGGTGAATTTTTCATGAAAAATATTGAAATGTATTCTGGAATCGTAACTGTCTAAGATATTTATTTTAAATAAATATAAACTTATAAAGCATCTTTGGGTGCATATTATCCAGTTTTTATTTTTGGAAAACTACCTACGAATAACGAGAAATATTTTTTTTTCAGATTTTCGTTTTTATTTTTTTTCTCCCTAAAAACGCAAAAGTGCGGCTTGTCACTAGCATAGAATTATTGCTCATAATAAGGCCTATCACTCATAAAAAAACCACGCCGCACTATTGCGGTTTTTGGGAATAATACGCCATTTTCAAAAAGGTCAAAAAACACAACATAGGGTTGTCGCAAAAAGGTCAAACATGTTTTTTTTTCTAAGTGTGGATATACAAGGAATAAAAAGAGATATAACTTACATACTTATCACATCGCAAGCCCGAATTTATATATTAATTATAAATATATTATTATATTATTTATTTATTTATTTAAATTTTAACAATTTTAAAAAATTAAAAAAAGGTTTCCCAAGCAGGTCATTAGATTCCATGCCTAAATATCTCATTTATTGTAATATGGTAAAAAATATAGTACAAAACAAAATAAAAAGAATGATGGTCAAATTTATTGACAACCCTTACACTATGTTTAGAAATTGGATTCCTTCTAAAAACCGCAATAGTGCGGCGTGGTTTTTTTATGAGTGATAGGCCTTATTACGAGCAATAATTCTATGCTAGTGACAAGCCGCACTTTTGCGTTTTTAGGGAGAAAAAAAATAAAAACGAAAATCTGAAAAAAATATATTTCTCGGTATTCGGAGGTAGTTTTCCAAAAATAAAAACTGGATAATATGCGCCCAAAGATGCTTTACAAGTCTATATTTATTTAAAATAAATATCTTAGACAGTTACGATTTCAGAATACATTTCAATATTTTTCATGAAAAATTCACCTAAAGTTTGCCATTTTTTCAAAAAAAAAAGTATAAGAAATTGACACGTGGGTGTTCTACTCTTACATTTTAAATACATCCCTTGATCGATAAATACAATAAACAGCACAGGGAAATTTTTTTGATCTAATGAAACACAGTGCAACGTTGTTAGAAAACTTGTTGTGGAATAAAATCCTAATAGAAATCGACCGGAGATCACTTTCATTTCGCTAATGCAAAATTTTCTTCGCATTTATACAAAATGTCTCACTTGATAGAAAAAGTGTTATTTTATCTTTTGTTTACTTATCCTACAAAAAATTTTTATTGTAAAAAATACAAAGGTTCCTTAACATTTTATTTATTTATAACAGACTAGCGGTCCGCCCCGGCTTCGCCCGTGGTATTTACGTTTTCTCTACATAAGAACCATCCTCGTATTCAAGGAATATAATAAAAAAAGAATTATCGAAATCGGTTCAGCCGTTCTCAAGTTATGCGCTTACCAACACATTTTGGCATTCATTTTATATATGTCGTGGTCATATCGTAGATTTGATCATTTCATGATATGAGTGGCCATTTCACGAAATGGTCGCATATCGTGAAATGGCCAACATAGTTTGATCAGATCGTTAAATCGTCAACGTTTCACGATTTGGTCATCCACATTTGACCAGATCGTATAAAATATAAAGAGTCCATATAATATTAAAAAATTTCAGAATAACTATATTCTAAAAACTTGTTTAATGTCATTTAAGTTAGTGCCGAAGCAGCGGCCGGCGAATGCCAGAAGTGAATCGTTTTTGCAATAGAAAACAATTAGGTTAGGTTAGGTTACACTTTGATAAACAACGCACGAGCTGAGCGAGCAAAGCGAGCGTGCCGCGGCAGCGGCCGGCGAGTGCCAGAAGCGGATCGCTTTTTAAAAAACAAACAATTATAATAATATAGTAGTAGTTTCTTAAATTATTTTATTTAAGTCGCATTTTTTCTAAAATACATATAAGATATCCACATTTTCCATAGTACTCGTACCTCTTCGTCGTAAATTCTTTACTATGACTTTCTTCATAATATTGTTATTAAACGAATTATGAAGTTTTTAACTGCGAATAATTTAATTTTCGCCAGCGGCCGCCATCTTATCACATAAACACAGAGCTTGCAGCGCCTCTACCAACGATTAATGTAACTATTTTACGATATGATCAAAATATAATTTTGGTCATTTCATGAAAAAACCGTGCGTTAATTGGCCATATCGTGAAACGATTTCTTATCATTGATCTGCCCAAACCACATCATGATGTGGCCAAACTAAATTGGCCATTTCACGATATGCGACCATTTCGTGAAATGGCCACTCATATCATGAAATGATCAAATCTACGATAAGACCACGACATATATAAGATTTTCGCATTCATACGGCTTAAATATAAATTGTCAGTCACAATCACAAAATATATCGCATGCTTATCAATAACATACTATAGCCCCTCATAAGTCTAACTCCACGTCCGGCAACAACACCTAAGCCACGTGAGGGGTGGAACATCATAGCCATAGGCGTACACTTAATGATGGCCAACGGAGCACTAGCATGACCTTCTATAGAGAGTATACTTAAAGAGAAATCTTAAGCAAACTATGGAGAGACAGTTAAATAATAATGAACGTATATGGCCGCTGCCCGGGGGTGACCGTCGGGGCACGTCTGGAGCTGACGCTGGACGTGACAGCATGCAAACCGTCAGCGGCTCTTTGCTGAACAGGCGGGCAAGAGCCGGGGAACCCGAAAATATTACAGCCGATCAACGGGGAGGGGAGGGAACAGATGATGCTTTGCAGAGTAGAGGATCACCTACAAACTTTGCCGGCTCATCTGTAGAGACCACAATAAATAATGTAACAAGCAACCAAGACAAAAGAAGAAAGTGGTCAAAAGAAGAAATCGAAGAATTGATGTTTTGTTATTTCAAGGCAAGATTGGGAGGGTCGGGGTATATAGGCAGGTTAGAACAGCTTTTTACAGAGAGAAATCCTAATAACCCTAAAATACACAAATTTAATGGAAATACCTTATCAAACCAGGCACGCAGAATTATTAAGCAAAATATTATGTCTCAAGAACTACTGAACCAAATTCAAAAAAATGCTGAAGGCCTTATAGACATAGCAGTTACCCCCGATCAAGACGTATGTGACCAAGGAGAAGAAAACACACCTCTTACATGCAATATCACCGAACAAAACAATCATTACACTGAATACACAATTGAACAGGCAGAAGAAATAGATCGACTCACAAATAATATTGAGGTTAATGAAGATCAGGACCCACTTATCCTAAATTTTCTACAAATATTAGCCGAAATAAAAGAAACGCCAATCTCTGACCGCTTTATTTTACCAAAAGCTAAAATAAATAAACACTTCTTAGAAAATCTAAATAAAATAAATAACTTTTTACCAAAAATATTAATAGCAAATAATTCCATTAGGGACATAAACAATACCATTTATGCAGCAGCTAAAACTCTCATAATTAATAATAATCAAGTTCCATACACACCTAAAACTTCTTTTAAAACAAAATCTGATCCACCATGGAAAAAACGAATACAAAATAAAATTGAAATATTTAGAAAAGAGTTAGGACAGCTAATAGAACTTAATAGAGGCGTGAATAGTCGTAGAATGATAAAAATTAAAGACAAATTATATAAAAAACACAATATTCAAAATGATAATGATCATAAAAACGTAGAAGAAATACTAAAACAGAAGATTAAAGCGTTAGCGGGAAGAATAAAGAGATATGAAGCTATAAATATTAGAAAAGAACAAAATAAGATGTTTTTTGAAAATGAACATAAACTTTATAAAAATTTAGCAGGTAACAATTATTTTACAGACATTAAATTGCCGGATAAAAAAGATATAGAATTGTTTTGGTCAGACATATTATCCAAACCTATAAAATATAATAAGGAAGCTGAATGGATAAAAGAAGTAGAGACTTCATCAAATACAATTGATACAATAGATGTGGAAGGAATAACAGAAATTCATGTCAAGAATGCAGTGCGAAAGCTACTTAACTGGAAATCACCAGGGATTGATAAAATACAAAATTATTACTTGAAAAATTTCACTAGTATTTACAGGTACTTGGCATTATCATTTACTAGAATAATAACACAGAAAGAAACATTAGAAGATTGGTTTACCACTGGACAAGTTATACTCATACCAAAAAACGAAAACACCGAAGATCCTAAGAATTGGAGACCAATTGCTTGCTTACCCACGATGTACAAACTTTTAACTTCCGTTTTGGCTAACATTTTATATAATCACTGTGAAGGTAATAAAATAATTGCTATCGAACAACGAGGATGTCGAAGGGGTGCTCGAGGCTGTAAGGATCACCTTATGGTTAATAAAGCCATATTAGAAGATGCGCATCAATCTCAGAAGAATTTGAGCATGGCGTGGATAGACTATCAAAAAGCGTTTGATAGTGTATCGCACGAATGGCTGCTTAAAGTGCTAGATATGTACAAATGTCCACCCGTGATCAAACAATTTCTTGAGCAGGTAATGCCATCTTGGAAGGTGATTATGACAGCCCGGGGCACCCAAAACTCAATAACTACAGAACCGATTTATATAAGGCGTGGAATATTTCAGGGCGATTCCCTTTCACCATTATTGTTCTGTTTAGCAGTTAACCCGCTTTCATTTGTACTTAACAAATATGAAACGAAAGGTTATAATCTCAAAGATAGTGTTTGTATCAATCATCTACTATATATGGACGACCTTAAAATATATGCAAATAATAGATATAATCTTAAAGTATTATTAGATAGTGTAGAGATCATAACAAAAGACATAGGCATGCGATTTGGTTTGGATAAATGTAATATATTACACATTAACGCAGGACATAGAAGAAGTGCAATAGGGGAGGGTCATATTCTATTGAGTGGGGAAACAATTGAACATCTTGCAATAGGTGATAGATATAAGTACTTAGGAGTTCATGAATCCGGCAAAATAGAACACAGCGATATTAGAGATCAGATAACTAAGGAATACTTTAAAAGAATTAAAAAACTACTGAATACACATCTTAATTCACGCTATCTTATCAAAGGAATAAATACATATGCTATACCGGTTCTATTGTATTCTTTCGGTGTAATAAATTTCAAAATTAACGATTTAAAGAAAATAGATATAAAGACCAGAAAACTTCTAGCCATAAAAAAGGCCCATCAACAAAAAGCAGATGTAGAAAGATTATATATACCAGTAGCACAAGGAGGAAGAGGGTTACTGAATGTAGAATATATGTATAAAACACAGATAATTAAGTATAAACAATATTTGGAAAGTAAAACTGATAATTTAATAAAAGCAATTGCCGATCATGATATACACAGAAATAAATACTCAATATTCAAGGAAGCACAAGAAATAGAAAGACAACTACACTTAATGCAGCAAAATACGTATACAGACAAACAAATTAAAGAATCAATAACAAAAAAACACAATGAGATTTGGCGTAGTAAACAATCACATGGACAGTTTCCAAAAAAAGTATTAGATCAGACTAATATAGATACAGAACTTTCATTTAAATGGATGAAAAAACAAAAAATATCACCTAGAATAGAAGCAGAAATTTTTGCTATACAGGATCAAGCTGTTATGACCCGACAACATAAACGCGATATATTGAAAGAACCGATAGACGGCAAGTGCCGCTTATGTGCCTGCAAAGATGAAACTGCACAGCATATCATATCAGGGTGTGAAAAGTTGGCAGGAACCTATTATGTAAAGCGACATAATAATCTCGTTCTATACGTCTATTGGTGCTTAGCTAAAAAACACAAACTGGCAGATTCAAATCTATGGTGGAAAGAAACACTTGTACAACCACAAGTAAAAGAAAATGATACCGCTAAAATTCTTTGGGAAATGCCTGTTCAAACTGATGTCACAATCACACACAATAGACCAGACTTAATATATGTAGATAAAATTAACAACAAAACATATTTGATAGATATAACAGTACCTATAGACTACAACATAGGACCGAAAGAGATAGAAAAGTTAAGTAAATATCAACTACTCAAGACTGAAGTAAGCCGTTTGTGGAAAACTCAAACAACGGTCATTCCGATTGTCATAGGAGCCACAGGGGTAGTAGCTAAAAACATTATAAAATATATAGATAAATTAGATACGTTTATTGACATCAGCATTCTTCAAAAACAAGCAGCCATACATTCATCAATCATATTAAGTAAAGTACTTGGCGATAACGTATTTATAAACGCAGCAGTAAATCATAACTCACAAAGTATAGGACTATCAACACATACATCTCAACCAATGAACATACAACACACATCACAAACAGACGAACCAGATAATCGATTAGAGCCACATCAAATATCTACAGACGAACAAACAATAAATATAGCACCAGATTCAATTTCAACAGTTCATGCACCAAGGAATCAAGAACAGAACAAAAGGCGAAGAAGAAGGTTGAACGAATAGTACTATATACTTTTCTTACACTTTATGACATAACATTTACAATAACATGATAATAACGATTTAATTAAGGGGATTCTAAATACTTTTATTCTCGTGGGATACGAGACGGAGTATTTAATGTACCGACAACATGTCGTGAAAGTGGGCATCCACATACTATAGGTACTTATTACAATTCGCCATAATTATTATAAAACACGTAAGATAAATAATCACGTACATACCTAGGTAGTAACGTACACTAACATTACATATATTGGAACTAACCTGACCAAATGGAGATGTGAAATGTGTGACGTCATCACAGGGTCCAATCGGCTGATGGAAACCAACAGATACTTCATCCTCCGGGTTCAGGAATACCACGAAACTCCAGTATATTATGTAGTGGAGAGCCAGTTGTAGTATAAGGACGTAATCGAACATTGTTAGCCTGGAAGAAGATTTTTTTGATGACTAAAGTTTAGACTGCCGCCTGTTTTAAAAAATTAAGTACATATAGGTAGAATGAATGAGATTTCATTAAGGTCTTTTGAGTGCTCTTTTTTCTAGTTTGATTAATATATTTTATAGACATAAAAATAAAAGTGGGGAGTTAAATGCATCCTTAAGCCATACTTTAAAATAATACAATCCATTATGATTAAATTTTGACCGCCTCCTTGGTAGAGTGGTTGACGCGTGAGCGTGGAACCGAGGGGTCCTGGGTTCGATTCCCGATGGAGACGAAGAAAACAAAATATGTCTCGGTCTGGTTAGGATACAGAAGTCTCATAACCTACCTACTTGTCCCTAAAGAAAATCGATCAGTGAAACAGATGTAAGTATGCATAATGCATCTGCCCCTTACCCCGCTACGGCCTACGGGGACACGGGACTTCACTTATGATTAAATAATAGGTACATTTTACCTATGAAGAAATAGTAATTTTACAATAACAATCATTTATTTTAAGTATGCTGTACAAATATAAAATGATATTGAAAAGACGATTAACGAACTGTATTCGTTGTTTTCACAGCTGCGAGGTCTTGACCCAAGACAATACATTGACGTTATCTTCATATTATTATTTCATAATCGTTGATCAATTTCATACACAAATAAAAATTGGTACGTAATATTATAAAATATTTCGATAAGACGGTTAACTTTAGTTGTTGATAGGTCACAAAGAAAGTTCTCGTTTCTAGCCTCTCGTCAATATTTTCAGTTATTTTCAAATTATAGCCTGTTATATTCAGGAACAATGTATTTTTGTACTGATAAAAAATAATTACAGTCTGTTCATAATTTCAAAAACTGCTAAACTTCGCCAACTCTTATTTAACGAACTTGACCACTTTCAATAGTATTAGTTATTACAATTACCTCTAGTATTGCCTAGTATTAATTTAACTCCTACCTTTACCTAGGTTTAGTATCAAACACCAACTAATACTTTATAAAATACCTAGTTACCTAGTTAATAAACAAGAAATAAACAACAGACCTGTCCTGGCACTTCTCCCTGTCGCTCAGTAGACCAACCAGTACAATCGCCAGGAATATAGAAGCAAGGAAGAAGAACGTCACTTCTGAATGTATGTTGAATAAATCGTGTAGTGGATGGTAAATAGGTATGAACATCACCACTCCACCCGGCATTCCGAGGAGAGAGGCCAGAATTAGAGAGGATATTTCCACGTATTTCCTGGAAATGATTGTGTCAATATTATATTTATTTCGTTATAGTATTAATTATGTCTTTGAAAGAATGTTGAAATAATGGTGGATGGTAAATAGGTATGAACATAACCACTCTACCCGGCATAGGAGCAAAGAGATCAAAATTAGGGACTAGGTATACCTACTATTAGTTTGAAATCAATAGGTACATAAATGTTGCATTTATAACTGGGTAGGTACTAAGTTATACCACGTTATACACTGATTAAATTAAATAGTTTTATATATGAGATTGGCAAGTAAGATAACAAATTGGCCACGCTTTAGGTAGAATTAACACACAATAACGATAACGTAAAGCTGGACATTTATTAAATTTTATATCAGCATTATAACTTGCTTTGAGAAGCATTTTTTATCAAAATAGTATTGACTGTAAAATGTGTAAACTTTATGTTGAACTAAATTATTGTCTACCTTATCTTTAAATGCAACTGATCAAAGTATAAATAACCATTAAGTAATTTCGCAACCGTTTCAAAATAAATAAGTTTATTTAGCTGTACGTAGATTATGAATATAATATTTAGTAGAGGTCATAAGTTTCACATTGAAATATTATGCATTTCAATTTGTCAAAATTAAACTCTCTATTATCTATCTATCTATCTATACGATAAGATGAATCGACAAAATTGTTGCTAAGCGTAAAATTCGAGAACGGCTCTAGTCTCTACCAATTCGGCTATTTTTGGGAACGTCCCCGGTCTGCCCTTTTGTTAAAGGGCAGAACATTGTCTGCCGGGGTAGGTAGTTACACCTAGAAAATAGTAAGTGCTTAAAGTACTTACCCCGCAGAAGCCCATTGTGACACCTTTGGCGCATACCAGTTCCTGAACGAGTGGAAGAAGAAATAGAAACTCGCGGCAAAAGTTGCATGGAAGTAATAGGAATTCCAAGGTACCCAATAGTGGCGGTCGAATATATTCGGGTCAGTGTCGTGCCACATCCAATGTACGAATTTAACAGCCACTATATCGTATGGGATGTCTATCAGAACGGTCAATAGACCAACGGCGAATGGTTCTGCGTATCTGGGCAGGTTGAGGCGCGAGACCGCGTACGCCGCGTGGTAAATGAACGCGGGATCTAGAAGATATTCAAGCCTGATTATCACACAAGCTTTGAAATTTAAAAGAACAATTGGTGGCTTTTAATAGGTAATTTAATGTACAACAAATAAAATACATCGTTACAAAAATATACAAAATTATTAAAGTTATAATAATTGTTTCTTTTATTGAAACCTTTCGAGTAACAAATAAAGAGTAATCTAAGTAAAGAGTAATCTTACACAGCAAAATAATGTGAAGAGGCAATCTTCCTCCCAAGAAAATTAAGGGTGTTTGTGAATGCCAAAAGTTGTCGAACTGTGGCACTGCGATGGCCCAAAAGTTATCCGTGAATACGCCATGGAGGACTGTGGCCAGCCAGAAGTAAGGCCACCTGCCACCCTTGCTGATTGCTGAAAGAAAAATTATAATACTAATACTATCATATATGTACCTATAGCTATAGAAAAACCATAGTAATAGTCATTTTGCGATGACGGTTTCTTTTGGTTTACATACATTTGTTTCTATAAAAGTTACATCAGTAAGGATGGAAAAGTGGCACTCACCGTGTAATAAGGTTAGGATACCAGCAAATATATACACAGCTTGGGATATTATGTATGTGGGCTGGTTGGCCCACAGCTGGTATACGTCGTTGGTACGAACAAACCAGCTGTCGTACGCCGGCATCTTAAATATGATTCTTTATTAGATGGAAACAAGAAAGGTAAATTACATAACTATTAACGAAAGTCGCATTCAATTCGTAGCTAGTTAGGTGCTTATATGAAGGACTAGCTTTCCGCGTGCGACTTCGCATGGCTTCGCTTCGGATTTCCGGGATGAAACCTATCTAATATCTTATGTGTAAATCCAAGTTACCCTACCCTATGTGTGCTAAATTTCATTGTAATCGGTTCATTAGTATTTGCGTGAAAGAGTAACAAACGTACATAACTATACACATACATATATATAATGCAAAAGTTTGTGAGGATATGGACCTCTCACCTCACAAACTTTTGCATTTATATTTATAATACCTACCTATTAATAGGATAGGATTGTTCTATAAAAATATAGTAGTTAGGTACTAGGTACGTCTAACTAACTTGGTCTTTGTTATTGTTTTATAATCAGAAAATATTGCAATTAAGCAGAATGCTATTTTATACTTCTTTCATTACTTAACACAGTACCTACTAAGTACTATCACGCAAATAATAAACCGACTAGGTATAATTTAAGTAAAAGTACATACTAATATAAAAAATTAAGCGTCTGTCTTCAATTTTATTTAATAAATACTATGTTCGAGTACTAGCTACAAGTGATAATATTAATAAACTTAATAATTATTCGTGTTAATAATTATTAGTGACGAATCACAGCGAATAAACGGTTACGGCTGAACTAAATAACTAAATTTGGTCGACTTTTTATTGGATGATACAGTGAATTATTGTACTTCAATCGGATAAATGAAGTAATCACAAAAATAATCGATCACAAAAGCCGCATACGAAAAGCATATAAATTATTTGTAACTAATATCTAGCATACTAATAAACCGGTGATAATTATTTTATATACCTATCAATAATTTTGAACATCGCGATTCGTGGTACGCGGACATTACTTTAGTCTAGCAAATTATGTGGGTGTACAGGATGGTAGGCTATTGACCTTCAAAATATCATAAATTAATAAAAATAATAGCACATATAAATACAGAGCACGCGTGGTAGGCTGCCATCTGGCTATGTTATTTTTTAACTTGATATATTGTTCATTAATTTTATATAACTAAGTACCTATTATAAAAAATATATTAATAAACAATTTCGCACACGCGCTTTTTTAGTCATCAATACCAATATTATCAGTAGATACACAGTAGTGTAACCGGCAAAATAATTAAATTAAATATTAAATGGATGTTGTAAATATTATGTATTATTATTAGGTACTTACATATTATTTGTATTACAATAATATTATATTCTAACAGTTATAAATGCTTATTTATTTCTCATATATCTATCTAATTTTTCGTACTTACAGACATGTTGGTGACTTTATTTATGCTTCCACGTAAGTCGGCCACGATTCACGATTTCAAATGACTTATCAACGCTCCTCAACTGTAGTCTGTACCGTACAAATAGCGCCGGCTCGCGCCAATCTTTAATATACTCAGTGATAGGGCCATTAAAAGCCCGCTTACGTTTTAAGGACGCTGTCACAAATCTGCGTTACTCAAATTTAGGTATCTAACGTCGCCACGTGGTTCGCGGGAACATCACGCTCACGTAAAAGACGTAAACATAGCGCATTCCATTTTATAGACCATCTTCATACTTGATATTATTTTTTTTTTTATATTTTTATTGAAATTGATTCCAGAAGATTACTGGGAACTTTAAAAATTCATTTTGTTACTATTATTAGTAGGTACGATCCTTATAAGTATTTTAGTGTATTCAACCAACTTAAAAAAGTGTGACTATTTAACAACAATTTGAATATGAATTGTATTATTGTATACAATATCGAAGCTTTTTAAGAAATGTATAAAATACTTTTTTAAGAATTATTATCATACATAATATTATGTTACCGGCAATATATTAAACCCGGCATTGTATGCAATTCTTAGTAAATGTATGTTATTTCGAGAAACAGTCGGAATGAAATAAATTAAATTCGTTACCACACATTCACATTACCTATATCTTTAAATCTGAACTTTTCCTAAGTAGCAAACACATTTGCAAATGTGGGTGGTTTTTGGGATAGCTATTAACCAATATGAGGTCAAAACTAAAATCCAAGATGGCGCCGACGAAAATTTGAAATCTTTTCGTCATGGGTGTCATTTTCAAGGAGTTGGAGTCGCTATTAATCAATATGAGGTCAAATCTAAAATCCAAAATGGCGCCGACGACAATTTGACATCATTTCGTCACGGGTGTCATTTTCATGGTTTTTGGGGTAGCTATTAACCAATATGAGGTCAAAACTAAAATCCAAGATGGCGCCGACAAAAATTTTATATATTTTCTTCATGGGTGTCATTTTCATGGTTATTGGGGTAGCTATTAACCAATATGAGGTCAAAACTAAAATCCAAGATGGCGCCGACGAAAATTTTACATATTTTCGTCATGGGTGTCATTTTCATGGTTATTGGGGTATCTATTAACCAATATGAGGTCAAAACTAAAATCCAAGATGGCGCCGACGAAAATTTTACATCTTTTCGACACTGGTGTCATTTTCATGGTTTTTGGGGTAGCTATTAACCAACATGAGGTCAAAACTAAAATCGAAGATGGTGTCGACGAAACTTTACATCTTTTCGGCATGGGTGTCATTTTCAAAGTTTTTGAGACAGCTATTACCAAATCCCCAATGTAACCGTCGATAATTAGGTATATTTTTCTTACTCCTTTAAAGTAAACTTAAATAAAATAACAAAAACGTTAACAACCACAGTTTTGTAGAAAGTCTTAAAAAAAAAAACAATTTTAAAGAACATTGAAATGCATATTTAGAAATTTAATATAAAACGCAACTCTGTGGCAATAATGTTAATATTCTGACAGATATTATTAACTTTAAATAGTTATATTCTTTAAATATATTCGCTAAACTTTATTTAAAAAAAAGTTTATCTAAAACATTTAAACAAAGAGAATAAAATAAAAAAGAACGTGTGTGCCGAGAAAACGTGTCAGGAGTGAAACTTCTTGGGCGAGATTCATAGATACCAAAATCGCCGCCTTGCTCCATAACGCGACAGTATTACCATGACGCCATCTTGAAATTCGACGACCATCTTGGATTTTAGTTTTGACCTCATATTCGTTAATAGCTACCCCAAAAACCATGAAAATGACACCCATCACGAAAAATGTCAAATTTTCGTCAGCGCCATCTTGGATTATAGTTTTGACCTCATATTCGTTAATAGCTATCCCAAAAACCATGAAAATGACACCCATGATGAAAAGATGTCAAATTTTTCGTCGGCGCCATCTTGGATTTTAGTTTTGACTTCAAATTGGTTAATAGCTACCCCAAAAACCATGAAAATGACACCCATGACGAAAAGATGTAAAATTTTTGTCGGCGCCATCTTGGATTATAGTTTTGACCTCATATTCGTTAATAGCTACCCCAAAAACCATGAAAATGACACCCATGACGAAAAGATGTAAAATTTTCGTCGGCGCCATCTTGGATTTCAGTTTTGACCTCATATTGGTTAATAGCTACCCCAAAAACCATGAAAATGACACCCATGACGAAAAGATGTAAAATTTTCGTCGGCGCCATCTTGGATTTCAGTTTTGACCTCATATTGGTTAATAGCTACCCCAAAAACCATGAAAATGACACCCATGACGAAAAGATGTAAAATTTTTGTCGGCGTCATCTTGGATTATAGTTTTGACCTCATATTCGTTAATAGCTACCCCAAAAACCATGAAAATGACACCTATGACGAAAAGATGTAAAATTTTCGTCGGCGCCATCTTGGATTTCAGTTTTGACCTCATATTCGGTAATAGCTGCCCCAAAAACTATGAAAATGACACCCATCACGAAAAAAAGCCAAATTTTCGTCGACGCCATCTTGAATTGTTTTACCCCACCAATCTATTCAACAACCCATAAAAAAGAGGATCTCAGGCAAGGTAATTTTAAAAACATAATTTTAAATTACAAATAATTGGAATATGAAACTTATACAGAACTTTACTCATATAAAGTATCAAATATTTCAAATCACGAAAAAGACAGTGCACGCACAATAATCTTTTTTATTTCGTTTTTATTTTTGGCACGAGGAGCGATACACCCGTCCTTCCAAGAGCGCTTCTGAGCGCAGCGCAGTATTTTTAATTTAGCTCATTATTGAAATAAAATTTTGATTTAGATTCATAAAAATTACACCATATATAAAGGACTATATATCCCTCAATAAGATATAGTTAAGAAGATAGATTAGGCTCTTAATTTTCCTAAAATGGTACCAGTTTAGACCCCATTTTTTTGCACTTTATGCGTTTATTGTGATGGAAAAAACGTATTTCAGCGACAATTTTGTATGACGTCGTACAATTTTTATAAGATGAACGTAGAGCTGAATATTTTATCTTTAAATTAAGATATTACTATGTTCTCACGTGTAATTGCTTTAAGTTAAAATGGTACCGAAAAACAGCGTGTTTTTGTAAAAATACGTTATAGCGTCCTTAAAATAATGAAATCGCATTAGAGATCATACAGATTTTTAGGGTTCCGTAGCCAAAATGGCAAAAACGGAACCCTTATAGTTTCGTCATGTCCGTCTGTCCGTCTGTCCGTCTGTCCGTCTGTCACAGCCGATTTACTCGGAAACTATAAGTACTACAGTGATGAAATTTGATGGGAATATGTGTTGTATGAACCGCTACAAAAATATGACACTAAATAGTAAAAAAAAGAATTGGGGGTGGGGCCCCCCATACATGTAACTGAGGGATGAAATTTTTTTTTTCGATGTACATACCCGTGTGGGGTATCAATGGAAAGGTCTTTTAAAATGATATAAAGTTTTCTAAAAAACATTTTTCTTAAAGTGAACGGTTTTTGAGATATCAGCTCTCAAAGTCGTAAAAAGTATGTCCCCCCCCCTCTATTTTTATAACTACGGGGTATAAAATTCTAAAAAAAATAGAGGTGATGCATGCTAATTAACTCTTTCAACGATTTTTGGTTTGATCAAAGTATCTCTTATAGTTTTTGAGATAGGTTGATTTAACTGTAATTTATTCTCCCCCATCAGTTCCAAGCCTTGTCGTGGCCGGGGGGGCTCAGTAGCTTGGAGTGCACTCGTGTACTCTGAGTGAAGCTAATTGGACGCGGAGGGGCTGAAAGGCCGGTCTGTCGTCTGACGACATGATTGGTTCGACGGCCAGGGATCCATATAGCTGGCTGGCTGGCTTGAAGGCAGGCTGGCCGGGCTGGCTGGAACCGGCTGGTCACACCGGCTGCCTCGCTGGCTGGCTAGGGGGCCGGCTGGCAGGCTGGCTGAAACCGGCTGCCCCACCGGTTGGCTGGCTGGCTGCTTTGAGCCGCGGCGGCTGGCTGGCTTGCTGTCACCGGCTGGTTGTCCGGCTGGCTGGCTGGCTGGCTGGATGGCTGGCTAGCTGGCTAGGATCCTCCGGGGGGCCAGGATTGGCTCAGGTGCCGTTGTGGTACGGCGAGGTATGGCGGCTAGTGGTCGCGGCCTGGCAATTTGGCTGGGCAAAATGGGGTTGGAAGGTCGATTGGGCCTCGTTTGGGTCTCGTTCCGACCGACTGGCAGGGGGCTGCGCTTTGCGGCGGTGGATGGCGGCCAGAGGCCGCGCGCGTTGTTTTTTGTTGGTAGTCTAACTACCAACAAAACAGGGGGCGGGATCCCGACGCGTCACTTTTGTGACACGCGGTGACTCCTGTAGGTGGGTGTAGGGCGGCGGCTGTCCTGTGACAGCCGTCTGCCAACTCGTAATCCGGTCCGTGGGGCCGGACCGAGGGCCGCCACCTCTGGTGTGAGGTGGGGGCTGCGAGGGAAACCTCTATAAAAGTGCGCCGGAGGGTCCTTCGACGCGTGAATCACGTTTCAGAGGGCCTTTCGGCGCGCGCCCTTCGGCCGGTCGATGCTGGGGTCGAGGGTTTGGGGAACGCCGATGATGGAACGGGGAACAATCCATCATCGGCGAGCGGGTGGCGTGAGCTCGTGTACAGCTTGCGCCGCCCCGGGGTGGGCATTTGGTGGAGGGCCTGGAAACGGGCAAGTGGCGGAGGGCCTGGAAACGGGCAACTGCTGGGCGGGACATGCGGAAGATTGCGAATGTGTACCCGCATCCCGTCTAAAGCAGCGCGTTGGTACACGGTGGGGTTTTAGTCGGTAGGAATCCGACATAACCCACGGCTTCTTCCCCGGGAGCCGTGGGTATCATAGGCAAGATTTCCCCACTTGAAAAAAAAAAAAAAAAAAAAAAACTGTAATTTATTATATTTGCTGCTACGGAACCCTTTGTGCGCGAGCCCGACTCGCACTTGGCCGGTTTTTTAATGTTAATTATGTGCTTTTGCTATTACTTTCTTATGCTATTTATATATATTCAAATTATATATTATAGCATATATTCAAAAAAATAGTTAATTTAAGAAAGTCGTCCCATTGTCTATTATAACTCAAGAACGGCTGAACCGATTTTGATGATTTTTGGTTCGTTGGTTCATTTCCGCTTGGATTATGATCCTAACTATCATAATTTAAAGAAACTAACGGGGTGGAGCCGGGGCAAACAGAAACACCTGGTATACGTAACTACAACTATAAAAGAAAGTCGTGTTAATTATTGCAACTTAGAAATATTCATCACATAAAACTCAAGATCGGATCTTTGTCTCGTTTTTGTTTTTTTTTTATCATTCTCAATGATTTTTGGACGAATCCAACATTTGTCACCAAATTTTTGATGACAAAAAAATATTTGGTGGCACGGCGCCGCTCGGAATTCGGATACACAATTTTATGTAAATTATTTGTCAAATTTTTCATTGTTATTATCCGAATTCAAGCGGCGAACATAGATTCAGAAATAAACAAAGCATCGCTAAAATATGTTCAGCCGTTCTTGAGCTAGGTATATAATTGTTGTATAGTTAATTATATTTTTATTTAACAACTTGTATATTAATTATATTATATTTTAAACAAATATGATGCTTACGAAGGTATCGATTGTAATTTTCTATATTCCCAGGCAGTGCAGTCTCTAATCTAGCTAAACCACAGAACAGTAAAAACAAATGTATGAGTCTGAATTGACTCCTATTTCTTTCGAACAAGGTGCAAGATGCAAGTGCATTGTTTAGGGCACTTACGATTCAATGATTCGGGGTAAATCGGGTGTTTCTAGAAATACGATAATTAGCGAAAATCTGCATGCGCATTATTAATTAAGGAATACTGTACAACATGACGACTTTGAAGTCGCGCGATGCCGCCGCCAGCGTAGGTAGGTACCTACTTACGCTGCCACACGAAAATACGCTAGGGTTGCAACAAATGGGAAATAAAACAATTGTGATTACTAATATTTTGATGAAATCATTTATTCATAAGTACATTCAAAATAATTGCGGTTATTAAATCTGATGTATCTGATGTATTATTATATCTGATGTATACATTCAAAATAATTGCGATTATTAAATTTGTACATAAATATATAATTATTAATTACAGATATTGCACTGCTAAATATTATTTACGTGGACTTTATTTTTAGATGTTCTTAATTGTATATTATAACATTTAACTAAGTAATGCATTCGCATTGGGATGTACAATCTGATAAGAAAATAATGAGGACAACATATACGTAGCTTTGATTTTAATTCAACAGATACAATTAATACAATCTTTCTGAAATATTGTTTTCTTCTGGGATTACAATGTAGATTTACATCCGTACACGGAACAGTTTGTGCGCGCCATAATAGAATATGTAAGCACCTATGAAATAATAAAATTATTTCACAAAAAATACGACTGCGTCGTCCTTTCGCGCTAGGTGATGCAAACTAAGGGTGTTTGTGGTACGCGTCGCCCGACCCCCCCGCCAGTTCCCCTCCGTTTCTCTGCACAAGTACATTCGTTTCCATACTGTATAGATATTGTAATACTGTGGCTGTGGCACTGGCATTAGTTCCGAATATCGTCACATGCCAACAGTGAACAGATCCATATAGCACTATACCTCCTTCAGAAAGTGAGCTAAATGTGGAGCTAAACCAAGAAGTGCTTATATCTAATAGCTAAACCAAGCTAAACGATGATAAAGGAGATATGTATTTCTATAGTTTATTGCTTCTTGGTTTATTGTCTAAGGTTTATTGAAATTGGTGAATGTCAATTGTCATAAAATGACATTTGACATTTCATGTCACAAGTCACAACTTGATATACCTGTCCTGTGACTATATACCTACCTCAATACCTACCTTGCACACTACCTTGTTGTGATTAAAAATGAATACTTAATTATTATTATTTAGTCTCACATTTCTCGACACTAATAATTGGTATTCAATAATTTATCGAAAAAATTCAATATGATAGGTGGTCTAAGTAAATTGAGCCGGACTTTTCTCCAAAATAATAGCTCTAAAAGAGCTACAATTAACATCGTTAGATCAAACACGAGCTTTAATCGTGGGCAATCAATAAAATTGCAGAAAATAAGAGACAAGGAGCCTGGTGAAATATTTAAGTGGATCCTTATGGTATGTAATAAATAAATAATGTTTCTTTATTATATACCTAGGTCCATTTATTTTAGAGATATTTACATATTAATTTTTATTATTCCTTCTAGGTAATACCAGCTGGTTCATTTGGTCTAGGCTGTTGGCAAGTATATCGTCTGCAATGGAAACTAGAACTTATAGATGCCATGCAATCAAAAACGAATGCATCACCAGTGGACATGCCCCTTGAGTAAGTATTAGCCTATCTTTCTTCTAAGTAATCTGACTATGTAGTATATACTAACTCCTACGAACCATTCATTAATCTTCTATTCCTTTCAGTTTTGAAGAACTTAAAAAAATGGAATACCGACCTGTTAAGGTCAGAGGGGAATTTCTTCATGACAAAGAAATTTTAATAGGGCCAAGAGCCTTAATTGAAAGCGATAGTCATATGCAAAGAACTGGCTCTCTTGTATCAGATCCTAAGAAGAATCAAGGGTGGCTTGTAGTCACACCATTCAAATTGGCTGAAACTGGGTAAACATAATTTATTATATTGCATAACTTGCTTAAATAAAAAGTCTTGATAAATTTTGTGACAAAATTTCAGTACTCTTCTAGACAAATTTCATCATAAACTGTTTTGTACTGCAGAAACACAAGGATAATAATATCAATTGAATTGAAATAAATATTTATTTTATGAAGCTTCACGCCTGCAGCTTCATTGGCTGTTTATTATAATTCTAATATTTTTACAGAGAGGTCATATTAATAAACAGAGGTTGGATACCACAACACATGCGCCCCAAAGAAAAAAGGCAGCCATCAATGGTAACTGGTGAAATAGAACTCACTGGTACAGTAAGGCTTACTGAAACAAGAGGACCCTTTATGCCTAAAAATAATCCAATAAAGGGTTCATGGTTTTATAGGTAAGATCAGTGTTTCAAAAATTAATCATCATGATCATCATCTCTTTATTATACGAATTTTCTTTTTACTATGCGTAGAAGTCGAGAGAAGAAAGCTTCTTTTGTATGAATTAATTACAAGTATGTTTTAACTTTTAATTGCAAAAATTTTTCTGATGTCATACAATCTCAATGTTCAACAGGGACTTACACCAGATGAGCGCATACTTGGATTGCGCTCCAGTGTGGTTGGACGCTAAAGGAATCCCAGACCCACCGGAAGGCTGGCCGTTACCAAACCAGACGAGGGTCAACCTACGGAACGAGCACATGTCGTATTTAATTACATGGTATATGTTATCTGCATTTACTGCCGTGATGTGGCACCGTTACTTTATAAGGAAACTCCCTCTCTTGTAATTTATAAATCATTGTTTGTAGTAAATGTTTATAAAGTATTGTTTTGTTAAATTATAGAAATATAGGCACAATGAATGAGACTTTTATTTAAACATGCAAAATTTTTGACAAATAACAATTTATACTTGTTTTTCGCATTTAACTCACTTTAAATAAAATAATTTAACAGATTTAATATTTATTTCTTTGCTATGTAATCTGTGTGGATCTGACTTGGCCGAGGAAAGGTTGTTTAAGAAAAGACAATATAAGTTTCATATTATTTTAATAAAAGTTGAAATGAACTCTTATTACAAACCCATTTAATTGTAAAATATTTCATGATTGCTTAAAAATATAAAAATCACAGAGAAAGTATATTTATACTTAAATTAATTAAAATTATAATAATACAGATCAAATAAATCGACATTATTGAGAGTAATTATGTCCTTTCCAAATAAACGTACATATTTTAAATTCACAGCATTTTGAACTGTTCATAAGATAGATTACATGCATAATATGTTTCAAAACATGCATTCGGAGTTTTTTGTTTACATAAAATTTTTAAATTAAAATGCACAAAAATATTATTGACGACTCTGTTATTATGGTTATTATAATAAATAAAAAAATATCTAAAATTACAAGTATTAAAATTAAACAAAATAAATACTCTCAAGTGAATGCCGACAATGAATCATTACTGTTAAATATATATAGAACTATCATAAGTTATTACAATACATATTTATTAACTACATGTAGAAATTGTAATTATGGGAATATGGATTAAAATACAAATCTCGCAAAAAAAACTCTGGTATCAGCTATTAGGACTTTTGCAGTATTTTACGAGAAAATAAGTTTATTTATAAACTAAATCATATTGTATGATAATATGATGTAATGGAGAGATCCTACATAAGTCTGTATAAATATTACGCTTCAATGTGAAGTTAAAATTTAAATAAATCAAACAAACATGCTACACAACAATTAAATAAAAGATACTCTAGCCTCACTGATGAAAAATGAAGTAGCGTAATTAAAACAAAATTTTTACAAAATTTTATCCTAGTTTATCATCTTTTTATTTTCAAAATATTTTTCTTTTTATATATACAGCTAAATTATATTTCTGAACTCATTAGAAATCAATACAAAACTTGTAAATAAAATATACTGAATCGAATGGATAAAATGTTAAATAATACGTGTAGAAAATACATGATATTTATTAAAAAAAGTTAAAATTATTCAAACAATAAACAAACTTATAAAAAGATGTTGATGGAGTTTATCGCAGAAGAAATGCGATTTAAGACGTGGTCCCGAGGACCGAAGGGCTTTCAAGTCTGATTCTTATGATCAGACCAATAAAAATTAAATTTAGAGTGTGATTCATCTCGGTAACGCATGACTCGATATGATGAAGATGTTAAAAAACGAAAAGGATTCAAGTCACCCGTCACCGAAATAAAATCGCAGGAGAGTCCTAAGAAAGGCTCGACGACGGTCGAGAAATATCGAATTTATATAAAATTCAATTTTGTAGCTCCGCTTGATTCGTATTACCAATTGGTGTTATAAAAATGGTAGATCTTTGAAATGGAAAATTTAGAGTATTTATGCCGGCACGCGAACGTGCTAGCCTTACATGAACTCAGGCAATATGAACTTAAAACTCAAGCGGGCAAATCAAAATTTGACACATGTATTTGTGGTACATGCGCCGGGTCTATCTTGGGCGTGTTCTTGTGGTCGCACAGCCCCAGCTCCTTCAGCTTCCACTCCCAGCCCATCATCTGGACCGCGTGCAGCGTCTCCGCCTCCGTATGTTGACGCCGTAACATGCCTTCCTGTTACACGATTATAACCATTGTTAATTCGTCTCTTCTCAATGTAGAAAGTAGAAAGTCAGTCAACTCAGTAGAAAAAGTTAAATTCGAGTTCAATGAAAATTTTAATAACAAAAAATTTATCTATGATCATAGACCATCCACCTGGACCCTACTCTATACTGCTCACAGCACGTTGTAACGGTGTTGTGGCGGCAAGTGTGTGTACGCACCTTGATCTTCTCCCACTTGTCGTCCACCTCCTGCAGCCACGAGTTGATCTGGCGGCCGTTGCAGCGGGAGCGCTGCGCGTTGCGCTTCTCCTCCTGCTCCGGCGCGAGCACGTTGTACACCTCCTTGTCGCGGAGGATCGTGCACACGGAGAACGGGAGGGCCTGGCGAGTGTGCAGTCTCATTTTATACTATTTCTCTTAATAACATAACACAATAATACCACAGTATTACTATATTTCCTACAGTAGTGCGACGAATGTACTTGTGCAGAGAAACGGAGGGGAACTGGCGGGGGTCGGGCGACGCGGGCCGCGTAAAGCAATCACGCTGAGATTGCTTTACCTATCGCGAAAGGACGACGCAGTCGTATTTTTTGTGTAATAATTTTATTATACATAGGTACTTACATATTCTGTTATGGCGCGCACAAACTGTTCCGTTTACGGATGTAAATCTACATTGAAATCCCAGAAGGAAACAATATTTCAGAAAGATTGTATTAATTGTATCTGTTGAATTAAAATCAAAGCTATGTATATGTTGTCCTCATTATTTCCTAATCAGATTGTACATCCCAATGCGAATGCATTACTTAGTTAAATGTTATAATATACAATTAAGAACATCCAAAAATAAAGTGTCCACGTAAATAATATTTAGCAGTGCAATATCTGTAATTATAATATATTTATGAACAAATAATTACATCAGATTTAATAATCGCAATTATTTTGAATGTACATATGAAATATGAATAAATGATTTCATCATAATACATATTAATAATCACAATTGTTTTATTTCCCATTTGTTGCAACCCTAGCGTATTTTCGTGTGGCAGCGTAAGTACCTACGCTGGCGGCGGCATCGCGCGACATCAAAGGCGATTCCTTACTGTAGGAAATAATATTGTAATACTGTGATAATACCCAATAAAACAAAAATAATCACACCAATCGGTTTAACATGCAACATGTACATAGTGAAAATATTTAAAAATGCTACAAATTTAAAACATAGTCTAGACATTTTTTAAATAGCCGATTTACAAATGCTTCCACCAAATATAGCGCACCTGATTAGCCACAGCGCGTTCGGCGCGCCCGTGCACCCTCAATATCTCTTGTTCCACAGCAAGCACCAGTTTCTCCTTCTCCACTTGATGTTGTATCCGCAACCTCGTTCTGTTTTAGACAATTTATATGAAAAGACAAAAGTTACATGGTGATTCACAAGAACTCAAAAATTGTAAGGACGTTTAGAAAATATACTACATTTACATAATAGTAAAAATATTTTTTAAGGTAAAAAAAAAATACTTAAACAATATTGAAGCAGAAATTTCAGTATAAATAAATAGAGAATAAAAAATAAGTCATTTCTATATTGAAGGCTAATAGAACTAAAACGGATTGATTTAATACTTTTTTATAAAATGCAAGTAATGCATTATTATAACTTTTCCTGGTGTCAAGGCCAACCTGTGCCTTCGAGTCAGCGCTTTATCTTATTACCTTTCTCTCTCCTGAGACATAAACTCTTTAACCATTTGTTGTGGTAGGTTAATGGGTATATCCACTTGCGGCTCAGGATTCACGTTGTTCTGTAGCGTGTACGTACATCGATTCATTAGGTACTTATTGAAATCTTTCGGTGGCTTTGGCTTGACTGGAAACAAGGTTTTCTGTCTTCGCTCGATCTGAACATGCATAAATAGTAATCAATATAAATTCACGACCATTTTTAGTGCTAAACATATAATTGTCAAATAAAAATAGTGTAGACATTGAAAACATTTTTGAAGAATACAAAAAAGGGAAAGGGTGTTTATTACGGGTTATGACTTTACCTGTTTCCTCTTGTGTATGTACATCTGGTAAGGGTTGGAGTGCGTGACATTATGCGTAACGATAGAGTTTTCCGAATGCTCGCTCTTCGATGGCTCCCGCGAGTGGCTCTCCCTGGACGCTTTGATCTTCCGCTTCCTTGGATGCAACTCCACGGAAGGCCCCGGAGCGGCTGTACACATACAAAACTAACGTCACCACCCATTCTTGCAAGAAAACGGCGAACACCAACAACGAAAGATAGATAAAATAACACCAATAACGGAAAGGGCATTCACTAAACATATAGGATGTACGAACATGAGACGGCTCCCGTCCCCCGATGTTTCGAGATGGCTATAATGACATTTCTACGTACAATTGATTCAAGCCTGAAAGCTACAAACAGCGTTTGTAACTATGAATAAACATTGATCATCTGCCACAGGTAAACAAACATCGTCGATTTAACATTTTCTTTTTCATTGTTCAAGGCAAGACAAGGCAGTCAACAAGGCCATCATATTGGATAGGTATTCGAAATACTGCTCTAATGGAATTTAAATACAAAATTGTTGTCAAATATTAGCGAAATATTTGGAAAAAAATGGTAAATCGACTGGTAAAGGTTTAAAGGCTGAAGCCAGGGGGCTCTCTAGGGTAATGCTAATGGCTAATACTGGATAATGCTCTCAATGTAGAAACGTCATTATAAAGTTTACATTGCATCTCAAAAATTACTGTTCAGGGTCTGGTAGCCATTTGGTGATAACATTCAGGTCCTCCAAGGACATGCATATGGTGAAATGCGTTTAGAATCTGATTTTTGATACAGTACATTTATATTTTTTCTGTCTTTGAAACACATAAGAAAAGGAACAGTAGAAGTACAGAAAAATATTATTGTAATAAATTACAAGAGTGTCCTCTTTTCCTTTTCGACTTTAAGGGAGGAGAGCGGCGGCCTCTGCCCCCCGGTCCGTCTTCATATGTGCGTGCACATATCAAGTAAGATTGCATTAAAAATATGTCAAATAAGCTAATTAGGGCTACCAGCTCTAATTTTTTTTGCCAGTTGGCGCCCTGAACATCGAATAGATTTTTAATAACCGTTATATTTTTACTTCGTGTAATTCGATAGTACAGGGGGCAGAGAAATAACAGTAACATCACTGTGAATAAATTTCGGGCGTTAATAAGTTAAAGAAATTATATCGAGACTCAATATCATCGAACACTATCGAGATTTGGACTTTAAAAAAGAATTAATGAATTTACAAGCGATTTAAACGGACGGCAACACATTTCACTCAATTTAATCCAAGACAAGATACACGAGAAATTATATAAGGTTCTGTATAGATTATCAAAATATTGGAACTTTATTTTATGTGCAAGTTTCAACTTATTGCAAAGATTTCCGAATAATTAAGTAGCGCCTTCTGGCATTAGCCAAACGGTAGCCCTTATTAGTAAAATATTCAATATCAAACAGCTTATCAATATAAAAAATAAAATAAAACACGAAAAATAGCTAAAGAAATCTTTACAGAAGACGAAAATAATAATCGACAATTGCATCAAATCTAACAATCAAATTGTTAACCTTGTGAGATGTGATACAAATTCCACAGAATTTTAACAAAACAAAATAATCATCTTTAAGCTACTGAACATTTTAAAGAAAAGAAATAATGGAAGAACAGAGAAATATTATATAATAATGAATTACAAGATTGTCGTGTGCTCTTGGGAGACTTTAAGGGAGAATGATAGCGCCGGCCTCTGCTTCCTGGTCCGTCTTCGCATATGTGCGTGCACATATTAATTAAGATGATGTTAAACATAAGAATACATTGTACTTTTCATTAGTAAGATTTTTCATATATAAGATCCCCTCAATAGAAAAACATGTTATTGTATCAAGCTACTTGCATTATTATTGAACCCGCTTTAAAAATTCTAACGCAATTCCAAAACACTTCATTTTATCCATTAATTAAAATGCATAGATATTGTTATAAAATTTAATCACAATTTTGAATATTAACACAAGCACATGACTTCATAATTAATTGAACATACCAACCTGATTGTAGATTTCAGTCACTATGATATGAACTCAATATGAGTGTTCCAAAATAGCTAAATTCCTAATTAGGTCAATGATTAGATTAAAAAAGCAATATTATCATATTTCTAATATACTATTAAACTGTTTCAAATCATATTAATGCTGCTTAAAAAATTAATCTTCTAAGTTCTATTTAGAAAACCTAAATATTATGCAATGCTTATTGAACTCTAAAGTTGTGTACCTTTAAAATGTATCAACTAGGGTCCTACAAAGTGTCGTGGATGCTTTTCTATTTAGGGGGTCTATGTAATTACCTGATTCATTTCTCCCACCTGTGCCAGCAGATGACGTAGACGGAGCATGATCGTCCTGACCCTGAAAACTCTTAGCATTTGATTTACTGTGGCCATCATCGTGTAACCGACTTCTCCGTCTCTAAAACCATCGTAAATTAGCTCAACATTAAGTAAAAATAAAGAACATTCAATAGCAAAATTCAACTGATCAACATTTATGGGATTGACAATACTTGAAACAAAATAAAAATAAATTAAATTCGACATGCAGACAAACAATAAAATTGCGCAGATAGACGAAGGGAAACTTAGGACATGAAAGGCTCTTTTGGTTCACAGAATAAAATCAAAATTCAGGGGTATAAACATCGATAAGTATTGAATATTTGATACCTTCGCGTTCTTGTTGCGTCTAGCTCTAAACATTGAATTACTACTTACTGAGCTGGGAGGAGGACTTTTATTTGAACTCAAAGCTTGGTTAGATCCTGATCGGTTCTCAGAGCCAGTTTGAGGCGAAGTTCGCTCTTTATCTTTCTCGCCGTCATTCGTTCTATGCGAACGCAGAACTCTTTGCCCGCCCTATAAGACAAACTCCACATAAACGTACCGAAACCAAAGTACGTATACGACATTAACTCGATTCTAATCTACGTTGATCTTATCAAATGTTCTTTTACTTTTGCTTTGTCTTTATATTTTTCTAATCGCTATCATAATTCCAATTTTCATTTCCGTTTGGGGTTTTTAAATACATGTTAACTTGAAATTACTAAAGATTTAAATATGCATTTTTATGAACAGAAAGAGTTATCTCTCGCGGCGTTTCATACAACCGAATCAAACTCATCCAACAGTTAGAGCCAGACACATATTGCTGAGGGAGTTTAATTTGTCTAAGTGCTTAGCCGAGAGAGACTAGACTAAACACGGGAATAAGACCAAGAATATCTTAAATTTCACAGGATGTTATGGGTGCAATAATTATCGTGAGATAAGATTACTAGCCCGTTTTGTGAGTATCATGTGAACAGCCGCGGTGTTCGATTTTGTTTTTTTATTTTATTATATATAAAAACCTATATTGCTAAATGGCTAAATTGCTTTTAAGGGGACACGATTTTCAATTAAAAAAGGTGTAGAGTAGAAAAAGAACGGACAAGTAGTTTCGGAGTTGTAACTTGGTCTCACGCAGGCACAGCTCGCTACAGGAAGGACGACCTATAAGGGTTAGAAGGGTCTATATAAAATGGTCACCCACCTTGCCCCCCTCCCCCAGGCGCTTGTCGTCACAGTTGCCATCTGAGCTATCAGATGTTTGTCCCGTGTCTGCGCTCGTGCACGGGATCACGTACGGCAATGTGGATGCATTGCCGCGACCTTTTCCACCACCGCGTTGCCCTGTCCCACCTGATGCGGATGTTTTTTATCAATTCTCTCCTTATATACCAACTGGCACATGACAAATAGTCAAAAGAAAATGTACGCATAGGAACCGAAATGTTAATAAAATCCGTCAATGATTCGATTAGAAAGTGCAAACAAATGAAATGCAGTATATTTCATTCTCCGAATGATTTATGAAACGCTTATCACGGTTTTACGTGCGCTCAAAGCCTCATACGAACATGACAGACAATGTAGTTGCATAAACCGTCTTTGTTATTTTCATTTTTAATACATAGTCACGTGAATTGATTAATAAGAAAACATGCTACAAAATTCCTGTTAACCGCGGCATTCGATAATAAATACATAAATAATTAATTAGATTACTTAAAAAAAATGCTCAGTTTAAAACAAACATTGTTAGTGATGAAAATTCAAGTTAAACAATGATAAATGCTGACAATGAAATACCTATACACAAACACAGGTACAAAGAGACGGCAGCGTCATAACAACAAAGATTGATTAGACATGACGTAGCGTGGTTATGTGATGTGAGGTGCCCGTGTATCGATCGGATGGGGACCGTGTGCACCACCCCAAGGGTGCGTTGAAAGCGTGTTATGCATGTATAAGTAATTTTCGTTGCTAGTCGCTTCAATAACGGTCATGTTTTACTTGTTAGTCTGATATTCCGAATTCAGTGTTTGAACGTTAGTTCAACATGTCGCACCTTCGGTAGAACAAGGGCACAATTACAGTTTTTGCAATTTTACAGGAGAGCCATTTTAAGATATTTGTAGTACTTAATGTGGTCTAGCTATGATAATAATTTTTTTATGGTTGTTCTGCTTTGTATGACATAAACTATATACTATATTCTTTTAGGTGTATCGTATACAAACATTAAAAACTGCTAGTTTTTTTTTAATAATATTTTTTTCTTAAGTAGGTGTACATTTGTGCCCTTGTTCCACCAACAAGAAAATTAATTTGTAAATATGGCCATATCTAAAGCTTTAAGTTAATAATTTTGGAATGATAATAACGTGTTTTTTTGTATAAATGTTTTATTTTCTTAAACACTTTAGAAAGCCGCAGTACTTTATCACAAAAATAGAGATCAAAACTTACTAATCAGCCATTACACATCTTCAACAATCTGAAACTATTATGTTTCCTAGCAAAATTCTTTGGAATCGCTTTAAAAATTGGAATAATATTATATTAAGATCACAGAACAAGAAAGAATCATACTTCGATTCCTTGACATTAAATAATTCCTCCTTTTTCGTGGCATTTTTTATAAGGCTTATGTATTCTGCCGGAGTGCATATTGATATTGGGCCAGCTTTTTTTGCACGTTTTACATTCCAGAATGGACGGCATCGGCTTTATGCTGGGTCCCCTAATTTATGTATGATCGATTTTATAGGCAATGTGTTCACAGCAAAATAATACATTCCAAAAACAAATTTGAAAAAGAAAAATAATTATTTACGAATAAATATCTTACTAATATTATTATTTATTATGTAAACTCGAAAGTTTTTGAGGATAGATTTGTGGGTGTGAGGGTATGTTTGTTGTATTTTGATTGGCAGTCCTATCGTTTAAATTTCTAAAAAACTAACTTGTTTTTTTGCTCTCTACAGCAATTATCGGAATAAAATGTTACTTTTAAGACCATGGAGTATAACAAATCTTGGACAGACAAGGTCACAATTGTCTGAACGACTTTGTCCTCCCAATTTTTAAATCGTAAACTAGGCATAAGTGTGACAGATATGGCCTTGTCGTTCCAGAAATCAAAAACATTATAGGGCATATTTACATAAACGACGTTAGCGCTCCAAGTGACAGCTAGCTCAGTCCCCGCCGATGGCATAACTAACCAATGAGACTTTGTCTCGCCAAGAGAGAAACAAAATAGCGCCAAAATGACAACGCCACTATTTCAATCTGGCTGTTTTTTGTAGGAATTAAACGAATGTCTTTGTCCCTCCAGTTGAAAGGGCCTTTTTAAAGCATTTCTGCATATTTAAGTCATTTTGGCAATTTATGACAATTATGCCCTTGTTCTACCGAAGGTGCGATGTAATTGGAGGCGACAAAACGTTGCCTCTTTTTTAGTGTCAATAGACTTGTTTGTAAAATATGATTAGTTATTTTTAAACATGAAATTTTTGTTAGTATTCACATTTTCGCTGTCTGAATTTTCAACTAGAAATAAATGTTTAGTGTAATTTTTTAATAAATGTATAAATTCCAGCTAAAAATTATTACAGATATTTAACATTTTGTATCATAATATTATTCGGAACTCCTCAACTTCAAAAAAATTACATACTTAACACAAGAATAAATTAATTACACTTTGAATACAATAGTTATAAAGAGCTATATTTCTAGAAGCGATTATCGTCACATAATTAAAATTTATAAGACAACTGTGCCATCTTACCTTCTTCTTGTTCATTTCGACTGCCAGAGCCACCCGCACCCCCTGGTATAACAATCTTCAACGGTGGAACCTTCGGTGCTGTGGTCTCCGGTGGCTTCTGGTCTTCAGACTCTTCATCTTTTCCCTGTGAAGACTTCGGACTGGGCACTGGACTCCGCCTTTCTTGCTTGATGGCTTGTGAGCCTGCCCCCTTTCCGGAGCCCGATTTGTTCTGTAGAAAGGGTATTGTTGAGTCAGAGAAAGACAAGAAGAGTGCAATTTGTGGTACAGATATCATTTTGTCATAGTCATATTTATTTGTTTGAGATAAGAATTAAAAAGTTTATACATTGCTTTGTGACACTCATGAACATTTCACAAAAAGCTGCAACAGTCTGAACTTTACTGAAGACATTTTTAAAATCATGTACCACAAACGCTTTTCAGCTGGCAACACAAAAGGCAAACGAAACAACCAAACGGTGCACAGCAAAAAAAGTCTGCTTCGTTCATTATAATATACCTGTGTACTTTGAACATTTACTTTGGTTCCTTGTGCTCCTTTGCCCGTGCCCTGCAGTTTGCCGGTGGAAGACGAGGCTGCTGCCTTGTTAACGTTTGGCGAGGCTCCGCCCTTGTTGAGCGGCGACGCGCCCGTCTTACTCGCCGGTCCTGGGGGCTTGCTGCCGGTACAAGATATGGGACTTCATTTACTAACTCTATCTTTCTCTTTTAATCTTTAAGTATAGATTAATAGGGAAAGATAGTGTGAGTATGTGAAGTCTGACTTAGAAGGGTAAGGGGCAGGTGCATACATCTATTTCACTGATACTTTTTATTTACGGACAAGTTAGTGATCAGCCTTCTGTTTACTGCCAGACCGTAACAATTTTTTTTCTACGTCTTCACTGGGAATCCAACCCAACACCCCTCTGTTTAACGCTCATGTGTTGACCACTATAGTATTGTTTCTGACTCGATATCCTCACGGAAGTAAACTCTAAATGGATTTTAATTGTTCCGCCTCGTTGATACAAATTGTAAAGTTTGTGACTTTAGAGAAAAGTTCAAAAGTAAGTACAAGAAAGTTAATCACCTACTTTTACATTATTATTTTCTATTGGGAAGTTGGGAGAATTCAGTAGGAGACAATTATATGCAAAACAAAAACATTAATATATTGATTACTATGTGGGGATTGTGAAGAGAAGATAAAAAATAAATAAAATAGGCAATTATATTCAGAAAACTCTTAATATAAGTAATATATATATACTCATTACCGGCCAGGACCAGATCTAGCGACTGGAGGGGGCTTCGCCATAGGTTCCTTGTCATCATTCTCTTTCCTCTTTTTCCGCTTAGAAACGTCATCCTCTGATGATTCCTCTTCATCATAACACTTCTTCGTCACATTGGTGTCATCCTGTGTGGATGACACCACGCCACTACTCAACTGTGCGCATTCTATAAATAATTAATGGAATCATTCAATTTATTCATTGTTAATTATTGTTATACAATATTAATTTCAATTGGATATGATAATGAGTGATTTATTGGTTGGTGGAAACTTCAAGTTCCTTGACCTGCTTCTATCTTAAATAAATGTTGGGTGTGTTAATTTTGTACTTTTTTTAAATAGTGTTTGATAACACTTAATTTAAAAGTGTAATTATGAGTGTATTTTAATGAATAAAATAATTACCACAATATATACAATTGTACAATATGTAGTTTTGCAAACCTTCTTTGTTTTCCGCACTGCTCCCTTTCTCTTGTGCGGCGGCCTCCTTGCCCTCAAATTCTCCCTGTGCTAGGCTCTCCATGTTGGTTCTTTTACTGCCTTCACTGTTTGTACTTGCATTGCCACTTTTTTTGTTGCTGTCATCCCTTGTCCTTCCGATATGTGCAGCTCTTGTATTATTATCTGAAGAACAGGGACTTGTTCCAAATAATTGCTTTTTTGTTATGTTTCTTATGCATAAATAAAATATTTTACAATATTAACTTAGCTTATACTTTAGACTATTTTAAACATAAAAGAAAGAAATATATTATATTATTTTAAGTATGATAGATATTTAGTGTGATATTATACAAATAGTAAGGACTTAAATATACATTGAAATAATTTCATATAAGAACAAAAAATAAATAACAGGAGAAAACAAGACAACTCATAGGATGTTATAGGTTATAAATACTTAATGATTAGAGACTATGACAAGCTTGTTGTGCTATTTATTAATTACTATTCGTTTTAAATTGATTAATTAAATACTGTTATCTTGCATTTTAATGTGATGATCATTTACTTTATTAATGTAACTAAAACGAATGTCAACATTTACTTAAAGAAGTATTATTGCATGTCATTATCATTAAGTATTAGAAAATCAACAAATAAAACTGTTAAAATAATAAAGAGAACAAGTAATAATACTAACCAAAAAGTTTCTAAAATAAACAAAACTTCTTATTTCACCACAAATATAATTATATCTATAGGTTATAAGTAAATTACATTACATTGTAAGACACAAGTATACTAGAAGTTCACTCTTTATTATAAATTATCATTTAAAACACACGATAACTATTCAATTAGTTCTTGTACCGATCCGTAATGCTAATTATTTTTAGTTTGCAACTTGTAAGCAGGACGTAATTAGTGTTGCGGATTCCATTGCAGAAGCAACCATTTCACAAATTTTGTCCAAACTTAAAACTCTTTTTTCAAGTTATTCGTTTGGATTATAATTGAAATACGTCAGATAGGTCGTTGTTATTAACAGTTTACACGAGAGTCGGAACATTTATCTAAGTAGGTATACAGCGTGCACTAATATTTTTAAAACTTGACACTAATATGATGAAAACTATCGACTCCCCTTTGTTGTGCGAGAGCGCTCTCCTTTGCATTTCACGTTGGCGGACACTTTGAATAGTTATCGCCGGCCGTAGACAATAATTTCACACCAATTTTGCCTAATCAGTCTTATAAACCCACCACCACGAAGTTGACGTTACTAAGCGGCCATAACGACAGACCGACACTCGACAGTTTTAGCAACACGCCCCAACGCGTTCCGATCAAAGCAGATGCGTTCACGATTGACATAGACGTCAAATTTTAAAGTCACATTATAATTAATTTTTGGAAATGATGACCTTTAATATTATTAGTACCTATACTACTGTTTATAATTAAATTAGATATCTTTTTTTAAATCACGTTATTTATCAACGTAATAATAAAATATAGACAAATGACAAACTAAACAAACTGACATTCATCTCATTTTAAGATCTGTCAAAGTGACATTACACGAGTTAAATGACCATTGACCCGCGGTCAAGATAACTCAAAACTCAAAACCTTTTGGACGTGAAAATAAAAAAGCCAATGCATCAGGAAACAGGACATTGGTAACATTGTGAAAAAGCGGCAGAACTGCTTTCATATTGAATTTCCATCACATATTTTTTTAACTATATTTTTGATTTATTTCACTTATCTATGTAATTTTATTTTCTGAAATAAATACATATAGGTAAAATATATTTTTTTTAAGATTTAATAATAATATCCACACCTTTTTTTTTCATTTGCATTCAAAATTGACACTAAGCCATATTAAATCCTTTCACCGCAGTTACAATACCGACTAATAATTCGAATAATGACTTACCAAACCCAGTAATATTTCAAAAAACATAGTAATTGCAGATAAAACCGCCCATCTACAATAGCAAAGTGTGTTAATTTATAATTCAGTTGAAACATACCTACGTAAATAGACCAACACTAATTGTTTACTCACTGGCAACCCAGATGGCAGCAGTTTTTCAAGTTTTCATTAGGCCTTTTTGATACGAGATTACCAATGAAGGACTCAGTATATATGTAAGGTCGTGGAATAAATAAATAAAATAAATAAGCTATTCATATTTTTGTATAAAATTACGTTGGATTATCTTTTCAAAAGTTTTATATGTGATTTTATTCCAAATAGATATTTTTACTAAAAGATAATTTAACCAATGTTTGCCAGATGAACTTATTGTTAATTAAATACCTAAGATGAGGCATCCTTTTAAAAAAACGGTTTTATACATATATAAAAAAAAAACATAACACTCAAGTGACCAGTTCTATACTATACGATATTTTCCAGGACATAAACTAGGAGTATAAAATAAAATATAAATAATTATATTATAATTCAATGAATTAAAACTAATAAATTCTTATTTTACAATTAGACGATAAATATAAGGAGACAAACAGTCTGGGACTGTACCCAGAAAGATTTAATGAATGCATAATTATACAACTATAATAAAATTACCACTATTTAAAACCACTAACATTACTTGCTCTGTGCAACTTACAAGTTACAACTGTCGAGCCCGATTTTAAAGCTCCGTCACGCTGGAACCCGCTTTAAAAAAAACCTTACTTTTTTTCAGCCTATTTTACCTACAAACGATGCTAATAAATGTAGTTTAGGTCAATTTTTTGTAGTCTTATTAGTTACTTAGAAAACATCATTGATATCGTTCGAAGTAAAAAATATAAATAATAGCGTGTTGATTAGTTTGGAATGGGTTCCAAATTGATTGTAGTTTATTGTAGTGGCAAGAAAATTCTTTATTTGCGTTGTTTTATCTCAAATTATTGCAAGAAGGTCACAATAACAAGATTTTAAAAAATAAATAACACTTGTTCAAAAACTACAAACGATGCTAATAAATGTAGTATAGGTCAATTTTTTGTAGTCTTATTAGTTACTTAGAAAACATCATTGATATCGTTCGAAGTAAAAAATATAAATAATAGCGTGTTGATTAGTTTTGGAATGGGTTCCAAATTGATTGTAGTTTATTGTAGTGGCAAGAAAATTCTTTATTTGCGTTGTTTTATCTCAAATTATTGCAAGAAGGTCACAATAACAAGATTTTAAAAAATAAATAACACTTGTTCAAAAACTACAAACGATGCTAATAAATGTAGTATAGGTCAATTTTTTGTAGTCTTATTAGTTACTTAGAAAATATCATTGATATCGTTCGAAGTAAAAAATATAAATAATAGCGTGTTGATTAGTTTTGGAATGGGTTCCAAATTGATTGTAGTTTATTGTAGTGGCAAGAAAATTCTTTATTTGCGTTGTTTTATCTCAAATTATTGCAAGAAGGTCACAATAACAAGATTTTAAAAAATAAATAACACTTGTTCAAAAACTACAAACGATGCTAATAAATGTAGTATAGGTCAATTTTTTGTAGTCTTATTAGTTACTTAGAAAACATCATTGATATCGTTCGAAGTAAAAAATATAAATAATAGCGTGTTGATTAGTTTTGGAATGGGTTCCAAATTGATTGTAGTTTATTGTAGTGGCAAGAAAATTCTTTATTTGCGTTGTTTTATCTCAAATTATTGCAAGAAGGTCACAATAACAAGATTTTAAAAAATAACTAACACTTGTTCAAAAACTACAAACGATGCTAATAAATGTAGTATAGGTCAATTTTTTGTAGTCTTATTAGTTACTAAGAAAACATCATTGATATCGTTCGAAGTAAAAAATATAAATAATAGCGTGTTGATTAGTTTTGGAATGGGTTCCAAATTGATTGTAGTTTATTGTAGTGGCAAGAAAATTCTTTATTTGCGTTGTTTTATCTCAAATTATTGCAAGAAGGTCACAATAACAAGATTTTAAAAAATAAATAACACTTGTTCAAAAACTACAAACGATGCTAATAAATGTAGTATAGGTCAATTTTTTGTAGTCTTATTAGTTACTTAGAAAACATCATTGATATCGTTCGAAGTAAAAAATATAAATAATAGCGTGTTGATTAGTTTTGGAATGGGTTCCAAATTGATTGTAGTTTATTGTAGTGGCAAGAAAATTCTTTATTTGCGTTGTTTTATCTCAAATTATTGCAAGAAGGTCACAATAACAAGATTTTAAAAAATAAATAACACTTGTTCAAAAACTACAAACGATGCTAATAAATGTAGTATAGGTCAATTTTTTGTAGTCTTATTAGTTACTTAGAAAACATCATTGATATCGTTCGAAGTAAAAAATATAAATAATAGCGTGTTGATTAGTTTTGGAATGGATTCCAAATTGATTGTAGTTTATTGTAGTGGCAAGAAAATTCTTTATTTGCGTTGTTTTATCTCAAATTATTGCAAGAAGGTCACAATAACAAGATTTTAAAAAATAAATAACACTTGTTCAAAAACTACAAACGATGCCAATAAATGTAGTATAGGTCAAATTTTTGTAGTCTTATTAGTTACTTTTTGTAGTCTTATTAGTTACTTAGAAAACATCATTGATATCGTTCGAAGTAAAAAATATAAATAATAGCGTGTTGATTAGTTTTGGAATGGGTTCCAAATTGATTGTAGTTTATTGTAGTGGCAAGAAAATTCTTTATTTGCGTTGTTTTATCTCAAATTATTGCAAGAAGGTCACAATAACAAGATTTTAAAAAATAAATAACACTTGTTCAAAAACAACAAACGATGCCAATAAATGTAGTATAAGTCAATTTTTTGTAGTCTTCTTAGTTACTTTTTGTAGTCTTATTAGTTACTTAGAAAACATCATTGATATCGTTCGAAGTAAAAAATATAAATAATAGCGTGTTGATTAGTTTTGGAATGGGTTCCAAATTGATTGTAGTTTATTGTAGTGGCAAGAAAATTCTTTATTTGCGTTGTTTTATCTCAAATTATTGCAAGAAGGTCACAATAACAAGATTTAAAAAATAAATAACACTTGTTCAAAAACTACAAACGATGCTAATAAATGTAGTATAGGTCAATTTTTTGTAGTCTTATTAGTTACTTAGAAAACATCATTGATATCGTTCGAAGTAAAAAATATAAATAATAGCGTGTTGATTAGTTTTGGAATGGGTTCCAAATTGATTGTAGTTTATTGTAGTGGCAAGAAAATTCTTTATTTGCGTTGTTTTATCTCAAATTATTGCAAGAAGGTCACAATAACAAGATTTTAAAAAATAAATAACACTTGTTCAAAAACTACAAACGATGCCAATAAATGTAGTATAGGTCAATTTTTTGTAGTCTTATTAGTTACTTAGAAAACATCATTGATATCGTTCGAAGTAAAAAATATAAATAATCCAGCAGCTCTAAGAAAAAAGTAGTGTCTAAAAAAGATTTAATGAAGAAAAAAACAATACATATGCTATTTTATGTAATAAAATAATCATAAATATTTATATGCAATTACAAGAGTGATATGTGATATAACTTAGTACTACTATTTGTTATTTTTTTATAATTTCAACTAATAATAAAACTACAAACGACACGAAATCCAAGGCTCATAATTGTTTTGAATATATTAACTTATTGAACACTAAATTTTTTGTTTTTTATTGCTTACAGGGGTTTAGCAGCCACTACAAACATATGAGTTTAGCTACAATCAACTACATTGTTTGTAGTTTTTGAACAAGTGTTATTTATTTTTTTAAAATCTCGTTATTGTGACCTTCTTGCAATAATTTGAGATGAAACAACGCAAATAAAAAATTTTCTTGCCACTACAATAAACTACAATCAATTTGGAACCCATTCCAAAACTAATCAACACGCTATTATTTATATTTTTTACTTCGAACGATATCAATGATGTTTTCTAAGTAACTAATAAGACTACAAAAAATTGACCTATACTACATTTATTAGCATCGTTTGTAGTTTTTGAACAAGTGTTATTTATTTTTTAAAATCTTGTTATTGTGACCTTCTTGCAATAATTTGAGATAAAACAACGCAAATAAAGAATTTTCTTGCCACTACAATAAACTACAATCAATTTGGAACCCATTCCAAAACTAATCAACACGCTATTATTTATATTTTTTACTTCGAACGATATCAATGATGTTTTCTAAGTAACTAATAAGACTACAAAAAGTAACTAAGAAGACTACAAAAAATTGACTTATACTACATTTATTGGCATCGTTTGTTGTTTTTGAACAAGTGTTATTTATTTTTTAAAATCTTGTTATTGTGACCTTCTTGCAATAATTTGAGATAAAACAACGCAAATAAAGAATTTTCTTGCCACTACAATAAACTACAATCAATTTGGAACCCATTCCAAAACTAATCAACACGCTATTATTTATATTTTTTACTTCGAACGATATCAATGATGTTTTCTAAGTAACTAATAAGACTACAAAAAGTAACTAATAAGACTACAAAAATTTGACCTATACTACATTTATTGGCATCGTTTGTAGTTTTTGAACAAGTGTTATTTATTTTTTAAAATCTTGTTATTGTGACCTTCTTGCAATAATTTGAGATAAAACAACGCAAATAAAGAATTTTCTTGCCACTACAATAAACTACAATCAATTTGGAACCCATTCCAAAACTAATCAACACGCTATTATTTATATTTTTTACTTCGAACGATATCAATGATGTTTTCTAAGTAACTAATAAGACTGCAAAAAATTGACCTATACTACATTTATTGGCATCGTTTGTAGTTTTTGAACAAGTGTTATTTATTTTTTAAAATCTTGTTATTGTGACCTTCTTGCAATAATTTGAGATAAAACAACGCAAATAAAGAATTTTCTTGCCACTACAATAAACTACAATCAATTTGGAACCCATTCCAAAACTAATCAACACGCTATTATTTATATTTTTTACTTCGAACGATATCAATGATGTTTTCTAAGTAACTAATAAGACTACAAAAAATTGACCTATACTACATTTATTGGCATCGTTTGTAGTTTTTGAACAAGTGTTATTTATATTTTAAAATCTTGTTATTGTGACCTTCTTGCAATAATTTGAGATAAAACAACGCAAATAAAGAATTTTCTTGCCACTACAATAAACTACAATCAATTTGGAACCCATTCCAAAACTAATCAACACGCTATTATTTATATTTTTTACTTCGAACGATATCAATGATGTTTTCTAAGTAACTAATAAGACTGCAAAAAATTGACCTACATTTATTGGCATCGTTTGTAGTTTTTGAACAAGTGTTATTTATTTTTTAAAATCTTGTTATTGTGACCTTCTTGCAATAATTTGAGATAAAACAACGCAAATAAAGAATTTTCTTGCCACTACAATAAACTACAATCAATTTGGAACCCATTCCAAAACTCATCAACACGCTATTATTTATATTTTTTACTTCAAACGATATCAATGATGTTTTCTAAGTAACTAATAAGACTACAAAAAATTGACCTATACTACATTTATTGGCATCGTTTGTAGTTTTTGAACAAGTGTTATTTATTTTTTAAAATCTTGTTATTGTGACCTTCTTGCAATAATTTGAGATAAAACAACGCAAATAAAGAATTTTCTTGCCACTACAATAAACTACAATCAATTTGGAATCCATTCCAAAACTAATCAACACGCTATTATTTATATTTTTTACTTCGAACGATATCAATGATGTTTTCTTAGTAACTAATAAGACTACAAAAAGTAACTAATAAGACTACAAAAAATTGACCTATACTACATTTATTGGCGTCGTTTGTAGTTTTTGAACAAGTGTTATTTATTTTTTAAAATCTTGTTATTGTGACCTTCTTGCAATAATTTGAGATAAAACAACGCAAATAAAGAATTTTCTTGCCACTACAATAAACTACAATCAATTTGGAACCCATTCCAAAACTAATCAACACGCTATTATTTATATTTTTTACTTCGAACGATATCAATGATGTTTTCTAAGTAACTAATAAGACTGCAAAAAATTGACCTATACTACATTTATTGGCATCGTTTGTAGTTTTTGAACAAGTGTTATTTATTTTTTTAAATCTTGTTATTGTGACCTTCTTGCAATAATTTGAGATAAAACAACGCAAATAAAGAATTTTCTTGCCACTACAATAAACTACAATCAATTTGGAACCCATTCCAAAACTAATCAACACGCTATTATTTATATTTTTTACTTCGAACGATATCAATGATGTTTTCTAAGTAACTAATAAGACTACAAAAAAATGAACTTTACTACATTTATTAGCATCGTTTGTAGGTAAAATAGGCTGAAAAAAAGTAAGGTTTTTTTTAAAGCGGGTTCCAGCGTGACGGAGCTCGATTTTAACACAGGAAGAAAAGAGGAAAGCTTGTACCTAGATTAGAATCTTATCTAATAATAGGGTTTTTGTAAATAAAATTATTTTTTTATGTGGAATCGTCATTAAAAATACATAAGTACTCAATTAGAAAATAAAATGTTTAATGTTTCAAATCATATTTTTTTTAAAGGCATTGTAAATATTGGCACATCAATTAGTTAGGCCCAGCACACATGGTGAAACGCAACTGCAACGAAACCCTTATGAAATTATAGGTTTGAAACCAGTTTCAAAAGTTTTCCACACACGCCGCAACCTAAATATGATGAAATAAGTCACAAATCGCAATCATTCCGATTTTGAGACCAGACAGACGTCTCCAAAATGTCTAGTTCACGTGATGAAGAAGTTCTGGTTCTGTCTTTGTATCTTCGACAAAAAAGGAGGCGTAAAAGAAGAAGTATGTGGTTACATCCCAACATTGAGAAGAATATCAACTGCCGTATCAGTATCATTCTTGCGAGAGTAGCTTGAAAATGTTGTATTGTACAAGCAAGGATGCTTCTCAACTTCCAATACGAATTGAATGTTTTTATTTTCGTCGTCAGCCATTTTGTCGAACAGAAAAGACGCCAAATCCGACACGAGTTTCCTGCACGCTGGTTTCAAAGCAACTGATCTGCAACGCGTTTCAAATTAGTTGCGACGTGTGTTGTCTCTCAAAGGTATCTATGGCATAAACTCAAATGTAACTCAAAAGTAACTACATAGTAGTTGCAGTTTCGTTGCAGTTGCGTTTCACCATGTGTGCTGGGCCTTAACGTAACTAATAACTAACTTAACTTTGCCGATTAATGATATTGGCTGTTTTAATTTTTAACCGATATCAAAAAAAGGAGGAGGTTATCAATTCGTTTTTTTTATGTATGTACACCGATTACTCCGAGGTTTCTGAACCGATTTACGTGATTCTTTTTTTGTTCGATGCGGGATAGTGTCGAATTGGTCCCATAAAAAATTATTAACCGCTTGTACCCCATTATCAATTCATTACACCACACCTATATAATCACACTGGAAACCTGAAAAAAGAAATAAACAGTATTATAATATATAAAAGCAATGCACTCATATAGCTTATAAGTGAAAAATATATTAGTTTGATAACATATTTTGATATTATATGACACATAGTTATTTTTCGATTTATAATTTCGTTAATTTTCCAATATTTTTTAGAAAAAAACATGATTTATTATTACAATAACTAATTGAAAAAACTTGCTACTTACCTTTTTTATACATTATTTTGCCTTGTGTTATGTTCATTGTTCTTCTTAAAAAACAAAACACTGTCAATTACTATTTAATTTTCCATTGCTAAATTGTTAAATAATAAAATGTAGCCCAGCCATTTAACCCACTGCAATACACTTAATCGATTCTTGTTCAGAAAATTCTTAAGTGTCGACAAACAAATATATTACCTACTTGCAGTAATAAACGTACATTCATACTTGTCGGGATTTGAACTAAACTATCTCTCGACTTGCCATCCCAACATTAAAAAATTTTGCATATTATGAATAAGGGATAGTTTACATAAATACTAAATAGTCTTCGAGATTCAATTATAGGAATTAGTGAATTGAGTAATTTAAGTAGAATTCTGACTTTAGTTATGCGTTGTATAAAGTAAAAAATATGTACTCCTACTGTAATTATAGTGGCACTGACATCATTTCATGACACATTTAATAACAACAATATCGTTAACTTGTCTGTATAGTTATTGACAAAGAAAGAGAAATAATGTAATGTAATAATGTAGAAAGTTCTTATTATTTTATAATTTATCTCCGACATAATATTTTCTAATAGGTACTTTATCTGGTTTGCTTTCATTTATAATTTATTTTGGAAAAAATATTCTTTATAGTCTATGGTCGAGTAATAAATAATACTTTTTAATTTCTGTACAATTGAACATGATTGACAATCTATAACAATATAGAAATACTATTTTAAACAGAAGCATCTCGACGAAAGTTTGCTAGTGCTTGTCTTATTAGCAATTATCTTCCCGCTCTTAGTGATATAACAGTATCGTATACATAGTTACATACTGCTTATAAGTTAAAGCTTCTATGCATTATTAAAACAGAATTAATTTTTGTTTAAAAAAAAAGGACAAAAAAGGAAACATAAAATATTCTGTTTCTTTTTTTTGAACGCAACAAATTGATTCCTTCTTTCCAAAACTTATTATAACGATGTTTTAAAAACAATCATGTATTTTCACGAAAAGTCTGCCTCATCGAGCAGAATGCAGTAAAATCGATAACAATATACCTCCCTGTAACGTTTTTAACTCAGGGTCGCTAATAATATCTATAAATTTTTAAGTAGCGTCCAATATCGATTTTTACAGCTTGCATTAGTTGCAAGGTATGGAACACCTGGCCATTCCCACTGGCTATTCTCACAACAACATTTTACCCTTTCTTTGATTCCTTCTATTCACCGACGCTTTTTATTTCGTTGTTTTTTAAATACATGGTTCCACAATTAGGAAATCGTGGAACATTTGGTATTTCAAATTTGATCGATTATACATTTTTACACACTTATGCCTAGAGATCTGTCATGAAATACAAGACTTCCACGTTTTTTTTTTATCTTAGTACAGTTTTGGATCATAGTAAGCGCAATAATATTAAATACATAATTAATACATTTTTTCTAATGTACAGATTATATATAGATATTTAGAATTCATAAAAATTGTAAGCTTGGAGATAATTAATATTATACTGAACCATCTGTTTCACAATTACCATTGACTACAATCAAATAAAATGTAATTCTTTGTTTAAGACATTATAGGCCGGGAGATACTGACTCAAAATTTTGGGTCATTTGTAACAGTATGGTGGTTCTACAGGGGTCTTAGTACGGAGCGTTAGTTGAACACGTCGGTTAAATTACGAGTGTCAAACGATTTGTTCCACAAAATTTTTAGAGTTTACCGATAGCTCATAAAAAGAGGTAGGGCGTTGTGTCATGCCATACTTTTCCGGTGTGACTCAGACTTATCATTTTTTTTTTCAATTTTCGCATTCGCGTCAGTATGGCGGGGTGTAAGAGTTCTTACAGACGAACGGCATGTTATGAACGGCAGAGGCTACTTCAGCCGTCGCGACCTGTCGACGGCAGTTGTCGAAGTGTCGGCGGCGCAGTCCAAACGTCGACGGCTGCCGTCGACAAGTGACGCTTGCAGTTGACGTTTCGCGGCATCCGTTTTTGCGTGTCGATTGCAGCCGTCGACATATTAACTGCTGTCGCCGACGTTTCGACGATGGTCAACGACGGCTGAAGTAGCCTCTGCCGTTCACAACTTGCCGTTCGTCTGTAAAAACTCTTACACCCCGCCATACCGACGCGAATGCGAAAAAAAAAAAAATGATATTCAACCATTTGTAGCAGGCAAATTTTTGCACAGTTAATCATCGTCGGGCAGCTATTTACAAAAATGCCATACTTACGCCTAGACGGTTCCAAATGGTCGCCATACAGCCGAAAATCAGCAATAATTTTTTTCCCTTAACGATTTGCGGTAGTGGCGGTATGGCGGGCTGTAAGTCACACCGGAGAAGTATAGCATAACACTACCGCCTACTTCTTTTTTATGGGCCATATGTAAATTCTAAAATTTTTGTGGAACAAATCGTTTGACACTCGTCATTTTTCCGACCAGTTCGACTAACGCCCACGCGACCGGGCACCCTGTAAGAGCGTTCTGACCATAATTTTTCTTGTTGTCATTGCCTACCAAGACCCCTGTAGAACCGGTATACTGTTACAGTTGACCCAAAATTTGAGTCAGTATCTCCCGGCCTATTATTATTGGTCACAATTGTCGCGAAATGTGAATTCTTTGATGTACTATGCATGAGAATATAATAGGACTAAAAATAGTATCTATTTTATTGTTGTAGTACAAAAGAATAAGATCTAGCAAGATAAAAGGTTAGATTGTGACAGCAGATCATAATTTGATTTTAAACCTATATTAAAATATTGGAAGAATATGCACAATAATAATTGTGTTTTATGTTTATGTATAATATTATTAATACATTGTATGATTATATGTATTTTTATATATTTTGTTCAATAGTAGACATACTATATTATACATGGTACCTAGTACATATTAGAATTATAGAAAAGAAAATGAAATCAATGTTATATCTTTAAACAAGCAATTCTTGTATACCTTCATACACATAATATTGTAATATAATATGCGTATGAAGGTTTACAAGAACTATGTCAAATAATAATACAGAGCAAAGGTTAGTCACCCCAACTGTTTCATTTTGTTTTGTACTATAAGACTTGTAATAGAGCTCTTTTTCTAGCCCATAAACACTTTATTTTCTTTGGAGACCCCCTTTATATTATGTTGATTTTTATACAAAGCAAACATTTGATCCTCTAATTTAAATCAGGGAAATGTATCAGGACCCCGTGTTGGAAGTGTTCAATAACACTAAATCTCACACAATTATGAGTATTAGTATTCACTATTTTTGTATTAAATGATAACATGTGCAAATGGGAGGTAGTTGCCTTTATAAAACAGGTTCCCATGAGGTCCACAGAAGCTATAAAAAATCCAGCATGATGTGTGATGTATTTTTGACAGATCATAACATCTAATATTAAAATAACATTAAATAAGTAATAAACAAAATATATGCAAGCACCACATCAAACCACACAAAAAGGTAAATTGCATAATCATAAAACAAGTACAGCATTGTGTTGTTTGCAAAATGTGATAATGTGAGATAGTAGAAAAAAACTATGGCATTATTAAAAAGCTAGATGAAAATGTTCACAATGAAACCATCTTACCTTTCAGTGACTGCAAATATTCATAAATATGTGGGGCTGCATAGTCTAATGGTGCTTTTCCTTTTGTATTCTTAACAAATGGTTCGGCACCATGCTCTATAAGAAACTTGACCATCTTCAGGTTCCCCGATGTAGCAGCGTCATGGAGTGGAGTGTCATCATCTAATCCCTTTGCATTCACATTAGCACCACCATTTACAAGAACCATTACTACTTGTAACCAACCATAACTACATGCTTCGTGTAATGGGGTCCAACCTTAAATTAGGGGATAAAAAAAACAAATACAACAAAAAAAAAGGAAAATAAAAATAAAAAGGAAAATAAAAATTATAACTGAAAGCCCAATAAATTTAGTATTTTTGAATGGGTATATCATTTTATGTTGTCTATTCAAATCTAGCATAATTAAAAAAAAATACATTAGTTAAAGTCTGTAGACCTTAGGCTTTCAGTGCTTGATAATTGTAATTGAACTAAAATAAAAAAATAATCAAAAAAGGTAAACAATGATTGCACAATAAATATAAACAATAAAGAGGTGTACAATGACATTAAATTTGCTGCTTTAAAATTTCTACAACTAAGAGGCAAACAATAATAATTGAATTGTAGCACAAGAGAATGGTGTGATGAAAGTATTAAAGCTGCAACTACTTTGCTTTCGACCATGATTTCATGAAGTGGTTCATGGAAACCCGTACACTCATAATGAAGTTAAACTGTATGCCTAACTATTCAAATATATTTTAAATCTCGATTTCAACACATAGAAATTGTTTACAGCATGTCGTATGTGTGAATTGTATTAAATGATTGGAATTTTTTCATTGAAGAATTTTAATAAAAAATGTTGTAGTATTTACAAGAATGTAACATAGTTAAAGTAAATGATACCATCTTACAGATTATTATTATGTAAATAAGTTGAAAGTTAACACTGCATGAAATTCAATACAATTGCTGAAGTCGAGCAATTTACTGAAGTATAAACTAAAAGTTGATACATTTCAATTTGTTTTTAGTTATAAATGTGATTTCTTTTATAACACATGTATATTATGATTTAAATGAAGCATTATCAGTTGTAAATAAGAGATCAACTACCTATTTTATGTTATGTCTTTGGAATAAAATCTGCAAGCTGTGTATAATATATTTAAATTTAGGGCATTTGCTTACATTATGTCAATGTTAGGAATTGGAACGCTAATTTAATTTTGTTTTCAGGGTACTAAAAAGTTTACTTCTTCCAGTTAATAATTTGATATGCCATAAGAATAAAGTTTTATAACTACATGCTAAGAGTTGTAAATAATATGCATACCAGCGAAATCTGTGACATCGGGGTCTTGTCCTTGGTCAATAAGTTTTTTTACTTGTTCATGATCTCCTCTGATGGCTGCTACATGCAGAGGAGTTTCGCCACGTTCATTTCGCTGTTGTCTACTCCGTTTACGTTCTTCAGCAGGGGTCGGAGCGGCTAGAGTCGAAAATGGCGGGAAGTGAGTTGAATCCAGTGCAATATAGTTGTTTGGTTAAAAGTTATGAATGCTCACCTGGAGGGGCATCTTGTGATGATATTTGCATCACAAGAGCCAACTGCTGCCGCTCCGACATGGGCGCTATGACCTGCGTCCGTGGCGCGCCGTCGGGCCCGCGGCCTGAGCCCCGCGACCGCGAGGTCGACGGCATTCTTCGAGCATAACCACCCGCCTATACACAATTCAATTGCTTAGGGATATCGTGTAGTAAAATCTAACAACGCACACCATTATTAACGCGCCAATAATGAAAATCACGATGGAAACTCTAAGATCGAGTACCAACCTTTCTTCTAACGCCAACCAGAATTAATTTAGTCTGTAACAATAACACAAATAGTATAACTTAGTATTTTTGTGCAAATTAACACAGCTTATTGCAAAACATTTTTAACTCCCAAAAAAATTATAACGTATCAGTCACAGGCATAGGTAGCGATGTACAACGACAATAAAATAAAGACATTTCTGATTTCTCTTGATTCGACAAGTAGTTAGTGTTGTGTAAAAATTTATTTGTCTATGGTGCTCGAGCAATTTATCGATTATTCGTTCGAAAATAATTTTAACTAAAACTGTATATTTGTTTGATATTTATATGTAAAAAATAATACAATCATCAATTTGTATTTTCCAACTCAACCAACTCAACTCAAGTATAAAAAACGGAATCCCCCAGACATCCCTATTAGACCATAAAAATTTTGGGCTGTCAATCCGGTAGGTACCTATCCTATTAATTCTCTGGATTGTCAAATGATAGAGGTCAGATTACAAAGTATTTTTTCGCCTGATTTTTCAATGTATCGGCTTTATTACAAATAAGTACCTACAGAAAAACGTGATATTATACATTTGATTCAGTAATTTAAATTGTGTATGTCAGTACTTGTTTCCTGAAGGAATGTGGCGACCCACGTTAACTATTTTCCGTAAGGTGATCCTACCGTCACTAAAAGAAAATGTAACTTTATCAAAAGTTCTTTATTCAACCAAGTCCCGTTTACCCAAATCAACTGCAAAATTGACCTTGGTTAGCGCAAGCGTGGGTATATTAGTCGGTGCAGGATATGGAGGTTATACGCATTACAAAGTAAACATTAAAAACAAAAATAAATCTATAGAAAACGATGAATATGCATTCTTAAAAGAAGCTCCTGAATACAAAGCTCACTATAAGGTATGCAAGTTTTATAATCAAAAGTTAATAACATACAGTACCTACTCCAAAATTAATAATGCGCATGCAGATCTTCGCTAATTATCGTATTTCGAGAAACACTCGAATCACCCCGAATCATTGAATCGTAAGTGCCCTAAACAATGCACTTGCATCTTGCACCTTGTTCTAAAGAAATAAAGAGTCAATTCAGAGTCTTACACAATCGAAAACAATTCGGGTGATAGGTGACGGTAGCCTGTCAGTCAAAAAATTCAAAAATCCGTCAGTCGTCTTTATATAATGGTGGTGACCGCATGTTTATCTCTGTATGGAATTATATAGAGCTGCTGTTACATACCCTTCTTAGTTTTGTTTACAAGTTGAATTTTCCGGTAAAATGATTATTCACACAGGTAGCAGATAGCAATGGGGAAAGTGAAAATTAATAAGAGCATAATGAAAGTTCTGATCATTCTACGATATCAGAAATAGTGATAATCTCTGATTCTATAAATCCTTTGGACTGAGATTTTAATAATTAGATTTCACAATTTAAATGTAAACCAGTGTTTGAAAATCATTTTTTTAAATACATATAAACTTTGTCTTATTTTACCTCTCCATACATCCATCATTACGCCAGCTTCAGTAAGACACTTTAATAGTTCTAAGTATAGAATTTTCCAAGTAAATCAATACAACAAATATATATTCGCAATCGTGTGGCTTATCCTCACTATAACCTTACATTGAATTAACAAAACAAATTTCGTTACTTATCTATTTTACCATAAAATCACAATAAAACTATAATTCTAATAAACTATGCATGAAGAAAATACATTTAACCACTCTATATACATATCGTCTTCGGAGGTTCGGGGAATATGACAGTTGCCGAACAGTGACGAATTTTTCTATGTGCATTATCAGTTTGGGAGTACTGTATACTATGTGACGTACCTAAATAAAAGGAAAAACTATTTTATTTCGATATTAATTATCTCTGCTATTACACAGGTGCTTAATGAAGCTGATACAAGCAATTTGCAATTAGTCCTCTTTCAATATAGAACATGTCCATTCTGCTGCAAAGTTAGAGCATACTTGGACGCAAAAGGCATCAGCTATGAAGTAGTTGAAGTGGATGCTGTTCTGAGGCAAGCGATCAAATGGTCCGGATATAAGAAAGTACCAATAGTATTAGCTAAAGTTGAAAATGGATATCAGGTAAATATGAATTACTAGCTTTCCACCCGCGGCTTCGCCCGCGCAGTCAAAGAAAAACCCGCATAGTTCCCTTTCCCGTGTGCTTTCCGGGATAAAACCTATGTCCTTTCTCGCGTATCGAAATATCTCTATACCAAATTTCATGCAAATTGGTTCAGTAGTTAAGGCGTGATTGAGTAACAGACAGACAGAGTTACTTTCGCCTTTATAATAATAAAATAGTAAGGATTAGAATATTTTTTTTTTTTATCAAGATTATAATATTTGACAAAAGACATTGACAAAAGTGCTGATGTTGCGCTTGCTTTTGAAGATTTTTTTAGTAGTGTCCCTGCTATAGTCCTTTTCACCTAAGATGATTTCTGTGACATATCCATTTTTGACATGAGTAGAGATGTCTTTACTGAAATTTTACATGTCAATTGTATCCGATAATCGATAATATTTTATATGGAAATGAAATAGATTTGAATAAAGTACCAAAATTAGTTTTTTCGGCATTTCGCCAACAATTAATTAAGGAAACTTAGCAAACAACAGCAACAAAAAGTCAACAATAACAATTAGTAACAATATCAGAATACCACGTAAAGTATCAATATAAAAATGCAACTTGTATTCGCTGGGTGCGAAGTATAAGGTGGGGGTAACATAATCTATCGCAGCGCTCATGGTGGTCAAAAGTAGAAATAATGTAAGCTCTGTCATCAGATGTGTCTGTCAATTGCAAAGTGATTCTACATAAATACATTTTAATATCATTATTTAATCGCATTAGTCGCTAATAAACATTACCAAACCATTTACCACTTTGATTATAAACACAATTACATTTAACACTAGTGACTACTCGTGCTCTATTCACGTTTAAAACCGTTTCGTAAGGTGGCAACGTAGATAGATTTTTGCCTTATGATGAGAGCGTGAGTTATTGAACTCTGCCCTTCTTTTGTTCTTAATTCTTCTACATTTCGGACATGTCCAGCCAATACCAACAACTTTCCTTTAATGATTACAGTTTGTGGTTGGAATTTGATATCGTGAGTAACAAGTAACACTCACAAACCCGGTCTTTAAAACAATACTCATTTCGATCTGAAAACAACAATTAATTTATTACTAGCGATACAGGAACATTTAAATGTATTTACTATTTACTGTTATATAATGAAACCATTACAGTAGATTTTTATTCTTAGCATTTAATTCTTTTTTTTATTCCATTCAAACATCTAACGATAGTAAATGTTACCATACTGAATTGGCGAACAGCTTTTCTTTCAGCTTAGCGAACAATAAAAAATCAAGCATTTAATATAATTGACGCAATAATTGACGTCACCATGAGTGAAAATATCATCGTACTCGGCGATAGGTGAAAAATTGAAAAAAACGTCATAACTCCGAAAATACGAAAAATCGCATAACATACATGGGGGTGATTCGGATAGCCCTCTAGGTCCTCTACCTCCCAGCTTCCGTTCATCACTACTTTTTGGGACACCCTGTATACGTACAGTTACTTACATATTTTGTAAAATTAAATTGTAATACTGAAATGATTTAAAAGAGCAACTATGGAGTTTCTTGCCGATTCTTCTCCATAGATACTGCTTTCCGAATCGGTGGTAAATGTTAAAATATGTATTGACGTTTCAAAAGTGCTTCTCGAAGAACTCTAATTGAATAAATAAATGTTTGAGTTTGAGTTTGAGTTTAAAGGCAAAAGATTAAAAAATTCCCGTGAAAAAATGACTAAAGTTAAGTATCCGTGTTTTCCAATTACAGCACTAGAGCGCATTATGCGGCATAATGCTTAACGTTGAATGTTCCAACTACAGCAACGCTTCGCACAATCGAGCACTCAAATATTATGTAATGCGCGTGAATTTATGCGTGCAATCGATTTATCGTTAGTAATTATTAATTGTTGGAAAAAATTTTAAAGCTTTCGTTTCATTGTAGATTTTTCGAAATAATCAAAGTTAATTCAAATTGTGTTAAAAAAATAAATATAAGTATGGATGAAGGTACAAACATTGAAAAAAATGTTAATGAAATAATCAAAATCCAAATTACTTAAAGTAACCGTAAATAGTTTTCAAACAATTATTATGTACCTATACCACTTTATTTACACATTAATGAGGTTATTGCACTCGGTTCTGTGGGTTATTGCTAACTCTATGAATATTTGTTTTTTTTTTCAATACTGAACTTAGCGCAACCTGCTGGTGTGTTTCACATTCCTGTGATCAGCATAATTCGGCATTGTGCGCCACTGAGTCGCATTATGCTCTGTAATTGGAAAACAGCCTATATCTTCCTGTGCAGATAAGATGCGCACTAATAAACGCAACCACTACCGCCAGCCAGACAGCCCGGACTCTAACCGAAATAGCAAGAGAAACAGCATATCAAAAACCCAACTATACTAAAATTAATTTTTTTTAAAACGTTGGTAGCTCCCGTACGTGTATTAGATTTAAGCAAGGATTTAATAGTATAGGAGGTAGCAACGTTGACAAGTTCACATTTTAGTATAGTTGGTTCTTTGATATGCTGTTCTTCTTGCTATTTCGTTTACAGTCCGGGCTGTCTGGCTGGCCGCAGTGGTTGCTTTTAATAGTGCGCATCTTATCTGCACAGGAAAATATCCTTAATTTAAAGTCATTTTTTAACGCGTAATTTTTAATCTTTTGCCTTTAGATAGATCCATTAGAAATACATTTTTTATTGCAAGACGTTTTTTTCGTTGTTAAATAGGTGCCAGACGGAATTTTTATTTCAAAATAATTAAAATATCGAAATAAGTGAAATTCCATCAACATGAGTCCCAGTGAAGGATAAGTAATCACTGTGTTACTTATACTATAATATATAATATTCATTTTACTATTTACAGTTTTTTTTGCAACAATCTACCATATCGCCTCCTTTTCCCAACGAACCTCAAATAGGACGTTAATGTAAACTTGATAAAAACCAAATATCATTAAGAAATTAAAGACTTTTTAACGGATTTTAAACGCGATTTATTCATTGTATTATTTTCCCAAGTCTTTAATTTCAAAATGTATAATACTCGCGTAAAATCAAACACTAAAAAAAAAAATACAAATATCATCAAATTCATATTTATACCCAAAAGTGTAATAAAATATATGAAACCATCTATTAAAAATATTAGTTTACTAATTATTCAATATAAGTATTAAAAAAGGATAATATAATATAAATAATAAAGTTATTACTTACCTTTTAAGAGGACTCATGTTGATGTAATTTCACTTATTTCGATGACATTTTAGTTATTTTGAAATAAAAATTGCGTATGGCACCCATTTTACAACGAAAAAAACGTCTTGCAATAAAAAAATTATGTCTGATGGATCTATCTAAAGGCAAAAGATTAAAAATTACGCGTTAAAAAATGACTTTAAATTAAGGATATTTTCCTGTGCAGATAAGATGCGCACTAATAAACGCAACCACTGCGGCAAGAATTGCTAAAGAGGCAAAAGCTTTAACAAGCGAAGAGTTAAAAGAAAATATGCCGGTGCTAGCAGGACCGGGCTATGTGAATTATGAGAGAGGATTAATCAAGAAAGTGATCGATAAACTCATTTAATTAAACTTAAACTTACTTAATTGATTAATTCTTTAAACTTTAAACAACTTTCATTAATGTTATATGATAATAAATAATAAACTTACTCTAAGAGTTTTTTTTTTTATATTTACCTGTCTATAATACTAGTTAATAATGTCCTTGGAATTGTTTTATTTAATAATTAGCTTCCGCCCGCGACTCCGTCCGCGCGGATGTCGGTCTTCACGTGGATGGTTTATTTCTCCATTTTGTCACAACAACGTCTATGGATACTACTGAAAAATTCATTTAATTTTTTTTCTACGTATTTTTCTAGGCTAAAAAGTATCCTATTTTACGCCCAGAATAATAAGGTATAATTATACAAAGTTTCATCGAAATCGAACCGTTAGTTTTCACGTGATTTATTCACATACAGACAGACAACAATTTTTTTAATCACATATTTTGGTTTGGTATCATCGATCCAGTAACACCCCCTGCTATTTATTTTTTAATATTTTCAATGTACAGAATTGACCCTTCTACAGATCTTCTTTCTATACTATAAAAATGAATCGCAAAATGTGTTGGTAAGCGCATAACTCGAGAACGGCTGAACCGATTTCGTTAATTCTTTTTTTATAATATTCCTTGAAGTACGAGGGTGGTTCTTATGGAGAGAAAACGTAAACATGTACCACGGGCGAAGCCGGGGCGGACCGCTAGTCTATATAATATAAAAATGAATCGCAAAATGTGTTGGTAAGCGCATAACTCGAGAACGGCTGAACCGATTTCGATAATTCTTTTTTTATTATATTCCTTGAAGTACGAAGATGGTTCTTATGGAGAGAAAACGTAAACATGTACCACGGGCGGACCGCTAGTTTATTATATTTATATGTAGTGTACTAGTGTATGTGTAGATATATCCCTTGTCTAATCCACTTTAAATCACGATAAAAATACTATACAGTTTTGTTGTTCTCTTATAAGTTAGATTAATATTTTTCGATTTTTACTACTATAGGTATTGATATTCACAGCCAATCCAAAAAGTATACGTCACGCTTATTCACTTAGATATTACAATTTTATGATAAGATAAATGTGTATATTTACAGCAATTATTGGACAGCACAGCAATCATATCTGTACTGGAAACATACCTCAGAGACAAGGCCTTGCAATTGCGTGAAATTATCAAGTACTATCCCGCTACTCATTATGTGAACGATGATGGCAAGGGAACAACTGATATAACCAATAAATATTTTGTTATGCACAATGCTGGGATAAGTGATAAACATAGGGATGCTGAAATGTATGTATTTTTTTATATATTTAATAAGCCTTATTTATTTCCACCATACAATTAATATATACATAATATGTCATTTTAGTTATACATATACATAATTCTTTTTAGTCCTTGTTAGGTGGCCCCTCATGGGTAAAAGCCTCCTCCATCTTGTACCAAAGTAATGTATTTTTTTTATAAATGGTTAAAAATTGGCTTTGTAAGACTTAAGTTCATTTTTAACAATATTTTGAATAATGTGACACTTGACCCTTTTCCAATTACACTCATAATCCATGATGCAATACTTGAATAATCAAAGTAAAACATCAGGACTGTTACACTAATTTATTGATTCACACAACTTCAACGGACAAAACCAAATTTATCAGAGAGGAGCGAGAATGGCGTAAATGGGCAGATAGTGTACTAGTACACACACTATCACCCAATGTGTATCGAACAACTGGTGAAGCTATAGAGACGTTCAAGTGGTTCGAGGATGTTGGGGGCTGGAGACAGTCGTTCCCAGCGTGGGAGTGTGCTCTAATGGTGTATGGTGGAGCGGCTGCTATGTGGATTATATCTAAACGATTAAAAAAGAGGTGAGGGTGTTATATTTCATTAGGCAGACACTAAGTTCCGTTAAATGATGATAATTTATGAGAGATCTGGCTATCTATTATGAACTTTGTAATCTTGTAATCTTCTAAATACATTTTTATATGAAAAAATCTTTACTTTCTATTTTTAGTTTATTGGATTTATCTCTGCTTGGATTAGTAGCTAGTTAAGCTTATAATCAAATCATAAATAATTATTTACAGGCATCAAATAAAGGAAGACGAACGGCAATCGCTATATGATGCGGCAAATGCTTGGATGAAAGCTGTCAAGAAGAAGGGATCCTCTTTCCTCGGTGGCGATCAACCAAATCTCGCTGATATTAGTGTATTTGGCGTTCTGAGTAGTATTGAAGGCTGTCGTGCTTTCCAAGACTTGAGAGAGAACACGAGTATTGGCAACTGGTTTGATAGAATGAAGACTCATTTGGAAACCACTAAGGGCAGAGTGATCCCTCTTAATCAAGCATAATTTAATTTATTTTGACTGATGGCTAAAACATGTGGTATGTATTATTTATGATGATGGAGATGCACATAATATTTATTAAAATTTATAGAAAAATAATGGACACATAGTTGAGAAAACGCTATTGGAACTAAACAGATGACAAAATTATGTTTTAGGCTACAATAGTTATTCAGATCTATTTCGAGATGAATACCTCAAGGCTGCTCTATAATGTTGACTAGAAATGCACTCAATTACAACTTTGAGAGTTTTAATACATCAAAAGCATCAAAAGAAACAAGATACATATTTAAAAAAAAATATATATATATTTTAGTAATATTACTCAGTGATACCATTTTTCAAATTATAGCACATAAAATAGTATCATACTTGTAACTTGTCCAATAGTGTTGTATTGTATCACATCTTTCTACAAGTGTTTCTGTCTATAGCAATAATAAGCTTTAAAAAGCTGATGAAAATCAAAACATATTTTTTTATCTAGAGTCATGTACAAAAACAGTATTTACTGTGTTTGTTAACAAAATATGCTATTCAAAAAGCGATTATATCGTTGGCCAGTAAATGTATGTCCTAATAAATAAATCAAGTTAATTTCGTACGATTATGAATGACAGCATGTTGTTTCTATTCCGTCTAAAATATTACACTGCATTATAATCATGTTTGCATTGCAATATTTTGCCTCACGCCTGCCTTTTGATGCGAATGTATATTTTTTTCATGATAAATACTTTCATTCTCTAAATGCGTTTATTATTTCGTTTTAAAATTAGTAAGTTAACTAGAATGGTAATAATTAATATTATTATTTACTCGACTTATATTAAAATCTTTACAATCGAGATTGCGATTTTAAAACTTATTTGTAGTATTTTAAATTATCACAATGTTCCTTGGAAATGAATTGTATTGGAAATTATATTATGATTAAGGTTGTTAAACATTTCTTTATTTATAATTTTTATATATTTGTAAAATTTGGGATAAATGCTCTGGATAATATGCAATTCTTTTGTTGCCAAAAATTTTGATAATTTTGAGAGTAGACTGTTCCACGTAAGATTTGAATTTATTATATTTACATGTACAATGCATTACATTTTAATAAAGCGATTGTTTGCGTTATTACAACTAAGCCTGCGAAAACCTAAAACTAAAATAGCATAGCTGTTTATTGTATATGATTGACAATAGTTATTATTATGCTGGTTTTTTTTTTAAAAGTTACTTTGCCAGGACGCCTTATCATTTATCAAAGTTATAAATAAATTTGATAAATTTACAGGCCTACAATAATGAACTTAAAAAAAAAACAACACTTTACCCTGTGCGAGTCAGACTCGCTCACCGAGGACTCCGAACAACCCATTTTTGATGTGGAATCTAAAGTCGCACGTAAAAGCTATGTCTGCCGTGGTGAAGCGTCGCTACGCTATGCTATATGATGATTGATGGTATATGTACATTATGAAGTGTAGTAGTGTTTTTCACTAAATTAGTCGTACAAAATAATGTCGATGTTTCTCATCTGCCAGGCGTCCCGTGATTGCTGACTTTTTTTAGTATGTTGTAACTTCTGACTTTCAATTTATTGCTAGAAGCAATATTGCTAGAGCAATCAAAACCTACAGGGTACTTCCCCTTGTACTACTTGAAATTTTGTAAAAAGCAAACACAGATATGGGCATAATTGCATTATATGTATTCGCGTACATTATTGCAGGCTGTGTTCACCTCTAGAAGGTCTAGCACCTATTACTTGTGATGTATCATAGAATAACCATGTCTATTATTTTTGTAGTGCTATGTCCAGTTTGGTGGACCTATTAAAAAAAAAAAAAAAATTGCGAAAACATGATTTTTAATGGATAGTATTTAAACGAGTGACTGTAATCATAGTTTTGATTGACAAAAATAATGAATTGGGGTACAGAATTACTAAGTGAGCGACTGACTGCGAACGACGAAAAATAAATAGAACAGCCACTAACAAACATTTATTCAAGTTACTTAAAATATAAAATGAGCAGCTTCATAATATTTGAGCGACCTAATATTTGTTTGAGAAACAACGTTACGTCTTGTATTTTTCAAATAAGCGATTAAAGCCTATTTTTCAAATTCTGAAACACAACTTCTTGCAAGGCAATCAAAACCTTCAGGGTACTTCCCGTGAACACAGATTCTTAAAATTTGGTAAAACGCAATGTCTTATAGCACAGATAAAGGAAAATTACCCAAAAATATAAATTTTAAAATTTAAAACAATAAAAAATTAAAACAATAAAAAATAGGCTTGATCGGAGGCCTCGGGGCGCGAGTTCTATTCGCACTTGGCTGGTTTTTATTCATCATTTACTTTAGTGCAGCTGGACTTGCACATATAAAAATGGCCAGTTAATAAAATTATATTTTACGTGGAAGACAGTCTTAGAAAAGGTTTAATGGAGTATTTATTATATTAGTATGCGAAGTAGTCCATTGTATTACAACGAGGGAATATTATTAATTTCTAAATAACATGAATTACATTTGAAACAAACGATTATTCTAAGTACTATTTATATTGAAACTGTACAGTACTGTACACTTGATTGATGATGAAATATTTAGTATTGTTAAGTAATTTAGGAATTATTAGATATTCTACACGCTTTTTTAATTTATTTGAAGTACGTAAATATCCCTTTTAATATCATGAGTATCTATAACATTTATGGAAAAAGTAGGTTAATTTTGTTAAAAAGGATCACTATTTATTTTATTGTATAGAATCTGTAAAGAAAACTTCGTTAGAATATGAATAATACAAAGGTTTTCCCAAGATATTGCCAAAAATCTAGTATTCATACATATCTTCATGTCGATACCAATGAATTCACAATAAGAAATTCAAATCGTTGATTTGTTATTTAACGGTTGTTTTCTGAAATAATTATTAACATCTTTTTTAGACATGACGAGGTTTTCTTTTAAATTGTACCTAAAATAAATCTATTTATATCCAGAAACAAATGTTTAAGTTACAACGATTACGTAGTTATTTTAGTTGTAGTTTTAATAATAATATAGTACAAGCGTTGGTAGATAATGAGTATTATTTTTTGCCTAATATGTAAAAGTGAAATGGTTGAAATAAAAAAACATAAAAATTACTTAATTTTTTATTGTATATTAACATCGTCTAGTCAAAAAAGAAATTAGTTTGAATGCGATTTCTCTAAAGCATAATCTCTTTTTTAAGTGTATTCTTAATCCACTTTAATATATGAATATACATTTGCATTAATGACAATTTATTATCTGGTCAACTTTTGCTTAAGTTTGCGATTTTCATGCTCATTTTAGGTTATGTATAAATAGGTAAGTATTCCAGTATTTGCTAAAATAGTGATGAAATTCGAAACTATAATTGTTCATTTTGTTGTGAACTAGCATGCAATTTGTGAATAAGCGAGCGAAAATCCTCTGTTAGCGACGTCTGGTGGGGTAGTGGCCGTAGCTCCTTCGTTGGCGTTCGTCACCACGTAGACGACGAACGGCTTTAACGAAGCTGTGGAAGTGTTGTTTGGTTAGAAAATAGTCCTACTTCGACAAAAAATCGGAACAGGATGAAATTAAGCCCGTGCACCGACATCAAACCTTTTTAGTAAATCATCACATCTAAATAATATGTACTTAGTAATTTATTAATACATATCAAATCTTTTTTATTTTTTACTTTTCCGTTTTTGAAGTTGGTTGTTTTTAACGCTCGTTTTAATAGATTTAACATTCAAATAAAGTAAAAAAAAAAAATTTCGTTAAAATATAAAATCTTACTCGACACAGTAGTAAATCCAAGCCCGCAGAATCGATCAGCACCGACCGCTACATTGGTAGCCACAACTACCGGGTTCGGTATTATAACAAAGTCAGTGGTACAGGCCGCTCCGTTTATGGACCCTACGGTAGTACCGAGCACGGTACCGTCTGCGCCTTCCACGTCACCGGTTACAGTAAAGGAGAATTGGTCTGCAGATGCCTGAAATATCGTAAAGCTCACCTTATATTTCAAACTGATTGTAACGCTTATGAAGCGCTTTTACGTGCTTTTGTTGGCAATAATTAATTTCTTATTAGTACAAGAAGTGGTTAAATACTGGTATAGCAACTAGACTTGTAATCGATCTTTATAAAAATGTTTTTATTTTTTTTTATTATAATCTATAATATAAAAATGAATCCCAAAATGTGTTGGTAAGCGCATAACTTTAGAACAGCTGAACCGAACTTTAGTACGAGGATGGTTCTTATGTAGAGAAAATGTGAATATGTACCACGGGCGAAGCCGGGGCGGACCGCTAGTTCACTATAGAAATATAATTTTGAGTCTTCTTCAAACTTGGTATAAGTAACTCGAGTGCATTGAAATTTAATTTTTGATTTGGCATGAATGCTAAGAATTGGTCTTCTTACCTGAGAGTACTGGATACCACAGTAACCGGCCTCCATTCTTATACAAATTCCGTAGTTCAAATTGGCCAATTGTCTTGTTCCTGTCACTAAAGATGCACTCAGTACAGAGTTGGCTGCGGATCCGTAATTGAAACTGCTGATCGTACCAGTGGTACCGGTGTAATACTGGAGACAACCGTTTGGCGCTGAAAAATGAGACATGGACATGATTAATATAAACGTAATTAACGGGGTGTTATCCATTCATTTATTTAAGCAATATGAAGAACGATCATGAGAAAAGCTTTAAGAATACTTAAGCTACCATCTCACAGGGAAGATTAAGCAATTACCTAATCCAGGACAATCGCAACCCAACTGTGTGAGTCTAATATTCCATCGTCTAGAGAAAGTTGTAGATAATGTTGCAGCTATAGTAATAGTTATAGCGGCATCTCCATTGAAGTCTACGAAGATCGTTTGACCAGTGTTGTCGCCACAAAGTACTGGAACAACTGTGTTCCCTCCAGTTATAGTGAGGGCGTCGATTGAACAGACCCCGTCTCCGTCTGGTTGAGCGAGTACCAGGTCGAGGAAATCTAAGCGGAGCTATTGGAATTAAAAAAACACTATTAACTTCTAATTTTCTACTCGGGTTAAGATATTCAAGTGGAGTCTGGTTCGTCAGCAGGTGGTGAAGAAGTAAAAGACATATATGTATAAAGAAACATATTATCATAGGTAAGTAGATTAGTGATTCAGATATGCATCTGTTGTAAAATAATCTAATACTAAAGAGTCAGAAATACATAAATTGTTTAAGAAATACCTAGTACCTACTATGCAAAGTGGCAGTGAAAAGAAAGTAGAAACATTCTACTAGAAAATATTGGCAAGTCATTAAAACTTAGGTACTCATATGTACATTTTGTGTAATATAATGTAATAAGTAAATAAATAATGTAAATACCTGGCAAATATTGGAGTTACAACGGTTGACGATGATGTTGCAAGTCTGTCCCCCGGCGTACGCAGAAGGGTACCCCGGGCTGGTGAAGTATGTGTTGTTTACATTCGTGTTGCTGCCGCAACTTCTGGATACTAACAACATAATGGTTTATAATTTATTGTTATGAATTATAGAATGTATCTTGCTCGAATAGTCGTAAGTTCTTGCCGTAATATTTTATTAACCGACTTCAAAAAAAAGGAGGAGGTTATCAATTCGGCCGGTATATTTTTTTTTTATGTATGTACACCGATTACTCCGAGGTTTCTGAACCGATTTACGTGATTCCTTTTTTGTTCGATGCGGGATGGTGTCGAATTGGTCCCATAAAAATTTTATTCGGATAGGCCCAGTAGTTTTTATTTTATGAGCATTTTTGTCTGTAGGTATTTGTAAATTTTGCAAGTGCAAGTTTGAAGTCGGTTGTTTTTAACGCAGATATCACTTGTTTTATGTTATAACTACAGTCTAGAGATCATATTAATTATAATATGATTGCTAGTAAAATGATTAATGAAAGTTTTTGAGATTGTCTCCAATTTTGAAAACCTTTTCAATTGATCGTTCGCTTTTATTTTTTTATCGCAAGTTTATTTCCGAAATTATTTGTGAAAGTTTAAGGGCAAGTTCAATCACCATACATTCTAAATGAAATCTCCTATGAGTTAAGCAATTTTCTTGCTCCCCAATGATTATAACAAACCACTTGATAGCATGTATTCAAGCATGAGTTACTCAAAGAAATCCATCGTGTTTCCAACTTACCAACGCAGCATCTGCCTCGTCTAGACGCGCACATTCCCGTGATAGTGCCGTTCAGGTTGTTACACTCTCGCCGAGCAAGACAGGTGCCATTCATAGTGTTCGTGCTGGAACAGTCCGTGTTCGCGAATCGCACTATACTAATGAAGGGGAACACTGGAATGAAAGTAGGACTTGGTAATACAAATATAATTTAGTAACCGACTCTGGAGTTCAAGTTCAATCCATTTAAAGCCAATTTGCAGCAGGTAATAGATAAATATTCAAAAATTTTCTTAAATCTATTCGCGGCAAATATATAAATGAATGACAGAAAAATAAATCGCAATTTATATTCGCTGGTCCATGACCTTGATTTAATAATAATAATTAAAGCATAGAGAAGAAACAGTACTTACAAACTTTGCCCTCTCTTTGACCAGCCTCTGCGAGATCATGGTTTTCATCACCCAGATCATCGTACATATGTAAAGCAGCGGAGCAAGCAATTACTGACGCAACCGCCAACCACAATAATTTCTTGGTCATTTTGAACTGCGGTCAAAATCAACCCTAGAATCTCTTAAATGGAACGTAGGCACATCCCAAAAGCTATGAAATTTTGCGTGAAATGAGTGCTATGCCTATCTTCATACATTTTATAAAGTGTGGAATAACGGTTCTGTATTTGTGCAAAGTGTTACCGTTCCTACCGTTTTTCATTTAGCACTTTTGTGACATAGGATAGCTATGTGTTACAGATGATTAGCAGTTAACTACGCGTCTCTGCATTCTATCTTAATACTGGTACTTTGTGTGCTATTGAGATTATCAATTCAATGAAGCCAACAAAGAAACCGACAACTTTCTGGTGGTATGGCATTGTAAAGTTAAAAGCGGAACGTACGGTCCAGATTGTAGGTAGTAGACATGAATAATTTAGAAGAGATAAAATTTTAATTAGAAAATAAATTAGATTAATTTTTAAATCATCAAAGCACTAACAAATAAAATCATTAACAAATAAAACTTTGTTTATCACCGTAATATACTCTCAACCTATTACTCTATTTGTGACTTACTGAATGTGTGAAAATATATTTTGTGTGATTCACTTTGTTCTACTTTAAAAAAAAAAGATCTAGTTTGTATAACCAAATCGATTCAGTGATTTGCCTTCTAGTTTATAAACTACACACACCTTCTTATTAGATTTAAATGTAAGTAATTTAAAATTTGATAAGGATCTCTACAAGGATTAACATTCTTATTTATGTAATGATAAAAAATAGAATAAATGCAATATAGAAGTTCTTCGAAAGATGTATGATGTAGCTATGTTATGAAATTACCTTCGATAATGGAAAATAAAGGTGATGTAGAAAAGTACCTACCCCATGTAGAGCTGTTCAAGAGAATTGAAAGATATATTATATAGTTATATTCTTATAAGAGGAAGGTAAATTAAACACCTTGTAATTTATGTGACTATATTTAATTTGTTTTGTGTAGTTGCATTTACTTTACAATATTGTTTTACATTTATGACATTCTCGGTTTTTTATAAAATGAAGTCGCTTAGTATGTACTTACGCTTTTATACAGCATGACTTAAATAGGCATTATACTTGTTTGCAAATTACATTATGCATAGGTATCAGCTTAAACTAAATAAGTAATATATGCACCTTTGTATATATACATTTTGTTCGTAAAATGGCATGATATTTTATAACTATCTAGGTAACTATCGGTAAAACTTAAGCCTTTTATTTTGAAAGCATACACCGGAGCTCAGCAATTATTTATAAACCAAAATATTTATTTAGGTACATTTATTAAATTATAGTACCTACGAAAATTTTGATTATTTGGGTGGTCATTTATATATCTTATGGCACGAAGATTATGTATTTATATGTTTGTTATTAGAAAAATTAAATAGTTACAGTATGCATATAATGTATTTACATACCTAGTATATATTTAATTATCTCAACACCATACATGTTTATGTTATAGTCATATTTTAATCGAAATAATAATGTGAATCACCAATTTTATCGTGTTGAAACTATGCTGTAGGTATGTGTTAAATAAATGTATTTCTAACTGACTTTAAAACAAAGAACAAACGAAAAATACACCTCGACCGACTCCATCTTATGAACACTATAAAATTAAGTACACTCATATAATATTATCAATATATTCAACTCTTACATTAACTACACAAAATATATAAAAAGAATTTAAAAACTTGTCATTGGTAATAAATTATTTTGTGACTTAGTCAACATACAAAACTATATTACTTAAAATATAATTATCTAAACGTAAAAAATATAATTCTTATTTATAAAAAAAAAAACAATTTTGAAACAAAAAATTAAGGTACGAAAATATTACAAACTCGTAAAAAACGAGCATGGAAAAGTTGAGGTACATCCGATTTATACAAAACGATAAACTCCTACATCTACATAAACATTTACATTGGAACAAAAACATATAATCGCATAAATACAAATATAAACTTAATATAGAACACGACAACAAAGACATGTCGCAGTTTTATTACCTATTCATAGAGTCATTGTCATTTGGTCATACACAAAGTCATTAATTTATTGATATAGACCAACATATATAGACATAAGCTTTCTTGATATAGACGAAATTTGAATTGTTTTAAGTAGGTACACAGATTTGCACCTAAACATAAAAGACACCTCAAAATTTCAGAATAAACATACTAAAAAGTCAATTCGGTTTGTGCTCTATATTATTTCTATATCTGTAACTATTTGAATATAAACATTATACATCCCTACAAATATGGCATCACCTGATAATTATTATGGCAAACATGTTGGACTTCAGAAATAGGTATCTATATTTATTACATTTACATACCGTATTATTTTAAACTTGTTTTCCATCGATATATTTGTTATAAGTACAAATTGAAATAAATAAAGATAATTCGTAAACATAATAGCGGTTGTACCTTATGCTTTAATTAATTATTTTATTTTAAGAAAGAAATTCGATAGATCTTACGATATTATTTTTTTTCTTAGTTCAATGGGTTTAACTTAATAGCGTGTCAAAAAATGTCTCAAGATATAAATATTGCATAGTGAAAAGTTTGCGTACGGTGCAAAAAGACACAGTTAAACGATATAAGGAAATAGCAAGTTAATCTTATTTTAATTATACTACATAGTATTTTCTATAAGAATTTTGCGAATAGCTTACCAAACTCCTAAACGTTTACTTTAAATCATTAACGTAACGTTGTATGGCATAGCATGTCAAAAACTAGGCATTCTTAAAAAATCTATAAGTAAGATATTCCGCTTTTATATTAATTATTATATACTAAATGCAAGAGAGATTGGCAAGATAAAAGATCGATAATAATAGTTTCAGTCAGATGTGGTGTGTCGTGCAAAGATAATAAACCAACTGTTTACTGAAGGCACTTTTAAGTTTTAAATAAGTACAATCCGCATGTTGGTTTCGCACGTACTTAAATTTTTGAGAGGTGCACTAGGTTTTTGCATTTCTTAAAAGTTCAAAATTTGAAAGCTAAGTTTAGTGTAGATGTTTTTTTTTACATAGAGTTCGTATAATATAAACATTGTTATGATTTTTACGTCACAAGTTAGCTGAGCATGGTGTCGCATTAGAATAATTAGCAGCTTCTCTAGAGAGTTTATCCATCAAAACCTAACCGTTAGTCTTATAAATAACGTGTCCATTTAGCTGATGTTATATACGCATTATAATAAGTACATAATATTAAGTCTACTCAAAAGAAGGCATTTGCATAGACACTGGATTTGTTGGACGGACGCAATAAGGCTGTCTGTTATTTACTAAAATACCTAGCATTAATGTAATATTATATTAAAATACTTAAATAAAAGTATTTATTCAATTTTTATATGTGCGTGAAGTAAGCGTAAAATCTTTGTGGAAATCGAATGACAGTATCAAGAATGGGTCCTTAATTATTATTAATTTGAGATATGTAACTATAACAATATTCATAATTATATTTTCTGGATGAATATAAAAATCTGCATAATATCGAGACTAGAAAGTTTTTATTGGTGCCTCCGAATTTGACTACCTAATGAAGATTATTTGGGTATTTATAAATAATATTTGTAATATTTGTTGAAGTTTTAAAGTAAACAGATAGAATGCAATATTGGAAAAGTCAATTAAAATATTATGTATTTATTATATGTATAGATATAAAATATTCAAGTGATAATACAAATAGGTTTTTAAATTGAAGCAGATACTCAAATTCGAAGTCACCGTCATACAATTGAAATGACTACACGCTAGTTGATAATAATTATGTAATTATTACTATTACTTATCGATATTGATAATATCTTGGATATTCAATGTTACTCTTAATTAACTCAATAAATTAATCATATCTAAAGAATACTAAATAATAACGATACATAGCGATCGTCGTCTTATTGTTACAGTGAGCAAATGTTACTTTATCAATACGTATTTCAACGTAAGTGGACTTTACTTATCTTACAAGACCACAATATAGGTAGGTACTTACTGATTTGAAACTAGCAATCTATTTAGGGTTGCGTTGTCAATAATTAACTCAAATTTTGATAAAATTTTAATATAGTAGTTCTAGATAAAGTGTGGTTCAATATTTCACAATAAGGTTACGATCGCTACACACCGTTCACATAATTGTCATTTTTCAATACATAAATATCTATCAAGTACTTACTTATATAAGTTGTTTTATAGATGACTTCAATAGCTCTAACAATTTACAATATAATTAGGTATGTAGATATGTAAAGCGATTTCCTTGGTAATGATTGTACCTATTGGGCCTTTTAATGATAATATAGTAGTTTGTTGATGCCCCCCGGGGCGTTTAATACGAATTCAAGGCTTCATAAATATAGTATTATGACTTAAAATCTGTTGTCTTTCTTATAAGGTACCTATTGAAACACAGTGCTATCTTGTAGCCGCTTTACCGAACGGTATCTGATCTCCCAGTCTCGTGCCGCTGTCCCGTCACAACGAGCAGACAGACAGTCACGGCACTCCGTAGAATGTGTCCATCAGGCTAGAGTCCAGGTCACATTCTAGAAATATATTTTCACTACATTCCTCCTGAAACAATAATTGAAAAATCAGCCATAGTTGATATTGATTTATTTCTCGTATGTGTTTAATTATTTTAAGTGGAACAATAAATATGTAATTGATAGATATTTACAGCTTAATATTTAAATAGGTACTGAATTATGAATGTGGTTGTACGAGGCTAATATCTTCTTGTGCTATCTTTTGATACGACTTTTATGTCCAAAATAATCTCTATTTATTGTAGGTATGATATGCAATTTTTTAGCAAGTGTGAATGTGTGAGTATGTGTTTTGTTTTATAAATAAGATGTTACGAATTCCGCATTGATATATTATGTTGTAATGTGTGTGTCATCGTTGAGTATTTTCAGTCACTGATAAAAGTCACATAGTAACTTCAAATTGGTAGTAAATTACCTGAGAGATTTGAGGCGCAGGCATTTGATCTGCGCCTCGTCTCGCGTGTCATTTAGAGGTTTTGGGCAAATGCCTCTTCATGTGCAGCGCGAGGTGGTCGGACCTGGCGAAGGAGCGCTCGCACACGGCGCACTTGAAGGGTTTTGCGCCCGTGTGCTTGCGGTAGTGGCGCGTCAGCTCGTCCGACCGCGCGAACCTCCACTCGCACTCAGGCCATTGGCAAGTATAGGGCTTTTCTCCTGTTGCAATGAAGATTGTTAATCACGTTAATAATATGGAAAGTATGGGCTCAGTATAAACGTATACTGATTACTGTGGTATAGGACAGCATGTGAGGAATACAACGTGCTCTCTTTCGCATTGCAAGCAGTTTACAAAAATTAAATAAACAAAAATATCGCTTTGCTTCGATTCGCAGGGCAGAATATTTTGTGTAGTAAAATAAATCGAAAGTGGTTTACCTGTGTGAATCCTTTGATGTGCTTTTAAGTGCGAACTTTTTGTGTAGACCTTCGTGCAACCTGAAAATATTATTGGGAATTATTGTATCACAACTGACCGAAATGATACTCAAGGATAGGTTAAAAGTTATCAAAGTTTTTATAAATATTAGATGTTGGTGAGACGGAGACGGAGTTCTTGACAAGATATTTATTGTTTCGTAAGGAAACTAAATAAAATGTAGGTGTGTTTAAGTTTTAATTACAACAAAGAATTACCAAGGAAATCGCAATGGTGAACTCTTCTCTTCTCCAACTCCGGGTTGTTCCGCCTGTTATATTTGACGGAGGATGGTGGGGCCAGTCTTGAGTGGGGCATGGGGACGTGCCCCAGCTGAGGCGGCGGGGGCTGCGGCGCCATTTGCATTTGGGGCATAGGCTGGAATAAATTCGTGGAGTTTTTAGTCTTGTGTCCTAACCTGTACTTAAGTAAATGTAACAGGGGGATTTTTTAGTTGGTGACGATTTAATACAAACGCTACTAAACCGATTCTTTACTAGTAGAAAGCTCTACATTTTCTTAAAGTAGGTAACATACCTACATTACCTAAATTATCTGTTTTTGTTTTTTGCTTAGTTCGGACAAGTGGCTAGTACCTAATATTATTTAAATGAAATAAAAGATAATGTAAATTAAAATTTTTAGCACAAAAATATAAGGTTTGAAAAAGCACTAAATTATTCATTGATGTAACTAGCTGTAGGTAGCACGTGATTATTGCCGCGGGCTGATGCTTTACAATGGTGTTTATTTCCCTTTCTTCGGGTCAGATGTTTTTCACAGCTGTTTACTGTTCTATTTAGAATCAATTAAATAGAGGCAACCCGTGATGTTTAGTTAGTAGTTAATTGAGTGGATCGAAAACAATTAGGCGCTGGTTTTATCATATAAAACAATAATATGAACATCATTTGCTCTACATTTAAGTAGGTACAGTAGGATCACTAGGATATATCTAGGGTATAGGTACTTACTACTGTTAAAATAAGGGTAGTATATAAACGAGTGACTGTAAATTAAAGTTTTACGTGACAAAACTAATGGGTTATAGAAATGGAAATTCCCTTTATAAAGGTAGAAAATGGTAAAAAATGTAAATAAAAGAGACTAATATGTATCTCACCGGTGGATGATGCTGATGCTGCGGCTGGTGCTGCACGAGCGGCGCGCGCAGCAGCGGCGGCGGGTGGTACGGCGGCGGCGGCGTGCGGCGCGCACACTGTAACATACCCACATCTCCTGCGTTTCACTCTTTGATGGCACATGTCAGTTGAATACGTTAGGTACACGCTATAGAATTTAGGTAATGAACTTTACATAAATAAATAGGTAGGATAGGAGAATCTTTACCAATACTACTTTGAAGTACATTTTTAAATTGCAAGTAAAGTTTAACAAAAATGTGTAAATTATTATTTAGTTAAGTACATTGTTCATTTACTAAATAATAATTAACCAAAATAACTTTTACTTTATGATAATAGCAGTTGTAAAATTCATCACATCTAGATTTTTTTCTTCTACAAAACCGATCATATTTTGATAAACAAATTGGATTAAAGTAGCACAGAAAAAATTTATGGAGGACGGCTTATACATACCCGTTTCGATTTGTTTAACATTAATATTTTACGTCCCGATGACCTGTTTTCGTGCAGTGACGTTGCAAAATTTACAATACATACATACAAATGGTACATGACAATCGCTTTGCATAGATGGTACCATCTGTCGCTTCGTCGCTAGCAATCGCAAAGATTTGGGCCAGTAGGGTAAGTAGAGTTACCTGCATGGTATTGCCCGGGCTGCCCTGGTCGGAACCGGGCGGCGTCAGAGGAGACATGTAGACAAGTCTCGAAGGTGGGTATTTTGAGAACGACGTCGCCGGCTGCTGCTGGAGGTGATGCTGCGCCGGCTGAGGGTGGGCGTACGTCGGTGGCGCGCCCAATCTCTCCGTCTTGATTTCCAATGGACTAAGGAGTGGAGTGGCGCATTCTTCGAGTAATGCGTCTTCTGTTTCGAGTTTAACGTGAGTGGCTCCGAGCGGAGCGAGCATATTCGCATTTTCAGGATCGATGTTCCTGATGGAAGAGGCGATGTCCTCCCACAGGGCGGGGCGGAGGAAGGCATCATCGCGCGAAGAAGTCCCCCCGTCGAAGAGGTCCATGTGGCCGGGCGCGATAGCGGCGCCCCCTTGCTTGCACAGAAGCGACTCGAGTTCAGATGTCTGAAACGGTTGAAACATTGACACTCATTGACACTAAGTTCGCACTGTGTAAAATAAATGCAATAAATAATATGACCAGCCTCTACGGGGAATCAAGATCAAAGTGATACGAACGTCGAGTAGTTCGCACTAGTCCTACTGTATACTTTTCTACATTGATGAAATATGATGATTGTAATGAGAAAATCGTATGCGTTAGAATGGTTTCATATTAGTGCAAGGCATAATTTATTTACGTTGTAAGGAACCCAATAAAATTTGATCATCGCTTGAGTTGCATCCTAATTTTAGTTTAGACTAGATTAAGACGTTTATGTATCCGGGAATATTACGAAGTATTTTTCGAACAATACCAATCTGTAAGCATTATGAAAATCTTATTCAAATGTAAACTTTCCTACATTTACAACGTGATTTATTCTATGAAATACCACAAGAAATTTATTATGCAAATCCTTTGATCACAAAGACCAATCCCACGGGGCAGTGTATTTCAAACAGACATAGCTGCGGCTTTTGAGTAAAATCTGCTGCTAGAGATCGTTAAGAGAGATATTGTTTCGATTGAAAATCTGTCGTAAGCTGTCTTTAACGTTGTTGTTAATTTTAGTATCAATTCTATATGCTAATGTATTACCTAAATGTAATAATATAGCTGAAGAGTATGTTTGCTTGAACGCGCTAATCTCAGGTAGGTATAATCCATTTTCCGGAGAAGACTATAGATATAGAATATAGATAGAGCAGAAAAATATTGTTGAAAATGATGAAAAATATAGAAAAAACGGAAAAAACAATCCTTTTGCAGTTGGGTTAGTTATTCATAAAACAGCCAACAGGATCTATGTATCTATTTCAAAATTCCTTAGGAATGAGGCTTTGTATAAAAGGACTTCTAAAATGGCTGTGGTGACTAAGTTCAAACCAAATCTATCAAATAAATATTTATTGTCATATTTAAAGAGCTTTCCACCCGCAGCTTCGCCCGCGCAGTCAAAGAAAAACCCTCATAGTTTGCGTTCCCGTGGGATTTCCGGGATAAAACTTATTCTATTTCCCGGGGTAAAAAGTAGCCTATGTCTCGGGTATCAAAATATCTCCATATCAAATTTTATGAAAATTGTTTCAGTAGTTTAGGCGTGATTGAGTAACAGACAGACAGACAGAGTTACTTTCGCATTTATAATATTAGTATGGATTTACAGACTACCTACAGTTAACATACTAAGAACAAGACACCAGTTAAGGTATGGTTAAATTGCACATCATGTTCATTAAAACATTACCCTGCAATATCAATTGATAAAACTCAAGATTTTAAGTACCTACCTTTATTTAAGGCATATTTTGGTATTTTTCTAGCTGGGTAATTTTATTTAATTTTCATTGGATTCAAGCAACCAAGTATGTGTAAATCAATACCATGTCTATCCTATTTAATACACACTGTACAACCACGTGTGTATTCTGTATACTTAAGATTTTTCGATACACGAACACGTCTCGGTACTCGATGCAGTAATTACACGTAATTAAAGCGACATATCATAATCGGATCGAAAAAATGTTGTTGATGATAGTGGTGTCATGTTTGCTATTTCCAATTTCTCCGAGCGAGCTTAGCATTAGCATACAATGGGTCGGCCCACGCCGCGGCGCAAGCGCAGGTGACGCGTCATTACCGACTGCCTTTATAAACCAATGTTGAAAGGGATTAGCGTTAACTTTTTATGTATTCAGGTTTTTTTGTAATTTTCGCGGTTTAAATATTTAGTCATATCGGTGATTGTCAATAAGTAGATACCTAAGTTTTTAATTTTTTTTGCTTTGCTCCCATTTTTTAGGTACTAAGTATATATTTTTGGCTTAGTTGACTTATAAATCATGGAAGATAGTAGGCATGTATATCGGCAACCAAGAGGCCAAACGCATTATCCAAATTAACAAAATCAATTTTGACAACAAAATGTAGACTACAGCAATTTAATAAACACAAGCGGAGTGAAGCAATGCCGTAATCACACACGTAAAATATCGGCCAAGTTGATACAAAGTAAATGCCGATAGAAACAGTGCAACCTGCTAACTCGCTCGCAAGAGATCGGTAACCCTTCGGTGCCGAATGGAACCTCTTTGCTGCGAGTGGTGTTGCAAGCCTACCGGACCGCGCGCGAATTCCTCGCCTGACCTTTGCGAATGGATTGCGCCAGCGTCTCCTCCACCGCGGCTAGACGAGCTTAGGCAATTGCAGCACAGATTAAACCATGTTACAGATCGACCAAGGGTCCACAGATAAGCGAATAATCGTTTTGGGAGAGGTCACGGGGCTTTCCAAAAATGTTTGAAAGAAAAATGTTTATGACAAAATATTTATGAGGGTCCAATTTGTATTCTAGCTTGTTTCAGCATTATGTTTTTTTCGAAGTTTTGATATTACAATTTATCAAAAAACTCATTTCAAAATGAAAAATAGCTTATAATTTTATTTAGTAAAATTATATACCTAGGGAATTAATAATGTATTTTCAAAATAAAATAAAGATTACAAAAATTAAAAGCCTTTACTGGGCGTTAATCATTAATAGTTTTAAGATTCCACAAAAGCTCGCACTTGTGTTTCGACTCAATTGTGGTTATTAAAGTTAAATATATGTAACTGGTTTCTCAAAGGTAGAGTTAAACGAGGTCCAATGTTTATGCCAGCAATAATTAGGATAGATAATAATGAGACAGGGTGTAACTGCAGTGCCCGTAATTTTATGTTTAACAAGAAACTGAAGTAACTCTCACCAGAAAGCTTTTGAATAAATGTAGCAACAAATAGTATCGCGTAAACTTTCATTATTTTCGTTCTTTAACTGGCACTATAGCGCCTTGATATTGTGCCGGATAAGTTAATAAGTTATACGTTTTATTAGTGGATTTTGAAGATGTATCTATACCGAAACATAATTATAGATAAACATGTCTATTAAATCTTTGTTTATCAAGCAAATAATTCAAAAATAGACATATTTGGTAACAATTAAGTCGTGTATTCTTTGGCTCAATGGTTGTTCAGTTCGTTTCACTATACCCTGTTTACGAAGTCATTGAATTGGTTCACGTACACAGCAGAAAGTTATGAAATGACAAGACCTCCCGCGGCACCGACAATTGTTGAAGATACTTTCAGAGATATGTCGGCAACTTAAACAAAATTTTAATTAAATACATGTTGTGTTTACCGCATAATCTTTTATCCTCTTGTTAAGTTGTTATCTTTATTGAGAAAATGTTTGTTGTAAATTAGAATAATATTATCTACGTATACGTTATGTTTAGTAAGTATTAAATATAAAGTGGCAATGTTTATCGATAAGCATTTTTAATCCATAGAGACAAATATTAAAACAAAATTGGTCAATTAATGTATTCTCATGAAAATTATTTAGAATATATTTCATGATGTAAGGCGATGTAAATAGCGATGATGTAAATAGTAATATATAGAATAGAGACGATGTTAATAGCGAAGCCATTGTTTAGAATTCCAATAATATCAATCTAAGTAAAGGCTGCTTCCATTTAAACAGACAGCTACCGTAATTTTACAAGCTGTATTCTGATAGCGGTTTATGAAGATGTTATATTATCTCGCCAAGGCGAAGCCAGCGCGCGTATTAATTGTCGCAAGTTGTGCATTATTTTGCGCTGTAGGCTGAGAAGAGGTCAAACGGTAGCTTTATACCTGTCCGTGTCTATGTAATCTGAAACCTAGACTTAATCACTGTAAGCTCCAACCATATTGTCAAATAGCATCATATTTCAACGTCAACAAAAGCCTATAAACAGTTAAATAAACAGTAATTATAATAAATATTGTCTTGAATCTATACGATGTCAATTAAATATTAATACGAGATATGGATGTTATTCTACCGATGTTGTATTTATAAACGTGTTTGAGTGTTTGGCATTTGCATAAACCACATGAATGATAAGAGAGAAAGGGTTTCCAAATATTTTCCTTTAGGTAATATAGTCGTTAGCAAACAACATGTTAAAACTTCCTACCTGCAATATTAAAACACTTGGAGTTTAGGTAGAAAATAATGAATGACCTAAAAATGATTAAATATGCAAAATATACCTACTGAAATATTTCCTGTGATTGGTAGTTTTATAGATAGCGAGTATGACGTGGCCATTAATCCATCACAGTGCGTAACCTTTCAGACCAATAGCATTCTGCTTCGTCATCTGACTCGTGATGCAAAATTAAATCTAGTTTATCTTCATATCACTGGCATATATTACAATTCATAGATAATAGAGAAAATAATCGAAGTTGTTTTGTGAAACGCATATTATGATAACGTTTTCTTTGTTTACAAATTCATATAATGCCGCATAGCAACGCGCGTATTTTTCAAGCAACCATAGGTTTATATAAACTTTTATAACGAATGAAAAGCTTTCCACGTTTCCGATTCTATTTCCACATTTTTCTACCAATCACAGCGGGCTCGCGTGACAGCTCGCAATACATGAAAGCAATTTTCTCTTGCTTTTATGACTGCCAACTATAGCGATCCAACATCGAAATAGAGCCTAAGTAAAACGGAACAATAAACATTGTTTATACACATTTTAAGACTGCTTTTCGTTTGAAATAGCTATAAGTACCTAGAAGGTCTTATCTATGACTGAGAATTCATTTTTAAAATTGAACAGTTTTATGTCCTATGAATATTCAGTACTCATGATTAAATAAAATAATAATGGTATTTTACATTGATATATTTAGTTATGTATTTTCCAATAAGTACGTATATACCTATTGATTTGTGATTGTGTATGATATTGTTCTCATGGAATAAAATTGGTGTAGCATCCCGTTAAGGCATTGTTTGAACACTGCATTGGCCCGTGCCGACGCTCCATTTCCATAATTCAACTAAGCGCCCACGCAGGCTCATTCTTCAGAGCTAACATTATGCACAATTGTAAACATTCATTTGTCGCTTATTACCGAGTCGTACAGTTGATTTTGCAAACGTCGCTCGCTGCACAAACATCAGTTTCCTTTGATGTAGGTAAGGCCATAATTCACCACATTAAATTTATAATTTTATAATCGCTGTGTACGTATGACGTCGAAACGTACTCGCTTAAACCTATGTGAAAGCTTCATTTTGTGGAGAAAATCTGATTGTAATCGGCACGATTAATGATTGGGGCTTTTACCATGCTTCCCTTGCTTAGTATATCTTCGATTGTGAACACACGAAATGATATTTATTGTATCCACTATCTATTCACAATTCCTATGATTTAATGATTATAACGTTGATGCAAATGTTTTAACACATAAAATAGTGGTAGGGCCTATATAACTCAGCTTTCTTCTATCTGCATTCATGTAGGCATTCTCGAACCTACGACTTGTAATTTCTCACATTCCAAAAGACAACTTCTAGTCAATAAAATTAAAACACTCCAGTTTTTTCATAGTAAAGTCTGTTAATTCATTTTGTTGTATAATTACGTTGAATATTTATAAATATATATTAAACGTAAATGTACATACAATATAATATCACTACATAGTAAAGAAAAGTCGATTTTTGTGTCCCTATGTCCCTTTTTATGCTTAAATATTTAAAACTACGCAATGGATTTTGATCCAGTTTTTTTTAATAGAAGGAGTGATTCAAGAGGAAGGTTTTAGTATATAATTTATTAGGTGTTAGACAAAGCGAAGCTATTAAAAAAAACGCATAAAAATCCGTTACGTAGTTTTAAAGATAAAGCATACAAATAGGGACAGAGAAAGCGAATTTTGCAGTTCAATAAAATATTTAAAACATCGTATAACGTACTACTGTTTTAAGACTCGTGATAACCTTGATAAAATATATAAAGAGTGAAAGAGAGAGAATGAAAGAAGGTAAAAAGGTTTAAATTTAAACAAAAACTGTAATAGGTATATAATGTGTGCCCGTGCCTATGTTCTACTATTGCCGTTCCAAATAACACAACAATACTCATAATTAAAATAAACAGCCGTCCAATATAATAACGTTGGCGTAATGTCCCATGGCTGTAGCTTACAGCAATAATATTTTACAAGGCAAAGGCACACATAGCGGCGAGTCATGGAAGCCATGGGTCTTGGGCGGTAGGGCGGGAGATCGATACAGGGAGCCGCCCACCGACCGCCGTGGTACAGGCATTTGAATTTATTGTAATTGACGCAATCTTTATACATTTTTGTTACTAGTGGCCTTTCGTGATTCTTGAATTTTTGTTGTTATGTAATATACCTATTATATTGTATCTAACTATACCACGATGACCAATTTTGAGCTTTTATTATTAAAACCAGCTTACCGCCCGCGGCTACGCCCGCTTTGTCTAAAACCTAATAAATTATATATTAAAACCTTCCTCTTGAATCACTCTATCTATTAAAAAAAACGGAATCAAAATCCGTTGCGTAGTTTTAAAGATTTAAGCATACAAAGGGACATAGGGACAGAGAAAGCGACTTTGTTTTATACTATGTAGTGATCTAGTGATGTCATTTGCTGAATATTTCTACGTTGATAATTTATTAGAATTTAATATTTTCGTATTTTCTATCTATTTGTTATATATATTTACTTAAGATACAACATATATGTTATAAACTTATAAAACAGATATCTAAAAACGCAAAATATATTATTTCTTGTCCTTTTAATGCACGGTTACTACGCACTGCGTCTGACAGTCATTAAATTGTATTATGTAGTTTATTACATAAATACACTTTAACAGCATCTAAGTACTTCCGCACTTCATTCTAAAGTAATCTTAATTTTAGTGAGCTTATATAAAGCTTTATAACTCTGACTCTATACCTATAGATTTTTACGAGTACATAGTTATATCTATCTTTAGTTTAATATTTAATAATCTATAACTATAGGTAGACACGAATATTACTTGAACGTTGTTACAAAATAAAACGTCAAGAGCTTAATGAATCGAAACGCAAACAAACACGTCACATTAATAACATTAAATTAACATGGCGTCCCTCGGCGTTGGTCAGAAATAGGAGACGCAACAGTGCTAGTTTACTTTTCCCATAATTTTCGGTAAATATTCACAGGGGTTGCGAGCGTCGTTTGACACACAAAAAATAAATCTACAAACATCCCAGTCTTCTATTTCATTGGGTAAACGCACTGTAAAAACAATGGTTTTGATAAAATGGAGGTGTAATCAATAATTTCAATATAATTTATATATCATCATAATACTTGCATATTTTTTAACATTTTATGTTTATATTAAATATGGCAATGTAATAAAGCGGTATGTTTTCTGTGGTGGGGGCTCGTATTTCTTGTTTAAGAAAGTAGTAGATAGGTAATAGTGTAGTTTTTAAACGATGAAGCATTTCAAATCAAACGTATCTAAGTAGTTGTTGAACATAACCCGACTTTATGCGTGTGCGTATTGTATAAAAACTCAACGTAATCATAAAAATAATGTTTACGGGCGAATGTAATCTTTCCCTTCAGTAAGCTTAGAATGTGCAGAGGCAAAGTAATATCCACTATTACAAGTTTGAGAAGTATATGCACTGACTCAGGGTTTTATTGGAACCGTGGAATGTTTCGTTGTTTTGCCGTCAGTTAGCGTTACAGTGTAATGCATGCTGACAATTATTTTGCAATATAATTTATATTAGTTTATCCACTTTATAATTTAAACTGCATTATCCGCGTAAATGTCGTTATGTAAATGGTTTAAAATTGCGAGTTAGAGTTAAATCTCTTTTGATATTAGCGTGGAAGAGCGCTACGAGCTTTGAATGCGAATACTCATATCGAGATATATAATTATATAATTCTCATTGCAATTGACGTTAAATTCTTATATTCGGGAATATTTTAATTATATGATTTCTTATGTCTTTCTTTTGTTTCATTTTATACTTCTATTCTATACTTTAGATAATACAGGTAAAGAGTTGTATTTCAATAATATTAGAACCTGATAGTATTAGGTATGTATGTACATTGTACATCCATACTGTAAATTAACACAAGCCTTAGATAACATAAAGATTTTCCAACATTTGGGACCCAGTGTGGCTGATGCACATCCTCGATTAGTCACTTGTGCTTTCAACGATTTCACAGAGAAAACACTTGACTCATGTGATGAAAATATGTAGCACGATTTTGTGAAAGGCTTGCATGATTTATAATTTTTTTTAGTAATGTAATGAAAAAAAAAAAATTTTTTACGCATGTTAAAGGAAAAGGAGGAAAATAAGTGTTGTCATTACACAGTCTAAAGATTTATTATAAGAATAAAAACTTTTTTAAGAAATAAAGCACATCAGTTTATCATTAGTTTTACTTGATAAAATAAAAAAGGTATATCATTTAGTATCTTGATTTAGGCTGCGCCAAGAATATCATCTAAGACTAGAATGATATTATAAATTTCAAAACAATGTTACAAAAAGCGCTCAAGAAACAAGATAATGTATTCTAAAAAGCTTTTTCCTCTAGTGTTATTCGAACGATTAACGATTCATTAAAAGGAATCTTAATAAAGGCGATAGCGTTACATCATAACTCTTGTTAAAACGCTGTGAAAACAACTTTTTCTATATTTAATAGCTTTTATGAACGTATTAGATACGAGCATTTGTGCGGAACAAGGGTAAAAAACGATATTTACGATAAGAACTGTACAAACAGTAACCGCACACAGCTAAACACCATAAATAAATCAAAGCATGAATATTCATGGCTCATCCCCACGTAGGATGCGATGGACTTTAATAATAAAAACATATTAGCCGCATTGCATGTCTGTCTTTCCGTGACCGGGCAGTTTTACACCTGGTCTGGGGTGGCAGGGGATGGGGCTCAGGACAGAGGTAGTGACCGGCCGCGGGCTATTAATGAAGGTGGCTATAATGTTTATTGAGACCGCTGAGCTGTTTTAGGTAATGCACGGAGCTCGTTTTATAAATTAACTGTTATGACGCGGCTATAACTTACAATTGCGTCTATCATTTGGAAACAGTCATGTTTTATGAACAGTCCAAATGATCGTAGTTAATGATGGATTAGATTTGGATATATTTACTTCATAGCCTGGCCAGTTGAACAACAGTACAGGTTATCATAATCAGTAACACGCTTGGACGTAAATTATGATAGTAGTGAGAGATTGAGGAAAGACGCACACATAAGAACGCGCCACCAAATCTTCTTCAAGAAAGTTGTCGATGGAGTTTACTACACTTTTTAAAGAGATCACAAATATAAGGAAACTTCGGTATGATGAATTTATTCCCTCAATATTGTGTTGGATCTGATTCGATGACATAATATTGTTATCGAAGCCAAAAAGTCGAAGTTAACGTGATGATGTTTAATTAAAACATACATGGCAAGTACACATTAACCTAGCTCTGTCACGGGGATCAACCGGCACGCGCCGTAATTTACACATTTGACTCCATTTTATTATAATAATAAAATAATTTGAACGGGGTCGCGTGCCTTGCACCCCACCGCATTACTTCATTAGACAACGATGATACAACGGGGGTTAGCTGGACTTTTTAATTTGGTGGCATCGCTTTGCGGTCCGATATTTTTGAGGGTGTGATTTGGAACTGATTTGTATTTAAACACCTTTTTATGAAAATCACTCGATAATCTTTAATATAATTATTATATACTAGCGGTCCGCCCCGGCTTCGCCCGTGGTACATATTCACGTTTTCTCTACATAAGAACCATCCTCGAACTTCAAGGAATATTATAAAAAAAAGAATTAACGAAATCGGTTAAGCCGTTCTCAAGTTATGCGCTTACCAACACATTTTGGGTTTATTTATATTATAAGATTATTGAGTGATTGTGAAAATGGGTTCAGAACTTTGAGTCACAATTTTTTAAATAATATTTTTGTAATTTTTTTTTATAGGTTCGTATGCATAAGTTCTATATTTAGCGAGCCATAATATTTAAAGAGTAAAAAATTCAGTTTAATTTTACATAACTTATAGAAAAAAAATCATACATTTGGGGGAGGTTTTCACTGAAACTTAATTAAATTTATTTAAAAAAATTATTATCACAAATACCAAAACAACTTACTTAGACAAAACTGCATTACTGTATTTAGGACTTATTCAAAAACATTATGATAAAACGATCAATTAGCAAGCAAAGACGTGGCGCGTAACAATCTGAAGAAGGGGGTTGTTACTAATTAGTTAATGGATGGTCTCCCCATTTCACTCGCTGGAGTAATGGATTGAGGCACGCTTCGACCGTCTCCGATTTCAGTCTACCAATTGCTAACCTTTGCTATCGAATACGTATTGATAGCTTATGCTATCGCGTAATATTGGTAATACTATTCATTCAATTTTATTGTTCTTAAATGCGAAAGTTAGGTACTCTGTCTGTCTGTCTGTTACTCAATCACGCCTCTAAACTACTGAACCAATTTTCATGAAATTGGTTCATTGGTTTTGGTATGGAGATATTTTTATACCCGAGAAAGGACATAGGATAGGTTTTATCCCGGAAATCCCACGGGAACTGGAACTATGCGGGTTTTTCTTTGACTGCTCGGGCGATGCCGCGGGTGGAAAGCTAGTAGTATATAAAACAGAGGTTCTCTGTTCATATCCTTTTGTACACTACGCTAGAGATTTTGATGCGTTTTTTTAGAGGATTGATAGAAGAGGAATCTAGTTATGAATAAAACGTGTATTTCTGTGTGTTTGTAGCGTCGTAACTCCTAAAACGATGGTTCGAATTCGATGCCGTTGAATCAAAGGTTTTGTTTGACGAAATGGCTCTTGGCTACAGTTCGTACGTAACTGTTAGTAGGTAGCTACTAAGATCTCAACATAGAGCTTATAGCAGAAGCTTTTATTATTTATAAAATTTATAGAAACCGTAACTAGTATTTCTTTTTAATGTTCACGTTTTTTACTGTTTGAGAAATAGCAAGATCGAATGAATTCGAACTCTACATTTTTCTCAATTTATGCAGCATAATTTTCTTCTTGTGTTTATTACGAATGAGTTTTTATTCAAGTATCGGTGATTTAAGTGGGTGCCTAGAAGGCATTGAATAACATTTTAATTGAGATTTAAATAGAATATAGCATTGAGTAAATAAATTGCATTCTAGGGATTTTTTTATATATGGAATGTGATTTAATATAAAACTACTATTGCCTTACTTACTTGCTACTAATGCTTAGCTCTGTAAACTCTCTGATGCAAAAGTTGATTTTCAATTCTATTTTATCTGAAACTTTTAACAAAAACACACGCTAAAAACAAACTGTCAGTCAGATAGAGTTCTTTCGCATTTAATAATATTGGTATGGATGGTTGCTTGATGGTTGTATTAAAAACAAAATATATCGTGTCTAGAATAATAAAACATTTGCATAATATTACTTAGCGTGTTGAACATTCAATGCAAGATGCCTGCGTTATTAAATTATGATATAATAATTCTGCGAGATACATTTATTTCTGTCAATCATGGTAGTAGAAAGTCGACGACCTCGTGTACTTGTCACGCTGTTTATCAGATATCTTAGACTAAGCTGGCATAGGTTTACTGCTTTGGGGATGGAAATACTTACATAAATGCTTCGAAATTATTTGAAACTACAAATGTATATTTAGCGCAGCATATCATACATATTCTTGTCCCTGATTTCTAAGCACATACAAGACCATATATTATATATTTATAGTAATAAATTGGCATTTCAAATTTGCATGTAAGAGCCTTCACAACAATAACGCGCGCGTTATACTTACTTATGATACCGTTTCGAAATAATTTTATAAAACATTTTGGATATAAAGGACGTCGGTTTCACACTTTAACCATATTGTTCGTAATGATACTTCATAATAATCGAGGCGTCAGTTTTATAGCAGACTGCAATAAAAAACGCATAACTTGTCCGGCGTAAATTGAATGGACTCGATCGGAGGGTAGTGTTCATAATAAGAAAAGGAAATTATCTTTATGGTCCCGGAAATAAAGAACAAAATCCAGTGAGAGCGGTCGGAGATCGTAAAGCAGTATGGGGTTGAGTGTTCGACATTGGGGAAAATATATGATAGATCCACGTCATATGATCTAGATTAGATATTAACACTAGTCACTGTGCGTCCGGCTAAATTGGAGATGGTATGTAGTTCTATGTTGTTGTTTTCTTTCGAGAGCTTACCGTTCTTAATTTTTTCTCTAGTATGACATAAATAAAACATCATTGTAATAAATAACGTTACATAAATATAGATTTTTGTTAATTTTGTTGTTCCTCTGAGTTTATACTTATTAAAGTGTTTTTAAAAATGGTGGGATTGTGCGTTACTCGCATCATATTTAATTTTAACTTTTAAATATAGGAATAGGACAATTAGCACGTGCTTCATAGTCTTTATAATATTATAATATAGCATAGGTCCTTTATGTTCCATAATTTAACCAAATGGAAACTAAGTCATTATTCACAACATTCAGAGAGCTGTCCGCAGTAAACTCAAATACAGAAATGATGATAAATATTAATACGATTTGAATTAATAAGATGAGTCACGAACACACCGAGACCTATAAATTATTAGGTATATTTTTTTTATGAAAGCTTTTTTTTAACGTATATATTATTTATAAGAACTTAATAATACAATTACCTTAAAGACTGAGTAATTTTCCGAGAGTGGGAAAAAGTCATTAAGAAGAAAAGTTAATAAATCTTAATGTTCAATTAATTAATGTTTATGTTTAGATATAGATATGTAACGTAGAGCCAGATTAACGATACACTTGGTGAGACAACTTTGTTTATTCTTACTAAAATAAAGTTATATGAATAGGTATATTACTCTAAAATCTACCATTTTACCATCAGGAATGTATGAAATTTTGTAGGTATATTTCAATATTTATTATGCATCTGATAATATGTTTTAAGAATGATCAACAAAATGTGCCTTTTTAAAATACGGTATCGTTTAAGCTTATATACCTATATAACCTAGATAACTTTGCAATTTTTTATATAAAGCTTTTGTAAGATAAAGCCTTCATGCAAAGTACTTCGTACGAAGCTACAGAGTATTTTTCGTTAGATTATTTAATTCAAAGTAAAACTTAATAAATTTCGTACTACGTCAATAGTGTAAGTTTAAGATCCCCACTATTTCGAAACATATAAACCAATAATTTGTGAAAACTCATTCGAATTTATAATTTAGCAGCGCAGTTTTGAAAGTAGTTTCATGACCTAATGTAAATGTGATGTGAAAAGCGGGCACAATTCAGTTCAAGCTAGTTATATATTACGTATACACTGCTTATTACCCCTGCTTTGTCCAATCACAGCACTGGGCGGTTGAAGGCGGGGGTGGAATGACATCGACGTCTGCGCGCGCACTTTCCAAATAATTTTTATCAACTTGGTAGCATGATAATGTATCATTTGGGTTCCGAAAGGTTAAGTATATATAGCACGTATTGAGTGACCTTTTCAAAATGTTACATAGTGGAATACATTTGATCGTATTGCAGCTCATTGCTTTGTATTGGTATTTTGTCAAAATAATGTTCTTATGTAAAGGACGGGTGGAATATTTTCACCTATTTGGTTGACCATAGAATAAGGGAACCTAATCTATACTAAATATGCTATAGATTCATTGTGGTCTACTGTCTAAACTAGCGGTATTTCGATTAGGTTCTTTAATTTTTTAGGTTCAATAAGATGAGGTATACACGTTACTTATTTTCCATAGATGCTATCAGTAATTTCCTCATTATTTTTGTTTATTATTCTTATATTATATAAATATCTTCTATTAGCTACATATAATAAAAGTCCTCCTTTCAAAGATTAGGAGACACGTCTACTTTCGTAAAACGATCTCTTATGGTGGCCCACATTTTGTTAATTAATAATTTGGTTTGGTTTGGAAAAGTTAGAGCGCTATGCGACTTACTAAAGAAAAAAACACGTGCGGTTGTATTATGTATATTTATAATATTGGTAAATTAATCATATTGATAAATTAATGTACTCATCATTTCTTCTCATAGCTTAGTTAGACTTGAAATTTTTTGAGTATAAATATGAATGACTACGCAAAGGAATGCGGCGCACGCGACTCTCACGCACACATGTATACAATGTCGTTAACACGGCCAAATACATTGGCACGTGAAACTAGTTATTTGGTACACACATACAAATTTGAGCGTCTGCTTACACACACTCATTTGCATGAACATATTTGGTATATTCGTACACAAAAGCTTTAAAATTAATTACTTAAATAGTTGTGTGCTGCAATTACTTTTTTTTAGATTTCATTGATAGAAAATAAGCGAAGATTATGGAGAAAAAAGTATCCAAATTAAAAGAAATAATTAACTTCACATTTCAGTAGCTTACTTTTCAAAAAGTGAATATATGAATGAAATCATTGTGCATTAATAATTAAATTCTAATGTATTAATTAAGATACAAATGAATAAATGCACATCTCTATCCGACTGTACCCACTCTTTTGAATGGCGTCGCGCGTCGAGATTACTATTTGCCCGTTATTTGTCTCAATGAATGGTGTCTGGAACGTTTACCGTCACACGATATCTTAGAAAAATATATACAAGATGAAGATTATAGAGTTCAAAATCATGTGCGCATCGGCCGCGTAAAGTTTAATTTGAAAGCCTCAGAGCCTTCGCGCATGAGCCGTGGTATCGTGCGCAAAACGTAAGTTGATTGATGTTGTGTGTCTCGCGAGTCGCGAGGTTATTGTTCAAATTCACACAAGAAAAGTGTTTTGGTACTTGGTAATTAATAGCTTTAATAAGTACAAAATATACACTACAAAAATATCGCAATCCAACAAAAATATATCTAACTTGAAAAATCTTTCTTCAGTAAAATCGACATATCCGAAGTCGGTCGAAGGTTTAAAATAAAACAATTTCTTTGTCACCATCACAACATTTAGTACCTATTATAATAATTTTTGTTTACCTACTTAAGAATTATCATTAATCTTCTCTCATTTCCCTGTAGTTTTCAAATAAAATTCCCAGTGTAGCTGAAAATCCACAACTCTAGATAGATCTGCCTTATCGCAAATCGCAAGGTGCTCTTGACCCCGCGAGAGGAAGCTCTGCGCGTGCGAAGCGTTTTCCATTTTTCGGGTTAGGAAACTGAGCCGCCCACGCAGCGCCGGAAACAATCTCAAGATCATATCACCCGCAGTAAGTACGAATGCCACTCACGACTTCGTCATTAGAAGGAATTGTGCATTTTTTACTCCACTAAAAAGGAAGTTGGAACACGATAAGGTCTCTCAAAATATGTTATCTAATAATTAGTATAATGAATTGAATGTAACGTTGTAGAGCTACTGGCTCAGTGTTCCACGAAAATGTTACTGTTCCATATTTTTACACTTGACAGTTATTTATGACTCTGTGGAGTTTCTGTGAATTTAAACTCGTAGGTGCTGGAATAAAAAGTTTCAAGAAAATTACCTTTGATTTTCCTGGCTATGATGAACCGACTCAAACTAGAGCCATAGCAGGATATTTAAATTATATAAATAGGACTATAATGTTATTCATATTTAAAAGCCTATAATCTGCAGCTATTACAATAATTTATAAATTTCGTCTTATCTAGGAACGACCTGTAATTTTCAAACATCGCGGGATGACAAACTACTACTGAAGAAAATTTCTTAACAATTTTTGCGCAACGAGAACAAAGCCATTCGCTACCAGATGCCAGAAGCTCAGTATAGAACCTATTTCGAGTGTAACATACGAGAATTAAAAGGGCCGGACGAGATCCAGCCTCGGTTAAGCTAACAATGAAACACTGGTCACGACTTCTGTTCAATTTGTATTATACATATCGTGTGACCTATGACGATTCCGATTCTAATGTACCTGACATAATTCTAATACAGGTACAGTGCAATGTCTGACCGAAGCATGAATAAATGCCCATTTAATATATGGTTGTATTCAATAGAGAAAATAGATAAAATAACTCTACATTCTGTATAGCGGTCAACAAAAGTTACATATTGTAATAAATAAAGAAATAAAATGAAACTTATCTAGAAAAAATATTTTAATTTAAACGTAATCTAGAATAGAAAATAATAGTAATAATTAATTCAATCATAACATAGTTCAAACTTTCCATTACTCAAGATCGAATAGCAATGCTAAAATGAAAGTCAACAAGTACCAAACAAAGCGTGTGCAGGCGTAGATGCACAAAATCATAATTAGCGTAATTTTAATTTATCTCATTTATATGGCTCATAACTTAATGTATCTCCGACTTTTATGAATGAGCGCTAACGGGCCAGCTATTGATACCTAATTAGCATGCCTCGTAAATTACAGCGGACCCAGGATGACGGCAGGCTTCGCGGCTCATCTGTAGGGTAGGTATACTTCAATCTTTAAAACCAGACAACGGATTTTGATGCGGTTTTTTTTAATAGATAGAGTTATTCGAGGAAGGTTTTACTATATCATTTATTGCGTTTAGACAAAGCAGGCGAGCCAAGGGCGGTTTACTAATTATTTATAAACTGTACTAAACAATGTACTACGAAATATTAAATTTGGCGTAGACGGTTCATTAGAATATTACCGTATTTGAGTAAACGGAGCGCTTGTGCAAGCTAAGGTTGAAATGTCTATGATTAGGTGAGTTTATGATAAATTGGTTAAATGGCTAATTGTTTGAACGTAATATCTCGTTTATCACGTTTCATTCTTGGTGACAGTACTAAATACGTCGTCTTTAAATTTTTAATTGGCACTGGAAATCGCAAAAAGCTTTGAAATTAAGTAACATCAGTACTTTAGATGGTGTAACACTACCTATCTAAGGTAGTTGGTAAGGAATATAATTTTAAAATTGTTAACGATAAGCGTTAGCCGAAAAAACTTCCATTGATATCTCAAAATCAAAAATCTAGAAGTTGTTTATAGAAAAATAAATGTAAACGCATAAACTCAGTCAGAATTTAGTATTAACGTGTTTGTGTGATGATGTCATCACTTGAAGTAACGGACAGTGTCTCCGCTCTGAGACTATTATGTAAATTACAACGAATACAACAAAATACTTTAATTTAATCAAACGGTTACACCGTTCTAATATTGTAATTAATTATTGGAAATGTTAGTACGTTCCACTTTAAGTTTTAAATCGGATTGTTCGTAGCTGCCAGATGGTCTGGTGGGGACTTGAGTCTTTTTTGCGGCCAAATTTCATTCACTAATTTATTTGTCACATACATAAAAAGTACTCATGATAAGGCAGGCATACTGTGAAGAATTAAGTAAACAAATAACATAAAACAAATACAAATAACATAAAAATTGTTACTGACATGTTACATAATATAAGTAAGCTTATTGTAACTTCAAATGGCTATCTTTAAGAATAACGACGAATACGAGCGGTAGAAAATAATTAGATACCTACTAACGTATGTAAATTATGTTTGAAATTTATTGAACATCCAAAAACAATAAGCAAATGTTAATAAAAATTAAAGACCGAGAACACAGTATGTCGCTATGTGACGGTGCTTTGCCAACAACACATAAAATTTAATTGCTCGTAATATTCTACTGTCAGGGGACCACCGAGACTTCGCCTACTATGGGACCTCATACCAACACGACTGTTTACATCTTAAAATTATGGTTTTTCGTACGTAATTTACGTAGTAAGCTTTCCACATTTCTATGTGTATGCATACTTCGTTATTGTTTGTTTTACACGTAAAATTATAAGATTATGGATTATTGAACAATAAATATAAAGAAGACCTTATTAAATATGTTCTAGAGTATATATAGAGTTTTATTAATTTAAAAAAAGGACACCGAACGTTATATATACTGTTTGAATGCTTCTTACCATGTGTTCGAAAGTAGGATTAAATAGTAAGTATAATTAATAAATTAATATCTTTTATATGATTTGTAAAGTCTGTAATTTATTGAGACTTTCTAATTTTGCCTTGCATATTATTATTTTCATATAGGTCCACCGAAAAACATGGTAACATTGTTACAAAATATAAATGTCTATTGTATATGTTGTATAACAAAATGTAAGCCTTCATATAGAAATTACCGTATTATTATAGCCGTAATATGTAGATAAACGAGTATAACATTAATTCTAGAGTCGTCAGTCTTCATATATTGGTATAACTGTCGGAGTGGCGGGAAAACTCAACGCCCACGCGTGCGCATGAGGTATAATCGCGCGCTAATGTCACCACATTTATAAACATACTTATTAGGTTTTTTTATAATTCATTTTGTGGATAGACATTAGATAAATTGGATTGCTTAGATGAACGTTTTTTTGGCGCTTACGTGAATGAATATGGAATTATGATTAATAAATGGGGTGACTATAAATACATTTTTGTTGCCCTATTTATATATACGCAACTACAAATAGTTACATAAAATTACGTTCTTTTTATTACAATGATACAATGATAAATTATATTTTATACATTAATAAAAAATACCGCTGATAATTTGACATCAGAGAAACTTTTTCTTATTGAGGACCGTATTTTTATATTTTTTCTTGATTGTATCTGAATGACATCATCCGGGCTAGAACGAAAATTAATATTCTAATTTCTCGTTTCGTTATTTTTTATGTGTGTTTGTTTATTTATAGATACATATCAAGTATACACACACGTAACACTATCTATGATTATATTAATTATTACATTTTATTGAGTTGTTTTACATAAAATTTACTATTTTTATATTAAAGAAAATATTTGCGAATTTAAATCGTTCTATTTTGTGAAATTAATCGTTATAAACTGACATTAAATATTTATCACATTAAGTTAGCGTTAAGTTACAGTTGCATGAATCGATTTATTGTATTCATTAATTACTTAAGTTACGCATCGCGATTACACGTTGGCCACTGATTAGAAACGGGAATATATTATCAGGGCTGAGTTAATTACGCAACTGAAAATCATGTGTTTCTTATATTCGTGTAGCACGCACGTCACAAAGCCATGTACCATCTAGTTACACTTTTACCAGAGTTAAAACATTCCATATTGGGACAGAACTAAATCCTTTTCGGTCACATTTAATGACGTTTATAGTCTACCTTGCAACCAGTTTGATGGATAGCAACTAGATCGTATCGGTAGACGATATCTAGAGAGCACACTCGAAGGAGAAAATACGAAATAAACGTATTTAATTAAACGTATTTTCAATTTACTCAATTGTATTCGATTAAGATCTTTATAGGTTTTTATTACAGTCCATATCTCGTATTAGCAATTAATAGAAACTTATAATTAGATTTACGGCCGCCGGCTACAGAAAACTGTGTTAGGACGAGTCTATATTAATTTTTATTGCCGCTGATGACGTGTTGTATTGGGGAACATTTTTGATATATTTTTTTATGGAATAGGATTATACGGAAATACCAAATTCTATATTTGTTTCAGGAAATAAATTTATAACGTTTGTATATGAAACGTAATGCCGAATATAAATTTAGAGTACAAAAGAACCTATAGCATACAATAAAAATGTAAAATATTAACATTTTAAAAGTATATTTGAGATCAGGCATTAATTCAATGAAAATACATATGTATGTATTATAAGTGTGGAAGGTATAAATATTTTCGAGAGACCGTATTTTCTATTTAACAAAAAATGTTTTTGTATAACAACGGATATCCTACTATGAAGTATAGGTACCAATCTGTATCCCTATAGACACAATCTATACATATAATAAATCTGTAGAAGGGTCAATTCTGTACATTGAAAATATTGAAAAAATAAATAGCAGGGGGTGTTACTGGATCCATACCAAACCCAAATATGTGATTAAAATTTTTTTTGTCTGTCTGTCTGTCTGTCTGTCTGTATGTGAAGGCATCACGTGAAAACTAACGGTTCGATTTCGATGAAACTTGGTATAATTATACCTTATTATCCTGGGCATAAAATAGGATACTTTTTAGCCCGTAAAAATATGCAGAAAAAAATAAATAATTTTTCTTAATTTTTCCGCGCGGACGGAGTCGCGGGCGGAAGCTAGTAATTAATATTTTGACAAATTAGTAAGTAGGTACCTAATAAAGAACAACTCTTACCACAACATGTAATATCATTGTAGAATGTAGACAAACGATGATTCACAATTTAAGATTTGATAAAGCGCTTATTGTGAATATAATATTATGCATACAATAAAAATATCATAAAATATATTCATTCGATTGTTTATGACATTTCGATACCCATTAACAATCAGAGGCGACAGAGTTGAGGCCGTGAATGACCGCCTAACAGTAAATTGGAAAAAAACGGTAATAATGAAGATTTACTGCCGAATGTGCAGGTGGGGAGATTGATTGGGAGATAATGTGCTTCTATTTATCGCTACTCACGCCGATTTTTAGGCACAGAATAAACTCAAGTGTAGACTCATCATTTGCATGAATAAATACGTTTACATATCCGAAACGACAAAACTGTAACGATATTAAACCAATAGATTAATTGTACAAACGTTTTGTTAAAAAGATAATTTATGAACTAAAACTGGATCATGATAAAAAATAAACCATTACAAACATAACTTTATTCGCATCGTATTTATTTGTCAATCTTTTAAATTGAAATCATGTTTAATGATTAAGTATAAAGATTTTTTATCGTCAAACCAGATTCCGGCATTAAACAAACCGAATTAAAGGATGCCAAAAAAGATGCGATCTTAAGAGAATGGTGAGGTTAAAACAGTAAGATAATAAACACCGTTGACCGCGATTACCCTAGGCCAGTCCCGAGCGAGTGCGCCTCAGGCGAGGTTGCTTCCACTTTCTATACGACCACCACAATCGGTCTGGTATAATTTCACTCATTACACGTGCAAAATGTATACGTCTTTGCTTTTTGACTCTAATTGTAACATTGGAAACCGTATTCTTGTAAGAGTTTGTCAAAATAGAGGATTTGTAACAAAATGTTTGAGTACTATTTTTTGCAAAATGTACCTTCGTTGTTAGGATTTTGCAATAAATTTTGTCAAAATATGACTTCGTAACTTTGTTTTAGAAAACAGAGTAATTACTTACAGAACATATTTTTTTATTTGTTGGCTAACTCGGAAATTGCAAGTTGATAATAAAGGAAAGTTGATTGTATACAAGGTTTGTGAAGAACAGGTGAATCTGAGTTAGGCGTGATTCTGCGAGCGAAAAGTCACTTTTTTCATAGATGTCTTTCTTCCAACTGAATACATTTAGAGATAAAGCTCGATATTAAACAATACACGAAAAAGCTCTAGTCTCTCCATCCCTTACGGGGGGCCCGTGCCTACGCATTGGGAACAGAATGGGCTGATGATGAAGATGAACAATAAAATATATAAATTTCAGAAGAACTGAAATACCTATATAATAAATTAAGAAATCAATACACGAAAAAGCTCTACCTTATGGTAAAATTATGACATATAAAAAAGACGTAAGAATTTTAATTGCTTAAATTGATCCTATCATTTCCAATAGGATTTTATTTTAGGTGACATTTACGCAAATCTCAAGATTTGAGGCTATTCTGAAAGCACATGTAGAAGTTTTGAGCATTGCTTATTTTTTTAACGCAAAAGGTACCCGAATGAAAAACAATGAAATGGAAGTTTTCCTAATGAATTAAAAGCTAAATAATAAATCTATGTTGACTGTGTATCGTGCATTACTATTAATTCATACAACATTTACTGCATCGAGTTTACTTCTTATTATCTGGCACAAGTTTTTATACCATAAGCTAGTTTAAAGTTTCCCTATTAGTCATACATCAATCCGACGTTTCAGATTTGAATTTATTTCTTTGTATACGTGAACACATAACTTTATTTGAATTTGCATCACGCGCGTTCCTCTTTCTATCGGCTCGATCTAAATCGGCTTAACCCTGCATTTAAAGATGTTACCATCTTCGAGTAGCGCGAATCGCTATGACACAATACAATGCTGTGATACATCGAGAGCTACTGCTTCAGATCGTAATAAATGTAGCGATGGATACCTTGTCACGGCAAGTTTGCGAGTGAAGACCCGGTACTAAACGTCATTCAAGCCGCTCAGAGATTTAAGTCCATTTGTCATCAGAAAGATAACAGTCAATGTTCGTTGAATCGACAATGGGTCATATACACTTATTGTTTTGTTGTTTGGTTAAATTTTGTATGATATTTATTTTTGAGTTAGTGATGGAAGGACGATAGGTGAATTTATCATTAAAATGATTTTTACCTTCAAAATTTTTGATTTTATAATCCATTAGGTTTTCATAGTTTGCGAATGCAAGAATTTGAATAAGTACGTGATGATGTGATCAGATACATATCTGTGCATTAGTTTGAAGAAAATATAGGTTTTTAACAAAATTTGGCTGTTGATTTTTTAAACACGGCCTTTAATTAATCCCTCAACTAATCTTGTAGCTAGCATAATTTAGGTCTAGTGGAATGACTTAGCTTCCAGATTATTCGCTAGAAAATTTTCTCTTCATCAAATAATAATTGGACATTTCCAATAGTAAATCCAAACGTTTATGTTATTTAATTTTCATGAATTAAATCATAAAACACCTGAACGTAGAGCTGAATTATGTCGTCCAATTTGCACTAAACTCGAGAAATATGTGTAATTTGCTTTTTATAGGCTGTTTAAACTTGCAATATAATTGCTTCCACATAAATTTATGGAAGGCAATCGATTTAAACCGCTCAGTTTCAACGATACGCAATAACCGTATGTCATTGTTATGGTGCGTAAAAAGTTCACTACCGGTGTTTATCCAGGCTATAAAATAAAACTTCAGAATTTGAATGTATTACATTTAAAACGAGATAACATTTTATTTGAATTGAAAGAACTACGTCTACGTACCTACGTCAGCTAAAATTATTGTGGTAGAAGAAAGCAAACTTTTAACCTCACCGTGTAGGTCCACATAGAGCCAACTGCCAAATAATCAAAATTCGATCCCCGGATCGTTCGAAGTTGTAATAAAGATAAGTACAAACAATTTATTGATAGCTATATGGCAAAGGTTTTCAATATAATATTCAACGCGTCTGATGTAAGTAAACGATAGAACATTCCAAACCATTTAGTCATTTTCAGATATAATACAATAAAATTTGCACATTACAATAAAAATAAAATTTACATCATCGGAAAATCATAAGTAGCACAAGTTGGTCAGCAACGACTCGTGCCATTATTGGCCATTAAGATCTCGCTACTCCACATAATTAATAGATTCACGAAACAAGCTGGTCACATTCACTAAAATCGATCCATTAGGTCAAGGGTCGCTAAAATGATAGACCGAGACGGCTATACTTTACGCTGTTACGCTGCGCAATTCTGTTTGAAATGGCGAATCACGCCTCCAGCGCTAGAGAAGGACAGCGAAATGTTAGCCATTCCTGAAGGTTTAATATAAATTAAACTATAATGACAAGACTCAAAGCTTATTCTCCGCGAGCCACATTATGGTCACGATTTCGATATTCTATTTGGACTATAGTTATTTCAGTTCACAGTTGCTATTCATTAATATTAGCTACTTAATACTACCATCTAATAGATAAATAAAATATTAGCGTATGCGATTATCATTCTTATCTAAATAACTAATTAAGGCATCAACTAAGACGTCATAAGTATCCGTAGCGGTCACGAGAGACTCTACGACGCCGTATTTAGTAGTCATTATGTTTTTAGATATGAAAAAAATATTACAATTTGCATACAATTGCTTAATATTTAGTTTATAAATATTTTTATCAAAGAATCCCAGTCACAAATTCAACAATGATAAAAATACCTGTTCACTCGGAGTTTATGATAATCGTGATATTGGCTGACGTTTTAAAGCTTTGGACTTTAGGTCAAGCATTGTATCAGATTGTCTCAAATAGATTGTGTTAATGATTGTAATATACAAATATAGCGAATTATTGTACTGAAATTACTATCAATTGCTTTGAAATACTTTGCATAACAACCAGTTAGTTGATACGGTCTAATGTTTGTTTCTATACCTATGCGAAATAATGGACAGAACACAAAAAATGTTGTGTGGTTTTATGAAACCACGGTAAAATGAAACTTTTTTCACACTATAGACATTTAACTAAAAATTATCGATTTTGTACGATAATTATCGTACGTATCGTGCGTCACGCGACATGCGCTACACAGACCAAAAAGTAGTATCTAATAACAGGCATAAAAGTTTCACTTTAAAAGTAGATATTAGTGATAGAAGAGGCATCATTTCGCTATTTGAACAATGAACATTTTATTCTACGTATTTCTTTGTAAGTTTTCAATTATTTATGACAAAGTATACACAAGGAAGTACTTACCTACTTTGATAAAATTTCATACTTAGAACACAATGAAGTCGCTGCTTTAATTTACAGTTTAAGGGCTGATTTTTCAATCCTTGGATAAAACTTATTCGTCGAATAATGTATAAAACTACCATTTTAAAAACGTATTCTAATTGTCTGTATTTGACAGTTTACGTGACATTTTAATATTATCGTGTAATACTTTATTGGACAGATCTAGACACGCGGCAGCGTGTCAAGCCGAGTTCAAGCGAAGAGAACTGGCGAGCAGCAGCCGTGTGTATATTTACACGAACCATTTCGAGCCACTTTTCACCCCCGTATAACTCGAAAACTATTTAAGTTATATAAACCAAATTTGGTACATATCAAGAGGACCTCAAGATAAACAAGAACCTTAAATTTCATAAATACAGATTAAACAGTTGCGTAGATATTAATATCCAAATATCGCAATTTTTAAGACTGACTGACTTATAGACATATACAAAACCTAACCCACTTCCAGATGACCTAGAAAGTTCAAATTTTGTAATCAACTAGGTAATAGTGAGTGTACAAAGGAAAAAATCAGAAAATACTGAATTTATTTGTATTTAATTTTTTTTTCAATGACATAAATTTTGTTTGTATGGAAAAATGGAAAAGTTTAAAAAAAAAGAAAAATGTATATTCACCTTACTAGTCTTAAAAAATAGATCAAAACTAATCAGTGGCCGAAAAAAATTTTGAAATCCATCAATAAATGACTGAGATATAGATTATTGAAGTTTACATATTTTAGGACGAAACATCTGTAGATTCGAAGCGCCTCACTCGCGCTAGTATCGCTAGGGCGGATTACTTCGATTGCATGATTTCTTTATTCAAAACTGTTATTAAACGTAAAATAAAAGAAAATTGTAATAAAAATATTGCCTTTATTGCTCATACAGTTAAAAATAATATATAATTTTACATATTCACATTTATTTATTCTTTATTTATGAGTGTTTAGTTTAGTTTTAATTTCAGTGTAAATAAATAAATAAAATCTTTATTTTGCTTTAAACATGGTATTCAATGGTGATACAATTATATTAATAAAGCACAAACATGTTTAGCCAATACAAGCATGCAAAAATAATTACCATAAATGGTGTAATGGAAGAAGGCTTCGTCGAAGGTCGAAATGATTTAATTTGCGTAATATTAATATGAGTGAAACATCTTTAGGCGCGTTTAGAGTAAAATTTCAAGATCGCGTCATGGCAATACCGTAACGTCATGGAGTAAGGCGACGATTCTTCTACAACGATCTTTGCATCTTGGTAATAGTGTGTGTACAAATTCACGCTGGATGTTTAGAAAATCATGTAATCTTATAAACAGAAAACGAGTTTAAGAAATTGCAGATAATGACGGGGCAATGTGCGCTGACATTCATAACATACAAGAAAATATAGAAAATAATACTAAACAAACCATACAGAGAAACCGCAAGAAAAAAAAATCGTATATAAAAAGTATTATATTTATAAAGTAAATCAAATTTGCAGAGTAATTTTCTGTACAAAAAGTAATGATATCCCACCAAAAACATAAATGTAAAAATTGGAGCCGAGTTCAATCGTTGACTTAATTTGCCAAAAAAAGAAATGAGATCTAAATGTGTGCCAAGTTCTGCAGACAGTCCAGAAATTTATTTACAAAGATGTATTAAGTTCTTAGGTTGACAGAAAACTCAATTGTTTTATTTTCCCTTAGAGAACAATGTTTATTCCAAAATATAACTTTTTTAATTTGAATAATATAATTATTTTCACAAAGCAAACAACTAATGACCTATTGAACCCCATAATTTGATGAGGCTAGTTTTACATACTGTTTATATTTTGTGAGGTTCTAAAAACTAGCCTCATCAAATTATGGGGTTCAATAGGTCATTAGTTGTTTGCTTTGTGAAAATAATTATATTATTCAACTTAAAAAAGTTATATTTTGGAATAAACATTGTTCTCTAAGGGAAAATAAAACAATTGAGTTTTCAGTCAACCTAAGAACTTAATACATCTTTGTAAATAAATTTCTGGACTGTCTGCAGAACTTGGCACACATTTAGATCTCAACGATTGAACTCGGCTCCAATTTTTACATTTATGTTTTTGGTGGGATAAGTTTTATCCAAGCATTGAAAAATCGACCCTAAGATATACTAAGGGCCGATTTTTCAATGCTTGGATAAAATTTATTCGTCGAATAACATAATAATAAATAAATATATTAATAAATAACATAAAACTACCATTTTGAAAACGTATTCTAATTGCCCGTATTTGACAGTTTACGTGACATTTTAATATTATCGTGTAGTACTTTATTCGATGGATAAGTTTTATCCAAGCATTGAAAAATCGGCCCTTAAATAACTATTACTTCAGATAAGACAGGTATTTCCGTAGATGAGTACAATATACTTTTAGAAGATAACATAATTTATTCCCTAAATTCTTCGCAATGAATGAATAGGTATATAATATGATGATAATGATTATATTATGGTGATGCATTTATGAACCAACACGACGCAATAATAATTTATTTATTTATTTTCCTCAAAAAACTTACAACTACCAGTTACAAAGTATTACATAGTATAAATTGGAGAGGACTGGTGTCTGCGATAGGCAAAAGCCTGTAATGCAGATCGCCAGGCACTCACCCAGTCGAACCGCTTAATATTTGCTAAGTAACATAATATTAACAACATAAAATAAACCGTTTAGAGGTACAAAACATCTAGAACAAAAGAGAAACAAAAGGGGAAATAAAATATCTTAAATGTTACATAATATTTAACATTTTACAAAAGATAAAAAAAAAGAACAACTTATACAAGAATAGATTTAGTATTTAATATTGTAGAGTATATAAGTGTGTGTGTGTGAAAGTATGTGCGTGTATATGTGTGTGTGTGTGTATGCAATGCCTCTACTGTCTACATGTCAATTGTAAATCAATACTAGACTATTCTAGAACACAGTCAAAAGCGGTTCGATATCCAATGGTACCAAATTTCACTCACGGCTCGTCTGCCCTTGAATGGTCAAGAAAAATGGACTGATTAAATAACGGGCACTCGTGTAATCAGTCAAAATCAATAGCTCGGTTAAGTCTGCGTTGTGTTTGTTCGAGATACTCTGATAACGAAGCGACTCAACTCACATATAAGGAGACTACGACAAATATTGGCTCACCATGGAAATTATTTGAGACTGTTTCATACGATACATTCGTTTTTGTATCTGCAAAATGCAAATATGTAACAATGAACTAAACATTCTAAAGAATATTTGTACTTTTTATTTAGAAAAGTGTTGGAAATGAAGCTTATATTGTTAATAATTAGTATATATTCTACGGTTAAGGTGGTCTGATAAAGAAGATGGTGGTTATAACGCGTTATCAGTTACACGCAGAGGTAGAAATTTTAATACCGTTAAATAACGAAGCGGCCATAAATTAAAGTATAATGGCTTTTATAAAAGTAGATTACAGACAATGTAGTGCTAGTTGAGACTTGAGTGCCTTAATTTGAGATTAGTTTTGTTATTAGTACTAACATTATGATTACAAGGTAGTTTGACAAAAGAATTTCTAAAAAATTCAAATGTTCTCTGTGAATTCAAAGTATAAAACATCGATTCTTAAGATTTTGTAGAAACTTTTATTTTCCAACAATTTTATTGTACTAAAATATAAGCGGAACGACCACCTGGTTAATTAATAATTACTTTAAAATTTTATTCTTATTTTATACTTTTCTCCCAGACTTTACTAATTTGTACACTTTCACCCAAAATGTCTCCAACTACAATTACACCCAAATACATACAAATTCGCACACTCACAAATACACATTAAATACATACACATTACACACTTGCAACATTACACACACACACATTATATACATTCACACTTCATACATACACATTACATACATACACTTAAGGATCAAATCGTGATCAAATCACATGAGTTGATTTGCTTTCATTGTATTTTTATTTTATTTTATAAGGTATAACTTTTCTTACTTCTGTTAATTAACTTTAGTATAGCAGTAGGCTATACAATACATAGTGTAATTTTAGTTATTTAGTCTTTTATCACTAAGATACATCATTTATGATCGTTTGCACCGTCACCTAATAATTGTTCTTGTAGTTTGTTATTGGTACGCGGGGGGGGCTGGTGACTTGTACTCCAGGTTCTTCGAAACCTATTTCAGGCACCAGTCTCTCACAACACTAGTTGATAAGCTCTCTAACTATGTATTTGCAAGCAATGTATCTATTTACTAATGTTGTGATGAGACAAATAAAGTTATATTTTATTTATTTATTTATTTATTTATTCTCCCACTGCCCACACACAATAAATCTAAATTATAGGTACTCCACTGAGAGCTTTTACGATATTTTTTCGTGTCCAAAGCTTTAGGTAATTGGAACGTTCATATAATTTATAATTCATTAGATTTCTGTTGTTATTATATAACATCATTGGTTAGATTAAAGCCCAAAGACTCCGATAGCTCGGCCATGTGGAAAGAATGGGGGAAGATCGAGCAGCGAAACGAGCGTACCTGGGACAGCCATCTGGACGCCGTCTGGTTGGACGTCCCAGGGTACCGTTGGAAAGACGAAATCACCAAAGACCTGCGCACCCTCCAGATTAAAAACTGGCAAGAGATGGCGCAGGATAGAGTCAAATGGAGGCTCTTATTGTCGGAGGCCAAGACTCACTTTGGGTCCCTGCGCCACTCTAGTAAGTAAGTAAGATTTCTGTTGTTAAACGAGGATGAAGTGACCTTGATAAAATGTTAGTAAATTACTAATCATTAGTACAAGAGGAGATCTCTCACCAACGTTTCCTATCTTCCATATAATTTCTGTCTTCTTCATGTTTCAAACCATGCAGATTAACAAAAGTTAAACCATGCATGTCAATGACGTTTGAAATCTACACAATACTGATATAAAAGCGCAAATTCGCAATAACGAATACCTCTTTAAAGATACAGCAGAATACGGAATAAATGTCATGTATGTAGAACACGCAATATCGGTTGTAAACGTATCGTTTCACACAGCAAAGATAAACTGATAAGCACTGCATTCACAAAAAGGCGATGACATCACAGTTACGCTTCTAGCCATTTATACTAAATTCCTTACATAGTACTTGTATTGAAACACTTTCCACGGGTTGCGGTTTCATAATTGAAGTAATGGAAATCAGTTGTTTGTGTCATTTTCTTAATTTGTAAGTCGTTCAATGGCCACATACTATCTCAATAAAATGCTCAATTTACATCGGTTGCCTCACATTACAAATGTCTTAGGAATCACCCTTACATTTTTCCTAAGATCAGTTACATATGCCACTGCTTCATTATCTCATAAAATATACCATATTTTTAACACCCGATATCTATCATTTACATACATTACAATTGATACCGTCATATTACTCATATTTATGAGTGATATAATTTTGATATCTTAATCACGTTTTTAGACTAAATGAAAAATTGTTATTTGATTCTCTCGTAATAAATAGATCAGGTTAAACAAACCTAGTTGGAGTACTTAAAAATAATTACAAAATGTAAAATGGGTTAGCAAATAAAGGCGAGGTTTGCAAAATACCTAGTATATTTTTCAGACTTATCTATAGGTACGTTGCAGAAACATTGATTAGATAATACGTACAGATAAAAAATATTAAAGTAAATAAGAAATGCATATTTTCGTCGATATCGTTACCGTGTACCTTATGGAGCACTTTTTACTGTCTTTACTGGTTATTGGGTTAATCCCTTTTTCTATAATATGGATAGAACTGTCGCATTAAAACTACATTATCTGTGAATTAATATACCTATTTTAAATCTTTTGTATACAAAAAATCCCAAATCGGGATGGCTTCTAGTGTCCAAAACAGTGTTACATCAAAATTATATACGTGCGATTGACTCATCAATTATGATGAACAAAAACACCAGTAACAAGAAACCTGGGCTATTTAATGTAATAATTTTGCTTTGCCAATGCATTGGCATCACAAACATAAGCACTATTCCTAATGTGGCATTTTCAGAGGGTGTAACGGGTTGTATGATATTCTTCTCATTAATCTATATTTTCCTTGGCATTCCCCTTCTCTATATGGAAACTGTAGTCAGTCAATTCACGAGTCGCAATTGCATCGACGTCTGGAAAATCAGACCCTGCTTCTCTCATATCGGATACATGCTCATCTTATGGCAAATTCTGCTTCTTATATATAACCATACTGTGACATCGTTCCTCATGCACTATTTATTAATCAGTTTTGAAAGTCCTTTACCATATTATACCTGTGGACCTTGGAGTAACCGACAATGCAACATTATAAATTTCAATTTTACCGTAAATAAAAATTGTGCAAAGCGAGAAAAGGTATCTTCGTATTGTGAAGGGCTTTACACTTCTTTCCCTGAATATCAATACTGGCGGCAACACCTACTGAAATTGGACAAGAAGGTTTACATAACTTGGAAAGTTTGCCTAGCGTCAGCCGCTCTGTGTACAATTATATATCTGAGTTGTTTCAGAAGAGAAAGATCCATCAAATGGGCTGGATATTTTCTAGTAACATATCCCATAGCTGCATACGTGGTGTTGTTAACTGGATCTTTGGTACAAAAAGGCGTATTATCTAAATACACAGATGCCCTAGACTTTAATTTCAAGGATTTTTTAAAGAAATTCAGAATAACTAACATTATACAACGAGTCGTATTTAACTTAGGAGTGGGATCGGGAGTAACGTTTAATTTGTCCGCAAATTCTTCATTCCGAACGCCTTGCCTCTCTAATACAGTCATTTGTGTATTAGTTTGTATGCTTTATACGATATTAACAATAAGCACCACAGCATTGATGACTTGTCCGTATGCTTATCATTTTCAAATTTATCCAGATATACTAATGAAAGCACGAATCACATTCCTCTATGAAAAAGTACCAAGAATGTTGTACCACTACGAAAATAAATCGTTTTACTTAATTTTGACATATAGTTGTTACACTGTCTTGGGTTTATGCACCAATGTGGTGATATTTTATAATTTATTAGACCTGGCGATATCGAAGAGCAAAAAGATTGAAAAATATCCGGGCCTAACAAGCTTTTGTGCAGCTTTAGTACTCTTTTTCGTCACTATTCCATTTTTAAGTTATTTTGGAGTAAATATTCTAACGGTGAGCTTCAGGCGACATGTCATAATATTCATGACATTTATCAGTATGCTCGAGTGCATTGCATTTTTGACTTGTTATGGGGTCCACCGTTTTTCCGAAGACGTACACTTTATGTTGGGTGTGCAGCCAAAGATTTACATTAAAGTTGCTTGGTTTTTATCAAGTATTGCGTTGGCGTATGCTTTCAACGTTGAGTTGATGCATGATTTGAAGACTACCACTCAGTTTATATACGGCTCATACGGCATGTTAGCTATGGTAGGAATATTGATACTGATCTTCGTGATAAAGGTTATCGTGGCGTTGTGTAACAACCAAGTATCAGATGTGTTCAGACTGGATCCCACTTGGGGTCCTAAGAGTGAGCTCCTGCAAAGGAGCAGAGCGATGTTTTCAGCACAGGCCATGACTAAAGAGTATATGTATCGGCAGTATCATTTGCAAGCTGGGATATTGGCCCGACAGAGGCAATCAAATGTGAGAAATAGTGTCAATATGATTTAATGCTCTACAAGGTTTTAGGACAAATAAGAGTATTCTACGCGTTAGTGATTTTTTATTTATGTCATTATCCAGTATGAGAAAATGAGTTTTAACTAAATTAAACTACAAATTAAGAGTTATTGTTATGTTATATAAATGGTAAAAAAATCTTGAGTGAAGTTTATTATTTACGACACCAGTGTTTACATCGCATAAGTACCTAGTTATAATTCTTGGCTTTATGTTATACTTATGACTCATTCACAATGTATCTAATAGCTTATGTTATTAAATTAAACATGTATTAGTTATTACGTAATTGACAAAACCATATATGAGTCATCACCAAAAATATTAAGTCTGCTTTTGTCCTTTTTAAATATGCAAAGTTATGTTATAGGTATGTTTCTCAATATATATACTTATTTTACTTTTGTACCATTACATTTATTATATTAGTCGTAAATTAACGTAAAATATTTTTATATTATGAGCGTTAATATTTTTTTTTTTTTTTTGTATGGTGTTTCTCAATGTTAGCCAGAAGGGCTACTACATTTTAACGCGGACGCGGGGGTGAACTGAAGGTTCACCCTGGTAGCGACATGCACAAGGGCGTTCCCCCTTGACGGGGACCACGAACCTCGGCTTGAGCTGTCGCTTGAGTGGAGGAGGCCAGAAGGGCCCTAATCGGACGGGCGCTCACCCGGGTGGGCGCGGGAACGCGGAACAAGGGACCTCGTCTTCGCCGGCGAAGACGGTGTACGCTTTCTGCTGTGGTGTGTGCGGTGTCGCGGTTTGTTCGACGTTGGGCTTCAATCGCCGAGTCTAGCCGTGCGTTAGCTTTGGTAATATCATCGTCGGAGTCGTCCAAGACATGTCTCGGCCGCCTACGACGATGAGTGGGATCGGGTTTCGCGACGTATGCGATGGCCTTTGTCACCAATGGGTTAGGGTGGTTTTTAGCCTTGTCGAAGTAGCGCTTAGACGCTTGCTTCATCCATTGGGCTATGGTGGGGAGTTCTAAGTCCCTATGTAGGTCCACGTTACGCACGAACCAGGGCGCTCCAGTCGCTGTTCTCATGAACCGCGACTGAATCGTCTGGAGCTTGTGTATGGAGCTGGGAGCGCAATGCGCGAAAACTACACTACTATAAGTGAGGATTGGACGGACCACCGTTTTGTAAAGTGTCACCTTATTTCTAAGGGACATTTTACTGCGTCTGTTAATAAGGTAATAGAGCCGGCTCAGAACATAGCTGGCTTTCTTACGGACTGCCTTAATGTGGGCGCTAAATGACATGTGTGCGTCTAGAGTGACGCCTAAGAATTTAGTGTGCTTTTGCCATGGAATGGCTTGGCCATAGAGTTTGACACTATCTATGGCCTCGGGGCCGCCGCGCCTGAAGAGCACGGCGCGGCGGCGCTCTTGTCGGGGTTCACAGTGATGCCCCATTTGCGAAACCATTTGCCTAATGCATCGGTCGCGGATTGTAGGAGTGGAGCTATTCTTTTGCGGTATGGACTCGACACGTAGAGTGCCGTGTCGTCCGCGAAGAGGGATATGAGCGTTAATAATTGATCATGTTATATAAAGACAATTTTCAAATCCGCTGCTTATAACGCTGCTTATGCTTATAACGAAATATTAAATTATATTAGTAGGTAATTAATCACATTCAGAGAAAATAATTCATTATAGATGTAAAAAATAAAACAAAAATAATTCTCTTGCCTTTTAGCGAAATAACACTTAAAAATTTTGAAACATAATATCAGCAACGGGCTTAAACATAAATTCTTAACTTTTAGAAGTCTGACACGTACTCTCATCAAATTTATTACATTTTGAGAGGCCATAAAAAAGAAAGTCAACAGTTTCCGCCTTAGCATGCGCCCACGCATTCATTCGCGTTTTGTGAACAAAAAAATAGGTTTAGGTGAAAAAGTGACGCGCCAAGCAGTCTGCCAACCTTGATGTCGCAACGTAGCCGTTAACACGTTGATATACGAGCGCTTTTCGCGTAGCATCTTTGTAATAAGGATGCAAGATGTGTAGCGCTGCGAAACGTTTTCAATAACGAACTTTGAAGCGATCGTTTATATAATATTAATAACACACTTATAAAGAAAAATGTAAAGTCTATAAAGTCTGTTTTTATTATGGGTCATCATGTAATGTAAATTAGTAAACTCAATCTATCCTGACTCTACATTATAATATATGTCACTGTTTCCATTAATCATTCTATTATACTTACTTTAATTTTTAATCATCTTCAGACACTAATTAATTTCAAAATCAAATATATACGCTATCACTTAGCATGAATATTAATAAATGCAGACGAATGTATATTTTGTCCGTCTGTTTTTTTAAGCTTTCACGCCTGCGTAGAGTAATTTTAGAATTCGTACATAGATTATATTATAATTAAGTATGTGCTTGATTTTAATGTTTTTGAATGCGCTAATATTTTAAACAAACTCTATCTTGCAGGTAACACAAAAGCATATGAAATTTTTTCTTCCATCGGGAATTATTTTAAAGAATTGTTCATGCGATATACCAAGAACTTTTCGCAAAAGGTACAACGAAGCTTTTGAACCTGTAGTTATTCAACGCAAATAACTATACGACTGCTCGTTTATATTAACTAGGTCAGGCTAGCATTGAACTTTAGTATTTATAAACTTTCTGAACATATCTCCTGTAATTATTTTGAGAAACAATATTTAAATATAACGCCACTTGATAACAAACGTAACAATCACAAAAATAGGTACTCTACGAATAAAAAAGTAGCACAGACATTATGAATAGAAATCTTGATAAAAAATGAGTAATGCACTCAACAATATGTAACATGTCCATTCATATTTTTATGGCTGAAAGGCAGCCAAAGAGTGAATTGTCAAAAGTCGATTAACATAAGTCAGTAAGACGAGTGCAAATCCAGCTGGTTGGGCATTGCGTCATACATTAGAATGTTTGACCCGGCACGGCGCAGTCCGCTCTGCCACCGAACTCTGCGTGAATTCCTACTATTGTCACGACTGTCGCCCCACTAATTCCTATGAGACTCAGTAGCGGTGTAATGGGAGGTCGCTTTAACGTGGGTCCCCAGAACAGAGCCTCTGCTTGCCTCTGCTCTACAACACAACGCCTATTGAAATGTATGTTAGGATTTTTTACGGTTGTATTAGAAAAATGAATTTAAATTTATTAACAAGCCATTATGGAAATTTTGATGACATATAGTTAAACTTCTCATTGAAGACCTTTGATAACAGAATCCTTTAGAATGCTTTAGACGCACAAATTATAAATTAAACCTATCAAAAATTAAAGTAGTTTCCATGTGTACAACTGAGCGTTCAAACGACAAAGGCCGGGCCTCCGTTAGTGTCAGTCCGTCACTGAATAACTTCAGAAGTAAAAGCAAAGCACTTGTTTGACACTATCTAGATATTACGAAGCGTTGCAACAGAACGACTTCGTTTTACGCAGAGCACTTCGATTTCATATTTCGGACCCTTAATGACCCCGGTTATACAATGCGCTATCACCACGTATACGGTATCATTATACACAGCGTAACTGGTAATTTACTTGTATTTTATGCTAATATTATCTTGACTCGATTGCTTAAATAACTTTGTTAAATTGATCCAATACAGAAACTTCTCCGTAAATTAGTACTTAGATTGGCCAACAAAATGTTGCCGATCGAAGGAATGCGTAAAGCATCGGTGTACATTTACTGCGCTATTTGAAACTCGCATGTTAACTGAGTGTGAGTCTTTTTTAATTTATTGTGAAAAGTATTAGGTGTAAAGTGATTACGCGCGAAGGGACTGCGGCTGGGGCTTTTAAATTCCATCAACGTGCATTTGCTGTTATCTCGTCCGATACTTAGTGGAAACAATTGCACAATGTTTAGGCTTTTGGAAAAAGTGTCCATATCGGTCGGTGGTTTAAGTTATTGGGCAGCGGTGTCTAATAAGGCTTTAAGGCTTGAATGGCATTACGATCGAGTGTTTATCGAGCGCGTTAAGTTGTTCTTTGCGGTCTGCGGTCCGCTTGACCAACATCTGATCGCTCTATAGATGTAGGTACGCGCAGATGTGATACTGGGTTTATTTATACAATTTGTAATTCTGTACTCCGTTCTAAATTAAATTAATATCTCATTAATTAAAACAGATATGAATCAATTAAATTTGACTTTTCCCATATTTGCTTCATTAATTTTATTTCAATTACATCAAAAACGATAATCCCTATCCCTATTAGACTCTATAAAATGTGATGATGAATGAATACTTAACAGTATTCAAGATAATAACTTAATTTTCTATTATTTATTTAACTTGATAAGACCTTTCTAGCGTCTTTTCCTCTAATTCACACATAAACAGCTTATATCCTTACATAACAGACACAAAAGAGAGTAATGTCATTTCTGTGAATTGCACAGTCTACACAAATCACTTTCGTCGAGGCGCGCGCAGGTGACCGCCTCCCGCGCCGTCCTACGCCGCTACCTAACGGTGTGTTTTGTTATACAGAACTGCCTATAGGCTAAAGGTAACTGTGTTAAACGTGTTAAAATCAACCAATTTATATCTGTAAGACATGCATACTTAATAGCGCTCGATCGAATGTCTTGTTATACGACGTAGTCTAAGCTTTCTTAAAACACAAAATAAGTATATCATATTTATGCATGCTGCCTGCATGATTATCATGCTATTAATACCGTAATCACATTTTAAAGGTAATTTATATAGGATTTATAAGTAAGGTGTGAGGACCATACGTAATTGAAATTATATACAATTATTATGAAGTCATTATAGTTTCGAAAAATTGCTAGTGGAAACTGAAAATCCAAAATTTCTAGTGTGTTTTTTTAATTATAGATTTTATACCTATTATAATTTTCTACAATAATAATTCTTTGTTGCGAATAAGTAAGAATTTATGACACAATGACGAGGGTTTCTAGAAATTTCATAATAATAATCATTATTGGGTTGAAGTTATGGCAATAGCCCATGGTGTTCAAGTCTTGTGACCGATAAGTCGTTTGAATGTGTCAATAAGATAAGAAACGCAAATAATAGGAAAAGTATTTGTAGAACGTTTAAGTGGGATAAGGAAGATTTGGTATACAAGTTTTTAAAGTCATTTTAAATGTTGGTAACTCAATAAATTATACCTACGTTGATTTAAAACTTCTTCCATTTAACAAAAAAAATTATACACGAGATAATCATAATTACTAACTTAAAGAGTTTGTATATTATTTCTGTTTATAAAGTTGTAAGTTTTGGATCATCAAAACCATATCATACGGTTTAAAATTGAAATACATGATAACCATATGCGAATAGTAACACAAAAGTTTCTTAATAAATATATCCGTAATTTACCTAACTGAAAAGTACACACTGTTACGCATTAACCAAATTTTCAAGGAAATAAACGGCAAAGCCATAAATCGATCACACACGACGGATGCCCGTCTACCCTCACGTTTTGATGTGTTCCCGTCGACTGTCAGCGACTGAATGTCACTGTTGTTCAATCAGCAAGCGTGGCTTTCAAAATTATTGTTCTCGCAACATGTCGTGTTCAACATATTCTGACAGTTCTACACGTAGTATATACACAGTGGTTCTACAGACAAGCAAACATGAAAGTATATAGGAAAATAAGACATGATAATATAGCGAATAACAAATTATATGAGCAGTAAATAACCATTGAAACAAGCCAATTTGGATGCACTAAGTATATACTAATTATATAATTAAGTATATGACATGAATGATGAATCCTTGTTAATGCGTACTCAGGTAAAAAATTATTAGTTCATTATTAAATAAAAAGGAATTTCTTCTATTTTTATCGAAGTAGACAAACAAGAATATGTCAATTGATGGTGAACATAACAGACGCACTTTGCCACCCACATTAGCAAGGCTTGCCGAAGGCTAACGTCGCATATTAATTATTGTAAGTTAGAGTATTAATAAATACACTGTTAGTTAAACGTAACTAAACATATTTCTGCCTATATAAACATCAGTATTAATTGCTATAATATTAACTGAAAACAGGGACTCAGGTAAAAAATTATTAGTTCATTATTAAATAAAAAGGAATTTCTTCTATTTTTATCGAAGTAGACAAACAAGAATATGTCAATTGATGGTGAACATAACAGACGCACTTTGCCACCCACATTAGCAAGGCTTGCCGAAGGCTAACGTCGCATATTAATTATTGTAAGTTAGAGTATTAATAAATACACTGTTAGTTAAACGTAACTAAACATATTTCTGCCTATATAAACATCAGTATTAATTGCTATAATATTAACTGAAAACAGGGACTTACAATACGAGTACCTAAATTATTTTAAAATGCGGAATGCATATATGCGATTTACAAGTACATATAGCTGAATAAAAATAACATCGTTTACCTACATAAGCGAAAAGTAAGAATAAATGAATTCAATAAAAGGAACATCGGTTGTCGAACCAAATATATTGGACACAGTTTTTTAGCAGATGTATTTATGACTCCATTTTCCTCTCATTTCAGCGGATAGTGCTTTATATGGCGAATAATTTGATGGGCCGCGACTTCGAGATGTCAGTAGCTGGCGAAGGAATGCACTGCGTGGACAGCGCCGCGGGGTAGAAAGCAGCTTGAGTTAATGCGCCTCACATTGCGTAAATGGGAGAGCCCTTTGATTTGAACATAATTGAATTGAGACGCATCCACGGAAGAATAATGGTTTGTAAGTGAGAAGTGACGCGGGTTTTTTTTATGCGAAATTATCTGCTATTTGCCGATTGGATAGGTTAGCTTATTAAAGAAATGATTAGGTATGGCCTAAGTTTTAGGGTGTGTTAGGAATAATTGAGTCGTCACGGATAAAATATATTGGAAATTTATAATTTATATTTATTCCATATTATTTTCATTGTTACAAACACTACTTTTGGAATATATACATCTCTATATATGTACAATTTTATTTGATTTTAAATATCTCTTTTTTACATTTGTTCTCAATCCCTACATTGGTGATGGTCTGACACCACGAAAAAAGTGAACACGTGTGACATGGGACGAATACGAACGAAAAATCAGCGGTTCCCAAAAAAATCTCGGCGAACGGTTCGCAATGTAAAGGCAGAGCTTTCCATTGAATGGAAAAATGCAGCGTGGAGCCGGTTTGCTTGTACCTTCCGGATTCCCAACCTGTTACTCTAGGTCATTCGCGCCGTCTCACTCGCACCGGCGTTCTGCGAGATTTGGGGTCGCGTCGCCCTAACCTACATTCTGAGCTTGAACATTTTATGGTGAACGAATTAATTACAACTACATAGGCATATTATATTGCATGCTCGTTGTATCATAGACTTATATGCGGAGGCGCGGTTGTCGACTTTTGAACGTGTGTTTAGGGAATATTTAGTACAGTACTAAATATTGTATTGCAATGTGCTAGTGGAAAAAATGTATCAAAGGTGCTCCTATATTATTTTGAAAATATATTGCCATATTATTTTGAAAAGCCAATTCAAATGAAAATCCGAAAGCGCCTCAATTGGATATCTGAATTTTCTCAAAATTGTCTTTAAATGATTCTCAAATACTTTCATGAAACATTTTTAATAAATGGAAAGTGTAAAAAATGTTGATTGAAATATTTCATTTAGGTTCTCAGATAATTGAATAAATTAATTAGTTACGCAGCGATTAAATATAATGAGCGATTTTCAATGTTTAAATACTGAATTTCTAGGAAGAGCATAAAAAGTAAGAATAAAATTAATTTAAAAAGGTAATTTTAGATTTTGTACTCTTTATTAAAGATTCGATCATGCTTGCGTACCCGGCCCTTATAAAATTCATAAACAGTCGTAAAAATGAAATATCGCACGTGTAGCTTGTCTTTAGGAAACATTAGTAGTTTTTTAAATGCAACTTGGGTCAATGATGTTTAAAACACTAATAAAGAAACAAAATGAGCCCTCGTTAGTAGGCCATTAAGCGTATGTCTACAAACTATTTTTTACTTCTATTAGAAATGTTTTTTTTCGACTTTATTGGAATTATAAATTAATGGTGAATGCCGGAATTCATATGTACGATTTAATAATTACATGTACCGCTTCGAATAGGCTAGATCATTAGATGTCTAATATTGTCCCATATTTGGATCAAAACTTGCACACAGAAGGGTTAAGAGGTGAAAGGGTAATAGGTGAATGGTAATAGGCCATACTCTGTTAAAGCTGATGTCAGTCTTAAAGCTGTAACCAGACCTTTTTAGTTTGCGTGTTCTGAAGCACGTATCATATAAATTACATGGAGACAAATGTCACTTTCGCCGTGCAAGTTTCGTGCCTAACGATAAAAGATAATCTGACTAACTGAAAAGAAATAAAATGCACCATAGAAATACCCATAACTCAGATATTTGTCCGCTCAGTCAGATTTATTTAAAAAGGAATTACGGTAATCAGAATTAATTATGAATTCGAATTGATAACGATTATGGCATAATCGGTCACAATTAAATCAATCTACTTCTATTAAATTTCATTATGAATATACCTAATTCCAATAACATTGTAACACTAGTTGTAAGTTAGATAAAACTGTACTAGTTATTCATAGAGTAACAATTTTTTCTATGAATTCTTACTCATGTTTCTAAAAACATTTACGTAATTGGTTTATCGTTGCTTAAAATCACACACATTTCAGTTTACACAACGATATAATATTACCTATATATTCTAAATAACGAGGTTATATTTACTTATGATAAATGCGTCGATATTGGCAAGTGCTTACAACTCGTAAATCCTTTAAACACGCCAACTGATGTCTGATATTGTATGTTCGCGGTTTTTATTTATTATTATCAACTGACACTAATGTATTATTACTTTTTAAACTACTTACTGCAATGTACCAATTGATTCATAGAACTAGATTTTATAGACGCTATGAGCTATATACTATGTTTCCTAATATATAACGAAATGCGAGTGCCGAGATGATCCGATAAGTGATCGATTTTTTAGTGACATTAGTTTTATATCCTGTTCAAATGTGAGAATTATACTTATTGCGCTTCAACTTATAATCATATAATTAAATAAAGGGGACAATAAATAATACAGAACTAAAGTTTACTCAGACAAATTACTGGTTGGATAATGTAATAAACATTATATAGTTATTTCAATGTATATCTTGTTTTTATTTTGATCTAGTTTTCGAGATGGAGGCATTTTCTACGCCTTAATAATTGTTGAAATACTTGCATTTTTCTTGTTCTTCATCTGATGACTTACATTTTTAACAAAAAGCACATAATATGTAATTCATTAGATAATATTATATGTATAAGAATAAACGTATTTTATCATTTTAGTATTTCGAAACCCTATGATTTATAAGTATGCGTATCTAGTTACTATTAATGTTTGAGGAAAGCAGCTTGAGTAAACGAACAAATTAAACACAAATAATTTTTAGTAACTGCGGCTGGTCCATCTTTTTTTTTTAAATTTATTTATCAATAAAAGAAAAATACATTATAATTGAACATGCCAAAAACCACGAAGATTTGTCCATTTGTCTAATTGTACGCATCATTTCATGACAGTTTCTGTAATAGATACGGCTATTAAAAATAATGTATATGTACAGTAATCCAATATAATTATATCCGTTACGGTTATCGAGAATACAAAGCGGAATTTTTACGATTTTGTTCCATCGTTTGCCGGTACATTATACCACATGACCGTATACATTGCTATAAAGGAATAATCGATCAAGTATTGAGCGCGATCATTGTATTCACCAGGTGAACCGTGAATCCTGTCACTATTGCCATCCCCCCCCTCCCCCTTCCCCATTTATATGAATCCCATTTACGTCGGCGCTTACGCAACTTAGTAAATCCATTCGAGTGTGAAAAGTTAATTGATACGAACAGTAGTTTTAGCTTTTCAACTGCGATTACTGATTAGGTAAATGATAGGGTAATCATGTTTTTCTGATAAGCGAATAATAGCGCTTGATTTACTAAAACTGTTTCATCCGAGGTTAATGATCTTCAATAAAAAGTTAATACAGTTAATAAAGAGACACTGCATGTAGTATTAATGAGAAAAATGAAGCAATAATAATTATTCCTTCATTTTTCTCATTAATACTTAATACTTATATATTTGACCACCTATTGTAATTATTACAATAGGTGGTTACCTTTATTACCTTTAGAGATAATGAATCAATTAGTGCTTTTTAATTGGTACAAGTGGTTGTTAACAAGTGATTACTGCTTCATAGTCTATAGGTAGGCACTAGGCATATCGTATACTTGTTTTTTAAAAATAAAAATAGCTTTTGGCGCAGTCCTACGAAAAACCGTACCTACGATAGGTACAATTTTTTTTTCTCTATATGTCATATCAAAATAGTTTTATCAATTTAACATATTATAACACTTTTTTAAGCTTCTTCTTCTTCTTTTTTGTTTATGGCCTTCCCGATTTTTTTAAGCTTAAACTTACCGAAATGATACCAAATAAACTGATAATCTATATTTTTTTTAAATAAAATAAAATAAAGAACGTATCTAGAAATAAGAACAATGGCCGATGTTACAGTGCGCGAAGCTCTAATGGGGCGTTTAATGTCATTTTAAACGAGGCCTTCTAATATTACGGCACAATTACGTGATCTAGTATGTTTACTAGACGTTGACTATTAGGTTTAAGAGCTTTAAAGGATATTAGCTTAAAAATAAATATTTTTTCAAATGAAAGGGCAGTAAACATTCTCAAAACAGATAGTATTTTACAAACGAATAAACTTTTCGAAAAACCATAATATTATGTTTTTTCGAGTAAGCGTCCTTTGTTACTTTATTCTGATAAACTTTCTAATTAATTTATTATATAAGTACCTATTTAAGTATTTCGAATAAAATTCTTACATTTACACAATATACCTACTAGAGTGTGAATATCAAATTATTCTAATACGTGTAAAGTGTAGTATACATACTAAGTATTCCAATTACTCATTTATGGAGAATATGAAATATTCATTCATATTTTGCATAAATTGAAATATTACACCTTTCAATCAACTATACTTTTTTCCTTACAAAAAAACGCTCGAAGCTTTTCAATGCAATATTTTCTTGCGTATAAAAACGTAGGTACAGCCCACACAGGCGCATTAATTAACAACCGTTCGAATAATGTTATACTTTTACATAGTATAATGTTTTACATAGTATTATATTGTGATATTCTGCCGCGTGTATTGTACGGGGGCCGCACATGAATGAACACTGCCCATAATAAATACAGAACTTGTGACTTCCTTTACGTGCTTCAATGGTTATGCGCATTAACTGTTCGACTGATCAACGTATCGGTATTTCAAATCTTGTGAAATCATTTTTGGTGCTTTTATGTGTGAATCACGTGGGAGCTTTAAATTTTTATGATTAGGGGTTAAATTTTTTGGCGTATGGTGTCTATAGATATGTCATGATTGTAAATTCAAATGGTACCTATAATAATAGATGGTACCTAATAATGTCATTAATTTATTTTCTTGTTTTTAGTGAAAATAATTATCTTATAAAATCCAGACAATGATTTACTGTAGGTATGTCGTAGATGTAGCATCTTTATTATACACTTGCCTTCAGGATTGATATTTTGTTACATTTTCCCGATCCAGAAGTGTTGATAACAGCTCGTTATACAATTATAATTATTTAAATTAATGAATCATTACACGGGTTAGACGGAGAGCAGCGATGCGTGTACGCACCCCTCGCGTGTCTGCTGATAGCAAAAAGCATTTTTTCAACTCACACAAGGTCTTCTTGCTTTATCAAATTATTCCTCGGAAATTATGCATTTTGTTACGAAAATGATTCATTTATCAATATTCATGTTGAAATAGCATTTAATTTTCGGAAATCAAAAATTAAACGCGTACTGTGTAAACGTTTTGTTGACGTGTGTTATAATTAAATGAATTATACCATCATTGTGCGCGAAACTTGATTAACACTACATTTTAATGAGGCAAAATTAGTTTTAGAGGCTAGACGTTGATATAAAAACTATTAGATAAGGTAATAAGGCGATAATTTGAGATGAAACAACACGTATAAAACGTAGGCGGAAAATTATTTCGTGTGAATTTTTTCGGACCACTCATCAATATTTGATGGAAAGGATATAAAAGAAAGTTTGGGTTTTACATTTAGGATGTTCTGGGTGATTATAGGCAATTCCCATGCGCGACACGGTGCATGGTCACCGTCAGTCGCACTTACCAACCGTGTAAATTGTGCCCACACAATTTGTTCCATATTTATCTACTAATGCCCTCATGGATAGCATTCCAACTGGAAAATTAATCAATTAGCAATGATTACTTAATATCCTTTGTAAAATAAAAGGGTTTTATCTATATTTACACAATAGTGAAGTTTTGGACTCACTAATGAAATGTTTAAGAATGTTTAACAATAAAAATTATTATGTTTATTCGTATAGAATTTATATTCTGAGATCTAAAGTGTACGTGTTAAAATTTAAATTTTAACCCATCTTAAATAATGAGATCAATTGCTTGTGGATATTCAATTTGTACCTACGTAAACTTCCTCGCGCTACGTTGTTTATTAAATCGGTATTTAATTAACATACCAACCGCCTTTTTGCCGTTTGCTGATTGTTAACATAAAACATTAATTGTAATATTAAAATATCACTTTTTGCCGCGATTTGCGAAGGCAGGACGTAACTATTCTTAGGTTGTATCCTGGTAATAGTTTAAAATCATTAATTATATTTTGTAACCGCTAAGTTATTCGAATTGTTGAGAAGTTCAGAATTATTCGCGTTAAATTAATTTCTAATTGTGTAAATAATTAATACTCGTCTATTTTTATAAATACAAGTATATAGCGATAGAATTAACTTATTTTTCTATTAATAATATCCGCCGCCCAGGTTGTTCACTATAAATAATTTAGCAATTAAATATATTTATCTAATAATATTGTATTTATATATTGATATGTGTGGTATTATAATACAAAAAGCTTTTTATTTATGGAAAGCACCTGAAACAAATCTGGTAAACTTATTAATTCTGGCATTTCTGGTAAACATGGCACTAGAATCAAATACCTATACACACATAGAAAATCGACTACCTAACAAAGGATATGTGAAATGCATTTAATTGATAATTATTATTTATAATATTTACTTATTAGGTAGTTTATAAGTCACTTAATAACATTAATAGATGTCATCTTATTGTGTAAACAAATAAGTTCCCAAACGAGTACAATATGGGGGTCATCAAATGCAGAGGGAAGCGCGTACCATTTAAGCTTTACATCAGGCGAGATTGTGGTCAAGCGCTTCCCTAATACAATAAAAAAATTAGCCCCTTCCTTCATTTACTGGAAGAAATTGCTATTTAGCGATAAGGCCGCCGTTTGTTACAATGTATCCTAGGTTTATTCTCAATTTGTCCTGAGCAATAAAGCATAAATAAATAAATACCCCAAAGAGACAAGGGAATCCACAAACCTGCATCTGAAACCAGGAGTCGAGTAGACCGGTGGCGTGAGGAGCGCCCCAGCGGCCGCCGCCAGGGACAATCTGTAATATTTAATATTTTTCATGATCCGCTGTTTATAGACTATATTAGTAGGACTAGTACTACTTACTGCACACTTCTTCGCCCGCGTTTTCAAAGAAAATCCCACACATAAAACCTATCCTATGTGTTAATCCAAGTTACCCTCTATATATTGTGTGCTTTTCATTGTAATCGGTTCAGTAGTATAATAAATAATTGCATGAAAGGTAATAAAGTTATATAGAAAGATATTTAGATGACAATTAAAATGTAGAGTTTTGTAAATGTTTATATTTCAGTTTAAAATAAAAGATAAATATCACCCATATAATAATTGTTTAAGTAATTTTGTACAATTGTTCAATATTTAATGACTTATAATTTATTTTTAAATTATGAAAATTTGTAGCACAAAATTGTAGAAATAAAATATTTTAAGATTATAAGACAACAATACAAGGATTAAATTCCAAAGCGGTCAATAATGTTATTTTGTCTAAAAAAGTAGGTACTTAGTACTAAATAATTTACATGAAATTCACATTATAATACATTCAAAATGAACAAGAAACATAAATGGTTGCTTATAATGTTTGGCTTAGAAATATTGAATATTATGGATTGGTTTCTTTAAGGCCGCGTTTTTAGATAGTATAAAAATATCAATAATTAAACAATTTACGTGTAACAAATACAAGAATACATTAAAAGTGTATAATGAAAATAAATATGCAACGCCATCGGTAATAAACTTATTTTCGATTTCTTCTGTAGTATTTATCTTCAATATCATAAAAAAACACTTATTTCAACTTAAACTTTAAGAGTTTATAAAGAAATAGTATATAACTAGCTTACCGCCCGCGGCTTCGCCCGCTTTGTCTAAAACCTAATAAATTATAGATATACTAAAACCTTCCTCTTGAATCACTCTATCTATTAAAAAAAACCGCATCAAAATGCGTTGCGTAGTAAAGATTTAAGCATACAAAGGGACACAGGGACAGAGAAAGCGACTTTGTTTATACTATGTAGTGATATATCAGTTGCAAGAAACTTTTTTATATCAATAACTCCTATTATATTAAAATTTATGATCATGTTAACAACTACACAGATGAAAATTGTTAAAATTATTGGAATAAACTTGGCGCATATAATTACAATGTTTTAATAGTGGATAAGGTCGCGTCTGTTTTAGAAAGACAGGAAAGTGGAGAAGGATAATGTTTATTTCTACAATATTTAACTAACAACAAAAGAAAGTCCACAGTTCATCTTTTCTCGAGGGTTTTCAGCTAATAAAATTTATTCAAATTCAAATTCAATTATATTTATTTGCAAGAATGTAGTTACAAATTATAGATGTTTTAATTACAATATTATGTGGCTAATACATTCTACCCATTTATTGGGTGTGTATTTTTATTATATTGCTACTACAGAGCTTTCCTTTGTACGCTTTGTTTTTCGCAGATATTTGTTGATGTTACAACTTAATATACGTAGGTATAGTTTCTTGTTTAACATATAGGTATTTTATGAAATGACATTTTAATTAAACATCAAGACAGATTTTCTTCTAATACATATATCACAGAATATATCACATTATGTGTCAAAACATTGAATTCCAAGTTAAAGTAAAAAAAAAGTAAAAAATATTTATTCAAACATCAAGCATACAATCTCGTTGAACTCATTACAATAAGGCTGTTAACACAGTAAATATGTAGTATACTCTATACATCATTTGAACCAAGATGCCCACACTAGACTCGTGGCCTGTATTGTGAGCATCAATACAAAATATAAAGAAACAAACAAAACTAGACATGGATGTAAATGAAATGTCGATTTATTAATGTTTTAGGAATAAATTGCAATTCATATTATATTATTCTTTATGCTTTATTATATTACCTACTTTGATAAAACTTAAATGAACAAAAAATAAATATCAAAATAAAAATATAAATAAAAAGATACTTTTATATGTGTGTGTGCTGAATAAGAAATGCTTGGGGGTAAAACTTGTGAGTAAGAGCGTTAGATTAAAGACCTAATCAAATTTTCCGTTTGTTGAAAAGACAAAGAGACTAGTTAATTCTTAAATATTTATAACTCACAACGACAATTATTTATGAATATAATATTTAAAAAATAAATGTTAAAAGAATAAAGCTTCCATTAATTATAAACGTTTACAGTTATTCCATTCTCAATTAATAACACAGCGATAAACCTAACATAATTATAAATCATCCCATAATGGCTTTATATTGTAAAACGAAACTGAATAACGTATGCTTATTAGGCTGTATTGCCAAAGCATCCTACAACAATACTCAAAGTCAATCAATATAGAAAATATGCCGACAACAATCGAATTTATAATCAACTAATTTACATCTCTCCGACATCAACAGTCACTCGCTGAGAGCGACATCCAACACATTCTCAAGTTGTATGCTAATTTGGGGAATTGGACATTATTGTAGACACGATTACCGAACTTTCTTGTACTCTTTATTTGTTATTGACGCTCATTATATTTGTGTAAAGCTTGTTGTTTGTTAAATACTTATTAGTTTTGCCTATGACGATATATCCACCATTACATGATTCTTAATTAATAATAATTATCATAAAAGCATTTAAATGTATAACATTATAATTTATTTATACTTTGTCGATATAAATATTTATTCCTCCATAATGCGCATTATAATCGCCAACAACATAAAAAAGTTTTTAACCAAAAAGCGCCAATGACAAAAGAATAAATTAAAACGGTGAACAGCAAATCTTACCAAACTATGATAACTATTAACAATAAATCAAATACTAATCGAATATTAAAATTATTTTATTGTCTCTGAAAAAAGCTTGATTTTGTAACGGAACGTGGTTTACAATTATTATTAATAACTTTTGTTTTGTAGAACCTATACTATTGTGTCTATTAAAGTTTTACGAATTACAGCCTTGTGTCACTACATCGAATATTATTTATAGCAAAGGTCAATGAATATTCATTAATATTTAATCATTTAGTTTCCTGGCTTAAACGAGTAAATATCTATTATTTGTCTTACTTAAAATATTTATAAAAATTGTCACGTGTGGTTTGTTGAATTTATTATTGGATACGCTTCACTTCGAGGAAGATGTTTAATTGATATCGATACAAAAATATTTTGCATATAATTGAAAGATAATATGATTAGTTTGAAAAGTGTTAAATATTAATTAATTGCAAACACGAAGGCACACCATTATAATATAGTTCCTGGGAAATGCGTGAGCTGCCGTCGGTCGGTGGGCGTTGATGTCTTTTTTACGCGCACACTTCATTCGCTTTAATTGATCTTAAATACACAATTTAATGTAAAGCATAAATTGTAATAGAAATGCGCAAGTATTCCTAGAAAATCCTACAAGAATTAGATTATACAGACGTGGCTGTAAACAAAAAGTTCGCGTTGATAAAATTACAGCGTTTTTATTCAGACCACGCTGTTAATATATTTTAATCAATAACAATATTTATCATGATACGGAGACATTTTCTCGCGCCGTTTTTTACTATTTTAATTGAATATTTATCAATCGGCCGTGAGGACGAAAATAATTAAGACGCGTTGAATTAATATTCAGAAAAAAGGTCTCTATGACTCTATCGATATAAGTAGTTTGTTTAAATTCTGTTTGCATTTGGACTATGAATGTTAGTTGCATATGATAACAAAGTAACTGCGTCTTTAAATTGTTTAAACGGCGTGTGTTTTCCCTATTTCATCTACAATCGAGCAGGAATGAGGCTCGGCGAAAACTGTGCCGGCGGAAAGCAGTTCCAATAATACTGTTATATTAAATGATAAAATTATCATTTTATATTTAACAATTTTGGAAAATTTAGAGGAAAATTTATTTCTTAAATTTTCTTTAAAGCGTACTCAACTCTTTCTTATCACGCTTCAGCAAAAGCAAAAATAACGACGCAACACTAAAGAAAGCAATACACATGTAAAGCAAAAAGTTCATGTGGAAATGGGTTTCCATCGAAAGTTTACCTTTAACTTTTACAAGTTTTGTTTACGATACCAATACATGCAGGCCGCCGCTTAAATTTCGTAGAGACGCACTGAGAGTGCGCGAACGGTCACGTCGTGCAAACTACAACACTGTCACGGGTGTCACTCATACCTGGTCGCCCACAAGGTCCTCGGCAGCTGTAATCGTGCAGGCCTCCATTCCCGGCTGCGGCCGGGACACGAACACGCTTCGAGCGCTCAACGTGCGCGGAGTCAGCGCACGCCTGCGCGCACCCACTGCGCGAGACGGACTGCGTGCGCCCGCCGCCGGCCGCAAGAGCGTGCGTGATAGCGAGCGACCTCCTTCGCGGGGTTGCAATGAAAGTGATTAGCCTCTTGCACGACTGATAACGACGCTGCCGCACTATCATATTGTCCCCGTGTACCTTAATTGAAAATTGTCCAGGAAACGCTCGCCCCGCCGCGGCCGACACCGCTCACGGTGTTTATTACGTACCCAGATTTATATGTAAACTGCTGAATTACGTCTTTATCGGTTACAATTTAATAAATCGCAATTAAATCCAGAATCAATATTTACTGAAATCGAGCTCAGAATCTATAATGCAGGAATAACTCGAAGCTCGACTTATCACTGTTCCTTAAAGGTTTTGAAAAAACTTACATTACTGGTCTACCGCCCGTCGGTCTATAAAACATAAGGAATGTATTTATTAACACATAATTGTCGTGTTTTGCATACATTTATCATTTTCATTCTTTGACATTTGAACACAATGATTTCGAACACAAGTGAGTTAATTGCAATATAAACAGTGTTCGGTTAGCGTAATTATTTTTAAATTCGCTGTAGAATTGAGATCCTGAATACAATCATTTGTGTTGGTCGAAACGTGCAAAGCGAAACTAGATGCATTTTCTCGTGCAATCTGTTAAGCGACGATAGTTTCTTATCAGAGGACCCGTTTGAGGTACCTACTGCGGTACCTACGTGCCTACGTACCTACACAGCACTCGTCCATAGTACAAGCAGTCAGCTTTCACTGATCGCCGATGTCTTGGCTAGTGCAGTTTTTCTGGGCCCATGTTTGCATCACTCGAATGTTGCGGATATTACTTATCAATATTTAAACATTTCGTGTTAAACTAGATCGTTGGCTATCTAGTTTACTTTTCAGTTTTATAGTGGTTTACTTCTATGAGAAAAATGTTGAGAAAATATTTTAACTATTCGCAGCAGGTGACTGATTAATTAGTGCTCTATTTTTCTATTTAATATAACTTGTACCTTCCGATAGCAATAATGCATACATATAACTTACCAGCCTCTTTATTCTCACTGTATGTTCTTATCGTCCTCGTTTCATTGCCCTTCCTAGAAAAAAAAGACACGACAAATTTTGATTAAGTGTTCATTATACTTTTGTGAATAAGAGTTCCTCAATTGTACATATTAAATTATAATGAATAGTTACTTCTTTTAAAATTTAAAGAAATCTATAATTTTATTTACATTGCTGAGTACATATGGCATGTCAAACAACACGCACTAGGACTTTCTAATTGATGGTACAATGTACGTGGCTCGTGTATTTGTATTTTAAATTAGATTTTAATGTACCTGAAAGCTACTGTAGGTGAAACTAATAATCTACAGATGCTTAACTATTCAACCTACTTATTTATATATAGCAAATTTCAGGTTTGCAGAGCCGGTGTTTTAGGCTGCGACTAGATAATTGAGAAGCCATTTTATAAGTATATATAAATACTCATAAACGATCAAATGAACTCAACCAAGACCAAGAGGGAGAAATCCCTTTTGGTTTTGTGCTTATTATAATCTGACGGTTTAATTCATGTTATTCTACGATACTTAAAGCGTTCAGATCATCATAACATAATAATATGATAACTGATATGATAACTGCACCAACTGCAGTATCTATTGGATAGAATTTTCTTTATAAGCGCATAGTTAAGCGATCCTGAAGAGTAATCTTTACATGCACAACAGAAATCTGGAACAAACTTCCTCATGTGGGGTTCCAGAATGGTTACGATGTAGGTCTCTCTGGAAAGAGCATATACTTATCTCATAGGTAGATGGACGGGCCACATACTGTGTGTAGGTATGTAAGTTGTGTTTAAAGAATCTATTTTTTTTTTCAAATACATATAATACTAGTGGAAAAATTAATGATAAATGAGATCAAATCATGTTTTTGAATTTTAAAAGCTCAGAAAGCTTCGTAAAAGTGTCGCGTGTTGAATTCATTATTTTTTTATCATACTTGTATGCAAAATTCAGTAGTTGTTGTACCTATATTTAAAATTAATTAACTGCATTGGATTCTATAAACCATTTTTAAATATATAATGTAAATGTAAAATTTTACTTATGTTATACCAATATTTTCGGTAACAATTGAATTGTGATAATTACGAAATAATATATTATGTACTAACAGCTTGCTTAAACTAGCCAATAATTTCATTACATTTCAATCATTAATAAAATACTCAGTGACTAGTCATGCTAATAAAATGGACTAAAATAATAAATATTGCAAATAAACCAATTATTATTTAATTAATAATAATTGAAAGTAATAAATAGTCATTTTGAAGTTCTAATATTTAGGTGATACTAAAGTATACATGTATAATGTAAACAAATAAACAAAAAACCTATTTTATATTAATAAATAATAAGTATATAATTGGCTGCCATCTTTACATCATTATACACATAGTATAAAGTCGCTTCCCGCGTGTGTCTGTATGAAAGTATGCTGATTTTTTAATTAGATAGAATGATTCAAGAGGTTTTAATATTATATATAATTTATTAAGTTTTAGACAAAGCGGGCGAAGCTTCGGGTGGAAATCTTTCTAATTTGAGGTAAGTACTCAGTACTCACCGATTATGCTGGCTGCAAGATGACCCTGGACTAGCTGTGCCACGCGGTTTGCCTTGTGGACGAACCCGCGGCAAAAACAAGTGGTAGGTGTGTATCTCTATAGTTTTGTTATGCTACATAGATACTTTCTAGTATCATCAAAATCTGTTCAGTGGTTTTCGCATGTGTTTCATGACAAAACTAAATCCACACATAGTTATAAACAACATTTATCATATTAGTGGGAATAGTAGGATGTTTCTCAGTTAACGGTGCATTTACATCAAACAAACATAGAGATAGAGATAGAGCAATCAGCATTTTCACGTGATATTTTAGTGTAAACGATAACTCGTAGGTATTCAGTGTTTTTCAGTAGGTATTAGATGCATAGAATCTTTTGGAACGCACTAAGAATAACGAAAGAATGCTCTACGCTTGTTTACACTAAAATAATTTGTTATAGTGGGTTTAGAATGAGCATTCGCTCGTTTGATGTAAATGCACCGTAAGTTATAGCTTTCTACTGGTGAATTTAACTAAATTTATATCGGTTTAGTAGATTTTAAGAAACATCAATAAAGTTAAAAAATTAATGTTTCATTTTTTTTAGATATATTCTAACGATTTCATCCGCTATCAAACCATGGTAAAAAGTAAAAATATTTATGCCATATTTCGTAAGAGTTTACGAAATTCAATTATTTGTATATTTTAAAGTATAACAGATAATTACAAATATTAATTATACGTAGTATGCTTGTAGTATTTATGCATTTAATAATATTATGTATAAATGTATTTTGATATCATTGAAGTTTTCAATAACAATCATAGCTTAAAACTTTATTGTGCACTGTACTAAGTATAGGTATATTAGTAAAAATTTGCCTTGAAAAGTAATTAGTAGTAGATATGTATGTCTTATTCTTCTTCTCTTTGTTAAAAGCAACAATGTCATCATTGATTTATCGTTACCAGCTAAACAGTCGGTTGTCCATTCAAATTCATTGGTATGATAAGGTACAAGTAGGTACATTTTAGAACATTTTAATAATTTACTTATGGCTTACTATGCTTACTATATTATAATATATATTCTAGTTTCTAAAACAGACCTTTCTTAGCGATTCGTATGTAGAAATGATACCTCTAAAGGAACTATGGAAATTTTACTAATCTGATTCTCTAAGTTACTTCGTTTGATTAGACTTTTAATATCGATTTTTCTGTTGATGTTATAATTGCGATGGTACCTAATTATGAACGTGTTTTAATTGTTATCCCATTTATATTTGTCATTTCGGTAATAATAATCCGAAAGCATTCATTTAAAAAATTATAGCGCCTGCCAATGTAAAGACGGCAGTTTGTACGTTATGTGAAATTAATAAAAACACTTATTGTAGGCGAAACAATATATATATATCTTAACACATTGTTTATTTCTCTGTATCATTAATGTAGTTAACTACTAACAAAAAATTACGCATTTATAGATATTACAATAAGATGACTTAGGTATGAAGAATTCTAACCAATACCCGCGGCCCCATCATTAAAGCAGCGGAACACAGTGGGGTTTTAGTCAGTAAGAATCCGACATATTATCACATACCTAACCCAGGGCTCCTTCCCCGGGGGCCGTGGGTATCTTTGGAAGATTTCCCCACTATAAAAAAAGGTATATTTTAGTAAAAATTTTATCCAACATATTGACTCATCGGCTAACTTGTCTGGGCAATTATCATTTTTATTCTTAGTACTCTTTCGTCTTACTTACATTTTGAATTCATTTTCATAAAAATAGTTGCTGAATATACCAATACCAATTTTGTACATATACTTAGTTACTTCCCATATAGAAATATAAATTTCTAAAATAAAATATGCAGAAGATATTTAGATATTTTAGTGGTAGGTAATAAGCCACCTATAAGTGTTATTTATAAGATGCATGAATTTTTCATCAGATGTATCTATAACTAGCTGCTCCGCGCGGTTTCACCCCCGTGGCCCCACTCCTGTTGGTCGTAGCGCGATGATATATAGCCTATAACCTTCCTCGATAAATGGGCTATCTAACACCGAAAGAATTTTTGAAATCGGACCAGTAGTTCCCGAGATTAGCGCGTTCAAACAAACAAACAAACAAACAAACAAACTCTTCAGCTTTATAATATTAGTATAGATTAAACAATGTGTATTATGTAATATGATATAATATGTAATATGATATTACCGTCAAATTGGCCATCATTGCCCACAAGGGTATCTTTGCCAGAAGATCAATGCATAAGAAAATTTTTAAATTCAAAAATACCTATTTACTTTGGCAACATTAATAGTATTTGGTGTAAAATAGGTTATATGTATGACAACACAGCCTATTGTGTGTGTCGCTAACTTAAATCAGCAACTTGTTGTAACTCGTCGAATATCATTTGTGATTTCACGGGCAAAAAATGGTGAAAATTCAAGTGATAGTTTGTGCGTGATGGCGAAAACACAGCGTATTTTTACTCATAATCCATACTAATATTATAAATGCGAAAGTACCGAAATAATAATAAAATAATAAAACCTTTATTTGTCTCTCTCACAAGGGTTAAAAATTTGACAATCAATGAAAAATACACATAATAAGGTAGAAGAGGTAATTAACGCCCGCCTAACAAAAATCTAATTTTTTATTTATTATAACTACTTTAAAGCACATCAACAGACGACGAGTAGGTTTGATATTTCTTTCTAAACCGAAAAATACCAATTAATACGTGAAACTATTTATGTTTCATGACATAAAGACATCTTTTTAAAAACCTTTTCTTGGGCGTTTATAGAAATACTGTGTTAAATAGCGCCCGTTGATGAAAGAAAATTGTGTATGCCTAAAATACGTTCTTATAGAATTTCTGCTAAGTAAAATATAAAAAGCACGTTATAAAATTTCTTAATTAAAAATAAAAGAAGCTCAAGAAAGAAAATTTAGTATTAAAACTATAAAATTCATAACTCACATAAAGTGACTTGTTTCTTCAAGTTGTAACGATTTTATACTTTTTTATTTTAGTTTAACTAATCAACGTTAATATTAGTAATCTTCTACCATACTTTAAACAAAAAAAAAACTAATTTAACGCCCCAAGGTCCGTTTACTGGGCGTTATTACGCGACTGGACGTTATTGACATTTTTTTTAAATTTTGAAGTAATTAAGTAAATCATTTTGAAAATATTTACAGAATAAGAAGTGTGGTTATGTATATTACTGCCAAAGTATAAAATAATCCAAGAAATAACTCAAAAACAACTGAAAACTTATAGTTTCGTTAGAAGAAATTTTTATAACAGCCAGTGCACGTCTAACGCTCTTGAAACGAAAGCTGCTACTGGCAAAGATGGCGACTCCAGACTTACGCAACCGCGCTAGGCGCGTTCCTATTGGTGCAATTCATTTGTGCGTGAGGTACGATGCGGGTCTATTGAATATAAGTGGGTTTTTTGAAGTTCGGGCGTTATTTAACAGAGGGCGTTAATTGACACACCTACCTTACATTAGGCAACTTTATGAGAGCTGGTGCCCGAAGTGGGTTCTGTAGAACCTGTGGTACGGGTCACCAGGCCTCACTTAGTATATCCAAAATACAATGCAGCAGTCGTATGGATCGAATTTGCAGCAAGCTTGTGAATAAGACAAAAGAAACAGTAAATAGTATAAAAATAAAATAACTAAAAACAAGAGAAAAAAAATAGATGGTTGTTGTGTGTGTGTATGTGCGTATGTGGGATGTGTATATGGGAGTGTGCGTGTATGAGTGAGTGTATAGTGAGGTCTGTAATGAGTGAGAAGTATGAATGATAAGATGTTAAAGGTAAATAAAGTCAAAGAAATGAAAAGTTGAACAATATCGAAGTCTTTGCTGAAGTCTAAAGAAACGGGGATTAATTAAAGCGGAAGCAAATAGGTTTTTTTTTTAATTTTTTTTTTTACAAAATCTAGGCTAGAGGTCATATTTACGTCAAAAATCGACGTGGGCAATGTTGGAAACAAGTGCAGATAACTTCCCGCCCTCAAAAACAGACAAAAAATGAATAAAATTTTGAAGAATAATGAAATTTTCTACGGCAATATATGCACACGATCTAAGAAAAACATATGCTAACAGAAAATACTAACGTAGCCATAGAATTTTTTTGCGGAAATTGAAATTATTCATAAAAAGTGGGCAATGTTGGCGAATTTGACGGTATCATCGTCCTTAATCATCATATAAATGATAAAGACGTGCAAATCTAAGATAAACTTATTTCATAATTATTCCATAAAGGGGTTGTAAAAGTTTTACCTCATATCTGGTCTAAACTAACAAGGAAATACCGATAATTACAATTTGTTAGATGGTAATGTGTATTTGTAATTTCGGCACGCGTTTTAGTTAATAATTCATATATTTATTAACATTATTACGTAAATTAAGAACATTAATTTACTTAAATAAACCATTTTATTTGCTCAATCAATTAGATATAAATTTTAAAACGATTCATAAAATATAAGTAGATACGTCGCATCGTTATAATATTGTTCAACGGAAAACCACAACCAATTGAAAATTTCATTACTTTTATAACCCTTGACTAAAAGGCTTGAATTACAGTTTTATCCTCTCATACTTTGAAAATTATTTCACATTTTGTTTATCATACCTTTTTATTTTACGCTGAAATCTTAAGACGATTACGTACCTATTAATAAGTCATACCTCATTTTGCCGTGGTATCATAATCACAGGTTTTCCATTTGCTCTCTGGGTATGTCGTAAGTATTACTAGCTGCTCAGCCCGTTACGTCCGGGTTGATCCGGGATAAAACCATCATAAAATATAGTCTTGCCTCAGCCCCCGGAATCACAGACACAATAGAAAATCTATTGTGTCTATTCCCGATCGGGCCGCTTCAAGGATAGTGCAGGATTCTAACAGTAGAAGATTTGTTGAAATAAGCTTCGAAAATACTGGTTATTTCAGAGCCCATTCTGCAGTTCAAACAAACAATCAAATCAACCTTGATAATCATACAACTATATATTTTGTCATATTATAATCACATGGCACGGCACAGCTTCATTTCGATTAGGAAATAAACAAGACCTCATTGGCGCTATTGCTTATAATAAAGTATTCAAGGTTCTTATCGTTTGTGTGACATTGATAATAATAATTTTATTCGAACAGCCGTAGCATATCCATTTCATCGTGTCATTTTGTGGACCATTTCTTTTCTTGACTAGTTTCCGACAATTATACCTATATTTTGTAGAAAAGATAATCTTACATTATAACGCATTTCAAAATCAGTGTTGTTCCCAGGTAGGTAATTGAATAATCCACCATATCTACAAAGATTTGATATGTCTTTAAATTGAGATTGTTTATGGAAAAATAAATAAAATAAACGTTTTCCAAAATATGTGTTAACTCGTCAAGTATCTTTGAGATATTAATCAATTAAATGACATTTGAAACTATTTTAAAAATTTATTCTAATTAGTGCCCATTATTAAACATTTTCAGATTCATGTGAAAAGCAAACTCTGAGATAACTATGAAGATATAACTTTTATTGACACTTGTTGATCTATGTACATTAATGATGTTACGTCATCCTGAAACCGTAAATCGATGCACAATTGTGTAGATCTAAGGGCGGCCGTACACGGACCACTTCAAGCAGTTGAGACCGACCGCTTGAAGCCGCGACCGCGCGGTGAACTATAGGCATTCATTCACCGCCGTACACGTGACGGCTCGAGCCGTCGCGACCGCTTCAAGCCGTCAACTGCATGACGAAATTCCACCGTGCCGTTGACGGCTCGCGAGCGGTCGTGAGGCATACACTGACTGCTCGAGCCGTTGACTGCGCTAGAGCCGATGACGGCTCCCTTCCCCCCTGAAAATCAATGATTTGACTAGTCAAAAAAATCAACCGCTCGAGCGGTTGGTAGCGACGGCTCGAGCGGTCAACAACCGACGGCTCGAGCAGTTGACGCCGACCGCTCGAGCCGTCCGTGTACGTCGCTCAGCCGTTAACTGCTCGAGCGGTCCGTGTACGGCCGCCCTAAGGCCTAAGCAAGTAAGCATAATCTACTAGGTATTTATTCTATTAACAATAATTATAACTAGGTACCTAGGTAATTGTTAGAAAACTAAGGATAGATACTTTGATTATATCATAATATTAACCATTGGCATTGCTGGTTATTGCGATCATAATTTGAATTTGCCAGTCAGTTCAATTCACGGCGTAAACTGTCTGGAAATAAGAGGTCATACCTAATACGGCCCCAGTTAGAGTATAGTAGTAAATATTTGCTAAAAGCATATTTTGATATACATAATAATGTGTTACTTCAAATTTGGAACAGAGATAGCTTGAGACATGAGGAAGGTTATAGGGTTCGTTGTAACCCGGAAATTCCATGGAAACGGGAACTATGCGTATGTTTCTTTGACTATGCGGGCGAAGCCGCTGGTAAAATCATATAATTCTGAATAAAAAGTAGTTAGTTACGTCAATAGATTTTTCTTTCCCCGTCTGAGTCAAGTCAATATACTGCAATAATTGTATGCCTACAAATTACCTAACATACATATAGGTACCATTCATAATACATCTTGTCATTGAAATGAGTGGCAAGTAAATATAAACTGTTTCTATATTTTTTATTATTGCTGAAGACTCAATCAATCGGTTTCAATCATCATCAATATCAATGAACACAATAATAAAAACATAATATATTCATATTCTAGCATTCCTAAAAGCTACACAAACGATATCGTAGAGATATTTTAAAGAATATTTGGTAAGTAAGTTGGTAAGTATTTCATGAAAATTAAATTTGAAATATAGCAAAATTGAATATGAGTTTTATAGATTACCAACATAACATATTAAAAATAACATAACACAGGAAAATATATATTCATTCATAAACATTTGTGTTAGTGTGTTAGGTATATATTTTATCCCTACTTAACCCAGATAAAGCAGACGCAAAAGCAAGCGATTATTTAATATTATGTACCTATATGTATAAATGTGTTTATATGTTTATGATATATCTACATAATTATCACTGTAAAATATTCTGCCAGATTTTTGTAATGAACTAAATCGAAATCTTCTCTTTAAAAATTGCGATTTATTAAAGTGTATCCGTTGCCCGTAGATTCTTCCTCGTGAACATTATAAAATCTATATACGTTTTGGGGGGTAAAATTTATCAAAATCATTCCAACAATGTAGACTGTACCATACTTATATTATTATGTTGCATATATAACATGAATAGCCTTCATATTGTTTCAAATAAGTACCTGCCTATTTTAAAAACAATTAGTTGGATGCTTGTTTTAACATCAAATAAGTATATTTGCTGATAAAATTGTATATAACTAACTAGATACAAAATAATAAAATTGTACAAAACTTTTTTAAATTCAACTCGATTTAACTTAATTTATTTATTGTGTTGTTTAATACTTATTATTGTAAGTGTTATGTAGGTACCAAAGTTTATTAAAACACTACACGTCCTATAACTACGCTTTACGTTGTAAATTATTTTGTGATCGATCCTCTCATGATATCAATATAAAGAACTGTACATTATAATATATGTACAAGTTCTACAAAAAATGTGACAGAACAAACTACCTAAGTATAAGTATATTAATCACAAACTGATTCGTCTACAATATATAGTATTGGAAAAAAAAGGTTTTAGCGCGATTCAGAATGCTCATAGCACATCATAGTGTCATCTGTTATTGCTTCATGTCAATTATTTCCAATCCTTCGTGATATCACACTCAAACATTTATTTATTCAATTTACTTCTTCAGTCTTCTAATAGCACTTTTGATTCGTTATAACATAGTTTGATAATTAACCACCGGTTCGTTAAGCAGTTTCGACTAAGAGAAGAAATATCTTAATCAGTAGTCAGTACCTAGTAGGTACCTGCCACCATTATCTGGAACCCGAACATATTATGTACATTGTACAAGTTTCCCAGAAATTGAGTCGATACATATCAAACTCCGGTAAGTCCACTCCCCGCCAAAATTGAGATAACAATGGCGCCAATTTTGAATTGTAAAACTAAACCAGTCAGTACTTTTCAAAGTTAGGTAAGTCAATCGTATCTTTATTAAAATAAGGTTTAAAGTTAATATTTTTTTTCAAACTCCGGTATGTCCATCGACAGTGGTTTATCAAACTCAGGTAAGTCCATTTCGACCAATCACAGCGCAGTATGGCACTAAAATGGCTGCCATTTCTCTCAATTTTGTTGAAGCTAACATGTGTGACCAATGCTTAGAAATCGTTTTAATTGATAAATGATGGAAGAAAACAGTTTTACTATAGAGGTGGTGGTTCTAGACAAATCAAGGAAAAAAACAATACCAAAAGCTAAAACAGACAAGGCTCAGAAAACAGCTAAAAGATAAATGAAACTGACGCACAGCACACGCACAGTAGTTATTTCCAGCCATGAAGCCCAGGGCCGTACTGAGATTTTTTCAACCGTTTTGATTTATTGACCCCTCTCTTTGCCCAGCAGTGGGATGATAAAGGTTAATAATAATAATAATTTGTATCTTTTAATTTACATATTTTATTTTAATGTCCTATACTTACAACGCGACAAACTATCTACCCATTTCCACCACCTCAGTACGTCCCAAAACTGAGTTCTATCAAATCCCTGTAAGTCCATTAGAGATTTTTCAAATTCCTGTAAGTCCAAGACGATGTTTTTCAAAACCCGGTAAGTTTTGCTGGTATTTATCAAACGCCTGTATGTCCAGATTTAAATCTAATTTTGTGGCATAATCATCAAGTAATACATTTCTTTTTCTTCGTAAAAATAATTCTAATGTATTATATTATATCCGTCATAAATTATAAAGCTCCAAACATATTGTTTTTTTAAGTTATTAAAAATACCTCGATTCCCACATTTCTGTTAGAATGGACTTACCGGAGTTTGATATGTATCGACTCAATTAAGAAAAGGATCCGTTCCTTTAATTAGGTATACTACTAGGTAATACCTACTGTAGAATTAATATGCTGTGTCAAGGACGGGGCTTTATTTATTTATTGCTTAGAATTAATAATTTCTATAGACTATAGGGTCAGAGCCCAGAGGTACAGTCGGCGCCATCTGTGTTTTCTAAGTGGAAATTTTAGTCTTCTGTCATACCAATGTCTGGAAACCAAGCTGGAAACGTGTAATTCTGTACATACAAGTCACAAGTGTTTCCCACGCGGTTTATTTGAGGAATGAGCGCCATCTATATTTGCCATACCTATGTAAACATTTTTAAGTTTCGAGGGCCTTAGACAAAGTAACAATTAAAAAACGATAACGAAGTTAGAAAAGGCAAAAATGTATGGGATTGACATACGCCCCGTTAGATCACGTGGTCTATCTAATGTCAATTCCATACATTTTTGCGATTTCTAACTTCGTTATCGTTTTGTAATTGTTACTTTGTCTAAGGCCCCTGCGGGGAAGGTAACACATTTTATGCATTCTTTTGATATGGATATTTTTTCTTTATTGTTTATAATAAGATTGGATATGTGTGTACTGCAGAGTATGTCATGCTAGCTGTTGCCCGTACTATACCCTAGGTCTACTATATGGTCAATAGGTATAAGTTTTCATGGGTAGGAAACGCTTACATAAAAAACAGCTTATTTAAAACATATTTATTAGAATTTTTCACACCAACATTTAACTAACTCATTGTCAAATTGCAAGTTTTAAAGCTCTTGACGTCCTAAATGCAGCCCTATTGCAAAATGCTTCCTTCGCGCGTGTCTGGTACTAGTAGAAACAAACTATCTTCCAAGTAAATGTTACCTTTAAATAAAATAAATTAAAACCTGACATATAATAAAAGTTAACTAACTATTTGTATCGAATTGTATAACGACTTGGTGATTAGAGAAATTGAGCCTGCTATGTCACACTTTTTTTGTATACACATTTTTATACGTTAGGGTAGGTATTTATTTTTGTTGCATTTTTTATTTATTTAAATTATAAGTGGTTTAAAAATCAGTATGGGCAGAACGATCCAAATTGTAATTAATTTTATAAATCTAATATTAGTAGTTAGTTAAATCAACTTAAAAATTACAAAATTTAGAAAACATGAATGGACAAATTACGTGATCGTTGCGTAGATTAAGGCTTAGTTAATTACAATACCTACTGTTTGCTCGGTAAAGAGAATGTGAATTTTACAACGTTGTTTTCATGCTACAAGTTTATTGAAGTATCTTTACTATTTATTAAACCAAATGTTTCTAGGTACCGTTCGATTAATACTATTTAGTAGTTTAGTACCTACTACCTAGTACCTATTCACTATAATAGTCCTTATAATATAGGAGAAATACAAGGCGTTACTGCGTCACAGAACTAATTTTACGTCATATAGAAGCAATTTTAATTTACCCATTTAAACAAGGGATTTTAATTTCATGCTTTTGGTTGAACTTATATTTAACATTGTTGTTGGATACTAGACAGTTACTATAATACTATACGTACGTACATACCTACCAATATGTACCTATGTATTTTAAAGCAGCCTGCCCGTGCGGCCGTGCCGTCATTCACTGTAAACTACTCACGTACCTGCAGCAGGGGCAATATTGGAATTGGACCCCCTTAATTCAAAATCAAAATTGTTTATTTGGAACACAACAACACATTACAAAAACTTTATGCACGATGGCACCCATAAAAGCTTAAATAAGCTGCGGCACAATTGTGATGTTTAAGCAAGCGGGGGCAATTTAGAGATCAAATTATGAAATTGCTCCGACTGCCCACCAAACGAGATTGTATCAATATTGCCTGCGGATGGGGTATAATTATACTAAAAATTTATATTGCCTATTTCAACTCCTTTAAAAAAGTCTTTATACTTTAAACTTATAGAGAGAAATTAGTAGTAACACAGATTAGATAATAGGTACTGTAGTAGACAAGTTAGTTTAGTACACAAGTTACCTAGTTACCATATACAAAATCAAATTGAGTTGGGATGTAGGAAAACCTGTTTATGTTTTAATCACAGTTTTAATTATTATTGTTGTCATTGTCAATCGTTAATCTTAAAGTATGTGAGATAATAATTCTGAGGAATACCCAATTTTTTTTTACAATGTTGACATAAGATTTCTACTTATGAATTACACAAAGATGGATTTTACTTAAACAAAATAAAATACGCAAATCCTTAATAAATACAAAAGGTTTTCAGTTATACCTAAATAATTAAATATGTACCATAAATTGTCCTAATTCGCTTAAAAATAAATATTTATATTTATTGCATAATTTGCGTCGTATCGATCTACATCTGCATGTATTCATTTCGCTATAACTTTAAAGTTTATCAGTAAAATCATAGATATAATAGATAGTATGTATTCAACTGAATAAATTGCACTAGATTGCGTAATCAATTAATTAGCTCACTAGAACAAAGATTTGACGTAAAACTATCTCTATAACATTTTGCAATATTGTTTCATAACTATCCTTTTTTAAGACTAACCACACTTTAATAGCTAAAAAATAATATTTTGTCTTGAATGTGTACGCATACCCAAAGCCCTTGAGGAAACCGTCTCACTGAAAACGGACATGCGCAGAAGCCTACAGAACCGATGGCCGTTGGGGCAGAAAGGTTCTCGAATGGAGATCACGTACTGGGCGACGAAGTGACGAACCGACAAGTGGCAGCGAGCCGCTGAATGCAGGCCGCCGGTGACCGGTCGTGGTGGAAAACCCTGAGGGAGGCTGCATCCAATGCTGGATAATGATCCGATGCATTGGATACAGCGTGGACGTCCCACGGCTGAAACGATGAAAACAAAAAGACTATCGACAAACTCCACTGTGTTCCGTCAACCCATTTTTAGTGACCGCGTCGAATTTTTTACAATTCATGCATGACAGACAATGGTAGGTATATGAATTGGTATATCTGTCAGTATTATAGATTGAGTTTACTGACCGCTTTTTTTTACAAAAGGAATTATACCTTAGATGTAGATTCGCAACCGTCGTGAAAATTCATCACTGCGAATTCATTCATCTAAGAAATTGATATCAAACTTCAAAGCTTAATAATAATAAGTTTTAATTTGACAAGGAAACGGATTATTTAAAGGTGCCATAATTTTAATAACAATTTTCTATCCTATTAAATATTGTAAACTATAAACAAGTTGTTTCGAGTTTCTTTAGTTATGACTTATGATATTTTTGGAAAACATATAAATAGTATGATCTTTATGTTAGAGAAAAATATTCAACACGCAAAAAAAATTGTATTGACAAACAATTTTGCAAGCAAATGATTACAATATTGCACCTGACACCACACAACGTGTAGGATCAATGAATCAAATATTCCTACTCTACATTTTTGTAGGTATATTATTGATATAAGCTTCAAATAACAGAAACAAACATGAATTCCAACTAATACAATGACGTTACGTGACGCTACCCACCGTCTCATTGTGCTAAATTTGTTTTTTGTTTCGATTATTTAAACTGATCATGTTATAATTAATTCTTATTGAATGTAAAACCTGTGGCAAAACTTTGAAAAAACAACTAATATTTCGCACACTTTCAACGACAGTTATTTGAGAAATAGATAGGTAGAAACTGAAATAAACTGAAAACTGAAACTGAATTTAAAATTACATTTCTCACATATTTAATTGTTGAATTAAGTCATTCGTATGTAAATGTAATCACCCTTAAAACAATCTAAACTCGGAAATATAAAATAGTGCAAACAAACCGAGTAAGGAATAATTACGCATGTGTGGGTACGAGATGATTATTTATTAGCGCATACATAGCGACACATGGCCTGGCTGTAGTATTATATAGAAAAGACGAATCGCAAAGGCAGATAGTGTATGCGTTCGCCGCCGAAGCGCAACACCGATGCCTTCAATTCAACCTCATTATAGAGCAGCCTCATTCATGAGAAGGACTTCGGAAATATTAGTTTCATCCCGGGAACGTTAATATACTAAAATGGTATATACGAAGAAGTCTGAGTGAGTGTTGAGTTTCAATTTCTTTTGTTTATGTTATTTTTCTCGTGAGCTATGCGATTTAATTGTGGCTTTGCAAATTTTAGATTTGTTTATTATAATCAATTCACATTAATACATTTTAACGAAATAATAGTATTTTGTTTATTAAATATTTGCTAATAAACCTAGATATCTGTAACTAATTGTGTAAACTGAATTAGATAAAATAATATTTTTATGCTTCGAATTTATTTACGCGAATAATATCTACCTGTATGATTGCATGTATTTTTAGAATGCAATTTCTTTTACAATTCAACTCGTTATGAAATAACTTCTATGGTTTAATCATTGTCCAATTGTCCATTGCTTATTATTTGTGCAATAAGGTACCTTATGAACTTGCTTCTCTGATAATGTAAACATTTTTAAAAAATATTTACTCTAAACTATTTTTAATAATTCAATGAAAGTAATACAAATTATCATAATTTATTAAAGTACCTAATAATGAAGAACCTAACTTTATGTAAGCTAATTAGCTTTTAAAGCATGTTTTGACATAATATTAACAATTCGAAGCACGTTGAAAGCACATTTTCAATCGCTTCCTCTACTGTTTTTCAAAAATGATTAACGGCCAGTTTTCGCCTTACAATTTGTAATCATAACATAGATTATACGATACATAATACAAATATCAACCTTACAGACTTTCACCCATTATTTTAAGATAATATTATATTTATTTCCATTGTGATTTCCATACTGAGATAGAATTGAAAAAATGCAAAATTAAAAAACCCTCCGAGAAAAAATTATTTTCTACAAAAACAATCAAAATGAAATACTTCTTCAGGGTAATTTTACCATACTCATGAATATGATACAATGAAAACAATTCATACAATGAGTCACTTCATAAAGCAAACAAATGTAACTTGTGTAATACTCGTATAATCATAGGCAATTAACTAGATAATTTCAACGAGTGCAATCTGGAATTAATACTTTATATATCCCATATAAATACTTGGCATTCTATGGCGCAAAACCTTTTCTAGAAATACTTTTATAAGAAGGAAACAATATTACTGAAAGGAGATATTCAGATGTATTATTATTTTATTTATTAATATCGCAAATATTCACTTGCATTAAAAAGTTTGTGAATTAAACATGCACCGTGTATGTTTAAATTCATATACATACCTATTTGTTTTCTATTGTTTGTAGGGATGCTTATAATGTATAAAAAATGCTGTGCCACGTATTGTGTAACGAAACTCTTAGTATAATAACAGTTTTGTATATTTCATCGATTTTTTGTAAAATTGCCCAGAAATCAAAACATATTACAAACGTTTTGCTTTTCAATTTGTCCGATTAATTATTATCTATACATATAATAAATCTGTAGAAGGGTCAATTCTGTACATTGAAAATATTGAAAAAATAAATAGCAGGGGGTGTTACTGGATCGATACCAAACCCAAATATGTGATTAAAAAAATTTTTGTCTGTCTGTCTGTCTGTCTGTCTGTCTGTCTGTCTGTCTGTCTGTCTGTATGTATGTGAAGGCATCACGTGAAAACTAGCGGTTCGATTTCGATGAAACTTGGTATAATTATACCTTATTATCCTGGGCGTAAAATAGGATACTTTTTATCCTGGAAAAATACGTAGAAAAAAAATAATCTTAATTTTTCAGTTTTATCCATAGACGTTGTTCCGTAGAACCGCGAACACACGTTGCGTATTATTATAGGCCTAGCCGTATTTGGGAATTGGGTCCAATAGATATTTATAAGATGTTATTGTCAGAGGTACTCAAAATGGAGAAATAAACCATCCACGCGAAGACCGACATCCGCGCGGACGGAGTCGCGGGCGGAAGCTAGTTAATACTATTTGCTTATAGATCATAAATATTATACATATTTATAGGTTAAGGTGTACGATATTATGTTCACACATCTAAGTATTTATTAATAGCTTTTATGTAAACCGTTTCCATTTATGTAAAAGATGAAGAAAGTATAAAAAGCAAAAATTATAATGTTCATTTCCGTACACAAACATACTATTATTCTATTATTTATTGAATATTTACTTTCAGCAAAAAGAAAAAGGCGGTTGAGAAGGAGCCTACGGTGTCATTTTTACAAATCGTAAGTAAAGTAATAATTAGTAATAATCTGAAACGTTTGCTATTGCTCGCTATCAAGTTTATCTCTATTTGCAATGTTTTCCTGATTATGTGATAAACGATCGTTGAGACTTGCATTGACGCCAACTTGTTGTCTGAAATAAAGCCAAACTAAGACAAAACTATAGATAAGAAAGTTAAAAAAATCAAGATTTTGCGCAGAATTATTTTTTGATATTTAATTGAATTAACTAAAACTGTGTTATCAAATAAGACATTGTTTCCGGTTGTATGAAATGATAGTAGTATAATAATCATAGTCATACATCCAAATATTAGTATTTTAATTTGAATGATTTGCGAATACGTAACTAGGTAGGTATGCATAAACATACAGTCTAAAGTGTCGACACTTTTTCTAATCCTCTGAGAATCCTAGCATGCCCATTAACGTCTAACATTTTTCAGTTCCGATATGCAAAATGGTACGAACTTATAGCCTCATTGTTTGGAGTGCTTGCTGGTCTGCTCAGTGGTGGTGGTGTATGCTACAGTCTTGCACACTTTGGGGAGCTCAGCACGTCGTTTGTGGAGAGGACATCTCAACAGGAACAGCTTTCGAGCTATCTACCCCTTATGAGGCTATTTGGCGGCGGCAGGAGATTGTAAGTATAAATGTATTAGACAATTATGTACATTAAATTATTTCAACCTGAAAATAAAATAGGTATTATTTAGATTTCTAGTACATATTATAATTTGCTTTTAAGATTTCTTTATATTGTTGTAAAGTTTGAGAACGAGAAAGAAGACAGTGCAAGAATAGCGTAAAATTTCACCTATAATTGTTTTAATAATTGTTTAATTTGTTTATTATAAAACAATATCCAAGCGCTAAGTACATACAACGTGCGCGGTACATCCATTATGGTTGTTTACTCAGCGCTCAATAAATTGAAGGCGTCACATTTATTAATGTTCATCAATTCAGACAAAACGCGTCCAATGAAGAGAACATGAAAGCTTTGATTGAGGACGGCAAGTCAATGGCAATCGGTGGGTTCACATTCGTGATATTGTCGATCATACTGTGTATGATATCAACGTCGCTTCTCAGTTGGAGCGCTTTGAGACAGGTACTTACTTGTATAATTATACAATGTTATTAGTTCAGTAGGTACTTGTGAAAATTATATGTATAAAACTAGAAATGTAGTAAAATCATTGGCTCAAAACGTTGTTGAGTTGAGTTGAACTGTTCACTGTACAATGTTAAATTATTTTTAGGACATGTAGTTTATCTTTAGTTACCTACTATATATTTCAAGGTAGATTTAAAGAAGGTATAATTATATTATGATCTTTCAAAATAAATACATAATTTTACTTATTCAAAACTGTTGAAGACTGTGGTAAAACCCTAGTATTTTCAATGCCTTAAATGTAAATACTGAATTAAAGAGTAAAGACTCAGTTAATCTCCCTGTGTAATCTCCGGATTTAGTACTTACTTGGTACCTACAGTTGAATGACAGTTATCTTGCGGTGATATAGTAGCACAATCACGCACAATGCTATATGCATGTAATCGAATTATACGTAATTTATATACAATACTTACACAATGAAATATTTTACTAATAAACGAGTCATTTTTACTTCTGAGACAAGACAAATTCATATTCCTCTATATCTATAATGTCAAAAATATTGCCATATGGCAATTTTTTACAGTAGTTGCCTCTTTATATTGATTTGCGTCTCGATTCCATTACATAACCAATTTTAATACGTTATATTGGTACTTAGAGACAGATTTTGCGCAACAGTCAACAAAAGCAATTGATTTAATTGACGACCTTGTCTCTTATTCGAGCTTTATGCTATAAACGAAAACAAATATATTTTATTGGAAGAATTGCATGATTGTAATAGTTTATTGTAAATATATACCGAGATTTTAATACCATGATGCTGTTTTGAAGTTTTGAGCGCTACAGTAGATATCTACTAGGAGATAATGTTTTATGTGCACGAATAGCAATTCGCTCAGTTACAGAAACTTTCGATTTTCAGTTTTTATACCATATTTGACTAGGTATATATTTAAAAATCTCTATTGTTTAAGCTTTAATTTCAGTATAGATTTTATATTTTAAAGAAAACGAAAGACAAGCACCATTATCCAGCCTCATTTCTACCCTTTCTATTGTTAAAAAAATGTTTTTAGATTACAAGAATTCGTCTTATGTTCCTCGAATGCGTCTTGCGGCAGGATATGACATGGTTCGACACAGATACTGAGTTCAATTTGGCTTCCAAGATGTCAGAGTGAGTTTAGAAATAGTCCATTTCACTATTTAAAAATATATTTATATATTACTAGGTTTCCGCCCGCGGCTTCGCCCCCGCAGTCAAAGAAAAACCCACATAGTTCCCATTCCCGTGGGATTTCCGGGATTGCGTCATTCTCCCGAAATAAAAAGTAGCCTACGTCCTTTCTCGGGTATCAAAATATCTCCATACAAAGTTTCATGGAAATTGGGTCAGTAGTTTAGGCGTGATTGAGTAACAGACAGACAGAGTTACTTTCGCATTTATAGTATTAGTATGGATATACATATAATGATTTTTCATATTTTTGTAGTCTTATGATATCGTTATTTTGACGAATTATGTGTGCTTTGTTATTTGAGCCGCAAGTCATCTGTACTACTGGTCCTCACTGAAAACCAGTGTTGCAGAAACACTCTGTAACTTTTGCTGTTTTATTTTAATTTTAATTTTATTTTGTATTTCTTCTTTTTTTTCGTTGTTTTTATTTATTTACATTATTTATGTCAAAATTGGTGCCAAATAAATGAGTATGAGTTTGAGCTTCAATTATATTTTCAGAAACATGATGAAGCTAAAAGAGGGTATGGGAGAGAAGATTGGAGTTGTAGCTAATCTTGTTGGTACGGCTATAATCTGTCTGTGCCAGGCTTTTCCGCAAGGCTGGGAGCTTACTCTGGCTTGTATCACTGTTGTGCCCTTTTCGTTGGCAGCGTCTATCTTATTATCAAACGTTAGTACCTAATTCTTAAAGATTAGTTAAGTGCTTCATTATTTTAATTTTAAATTGATCTTGAATAACTAGGTACGAATGTAAACTTGCTCACGTGCACTGAGATAGTAAAGTGGATCCAATATTTCTAGTAGCATATATATAAGTATATATATATAAGGAATTAAAACATGTATTTCATATTTTAGTATCAAACGAGGTCGTCAACGAGGGAAATGGGATGTTACAGCCAGGCTGGTAAACAAGCAGAAGAAGTTTTAAAGTCAATTAGAACAATAGTCGCTTTTGGTGGAGAAGATGCAGAAGTAGAAAGGTACCTAATTAATGAATAAATTAAATACCAAAGCGTTCCCTTAATTCTCTAACAAAAATTGCTTGTTCCATATATTTTCGTATTAAAAGGTTGTTGGTTTCTTCAAACTTTATCTTATAATTGGTAAATATTACCTATGTATATTGCAAATGTTAGCAGATTAATTCCACGCCTGTCTCATCTAAAGCCATAACTTCTTTTATCTTACTAAATACATAAAATACACATGGCTTTCCTTATCACTATTTACTGAGATCATGTTATACAACCTTTCTGTGAAACAATTACGATAAACGTAGTTAATTAAATATTGTTTCGTCATTTTATTAATAACATCACGTTTTTATTTTATTGTGTGTCAATTGTTTCCCCTTTTAATTTACGATAGATAATAATAGATATGTTTTAGGTTTATAATTGTCCAGCTACCTCTTTATAAGAATTTACTTCTGTATTGCAGATATCGTAAACTATTGGAGCCAGCTGAAAAATATGGACGTAAGCGTGGTTTTTACACGGGACTCGGGACCGGCTTTAACTGGGTCTTAACGTACTCTCTGAACGCTATCGGTCTGACTTACGGCACTAGGCTTATCCTCCGAGATATCAACAAACCCACTGATGAAAAGGAATATCTCGTTGGTGACGTTTTCAATGTGAGAATACATTTTAACATGTGATAAGTATTTCTTTGTCCCTACTATATCTACTTACCCGATATTTTTAGATCCTTTTCACGGTTTACATGGCCACTCAGTGCATTACTCTCTGCGTCCCTCACGTAGAGGTATTCGCAAACGCACGAGGAGCTGCTGCCAGTGTCTTCAAACTTTTAGACAGAGAACCACTTATTGACGGAATGGCAGAAGAAGGAATATCACCAAGAAGAGTTATAGGAGATATTTCTTTAGAAGATATCCACTTCAGCTATCCATCTCGACCTAACGTTAAAGTTCTGCAAGGATTCTCTCTCCGAATTAAGGCTGGAGAGTGTGTGGCGCTTGTTGGATCATCAGGATGTGGAAAATCTACAATCTTGCAGTTACTACAAAGGCTATATGATCCCCATCTTGGTGTCGTTAAAATTGATGGCAAAAACGTAAAAAATCTTAATCTGGGATGGCTAAGGTCTTCTTTAGGTAGGAAAATATAAAAATAAATTTTATTAAAGCCTTTAAGATGTAAATCACGACCGAGGTTTATATTTTTAGGTGTGGTGGGTCAAGAGCCAGTTTTGTTCCGTGGTTCAGTTTTCGATAACATTGCTATAGGCTGTCCAGGTGCGACCCGGGAAGAAGTTCAAAGAGTTGCAGAAATTGCATTTGCACACGATTTTATATCAAACCTATCTAACGTAAGTTATTACCTACACAACGTATGTACTTACATATTAAATAAATGTACTTACATATTAAATAAATGTATCGAGTAATCTATACTGTTTTATTTAAACAGCAATTTAATATTAAAATTTAAGGGTTAAATTTTAGGGTTATGACACAGTAATAGGCGAACGTGGAGCGTCTCTTTCTGGCGGTCAGAAACAACGTATAGCTATAGCTCGATCATTATTAAGAGAGCCAGCTATTTTACTTTTAGACGAGGCAACATCAGCTCTAGACCCTAATTCAGAAAGACAAGTGCAAGCTGCTCTTGATCGGGCAAGTGAAGGTCGCACCACCGTCACAGTATCTCACAGGTTCGTTTCAATATCCAAAAAACTTTGATACTGATAAATAGTCAAAAGTAGTTTTTTTTTACTTATTTTTGTTTTCAGGCTATCAACGATAGTCAATGCTGATAGAATCGTTTGCATGGACCAAGGAGTAATCGTAGAACAAGGAAAACACGATGAACTGATGAAGGCTAAAGGTTAACATTATAAAGGAAATATAAATAGTGTTATTGTCGTATTTTGTGAATTTTATTATAATACTTGGTTATATTTATAGGTTTCTACTATAAACTTGTTACTACCGGCAAGGAAAATAAGGAACCTGATGTAATTGAGACTTTAAGAGAAGAAGCAGATGGAGAAGGTGAAGACGGTGAAATTGCCCTTGCCCCACGCCTCGATGTTAAGAGGAAATCTAACAGAAGAATTATAAGACATCATTCCGTTAAAAGAGGTAAAATTTATTATAAAATCTGAAAGCACTTTCAAACAGGATAAGTAGTATGTTCTAATACGGTTGAATTTCCAGATTCTCACGAATGGATGACTCCACGTGGTTCTATATCGTCAGTAGTATCAGCCGGTCTACAAAACTTTGTTTACAATTCTGAATATCAAGCTGAAGAAGAAAAGTATGAGGATGATGATGAAGTAAGTTCTGTTACAAATGAAATGCTTGAAATAAAATGATTCAATAACTAATATTATTTTTAATATCTTAGGAAATCAAACCTATCAGTGATTGGGAGATTTTGAAACTGAATGCTCCAGAATGGTTATACTTGGTGATTGGTGCCATTGCTGCCTTTACACAAGGAACGTGTTTCCCAGTTTTTGCTCTATTATTCGGTTACACTGCAGGGGTATGTAAAAGTAGAAAATAATTGATTTAAGTGAAACAATTTTGATCTGTCTAACTATTTGTTTTCAATAAAAGGATTCATATTGTAAACGCTATTTTATTTGTAGATTTTCATATTACCGGATGCTGATGAAATTCTATACCTCGCGGATTTATATTCTGGAATGTTTATTGTCGTGGCGGCTGTCGCTGGTCTCTCTATGTGCCTGCAAAGTACTACCTTTACAAGTGCTGGACTCAAAATGACTACACGACTTAGATATCAATATTTCGGTGCTTTACTTAAACAAGTAAGTTCCTGGCAATATATACCTACATTGTGTTAATTAGCAATACAAGCATCATAAGAAAAATATCAATATTGAGACAAGAATAAAATCAATACATTTGCTATGTTCTAGGAAATAGGGTACTACGATAGAGAGAAGAACACAGTAGGTGCTCTTTGCGCGAGGCTCAGTGGAGATACAGCAGAAGTGCAGGGTGCGACAGGTCTCAGGATAGGTCTCATTATTCAGGGAACAAGTTCAGTCTTAGTAGGATTTATCATGGCTATGGCGTATGACTGGAAATTGACTTTAGTAGGAACTGCATTCTTACCTTTGGTAAGTTTCTTCACAAGCGATGACTTTTTTATAATATCCAAAATACTAGGTATGTGACTAATTTTAAACTTTAAATTCAATTGAGGATAATATCTTTATCTTACTTTATTTAGTTTGTTAGATCTGATGATAAAAGTGCAAGATACTAGTTGCTGAGAAAAAAAAATACTTTTTTTATTCAGTAAGTATCTAATATGGCTTCGTTTTCATTCACAGATGGTAGGAAGTATCTGGCTAGAAGGTATTGTGTCCCAGAAATCTCAATCAGACGAACGTGATGCAATGGAATCTGCAACAGCCATTGCCACTGAAGCTGTCGTCAGTATCAAAACTGTTCAAAGTTTAGGTAAGTACTTCGATCTGTGTAGCTACAAGCACATACATAATATAAAATTCGTTCGATTTCAAAATGGATATAACCTTTAATAAATTCCAGGTGTAGAGAAAGTGTTCCTGTCGAAATTCCAAGATGCGTTGATTGATTCCTGTGCTGCTGTAGCAACAAAGACAAGATGGAGGGGCTTGGTTCTTGGTTTGGGGGTTTACGTGCCCTTCATGTCATACACCGCGGCCACAGTATATGGTACCGTACTGGTAGCTACTGAGGGACTTCCCTATAATATAGTATTATTGTAAGTTGACTGCTTTATCATTCGTGAGGTATTCCTTGTATAGGTAAAATTAATAGTTTTAAAATACTTCTTACTATTGTATCGACTATTTAAATCAATTAGTAGTTATCAATCAGCATAGTTAACCCAATCCATATACTTTGAAGATGGACTACTACTTTTTAAAGTACCTATATACCTACCTACAAAAGTTATAAAGTAATTGAAAAAATCTCTTTTAGGGTGAATGAAGCAGTTATGTACGGCGCTTACATGTTAGGGCAGTCTCTAGTGTATGCACCGAGTTTCAACTCAGCCAGAGCATGTGGTGCAAGAATTCTATCAGTCATCAACAGAGAACCTAAAGTTCAAACCAAACCCGGCTTGAAAGATAGAAACGATTGGGTAATTGTCCACGTTTTTTTACTAGCTCCATAATGTGTTTAACCGATCTTATTTAAATTTTGTAAAGTTTTCTCCATAAATCTTTTTTAATCTAATATATCTATTTATCTATAATTTCAGTCAGCAACCGGTGCCTTCTCTATCAAAGAGGTGGAATTCAGTTATCCGACGCGTCCGCACCAACGTATATTGAAAGGAATCGATCTCAAAGTGGAGGCCGGCAAGACAGTCGCCTTGGTGGGCTCGTCTGGATGCGGCAAATCTACCATATTGCAGCTCTTGCAGAGATTTTACGATCCCGATACTGGAACTATTGTAAGTGATTACAATATTATTAGGTAATAGCATGTGGGTTATTGATAATAATGGGTAATAGAAACTTAAATCGATGCCATGTTAAAACTCCTTAAATCTTGAAACACTAATGACGTAAAAATGAAAATATTTGACTTACGTTACAAACTTCCCGTAACGTCATAATATAGGTCCTATTTTTATATTTCATCGAACTTATTAATAATGGGACAAATATTAGGCACCTGGTTCACAAGGAACATAGATCTGAAAATGAACGACAAACCAACCTTCAATGAAAAGGCTGGTTTTAAATATAGCAGAGCTAAACGTGAAGTTTGCGCCCAAGAAGATCATCTTATATCGGCTAAAATTCCGCCCAAGTTCAGGGATTATTGTGCCCATTGCCTTTTAGAATACCAAGTTTGCAGATATAAACACATGCCGCTGTTATATAAATGCCATCACGAGAGACATGCTTATCTAAATTGTGAAAAGGAAGACTATGTTCTTCGAATGAAAGAATTCGAAAGGGAGAGGAGGTTGAGGGAGCGTGAGATCAGAATAAAAGCGGCTAAAGAGAAATGATTGTTCGTATGCATCTCTTAAAGCCAGCGAGTGATAACGTATAGATTAAAATAAATTATTTTAATGTTAACAGTATGTATTTCATTTAACATACATAGGTAGGAGAGGTAGGTACTTAGTTCCAGGAACATCGTTTCATTAATCCTTAACTTGAGTATTTGGAGCGAACTTTGTTTAACGTGTTAAAAACGATTTTTTTATAATTTTACTCATTAGATTTTATCAAGATTTTAGGTGAATCTACTTGTGTGCATAATTTATGTACACTACAGCCTACAGGTGCCTATATTTAAAAATATTTTGTTTTTATATTAGTAGGATATTACCTACGAGCCATTTATATAAACTAAAACTTCATAGGATTTAGATGGCCGCGACATCCACTCTGGGTTAACCCTACCACGCCTGCGTCGCCAACTAGGCGTGGTGCAACAGGAGCCAGTACTATTCGACCGGACTATTGCCGAGAACATCGCGTATGGAGACAACAATAGGAAAGTCTCCATGCAGGAGATTATGGCGGCCGCTAAAGCAGCGAATATACACAACTTCATCATTTCTTTGCCGAAGGTAATCTAAGGCCAAAGATATATTTTGAGCATTAATGATGATCTGCCAAATTGTTTTGATATAAGCATCTTGCTCTAAAAACCTTTGAATTTTGAAAAAAGCATTGATTAAATTCTTCTGCACAAGGTATTTGTTACCGATCCAATAAAAATCTATATTTACAATTGGTTAAACCCAATAAATACAATAAAGTTGAAGGTTTAATATCGGTGCTTAATATTATAAAGCTGAAGAGTTTGATTGTTTTTTGTTTGGACGCGCTAATCTCGGGATCTTAGATAGCCCATTTATCGACGAAGGTTATAGGCTATATATCATCACGCTACGACCAACAGGAGTAGATCCACGGGGGTGAAACCGCGCGGAGCAGCTAGTTTCATTTAAATCGGTTTAACCATCGTGACGGACCGGAAAACAGACAAGACTTTCAAAATATTCACACTTCTTTACCATGTCTTAATTACCAGATTTAATTAATTAATATCCTTTACATAACGTACATAGGATAACTTCATTGGTTCTTTCAAACTCCAGGGTTACGACACAAATCTGGGTTCGAGCGGTGCCCAGTTGTCCGGCGGACAGAAGCAGAGGGTTTGTATCGCTAGAGCCCTTATTCGATCGCCACGACTGCTACTGCTGGACGAGGCTACTTCAGCCCTTGATGCTAATAGTGAACGGGTACGTTTTTTATTTTTTTGTATGCGATCCAACTGAGAATAGGAGTTTTGTATGTTTTTAAAGTATCCAAATGAGAATAGGATTGAGCGCCATTTTTTGACGTCATAAGATGTAATACAAATGAATTGAATGGAAGTTAAGCAATTTAAATGCAAACTAAAAGAGTCATTTATCTGAAAGGTATTTCGTCATTTATCATTATTTTGCTTGCATTTAATGAATTTATGTAACTGATAAAGCAAGAGATAGTATAGAGTATTGATCAAGTTTAAAGTTCTGGATAAAGACAACATTTTTCTTATAATTAAATTTTATTTGTCTATTCACTTATCAATTTAACAACTTTAACAATAGGTATTATGAATAAATGTGTTTCCAGGCGGTGTCTGAAGCTTTGGAAAAAGCAGCCAAGGGACGAACGTGTATCACTATTGCACATCGTCTCACAACTATTAAAGATGCTGACATGATTTGCGTTTTAGATAAAGGTATTATCTACTTTTCTATATTATGGTACATGGTGGTCCACATTCATTAGTAAATTTTGATGAAAATTAAACCTTCAAAAACATATTCAATTGACGAGTGTCTTTATAAATCGATCAAGTGACCCACATGCATGCTGTTTTATAATCATTGTCAAAATATAATAGATTTAATATATTTTCAGGAAAAATTATCGAGCGTGGCACCCATACAGAACTAATGAACCAGAAAGGCTTCTATTGGAGAATGAGCAAAGGCCAACACGTGGCGTAAGAGTACCCCGTGTAAACCAATCAAAATAAAACTGTAAACTACTAGTATTAATTACAATGAATTTCATATTAGATCTTTTATAGTATTATTATTATAATAAAGTTTATATGTAGTTTTATTTAGATTGGCTTGGCACAACATCCGATATGTAAGCCAAATAAATGTAACGTAACCAAAAATTATAATAAGTGCTCGTTAATATAGAATTTCGATTACTTTTAAATAAAACCAATCAAGTGATTTCGTTCGTTTACTTTTTCTTTCCCTTTTTCCATTCTACATCAAGATAAGAAGTTTATACGCTATATACATACTCCATTTCTGACTTTACCCTGTAACCTGGTTGAAAAGCCGTATACTGTGCACAACCAAGCCTTACTGAAATGAACTGAACTGAACTCATTGAGTGTACAGTGTATACCCAATTGTTTATGGAACGAAATCGTAACAGCAATATTTAAAATGTAATTTATTATATTACAAAAATATGAGATAGTCTTGGAAAGATAATCCCGTTTAAAATAAAACTTATTTTTACCTTTTAATTCTAATAACCATAGAATATGATAAGAAAAATGATTTTTGACAGGTGACAGACTTTTTTTTAAATAGGATTACCATAGTCAATAATTCAGATTTGATAGCTCCCGGTTTCTATATACTTTGCTCCAACTTTTCACCAAATTATTTTTCAAGGAGCTATATTTCAGGGATCTTATATATGAACCATATAGAAACCGGATCAGTAAGACTTGGCGTAGAATCAAAAATGGATGCCGTTTCCTTACATTAATGAACGATTACACTGAGAATGACATTCTAACAAATGTTGTAGACATTTAGGATCTATCTATATTAAAGAGATAAGACCACGCGTCGAGCGCATTTTATTACTAAATTCTTTAATACTAATAGACCCTAACCTGTCTCGATGATTCTATTTCTACATCTATTAAGAAACAAAAAAAATATCGCAACCTATATATACAACATAATCATAACACAAATATAATATCAATGGTCACCTATTTGGCATAACTTCACTTAACAAAATCGTAAGATTATGGCAAGTCAAACGATAGCTTATGTTATACAATTTAGTCATATAAAAGTAATTCTCATAAATCTGCACCATTATAATTAACAGTATTTAACATCAAAATAGTGATAGTATAAAAATAATCTAATTGTTTTCGAACATACTCACATATCACTAAACGAAACTATAACTAAATAATAGATACAACGGAGTCATGTTTAAAAAAACCTTTATGATAATAAAGATAATATTATCTTTATAATTGCCTTATAAAATGAACTGTACGTATGATCAAAATTATTCTCTTGGAGACCTATAAGATTGAATAAAGTCAAACAACCATCAATAATTTGTAAAAAAATAATAAAATAAATATAAATTGCAGCATTAACAAAACTCTGAACGCTTATGGCTTAAGTATCGATAGAAGTTAGTTAAACATCAAATATTTACTACAACACCGATTCCTTATTAAATAGCACGTGTATTGCACAGTGCCTTGTTTAAAAGAATACAATATCTTCTGAATTTTGTTTCATTTTTAAGTAATAATCACAAGGTTGTTGCTCTAACCTTTTTTTAGAGAAGTTACGTATTTTGAATTTAATGGCAAAAATGTAATCTATAAATCTTGTTTATCAAAATGCCGTTTTGTTGTTCGAATAAAATCAGTAAGGAGATTTCAAGAGTTCCAATGTAAAGAGAGATCCCAAGGCACTGCACAAAAACCATACAACACATTGATTACAATCGATACTGACATACACACTACAGCATTAATTAAAACTACATCTACCTTACACAAATGAAACCCTCACAACCTAGCATTCAGTCGTTTCAATTTATTCAATAAATGTTAAAATACGATGATGATCACTTCCAAAAGCCATCACCCTTAGTTTAAATAAATAGTTCATTTTATACTCGCAACCATTCAGACTTGACCGTAGTCTGAACGCGTACGCATACTTTAAATAAATCTAATTAAACATTAAATCAAGGGATAGTGACATTTCGAATTAATTTCATAATATATTCATCAAATGAGCGAATAAAGAAATATATTACATTAGTACCAAGAAGCTTATAACGAATACACTGGAGATTGTACTATGAACGTTGACTTGTCACGGGAAGGTATGACCTTGAATGACGCCTGGTTGTTCCTTCATCCCTTTCACACCAACTTGCCAAGTTAGGTGTGAAAGGGACAAAAAACAACCAGGCGTCATTCAAGGTCATACCTTCCCGTGACAAGTCAACATTCATAGTGCAATCTCCAGTGTATTAGATATAAGCTTCTTGATTAGTACCAAACAATATCGCATACATATTTTAGCATACACTTAAAAAATACGCGAACATACTTTAGTATAATTAAGTATACTCCGACAGAGATACGATATAAACATCAGGGTTTCACTTAAGTAAGAAATATATTATAATATGTTTATAACATCGACTTACATATATGGATTAATTCTACACGATCATAATATTTAATACAGACAAAAAAGACGTGCGTGATTATGAGAAAATGGTTATAATGTATACGAAGTCTTATATAGAATATAGACCTAATAGAATCTACAAATTATGCGAGATCTATTCGACGATAGATCATTCTATAGCGCCATCTCTTTCGGACACTCAAAAACCATGTCATGACCGAGTGAGACAGAATACAAGAAGACATCCATTTCGATCTTATTCATGAAAGTTTAGCTCAATATGGGGAGTCAACTACGAGCACAGTAGAATGAAGCCCCCATATTATCATGGGTATCAATAACAATTCAATTAGATCTATAATTATAAAAGAAATACGTAGTCGTGTCTTTCATTACAACGTATATCTGACTGTTACATTTCCAGAAAGAGTTATGGGCTATGGCACGTTACCATTTTCAACTCGATGCCTTTATCAAATAAAATTTAAACAAGATTTAATTAATTAATTTAATAAATAAATATAATAATTAATTTAATAAATATAAGAACATTCGTATCAATTGTGACAAAATAAATTGATAGCACTGCTTATGAATTACAAATAAATTATAATATGTAAAAAATATTAATTAAAACAAGAAGAAAAACACATCGTTAATTTTCGGGTAAAACTACACTTTGGTCTAATGTTAAAAAAATCATCTTAATGAAATTGTATAAAAATGTAACTTTAAATACGAAAACAAAATATAAAAAAATACAATCTGTATAACAATAACCAGAATAACAACATAATAAACATTAATATTATAAACAAATGCAAAATTTTGTAAAATAAACTTTATAAACATTCAACATAATTTTTTCATAAAAAAAAGATAGACGATACTGTAATCTGTTTGCACGCCATGTCATATAAGTATATATATATAAAAAAATAAGGATACATCTATATGATAACTTCAGTAAATCATTACCTACTTAATATTAAACAAAAATATTTATTTTCTGTACACAATATTAAGAAAATTATTTAAAAAATAAATCATTTATTAATTTACAATTAAAACAAACATGAACATAAGGAATATAATATAACTAATATAGTAACACATAAGTAACATTCATTTGAATGCAAAAAACAATTCGGGTTAGTTAATGTACTGTTTAATATAAATAAAATAAAACATTGCACAGCCGTAAGGGTAAGAAAAGTTAGTTGTTTTCAATATAGATCTTATAACAGAAAATATAATATAGCTCGTAACTTAACGATGATTTATTTGTCATTAATTTGTGAAAGACTACTGATGCAAAACACTCAATAATGAATATCATTAATATGTCAGTACATACTTGAATTATTCATGCATATATCTACGTACTTCGATTGTGCATTTAGAACATCGAAAATTGTTAACATAATATTATATAAATGTCATGCCCGGGAATATGTAATGGTTATGTACCATTTAATGAATTGATTAAGGTTTTGTGTTTTAAAATTCGTACCTATATATTTCTGATTCAATAAAAGTACTTGTCTAGTGTAACATAGTTGAATATTATAAGGTCAAAAATAACTACAAAAATCTAAGATCACCAATTTTTTGAGGTCATAATTAATTATATAAAATTTTTAAAACATATAAGAAAAACAACAACATATAAGAAATATTTATATGTAAAATATTTTCTCTAAAATAATATAGGTATTTTTTTATAGTTCATAAAGTTTTGCCATATTATTTTTATTTCATGAAGACGGGTAAGATATTCTCAATTATTAAATCTGGTGCAGTAAATGTGATTAAAATTATAAAAAGAAAAATATAAAATACAAAATGTATAGCGATTTTTAAGTAATTTGAACACAAAAAGTTTGTACTTATGTACCGTTTGTTTCATCCTTCTTTAGTCACCATATTACTCATAACTTTTTTCCAATATTATGCAGTAGTTATTGATTTCAATCATATTGAAAAAAATATTAAGAGACATTTCATTCTCTTAATAAATTTACCAAAACATAATCACAAAACTTAAAACATCTCACCCGTCCGACCAATGATAGTAAAAACCAATGTAAATCAATACATAACCCTCCCATGAACCTGCAGCCGCTATCGATCAACGAAAATGGGCTGAAAATGGTCGTAATAAAACTATAGTAAAAAACAATTTAAATCACATAATACACTACTTTGAAACTAAATCTGCCTAAAACGATGATGATTGTGAAGCAGCCCCTATTGACCAAAAAATGTGCTCATAATCATGATACAACCTGTATTTACCAAATAAAATAGGCTCAAAATGACGATACAACCACTATTGACAAACAAAAATGGGCTCTATATGTGATACAACCGCTATTGCCATCAAAAAATGGACTCAGATTGAAAATTGACGATACAGATTATATTAACCAATAATAATCTGCTAATAGCGATACAACCCCTATCGAAAGAAAAATGGGCTCACAATTTGATGATGATTACTCATTGTGATGCTGCTGCTGGTTGGAGTGCGTGTGTGGCAAGTGTCCCGGCGGCTGTGGGTACGTCACGCTGCGGCTCGGAGACCCCTCGTACATGATTTGTGCTGGCATGCGCTGGTTCTGTTGCCCGTCCTCTGGCCCGTACGGATTTTGGACCTGCAAGCGTTTGGTCGATCATATAGATTAGCTATTTGCAGGTGATTAGTTGCAGAAGATTCCGGAGATTATTTCTCCGAAGATCATCAACAACGCGCAAATACAAACGATCGTCGTAAATTTTCCGGAGGAAAACAAACAGCGGAGTGTTATCCTACAATCATATTTTATGGTATTTGGTAAACGAAATAAAGGATCTTTTACCGACAATATTTTTTCCTATACCTATGGTTTCCATAGACGACAACCTGCTAGTGACCGAGAGGCTCCCACACATAACTGCGCATCCGCATCGCATCGTGAATATCTACGCACTCGCAACAGCTCGCAAGAATGTTGCGAAAAAACTTTGCAATATTTGTGCGAGCACGTCACACTCGGTGACCATTGTTTCTGCTCTGAGACAGTATAGGCGAAAGTCGTCCATACATGAGACATTTTTATGGCTCAAAATATTATTTTTCTTCACTTTACATGCCACTGAAGGCTTGGTCACCTGACCGTTCCCTTGCCTCACGAAATTGTTCCTGCGATATCGCAAAGCATCGCATCGCGGTTTTGTGTGAGAGCCCAAACCTTCTCTCATATCCAGCGATTTATGAAGTGTTGCTATTTGTTTTCCCTTCATTTTGAAGGTCGTACCAATTATTCCATAATATACCTACCGCCATTAGTGTGATACTAAGGTACAGATTGTACTGTAGAACTATTAATGTTCTCAGAATAATATAAACTCTGGATAAAAGATATGCTTTTATTTTAGTCTATCGTTGTTGTTTTTCGTTTATATATAAATGCAGAATAAAAAAGAAATTGAAATTAAACCTAAAACAAAAAATCAAAATTAAATCTGAAATTAACCTAAGAAGAGAGAAGGTGAATAGTGTATCAGTAGTGTCTCCAGTTTGTAAATAAATCTTAAAGATTTTTTACCTAAAAATTGTCATCAGGATTTACAAGCAACACATTTAACTATTTGAAATGAAGTAGAGTGAAGTCAATTAGCGGGTGCTAGAACACCATCAAGGTTACTGGAGAAATATCCTAAGATTTCTAAGTGAGTAATAAGTCGGGAAATGAAACTTTGACTTAATTTTAGGACAATACTACTTATTTCAAAATACAAATAAGTAACGTATAAGTTTATCGTTGGATAACCTTATTAGTTATGAATACTTGAAGCGTGTTATAACAGCTAATAAATAACAAACGTTTGCTTCTTAACATTTAAATACAAATAAAATATAAATATCTTAAAATATTTTGTCTACACTACACTTTTTAAATCAAGTTTCATGACTTTTCTCATGATATTTAAAATATGATATCTATTCAGATATTTTATACACGACCTATCTACACAGAACTTCTTATCACAAAAAACCTCCACGTAAAACATTTCCCGACTTATTACCCAACGGGACGGCACAACACCAATCACCTGATCGCAATAGCAATGCCATCACGTCGGCTCTCGGCAATGAGCAAGACTCTCCTACGTCTCTGCTTCCTCGTCCCTACTGCGCCTGGGGTGAGGGGGGAAAAAATGTAACTTACATTGATAAGCGGTTGCAGCATCCCTAGGCGGGCGAGCAGCAGCTGCTCCTTCACTTGCCGCAGCTCCTCCTGCTGGCGCACGATCATCTGCTGCAACTCCTCGTGTTTGCGCTGCAACTGCTCCTGCCACGGCCACTAGCTCGCATCATCGTAACCAAACACTTTCACGTTACAATGGGCTTTATCGATCGCTGCACTTTGATGCCGATTTTGTGTGGCTCATATGGATGATGTTTGAATTATGTGACGCGAGGTGAGGACGCGGAGCGGAGATATAGCAAAATAATGTTAGTCCACTTCCTTGTGCGATCTATGCGTGGACTTTCTTACGAATGTCATGTGTGTTACAGTAGTCATTTGCCGCGACTTCAAGCATCTCTTTTATAAATTTATAAATTTATAAAGAATAGAAAAAATTCGATCACGAGGCGGGACTCGAACCCGCATCCTTCGCGCCATTCCGGGGCGGATGCCTAACCAACTCAGCCACTCGTGACCCGCCTGAGCAATCGAATTTATTCTATCCTTTCAGTTTTATGTGTCTTAAGGGACACACCGCGCGCCATCTATTGAGATGATTTAACAACCATCTCAACCAATATGAAGCACTTTTCAGTGAATACAATATTGTAACGATGGAACACGACCTTTTCTTGAATTTATATTTTTTGGTTTTTATGGCATTCAAATGCTTTACAAATATAAATTTATAAAGAATAGAAAAAATTCGATCACGAGGCGGGACTCGAACCCGCATCCTTCGCGCCATTCCGGGGCGGATGCCTAACCAACTCAGCCACTCGTGACCCGCCTGAGCAATCGAATTTATTCTATCCTTTCAGTTTTATGTGTCTTAAGGGACACACCGCGCGCCATCTATTGAGATGATTTAACAACCATCTCAACCAATATGAAGCACTTTTCAGTGAATACAATATTGTAACGATGGAACACGACCTTTTCTTGAATTTATATTTTTTGGTTTTTATGGCATTCAAATGCTTTACAAATATAAATTTATAAAGAATAGAAAAAATTCGATCACGAGGCGGGACTCGAACCCGCATCCTTCGCGCCATTCCGGGGCGGATGCCTAACCAACTCAGCCACTCGTGACCCGCCTGAGCAATCGAATTTATTCTATCCTTTCAGTTTTATGTGTCTTAAGGGACACACCGCGCGCCATCTATTGAGATGATTTAACAACCATCTCAACCAATATGAAGCACTTTTCAGTGAATACAATATTGTAACGATGGAACACGACCTTTTCTTGAATTTATATTTTTTGGTTTTTATGGCATTCAAATGCTTTACAAATATAAATTTATAAAGAATAGAAAAAATTCGATCACGAGGCGGGACTCGAACCCGCATCCTTCGCGCCATTCCGGGGCGGATGCCTAACCAACTCAGCCACTCGTGACCCGCCTGAGCAATCGAATTTATTCTATCCTTTCAGTTTTATGTGTCTTAAGGGACACACCGCGCGCCATCTATTGAGATGATTTAACAACCATCTCAACCAATATGAAGCACTTTTCAGTGAATACAATATTGTAACGATGGAACACGACCTTTTCTTGAATTTATATTTTTTGGTTTTTATGGCATTCAAATGCTTTACAAATATAAATTTATAAAGAATAGAAAAAATTCGATCACGAGGCGGGACTCGAACCCGCATCCTTCGCGCCATTCCGGGGCGGATGCCTAACCAACTCAGCCACTCGTGACCCGCCTGAGCAATCGAATTTATTCTATCCTTTCAGTTTTATGTGTCTTAAGGGACACACCGCGCGCCATCTATTGAGATGATTTAACAACCATCTCAACCAATATGAAGCACTTTTCAGTGAATACAATATTGTAACGATGGAACACGACCTTTTCTTGAATTTATATTTTTTGGTTTTTATGGCATTCAAATGCTTTACAAATATAAATTTATAAAGAATAGAAAAAATTCGATCACGAGGCGGGACTCGAACCCGCATCCTTCGCGCCATTCCGGGGCGGATGCCTAACCAACTCAGCCACTCGTGACCCGCCTGAGCAATCGAATTTATTCTATCCTTTCAGTTTTATGTGTCTTAAGGGACACACCGCGCGCCATCTATTGAGATGATTTAACAACCATCTCAACCAATATGAAGCACTTTTCAGTGAATACAATATTGTAACGATGGAACACGACCTTTTCTTGAATTTATATTTTTTGGTTTTTATGGCATTCAAATGCTTTACAAATATAAATTTATAAACGCGGTGTGTCCCTTAAGACACATAAAACTGAAAGGATAGAATAAATTCGATTGCTCAGGCGGGTCACGAGTGGCTGAGTTGGTTAGGCATCCGCCCCGGAATGGCGCGAAGGATGCGGGTTCGAGTCCCGCCTCGTGATCGAATTTTTTCTATTCTTTATAAATTTATATTTGTAAAGCATTTGAATGCCATAAAAACCAAAAAATATAAATTCAAGAAAAGGTCGTGTTCCATCGTTACAATATTGTATTCACTGAAAAGTGCTTCATATTGGTTGAGATGGTTGTTAAATCATCTCAATAGATGGCGCGCGGTGTGTCCCTTAAGACACATAAAACTGAAAGGATAGAATAAATTCGATTGCTCAGGCGGGTCACGAGTGGCTGAGTTGGTTAGGCATCCGCCCCGGAATGGCGCGAAGGATGCGGGTTCGAGTCCCGCCTCGTGATCGAATTTTTTCTATTCTTTATAAATTTATATTTGTAAAGCATTTGAATGCCATAAAAACCAAAAAATATAAATTCAAGAAAAGGTCGTGTTCCATCGTTACAATATTGTATTCACTGAAAAGTGCTTCATATTGGTTGAGATGGTTGTTAAATCATCTCAATAGATGGCGCGCGGTGTGTCCCTTAAGACACATAAAACTGAAAGGATAGAATAAATTCGATTGCTCAGGCGGGTCACGAGTGGCTGAGTTGGTTAGGCATCCGCCCCGGAATGGCGCGAAGGATGCGGGTTCGAGTCCCGCCTCGTGATCGAATTTTTTCTATTCTTTATAAATTTATATTTGTAAAGCATTTGAATGCCATAAAAACCAAAAAATATATTTTCAGCATCTCTTTTATCAACAAGTTTTGTCCCACAAAACAAGTGAAGAATGAAGTCGGTTATGCACTTATAACCACTTACACTTTTACAATGAAAGCATGCGATGATTGAAAAGCGTGCTATGAGAGTTGCAGCAGTTAGTATGCACAACTATCGAACAGCACATTGGATATAACCTGAATCTTAATAATCTTTTGATTGAGAATATTGAACTAAAAGGGTGCAAAGGTCTTTTATGTACTTTAAGTTTCAACCATATGTATGCAATTAAAAGTGTGCCTTCTACGATGTGTCAAATAAAAATGTCAATAAAACCCATTGTAATAAATTGAAACTAAAGAAAACAAAAATGACATAATAAATTAAATTAGATTGCCAATATGAAATGTAATTATATCGGTCATATTGCCAGTTTACATGCTGCTGTCACAACTTCTAAAGATTAGTTAGATTATTCTACTTATAAAAAATATGAAATAAAATTAGATATTAAAGAAGAAGAAAAAACTTAACTTAAATATTATGAAATGTTATTTAATTGCAGCTAATCATTTCTTATGTGATATTAGTAACTGTTCGAAATATTAAAAATTAAAATTAATATTCAAAACAATTATTTGGAATTTAATAACATCGCTGTGCTTATCCTAATACATTATATTTTATTTATTAATGAAACTTTAACAGAAATGGATGTTTGGGTCATATTATATATAAATAATGATTTAACGGTAGTTTTCCAGCCCGTCCAGTTATGTTAAAGGTGTCCCAATTACCAATATTTTGTAGGGTGAATAATATGAAAAAGTGACAATAGGAGAATAGCTCACCAAAGTGTTAAGTATGAGGTAAATTATGAAGATAATACCTCCAATCTTTATGTTATAACCAAACTGCTCATTTATGTGATTTGCATGAGCCTGTAATCTTAATGTGCATGGGTGTTTTGGGTGTTTTAAAACAGATGAACGATTGTGCTGGAATGATTGAGTATAAAATGTGTTGACTTCTTTTTAACCGACTTAAAAAAAAGGAGGAGGTATCAATTCGGCCGGTATGTTTTTTTTATGTATGTACACCGATTACTCCGAGGTTTCTGAACCGATTTACGTGATTCTTTTTTTGTTCGTTGCGGGATGGTGTCAAATTGGTCTCATAAAAATTTTATTCGGATAGGCCCAGTAGTTTTTATTTTATGAGAATTTTTGTCGGTATTTGTAAATGTTGCAAGTGCAAGTTTGAAGTCGGTTGTTTTTAACGCCGTTGTTATTATTAAAACATGTCTTGGTGATTAGTATATAGATCTGTTAATCTTAAGATTCATTATTATTAGAATCAGTCATTTCAAGTCAATATCCGTCAACTCTGTGGGTGTTGCATATAAAATAAATGATGACAGATTTAAAATGTTTTGTGTAAATATTTCCCAGACTGTGTACGAAGTAGGTTAATAAATATGTGTTGACTTCATGGAATATTATTGGCTATTTACACTGATGAAACTCGAGTTGCTTACTAATCTGTAGAGACTATAAATGATGTGTTAATTAAAATCCATCTAAAAATTAATGATCAGATTTTTTGATGTTTCTAAAGACCACAGTAGAGATACACTAAACGCATAATTTCACCTTCACCATTAAGGCCATTATCCAAAATGAAGCCAATACAATGACCCTGAATATATGTATACTGCTGCATACCCAAACTCCAACCATCACTTAAGCACTTTTTGGATACAGCAGATTTAGTGGATAAAATTATCTCCACTCTTTTTTTCTAACTGCAAATATCCGATATAGATCTGTGTAAATCCTTTCTTATTATTTTTAACCATAACCCATGAACTGCAAGCCTTGTGTGCACCAATGTCATTTTACTAGAATCCAATGTAAAACTATGGACATGCGGCCTTGTCAGCAGCTTGCCCGCGACAAGACAACGTAAACCATCGCACACACGAACACACAAATTTTAGTACAATTAATAAGATCCCATAACCATTGATAAGCGCGCTCGCACCAGCTCGTCCGCAACCGCTTTGACGTACTAAAAACAACATGCCTCTCAATTATCTTTAAAAACATCATCAACGTAAAATATCCACTCAAATTTACACTTTATTTCAAGGCAGCAAAGTACAAATCAAAGCTACGCTTAACGCTTATAAAAATATGACGCGTAATCAATTTGGCTGGGATATTTTTTTTTTTTGAGTTAAACTTCTTTAAGCGCGTCGAGAGTAAAATTTCAAGGTCGCGTCATGGCAATATCGTCACGTCATGGAGTAGGCGACGTTGGTATTTTTTAATCTTGCCAAGGAAGTTTCACTTCTGACACGTGTTCTGGGCGCACACGCTTTAATTTGGTTATATTGTTTGTAGTACGTCCATACTCCATACCCCTCGATCGCTGTCCAGTATCCCACCCACCTGTATCTGCGCCTGGTCGGAGGACACGATGACCGGCAGCGGGGGCAGTATCGGCAGCACGCCGGGCACCGTGACCCCAACGTACGGGGCCGGCTCCAGGTACTGGGCACCGATCCCGTGCTGCGGCACCACTGCCGGCTCCACCGCCTTGTGCGGCGCGAACATCGTGCGGTTGTGGAAGTCCGTCTCGCGGGCCTCCATGCGGCTCGGCACTTCTTTGCTCTGTTGGACAGTTAGATGATTCGCTACTAGATCTAGAACAATTCTGCGCAGAAATATGTTTCGGGATATATTCATTGGTCTGTTGGATAATTAGATTACTCCTTACATTTCTTTAGCGCTAGCCCGAACCTGCGCAGAAGTAATAAATAAGGTATTTGAGTGATACCAATTTTGGAGTAATAATTATTGTATTACGGGCGCAACAGTAACCATGGGCAGTAATCGCTTCCACGTTTCATTATTTATTTATTATTTATTTATTAAAACAGCCCCACAGAACATCGGCCTGTAATAGTAGCATGTACAATGTTTCGTACAATGAGTGGAGGAGATAGAGGCTCGATTTCTTATACACTGATCCTTTCTTAGTAAGGGACAATCCTTATCTTCTGCCAATGTTCATGAGCTGTATGCGATCCACCAACTTTATCAACCCAAAAAAAAAATACCATCGAATTGAGAACCTCCTCCTTTTTTTGAAGTCGGTTAAAAAAAATGTCCATCATAAACATACGTTACGTCCCGCCAATTAGTGATTTTTTGCTTGTTTACCTTTTACCGTGGTTGCCTGGAAGAGATCACTATTAAGTGATAAGGCCGCCAAAATAGTTGTACTCTGTTCTATGTGTAAGTAGTTATAAGGTTTCTTAACTGTGTGCCTAGTGCGAGTTTTCATCGAGTACGAAACGTTACTATCGCGTCTGCGTCACAGCGAAATTTGTATGGGGAATCAAAGCTTCCCCATACGTCCGCTAGGGGCGCTGTTCGATTTCCCATACTAATTCGGCTGTGACGCAAACGCGATAGTAACGTTTCGTACTCGATGAAAACTCGCACTAGGCACGCTGTACAACTATTAAAGGGTTAAATAAATAAATAAATAAATACGTCTCTCGAGCTGGAGCGCTGCGAGGAGCGCGAGTCGGCCGACAGCATGCTGTTCTCGTAGCCGGCCGAATAGCGCGTGTGCGACGCGCGCGACCACGACGTGCTCGCCGTGTGCGCGCCCACGTGCGCGTGCGTGCCGCTCGTGCTGCCGGCTGACGCGGACTTCACGGACGGCGGCTGTAGATAATAACAATCACTACATAGTATACAAGTGATAACTGCGTTAAAAACAACCGACTTCAAACTTGCACTTGCAATATTTACAAATACAGACAAAAATGCTCATAAAATAAAAACTACTGGGCCTATCCGAATAAAATTTTTATGGGACCAACTCGACACCATCCCGCATCGAACAAAAAAAGAATCACGTAAATCGGTTCAGAAACCTCGGAGTAATCGGTGTACATACAAAAAAAAAAAACACCGGCCGAATTGATAACCTCCTCCTTTTTTTGAAGTCGGTTAAAAACAAAGTCGCTTTTAAGCTATTGCATAGCTTCTATCGCGGGCCTTGAGCGCGGGGACCGAATCCAGAAATTGCGTAACGAAGAACCTCACGCTCCCCACTCCGACAGGCACGGAGGTGTGGCTTGAAGACATGCTGTGCTTTACCGCGGCAGTCCCCAAGTGCTACACGTATTTTTTTATGTCCCTATGTTCTTATGTCCCTTTGTATGCTTAAATCTTTAAAACTACGCAACGGATTTTGATGCGGTTTTTTTAATAGATAGAGTGATTCAAGAGGAAGGTTTTAGTATATAATTTATTAGGTTTTAGACAAAGCGGGCGTTAAACTAATTATATTATAAAAAAAGACGTGTGGCACTCGGGGATTGCCGCGGTAAAGGCTATTGCATGCTATGCCTTCATGCCACACCTCCGTCCCGGTCGGAGTTGGAAGCGTGAGGTTTTTTCGTTACGGAATTTCTCGATTCGGTCCCCGCGCTCAAAGCCCGCGATAGAAGCTATGCAATAGCTTAAAAAATATCTCGTTTATTTAGTACTAATACATAACACAATACAATTTAAACTCGACGATCGCCTCAACTAGGTATATAAACCTCACAGAACAGTAAAAACTAATAGAAGTGTGATGTGGGCGTGGCCCACGTGTCACTAGTAAGGTAAGATCACCTAACTTGCTCTCAGTTGTGCGCAGAAAAATATTCGAGTCGGTTGTCAGCTGTCAAACCTTTTTTCCATATTTATTCATTAATAAGGACGTGTTGTTTTGTATTAGAGACCAAAAATGATAGCAGACACAATAATATCAGCAATGGAGGCATTTCATACCATCGGTAAGTCTTATTTTAATTTATTTGAAATATATTTTATGTTATAACTTCGCTTGTCGTAATTTGTCAAAAATTTATAAAAATATTAAGTCAAAATGAACCTTAATCCATAAGAAATTAGTACTAATATAGATTGAACAGTAAACAAGACTTTCTGGAATATTATTGCAATAAACAAACGAATGTCGGATTAGTGATGCATGTGGCGCATATCGACAGTATCGATACTTTAGAAAAGACAATCACTATAAAATATTAAATTTTATTTTATTTTTCCTTAGCTTTCATTAGTCCTGTTTATTTATAGATTTTCCAAAGAGGCTAATTTAAAAGAGAAATGGATAAATGCAACGTGACGAGTTAACTGGATGCCGCGGCCGTACAGCACTAAGCAGTCTAACAAAGGCCACCGATACATCAAACCTACGGCAGTTCCAAGATTTAAAATAATGCATAATTTATGTTTGTATTTTGTAAATATAGATTTATACTATTCTATTCCGTTTTTTATTAAAATATAATGATATGAAAAGACGTACTTAGTAGTAATAAACATACTCCAAAATGTGACACATTATACTATACTCATATAATAGAAAGCAAAAAAAATGCACAAAAAAATATTTATTTGTGAATTATCGATAACAAGGCTGACATCCCTTAGAGCATAGCATCAAGTTAATGTCATTAATGTAGAGTGATACAAATTTCAACCATATCTTTATGTGTTGAGGTTCAAAGTTATATGTATCGAAAACTAACGCCCTCTGTTGTGGAGTAGATGAATGTTTTCGAATTTGGAATTTCTGAGCAAAGAGAAACAAAACAGCTAATATGCCTAGAGATGTTATACTAAAATAAACCGTAACTTGTTGTTTTAGGGTACATATTGAAATGCTGAATTTATAACCTAAGTCAGTTTTTACTCAAATTAAGCTGTCCAATCAAAGACATAGTTTACTTGTAGTGTACTGTATAACTATCGGTTTAAATGTGTGGGTTTGGCGACACTGGTTTTCATACTAATTATGACATTATAGCACTTCTATTTTGTTCTTACTGTTCTGTGATAAACCTGTAAATTATATTAAACTAGCTATCCGACCGCGGCTTCCACCGCGTAGTTCCCGTTCCCGTGAGATTTCCGGGATGAAACCTATCTTATGTGTTAATCTAAGTTACCCTATATATGTGTGCTAAATTTCATTGTAATCGGTTCAGTAGTATTTGCGTGAAAGAGTTATAAACATACACATCCATCCTCACAAACTTTCGCATTTATAATATTATAGTGGGAAGTAGAATTAACAAAATTGGGAAAATATATGATATCAATACTTAACTTTCTACTATCCATAACATATTATGTATAAAACCAATTAGCGAAACTCAGGGTCCCAAGACACAAGTATTTCACTTAGTTTGGGACCCACTGTCATACATCTTAATATATATAAATCTCGTGTCACAATGTTTGTCCTCAATGGACTCCCAAACCACTTAACCGATTTTAATAAAATTCGCACACCATGTGCAGTTCGATCCAACTTGAGAGATAGGATAGTTTAAAAATGTAGGTACCACGGGCGAAGCCGGGGCGGACCACTAGTTTATTGTAAAACATAAAATGGACAAATAAATTTATTTTACCATCTAGTTAATAATAATGATATTATTAACTAGATGGATTTGGACTTAGTACGCAGGTAGTTCAAAAATTCATGAGAACTGCATTTTTAACCGACTTCAAAAAAAAGGAGGAGGTTATCAATTCGGCCGGTATATTTTTTTTTTTTTTTTTTTTTTTTATGTATGTACACCGATTACTCCGAGGTTTCTGAACCGATTTACGTGATTCTTTTTTTGTTCGATGCGGGATGGTGTCGAATTGGTCCCATAAAAATTTTATTCGGCTAGGCCTAGTAGTTTTTATTTTATGAGCATTTTTGTCTGTACTCGATGACTTAATTTCAATGTAGCAAGTAACTTTGATTCACTTCCCGGTAACCGATTGAGCTGAAATTTTGTATACGAATGTAAATTGGATAGCGATGAAACATTATCATGACATGGAGCTGATCTGATGATGGAATCGGAAGGTGGCCATAGGAACTCAGTAATATATTGACTCAACTTTATCGAGTTTGGGCTCGTTTGATTCGTGTTGAAAAATACACTAAAAAGTATTAAATAAAAATAACTGCGTTAAAAACAACCGACTTCAAAAACGGAAAAGTAAGAAATAAAAAAGATTTGATATTATTAATTACTACATATTATTTTTATGTGCTATTTATTAAATAGGTTTGAAGTCGGTGCCAAACACTAAGCACTTAGTATTAAGCCCATGCACCGACATCAAACCTTTTTAGTAAATAGCACATAAAAATAATATGTAGTAATTAATAATATCAAATCTTTTTTATTTCTTACTTTTCCGTTTTTGAAGTCGGTTGTTTTTAACGCAGTTATTCTTATGGGGTAAGGATTACCCAATACCCATTTATCTCTCATAAGAAAGATGCAGTTCATGCATAAAGCATGAGGGACACAATTTAAAGCAGAACAACTCTGCTTAAAGCATTGCAGTGTTAATTGTTGGTTTAGTGCAACATATTGCAAAAGTCAAATATTGAAAATCTATTAATTCAACGAAAAGCATATACATTTACCTGCGATAGTGAATGGTAGGAGTTCCCATACGCCTCGCTCGTCTCCGACATATAAGATGGTGACATAGCCACCATGGTTTCTTCCGGAGCTTCCTTCAGAACCGTTTGATTGACTTCTGGCTGATCCGCCACTTCCATGTCTGTTATTTCTTGTTTTGTGCTCTTTTGTATGTCAGCATAACTAGAATAAGGTGGAATGTTAATCAGCATGTCCATTGAAATTTTAAAGATGGCAAAATTAGAGATTACTTTGAGCAAAATTTCATTACTGTCTCCTAGTACTATATTATAACTTAAAAGTTATGCATACTCCATTGTATGTTGTAGCAGTAATTAAATAAAAAGAAGGGAGAAGTACAAAAAGACATTTCATTCAGACATTAATTCATTTACATACCTCACAACTCGATGTGTACACATAACAAACTCTGGCTTGGAGTTCCACTGATGGTATGTGATGTAGAACCGTGTCTGCAGCCAGATCCATTGTTGGCCTTTGGTTAGGAATCTGTAGTAGCACGACGTCAACTCGCCCTTTTGCATTACTGGAAAAATATAAAATATTTCATATAGATGAATAAATCTCGCATCGATCATACGATATATACGAAAAATGAATAAAAAGTAAAACTCTATTTAAGCTATGAGTCGTATATTTTCTCTCGGCTGACTAGGAACAGGAACCTCCACAACCTAACTATATAATAAACCTTTAGTAGTGAGTACTCACAGGCTTCATGGCAGGTGACGACCTTCTCCAAGTCGTCAAAGTGGTAGTAGTCATAGCCAGAAGTGCCCAAGACCTCAAACGGCAAGTATCCAATGATAGGCGGAGCGCGATGGTCCAGGAACAGGAACTTCCACTCGAGGCTGTGCCGCGAAGTGAACTCGTTGCGGCTCGTGTCAACCAGTGACACGTCTCGGATCAGTTGAGGCGTGCACAACCTTCCAGTGCATATGAATAGCAGCCTAGATCGAAGAAGTTAGTTAAAATACGTGAATTTTAAAATTAATGTATAGCTAAACTAGCCGAATCACTCAAAAAAGCAGAACTTGAAATAAAAGATGAATTGAACGAAAGGTAAAAAAATAATAAAAAAAACACCGAAGAAGATAACAGTTACATTTTACCTAGAGTCGGGATCCAGTTGGTACATATCGTCGCCATCTATTTGTTTCGTGTTGACACCTGAAAATCACATTTAATTAAAACACCGTTTCTCATTAATTACCTCAACCAACATCTAAAGAGGAGGAGAAGGAGGTTCTGAGTTCGTCCGTAATTTTTTGGGAGGTAACAACTCAACAAATTTCTAATGGCTAAACCGATTTTGAAGTCTTATTATTATGATATATATGATGTCTTATCTCTACAGACAGACTTGAAAGACAGAAAGTTATTCTGTTGTAGTCTGTAGTATAATAAATTATGTATATCACAGTGTAGATATGAATATTATCAAATGCTAAAGACAACATGGTAATTACCGCGAAAAAATTAAATACCGCGTGTGAAATATTCTAACAATACCATCTAAAATAAATGATTTTATAAGAGAACAGTAATTACTTACGAAAATGTCCATTGAACTCCACAAGCTCATATGTAATCTCATCCCGGAAATCCAATGTGCCCCGTTGTAAATGACATTGGAACTTGATTTCATTCTCTGGAATTGTATCAAATAATTCACTATTTGTGCTTCAAAAGTGGGTACATAATCTATTTTTTTTTCAAATGTGCACTGGCGGTCTCAACCAGAAATCAGCATCCATTGCATATAACAGCTTAAAACGGATGCCACACTTTTGATAATTGTTGAGTTCTTATACATTTTTAACTGACTTTAAAAGAAGTAGGATTTTTTTGGGTTAGTTTCAGAACTTTGTACTGTATGGAACTGATTTTGATATTTTTTTTTTATTTGAAAACGGTTTAAGCTCCTCTCTGGACCTATTTTGGTCTAGTTCTGATATTTAGTAGGATTAACAATGGGTTCAATAGTGCTTTTACATAGCCTTTTTAATTATACATTTGGATATTGTTTATCTGAATCTCGCTGCTCGCTTCATATCTGCCCGGAATGACCTTTTTTCCATTAAAAATAATTTGGGATCCAAGCGGGCATCAGTTCAATCGTTCTTAAGTTATAAAAGGAGAAAATAAAAGGATTTTTCAAACGACTTCATTGAATACTTAATGAAGTACTTGTATCTATAGCTATACAGCTATAGATACAAGTACTCCACTCTCCTAAATATTTTTTAAGACTCATTAAATTCAGTTATATATTTTCTAAATACCTGATAAAATAAGTAAACATGCAGTAGGTAGGCAACGATGCAGAGAATATAAGATCGAATTTTTAACGATCATTTATCAAGCCCATTAAGTTCAACACCTACAGTTTACGTTATAATAGTTAACAATGTTTGGATACAAGTTAAAATTGGTCTATTATTCAGGTAAATAACAAAATCAAGATATAACATAAAACAGAAAAAAATACATATATCTATGCATTGCTTGAAAATAAAGTAAAAATAAACCGCATTATGCAAATCCTATTACGTATGATGAATATTTTTTAAATGATCACACTTTTAGTAATAACTAGATATACCTATCTCAATTATAGTTACAAAGTACCTACATGTTTTAATACAACACTGCACTGGAAAATCCTGCTTAGTGGTTTTTTGTCTGGTATAAATTGTCCCATTAATTATCGATTATTGTTCAATTCGCTTTTGCTTTTCTTAACATTTATATGATACATAATGACAATTATTCGCAAGCAACAAATATATTTTAAGTAGCTTTCCGCTCACGGCTTCGCCCACGTGATCAATGGAAAAATACCATGGAAATGAGATGATTCACAGCGGTAAAGCGAAACCTATATCATAATATCACTCTCATATCTATCACCAGACACAACAATTAAAATCGCTCCATTGCAACGCAATACAAAGAAAGTAACACACTTTCGCATTTATAATATTACTAGCTTCCACCCGCGGCTTCACAAAATTCGCACATTTCCAGTTCCCCAGATAAAATTATACTATATCCTTTCTTGTGTCTCGAAGTATCTCTGTACCAAAATTTCAAAAATATCGGTTCAGTGGTCGAGGCGTGTAGAAGAGAGAGAGACAAAGTCAGAAAGACAGTGTTACTTTCGCATTTATAATAATATTAAAGAGTAATATATTCCACCCGTGGCTTCGCTCTCGTGGTAAAAGGAAGTTCCCATGAGTATGAGATGTTTCCATGTCAGCTTAAATAACTCGCCAGATAGGGAGGTGCTATCCCCAGACACAAAAACCATACTAATACTTACTACGAATTACTAAGGTACAACGTAAAGAATTACAAACAAACATACTTTCGCATTTAAAATATTTATTATCTAGTATCCAGTATGGATAAATATGCAAATACAATAGACAACGTCACTCCGCTTTTTTAAATTTTAAGTAACTCAAAGCTTTATAAAATGTAAACAAAAAACTTTATAAAATATGAAACATTTATTTCACAAGCATCATATACATAATGAAACCGTATAAAAATTTGCCCCGCATTGTTTTATTTTAATATTATTCCAAGTTTGTTTGTGTACAAAAGGCAAGTATTACACACAAATATTTGTAAAGCTACACAATAGGAAAACCTCAAGATTTTTAGGTACAATGTTTTAAAGCTTTATGTAATTTCGCATCAACACTAAACACACAGTTCAAGTAGCAACATAAAAGTCAATCGCATTGCGGTATTGCAAATAAATTAATCATAAATAGCATTTATTAACTAGTTAAGAAAGATCTAATAATAATAGTAGCTCATAATCTCTTTGCAGACACGAGAAAATACCGTCGCTACGCGGCAGCTATAATCCTGTGATAATAGACCAATTTATATTTTATATACAAATAAATACAATTAATACTTCTTCATTGTACTTTACACATTAAAAACAAATTCAATTAAATATTTAATATAATAATTATGAATTGATACTGACCTTCTGTTATTGGCTGATTTGGATCTACAGTCGGCCCTGAATTCTGTAGAAGATTGAACAAATTCGGTCGGTCATCTTCATACGTAAGATCAAATATTGTAGTATTCAGAATATCGCTCTGGAATAAATTTACATAAAATATTAAAATTGAAGGTTAACATGAAATATTAAAAAAGATGTATCATGTTTTATAACAATTTTGTTTATTATTTTATACATTAGTGTATACAGGGTGGAAGGTTAAGATGGGGCATGAAAGGTTTCGCGATTTCTGACTTTTCTAGTACTCATACCTCAGTTGGTCTTTTAGAGTGTTTTGATCCCCATGAGAAACTGGATCGATTGGCATCAAAAAAATTTTTTTTTAAAACTGCCGATTTCCTTGCTGACCGTACATTTTTTCAAAAATCTGTGAATGCAGATTAAAATTTCTCAAGAATTTAAGGATAGTCTCCTAAGAACGTTTTCATGTAGCTACAACGGTTAAGGTACCTGCCCTTCATGCCCCATCTTAACCTTCCACCCTGTATATGTCGTGGCAATATCGTAAATTTGCTCATTTCATGAAATGGCCAACATAGTTTGATCAGATGGTTAAATCGTCAACGTTTCACGATTTGGTCATCGACATTTGGCCAGATCGTATAAAATATCTTAGAGAGTCCATAAAACATTAAAAAATTCAGAATATTTTAAGAACTTGTTTATTGTCATTTAAGTTAGTGCCGCGGTAGCGCCGGCGAATACCAGAAGCGAATGGTTTTTTCAATAGCAAACAGTTAGGTTAGGTTAGGTTATACTTTAATAAACAACGCCGGCGAGTGCCAGAAGCGAATCGCTTTTTAAAAAAGAAACAAAAATGGTCGCATTTCGTGAAATGGCCATCCACGTTTGGCCAGATCGACGATCTGGCCAAATATGGATGACCAAATCGTGAATCGTTGACGATTTAACGATCTGGCCAAACTAAATTGGCCATTTCATGAAATGAGCAAATCTACGATATGGCCACGACTTCTATATTTACCGGATTGTGTCCAAGTAATGAGGTTATTCCCTCGGATACGTAGTAAATTCGTCCAGTTGCCGAGAAAACCATAACAAAACCCTCCAAGGCCTCCAAAACAAGATAAGTGAATTCCTCATTTGATAGAAAAGCAGGTTTCCAATCCTCTTGTACATCATGAGCGCGAGACCTCACGGTTATTTCTGGAGAACATAAAAATTTGTTGTGTAATTATTATCATGAAACATTAAAACCAATAATATAAATATATATTTAACTAGCTGTTCCCCGCGGTTTCACTCGCATTCTTCCGCAGTCCGCTCCTGTTAAATTCCTTCCTCGATAAATGGGCTATCTAACACCGAAAGAATTTTTCAAATCGGACCATGTAGTTCCTTAGATAAGCGCGTTCAAACAAACAAACTCTTGAGCTTTATAATATTAGTATAGATTCTCTTTGCCAATAAATATAATACTTAGCAATTCAAATGAATAAAAGATAAACTCATGACTTGACAAAAATAATTAATATTACAATTTTTTTTTTCGAGAACAGGCAAGTACTGATTATTATTATTGTAATTACATTGAGGGCTAGGCACTGAGGTTGCCATCTTGAAATCTTTGAAGTACTCATTTCCAGTATAACAAAACAAGATTTGAATGAATTGGAAAAATGTAATAAACAACAAGATGGCACCCTTATAAACAAATTTTGAGGATATTAATTTTATATTTTATAATAGTTAAATAAAGAATAGAAAAAATTCGATCACGACGCGGGACTCGAACCCGTATCCTTTCGCGCCATTCCGGGGCGGATGCCTGACCAACTCGGCCACTTGTTAATCATCTCAATCTAATCTAAAAACATAAAAAACTGTACCATTATGGTTCTTCAAAAATGAAATAGTTGATTTCAGAACAGTTGACTTGTCCATTTTTCTGTTGTTTGTGGACACCATTGCACCCAACTCATTCACAAGCATGTTGAACTGGTCTCGACGTTTCTTTTCACTTAAGTTGCGAGTCCTCCTAAAAAATTTCAAGATTAATTATTGATGTTTGCCTCATACTAAACATATCATAGTTTTTTATCAACCAATTCAATTTAACTAATTTAGGAGCACTCAATGAGGGTTTTCAGATGATTAATTTTGATTCTGTTGAATATTATCTTGTATCTCACATAAACTTTCCTTAAATTAATTCTCAATGCTACATGACTTTTAAAACACTGCTAGTTTTAAATAATAGTGTGTATCAATTTTAGCTCACTCTTCTATAACAAGTTAATCCTCAATATTTGCTAGTATTGCTATGCTGCTATGCTATTAATTTATCTAATATATAAAATTCTCATGTTACAATGTTAGTAACCATTGTCCTTCAGAACAAAGTTTGCCAGGTCAGCTGTTTTTAATATAATATAATTATCCAACTGTACCCTGGGGCATCACTTGCATGATGCCAAAGTAAAAGGTAGCTTAATTATGTATCAATCCAGACTATAATAATAATAAAGGCGTAGGGATGTGACGACCCCATCGCCCCTGGATGACATATCTGCAATAGATATCCTAACTGCGCAGTCAGTCACCCCGTAAGGCACCTTGTGGCGAGGTGTCAGGGAGTAGCGACCCCGCGGGAACCGAGCTCCTGAGGGAGGCCCTCACCTCTGGACTGTCCTGGTGGTAGTTCGGAGTGAACAATGACGAGGTCCAGGATCCCCCACCTCTCGCTTGCCTTTGTTAGCCGTCCAGAGTGGAGCCACAAGAGCTATATGCTTGGGGGTGGAAGTATCTAATGGCGTAACAGCGGGGAAACTCGGTCCGGGCCTGCGAACTCGCGATGGTGAAACGACACGTCGTGGTGCCGCACGCCTATCCGTTCAGCTGATGTTGCTTGTTGCCATTATCGGTAACCTTTTTGGGAGCCCATCAACCGAACTGGTGAGTCAACATCTGCCATAATTTTCAATTTTTAATATTGAAAAAGCAGATGTCCATAGTCCCCATAGACCCAATTTACCAGTCCATCTAACAGCCGCTTCCATAACCCAGTTTTATTAATTTCCATTTTTTCTGCAATAGTCCTATATTAACCGCGGACTGCCCAGTGCTGTATGTACAGTCATGGGCAGGCTGCAGCTGGTGTCCCATAACACATTAAATTCTCTAAAGGGCCTCTGCGTGTTGGACCTGTGTCCCCACGTAAACCTTCCAAAGGACTGGGTATGTTCGTTCTTGTGGTACACATGTATTATGGAGAGAGACATAATAATAATCCAGACTATAATGTTTTTATTAGGATCACACAAGCATTTAATCTTACAATAATGAATCCCTGTTTACATTTTATTAATAAATCCAGATTATAGTTTCTGGCAAAAACAGAAGCTGAAAGATTGTGTCCTTACTGGTATGAATAAGGAAGGAAGAAGCGAAATGCTTAGTGTGTATAGATGGAACGTCGATGATATAAGGGAGGCAACCAGCCTAGCTGTCTTTATTAGCTGTTTACAATATATTGACAAGAAAGGATTATCAAAAGAAATGGGACTTCTAACATTTTCATTCCAAATGGTGTTGTGGTTTAGCCATGAAAATATAACACCTTCCATGTGTGTATGATTTTGAATTTGAAAACAACATTCAAGAAATGTAGTTAAAAACATTAGAAAAATAAAAATTGTTAAAGCATCGAGAGTACAACAATTGTACTATTGTGAACAATTGTTGACAACCAGTTTCAAATGATAAATGGATAAAAGAAAATTTGTATTGTGGCTTTAGCATAAAGGTTAGAGAAGTGATTTCTATAGATCTGAAATACTGATAAACAATATTCTTATACATAGCATTTCTATACCGACATTTATTTATATATGTATTTAAGTTATATAACTGATTACTCAAGCTACATACCAGATACTTAACATTTTGATTTCCACTCCTATTACAAATAGTATTAGATCAACAATATTATGTACAGATTTCAAAAATTTTATATTAATATATTACACACTCAAAATTAGAATTGCGAATTGCAAAAGTAATGCATCTACATACTATATTATGTTAAAAGAGTTTCTGCATAGCCACTTGTTACCCTACTACATCAATATGTCATAAAAACTATATTTTAATATGAACTGGGTATTAGCAAAGGTAATATCGATCAATAATAATCAATATTTACTACAAAATCAATAACATTGGTTATAAACGCTTCCGTTTTATTTCTGTTCTATAGAGTACCTTGTTGCTCACCTTTTGGTATCGTCTTTATCGTCCCCGTCGTCGTCCATGGTGATGATTTTTTTATGAACTACTTTATACTATAAAACCAGGTTTAGCACATTGCACAAAAACACTATTCTAATAAGCCATTGTAACCGGTTTTCAAAAGATGAATTTGCTCCACAAATTATTAAGTATTCAGGAAGATTTGACGCGAATTTGTAAACAACATATTATAATATTTGCACAGATTAGCCATTTCACTGTATATTGAAAAAGATTTATGTCCAAGGTTTGGTGAGATATAAAGTTCTGCAAAATATTTGTAATATAATCCGAATAAGACTGCACTTCACGTCTACGGAAAATTTCAGATTTTTTTAACTCGATTTTGAGCTGTACACAGAGCTGTATTCCGATCAGATACACGCAATCAATAATCACAAGCAAGTAAGCAACACAGCTAGGTAGGTACAAAAAAAAGTAATTTGCGAATCCTTGGATCCTCTGAGCTTGGATCATTGGCTTGGATCCAATCAGAAACGCAGCATTAAAACAGATTATAAATATTATTAGTTCAAAAACTCCAAAAAGTTCAATGTGTTTTGGTCTTTTGGTAAATATTTATTTAGTGTAATAATATATATAATAGAAAATTATATATAATATGTTTTAATAAATTATTAAACTCATTGTAAATATAAAATGACAATAATTTAGACAAATTTTTACAATAAAAAAAATGTAGACGTGTACTAGTGTACACACTACACACGCAAGAAGTGAAACTGCTTTATAACCTTATTTTTCAAAAAATAATCCATACTAATATTATAAATGCGAAAGTATATGTAAACCAGAATCTGATGGCAATTAGGGAAATCAAAATTTTGAGTATGCAACCCTAGGGAAAATGGACTGAACGATCTTGATACTGCTTATTTTTTATTTTGTCCTCAATATCATTCGTCACATTACAGTGAACAATACTGTAGTTAATAATAAGATATCCACTAAATATTATGTAGGTACATACTTACATGTATAATATACAATATATTACTTTTCCCATTGACCACCGAGCGCCCCGATCGGGGCACGACAACAATAGATTTCTATTGTGTCTGAGATTCTAGGGATTGATGGAATAATATAACATGTATTACATATTATTATTTACACGTACCTATATTTGTATATTTATATTCATTATGCCATGTAAAAATATGGATGTAATGATAATGCAGATCAAAACTAGATTGCTTATAATTTTTTATAAAATAAAATAAAACTATGTTTATTGTCGTAAGTATTAACAGATACACACATTATAAAATTTACTTGGACAGCTTGGACTTGACGTATAGCCGTATTAGAAACTCCTGTAATAAGTTTTCATAAAATTATATTGTAAATAAAACAACAAACAATATTATAGTTACCTACATAATATAATATTTTTAATTTAACGTATCAAAACGGGTAAATCCAATTTACCAATAGAATATTCAAAATGAAAATTGTGATGTGTTTGACCCTTCTTCATCGAATGTTTTTATATACACATTATAAACAACACCTCTTGCTTGTGATCGCAGCGGCTTTTTCGGCATTTTCGAAGATTTTTTAGACGTAATCCTAAAAATTATTCATCAATTGCATCAAAATTGCATAGAAGACAAATAATTTGACAACTAATTTGATAGTTGTCAAATAAAGTTGCCACATGAAAATCTTTTATTTCTTTAATATAAATATGTCATCAGATTCTATTAGACCTATAACTGGGTCTGTCTGTCTGTTACTCAATCACGCTCTGACTACTGAACCACTTTTCATGAAATTTGGTATAGAGATATTTTGATACCCGAGAAAGGACATAGGATAGGTCTTATCCCGGAAATCTCAGGGGAACGGGAACTATGCGGGTTTTTCTTTGACTGCGCGGGCGATACCGCGGGTGGAAAGCTAGTTTACTATATACAGAAATACGGAAATCACGCGTGGTAGGGATAAGAAAAAGATGGCGCTTAACGGAAAAATGTCATACTAAATTTTTTTTACAACCCCGATAAAGAAGTTTCACTTCTAAAATTGAAATGAAAAAAGAGCAAGCTTTCTTTTAATATTTATATTAATATTATTTTTTTTCCGACTTTTTTTATAAAAACTTACTACATTTATTATTTAATTATTTTTAAAACTATAAATCCCTTGAAGTAAAATATTCTAAGACGTTTTATTTATTTTCGTGTGTCTGTGGCCTTATATTTTTTTAGTATAGCAATTGTCAATTATTATTTATCAACGCTGGTATAGTTTTATCGTCATTTCTCTTTGGTTTTCTTTCAGTTTTCTACGTTCGCGGTTCGCGCCGACGCCAACTATCAACATGGATACTCCTCTAGTGATTCGCAGTAGACTATTGAAGTAAGTAAATTTAAAGTTATTTTCTTTACTAGGATGTAAACTTTACTTAAGAGGCAAAACAATGATAATTTATTTAGTGGTATTACATAACGTGACGTATGTAGGTATTTTATATAATATTTAATAAAGTAAAAAAAAATTGTTATTTTTTATCACATGGCGCATGGTAATGTTTTGATTGAAATAAATAGCTGTACAATCCATATTTAATACAAAAATTCATTATTATCATATTTATAAAACTAAATAAATCTTAAACTGAGCGGGATGTCGGAATTTAGGTATTTTTTTTACATTTAAATTCAGAATGCAAACTTACATTCTAGAATTCTTTATATGAAATTAAGAAAATTATCGTTGATTTGTGTAGGTTCCTACTTTTTAATAACATGCTTTAATTATGTGGTATTTTGGTACACGGTTTTACTATAAATATCGCAGCTTATGTCGGTTTTTTAATTCTGCATAGCTAAATAATAAAGTGGTAATTTTAAAGAATAATCTTAAAACTTATTTACAATTTTGTAACACCACTAACACGTGGCTAACACCCTATACCTACCTAGACCAACTTGTTGCGCGACATGACAAATTTATACCTACCTACGTATACTTTCAATAAATATTATGCGTCTTACGTCTACCTACATTGCACTTGCGATATTTTAAAAGTAGGTCATCAATTGAGCCTTTATGAACCTATGCACTCAAATACATGATGTACTGTATTAATAGGTATCTAATAAGAACTTGTTGCGTGTTGTTAACTTGTGAAATTTTGTAATACTAGTACCTACTCTATAGGTAGGTACTACGAAACGCTTTAGCGCTTCTTCGCTTATAAAATATGAAGATCCATCTCAAATGTAAAATAATGCGCGAGCGCACTGCAGTATGCGATTTATCTAAAAATCAATTAGATTCTTATTAGGTACCTCTATAATATATCATAACACGTACCTATATTAGGTATTATTCGATGTGTATTTTTTTCTTACAGTTATTTTTTGTAATCTCTGCAAAATATCGCGAATCTTATTTTAAACTGCATTGTTCATTTTCTTAGATCATGGCCATCGCGTATTACTTTTGTCTATGTTCGCTTGTTTACTTTGGAATCATTAATTAGTATTATCATAATGCAAATTCGTGCAAACATTAGGTATACCTACCAGTGTTACTTAATCATTCCTACAACTGTTTAAAGTCAAAATCATAATCTATTATAAACGTGTGTCTATGTTAATATAATGCGTTATTGAATAGATGTTAAATTGTTATATATATATTTAATTTTTTATAAAAATACACATATGTGAAACTTTGTAAACGAATTGCATTAACAATTAAGTATTATAAAGTCAATGTGCCAGTAGGTCGTGTTATATAAGTTTGACGCTTGCCTCACTTTGCGTAAGAACGTATTTGTAAGCAATACTCGAGCTTGACGCTGACGTAACATGGCTTTACTGGCGTTTGTCTTTAATTGCAGTGGTCCAAAATTAAACCGTGACATAAATAGGATTTTTGCTGATTAAACATAGTTTCAAGGTCACAATATACCTCGTCTGTATAATTTTATTAAGATCACAGCCAATTAATAAATTATACTTTATTACGAGTGTTATATAAGCTTTAATTGTATTGCGTTCTGGTTATAGTCAGTCGCAAAAAAATATAGGTAGCCATTTGTTTACAGTAATAGCAAATGAAAATAAACAAAATTGGATTAAAAAAGCGCGTAAAGACTATTCGCTATAGGATTGAATTACAATACACCTTCTAATCCGCACTTATCTTAATTCTTGAATTACTACGTAATCCATATTACCAAACCTACAAACTTGCTAAACTTGGCCAGCGTCATGGATTATGGCCTGTGCTCCACATAGGAGGCCCGTGTCCCACCAGTACCGTAGGAACGTAGGGTCATTGCGCCTGTTCGCGTCCATGTTGCGGATATCTTTTAGAAAATTCACGAAAATAAGTATAATTTATGTAAAATTGTAATAAGAAAAATTACCGATAATACCTCAATGTATAAGAGATATGCACACATATTCAAAATATGCCTGTGTACCGCCTATCCTATTTAAAAAAAATATTTAATATTGGCTATAAAACAAGAGAGCTAAAACGCGCGGGATTTTGAGAAAAAAATAGTGCGCAGCGTTGCGTTTGACGGTAAGTAACTTATTGTAAAATGTGAATTTTTGAATATGTAACTGTTTCTTTACTTTTTTAATAAAACATGGAATAGTATGGATTATAATTAAGCTTATTTATTTTACAATTAATAGCTAAAATAAGGTGGACGCGAATTACTACACCGAATTTGTACAACTTCCATTTTGCGTCCACGGTGGTCGCAAACTAGACCTATAGGGCATAACAATAGAACATATTGGGTCCACATTGTTTTTCATTATGTAGCAATGAATTGTTTGTTAAAATATTTAATTTAAAATAGATTGTAAATTTTTGATGAAGAGTTCATGTTGATAATTTGAATTTTCATTCAAATTAGTAAAATTTTATGCTATTTTTTCATTTTAAAATGGGTATTCTAAGAATGAGACTAGTATCTTTGAGAATGAGAGTCTTTGTTTTTTGTTAATTTTTAGTTCTATTAATGATGAGAAGATAAATATAAAAAAGTTTTTCCAGTTTCCTTACAGTGAATTACTAGCTTACCGCCCGCGGCTTCGCCCGCTTGCTCTAAAACGATTTGAGATTTAACCCTCTATAACTCAATAACATGTTTTTTATTTTTTTAAGTTGTTATTGGGTAATTAAACCAAAATAAAAATACACGTGTTTCATAGTTTTTATTTATTGTAATTATTTTCCGAAAAAAATTGAAAAATAGGGAGCGTTGCCTAGGGGCAACACTGAGTTGTAATCTTAAAAACACAGAACAGTAAGAACATAATAGAAGTGCGATGTGGGCGTGGCCCACGTGTCACTAGTAAGGTAAGATCACCTAACTCGCTCTCAGTTGTGCGCAGAAAAATATTCGAGTCGGTTGTCAACTGTCAAACCTTATTTCCATATTTATTCATTATTTAGAGCGTGTTGTTCGGTATTAGAGTGGAAAAATGATAGCAGACGAAATAATATCAGCAATCGAGGCATTTCATACCATCGGTAAGTCTTATTTTAATTTATTTTAAATATATTTTATGTTACAACTTCGCTTGTCGTAATTTGTCAAAAATTTATAAAAATATTAAGTCAAAATGAACCTTAATCCATAAGAAATAAGTACTAATATAGATTGAACAGCAAACAAGACTTTCTGGAATATTATTGAAATAAACAAACGAATGTCGGATTAGTGATGCATGTGGCGCATATCGACAGTATCGATACTTTAGAAAAGACAAACATTTTAAATATTAAATTTTATTCTATTTTTCCTTAGCTTTCATTTGTCCTATTTATTTATAGATTTTCGAAAGAGCATAATTTAAAAGAGAAATGGATAATAAATGCAACGTGACGAGTTAACTGGATGCCGAACAGCAATAAGCAGTCTAACAAAGGCCACCGATACATCAAACCTACGGCAGTTCCAAGATTTAAAATAATGCATATTTTCTGTTTGTTTTGTAAATATAGATTTATACTATTCTATTCCGTTTTTTATTTAAATATAATAATATGAAAAGACGTACTTAGTAGTAATAAACATACTCCAAAATGTGACACATTATCCTATACTCATATAATAGAAAGAAAAAAAAATGCACAAAAATATATTTATTTGTGAATTATCGATAACAAGGCTGACATCCCTTAGAGCATAGCATCAGGTTAATGTCAAGTTAATGTCATTAATTTAGAGTGACACAAATTTCAACCTTATCTTTATGTGTAGAGGTTCAAAGTTATATGTATTGAAAACCAACGCCATCTGTTGTGGAATAGCTGAATGTTTTCGAATTTGGAATTTCTGAGCAAAGAGAAACAAAACAGCTAATATACCTAGGGATGTTATACTAAAATAAACCGTAACTTGGTTCGTTAGGGTACATATTGAAATGCTGAATTTATAACCTAAGTCAGTTTTTACTCAAATTAAGCTGTCCAATCAAAGGCATAGTTTACTTGTAGTGTACTGTATAACTATCGGTTTAAATGTGTGGGTTTGGCGACACTGGTTTTCATACTAATGATGACATTATAGCACTTCTATTATGTTCTTACTGTTCTGTGCTTAAAAACTATACATATAAAAGGAAGTTATGAGAGATGGAAGTTCCTGAAGCAGTTCTTGGTTTTGGTATAGCATAGAGCAACCCCGCATTTTTCGCATGTATTATGAGTAAACCCAGTACACTTTGGAAACTTGCACCTAATTTTTTTGTCAGACCATTGGGGCCAGTGCCCAATCTGGTCTTGCCGTACTGCCATAGGAGGTGCATGCTGTGCAGGTCCTTTATGTTTTTTGGCTTGTATCTCGTTTTCCAGCGAACGGCGACTAGACATACTAGGCTTTGTACCCAATTTACAAAGAGTAACTGCAACATCTAGACGAAAATCTGCTGATGATAAACGACACGAAAGGCCGTTGTCTTTACAGACTCTTTTATAAAGCAACCATGCGTTTGCCATTGTGAGATCCAAGTAATGATAAAATAGACGAATTTGCCATCGTTTGCTACGCAACTGTATCTTGTATATCGCCATGATGCTGTCAATGAGGTCAACACCACCCATGTGGCGATTGTACTCTCCTACAACGTTCGGACGTTTTATGCTCACGTACCTAGAGTTCTGTTTGTCCCATCTGCGAACATCAGTTTCAGGCTGTATTCCAGCAAAAGTAGAAACCAGAGTGACAATTTTGTTATCTTTCCATGCCACATTAGAAATGTCGGTGCCATTGACGTCAGCTACATATTCTTCTGAATGTCCTCTGGGTTTTTTCAATAGTATCTTTTCTGGTTGCAACTTACAGTCTGGGATTCTATTTCTTCTAATCGTACCAAGACTGTGAATGCCTTCTTTGGCCAAATATTCCAAAAGACGAAGAGAGGTAAAGTAATTGTCAAAATACAATTGGTAATTTTGATGCCTTGGAATTAAACGCGCTAACCTCATGACGACGTTGGATGCTGCGCCCAAATCTGGCTCTTCTGGAAGAGTAATGTTTTCCTTACCAGTTTCAATTTCTGTTTTATAGGCATAACCAGAAACGCCACTCAACACATAAATTTTATAACCCCATTTATGTGGCTTTTGAGGGTTGTATCGCTTCAACACATTCCGTGCCTTAGTGGAACACATTTGCTCGTCAACACAGAGGTGTTCTTCCAAAGGAACCTTTTTGTAAGCTGCATTTAGAGATTCAACCACTGGTCTTATTTTGAAAATTCTATCATAACCAGGATCGTTTCTAGGTAGATTTTTACTATTGTCATTGAAGTGTAAAGTTTGGCGCACTTTCTCAAATTTATTCAATGGCATAGTATCCTGTATTATTGGGGTACCAAGTATTGGGTTCCAGTGGTTCGTAACTCTGGGTAATCGGATAAGAGACATTAGATAAACCACGCCCATAAATTGCCTGATATCCATTTCTGTCACACGAAAAGTGCTATTAGGATCATTCTGAACTTGGTAAAGATTGGTCTCTTCTGATATCATCTTGATAAGCTCTTGTGGAAAGAGGTAAAAGAAAAACTGGATAGGGGTTTCTAGTTCTAAAAGTTCAGTGCCTAAGTTCATGTTACCCTTGAATCTAAGCTGCTCAGAATTTACCTGTAGGCTCTTCTTCTTCCAGCGTAAATTCAATTTAGTAGGTTTCGTTGCAGTTTTATTTGATTGATTGCTTTGAGCTGATGAAGGAAGAGGACCGTGTGATGCAGTTTCAGCGCTTGGAGGTGATGGAACTGAGCTTTCGTGGTTACTTTCTAAGGTTTCTATTATAGAATCAACGTCGATATCTAAGGTGGAAGTATTGTCTTCAAAAGTTTCTAATTCGGGGGAAAAATCTGGGTCGGCGAGGCTGTCATCGTCCAAATCCAAACCGTCCTCACTGTCATCATCATCCTGCAGCATCGAGGTAATATCCTCATCTAAAAGGACTCGATGAGGACGCTTACGAGCTGCCCTGAAACATGATATCGAGTGATCATGATATAATCTATACACACACAAAATAATACCCCTATCCGTCAATGTAGCTTACGGGCAACAAACACAAATTCAAAAAAAAGATCAATATAATGAAAATAAATGTTATTGATAACGTCAAATATTAAATATTCAAACACTTACCTGTTCATGTTATTGAAAATAAAGCCTTAAAACTCGAAATAACTATATTTAAATAATTTTCAATTCGGAGCACGCGCGCACTTGTTCAAACCACTAACGACTTTGTAAAAAAACTTCAATTGGTGACAAGTAACGCCATCTAGTGATTAGTTTTTAAACTTGTTCGTTACTTCTGTTTGTAGACTACAGTACACAGTGCAATGTATTGTCAGAAAACGAATTGTATGCATGTAGTGATAGATCGGACGGTATGTTGCTTACAGTCTACATCATGATATAGAGGGTTAAACTATCCTATCTCTCAAGTTGGGTCGAACTGCACATGGTGTGCGAATTTTATTATAATCGGTTAAGTGGTTTAGGCGTCCGTTGAGGACAAACATTGTGACACGAGATTTATATATATTAAGAAGATATTAATAATTATGTTGATTTTAGTTCCGAACCTCAAAGAAAAAACCGGAATCCTTGTAGGATCACTTTGATATCCGTCCGTATATGTATGTCCGTCTGCCGGTCTGTCTTTCTGTCAAGACCCTTTTTCTCAGTAACGCGTGGAGGTATAAAGCTGAAATTTATATTGAATACTCAAGTCTACGGTCCCTTGAAGCAGTCAAAAAATCAAACTTATAAGCCAAATGATGATGATACCTACAAATAATCAAGCTATTTCTCTCTGTTTTTTAGGTTTCGGGTCAGCCCTTGGCAATATTTGAATTAATTTTCTTACTTTTCCGTTTTTTTCATAGTGAAAAATCATAATTGAAGGGTGAAGTATTGGACATAATTTTATATGATGAATAGCCTGTGTGGGTAGGCAATACCGCAAGCGGAAAGCTATTGTGACAGTATACCTATGTAGGTTGTTTTTTAAATGTTCTTACTGTTCTGTGTTTTTTAACATGTCCTTTTGATTATGTAAATACTAAATAGTATTACTAAGTTACACCCACACGTATTCAATCACACGGTATAAAATGTATATAGGAATATGTACCTACTACGATATAATTAAGTACTTTGATATTGTTAGGGGTAACGAAGGTCAAATGTCAATAACCGGATTATAAGTATAGATTGATTCTATCTTTATATTGAATGTAATTTGGAAAGAGCCAAGTACAACGTATTGTTTTGTTGTATTTAAGTTATTATGCACTAGCTTTCCACCCGCAGCTTCGCTCGCGTAGACAAAGAAAAACCCGCATAGTTTCCGTGGGATTTCCGGGATAAAACCTCTTCTATTTCCCGGGGTAAAAAGTAGTCCTTTCTCGGATATCAAAATATCTCTATACCAAATTTCATGCAAATTGGTTCAGTACTTAAGGCATGATTGAGTAACAGACAGACAGACAGAGTTACTTTCGCATTTACAATATTAGTATGGATATCTATAATAATAAATGTACGCTATTTATCAAATGACTATCTCTTACAGCTGAAAAATATCTTCCTTCGATTATAATTGACCAGAGCACTCATAAAGGGCCAGAATCAGTAGCATATAAAATCACCGATAGTTTCATACATTCTTTTTCGATTTAACTAACAGTTAAGCATATACAGAAATACCAGGAATCGTTGTGAGCCCGGCCATAAATCGTTAACTGTGCATATAGGGCGACTGGATTCCTGCATAGAAACAGAACGACAGACTTTAATAAATATTCGTACCTTTGTTAGTATATTCCTATACAATTAGGTACTAGCGTTTTCGTTTATCTATTAAAAAAACCGTATCAAAATCCGTTACGTAGTTTTAAAGATTTAAGCATAGGTACATAGGGACGGATAAGTAGCGACGACGACTTTGTTTTATATCATGTAGTATTAGTCACTACATACAATGATATTATATATAGAAACAAGAGGACTACATAGTATAAAATAAAGTCGCTTTTTCTGTCCCTATGTCCCTTTGTATGCTTAAATCTTTAAAACTACGCAACGGATTTTGATGCGGTTTTTTTTAATAGATAAGACTTAAGAGTGATTCAAGAGGAAGGTTTTAGTATATAATTTATTAGATTTTAGATAAAGCGGGCGAAGCCGCGGGTGGTTAGCTAGTAATATATAAAACACTTGAATAAGCAGTTATTTTGAAATGGCAAACATAGATAGTTGTGTTTAGATAGATACACGATATGGCCTAGAATCTAGATGATACTGCAGGCCAGACGCGGCTATGTAGTTAACCGTTTTTTTGATTTCGTATTATGTACTATTTGGTCTGTATAAAAATAGGGTTTTAATATTACTGCTACTTATTAGTTATTACTTATTAGAGCTGAAACGTAATTGCGTGACGACGGTCTTGATGGCCATCAAAGACGACTATCGACTGGAGCCATTTACTTAGATCTCAATGTCTCTTATATAATTTTGCTGGTTATGCTGTCTACCTACCCACCTAGTTATTATTCTGTTATTCAATTCATCAATGTCGTAAAGCAATTGTTGCGGTTGTTTTACATTGTAAACATTATTGATCATGAATTGTGTATATACAGGTGTCCCAAGAAGTAGTGATTAAACTATTTTAATAATTATCACTACATAGTATAAAAAAGTCGCTTCCTCTGTCCCTATTTCCCTATGTCTCTTTGTATGCCTATGTATGTCTCTTTGTATGTATATCTTTAAAACTACGCAACGAATTTTGATGCGGTTTTTTTAATAGATAGAGTGATTCAAGAGGAAGATTTTAGTATATAATTTATTAGGTTTTAGACAAAGCGGGCGAAGCCGCGGTCGGTATGCTAGTTAAAATATAAAAATAATTAGTTAAATAGAAAAAAAATCCGACCCCTAAATTGAATAAGAACTAATAGATTTCTGCATATCTCATTTTACCACATAATCAAGTAGGTTCAGGAATCTGTGTTCAAAAATATTGGGAAAATTGGAAAAATATTTTGATCAGGTATGCCCGCCATATTCTATTCGTGTTTATGCAATACGCAAGTCGCAAATGATTGATTTCTGTGAGATATGCAGATGTACATTGAATTATATTTTCAGTGAATAGAATAAGGTCGGAATTTTAATATGTATTACCTTTTATGATATATTTTACCTTCAAACAGGCAGACTTCAAAGTAATTTGATATAGGTGTAAAGCATCTGCTAAGTATCTACCTAAATAGTTTTAATGTTATAGGGATTGTTTTTGGGATAGTCGTTTCTCACGTAACTTGTTTAGTTGGTACATTCGATACGCAAGCGAAGACGCGGGTTCGAATCCCGCCTCGTGATTGATTTTTCTATTCTTTAAAAAAAGTCTCATATGCGTAGTACATAATATTTATATTGGAATAGCTCTTTTGTCACATATATATAAAGCATGGGAAAATTCAAAGAATGCTTTAGGGATATTCTGTGACCTTTCTAAGGCTTTTGACTGTGTAGAACATACCACTCTATTACGGAAACTAAATTTTTATGGTATTAAAGGTTTATCTCAGGACCTCATAGCTTCATATCTTCAGAACAGGGTACAAACCGTTGTTGTTAATGGAGAGAAATCTCGCGGTGCGCCGATTAACATAGGTGTTCCGCAGGGATCTATCTTAGGACCGTTTTTGTTCTTAGTATATATTAATGACCTACCTTATTATTTGCAGGATATGTGTGAAATAGTACTGTTTGCAGATGATACCTCATTAATATTTAATGTGGATAGACATGACTCAAACGTTGACGAAGTAAACTCTGCTCTTTTACGCATATCCAATTGGTTCACTGCTAATAATTTATTATTAAATGCAAAAAAAACAAATTGTGTAGAATTTATCCTTCCAAATGTAAAAAAGGTAAAAAGGGATATTATTTTAAACGGGGAGGTATTATACCCTGTGGATTCTACTGTTTTTCTTGGATTGACACTAGATGAGAAGTTACAATGGGGGGCCCATGTTGCCGCCACCGCTGCTAAGCTTAGTTCAGCTGCATATGCAGTTCGAAGAATAAGGCATCTCACCGATGTAGACACGGCTAGATTGGTTTATTTTAGCTACTTTCATAGCATTATGTCCTATGGAATTCTTCTATGGGGCAGGGCTGCAGATATTGAAACTATATTTATATTACAGAAAAGAGCCATACGCTCTATATATAATTTACGAGCTAGGGACTCACTAAGAGATCTCTTTAAGAATACTGGGGCCTTAGCCAAACGGCAAAACGCCAAGGAATAGAATACGCTATCGATAGAAATTGACATAAGCGTATGATGTTTTGCATAAGGATTCGGTCACCCTACCAACGACAACGACGACCACGGACAAAATTTTCATCCAGTCGCAATTAAATAAAATTGTGTAAAACACAATTAAAAATGAAATTTAAGAATTTCTGTCGTATTGGTGTTTGGAAAAAAAATTTTTGAGATCAATGGATAAACAAACAGGTTTTTCATAGAAACGGTGGCTCCTAGAAAAAAATGTATTTAACCTTTTTTATAGATAATTAGATTATATACAATTTTGGTTCAGGTGATTGTATGATAAACTTACCGTCTCGGCGAAAATCGCAAAAAACCCTATTTCTCTTTATTAATTGACCTCGAATTTTTTTATTCCTGAGTACCAGAATGACGGGAGATTTTAATATTGATTTTGAACAAATTTCGGCAAGATTGGAACTTTGGTCGTGGTCGTCTGCGTCGTTGGTAGTGTGATCGAACCATTACCAAAATGTCATGAGCTTATGTCAATAATTAGCGTTAGCAGTTTCTATTCCATGGCGTTACGTACGTTTGTCTAAGGCCCAAGGTATCCTCACTGTACCATCACAGTATATATTTAATAATATTTTATATGTACACAAAAACGCAGACTTACACACAAGAGTAGGAGATAGACACTGTTATGGCACAAGGAAAAGAAATAAAATTGAAATGCCATTTTACCGGTTAGCTAAAGTTAAAAATTCATTTATGGGTCAAGGTATACTTTTTTACAACAAAATTCCTCATAGTATTAAAGAGTTTAGTAGTGCTAAATTTAAGAATTATGTAAAAAACGTCTTAGTTCAGAGAGCCTATTACAGCATTAAGGAATATATGGAAGATAAAAACCCATGGAGGGTTGTCGCGTGAGAACCGCAGGACAGTTCTTTGGCATATTATGATTATATATACGTACGGTTACTTACATATTTTGTAAAATTAAATTGTAATACTGAAATGATTTAAAAGAGCAACTATGGAGTTTCTTGCCGATTCTTCTCCATAGATACTGCTTTCCGAATCGGTGGTAAATGATAAAAATATGTATTGACGTTTCAAAAGTGCTTCTCGAAGAAGTCTAATTGAATAAATAAATGTTTGAGTTTGAGTTTATTTGTCTAGAGGCAAATAAGGATTCCTTGTCGATGTTATATGACCCTTGAGTTGGCAAGCGCAATCAATCGTTTGATGGAATAGTAAATTGCATGCATCTGAATGTTGAGTGTGTTTGCAATGACACTATTTCGCTGATTAGAGAATAAAGTGTTGTTATGTTGAATATTATGGGGTTATGTCACAAGATGTGCCAATGCGTTTTTCCAAACTATACAAGGCCAGCACACAACGGTGTGAAACTAATCACTATTTTTGTGTAGGTAGATAAAAAAAAAACACGAACCTAAACTAGCCCTTCCCCATAACTGTTATTTGTTTACCTAAGCTTACCTAATAATATTTATATTCCATATTTTACTGAAACAATAATAATTTAAAAAAATTAAAATAGATAGATATAGCTATACAAGTCTCTGATTACCTATACATATATTTCGTTCAAGAGTAAGTGGTGGTTTAGTTATATTTTGTGTACTGATCGTGTATACTTTGGATCGAAGACGCAAGCATCCGCGTTACAAAGTATACACGATCAAATTCAAATTCTTTATTTGTCAGAATTGTGGTAATACAAAAGGTCACATGAGTCAGTCAGTCAGTCAGTACGCAAAATTCGTGTATATGTATATTGTAATTACAATATAATATACAAGAGCAGTTTCCTATGGATGCGTTCTGGCTATGTATAGATTGGAAAGATGCTGCGCCCCATAGCAAATAGCAAAAAACTCGGTGTTATTAATCTCTATATAAAGTGTACAGTTTTACGTAGTATAGGTAGTTGACAAATTGATTATTGGGTAAACTTTGTGTAGAGGCCTCTTTAATATAAAATTAATATGATCTATGTAATTTTTAGGGTTCCGAACCTGAAAATAAATAACGGAACCTTCATAGGATCACTTTGTTGTCCGTCGGTCTGTCTTTCAAAACTCTTTTTTTTTCTGGAGCGCGTGGAGGTATTAAGCTGAAATTTAAATCAAATATTCCTGTCTACAGAATAATTGCGAAAAACATGAATTTTTAAATATTTTTATAAAAAAATAAAATAAAAAATTAACTTACAACCCCTCTACTCATGAACGCATGTATTAAATTAAAACAAACATGTTACATTCAATTAATACCTTTAAATTTGGTTAAAAGCAATGTCTTATAGCACAGGTAAAGGAAAAAAATTTCTAAAAACAAATGTTATAGTAAGGGCGGCCGTACACGGACCGCTCGAGCAGTTAACGGCTGAGCGCCTTACACGGACGGCTCGAGCGGTCGGTCGTTGACGGCTCGAGCCGTCGGTTGTTGACTGCTCGAGCCGTCGCTACCAACCGCTCGAGCCGTTGATTTTTTGACTAGTCAAGTCATTGATTTTCAGGGGAGGAGCGAGCCGACGACGGCTCTAGCGCAGTTAACGGCTCGAGCAGTCAGTGTATGCCTCACGACCGCTCGCAAGCCGTCAACGGCACGGTGGAATTTCGTCATGCAGTTGACGGCTTGAAGCGGTCGCGACGGCTCGAGCCGTCACGTGTACGGCGGTGAATGAATGCCTATAGTTCACCGCGCGGTCGCGGCTTCAAGCGGTCGGTCTCAACTGCTTGAAGCGGTCCGTGTACGGCCGCTCTAATTATAACACAAACAAAAATCGGTTTGTTCGGAGACCTCGGTGCGCGAGTCCGACTCGCACTTGGCCTGTTTATTATAAGGTACTACATTAATACCTTTTTTTTGCAGAAAATATCCCGAATTAATGTTTTGCCCGACGTGCATGAATGTTCTCAAACAACCGACCACCAATTTTTGTGGACACACACGATGCGCTAGGTAAGCTTATTAATTATTATAATACCATTTGTTTGTTAAATAACAACAAGCATATATGTAATACTAGCGGTCCGCCCCGGCTTCGCCCGTGGTACATATTAACGTTTTCTCTACATAAGAACCATCCTCGTACTTCAAGGAATATAATAAAAAAAGAATTATCGAAATCGGTTCAGCCGTTCTCGAGTTATGGAATTACAACGAAAAGTGGCATTGATTTTTATATATTAGATGTATGTATGTATATGTTACCGGAAATGTATGTAATCCGTCATTGTATAAAATTCCTAGGAAATGTATGTAATTCCTAAAATCGCACGGAAATGTGTGAAATAAGTTATTTTATGCACATTGCCTAGGAAGTCTATACATTTCCTAAATAGCAATCGGAAATGTAAAACATCTAAGATATTGGAAGGTACGCGGGTCGATGGGGGGAGGGCCGAAAATTCGTAATCAGAATTTTTGGTTTGGATAAGGGGGTGGGTTAGGTAAGGTTAGATTCATGTTTTTTAAAACTAGATAGAAATAGAGAAATAGATCCGTCGACTCACGACCTCTTTTTGTAGAATTTTGGAAAAAGACGAATTTCGGCATATTACAAAATGCCGGCCGTTTGTAATACGGTGGATTATACAATCCGACTGGGACGTGTACAAGGGGACAGCGGGACGAGGGGACTGATTACTTACCAAATGAAAATTTGATTTGATTGAATATAAGTTAATTTAAGAAATGTTAATTAGTAAGATAATATTCGAACATATTATTATTACTTTACGGTAAGACTGTTACCCGATACAGTGCTTTATTACAGAAATCATTTATTTTATACATTTCCTAATACGATATTGGAATTGTATACAATTCCTAGGAAGATTATACATTTCCTAGGATATCTATTCATTAAATAGTTTATTAAACAATATTTTATACATTTCCTAAATGGTATCGGAATTGTACACATTTCCTAGGATTTGTATATAATTCCTTGATTTCATACATTTCCGGTAACATTGTATATACAATATACATATATTAATTTCGAATGAACAATTTAAAATAATTACAGGTGCACAAGATCGGAACCATGCATTTGCGGTTTTATGGCCAATTGTCGTTTAGAAGTCAATAAAGTAATTGAAAACATCATTCAAGATATACTATATTACAGAGAAAAATGGTAAGTAAACGAATTGGTCAGAAATAGTGCAGACTTGCCACCAATTAAAGAATGACATCTTAATAATTATCACCGTCGATCCTATAAAAAATGCATTTTTAAGAAGGTGAATTTAGTATTTCCAATCAGTATCTAATGTTTTCCTTTTATTTTTAGGATTTACAAAATGATTATATCGAAACCAAGAAAGGTCGGAATCTACCGTGCAGGTATTTTTTTTATATTATAAATTAGGTAACATCAAACTCTAGCTGTAAATTTATGTATCTACATTTTTTTTTCTATCTATTATTTTAATGTAACTTAATTTTGAGTTGAGTTTCAACACAATTATTCTGAAATACAGAAATAGCATCTGTTTCATACTTCGCCGTCGTTGATCGTCTTCTTCGTAAGTATTGCTTGCTTCTCTGACGTCGTCAAAAATAACTTTGAAATATTAAGTATGAAGTTGAAGTTGAATACTCAAAATTAAAGTTATTTATATAATTAACTAGCTTCCGCCCGCGACTCCGTCCGCGCGGATGTCGGTCTTCGCGTGGATGGTTTATTTCTCCATTTTGAGACCTCTGACAATAACATCTTATTTAAATATCTATTGGACCCAATTCCCAAATACGGTTAGGCCTATAATAATACGCAACGTGTGTTCGCGGTTCTACGGAACAACGTCTATGGATAAAACTGAAAAATTAAGATTATTTTTTTTCTACGTATTTTTCCAGGATAAAAAGTATCCTATTTTACGCCCAGGATAATAAGGTATAATTATACCAAGTTTCATCGAAATCGAACCGCTAGTTTTCACGTGATGCCTTCACATACAGACAGACAGACGGACGGACAGACAAAAATTTTTTTAATCACATATTTGGGTTTGGTGTCGATCCAGTAACACCCCCTGGTATTTATTTTTTCAATATTTTCAATGTACAGAATTGACCCTTCTACAGATTTATTATATGTATAGATTCTTATTGTTATTTAGGTTGCTACTCGTATTTTAGTATGTAAATACGGTAACAAGGTTTTTTTATGAGTCTATATTATCAAGAAAAGGTTGTAGGTATTTGGATCAACATATTATTTTGAACTTGCATATTAATATTGGGTGCTGGGAAAATAATTTCTGTGTTGGTTGGTTGGTACCAGAGGTGTGCAGAGTTCGACCAGCATTCGGCCATGACATCGTAAAAATTAAGTTATGTTATATAATGTTAAGATTACTAGATTATGAATGTCACAGTTGAACGCTGGCATAGCGTGGGTGTAGCGTTGTGTACAACTGGCTATTATGCAATTCGATCACTTTATTGTTTTATAAGTCTGGTTTGACAGATATCTATATACCTACTAGTGGTCCGCCCCGGCTTCGCCCGTGGTACCTACATGTTTAAACTATCCTATCCCTCAAGTTGGATCGAACTACACATGGTGTGCGAATTTTATTATAATCGGTTAAGTGGTTTAGGAGTCCATTGAGGACAAACATTGTGACATGAGATTTATATACATATATTAAGAGATACTAGCTATTATTAGTTTAAAAAAAAATTGAAATATTATGGGCAATATACCCATTTCCCGTAATAACACAAGATGTATTAGGGTCGAGCGTCTCAAGGCAATTTTGTAAAACCGAGACATTAATATAAAGCCTAACAGATGCCGATTGTTACCTAATGAGCAGAATGACATAAGTTACTTTTTAAATTTAACGTTTTAAATACTCTTGCTCGTTGGGTAACGCAGTTTGAACATTCAAGTTTGTTACTGTGGTTCATATATTTTCTGAGGAGTAGGTACTTTTTACGATATGATAATATAGTATATTATGTTGTGTTGCTGAAGTAAACTTTGAAAATGACTAACTATAATGGTTGTAAATACTAAAAATAGTACGGACACTCTAATTTTATTAAAATGTCCGATTGTACCTAGTTGTTTGATTGCAATACAGTTACATAAGTATTGTTATATCATGGAGAGCGCTAAGCCGAAGGTCAAATTTTCTGTTTTACTGTTGCAAATGCTAGGGCTTCTTAGTTTTTAAATAATTTATTAATTGGAGTTGTTAATATTTAAACGTTTTCAACATTGCCGAAATTAATAAGATAATGATATTTTTAATTTGAATACTTTATTGTAATTATTAAGTATTAAATATTATTGTAATTGAGGAATATTTCATACATGCTATTCCCCGCGGTTTCACCTGCATTGCGCCGCTCCTGTTGGTCTTAGCGTGATGGTATATAGCTTATAGCCTTCCTCAATAAATGGGCTAACTAACACCTAAATAATTTTTCAAATCAGACCAGTAGTTCCCGAGATTAGCGCGTTCAAACAAACAAACAAACTCTTCAGCTTTATAATCTATACTGTATATATAATAAATCTGTAGAAGGGTCAATTCTGTACATTGAAAATATTGAAAAAATAAATAGCAGGGGGTGTTACTGGATCGATACGAAACCCAAATATGTGATTAAAAAATTTTTTGTCTGTCTGTCTGTCTGTCCGTCTGTCTGTCTGTCTGTCTGTATGTGAAGACATCACGTGAAAACTACCGGTTCGATTTCGATGAAACTTGGTATGATTATACCTTATTATCCTGGGCGTAAAATAGGATACTTTTTATTCTGGAAAAATACGTAGAAAAAAAATTAATCTTAATTTTTCAGTTTTATCCATAGAAGTTGTTCTGTAGAAACGCGAACACACGTTGCGTATTATTATAGGCCTAGCCGTATTTGGGTCCAATAGATATTTTTAAGATGTCATTGTCAGAGTTACTCAAAATGGAGAAATAAACCATCCACGCGAAGACCGACATCCACGCGGACGGAGTCGCGGGCGGAAGCTAGTCTTAAATATAAAAATGAATCGCAAAATGTGTTGGTAAGCGCATAACTTGAGAACGGCTGAACCGATTTCGATAATTCTTTTTTTATTATATTTCTTGAAGTACGAGGATGGTTCTTATGGAGAGAAAACGTAAAAATGTACCACGGGCGAAGCCGGGGCGGACCGCTAGTATTAGTATATATTCATAGATTAAGTACCAATTATTTATGATGATAACGACGGTATATGGGATAATAATTAATTGATAAGTTAACTGTTAATTTTATTAAATAAAGTTTTTTTTCTAGTTCATTCCCATGGAAGAATTACGAAAAGGTCAAAATACGTCGTAAGAATTAGAGTAAATCCAGTAAGTATTAGCTATTCTTTTATTGCTATAAATATTTTTTTAATTCCATTAATTATGTCTCGTAGAGCAAAGCGTAGGAATTATTTGCCTGATTATGACATACGGTTCCAACTTGAAGTACTATTTTTTATCAGACTGCAATATAAATACACATTTTAACAATTTGATGTTTAGTTGTACTATTCAAATTCTTTATAAATGAGAAATTTTCCAAATCGAAAGATCAGTTAATCAGTTGAATAAAATATGTAGACTGCTCAGGCTGAATCACGGGTGGTAGAGAGGCTAGGCGTCGCAGCGGCAAGCGAAACACGCGGATTCCAATCTCACTGCAAGTTCCTATTAAAACTTTTTTTTTTCTAAATCGAGTCAATAATTGTTATTTCCAGATCAAAGTGCGCATTGTGACGACAAAAGATCCGGAACTGTCAAATATCCAAGACTTCATACACCGAGCTGACATGGAGTGCTCGATATGCAAGGACACGTTCACCACGCCGATCACCACGCCGTGCGGGCACATGTTCTGCAAACTGTGCATTGAGTGCCATATGTTCTATAGCGCCACCTGTCCCCTGTGCAATGCGCCGCTGAATAAGTTTAATGCTGCTGAGGTGAGCTTTATTCTTCTGCTAGGCACTAGCTGCCCCAGACTTTCTGCCCTTTTCGTGTTTTCTCTCGATTAGAACTTGTTGTGAAAAATATAGCCCACTTGATCGATCTGCTGTACATTTGGTGATTTAATATTTGTTATTATCTCAGCAACTTTTCACTGTTTTTTTCAAGTGATTTAAAGTGATTTCTGGTGTTAAGTTTAGGGTGTAGGGAGATGAATTTCACATAATAATGATAATATGTTTATTATAATCGGAGATTAATTCTCTACCTTCCTCGACTTCTGTTTCCAGTCATCCCAGACCAGGTATATGGCGATAATACTTTCGCGATTGGGCTGCTACAACGAACCACCTGTGGAAAAGGAATATTTATTGCCACTTGTTAAAGTTGGCTCTGGATACCCAGAGTAAGTTTATCCAATTTTGTTTTTTTATGCTTATAAGGCAAGACAAATATTTTATTCAAAGACTAGAGAATATAATATTATATTATATTATGTTATTAATACATGTTATTATTTTCAGAGTACTGTGTGCTATTATGTTTTCCCCAAATACCAGAAAATTTTTGGAAAACTTAATGAATTCTTCGAAACCCGTATTTGGTATAATCGGCGATTTTGAAGACGATGAAGATTTTGGCACAGTAAGCATTATGTACACTTATAATATTATAATACCTTTGGTAATAATTAAAGTGAACCTTTTTCACTTTGCTGGTATTTTGGTTATAAAATTAGGTTTGTAATTAATTTTGCAAGTTTTCACCTCTTTTGTGAAGAACAGTGGTTAGGAATAACTGTTGTTGTTATGATGTTTTTTCATAACCCATACTTAGTGACTATAAATTTTTTCTTCGCTTTACATTCTACTTTTTGCATTTTGCGAGATATTTCTCTCAAATTTCCATAAAAAATAATGAATGTAAATAATTTTTTCAGGTGATCGAAATAAGAGATTGCGTACAACTGCCAAATGGCTCGTTCTACGTGACGGGAATAGGTGTGCGCCGCTTCAAAATTTTGGGAAAATACAGAAACACTAGGTGAGTATGAGATAATTTTTAATTATTGTTAATTTTGTATAATTAACCATTAACTTACATTATATAGATACTTGTTAAAGAAATTTCATTTCTAGTAACTGTAATGTTAAAAAACAATTTGCGTTTGTTTTTCGTGGTTTTTCGCCTCTTTTAGCTCGATCTCATCCTAGTTTAATCAAATTATCATGTGATCACAGCCTTTTAAAAATCGCATTTTACAGAAATTAATTTCTTTGATAAAAATGCATAATTTTATATTCCAGATTTGCCCTTGCTCGGGTTGTAAATATTTATGATGTAGAGGAAAAAGGGGCCAGATTCGAAGAATTGGTAAAATCAGCCAAGTCCATTATATCCATGGCTAAGGATTGGCTCTCGGTCATGAATCCCGAGATGCGTCGTCAAGTGGAACTGATCTTTGGGAGACCGACGTTGGACCAGATTGATATACGAAACAGTTTCAACAAGAACGGCCCTACCTGGCTATGGAGGCTAATCAATATTTTGCCCATTAAGAAATGCTTGCTGGTGAGTTCTTTATATTTGGTGCTCTAATTTTTTTTTTGATGTTATACTTTTGGCGCGATGGAGAAAAATGATGAGAGTGAATTTTTACGATGCGCGCGCACACCGACACCTAAATTTAACAGCATGAAGTTAGTTCTATGTTAAATTGATTTGGTAGATATTATGTTGCATTATATCTATATATATATATAAATAATTGCATATTCAACATTGGTTCATTGTATGCATATGGAGCTTTTTATGCTAGTTGTATTAGATCGAATCCCAGTTTGATATTAATTATACTAAATCTACCACTTCAAACCTTGCAAATAAAGAAAATAAAAATTAGGGTATATAATCGCCCAACACTCGAGGAATTTCGCATTATTCAAATGTGTTTATTCTTTCAGTACCTGCTGCTTGGCCAAACGAGTGTCGCAGTTCGCATGGCAGTGGTTAAGCGTTTGACCAAAAGGGCCATCATGATCGAGCTGCAGAAATACAGAGCGACTCGGTCGCACAGGACTTTGAGTATATGAGATAATGAGAGTGAAATGAATTTCACTATAATGATGTACATTTACTTAGGATTTGTTTTTTTGTTGATATGGAGGAAGTTTTATAGTTATCTTTTTGCTACAATAATTGCATACCTTTTCTATATATTCATTCATTAATGTCTTGTATTTTTGATGCTGGTGTTTTTAGCGCGCCGTACCATCCTTGAATTAGATTGTATTCTGTATAGTATGGGATCCCTGGTACACTTTTCGTCAGTTATTACTAACAAGCTGATTTTTTGTTAGTAGCTTCCTTTAATATAGACGCCCATTAATTACCCTTGCTATCCCTGTTAGGCTGCCATTTACCAACATTACTGTAAGGAAAAAAGTTAGGTGCCTAGTCAAAAGGAAGATACTAACAAAAAATCTGCGTATATAGATATAACTGATGAAATAGTAACCAGGTATCCCATACTAATATATTAGATTGTATTGTGATTACTGATTCTAGACGTCGATTGTATTCTATATCAGTACACCCGTCATGGTACTGTTGCTGGCAACATTTTGTGCAGCTTAGAACTCCAGTTACTTACGTTTTTTTGTTTTTTTTTTTTATAAATTTTTTACTCTATTTTTTTATTTAAATACATAGAAGAGAATTATTACCTCTAATAATACGATCATTATGATTGCGTCGTCTATTAGTATCAAATTGTGTTGATCATATTTGATATTTGATTAGTATTAGGATTAATGATTATTGTGATCTCAATGTTAGTTCGCTAGATAAGTGTAAATAAATTCGCACTAAAGATACATTTGCGTAAATGTGATTCACTTGCCATGTTTAACGTGCATAAGTTAATATTTCATAAGTCTAAGGCCGTGTTTCCACCTGCAAGTAAACTCGCGGAAGTCTTGCATGAGTTACTTGCAATATCGTTTACATATCCTGCAATTTATTGCTGCAATAAATGTCATGAGAGAAGCTCGCGGGTCGTCTCAACTTATCGCGGAGGTGTTGACACACCAGATCTTGCGAGTGTCGGGATAGGAATCTGTCACAATTTTTCTATTCTATTTTGTGAAATAATGTCGTCAAGATGCGCACGTGTAGTAGCCACATTAACAATTTTACTGTCGAAAAAGAAAAAAAGATCAATTTGGGTTCGAGCAAGGTTCGAGACTGGATTTCTAGGAAACATGAAGCTGGTACTTACCATGATTTATTGCGCGAAATACAACTGGAAGATGGTCAATAATAAAAAAAATTATTTACATTAGTTCATTAGATCATTTTACATTGATATAGTACACATTATAAATTATAGTACCTATAAGCAATATTACAATTTTATTTATTACAAGTTGATTATTTTTATTGACCATCTTCCAGTTGTATTTCGCGCAATAAATCATAGTAAGTACCAGCTTCATGTTTCCTAGAAATCCAGTCTCGAACCTTGCTCGAACCCAAATTGATCTTTTTTTCTTTTTCGACAGTAAAATTGTTAATGTGGCTACTACACGTGCGCATCTTGACGACATTATTTCACAAAATAGAATAGAAAAATTGTGACAGTAATTCCTATTCCGACACTCGCTAGATCTGGTGTGTCAACACCTCCGCGATAAGTTGCGACGACCCGCGAGCTTCTCTCATGACATTTATTGCAGCAATAAATTGCAGGATATGTAAACGATATTGCAAGTAACTCATGCAAGACTTCCGCGAGTTTACTTGCAGGTGGAAACACGGCCTATCTAAACTTTACTTTAATATGCCATAGAGTATATTTTAGAATAAAACACGCACAGAATATTTCAAATTGTAGTGAATATTTTTTACTTAAATTTTAACTACATAACTAAATATATTCGTAATATTTTCTCTTTTTATTAAAAAGCATTTATATAAGCAACTTTTGATCAAAAAAATGAGAGAGGAGAAAAGAATAAAGAGACTTAAAACATAAAGAATACAATAATCTCGATTGCTAAAGCGTGGCTATAGCGGATTTCTGAGAGGCCTTAAAGTACTCCAAAGTATACCTTCGAACTTTTTTCTTTTTTCATTATTTTACTATAGATACAGACACACAATATTTCTTACTGTAGTACCTACTTACTTCCTATTACGTTTTTATAATGACTGATTAATTTCAATTTTAGAAGGGAGACAAAGAACCAATGATTTAATCAAATAACACTTTCGAGGACTTAAATAAATGGTCCTACTAAATATTATAATATGTGTAGAAGGTAAATGAGATCTCGTTAGAGATTGTAGTAACTTTTGCGATTTTCTATGTGTCACTAATTTTTGTATTCTAAGTGCAGAACATTTCTACCAATTAAAGACTTATAATGTGTGTTCCAAATTTTATAATAGCGATATTGTTTAGTGCGAATATAAAATAAGAAAACACTATTGTGGTATTAGTTAAGTTTATAAGATAAGTAAATGTTTTTTTTTCGTTATTTTTGTAATAGAAATTTAAGATTCAATAAGCTCCATGAAATTAATGTAAAAACGGGATTGTGTTTTTAAAAAATAATTTTGTGGAGCTTATTTCTCAAGCCGTAGACGGCCCTTGTCGCAGTGCGATACCAACAGTTCGGCATCGCACGGTATTTATTAATTATTATTTATGTCAACTGCAAGTTTATCCGTTGTTCATGGATGTAAAAGAAAATTTTTCAAATTTCTATTTAACTAAGTGAGTAGAGGCAGATAGGTAATTGTCATTGTTTTCTAGTTATTAAGAATTATCGGATAAGCTATGTCTGTAATAGATTCCGGTGTAAAAACAAGACTACGTTTACTAATGGAAAGCATTTAGAAACATGCTATTTGTATTGTCTAAGGTCTCAGCTAAAAATTATTATCTTTTCCTTAGATAAATTATACGTGTGTAGTTGATTGTACTTCCACTATTTGATTAAAATGTTTGTGTGATCAGAATGTATAATTCTACTACTTAAAAAATTAAACAACTTAAATTTACTGTTAGAAAGAAGTTTTTTGTTTGTTGATTGTGAAAATAAAATAAGCAGTATTATTTACATTCTGTGTGTAAAAAATAAAAAATGAAACGTGATTTAAAATAAAACATTTCAAACTTAAAATAAACTTTAATTTATTTCCCTATTCAGATATTTAATAATAATATTTTTAACCGACTTCAAATAAAAGGAGGAGGTTATCAATTCGGCTGGTATGTTTTTTTTTTATGTATGTATACCGATTACTCCGAGGTTTCTGAACCGATTTACGTGATTCTTTTTTGTTCGATGCGGGATGGTGTCGAATTGGTCCCATAAAAATTTTATACGGATAGGCCCAGTAGTTTTTATTTTATGAGCATTTTTGTCTGTATTTGTAAATGTTGCAAGTGCAAGTTTGAAGCCGGTTGTTTTTAACGCAGTTATCACTTGTGTAAGAACGATTGCTACCATAGTTAAAGAGAATAAGAAAGTTATTTTAGAACGCGGAGCGCTTGGCCACACTCCCCCGTTCATGTTCGTACGCAAGCTCGACGCACGCATACAACGCCGCGCCGCTCGATTCCTTCTCCGTTAGAACAAAGCTACACACTATCGAATCCTCAATAGAGAAAACCATAGAAATCTATATAACAAGAAACAAGACACTAGAGAAAACTTTCATTATTATCAAACTACAAAGGAGTTGGTGAAGTTCAGTAATGTTACACGCCTATGAAATAAGTTTTTAAATTGTGGACTTATCTCTAGATCGTATTAACTCATTTAAGTGTTAAAATCTATTCAGTATGTTGGTTAAAACCTATAGGTATTGACTGAATGTCTGCTCTTAATAAGGTTCTGGTTCAGGGTTTTGACTGTAACATATGTATAAATATATTTTAAACAGAAAACTACAAAATATAATAAGATCCAAATATAGGTAGACCTTCACCGGCGTGATAAATGATAATAGAATGAGACCAATTTTATAATAAACTAGCTTCCGCCCGCGCATCCGGCCGCGCGGATGTCGGTCTTCGCGTGGATGGTTTATTTCTCCATTTTGAGTACTTAACTCTAACAATGACATCTTATAAATATCTATTGGACCCAAATTGGACCCAAATAGGTACGGCTAGGCCTATAAAAATACGCAACGTGTGTTCGCGGTTCTACAGAACAACGTCTATGGATAATACTGAAAAATTAAGATTAATTTTTTTCTACGTATTTTTCCAGGCAGGGCCGGACCGTGAACTTGTGGGGCCCTGGGCTGAAACTACCCAGGGGCCTTTTTTTGGAAATTTTTCTTAATACTTACTTTCGCAATTTTGTTATTTTAACATAATCAAATTTGATTTTAAATCGTTTCATTAGTTCAGGAGTCTATTGTTAGATCAACACATCACATTGCAAGTCTTTTGTTAGATCACAATTTATGGAAAGAAGTGATAAATTATTTAGCCGATCATTCGCCATTGTTGTCCTATATTTATTTTCTACGTATGACATCTTGGAGAAGGAGCGTTCTGCTTCACAGCTAGTGATTGGCAAAGTTAAAAAATCTTTATAATGGTATAGCAGTTAGGGAACGCGTCAATAAGTTTATTTTCGTACATATTACAATAATATTCACTGCTTTTTCCCAGGTTGATTTGACTTTTATACACGTTTTAATTTTTATACCTCTAATATTTTAATGAAATTGCGAATGAAAAACGACGACGTTACGTTAAGCAGCACGGCGAAAAGTCCCTTCTATGATAAGTAGATTAAAATACACCGACCAAAAACAACCTGTCGTTTGTTTTCTCCGTTCCGTTCAGAGAGTCTTTATAAAAACTGATCAGTGATCACTTATAATTACTAGCGTGACCTAGTTGATAGTCTTTTACTAACCTTCATCGGCCGCTGCGTCCCAGTAGAAGAGAGACAGCGTAATAATCCAGTCATTATAGTAAGTTCACCTCGGAATTCGAGATACCCAGCTGTAAGTCTGTAAATACTTATATATTGACACCCTAAAAGTTGTCTCAAAACCTACATATGGTAGGGTGTAAGCAACTACATATTAAATTTCAAGGTCAAAGGTCACAAAAATCGGTTGTATGCGCTTTCTTTGGAAATATCTCATTTCCTGTGGGTTTTTAGCTATTTGTATTTATTATCAATATTGTAGAATACAAAATTCTCTACAAATTTTTTTATACGGTGAATCGTTTTCGACATAGAAGGCGGAGAGCGCGCGGTCACAGCATCACTTCAGGTCAACCGGCGCCTCCGGTCGAAAACGCGCCATAATATATAGTTGATGAACTATCGATAAATCAATGATGTAAATATTTGTCAATTTTTATTAACTATTATATTATATTTAATCATTTTTTCCTCTTATCCACTTTTTATTCAGTATTACTTTATTTAACAACACTTAACTGCCCATGTAATTGTAGAATTGTTAATGAAAATATAGGAATTAAGTATATTTGAATTTTAACCTAATTAATTTGAATTTTAAACTTCTTATATTATGATGAAAAAAAAGCAAATAAATTATGAATTAATATTTTTATTAAAGAATATCATTGCACACATTTATTTTTATTGAAAGTAAAAAAATGGAATAAAGGGTACAAAAACTACAATTTATAATTTTATTCCTAATTCCTCTTCATCGTCGTCTTCTGGCTGCTGGTAAATTTCAAACTGGTCTTCATCATCGTCTTCAACGACATTCGTCTCAAGTTCTTCCATGATTTTGGGGTCAAAGGTTCCATCTTCGTTAATGTCGCTCTGATATGGTAGAGCATTGAGACAAGCTTGCCCATTACATTGGCCACAAGCTAAAGAGCACTGCAAGCCCGCTTTCCTGCATCCGCATCGCGAACCACAACCACTCTTGGCTCTTGCAGTTGCAGAAAATTGTATTTAGCAAATCTTCTGGAGCAGGTAATAAAAATTTCATGATAAACTCCAGAAAATCGTGTTGCATTGCCCAACCCGGGGTTCCAAATCATGTCCTAACCAAGTTTGAACTTATAATATACACGGTTGAAATGTCGATGAAGTGATGCTGTGACCGCGCGCTCTCCACCCTCTATCTCGAAAACGGTTCACCGTGTACAAAATTTTTTTAGAAAAAAATTGTAGAGAATTTTATATTCTACAATATTGATAATAAATACAAATAGCAAAAACCCATAAGAAATGAGATATTTCCAAAGAAAGCGCGTACAACCGACTTTTGTGACCTTTGACCTTGAAATTTAATAGTTGCTTACACCCTACCATATATAGATTTTGAGACAACTTTTAGGGTGTCAATATACAAGTATTTACAGACTTACAGCTGGGTATCTCGAATTCCGGGATTCTTACCTAATTTAACCTTACATGACTGGGCCATAACTCGGTCGGGCTCGTACATAAGAGTTAAAACACTTCTTATTAACCGAATAACGCATTTCGTTAAAAATCACAAATGTCTTTACTTATAATTATATAAATTTTTAATAGTACGTTGATAGTTATAATAAATCTGTATTAATAAAAAAAAAGTATTTGAATAAACGAGTACAAGTGTGTAGTGTGAAGTCCCATGTCCCCGTAGTGGGGTAAGGGGCAGATGCATTATGCATACATCTGTTTCACTGATCGATTTTTCTTTAGGGACAAGTAGGTGATCAGCCTTCTGTGTCCTACCAGACCGAGCCTTTTTTTTTTTTTCTTCGTCTCCACCGGGAATCGAACCCAGGACCCCTCGGTTCTACGCTCACGCGTCAACCACTGTACCAAGGAGGCGGTCGACGAAACGAGTACAAATAAATATTAATTTATCGAAAAAAAAATGTCATTATCAATAAAAATTATTTCGGTGTTAGATAGCCCATTTAAAGTGGAAGGCTATTATATCATCAGGCTAAGACCAACAGGATCTGAGCCACGTGGGTGAAATCGCTAGTTATTGTTATGTATACCTACCTATATAAAATAGGTAACCAAATAGTTTCAATAAATGAGATTTATTTTCTATAAGTTGAAAATCAACATGCAAACATCCTTTTACATGTTAGCAAAAGTGATTGAAGTAGGTATGCGATTTTCATCAATTTTTTTTCGAAAACCGACTACAGATTTTTTTTTTAATTATCGCCCATTGTTTTTATCGGGGTATGGGGGCCCTTTTAACCTCGGGGCCCTGGGCTGCAGCCCATAAAGCCCATGGGTAGATCCGGCCCTGTTTCCAGGATAAAAAGTATCCTATTTTACGCCCAGGATAATAAGGTATAATTATACCAAGTTTCATCGAAATCGAACCGTTAGTTTTCACGTGATGCCTTCACATACAGACAGACAGACAAACATTTTTTTAATCACATAATATTTGGGTTTGGTATCGATCCAGTAACACCCCCTGGTATTGACCCTTCTACAGATTTATTATATTATGTATAGATTTAGTACCTATATTAATTTTTTTTTAATATTTATAAAATTGGTCTCATTCGAGGTCTCATTCTATTATCACGCTGGTGAACGGTGAAGGTCGACTTATGTTCGGATCTTCTACCATAACTAGAAGTCTTATGCCGGCACTACACATAGGCCAACGCGTTGGCAAGCGCTTTGGCACATGCACTTGTCTATGTGTAGAACGGGCGTTTGCGCGTTGGTGGTAGGTATTTGAACGTTGGCCAGCGCGCTTGCGAGCTTGCCGCGCGTACCATACTGAACGACCTCCCAATGTGTGGATCACTCACAAGCGCGTTTGTAAGCGCACCGCCCGCGCCAGCGCGTTGGCGAATGCGCTGCCCTATGTGTAGAGGCGACATTATACAGATGATATCATAATAATTATCTGTGGTGAACGATTGATAAAAACTAGTTACTAATCTGTGGATTGGCATTTGGCGTATTGACTTTGTACTGACAAGTGACAAGTGAGTAGTGACACAGCAATGACACAGCGACCACAGCGTAGGTACCTACAATTTTGAATTTTGCTATGAAGTATGAAGCGCCGTAGATAAACAAATATGTGTAACCTAAAATTAGGACATTGAATCTAAATAAATAGGATAATTTGAATGAAATTTAGCGTTTTAATAAAACGATCATAAAATTATATTCAAAATGGTTACCATACGTTGTCGTGTCAAATGGCGAGAGATATATCAGAGAGTCAGGTAAATAGTGTTTATAAATCAATAACAATAAGGATTTCTCTTACTTTTTAATATGGCAGGCATTCAATTTCAAAGTTATTCAATACTAACTGTATATGAAAATGCTTTGATTATTTTAGCTATATAAAATATATTTTTTTTCCTAAGCCATTGCAAAATGGAACGAAAACATTCAAAAACAAAAAAAAATGTAAAAACATTTCAGAGACTATATCGTTTGGAAGTATCAGCAGATTTTATTAACGTTTCATTCGCTCTCCTACAATGCACACATGAGCCGTAGTTATGCAGTAGATTGTCTCCTTGAACCTATATTTTGGTTTGTGGATAATTTTTCTGGAAGTTTGGGAAAGGTATTTATTTGAATTATTATGGTAAACCTTGAATGTAATTATTATGATGCATATATTGAATAATTCAATAATTTTCAGGTCTTTGTATTCTGTGTGACAGTACTCACAAGTGCTGTAGTAGCGATTGCTTACTGGATTGGTTTACCGTACTGGTGGCATCGGAATCCTTACTTAACGGTGTTTCTTGTGATTTTCGGTAACTGGCTTCTATTAAATATAGTCTTCCATTACTATATGGCTGTGACAACCTCACCTGGACAACCACCTCATGTATGTGGTTTTGTATATGTTTGGTTTAAGGTATTATTGTTAAATATGTAAAAAATCAATCAAGCAAAGCTGCTGATGTTAATAAGTTTACAAGTCTCCCTTTTCAGTATATATCTTAATACATGAATATATAAAAATATATATATGTCGTGGTCATATCGTAGATTTGCTCATTTCATGAAATGGCCAATTTAGTTTGGCCAGATGAGAAATCGTCAACGTTTCACGAAATTCGACCATTTTTGTTTCTTTTTTAAAAAGCGATTCGCTTCTGGCACTCGCCGGCCGCTGCCGCGGCACGCTCGCTTTGCTCGCTCGGCTCGTGCGTTGTTTATTAAAGTCTAACCTAACCTAACCTAACCTATATTTTATACGATCTGGCCAAATGTCGATGACCAAATCGTAAAACGTTGACGATTTTACGATCTGACCAAACTATGTTGGCCATTTCATGAAATGAGCAAATCTACGATATGACCACGACATATATAATCTTAATATACGAATATAAATATTATAAATTCACTGCATAAACCTAATCCAACATAATTTATGAAGACCTACCTAGAACTGTACACCAAAGTTGATCGTTATGTTTATTTCAGGGTGCAATGTTAGTAGAAGCAGCTGGTATATGCAAGAAGTGTATATCCCCAAAGCCTCCACGGACACACCACTGTTCTGTCTGCGATAAGTGCATACTGGCTATGGACCATCACTGCCCGTGGCTGAACAATTGTGTGGGCTACTTCAATGCTAGATACTTCTACCTGTACATGGCATATATGGTCGCAGGTGTGACATTTGTTATAGTGTTTGGGCTGGATATTGGATATGTGGTTATTTGGATTAACGATCCAGGTGGGTGTTTAGAAGTGTGTTGTAATGAAGATGTGTATTTTTTTTTAATATTGTTTAGCACTACACTGTACATCACAATGTAGCGAAACAGCAGTTAAAAATTAACTCCTGTTTTCCAGTTTGTTGTGTATTCTCGATTTATTAATGTGGATTTAATTGATGTGTGAGACATTGAGTAGCAAATATCCTATTAATTTTTTTATTCATTTACAGATGCAGTGACATTAAAAGATGAGCCAGAACTAATTGGCCACCCGCTACGGCTGAACCAAAGCGGGGTTCTCGTCCCGGTTAAGGATATCCTGGAATACGACTCTGAAAACTCCCCACGAGAACACATCCTACCAACACCACTAATAACAGAAGCTCAACTCATATCAGCGGACCCGTGGAAACGAAAAGCCGTAATTTTCGTGGCTGTGGCTTGTATCGCAGTCTTCATAGCTCTGGGAGCACTTGTCGTAATGCACACGAAAAACATAGGCAAAGGAGAAACCAGTATCGAGGCGCACATCAACGCTGCCATGCGGAAACAAAATCCAAACTTCAGGAACCCATACAATTTGGGAAAGAAAAAGAATTGGAGGATATTCCTGGGCTTGACTCAAGGAAGGACTTTTATAAAGCACGTCTTGTTCCCATCAAGGCACACTCCAGTTGGCTCAGGATTGACATGGCATGCTAAAAGCGATTTAGAAGACTGGCCGTAAATTATTGTTATAGTATTTACTTTTTGGGTATTTGTATTATTTTGTCTCTACTCTCTTATTTAATGTACAGTGTCTACACGTGTTTATCTCAGTCATAGTTATATTTAGGTATAAGACTGACAATCTATATTATTATTTATTATATTAAGGTGTTAGCCTTGTTAATGCAACCTGGAAGTTAATTTGAAGGGTTTGTAAACCAGGAGTTATGTACCAATTAAGTACCAGGTATATGTAACCATTATTCTTCGAATAATGCTTAGTTTTAAAATATTTGCCTCGTGTCATTTAATATACAATTGATATAAATTAAGGTTAGGTACTTGGTATTTGTACTGATAGTATAGACTTAGGTCAACTTTTATAATTATTTTATTAATAATTTTTTAATAAGTAATATTGTACATAGAAAACGACAACAAAGACATAAAATAAGCAATAAAACATAGAGAATTGTATAAATCTTCCGAGCCTGTTGATCTCTTCCTTAAAATATAATATATAAGCGAAATAAAACAATAGACGATTTTTAAGGTATTTTATTTATAACAAAACATCACAAGTCACAATTCAGAGGAGCTAAAAATTAAACTTATCTAATTATACATGGAATTTATAAATACTTATACTTAAAGTAGATTATTGCACCATATTGACTAGATAGTCTTCAATTATTCAAGTACAAGATATTATTTGGCAATATAAGATTATACAAGGTTACATAATCAAAAGATTTTGATTGATAATTAGTATCCGTATAAATAAAGGTATACACATTCATGGTATTACATGCATGAAAAGTAAGTATACCTACAAACTAACATAAGATAACGATTTGTAATACACCGTAGAGGATTTATTAAAACTTATTAATACTGAGTACCTACTTACAAATGTCAGGGAGCGTTCAAGTATTACGTAACGCAATTTTTGTATATTTTTGACCCCCCCTCCTCCTCTTGTAACGCACCTTAACGTTTTACTATACCCCCCCCAGTCTCAAAACGTTACGTAACACTCAAGTGACCATTTTACCCTAAAGTTGCAAAAAAGTATATTACAGATTTTATCCTTTTTTAATCCGCAACACCTGCGTATTATGTTTATAATCATCATCACTAACAAGTACTGACAAAGAGAACAACAATAAATGATGTTTAATACAATCTAGGGATTCCCAGTGAAATATAAACAAAAAGGTTTGCCAACTTACGAGAGCAAATCAAAAATGACGACCAGACTAATACAATTAAGGGATTCCCCGTAAAACGTAAATGAAAGTGGTTGCCAATTTTGGAGTTTTAATTCACTAATTTTTTATAAAAAAAAACAATGTTACGTAACGTGTTGTTAGAAAGACCCCCTCCGCCCCTGTAACGCATCGTAACGTTTTACGAGACCCCCCCTCCCCCCAAATTGCGTTACGTATTACTTGAACGCTCCCTGATAACTTTGACTCATATCGTCCAGTATATGAGAAATTACTTTATTAAGTATAGAGAAATTAAGAACGTCACTAAATACTAACATGCAGAGTATCTATACAACTACTAGATGGCAGTAAAAGGGCTACTTTGTAGACTTTGTGTAATCCCAGAAATATTATCCTATTTTTATTATATTTAGGCACACTTATCTTAAAAGTCGTGAGTATCCAATGTTCTATGAACACCATATTATTATGAATAAAGTAAAAAAAAAGAATGTTCGACATTACTGGTTCTAAATTGAGACTGAGGTAGAATTAAAACGGTTGATCACTTCTATCATTAGTCACTACCAGTGAGCCTAGCAATATACCAGCTATGCAGTAAAAAATATTAGGGTACTGTGTACGTTATACGACTAAATGGCAAACTATATAGAATATTCGAGTAGATACCACCCTTGCACCATAGGTACCCATATAGTATTTTTCTACGGAGACGACAGTAAATATGTAGGCTACATAATAGCGATTGAAAATGCTAGATAGTAATAAATACATAGTTGATAGTTCAATTTCTAATGTACCTAAATAGGCTAAATAAACATAATAAGAGTTGTCCAATCACTTTAAGTAGATGTAGGAATAAGAAAAAATATACTTACCTATGAAAAGACGAGAAGATATCAGTTCCCAGGTAGCGAGCAAGTGATATTATCATCGCGGTATGAATTTATATTCCTTAGTTATTTTACTTTCGGCTAATTGCACTTAAAATAAAGTCTGAGGTAACTGGGAAGCCCTGGTTGTAAATATTATGGTAGGAAGTTTTGGTATGTAATTATTAATATTACTATTAAAAACGCATAAAATACCTACTGAATAATAATTTAATTATTCGGATCGATTAGGTTCAATTATTGGTTTTTAGTTTATAACTGGATTAGTTTTAAAATACATAGTTATATATTAGTGTTTAATAATATTATAAAATAAACCTACTTAATATTCATGGCTCCATGTGATTAATTATTATTTGATTAACTAGGTGTATTATGGTAAAAAAGTTCCATTATTTAAATTATTTTTTCTAATAATTATTTGGTGTTGTTGTATCTGCCTGTATGGTAGGAATACCTATATTTTAAATTTAACATGGTCTATTGCACTTATAAAATATGCATTCAACTTAATTGCAGCCACTATAAAAATACTATGAATTAACCCTGCTACTATGCTTAGTCTAGTAATTGTAATTGAATAGATATATTATTTTAGATATTTTATTATGATACATTTTAACATTTATATGGATTTCGATAATATAGATTGTAGAAGATAGCTTAGAGAAGGTGCGTGAATTAAAAGATATGCCATAATAAATAAGAAATAAAATCGATTACAGTAAGTAAGTAGGTAACTATGTTTAAGAAAGAGTGGATGCCGTATACTTAATTCATAAAAGTAGTGGAAGACAATAGAGATTCCTAGTCCCTAGATACACGGCTACCAAATGCTTCGAAGAAATTTCGTATATTTATAAAAAAAAAAGAAATCTACTAATGCCTATAATCATGCTATAATGCAGCCCTCCCAACTGGGACGTTGACCATTTGGAAATCACAATCACGAGAAAACCAGAAAATCTGTCGACAGAGTTACAAAGAAATGTCTTCCTACTTAGTTTGTAAAGATATGAGATATATTAGATTTTGATACTATACACAAATATTAACCGAGACGAAAGGAAATGGGGTCTACTAATTCTGATCAGTTATGGGGATATTGAAGGTTTTCGGAGCTCAGTGCTAAAGAAGTCAGGACACTCCGGCGTTGCGGATTTACTCCGAGGTTCTCCCAATTGATCCATGACAATCTAGCCGTTAAATCTGAAACAATATCATACTGTATGAGGAAAGAGGGACTATCGATGGACAATATTCTGTAGAATTCAAAAAAAGGAAAATAATATTTTTATTTCTAATGATGTACCTAACTAGTTAGTTAAGTACTAAATTCTCTAATAAAATAATTTACCGCTCGTATTCCAATGAGCACGGTCTGCTTTGATCTCGCCTCGGAGACATTTCTCTACGTAAGTCAATGGATCGTAGTCTGCATCTAAAACCTGTAAAAAAGAAATTATTGAATAGAAGAAGGAAAGACGTAAATAGTTACCCACGCCTTTCCTTCTTTGCCTATAACTAATTAATGAATATTTTTTAATTTTTTAATTAGGGTATTGGATCTCTGTAAAACTTGAGTTCTTAATTGCGTAAAAGTGAAAGAATATAAAAGGCACAGGTAGGTGGACTACCAGTTTTTCATAGTTACGTTATTTATTTTTCATACCTTATTATTGGATCATAATTAATCATTGGATCGTATTCTAAAAACACTTCATAAATTTCGCCATGTTACAACCCTATATTAGTCTACCTTATAAATCCATCTAATAAGTATGTCGGTACCTATATCCATGTTTATCTATTTATTTAACACAAAACATCGAGACCATCATTGAGCTTAAAAAGCAAGCCAATTAACCGATCTATTGAGGGAATCCAATAAAACAAAGCAAACCTACCTCTCGCAACAAAGCGATGTAAGCGATAGCGAGGCGAAGCGTGTCGATCTTGCTGAGCCGCTTCTCATAGGGGAAGGTAGGCACGTGCACCCGCAGTTCGTCGAACGCCGAGTTTATACTGCTAAAGACACAACGCCACAAATACGTTTTAGTAGTTCCTCAGTTTGGGATTTTTAATTTATCTCATAATAGAAATATTGAGCTTAATAGTCCATAACTACATAGATTGTTAGATAGAAAGAAAATTTATTACATTTCAGTTAGTTAAATCAAAACAAAATAAATAGATATCTAGTATGTACCTATCTACATAAACCTAGGTACTTATAACTAAAGAAGAACGTGTGTGCCGAGCACATGTGTCAGAAGTGAAACTTTGGCAATATTAAATGTCGCCTTAATGACGTGACGGTACCTATTGCCTTGACGCGACCTTAAAATTTTACTTTCAACGCGCAAAAAAAGTTTCACTTCAATTAGAAAAGTAGAAATACCTACAAAAAATACAGTAAAAATGAAACTTATTCCTAACCAGTGTGGTGCTAAAAAAGCTGTTACTGTTATAATAATTGTAGTCCATCGATACTACAATCTAGACTAACAAAATAGTCTAAGTATAGAAAATATTATTTGATGGTAATAGGACTCATTGTGACACAATTTCATCAATACTAAACAAGTTTCACTTTTCAGTAAGTCGAGTTTACGAAATAGATATAGTTTATAGAAACAATTAATCAATGAAAATACAATCTATTCGTAACACAATTCGGAATAGTAACTACGTATTTTCATTGTATAGGTATTGATTGAACAGTTAATAGACAGACGATCGAAACTCGATTTACACAATTCGCAACAGCACTAATATTCAGTCCGTTGGTTAAAGAATGGGAAGTTTAAAAAACAAAGAGTCAAAATACGAGATATTTTTACACAACACAATTCGGAAAAGCTCTAATTTTCAGAACGTCAGTTTACGAAATTTATTGAAGGAAGAATGAAAGGATGGAAATGCGATGCATTGCCGATATGATAGATTTCGTCCATTTAATTTTATGAACAGTAGTACTGGGTTAATATAGACTAATCACTAGATAAATTGAAATAATGTTCTTAAAAGTAAATAAGCGTAACTTTAAGTGCTTCTCCCCATTAAATATTTATATAATTCATCAAAGAAGGTAGAAATAGAGATCATTTAAAGATGGAACATCTTCAAAATCTGGACTCTTTTAAAATCATCTCTACTAGGTACTAATTAGCAGGTAATTAGTATCTAAATAGGTACTAATTACTTATTGATATAAATAGTTATAGGTATATATTCTCGATGAAACTTACCAACATTCCAATAAGGCAAACTATAAAAACCTAGGTACTATCCTTAAGCATTTTTATAGAAGAAGAATGTAAGAAATAATTAAAACCATGCATAATATCACCTGATCTACTACATAAATAATTTAAACTGGTTTAATTATTACTCTCAATGTCACCTGAACATTTGCTATTATCGTATCTGACTGAACCCATGTTTCGATCAGAGTTAATTAAATTCCGCCAATAGTTATCTCGACGACAATGGTGGTTTCATCAACGTTCAAAGGGGATCATCCACAGAACTATATCGAGTTCTGTGGGATCATCCCTAGATACCGAAACCAGCTTCGTGGAGACAATAGATCAGCCAGACAAGTCTAATTTGTACCTAATGGCTTTGGCCAATATTTTGTCAACAGAAGCATACCTATAGGAAGCCTATAGGAACTATGGAATAATGGAACATAACAAATACCTACAATCTAAATGGTTTTACTGAGAATATTGTGGTGTATTTCGTAAGTAGGTAAGTACCTATTTATTTCTGAATGCTTGTTTCCGTTTTACTTTTACGGTAAATCTGATTTATTGGAAACTTTTCAGCCAAATAACTGATGGTTGTATGGCAGATAAAATAAGTAGCTATAACAATTATTAAAAATAATACTTTTATTTTGGAAACATAAGTATTTAATTTAAGTGGAATGTCAAACTTATTAATGTTTATTTGGTAGCATAGCTGAATAGGTATAACCAAAATACATATTATGTTATCAGTTTTGTTCTGTTTCTCATGTGTTTTGTGTTCCCGAAAAAAAAAGTAAATTTCTATAACTCCTTTAATATTTAAACGACTCCTACGGTTACTCGATCGAAGTTAATAGATTGACTCAAACTTCTCAACTGTTAAAAATCATATTCAAATATTGTTTTATCTCTCTCCATGCATGTAATAAGCGAAAGGGAAGCATTGGTGCGCCACCATGTACCACTATTATGTATCAAAATGCAAGCAGTCCACTTCAACAGCTAGCTACAACCTACAACAAACGACTATATTAGTTAATCAAGCTAAAAGATACCCATTGGGTCCGGACCTCAGCATTCTCCGTCGTTCCCTCACATTGGCTGCGGCCCTCTGCACGCGGTATGGAGATCCACCGCACTGGTATTCTGAGTCCATTGATGTGTCCAAGAGCCCATCTATATGGAAAAAACATACCTCATAGTTTTACAGCACTATATGGAAAGGAACTAGGTAGTAGGTGGTGTATCCCATAACCCATTCATTGACTTAAAATAATTATAATGAAATTTAAACGTGAATGAAATAGTTACTTTACTACCTATTACACAATTAAACTATTTTTAAGGAGTTAAGACTTTGCAAAGACAATTTTTAATTTGCTATACATATAATTTCTTCAGTTTATTGTAAAAGTCAAACGATTCAAATAACGCTGAATGTAGATAACAACATTATTTCAATTATAGAATTAATTAATTGCCCTCAAATATATACTTATACGTGGCACTTTGCGGCTGCTATCATATTATTATTATGATAATATCCTCATTAGTTAATATTCTAAATTAGATAACTAGGAAACTAACATTCGCATAGGTACTACATAAAATTATAAAAAAAATTATTATTACACATTGGAATAAAATTAAAAATGGTTTTAATATAATTATATTGACAAGAAATTTGATTGTATTTTGTAAAATTCTTAGGTTTTCTGTTTGAATATTTTTCTCATAACATTGTTTGCACTGAAATATACACATTTTCGCGATGAGCTAAAAATAAATAAAATAATTATATGACTTTGCATAATAGAAAATAATATGTACCTGTATGTAACTGTCTGGTGTGCTGATGGACGTAGGCCGCTAGCGGCAACTGCAGGCGGCTCCGAGCGGCAGCATACACACACGACGGTAGCTCCGAGGTGATGGACGGCCCCTCGTCATCTGAACCATCCACGTACGTGAACTTCAGCCCCGAATAGTCCAGCCGACGATTCTCACTACAACACGATTGCATACTTTACATATAAAATCAGTGAAAATTCAATACAATACATAAACCCTCGAACACCCACTTCAGCGGCGGCGACGTCGACGAGTCTGCAACTTGCGTTCGAGTTCCCGACATTTCTATGCACGAGCCGACACTCGTCACTTTCGATGCGAAAAGAGACTGACACGGAACAAAGTTTGAAAATTAATTTTATACCGCAGAGGGTGGCCATTTTGCGTGAGTTGCGTCCCCAATGTGTGGGGCGACACGGCCACCCTGCGGCCGGAGCCTGTGTCTTACCGGCTTGGTATAAAGTTTAATTTGAGATGTAAATGCGTTTGTGTGTGTGCTGTGTGGATATCAACCCCGAGCGGAGGCGGGGCTTCTGACAATAGGGGTGGTTAGGGGGATGGGCCTGATCGATTTTCTCGACAAATTGGATAAGTATTTCGCTTTTCTTTTCCCGGTAAGTACTGGATTTTCTTTTAGATTTTTCTACGACTATCAACTGTATTTTTATGGAGTCGCATCGAAATGTTTTTAATTTTTTCATTTAGTAAGTATACCTACATTTGATTTTATTATATTATTGGTAATTACTAATTAGTAATCAATTAGTAATAAATTATACATTACAATTCAAAAAATATTTTATTTTTATGCATCATTGTATGGATTGTTAGAATTATTAAATAAAATGACTTAAAAATAAAGATATCAATGGTAATTTTTTTTCTATCCTGCGTCGTAGGCAACATCTTATTAATAGTCGCACGATTCCACATAATTGAAAATGAAAATCAGGTTAAAACTACCAAATTGATTGGTAGTACCAGATTGACATTGTGATTAATGAATTTTGAAACCACTAATCCAAGTAAAACTTGAATGAAAATAATAATGCTTCAATAATCTACCTATTTATAAAGGATTTTCCTCCAGTTTACGCACCACTTGACGCGAGAGGAGGCTGTGGATCGATGTGCCGAGTCCCGCCTATAACTGCGGCTGACAGCCATAAAACGCAGGCCTCGCTTTCAAGGGCCCCTGGAAAATTTTCGGGAATTGTAGAACAAATATTGTGCAAGCTTTTGGCAAGCTAAATAAAGGTACGAGTGTGTTCATATAATTATTACCTACGTAAACCTAATTATTACCCTCTGTCATGATTTTATGTTTTTTATCTTGTGTTTGGTTGCCTGGAAGAGATGGCTACTAAAGCCATAAGGCCGCCATTTGTGCATGTCTCTCTTCTGTATATGTATGTCTTTTCCTGTTTGTAATGGTGTACAATAAAGCGTTTTCATTTTCATTATTATTTGTGCATTGTGTATATGTGAGTACTTTTTTTATTTCATGTATTCTGCTGTAATAATAATGTTTATTATTTTTTCTATTACATATACATTTTATTTATTGCGTAAATATAATGTATATCACATGTATATTTTATTTATATAATAATGTTCACGGCGTTTGAAATTTTGAATGTTTATAGTTCAGGATACATCGCCCATTTTTGCAAGTGACTACTATCAAGCTGATTTTCCGTTTGTAGCTTTATTTTGATGAGACACCGAATATCCTGAACTATTACGTCATACTTAATAGAACTTTGTAGAAACTGAATGAGACCTTAATCTTTTATCTAAAGCGTAGTATATATACTTAATCTGTCAACTGTGTCTAAAGTGAGGCAAACTATTTTCTAAAGTTCTGTGTTGATTTGATTCGAGTGAGTTTCATCAAATAAAACCTCTAAAAACGTACCGTTAATACTAAATAGGTAGTCATCAACAATAAGGATCTTTTAGTTATAAAAAATGTTTTAGATACCTCAAGAGTTGCTTTTAGGATGCTGTTGTGTAGTTGCTGTTAGAGTTTGTGCGCAGTTTGGCTTTGGTTATAAAAATTTACGAATTTTAAAACTGAAGTAAAAAATGTATTTGCTTGTACTTACTAGAAATAGAAAATAGGAAAGTAAGGAATCATAAGTACCTACAGTAACCTACTATCGATAGAAGTGAAACTTAAATCTTTTCATTTAATTTATTTTATTATTTTTACAAAGGATAGCCAACAATTGTTAACACTGTTTATAGACAAGAAGTTTATAGAAAATACAATTTAATATATAGATATATTATAGGCTAACACACATGCCTTTAACTAAAACGGTTATGACTTATGAATAAAAAAAATATTAGCTTGTCGGAACTCGGAGGTGAGAACCCATAAGATTTTCCTCTACCAAGAAAGTGCTCAAGGCGTCTAAAGAAGTGTACAATCCCAAAAAGAAAATCGTTTTTAGGTTACCTACACTTACAATCTTAAAATATTTTCCCAAAAAAAGAATGGACAGGTGGCTACTGAAGCGCCGCTAATTGCAGTACGTATGATGTTCCGTTTTCTATTTTGTTCTAGTTATCTATTTTTTGCATGATCTGTCAATTCTCATTAAGCAGAAAAACGTGCTGATATTCATTTTTTGCAATCTTTCTACCGAAACGAATATTGTTATAGAGACTGTTTCATGATTTTCTATCGTCTTTAAATGTAAATATAAAAGCAAGATCGGGTGTTCTACACTCTATACAAGCTCTCGACTACAATACACACCCCCAAAATACAAACCAGCCAATTTTTTCTCCATAATCGTGTGAACTCTTCTTGCACCCATATTACTCTAAGCAGCCGTGCAGTGCCTATAAATTAACGCGTCCCGAACTGCAAACAAGTAATTTCGTCGAGTATAATTTGGTGCTAATTCCCATTCGGAAGTCCGTCCCCATTCGACCCTGTAATTGATTTGTCGCGGCGAGGGCTGATGTGACCTGCCAGCGCCACGCGGGCTCCACGTGACCAGCCCCGCCCCCTGGACTTAATAGTTCTTCTACCCTCGCTCATTCTGTTATGATTACATGCTGAAGTGGAGCGTTGATGGTGCTTTCAGGATATTTAGATAGAAGAGATATGGACAGATATCTATGCATCTCTGACAACATATTATGGTTATATTATTGGACAATAATATGGTTTTCTAAACAATGTTATATCAAAAAAATTGATTTTCCATCCGATTTAAATCCTCAAAATTTACGAAATATGGTAAAAAAATTTTTACTGAAAAATTCAAGGAATCCCATATACCTACCTAATCTGAATTGCTTTTCTCATGACAAAACAAGAACCAACTGTCTAAAAAAATAAAATCCAATATTCTATACTGAAAAATTTAAATATTAATCAGGCCAAACATTTCGCAAAAATCATTAACACATCCACACCAAACAATCCAATAGAAGCGCGGATTTTAATCACACCGCAATGCATTTTAATTTTCTCATGAGATTAACCGCGAGACATTCAGCGAACCGCTGCATTGGCTCCAGTTAATTTATTTATTTGGCTGCATATGCTCGCTCGAGATAATCCAGATGCACGTGGTTGCTACTCTTTGTACGAGATTCGGGAGCCACGCGCTTGGCACGCGGCCGCCGCGCGCCGGCCCAAGTGCCCGGAACATGTACCAACGCCTTCGTCAAAACTGTTTTTACGACTCACAACTGCAGTGTACTCAACACAATTAATTCGCGGTACATATACTTGAATTGTTGGTGCTAGTTGTATTGATCGAGCTGAGAATTGCAATTTTTGAAGCGGGAATTTATTTGCTTTTATTTTTACTAAGGATGTTTTTTTATTCGTGACTGTGACCACAAAACGAAACTATACAAAAATAGTAAGTAAATAGTTTTTCACAGGGATCAAATTTTTACATACCTACCATTAAATATTGCAGAAAAAAAATTTAAGGGGATTTCCAAGACAGGCAGGAATATCTTATTTTAATGACGCAGCAAAGTTTGTTTTAGAAAAGTAATCTGGATTGCTTTCATGATAACTTTAACAAATAAGAGTCTTGTCAGTGCTTCAAAACAGCATTGTCAGTGGTAGGACACTGAATAGGACTTTTTGTGTACACCCCTGCCCGTATTTGTCTGTCTGTTTGTTGTATTTAAGCATTTATTATACGCAATTATTAACAAGTCGCTCACAGACTCGTGCGATTCATTGTTGCATGCGGTTCTCAAAGTTTACATTTCAATTTGTGTAAATAATTATTTTTAATAGATATATCCAGTTATTTTTATTCAATTGACTAAAATTGATCAACAAATTAACAAAATATAATAAAATTATCTAATTATTTAGTTACCAAGTAACTACAGAAGTACAGACTATAGACATTAAGGTAATAATTATTGAAGCATTAAGATATTTTTCTTACACGACATACAAATCGAGTCAATATCAATTAAACAAATCACTGATATCTCTACTTTCTATATGTATAGTAAGCATTTCCATAAATGACACAATACCTATTTAAAATATACGTCAACAGTTTGGGAACCCAGCGACTCCCCTTCACACGCCGGGCCAGGGGTTAACCGACGTCACACGAGACGAGTGTACACTGTATGGGAACAACACACAAATTATCCAAAACCAATTGTCTAATGTGTTCACGCCATTTAACTAAACAGATTGTACATCTCGACTGTTTGTTATCCGGTCATTTTGCGTGTAATTTTTGGGTTTTTATTGCCGTAGGTTGCTCTCGATTTTTTAGTGTTATTTAAAATACAAAATATATAATTTTAATTAATAATTAATAATTACTATTAGCAAATTTAGAATATTTTTTATGGTTAATGGGTGTAGGCTTACTATATTAATTTGATTAATTCGAGGATTTAGTATTGAAAACTAAGTAGACCGTGCTTAATATTACCTATGTGTGCTGCAAAAAAATGTTTTAATAGAAAATCAATACAGAGTCCGTAAATATGAATGGGCTTTCATTAATATTGTATAGTTTAAACTTTAAAGCTTTTGTGACGGTTATCATTGCTGTTTCTGATTACAATTTAATAACAAATTACGAACTGATATTCCAGCAAATAAGAATACTCAATAAATATTTCATTTCAGTTTAAGGTAGGTACTCAAAGAAGGTGCGTACAATGTAGGTAGGTACTTGAACAGATAATTTTCTTATCTATATTTCTTTATAGGTAGGACAAATGTTATGTTAGAGCGTAAAGTGTCCATTGATAACAATTAATTCTAAAACAAAATATAAATCGACAACAAAAAATTCACGAAGCAATTTATTAAATGGATACATATTTGCTGAAAACAACGTGACGGTGAGGTACATCGCTCCAGCTATTATGCCTTAAACAAAAGCTGTTAAACGCAAGTTCATATGGCCCCCGGCTGCGTATTTACTGAATGCACTGAGCATATTCAGTTTCACTATTTATGTCATACGAGTGTACCGCATGAATGGGTCTGCCGTCTGCAATATCTCATTGAGTAGCCTGTGGATGACATCAATGAGCCAATCTATCTAGGCACTCATCACGCTCGAACTGTTGCTATTCTACGAAATTGGTTCGGCAATTAAGCGAACGTTTACGTAAATTTTGGAATCTCTATCAAAGCGGAACGAGATTGAATACGGAATTTGTGGTCACGTTGTTGCCAATACCGAATGCATGCGCCTGTCAAACGTTTGATGTTCCAAAGGATGGATGCAACGTGGTATTGATAGTCTTGTGGTGGGTGGGAGAAGCAAACCTGATTGCATTTGTAGATGGACAGTCTAATAAAACAATATCTTTTTGATGACACATCAATCCTTTGCTTAAATTAGTTTCCAATTTGAATACTGTTATTTTTACATAGTTACTTAAAATGTGTGTGATTTTTTTCCAAATCAGATGAGTATTATTCTTCAATTTGCCAGTTGTCACAGAAACGAATAAAAGTAAATACACTATAGATAACATCTCACGTACCAAGATTTAATCTTCATAAATCATGATATAGGTATATCACCTATATCTGCATAAACACAAGATATCTTTCTCAGATAAACTTCTACAAGAGGTTAAAGAAAAACAGCAAGAACGCATTAAACAATTTATTTACACAATTAAACTTAATCTAGTTGTTTTTGCTAGGTTTATCGGGCAGTCTTATTTCCTTCACTGGCAACTCTTCTACACTCGACCTCAACTCAACGTACTTGTATCGGAAAGCCATCGCCATGAATATGAACATGTCCACCAACATGAGACCCGCGAACAGGAAGAATTCTTTCCACTGAAATATAAACAGAATATTAGAAATACTAGGCAAGAAAAATAACTATATAACTATACAAATGAAAGATTCGATATATAAAAGGACCGATCTATTGGCCTGAGCCGAGCTTCCTGCTTCTTTAATTAGATCGTCTGTTTCACTTTCATGTCTCAGATTACCTTTTATGTTTACTTTTTAAAGCCAACCAGCAAAATATATAATAAATTTTCAAATTTTCTAGATATTTCACTTAAATCTGCTATTTCGAGCGGATACAAACAGATTAGATAATTTTAAAGTAGCTAACTAGCTAAGTATTATTGTTATGGAGTAAATGTACCGAATGGAATAAAGTCACTGCCTTGAAAGTTGAAACCTATTTAAACCCCAATTTAATTATTTACATTTACAGCTTATATACTTTAAAACCCACTATTCATACCACCCGACCCTTTTTCTTTACATCCCCCTTTTACTTACCTGAGCATCCAAAAAGTTCCCTTCCACAATCAGAACCACGATCAAGTTGCCAAACGCCACAGTAAGCAACCAGACCGACTGTAGCACAGACTTCATGCTGGCTGGCGCTTGTGTGAACGAGAACTCGAGTCCAGTGACCGAGAACATCACTTCGCCCATCGTCATCACTACGTATTGGGGGACTAGCCACAATATGTGGATGCTGTTTGGTGGTGTTATCGTATGGGCGTCTATTAGCTAGAAAGGAGATAAAAATAGTTCTCATATGGATAATCTCACTGGGTTTTTTTTTTATGTATACTGATGGCTGATAGACTGTTGTATATAGAGTGGCGAAAATTAGTTCTTATAGCTTAGCCTTTCAAGTAACAAGTATAAGTTATTTTTGTTTTATCTAATAGCCAATGAATTTTTCCAAATAATATATCTAATATTTTACTAAATGCAATTGGTTTATTTTTTATTGATTTCAAGAAAAAAAAAAGAAAACATAGATCGTTTCTTGACTTTTTTATTGCAGCATCGTAGCCTAAAGTGGTTTGAAAAATGTGGAATATATTTTATAGATTACCTATATAAGTACAGTAGGTACATATTATGACAGATAAACTACAAATACACTTACGTATCTTCCATCTGGAGCTCCGTAAATATTGAAAGTATACACTGCTCCAGCCATAAATTTAAAACTCTCCAGAACTGTTTGTCCGTTTACTATCACGTCATAAGTGCCTTTCCCTATTGTTTTTTGAAGTGTGTCGTCGGTCATTACCCTAAATACTGTCCTATTTTTGCTTCTATCAAATATTTGAATAGGGAGAAGTCCATACACATTGGATAAAAATCTGAAATGAAAAATAAAATCCATTAAATCTGCTGTGAAATTAATCTAGCCGCTAGCGTATAGTTAGCGTTGAATATAAACAATACTCAATCAAGTTTTGGTTCGAAGTTTATAGTCGAAATATGTTGGTCATTTTTGTGTTATTAACAAGTTCGCTATTTTCACAAACATTTTGTAGAGTTGATGTGAAATTAAGTGATGGGACAGTATATGGAACGACTGAAGCGACGATTTTTAAAGGAAGAATTTTCTATGCTTTTTATGGAGTACCATATGCACAAGCTCCAATTGGGAAATTAAGGTTCAAGAATCCTGTGCCAATTAAAAAGTGGAAACGACCCTTTGATGCTACTAAAGAATACCATGGAGCATGCGCTCAAAGCCACATTGTCCATAAACATGGTGTTTATGGAGTTGAAGACTGTTTACACGTGAATATTTATACGCCATACCTACCAAAATATGGATTAAGGACTCCAAAGTCTATTATTGTTTGGATACATGGATACGCCTTCACCTCAAGTTTCAGTCACATACATGGGGCAGATTTTCTTATAGACAACGACGTCATTTTAATTACTTTAACGCATAGAATATCAGTGTTTGGTTTCTTAAAAGTGGATGATACTGACAACAATACAAATATGGGTCTTAAGGATATAATTATAGGGCTGAAATGGATTAGAAAAAATATAAAACATTTCGGCGGAGACAAAAACAAAATCACAGTTATGAGTAGTGGATCAGCAGCTTCGTTCATATCTTTATTAATGATGACGAAATTCCGGAAGCTCTTTTCTAGAGTAATTCTTCAAAGCGGTAGTATATTTTCACCCTCAATGTTTCAAGGCGACCCTGGCTTCGAGAAGGATCAGTTACAAAAAGCATTGAAAATATCTGGGTTTAAGAACATAACTAGCGCACCGACGAAAGAACTAATATCAAATTCTGCTAAAATATACAATAGTACAAGTACAAGAAACTTTCAAAGACCTATGATACCATTCTTGCCGATAAATGAAACAATATCAAAACAGTCATTAATATCTAAACGGACTCTACAAATTAGTGAAAATTTAAAACAGCTTAAATATATGGACATAATGGTTGGCTTTACCAGTCAAGAAAGTATAACTGAGGTACTACCTTTCATACACAATCCTCAACATATAAAAGAATTCATGCAATTCAAATACTTAGTACCCTTTTCTAGTCCCTGTAGATATGAATATAGATCTAAAAAATATCGAGAAATTGGAGATTTGATACGTAAAAAATATTTTCCAACAGACATCAACGACAGTGCTGTATCACTTGAGGGAATGCTAAAATACGTGTCTGATCTACATAAGTTTCCAATATATAAATTTATACAAACATATATAAAATCAACGGAAACTCAATTGTATGTATATAAGTTTAACTATGTCGGTAACTTTAGTGCTGCAAGAGCTACCTCGATCGGTACCGCTAAGACCAAAATAAAAGGAGCGGCACATGGTGACGAAATTTGTTACATCCTTAAATGTGACCCGCTTTGGGAGAATTACGTAAAAATTAAACAAGATTTACACAATCGAGATAGAATATTTATTACACAAATGGCTGGAATGTGGGCCAATTTTGCCAAAAATGGAGAACCCACGAGAAAAAAGCAGGTTAATGCCACCTGGTGGCCGATGACTTTAGGAGACGATAGTTTGTTTCTTCTTGGGAAACAGAATAAATTAGTCAATTCTAGACCCGAACGTAAAATGTTCGATTTCTGGAATTCCATATATGACAAATATTATTCACCGGAGTCGTGCAACACAACCTATAAAGATGAACTTTAAGAAATCATAAATAAACATTAATAATATTAAATATGGCATATAAAATGTTATAAGGATAATAACTCGTTTTAAAATAACAAAGGTCAGAAATAAATTGGTACAACAATGTACTCACCTCACATGAACACCATCAATCGCCTTGTCGTTATTGTCAGTAAAGTTATACATCATGTCCGTTGTAATAAAGAATGAGTTGGCTTTTTTCTCATCTAGCACGAAGTTTCCTTTGTACGCTATGTTTGAGCAATTTGCGTTCCCTTGACCACTGAGAAAATAAGGTAGTTCTATATAATTTTCAGTCTCAATATCTAATTTCTCGAACATTCCGAGGGGAGGAATGAGGAAGTTTTCTGTTTCATTGGAATGTAGCGTGTGGTTCTGGAGCGTTAATGTGAAATTGCAGTCGAAACCGTTGTATACTCTCAATTGCGATAAACCTTCTGACACTGGTGTTCCATAGGTAGGCTGTAATATTTCAGATAATAAAAAAATTAATAATAAAAAAAACCTTGTTTATCTTCTTTACTTTTTTATATTATTCTTACCAAGAGATTAAGTTCGACAATGCCAGATATTACGAAAGCCGCAGACGCCAGAATTCCTCCCCATATCATTTTGTGCAACGGCTTCCTTATCAGTTTGGCCCAGGTTAGGAAAGGATATATTGCCTACAATCAAATATAACAAAGTTTTTAGTATTCTTGTACTTACTATGTTATTAATAAATATTAATAATTATAATAATAATTAAATAAAAAAAGATACTTTGAATAGTAACTCTGTGAATAAATTATTTATTTTTTTAAGTTATAACATGTGAAAATGATATTATAAGTTATCATTATTACGTAAGTTTCTATGTCTTTTTGTTTATGTGAGCAAGACTTTAGAGAATCTACGCGAAGGACAATTTATTAAGACGAAGAACTTCTTCTTTAGAAGCCGTTGGCAAAATTTCTAGATAATAATGTAACCTAACAAGTTTTAATTAACCGAAACAAATCATATTTTATAAACAACAAACAAACATAAACGTTATAATAATAGCACACTCACAACTTCAAACAACGGGATGAACACTAAAATCAATAGCGGGTTGAGGACTTGCATCTGATCGGCCTTCAACGTCCAGCTTCCGATGTCTTGATCCATCCTGTCTGCTTGGAACGTCCATCTTGAACCCTGTTCATTGTATGTACATTGCATAGGTATTGACAGTTCATTCAATTAGCTTAGTAGTTAGTATAAAGCTATTACCTATTGTGTATACGCATATTCAGTATAGCATGTAAAAACAAATTTTATGTGACAGCAAAGGTGACTCAAATAATTGACCTTTTGTCTAAGAATATTGAAAAGGGATTTTTCGATTTTCGTCCATAAAATATCTATGTAAGTACTCATTAAACGCAAAGCTAATATATCTATAAATTTTATAAGAGTCTACTCTTGTGCATAATTATTGTGATGTTAATTCAATTTTATGGACACAAGGGCTAGTAAATTAATGAGGCTGTAATTTTAATTGTTTAACACGTAGGTACATTCAATGTGATTGATTTATGTACAAAGCATGGATGTCGTATGACAGCAATTAATGCATATAATAACTTACATTTTAATTGAAATTTACATGAAAATGACTGTGTAATGTTTCAAAATAATTTTAAACAAAATTGTATCGTTAATTATTTTCCATTAAGTCGCAAATTCCCGAAGGTCATCCATAATTTAATGATGATACATTTTTATATGTATTATATAATAAGGAATCATTAAATGTCAAAATCATATGCCCTTATTATTTCTGGTACTGGGAACATGGTTTAATTATGCTATAACCACGCTATAACAGTGGACTTTTCATTACACGTCACCTCCACACGGCGCGCCAAAAATATTAATTTACGTGTATAATGGTAACTTTACAGTATGTATACATTATTATAAGCGTTTGTTCATTAGAGCCTTCTATGTAAAATTATTTTATCATATTCACTTTCTCTTTGAATGGCGATTTTATTCAGATCGAAACAGAATAGATTTAATTTTCATAGAATAGTTTGAACTTTGAAGTATGTAGGGGGTTTTAAAATTCCATATTTCTAATTTGCTTATAATTATTTATCAAACATTTTAGAATCCCAGGTTAGGTAAATATAAAGGCAACTTTATGCAAAACCCCGTTTGTACGTGATTTACATCTAGGTTACTCAAAGGAAATTATCTTCTTGTACTAAGAGTCTCAAAGAGGTTAATTTTCAAAGCACGAACACCCGGAAATTGCGAATGTCTTACAAGGTTCCTTGTAGCTAGGGAACGGCAGATAAAATAAATTCAAAAGGGTTGCTTTTATAACACAGAACTATAAAAAAAACTAAAATAGCTGAGATTTTATTAAAATAAGCTATTTTTGGAAAGCTAAAAACAAACTTCACCATAATTTTTTTGAAAATACTTTTAAGTTAAGCGAACTTGACCCTTAAAATAAACAATAAAGATGACTAAGGAAAAATATAGTAGGTAATGCATAACAGGAAACGGCCTCAATTATTCAATTGTTGATATTCATAGAAGCTGTTGATACTTGATAGTCACTATACGTTACTTGCTTGCACTACAATAGGTAAATTCATTCAATACTAGTAGTATAGAACTAAAATGTAAACTTTCTAACAAACATTGGATTTTGTAAAACCGCCTACGTTGGTTATACTGGGCAATTTACATCACATATTGATATAAACACACATGTACATTAGATACATAAAACCTTCCGCAACCCTAGTTCTAATATGATTAATTTTTATCAATTTAACACATTCACATAATATGGTTAATTTTTAAACATACAATATATTTTGGAACTTTGAGTTTACAAACCTGGGTAAATAAACCACATAGGTACCTAATATACACACGTTTACATACATCAAATCGGAGTCGGAAACCCCAGTTAAAATCATATTTGCCATCATCCATATTTAAACACCATTTTCACACAAAAATCTATTTAAAAAACTCACCTGCTGATCGAAAAGCGCCCAAAACACTGGCAGCGGTATGAACAGCACGAGGACCCTCAATAAAGACTTGACGTCTTCTATGAGCTCCGAGTCGTACTTGCCGCTGGCGTGGTCCAGCCAGTGTGTGCGCTTCTCTTTGCTTTTGCATGATTGCACTATTGCGTGCTGGAACACGGGCGTTGTTTTACGTGTAAGGATAGTTTTGGACTTATAAAAGGGATTATTGTTGAAACATAAATAAATACTGGCATAGTGTATTTCCAAATAACAATCGATATGTAGTTATTATTTAAATGAAAATGTAACTCATCGCTGCCTGTAAGGATTTTGTACGTTAGGACTATTCTTAGTAAAGGGTTTCAGGGGGTAACAAAAAACTAAACTGCCTTAAAATTGTCAAAACTGTTTAAATTTTAAATTTAAAAAAATTAACGATATTTGTTTTTATTTTTGAGTAAAAAGTTATGTTCATTTGCACAAAGTTAAAAAAGGAAATGTTACAATACCCGAGGGTACATAATTTAGCGGGCGACTCAGTGATGAAAAAAAGGGCTCCGTTTTTTAAAATGGCCGGCCAATTTTATTCGACCAGATTATTCGATGGAATCATTTGTTGAATTCAAATTTTAATGTTATTCGAACTTTTGAGGTTATGTTATAAACCTAAATTTGTTAGAAGACTTTTAAATAATTATGTTTCGTAAAATAATTAAAGAGATACGAGTTTATAATGGTTACTAAATGAATCATTTTCAGTAATCGCTATTTATAATTCATTGAAACTAGCTTGTTTGTTGAAAACAAAGACATTCATCAGCGACATGTACTGATATTTACACATACCATGGATTCTAGAAATACATATATCCTAAATGGAAAGTTACGGGCGTTAAAATTAGACATAGACTGGAGTAAACCAATCTGAGCTTATGTTCTTTCATAGTGTAGTTTCTTGTTAGTGCACAGTGCAATTATTTATACTTGTAACAATTAAGAAGGATTTATTTGTTTTGTCACGGATATAAATTAATTGATTCCTGTGGTGCAGTGGTTTTTGACCCTCTTCACTGAGGGAATTAGTTTTATTTTCACTAGGGAAAAATATTATGTGGCAGTCTCGCTTTTTCGACTGACAATTAGGTAGGTACGGTATGAGGTATCAGTAATATAATTTATTACAGAAAAAATAGCTCTAGGTAAATATTTACGTATGTATTATTTGTATTTTGTCCATTAAAACCTTTATATATTTTTTTGGAGTTAGACTTGAAAAGCAGAATAATAATTTATTCATAACAAAATCAGTAAAAACTAAAAAGTGTACCTATTTTTTGATTCAAAAGTTTCATACCGACTTTAAATCCACATTAAGTCTTAATTACACAATACACGTGCACATAAAGAGGGGGATTTATCTGATCAAGGATATTGGCCAAATGATACTTACGCCGATGCAAGTTGAAACCTTGCCAAGCACGTTTCCTGCGGGCTGTTTGATTATATACAGTCTCTTCCCGGCCACGAAGAACACTGTTAAAAGAATTATAATTGAACTCGTGTATGGATGTCCTTGAAGGATTGGAATTAAATAAGTTTAGTCCGCGACTTCGCTCGCGTGGATTACAAACTTTGGTACCTACATTAGACTTATCTAAACCGACTACCCCACATGTATGTTTTTCGCAAATAAAGTTCAGCCTATCAATTCAATCCAATATTGTTCGAATAGTATCCCCGCATACAATATTGTTTTACGTAATTGACGCACATATAAATAGACAAACAGAAAAACAATATTAACTACGTAATGTTTAGGGGTCTCAAAAATAGTCAGGTATGAATAAGAGAGAGAGATAATAATAATAAGAGAGCCTACATCCATCTTCGACAGCCGGTAACAGCCTCACAAAGGTAACTTTGTCAGTGCTCATGGGCGGTGGTGTCACTTCATTAGGTGATCCACCTGCTCAGTTACCTGCTCTTACATAAAAAAAAATAAAAAAAAAATAATGCCTGACTACCTGAATCATGTAGGCAAAGGAAAAGTAATCTGTTTTATTCCTGATACTCGCGATTGATCGCGAAAGAGCTTGGCTTTAATATAGGTACGGCCATTGCCGTTTAAAAAGCTTTTGTTGGTGTATGACCTGTCTATCTTTTGATACGTCATTTTGTAAAGTGTAATTTTGCATTGAGTTAAAACTATTTTTATTACCTTACGTGTGACATGAAGTTATTTTATGTTTGAGATATTCTGAGAGTTTATTTAGTGATAGATAGTTTAGGTACCTATTCGTTTTGTATATAGGTAGGTATTTCTTTAGACTCTAATATGATAGCAGACGTATATCATTGTATTTTAAAAGGATAATCTATTCCTATATTATTTAGTACTACATTTTCACCATAAATTAATTTAAGTGTATCCTTAGGAAACGATAAGATTACAAATGACCTTAGTGACCTCAATACCAGAAGGCTAAGCATTATAAGGTGCAATGATAAAATTATCTTGAGCGAAACCTTTGTAGGTACATTTCAATGCAAAAACATTCATAAATAACAATCGATAAATTGTATTTTATTAATTTAGCCTTAATAAAGTTATTGAAGCATCTAATTACATATTTGTTTTGTAAATCGGTACTATACTTAAAATCTATTTTCCAATGACATTCTAATACTTTTCCGTAAGTACAAAAAATAATAAATAAGTGTTAAAAGTGCAGTACTTAAGTCTAGTAAATACCTAATATAAAGTTTATTTGTTTTTATACCAATTACTTACGTAATAATACCAAAGTAGTAATATAGGACGTAAGTATCATTACAGGTTGAGAGTGGTTCTAACTCGGATTAGTGCCATAAATGTTTCCCTACATCGCAATACTTCCACAGAACTGATGAAATAATGTTTTATTTATACCTTGAATAGTTTTTCAATCAACCTAAATATAAGAGATAAACATTGAAAGAACTCACCTATAGAAACGACCATAAGAATTCCAGGGATGCCAAAAGCTAGCGAGTAACAGTCATTATCGCCGAAGCAATGGACGTCGGCCCTTAGGATTGGCGTTATGAACGTCGATATAAGACTTCCCGCGTTTATGGCAAAATAGAAAAGGGAGAAGAAATAGCCCAGATATCTCTCCTGTTCAGGCAGTTTGAACTGATCGCCTCCGAACGCGGAGACGCAGGGCTTTATGCCTCCCGTACCACATGCTATTAACAGAAGCGCTAGTATTGTGAATTCCCTGAAAGTTTCACGTCAGTTTTACTATTCTGCGTATAGTAAACGGTATAATATTAAACACTAATTAAACAGAAATGTACAACGAAGAGACCAAATTTTACAATTTAAACAAATCACCAGCATTATAATTAACTTATTAACGATAATCGAATAAATTAATCAATATCGTTTAAAACCAATCAAACGTTTCTACAAGTTAGCCTCTTTGACCGATTTAACTAATCAATAAAACGTTTATTTTCTCATCAAAACGTTGTTCTTATGTTACCACTGAGCCTAAAAGTGTAATTATCTTCAATGTTGTTGATTGGTACATTTATATGAAAGAATGCTTTGTTCATTACAAGGAAATCAATATCATTGCCTACAAATTTATGTTGGTTTTTAATATTTTTTTCATTGGATGGTCCGGTGTATCTGAAACTTATACAGATAAAAATTTTACATAATATAATTTATAGTATAACTTACATTTGCGGCAAGCTGATTGGCGGCATTGCTGTCAAAGATATAAGAACACTTCCCGATGCATATACAAGTGATAAGTAGAATATCGTTCTGCAAAGAAAAACAATTATAAGCATAATTATTCTATCTATAGGTATATTTTTTTTCTTTTTAAGAAAAAATAATAATAAGAAGAAGAAGAGAAAGAGTATAAGTATAACTATTTGCCAGTGTCAAGTATGAAGGTAAGGAAACTATTCGCGGTATTAAGAATAAGATGAGGAGATAAGAATTAACGTTTCAAGTCAGATAAAGGTACTGTTACTAGATATAAATATATTTTTACAGCTTTAAATTATAACATACTAACTACTACGAAGATAAACTAACGAGCTCCAACAACGAAAACAAAAATAAGAAAAGTATAGCTATGAAATTATTGAATTTTTTGCTCTGAGCATCACAGATCACGTAGATAGTGACCGTGACAGCCAGGAATGAATAATTAGGAATAAATAATTAAAATATATTGGGATTCAATATTTATATTGAATTATAAATATTGAATATGGTTTTTTATTGTTTTATCCCAAGCCAAGGGACAAATGCCAAAGGTTTAAATTTATTTACAAGACTAGCTTCCGCCCGCGACTCCGTCCGCGCGGATGTCGGTCTTTGCGTGGATGGTTTATTTCTCCATTTTGAGTAACTCGGACAATGACTCTTATAAATATCTATTGGACCCAAATACGGCTAGGTCTATAATAATACGCAACGTGTGTTCGCGGTACCTACTACAGAACAACGTCTATGGATAACTGAAAAATTGAGATTAATTTTTTTTCTACGTATTTTTCCAGGATAAAAAGTATCCTATTTTACGCCCAGGATAATAAGGTATAATTATACCAAGTTTCATCGAAATCGAACCGGTAGTTTTCACGTGATGTCTTCACATACAGACAGACAGACAGACAGACAGACAGACAAAAATTTTTTTAATCACATATTTGGGTTTGGTATCGATCCAGTAACACCCCCTGCTAGTTATTTTTTCAATATTTTCAATGTACAGAATTGACCCTTCTACAGATTTATTATATGTATAGATAATAATATGTATTATATTATAATATTAGTTCCGTTCCGGCTCCCGCCCGAACCTCCTAAGTCCTACGAGGATTATTAGTTATTACATACTAATACTAATGTAAATATATTATGTATAAGAAAACTTACCAATCATATATACACAAAACAATATGAATTTACAAATATATATAATAAATACAAGTAATATTTACAAATTTAACACCTCTGACTACGAAAAAAATAATTAAAAATTAATTTAGCTTTAGAGACACTCCCTCCAACTTCGAAGGTTCCCCGCTTTTTCCCATTATTTATAATTTACTTAATATTTATATTATTTTAATATTTGCGATAAAAAGATAGATTTGGTAATAATTTCAAAAACAAAAATAGTAGTGAGCTGGCAGTTATTTTGTTGATACTTGATAGGGTAATTGCGCTGGTTTGCCGTCCAGCTTCTGTTTTCGTCCATTTGACTGACCTGCTACAATCACGTGTGTAAAACTTGAATACAAACCTACCTTCCCGCGCAAGTTTGCACTTTTTACGGTCCATAATGTTTAAGCAACAGTACTATCAACATTAAAATTTGATTTGACAAGAAGAGAGTTCAAAAAATTAACGTAAATGTGGCCGCTTCGCATACGTGCCTTGCAGATGTCATCGCGCGAGAGAAAAATTTGCCGGCGAGAAAAGTTCATGGTAAGGTAAATCACTGTTTTAGCTAGTTTACGTAATGTTTTTGGTACGTATGTTTATTTATAAGCATAATAAACGCAATTATAAGTGTTTATCATACATTTTTATAATACTCTTCGAAATATTAAGTGGACGGATACTAGGTTACCAAATTCTCAAAATATTTGGTTTTCGTCCAAGTGGACGGAAACTCAAACAGCTACGTGAATATTTGTTAGGGTCATTTTACTTTATCGGACCTTTAAAATACTGAATAGTTTCTCCCGAAGTGATCTTTATTGCTATTAGTTTAGTTTTTTTGGTTTCCGTCCACTGCTATGTCAGTGCTGCCAAAATAAAAAAATATTTAAAGAAGTGGACGAAAACTAAATTTAGCTTTAAATGTTTTAGTTTTCGTCCATGAATGAGTATTGGAGTATCCAAAAATTAAATATAGCCATTCTTTTGCATTACTTTTCGTCTATTTTTACGTATTGAAAAGTTTTCTATTCAGCATCTTCCTTATAAATAATTGGTGAGGGCCAGAGTGTTGTAGGTACCTAATATTGTCATTCATTCAGTCATGTATCATTCTCCTTATGTGAAGTAGAGTCAATTATTCGTAGCATAAATGGGGGTAGGTCAGACATAATACACTGTATTTTTCTTGATTATCATTCACTTGAGTATCATCTTTTATTCTAGGTCTGTTTTGCCAATGCAGTATTTTTTTATTATACTTACTCAACGTATCCTCAGAAAGATCTTATTGTTTTTAGATGGCCTCGAAGGAGTCTAAGAAATCTAGAAAAAAAAAGACGCTGCGTACACTGAAGATTCTGTAGCTAAAACTTATTATTATGGCTGTGTGTTTATAGTACGTTTCATTTGATAAACAAAGTATTAGAATGAAAATTATTGTTGTTAGAATGAATATTTCTGTTTTTTGATGTTATTTCTTAGTCCTGTAATTATTACTTGTTTCATTTACATTGTAAGGAACGCATTCCTTTCTTTATTACGAATGATTATACAGTCATCACTAACGCCTATAAGGACTGCCAAGTGCTACATAGATCTCAGTGTTGACTAGTTATATTGATTATTATTAGTAAAACCACAAGTAAAACTAAACCTGTAAGGTAGTGAGAAATTGTGATGTTAATTAAATAAACGTATATACCTGTAATTGATTTTTAACTTAATAGTTGACCTACCCTCCTTTTTCTACACGGTGGTCGAAAACTAGCTTACACTAGGACGAAAACCAGTTTTTTTGGACGAAAACTAGCATTTACCCTACTTTTGCAGAAAATAATTTAAATAAAAAGATACATCAAAATGATTTATTTTCCCTTAATATTATCTTAAAGAAGACTATATAAGGACTTAAAAAAAAATTATATGTTTAAGGAAGGGTGCTCCAAAATATTTATTTCGTATCACAAAGTTGGCAACTCCTATAATTGGACGAAAACCAGCGCAATGACCCTACTATGTATTAGCAAAATGAAAGGGAAGGGAGTATCATTAATCAGTTAGTGCTGCATAAAATTGCATCACAATAATTAGATACTTGTTTTTACTTATTTGTACCAACTTTACTGTGTTTTTGTTTTTACGAAAAATATCAAAGAAATCCTATTGACATATCTATTCCTGGATCCCTGATCGTTATACCTACCTAAATATAACATAGTATGTTATGAATTGTGAAAAATGTTTAGTAAACTAAATTGTTTAGATGATTCTCAGAAGGAACATATTGTGTGCAACCAAAAAATATACCAAACTGGTTTAGAGGACTTAACTGAAAATTATAGATGATAATAATATCGCGTCGTTACATTGTTATGTTTGCAATAAGAATATTATTCTATTTATTTCAAATTATGAACTATAAAAGACGCTTTAAAATTATATATAATCATAATATACAAATACAATCAGTAGGGAAACTATATACAAACGTTCGAAATGGCTCACTCTGGCTATTTTGTGATATAATCAACTAAGGGCTGATTTTTCAATCCTCGGTTAAAACTTATTCATCGAATAACGTATTAAACTACCATTTCAAAAATGTATTCTAATTGTCCATATGACAGTTTACAGGTGACATTTTAAATTGTTCGTGTAGGTACTACTTTATTGGACGGATAAATTTTAACCAAGGATTAAAAAATTGGCCTTTAAACATATTTTATTTTATTTTAAATAATAGGTATTATAAAATAACAACAACTCATGAAGTGAATAGGTATAAGTGTACAAAGTTTGAGTCAAATCTGCCTGTTAAAATTGGTATGCTGGATCCCTCTTAAAAATGATAGTAAATGATGTTATGCCTATATTATATTATATGGGTACCTACCTACAGTATGTTCACAAAAAAAAATCAAGTAGGTGCCTAACTTGAAAGAGCCCTAAATAGTATTTAAAAATAAAACTTATTCACGGCTCTATAGCCACAAGTTAGTACTAAAATATTCTTAAACCTGTTTTCAATTACTTATTATCAGGTGAAGGTAAACACCAACGAACATAAACTCAAAACACTTGCGCAAATTATAATGTAGGTATTTGAGCATCTGAATACATAGTTTTTAAATATTTAGCGGAATAAATTTAAACCAACTAATCTATTCAAGGATAAATTATAAAATTATAGTACTTAGTAGGTATTATGATAAATGTTTAATTTCAATGATTTATAAAGTTAGCAGTAAAGAAAACAATAGATTGTACATTAACGCATAAATAACACTTTACTATCCATAGAAAAAACATTAAAACAACTATAAATTACACAAAGTGAAATAACCTGAAATAATAAATACTTAAATAAATACTTCAGGACAATTTTCACACACGGCACGATCTGATCCCATATCCCAGCATTCGCTTGTGTTATGGTATACGAAACCAGATGGCTGATAAACATACATATATAATTTTAAATAAATACCAAATCTATACATATATAAATCAACACCCAGACATCATGTTCATCACACAAATATTTGCCCCGGGTGGGAACCGAACTCACGACCTCTGGCTTGGAAGGCAGGGCCACTACCAGCCAAGCCAACCGCTCAGTCAAACAATTATTTAATACTTTTGATATCATTACAGACTTATCTTCTTGATCTTGCCAAAAAAAATGGGCATGAAGATTTTATATTATACCTAGCAGTTTCTAATTATTAATATGACTGTAAAAATATATTTAACAGCAATCCATTTATATGATGTAGATTAGGGCGTAGTAAATGTAATAATGTCTTCATTTTAAAAACTGTCAATTATAAGTATTTAGAACGTTTAGAATGTTATCAAAGACAAATAAAAAACAAGAAACTTTTAAAGCCCATGCTGCCCACAAAAAAGTCCCGTGCATAACGTTGCCAGTATTGCAAATTTAATTCAAATTATGAACGTTCACCGTGGGACTTATTTTATGGCGTAGTCAAATATATTACCACAGATTACTAAATATTTACCTGAATCTGCCCAGCCATCCATCAGCAATCATTGCCCCCATCAAGGGGAAGAAATACGCGAACATTGTGAAGGTGTGGTACACCACAGTCGCACCATTGTCACTGTATCCCAGTTTGTCGCGCAAGTACAGCGAGAGGATTGCTATAAGAAAACATTCATATTATGTATAGAGAATTTTTAAATAACTTCTTATATGTTAAAACATTGTTATATATTATACTATACTCTAAGGTTAAAACAAATAATAATAGATTAACTTTTTCTAATCAAACCCGTGTTTGTAGAGGATTTTTTGAATGAAGAAGGATAATTTAGTGTAATTTGTGGTTTATATTTTTGATCAGAAATGAAGTAATTAATTAAGATATAATTAAGATAAATATCTATTATACGAGTGAAATAAATAAATAATATATAGTGTAAATAAAGCTGTTGTATTCAATAAACAACTACTTAACAAAAATCATTCATATTTGCCTTTATTAAAAAGTTTATTATATTTTAGAACCCATTAAAAAGTTGATAATGTTTTACGACGGACAAATACGTAAATAGGTTCATACAATAAATTATCTTTAAAACCTGTTTAACACAAAACAAAAACCTGGTGAAACCAAAAATTGCACAAGGATCCATACCACTATTATTAGATATTTATCATTTTACTAACGGTCCGCCCCGGCCTCGTCTGTGGTACATATTTACGTTTTCTCTACATAAGAACCATCCTCGTACTTCAAGGAATATAATAAAAAAAGAATGATCGAAATCGGTCCACTCGTTCACGCGTGATGACGTGACCAAGGAAAACTGGTTTCATTTTTATGTAAGTACAACTAGATTTCCGCCCGTGGCTTCACCCGCGCTGTCAAAGAAAAACCCGCATAATTCCCGTTCCCGTGGGATTTCCGGGGTTGCGTCATTTTTTCGAGATAGCCTATGTCCTTTCTCGGGTATCAAAATATCTCCATACCAAATTTCATGAAAATTGGTTCAGTAGTTTAGGCGTGATTGAGTAACAGACAGACAGACAGAGTTACTTTCGCATTTATAATATTAGTATGGATATAAGATAATGCAAAAATTACGTTTATTAAGTTAGCTCCTTGTATATGTAGAGTTAAATTATAGGTATTATATATATATCTACTTGTTTAGTTCGTTATCAATAAATATGAGTCAGTGAGGTAGGTACATCGGTAATCCCCATTCCCATCGGTATTCCCTATGTATAATATTTTATATTATAATCGTATTATATAGGAAATCATATTCGCTTGCAATTCATTATTATTTATTGGAATTTAAATACCTTAAATAATTCTCTACTAAATAGGTATGTTATATCAAAATGTTTACCTATAAAAGTCGAATTATCCGACTATCGAGGAAATAAACCACCATGTAATCTATTTACATCATAATATTATATAGAGAGTAGTTATTAGATTACTTCCAAGGATAATAGGTAAAGTTTGCGATAGCGATCAAAAATATGATGCAATAACAACCATTTGACATACATTCATATCGATACTAGAAAACTATTTAGGTTAGAAAATTCAATATCGAAATAATCTCTATTGAAGCACCTATCTTCACTTGTACTGCACAAGATAAAAGGTAAACTAAACATCGATATTGTGGTTTTAAAACTGAACTGTATGAATTTTAAAACTAGATTTGTTTATTGTAAAATGGTTCTGTTTTTCTTTATGCAAGAAGAATCTTGTATGGACATTGTTTTAATATTCTGTATTATAGTTAACTGTAATATATAAGATTACAACATTTACAATCATTCGCAGGGAAAACAATTCGCTACACATAACAACTACATCTAAGTACATATTGCATTCTAATATTGGATTTTCCTCAAAAAACAGTGATGTGCTACGGTTATATAAGAATAATCTAGGTGAAACAAATACAAAAAGTATGAAGATTGTGTTATTAATAATCACATCTAATGCTTCCATCTAAAATATATGATTAATCGATATATCGTATAGGTAATTATAGAATTAATATACTTCATTATAAACAAATATGCATATAAAAGCAACTATCGTGTGCAGTTTATGAATCAACTATTACCTCGCATTCCATAATAAGAAAATCTTTCGCAGAACTCATTTGTCACTATGAAGCCAACTGCTTTTGGATACGGAAGTTTCTGAAAAAGAAAAGAGGGGTTAAAAATTATTAGAAATTGCTTCGAAAGTGTTACAAAATCTCTAGAATTCATTAATTTTTTTAAAGTAAATTGGCGCCACACTGTAAGTAGGATTTAAACAAAGTCAAAAGTCAAAATTAAAATGATACGAGCGACTAGCATGCATGGTGCATTCAGCATTGTACCACTATTGTACGAATAATATTGATAACATTGCATTGGTGTCAATTATTATATATACAAAATTAACAGGCATCATGAATCATGTTGAATAATAATTGAAGTTAATGTGTATCACAGTATAACAAAAAAAAAATACATTAAAAGAAAAACATACGAATTTAAATAATTAATTTATGCAGATTGTTAACTTATAAATTATTGTTATCAGTGTGTTTTTTTTAACATTTATGTACTTTAATTTAATTCCCTTAAAGACGATAGTTCATAATATAAGTATATTCGATAGGTATATTTATTTCCAATCTTGTTCTATATTTTAACCTAGATTTTCGCTTTCGTAAGACATTGTCGTGTCGTCTTTTGGAAGGCGTCTCTAACATTATAATCAAATCATATTATAATATTCTCGAGCGTGGCCTATAAACGACTCTATTAATATTAATGTTTGAATACGATAGATTTTAATAATCAAGTAAACTATAATATCGATATTGAAATAATTTTTCAGGCTTTGAATATGTGAGATGAGTTCTTCTTATTATTCATGACTGTTTGCTGAGCGTTAGGATACGTTTAACAAATAATATAATTATGTATTACTTTTCAACGGGATAAAAACAAGACATAGTACGTAAAAAATTAAAGAAGAAGAGACTTATAAGATGAGATTTGTTTATTTTTGGCCAGGCACTAAAATGCACTATCCTTTTGACTAATATTAGGAGTGATTAGGATCAAATATATAAAAGATGACTAAATTCAATTGAAAGCTTCGTTTATCTAATGATTTCCTAACATGTAAGATTATTAAATGTGTCCCGAAGTTGAAAAGCAAAAAGATCAATAAAAACGCGCATCATGTTTTGGGTCCAACTTTAGCAGGGCTCTATACAGTTCATATACATTAATTTGTGAGCCTCCTCCCTCGTGCTTCAGGTTTACTAAAGCAGGGAATATTTTATGTAATCAGTCTACATAGATCTCGTACCGCATTACGAAAAATTTACTAAAAATACACGTTTGTTCCAATATGATCAACTGCTCGTGTTTAAGCTTTTTAATATTTAGATAAGAGTCGCAGCAGTGTTTGAGAAAAATCTACTACTTATACCGATGTTTAAAATGACCGTGATTTTTTTTAATACGTCTTTAAAATAGTTTCGACATGACAATGTTTAAAATGAGTTTACTGAAGAATGAATAATAAGACTTTCCCTTTTCCAGGTACATTTGAGACATAGACAGACATTACTTAGATACAGTGGATCGAAAAGCGACAACAAATAACACCCGCTACAAAATTGGTTGTGCAATTAGAAAGCGTACGAACATAGCAATTCAAAGTAAACGTCAAATCAGTTAGTTGAAGGTCTAAACTCTAAACGCATTAATGTAGGTAAATCTTTGACAAGGTCCTTACAGGCCGACAGTTTAAATTTTTAAATTGATTCATTAAATAACTTTAATTCGGGACAAGCGATCACGTTCCGAATTCCATACTCATAAATGGCTAGGAACCGGCGCAAACTGGACCGTCCGTTTTATGGAAGCCGAAAGGCAATTGGAGTGCGTCACTAAGTTCATTCATGGACCACCACGATCAAAGATTTGATATGGGATGACGTAACGACGCGACCAACCGATAAATCTATATTTACTGTAATTACCTGTCCGGAGATGATATGTGTGATGCGAATTAATGTAATTCGCAATATCAGTGCAAAATCTTGTATCCAATATTCATTGATTTTGGGTTCGAAAAATGTTCACTATCATTTTTATTTGTTTTTACAAATTACTTATAGGTCCAGTGACCTATAACTTATTCTAAGGTGCTAACTTATGACATAACGGATAAACTTTACATATATAGATTTGGAACAACGGAAGGCAGCTCTGCGTTGTGTGATGTGTCCGAATATTTGCGTGGATTGCATTTAATTTTTTTTTCTGTTGCAGCTTAGATACAAAATATAGTTGAAAAATAACATTATCTTCTATTACCTACAATTATTTCATATTTTATTATAACGTAATCGATATTGATTTCAATAAGTAACCTGTTCTCAGGATCTAAATACATTAAACCATGCAAATGCATTCATTCTATTGAAGAAGTAAATACTTATGATTGTGCAGTACATCATTTACAAAAACAGTTGTACTGAAAATGTTCAAGTAAGTAATTGATAGGTACCTATGTACCTATCTATAAAATAAAATAATGTTGTCGACGAGGAATAGCTATCTACCTAAAGTTACCTAGTTATTTTAGCTAGACATAGTTATGTGAAACTGAAATACAATAAATAACAATTATCAAGCAAGGCCCGCTATCCCGCTTTCCAAATATTCCAGCAACGACATAACCAAACCAGTTTCAGACCGTTACAACCGTACCGTGGTCGTAAAAACGATGATTTTAGCCAAAAAGTTGGAGGCTGTAGCCCACAGGAAAATAAAACATATTTCGTTCGTGTGCCGAGTTGGCCACAGACCGAATTCATGTCAGAATCTGAGAAGACACTGACTGAAATACAGAAACATAAAGAGAATTGATAGTCTAATTTATGCTTCTAAAATATAGTCAAGTAAAAGACAAGTATTTTTGAAAAGAGGTATTAGATCGTATTAAAAATAATTATAGTAACTAAGGTAATGGTGTCGATAAGATAATATTTTGATACCATACCGTTTACATAATATAGCGAAACCAGTCGTACTTTTATATGTAGGTTAATAACCTACTTATGACAAATTTAAGATACAGGATATAAAAAAAATGTGATAGTTCTACATTCATTGGTTTGACATGGTATGAATTTGGTTTAAGTTAATTAATTGATACATAGGTAAATATAAAGAATTGTAAAAGTATGCTGAAGTAGCAAAAAAAAACAGTCGAATCGAGTTTTTCTTCTTAATAATGCAGCTCTTTCAAGAAGTAACATTCAAATTCTAATTTACAATTTTCTTTTCTCTTACAGATTTCTTTTACAACTATAAAATTGAGACCAATATCAAACCTACGAGGAAAAATGCTTCCAACTCGCGATTCGTTAAGACCAAGAAGGTATGTCAAGGCAAGCTCTCACACTTTGAAGGCAATGATTGCAAGATTCACAGTATTTATATTTATTATTCACAGCACGCCTAGACGCCGTTGGTAACATTATAATTAAAGTTAAATATTTGCATTAGTTTGTTTCATTGTTTAACCCCAAATCATTAGAACATAATATCAGTTAAATCCTTTGCCTATCACGTTAAAGATAAAAAAACACGACTTTCGAGGCAACACGCTGTTAGATACTCAAAAGAATGCTAACGCCAGATTGGATCGCAATTTGAAACAGTAACTGTCTATGCTAGATCCGAATTAAGAGATGGAATTTGCATCGAGAACAGACTTCATATTATTTAGTGAAACTGACAAGCTTCTCCAGTAATTAATGTAGCAAAGAAATATCGGTCAGAAACTACATGGGCACCAACTTAACATTTTACCTATATGCCGCGGTTTAAAACCTTAACGTTACGGATGGATGTTATAGAAATGATATAACAATAAATTTCAGTGATAGTAATACATTAATATTCTATTTCTTCCAATATAATTTATTCTTTCCAATGGAATACAAAATATTTCAAATGTTACTTTCACATTTTAATTTAACCATTTCTATGAAGTAATTAGGACAACTTATATCTACCGAAGACTGCATGAAAAAGGAAATAGAAAGAAGAATAGCTAACACCTGGAAAAGATACTGGTCGCTAAGCGAAGTTATGAAGAACAAAGACATGCCAATGAAAGAAAAAAGAAAGGTATTTAATATGTGTATTTTACCATTAGATAGGGAGGCGAGGTAGCTAAATGGCGTAATTAAACGGCGCCGTCGAGACTTATCAAAATCGATAGATAAAATAATTTCGAAAAGAAAAGCTTCTATGGTAAAAACCATTTTAGCGGTGGGTTTGGCGTGTACGGATTTTCAAAAATGTAAAAAAAAATAGTTACTTGGGCATTCTCGAGCGCGTCAGATATTCATACTACGTATGCCCCAAGTGCCTCTGATAACAACGGTATACTAATCTGCCGGTTTGCGTGGTGGGGCTAGGCATATTAATTCGTCAAAAATGCACAAAAAAAAAATTTACTCGAGCGCGTCAGATTTTCGGAAGGGGTGTTAAGTAGGCCCCAAGGAAGGTCCCCTTAAAAAAACTGACGATTTCGGCGTGACGATAAGTTACGATGAATTTTTGAAAATGCAGAAAAAAAAAGTCCTTTTGAAATACTCGAGCGCGTCAGATTTTCATAGGGGAGGTTTATCTCGGTCTCCTGAAAGCATATTTTCTTAATCTGACAAAAATGTTGGTGGGTTCTCTTAATCTGACCGAAAAAGGTTTGAGAGTTTCTTTTTTTTAATCATCGTTATTTCATATCAATTTTTCTTAACACCCTCAGTTTTCGAGATATACTCAAAAAACCGGGAGTTTGAGTTTTTATGATGCTTCAAGTCAAAAAGTTTTAACTTTGGACAAAAATGTAAAGATACCTTTTTTGTGTAAAATAAAAATATCTTTTTTGTTTATTCAAACTTTTTTTTTGTAAAATGTATCGTTCGCGACTTATATACTGCAACGCGTTTTTCGGAAGACGAAATGGCTCCTCCAGACTTCTGGTCACGCGGAAACCGGCAGATTTTGTATTTTCAGTAAGTTTTAGATTATATTCTTCAAAATAAAATTAAAAACAATCGCGCTCGAGAATGCCGGATTAACGTTTTTTTTTTACAAGTTCGCGACCCTATAACTTGGCGGCGTCAAGGACTTATCGTCAGATTAGTTAAATTTAGTCTTAAAACACTAAAATCAACCCCCAATATCTTAATCTGACGCGCTCGAGTATTTCAGACTATCGATTTTTTTTTACTAATCTGATCGTCTATCCTGGGCGCGCGTCACTACTTAAAGAGCTAAATAGTTAACAAGGTTGTTCTATTAGGTCTAAGGTATCTCTCATATCTTAAACTGCCACGCTCGAGTATTGCAGAAAATTCCCCTCTTCGCCTCCCTATCTACATGTTTGCTATACGGGTGCCAAACTTGGGCATTGACAGAACAACTGGCTAACAAAATAAAAGTTTATCAAAATGGAATTGAGCGAAGTACAATAGGGGTTAAGAGAAAAGATCGAGAAAAACTAAAAGATATTAAAAGTAAAACTAAATTCAAAAATGCATATATAACATACAAACAACTAAAGTGGAAATGGACAGGCCATATGATAAGAGAGAAGAAGGAAAAATGGACTAGACAAATAACAGAATGGTACCCGATAGACTGCAAAAGGAACAGAGGAAGACAAATTACAAGGTGGGAAGATGGTATTCGGAAAATAGCAGGTCCAACGTGGACTCGAAAGGCTAGGGACAGAACAGAATGGCGATCTTTAGAGGAGGCCTTTGTCGGAAGACAAGTTGAGGAATAACTACCGTTTGCCGAACTAAAATCACTTAAATATAAATATAGTTTATAAAGTATAATTAGTTAGCAAATATTTAGGAGTAATTAGTTCTGAGGCATACTTAGAAAAGTTTTGTAATTTAAATTAAGATCAACAATAAAGGCTTTTTATTTTATTTTATTTATTATTTTATTTTATGAAGTAATTTGTAAAAGTAAACCAAACAGATTAGTGAGTATGAAGGCAAATCGTTATTACGTAACAAAGTGCATGTTAATGATGTATTTGCCCGTTTATCTTAACTACCTGTGCAATTTAGTACATAGCTTCAAGTGTTTTATGAATATTATTAATTTACACCTTGTAAAATAACGATTTTAAAAGCAAAACAAAATTTTAAATCATTCTTATGAAGAAGAAATATCATGAATTTTATACTTAATATAAGTTATTAAATTTTCGTCTTATCCCCATTCCCATTATAGCGTACTCGATAAATCTAACACAAAAGATATTTTTTCAATCCGTAGTCAATCAAACCTGTAGTTCCAGAAATCTGCTTCTAAATTGATAAGTTGGCAGTGGCAGTTTCAAATTATAACTTGCGTTTAAGCCCAATTATTTTAACAGCCGGTTTTAATTGGCTAATTTGATTACCTAAACATTAAAATAACTCCAGAGTCATGTCGTCATATGGTCGTTAGGCCGTAATTTAATAATTTCAGAATCTTTACTCGGTTGAATTACCTATCCACGTTCTACATATTTGTGGCATTCTATAGGGCTGTAAAAGAATATTGAACGAATAATACCTACAAGTTTCAGTTGTTTTTTTCTAAAATCTATCAATCCTTGTTACTAACGAACTAAGAAAGATACGAGATATCATCTTACGTAACCTTTTTTAAATCAGCCAAATCAAGAGAAGTGACAGTTTGGCGATTGGCACTATCACCGTCCATATCAGTGATAAAGAAACACTTGTAAGACAATACTATGCAATGCTAGCTATCGTCTAACTTCAGTCATCTTATCTGCAGTTATTCCCTATAATACTCATTTTATTTTAATCTAAAACTAGATAGATATACGCATATACGGAATAACTGATGTTTCACAACAATAATGGTATTCTTCTGGTTTAAAAAAAATTGGTAAATTTAAGTACTGAATTATAGATATTCGAATATTTCAGTTTCACTAGAGAGATGGACACAGTTCAAAAGAATTCCGATGCTTGTTTTAATGGAATCTTAAATGTTTTAGGGTAATATCTTATTTGAGATCGAGATCCTATAACTCAACATTTTTTTTTTATAATATCTGTAACTCACCATTTTTTTTTAATTCTGTGTAATTTTTTTTATATTCCTATTCATATATCTTAAGTATCGTATACCTATTACCTATGTATTATATTCTCACGTTATTTTATTATATTTAAAAAGTCGAGGTCTTTCATCAATCAAAAATGAATCCTATTTAACGTTGAAAAACGTGGACGACGACGACGACGACAGAGCTGAGAGCAGTGCTAGTGCAGGCAAGTAAAGCCGCCGGCAAAGAGCTAGTACGTTATAATATTATATAATATAACATCGTATAACGTAGGTACTAATACGAATTGCGAGTGACTGTGTAAAATATAGTTAATATGTATAAAAAGGTCTTATTTATTCGTAGTAATTAAAAAAAGCCGATTGAACCTTGTTTAATATTCATTTCCTTAAAAATGCAGACGGTATGGTAATTTTTGGCAAAAGAACAGCATATATTTATTTTTACTGCATTTGATATTATTATTGCATTTACACAATATATTGAACTGTATATAATCGGTTTTTGTATATTATGCGGATGCACTGTCCACCAGCGACAAAGGTTAACGCTCTAATAAGCGTGTATAATGCCGGTTTTCATTCTCATGATGTTTACATATTTTAGCAATTGCTCAATTAAACACTTTCTTTTCAAGATAACGTCATAATTTACTATGAGAATCACAAATAGTACAGTCTACAGCTTCTTGGTCTACAGAGTCCCCTCGTTTTGCTGATAGCTTCAAATTGTCAATTTGTAGCCATAAGGTAGGTTAGAAAGGGTGTTATTGCTTTCATTGAGACGAAATGAAATGTTACTTTAATACCTAGTTGGGTATTTACGGGAAATTCATTTTGTTGGCTTTTTTAAATCGATACAGTAAACTCATATTTAACTGATTGATTCTTAGCTGAGACAGTATATTATGAAATGTGGAATTTAAGAAAAATGTTCTTGCTTTATTCTTCATAGCGATGAGTAGAAAAATCCGGTCACAGTAAAATTGTGAAAACCGATAAGTAGATTACAATATAAACCGCGAAATTAGTAATTAGTAAACTTCTGATAAATTCAATTTCAAACGATTGAGTAAAGGTTGCGATTGATGAAAATGTTGCAATTTTACGGTAACTAACTCATTAATAAACTTAAAAAATCTCTATAAGTCCTGTACTTTAGTACCTACCTACAATTATTTGAAAATGAGAGGCGATATTTAGTAACAATATTATATAATAACGCTATTTAAAAGGGAAAGGTACATATAATAATTATCAATACCATGCTCGGTAATTTTCGCAGTAACCTACCGCATAACAAGCAGATGCCAAAATGAATGTAACTACCTATTCACAATTAGAAATTATTTTACAATTTATATACGTTGATTTATAAAAACTCACATGCATTTATGCCTTATGGAGATTTCTATGCTTTCTCACTATTTTATTTAGCATAAGATAACAATAACCAGAGCAATTAATGTCTGAAACAAGAACAGGTCAAAGTTTTACTATTTTATGTAGAAAGTTTCCTTACCATTATTTTTCGTTATTATAATGAAAAGGAAAGCCCCGTACTGAAAGAAGCACTTTGTTTCATGTCATTGGTAGGTATGTGAAATATGAAACATTTTTTACTAAATAACGACATTAAGATTGCATTCGATTAATTCGCATTATTAATTTTACCATATGAATTAACCTTTAATTTAAACCACCACTTTCTGATAATATTCCTGATGAAATTATTAAACACTTTTAAACGGCGTATTAATGTAGGTACAATTTACATATTATTTCATTTAAATTGCCAGATAAAATTAACCAAAACTTATACAGAAGCTGTAAAAATAGGCCATTCGTGTAGAAATGTGTCTAATATTTATCGATTAAAATTACCCGACTCAAATTCATATTGGGTAATATTCACTCATAAGTACCTACCTACTCATCAGTAATAGGTACTAAGTTGTAATTTGTAGCAATTTGCATTACACGAGCAGATAATATCTACATACTTAGTGCATTTAATATCGTCTTTATAAACCATCAACTGTGTACTGTATACAAAAATATTCTGAGTTCCGCTCTTCGTCATATTACAAAAATAATTAAAAGACCTATTATTATTTTGTTGAACGTAAATAAATTATAGCATGATATAATTAATTAATTATGCAGTGAAATCATAAGCAACCATTGTTAATCGCCTACATTATAGTTGAACATTTAATTTTGATACACACACACACACAATGTCTTGGTGTCAGGATCAAAGAATTTTAAAGATAGGTATTTACTTGGTCACGATAGTCGCATTGGAACAAAATTATTAATTATTTAATGTATTTTACATACATAGATAGTATATTTTATTTGGTCTATTTTTTTAGAAGTGATAAAAAATACATTTTAATAAAGGTAGGGTCATTTCGCCGGTTCGCGTCCACTTAGTGCAGTTGGAAAGTTTGAAGGAGAAAATAAATATGTTCCAGTAGGTACAAATTTACAATATATTCTAAATTACATATTTTTACAATCAATTCATGCTGCGTTATGAAAAACACTGTGGACGCAATAATATGTTCTATTGTTATGCCCCATAGCCATAGGTATAGTTTGCGTCCACCGTGGACGCAAAATGTTAATTTTACAAATTCGGTGTAGTAATTCGCGTCCACCTTATTTTTGCTGTTAATTATTGTAAAAGAAATAATTCTGATTCATAATCCATACTAGTCCATTTTTTGTTAGCGAAGTGCGTACAGGCAATTTTTGTATTTTTGTGTGCATGTCTCTGATACATCGAGGTATTATCGGAAATTTTTATTATTACAATTTTCCTTAAAAGTATAGTTATTTTCGTGAATTTTATAAAATGTATCCCCAAAATGGACGCCCCGAATAGGCACTAGGACGCGAACAGGCAAAATTACCCTAATTGTTACGGTAGTTAAATTATTTTTAATGAAAACTGGTTATCCATACTAAAATTATTTTTAAATTTCTATAACTTCCTAGAGTTACCCGGATTGTCCCGTTTATTTTTGGGACTAAGTATGCTCCACGGTTTTGAGCACGTTTTGAGTGATGAGATATTATAAATAAACATAGCCTATATGCCTTCTTTGATAATAATTTATATCCAACAACAGAGGATTTTTCAAATAAGACCCGTGGTTCCTGAGATAAGTGCGTTCAAGCAAACAAACAAAAAATCATTCAGCTTTATAATATTACTAAAAAGGTTTAGATAAAAAGAGGATGACCTTGCCCATTGCTAGGCAAAATCTATCCAATAAAGATGGTGTGCTTGTATGGGTACTGTAGTTTTTTGCATGCATGCATTTATGTTTACATCAATAGATACAAACTAAAAAAATGACAGAAACATTTAAAATAAGAAATAGTTTACAAGCGGGTAGTTTCAATAAAATGGGTGGCACAAGAAATTTGAAAATAACTGTTATGTTCCAAGATGTACTAAAAGTTATGCCATTGTTATGCACTTTAAATATAATTTATACACTTAAATATAGTTATTATTCACAAGAAAACATATGATACAAACATCGCAAACATAATAGTATGAAAGTCTGCTTATTTATGTTGTCGTAACACATGCTCTACAAAGGCTATAATATAAAAGTGCATTTTAAATCCTAAACATCTTAAATTAGGTATAATATACATCATCAAAAAATGGCATTAAGAGCCTCTTTAATATTTAATACATAAAATAAACATCATAAACATAACTATAATTCGGCATTGCATAAAATTCGCACGGCATTAAAATTTTTATAAATTAAAAACGACCTACCCCTGCTGCTTTGCCTTGTTCTTCCATATTAGAGGCGTCTTATTCTTTACATAAAGTCACAATTGTCCAAAACTTTTGTTTTTATATTGAAGAAAACATAATAAATATTATGTCGTTCGCATTGACACATGCGCACGAGTTGTCTGCGCGCGCGCTACTAAGCAAGCATTGAGTACTGACTGACAAATGACAGATTGTAAGTCGTAACTCGTAACTCCTCACATGCCACGATATAATATATTATAACCGCCGATAAATTCAGCCGCTTGAATTACACTTGAGTAGGCTGTAGGACATAATACTATCAAGTCAAGGATTCATAAAGTACAATGGGATCAGTAAGGAATGCTATGTTATATTATTATATTCGCATATAGGTATAACAGACACAACATATACCTGTAAAAAAGTAAATTTATTGGTTTAGGATACGTGGTGATACAATACCTATAACATGTTAACACAACAATACTATGGAATACGTTTTTTTCGAGGTTGAGGTTTAATGGTTCTGGTATAAATATAAATAATACTCTAAAATAAAATTTGAAAGAGCTTTGATAAGAAAAGCTTATAAGTAATAACATAAATCTAAAAATTTGGTTTGATTGTGTGCACGCACTAATATCAGAACTGCTGGACCGCTTTCAAACATTTTTTCGGGCGAAGCCGGGGCAGCCCGTACATAGAAGATATTATATTCCCACGTATGTAAGTGGGAGTCGAGCATGCTTCGGCACGAATTGGGCCACGCTCGCACCGGGGAAGGTACCACACCCTCACAGAATATCGGCGCCATAGTGACAGTTTACTGTCGCGTTCCGTACGGTGAGTGAGGGGTCCGGAGGCCCACATCCCTTCCTATCCCCAACCCATCCTCTCCTCCCCTATCCTCCCATCCCTCCCATCCTCGCCCCTTTCTCCCTAATTCCTTCCAAATTCCTTAATCCTTCCAATATCTCTCTGGTAGGCAACAACCATAACCTCTGTTATGGTCTATGGGCGACGCAACCTGCTTACCACCAGGCAGTGCGTCCGCTCGTTTGCCTCCCCATAATATAAAAAAACGTTTATTAATTACGGTAAATATATATAAAATTTTGAGTTATATAAACATTATAAACATACAAGCTGTACCGGCAAACGTTGATCTGCCGAGGCACTTATCACATAAGGGTATGAATAATAATATACCTATGTTGGCCGATTCTAAGACATACCCGATATGCACAGAAAATTTCATGAGAATCGGTCTAGCCGTTTTGGAGGAGTATGCAGGTAACTAATATTGTGACACGGGAATTTTATATGTTAGATGTGGTTTTAAGTCTCACGCGAACTTTATCCCAATATCTATTTATATCCCAGTAATTTTTGCCGACTCGCAACTCATGTCTGGGACCTAAACTAAAGTCAATCACGGTTACGTCATAATATGATCGTGGGGAATACCAAAGTGTGTAATCAATAATCATCATTAAACTTCATTATTTTTCCACATGCTATGAAGCGCTATCAATTCTTGTTTATTTTTATTTTTGATGGATTTGAGAAACCTTCGGATGTCAATTTTGGCGGTATTTTTTTTTTCGTCTTTGAATACCAACTGCAAATGTCTATCATCTACATAATTATACTAATATTAGGTATAAAGCTGAAGAGTTTGTTTGTTTGAACGCGCTAATCTCTGGAACGACTGGCTGGTTCGATTTGAAAATTCTTTCGGTGTTAGATAGCCCATTCATCGAGGAAATAAGTTATAGGCTATAATAAATTATCACGCAAAGACTTCGCTAAGACCAACAGCGCCGGAGCCAGGCGGGTGAAACCGCGGAGCGCAGCTAGTATGAAATAAACAGTAGGTATAAAATCCATACTAATATTATAAATGCGAAAGTAACTCTGTCTGTCTGTCTGTTACTCAATCACGCCTAAACAACTGAACCAATTTTCATGAAATTTGGTATGGAGATATTTTGATACCCGAGAAAGGACATAGGCTACTTTTTATCCCGGGAAAATGACGCAATCCCGGAAATCCCACGGGACCGGGAACTATACGGGTTTTTCTTTGAATGCGCGGGCGAAGCCGCGGGCGGAAACCTAGTAGCTAATATACCGTTAAATTGGAGCTCTTCTTATGTTGGACACGTCATACGTATGTGGAGCTTTCATTCAGTAAGTAGATAAGTGACAATTGCAAAGTGATATTTTCAAGAGATATTTTCAATAGGTACCTATCTGACTTTTGAATTATACAAATAAATTCTTCAAGTTCACTTGTAAGATCGAAATGTTCAATGAGTTTGCTGCTTTTTCTCAGGAAAAATACTTTAAAATACTTGAAGTTTGATTTGTATTCAACAGACCGATTCAAGGTCCTGTTAATTGAAACGTGAACTACCATGAGACTAATAACACGGCCTTTATTATAATATCTAGACGCCCGATTTTGTATAAAAGGTGTGTATTTAAATTGTTCATAAAACAGCATGAAAAAATTTAGTAAATCGTCTAAACTCTTATTCACGCTAAGTTTTTGTACATCAACACCGTTTTACGTCTAGAAGACGTGTATCGCTCCTGCTGGAACACCGTGCACTTGGCGCCATGGTGGAAGTGGTTGACGACAATAGAGTTAAAAGGTAGCAGGAGAAATACACTGGGCGTCGAATATTAAAAAAATATATCGTGCCAGTGAAAGATCAATGGTTAATCTACCTATCTCTTCTTTCTTTGAAACATAAAAATTACCTAAATCTATTTATATTTTACCTAGGTACTTAATAACTTAGAACTGCGCAGAAAATCTTTGAGATGTAGAAATTACGTCTGATCGTTACTTCTCACCCAAACAAAGAGTATCAAAATAGTATATATTTTGATACTCTTTATTAGAATTTTCATATTTGAGTTCGGACAGCTTCAGTCCATAATTTTTATAATTTTTTTTATAATTTTTTTTAATTAATACATGTTTTAGACCAAATTCCTATATCTTAATTCATTTCTGGACAAAAATATCTATCAGTTCCTAATTTTTTTGTGGCTCTAATACCCGGGTGACTTAAATTATGCACAGCATCAAAAGCTAAACGTCGAAATTGTTTAGGTATCAAATATGGTCGAATTCTATCTGTGGATGTTTAACAATTTTGGTACATGACGAATATCTGTACAAAACTCACTAATAAACATAATTTGCCTAGTTCTTCGAGCAGTTTCCCTATTTGTACCTATTTTACTAAATGCGAAAAAAAAGTGGTTTATGATCTGTATAAAACTATAAACTATTAATTCGCGGCCTTCAACCATGTTGCGAAAATGAATTATTGATAAATACCTATATCGCAATTAATTCTCTATCATGTTCATGGGTAGGTAGGTACTGTATTTTTAAAAATATCACGTCGGGGTCACCAATTTATTGTAGAGAATATTTTTATCCTAATAATGCGTTACCTTGCCAAACATAGCTTAGTAAATAGTGCATAGTCCTAGTCATTTTTAACCGACTTCAAAAAAAGAAGTATGTACACCGATTACTCCGAGGTTTCTGAACCGATTTACGTGATTCTTTTTTTGTTCGATGCGGGATGGTGTCGAATTGGTCCCATAAAAATTTTATTCGGATAGGCCCAGTAGTTTTTATTTTATGAGCATTTTTGTCTGTAGGTATTTGTAAATTTTGCAAGTGCAAGTTTGAAGTCGGTTGTTTTTAACGCAGTTATCACTTGTATTGCAGTCTTATTGCCTTATCGTTCAGTGTTTATAGCGGATAATTAAATAAGATTACACTTCACTCACTTTTATTCTCTTACGGCTCCTCAAAAGCCTGATATCTTGGGTAGTTGAGGCATCGTCGCTTTCCATTTTGAAAACAATATTAAATCAGAGCATAACGAGTATATACACTAACGCATTAAGATAAGGGAATGATAAGAGACAATGTCCGCACGTATATTTAGCCTTCGCGATGACGAGACGCAAGACACAATAATATGTGAAACAATCTATGTTCTAGCGAAATAATAGCGCCGCGTCATCGAGCTGTGGCAGGAATCAGCGAATCGGCGCTTATTATATCGCTGATTCGTCATTGCAGTGGACGTCCATATAAATGTGCAAAAAATGCAAGGTTAAATGGTAAGAATTGTTATATTTCATAATTTCATGGAAGTTTCTTTCTACTACACGTGAACACGTTGTGCTCTTTTATGCTTATTTTGGAATTAATGAAGTGAATTCAGCTTTCTTCGTGGAGCATAATATTATGTTATTGAAAATTTTCTCTGATAAATCTATTATAAGTACCTAATAAGTTACAACCTATGGGAATTGATGAAATTAAGGCATCGCAGTATTACGCAATATTGCGTCACGAGTTTATCTATCTATAGTCCTTTTCAGCTATGATGATTCCTGTGACACTTCATCGTGTTCCGAATTACGTATTTTATATTTAAAACGCCAAAATAATTTTAGTTCATAATATTTTTCTTTTATGGCGGCATTATTGCCAAAAATATAAAAATGAAACATCCTAACTTAGATTACAAAATAAAAGACAGATGGAGCGTTGCCGAACTAAACCGAATAATTTATCGTCATTTTCAATAAAGCTATGTGTGCTGTCATTTCGCCGCTGCACCGTACGTACACGGTGCTTCTGTGTGCGTGTAATGTTGCCAGATATTGAAAAATTTCCCAAATTTTTCCCCGACTACGGAAAAAAGAGGGTTATGTTTTTCGAGTTTATGGATGTATGTATAATATTTCTTTGACACGCCCTGCAGTATAAACCGTTGGACCGATTTTGAGTTGTGAGGTTTCATTGCAATGATCTGAATTATTATGTTAGTGGCGGTAGTGACGTAGGCTATATACATAAATGAGAAGTCAAGTTTTAATTTTTATTTAAATTCTTTTATTACATAAAGTACCTGCCTACTAAAGTTATATATGGACAAAATAATTGTATTCCATTTTTTATTAAATAAATTACATAAAAAAAGTTTCAATATTAACTATAATAATTATATTATTTTTTATTTTTCATAATATATTAATACGAATAGCGGTAGTTTTTAGTCGAGAATACGGGACATTTTATTTTCATCATATCCATCATGGAGTTCACATAAATTAAATCGCTAGCGAAAACGACTATGACTTTTTTAAGCTTTATAAAAGTAACAAAATAATGTATTATGCTTATTAAAATAATCTAATAATGATCATGAACTACAGGTTCAAGGTGCACTATACAAATAATCACATTCACGATCGAAAAATACAACAGCATTACCCTGAAGATCTTTTAACCATTTTACCGTTTTACCAATAAAAATGGCAAATTCATTTTCAAAATACTGGCAACATACGTTGAAGTTTTGTATTCCTTCATATCTGTAAAATTATTATTCGTATTAAAGAAATAAATCAGCCAAATAATCTACAGAAACCTGTGAAACGATGTTTTATCTTTTTTTTGTTTTCGGGAACAAATTTTACAGCGTTTTATTATCACAAGACGGCATTTTTTTACTAAAATTGCAAACCCTTTTTGACGTATTGCATGACACTTTATGCGCTATAGCACTGGTGCAGCGACGTATTTGTTTTTGATATCGTATTTTCTTTGACAAGGGCGACGGGTGGTTGTCATGCTCCATCTGTACTTTATTTTGTAATCTAAGCATCCTAAGCTTATAAATCAAAAACAGTATTGTTTAGTTAAATATAATGAAAAATAAAATAAAATAACACAAAAATATAATACCTACGCAATTCGTGTACATGAAATGGATCGTTGAAAAATCATAGAGTTGGAAAATCATATAATCGGCGCCCATCTTGTGATCGTTTGTCAATCGAGTCAATCGTCTGTACGAGTGCGTCAGCCTTGTTTATAAGTTGCATTTTTATATTGATACTTTACGTGGTATTCTGTTATTGTTACTAATTGTTATTGTTGACTTTTTGTTGCTGTTGTTTGCTAAGTTTCCTTAGTTAATTGTTGGCGAAATGCCGAAAAAACTAATTTTGGTACTTTATTCAAATCGATTTTGTTTCCATATAAAATATTATCGATTATCGGAAACAATTGATACGATTTCAGTACAGACATCTCTACACGTGTCAAAAATCGATGTGTCACAGAAATCATCTTAGGTGGAAAGGACTATAGTATCTACTTATAGGATATAATTACACAGCCACGCATACGGGCAATTAGGTAAGACTTTGTGGAATCCTTTTGCCTCAGAAATCAGAATACGTGCTATTCCGTGGATATCAAAATGATTAAAGGCACAGAGTACTTTTTTATATATATGAAAATTAAAGGTGTTAGGCGGTTAACGATAATTCAGCTATTCGGGCCTGAGGTAAGGGGTGAGGGGGTCCACGTAGTATGGACGCCATTCACATTTTTATCAAAGAGCGAATGAAAATATTTAGTATTTTCTAAATCTAAAACAGTTATGTATTTGTGATTTATAGGAATTATTATCGTAAAATACGGCTGTAATTATTGGCACATATATGATATTTTAGAGGTAACTTCAGGATTTTTTTTTATCGAGCAAAATTTTTCCAATCGTGTTTTGGAAACAGTCATATCCACACGGCACACACATACGTTCTGTAATACATATTACTCAGTGCGAAAAAACTTCAATATTTTCAATTATAGCTCATAGAAAACACTTCAGTTTTCACCTAATAAGGGCCCTGAAGGTATGAATGTTATAACATAATATAAAACCTTTAACAACTGTTAGTATAAGCTTTGAAAAGAAAAACGTTATTAAATAGAAAATAACAAGGACGGCGATTTCCCTTTAGTAGAGATAAATCATGAAAAAATGTTTCCACATAAGTACTTACCTATATGTATCAAAATATTGACTTTTTGTAACAATCAATATCACTGTTAATACACATGATACATACCTCTTGAGTATACTAATCCCCGCCAGTAGGTAATCCCACCATTTCTGTGTGTACTATAGCTTGTTGAAAGTAAATCAAACAATACAAAGAGATATCGTTTTATTCAAAGAATAGTATATGCCCTCATTTCGTTAACAGCTTATTTTATTCAAAGTCAACCAAAGAATCCACATCCTCCTTATTTTCACGGACAAAATAGGTTTCTTCGCTGACCAAAATTGATAAGTACTGCGACATAAAGTAAAAGGATTGTAAACAAAATATGTACACATTTGTGGACATTTTATGGCATGAAATCAGTCTCACTGACGATCCCAGAATATTGCCCAGAGCCCGAGCCCAAATCATGCCAAGAAAATGTATGAGTGGCCTTCTTCTTCTCTTTAATGAATCTTCAGAGTTTCTTTGCATTGTATGAAATGTGAAAGTTAGTACCTACTGTGGTGAGCAATAATAACAACAAGCCTTTCTAGGTGCAGCTGGGATTAATTTAGTTGGGTAAGTTTGTGTGTAAACTGTCTTCTTAGTAAAAGGGTTTATTGGTTCTTTCGTCGCACGATGTTTCACTTCCATAGTTATTCGTGCAAACTTATCCCCCTTTTCTTCCTCCTTTTTGATTAAAATGAAATAAGGTCGAAATTCGTTCGAATACATTTTCGTTTTTTACAACTTTTTAATTTTTTATTTCATGAAATAAGAAGATAACAGATGTCTGTCATACATGACTGTTTGTTTTCTTTTTTATTCCTACTATTGTGTTCTTATAGTACCGACCTACCTTTTATTCACAACACAGAACAGTATAAGAACAAAGTTCACATCGTTTAGGTACATATTAATTTAATCGTCTATTATTAGCACTCTGATTAAAAAGTATATCTATCTGTAGAAGGTTCAATTCTGTACATTGAAAACACAGTGATTGAAAATATTGAAAAAATAAATAGCAGGGGGTCTTACTGGATCGATACCCATATATTTGATTAAAAACATTTTTGTCTGTATATATATGCAAACATCACGTGAAAACTAATGGTTCGATTTCGATGGGTATAATTATAATGGGCATAAAATAGGACACTTTTTAACCTAATTTATGCCCAGTATAATTAATTTTTCAGTTTTATCCATCGACGTTGTTCTGTAGAACCGAAAACACACGTTGCGTTCCCCGCAGTGGATTCAGCGCCATAACCTGTAGCGCCGAAAGTTGGATTTGCTTTGAACCGTTTGCGGCACACGCGGGCCGCACGACGGATGCCACATCTCCCCGACTCCTAAAGGACGGCGTTCCGCGCCGCGCGATGCATATAATTTATAGCGGACGTGTCCAGTGTGGCGAGCGAGAGTGATCGTTCTATTAAATCTATTAATTTAGTGAGAAACGTCTTCCCAGTTCAAAATGGAGAAATAAACCATCCATGCGAAGACCGACATTCGCGAGGACGGAGTCGCGGGCGGAAGCTAGTACCAAATATATCTATATTCTATACTAATATAATACAGCTGAAGAGTTTGTTTGTTTGTTTGAACGCGCTAATCTCATGAACTACTGGTCCGATTTGAAAAATTATTTCGGTGTTAGTGTTAGATAGCTCATTTATCGAGGCGCTAAGACCAACAGGAGTGGAGACACGGGTGAAACCGCACGGCGCAGTTAGAAACTATATAAAAGAAAGTCGTCTCCGTCACATCTCCTCTTCGTTATTATCCATAAACAAGCGGAGACAAATCCAAAAAACATTAATCTGTTTAACAGTTCTTGAGTTAATAATGGTACCTAACTAGTTAGTACCTTCTAAAGTTACATAATAGGTACTAAGTATAATACTATCGTTCATACAGAAAAAGGTACAGATTAGAATATATATTAAAGAATAAAGATAGATTTAAAGTTTAAACAAATACTGTACCCATATCGTTTATGTTCATAAATTATGGAAAAATAATAAAAATATAAATTAATTTTTTTATTACTTTTTACAATTTAAACGTATTTATTTCGACATTTGCGGCAATCACTGGACCGCGTCGACGTGTGAAAAATATTCTTTAATTGATTCAATAGCGATTTAAAATCGTCGTCGCTTTTTAAAATATTACGAGATCCTCCAAGCTGCGAAAGGATATTTTCTATTTTTGGCCCCCATGTTGTTTTACTCCAATCGTTTTGGGAAGTTATTTCATTTTCAATCCGCTTCAAATTTTGCGCCTGTGAAATTGTATTTATTAATTTAATATTGTTATTTTTAAGAACCTTTTATTTTGATTTAAAATTGATAATAATAAGTAATTAATATTTTTATCTTTGTATTACTGTAAATATATTTCTCATTACTTAAGTAGATATGGCATAGACTATGTACATAAATTATATACTAGAGAGTGTATGGTCATTCATGTATGTATCTGTATCAGATTCAAATATTTGTCCTAATTTTAGTGGTACCTACTTAAAGGAGGCTTAATTTGATATCAATTATTTTGCCTCCAAGAAGAACATTTTTTTAATAAAAAGACTAATTCCATTTAATTCATTTATTTTTGGGCATTAATAAGGAGATGTACTATTAGTCATGCGGACCATGTATTTTCGTTTCGGCACGGGTATTTTAACAAACTTCCATTCATCGTTGGACGCCTTAGCATTGCATACAGTACACTGGGAATCAAAATGGTGGATATTTAGCAATAATTAAACGTAAACTTTAATTATATCCTTGTTCCGCACTTCTTCTGGCTTTATGTCTTTAAAATCGCACTTTAGTGTGTCGATGTAATTTTTGAAAAACACGTTAAATTGGTTAAGCCTCGTTGCTATAATATTATGCTTTGAGTACTGTTTAAATGCCGTGTCAGTACCGTTTTGTATGCAATTAATCGAGTTTGTTTTAGTTTCCTACGATGAAAAGTGCAGAACAGTTAGAATGCCTTAAATAGTAAGTAATTTGTAGGACCGAGAGGGTAACAAAGATTTTTTTTTTTAATTATTATCAACCATTTTTAATATCTTACCGTATACGCAAGTTGTACTGCAAATAAAATCAAATAAATAATGTGCAGTCCACTTAACTTCATATTGTTGAACGTAATAATCTAATAAAATGATGGAGAATAAATAGGTAGTTATTGTTCCCTTTGTAATAAAAGTGGAGTGTTTCGTAAGAAAATTTATATCGATATACCATTTCTATTGTTATAGTTTGCAATAGCTATTATGTATCGGTTTTTATTATGTGATTTCAATTTAAGAATATTCCATTACATTTATTCGTTACTAGCTGTTCCCCGCGGTATCACCCGCATTGCTCCGCTCCTGTTGGTCTTAACGTGATAGTATATAGCCTATAGCCTTCCTTGATAAATAGGCTATCTAACACCAAAAGAATTTTTCAAATCGGACCAGTACCTAGTTCCCGAGATTAGCGCGTTCAAACAAACAATCAGACAAACAAACTTCAGCTTTATAATATTAGTATAGTTGTACAAGCAAATTGCATCGCCTACTCGAATACTTTTTGTATTTTAGTTTAATGTTCTAGTGTGAATTTACTATAATTGATCGAAAACCTACAAACATATCCGAGCCGTACCTATTCATAGCAAAGGACGTTTCGATTTAGTACTAGTAGCGCCATCTTGTTTCGTTGCACTGAATCAGAAACTGAACACTGTCTAACCCTGAACTAGCTAAAATCAGCTAAAATCTTTCTTGATTGTACGTGAATTACCATTTATGAAAAAGAAGAAAGCTTAGTGTACTCTCACAGATAATAATACTATACTAATACTAGTAACACTAGTACTATGAAATCTGAACGAAAAGATTAATGTAAAAGACATCAGCTATTGAATTTATTATCTTTATTATTCTTTTATACATTAATTATCAGCATTTCGATAATCACAACACTTCTTCTGTTTTCTTTATGAATTATTAACCGTATAAATATATTTCAATGTGTCAATGAACTTCAGGTATATTAATCGCGGGTATACAAGTGGTGAAGGAATGACTTCTACTCAATGTGTTGTTTGGTGGTTTTAGACATGTGTCCATGCACTCTTGGTACGTTTGGAAGTTGTTTTGATTACCACCGCACCCTGAATATAGATGGCGCTTGCAAGTCCTGAAAAGTCAACATTCAATGAAAAATATATATTATTGTTTTATTGGTTAAATCACAGACTAGAAATAATACACTATGTATACAAGTTAAATGTTCATTATGACGAAATCAAGGTATATGGAGATTGTGCTTATATTATACTCAATTAAAATCCATTCAATTAAAATAAATTCTGTTTACTGAAATGCAAGGGGTAAAAATTATAGTCAGGTTTCAAGTACAACTTTCGAAGTTATACTTCTTTTGGCGTGATGGAGAAAAATGTGGAGAAAAATGATGAGAGTGTTGGTGAAAGGAGTTTATATAAACAAATGTGTGTATGTCAAATACCTATCTGACATTGTAAAATTTTTACTCTTCCGTCTTTGGGGGGGGGACACCTAGAACAAACTGACATTTATTAAAGAAAGCGACGCCATCTATACTTTGGCGAGTAAAAACGTATTAAATCAGTTTATATTAAATCCCCAAAAGATGGCATCGCACTTTCTAAAGTTATCGGAAATTGTATAAAGACATTTAAATAAATGGCAGTTATTCTTGAAACATTATTTTATTTTATACCCGGCGCGGCCTAAGATGATCCCTATGACACTGACAGTTATTCTCAAGAGACAAACTTGTAATGGCGTCACCATTAAATTAGAAACGTATTGGAGGCGTCTAAAAATGGCATTTATTAATTTTTACGTAGCTTTATCCTATTACAATGATATTCCGTTGGAATTATAACAATTCTTATCATTTACGAGAAATTATATCAATCTGACTTTACGTTTACGTCCTTCAAAACTTACATCGTTGGCATTTATCGACTAGTGCGGAAAGTATCGATAAACAAATTTCGATAATGGAAACGAGTTCACATTTTTTCCATACTTAAGCTATAGTTCATTCACTATTGAATGGAACAGAAGATCGCAGCATACTTAATTAATAATTACCGTTCGCGTTAATTTACTTACCTATGATAATATAAGTTTTTTAGAAAAATTAAATGGGGGATTCCATTTTCATGATAAAATAATATACACTGTGTTAAATGGGTTAAAAATTACGAGAAAATGATAAGGTGTATTTTTATGTTTTGGAAAACTTTCGTTTTACTTACCGTTTCGTTTACATAATAGACGTTAAAAATTCATTTTATAATATTTGTAAAAACATGTTTACCGAGGTGGCTGAATGCAAACCACGCCTTTGCCTATAAAATAGTAAAGTATCGACACGATCCATCATACGAGCAATCACTAAGACGAACTGTCATAGGGATCATCTTAGGCCGCGCCAGGTATAAATAATTTTGCGATTTTAATCGTTTCATATTTTCATATGGTAACAAATTAATAAACTTGCAATATTTTCTGAAAGCTTCTCAGTGTTGTTTAGAAGAAATCAATGTAGGTAGTAAAATAAGACAAATGAAAACCTTTCTATAGTATATTCCCTATTTTCAAAGTTTAAATGAATTAGAACAATTATCTCAGATTTTTAATTCACTATCCTATAGAACTATAATTCAGGAAAATATTTTACATAAAAAATACTGCGTCTGATTTAATAATTAATAATAATAATAATAAATAAAATTATATTTATTTGCCAAAAGAGGGTTATTAAAATGAGTACAGATTACGACAGCGGACCCCGCACTAGGCACAGCCTGTCTCGCGGGGCCATAAAACGATTATACAATAAAAATGGAGGTTCACATAGGGTCCAACACGTAAATACATTAATACAATGCAACTTTGAACATCAGTACGGTATGGTCACTTAAAATAATACCAATAATACATAATAAAAGTTATATGCTTATTTACACAATTGTACAGTTAAAGTATTCTTAGAATCTGTTCTGTCTGCTTATAGTCTTTGGACACTAGAATGCTTATCAATTTAGATTTAATATTGAGTAATGTGTATTGCCGGAAGTTAACAAGTTTACTGAATTTGTTATACAAGTATGGGAACATAAAATTTTGAAAACGTTTGGAAAAGAAACATTTGGTCAATGGGGTTGGTGCTCTTAATAGCCGTTTCGAAGTATTGGAGTAAAAGTTAGATTTTAAGAGTTTTTTGTGCATTGAGATGATTGCATGTAAAATATAAAGTCCTCTAACATTTAAAACATTAGCATCCCTGTAGAGAGACACTGTAGGATAGATTGGGGGCTTTCGCAGCATAACTTTTAAAATGGAACGGTGAGCTCTCTCTAGTTTGATAATAACCGAGGCTGAGGCGGCTCCCCATACAGAAATGCAGTAGGTTATTAATGATTGACATAATACCTTATATATGGTCATAAGTTGGTGTTTATCGACTTTGGTTCTGAGAGTTTTCATTATATAAATCATTATATAATTAATTTAATTATATTGAAAACATTTTATTAATTGACATGAAAAGTGTAAAATATGATTTATTAATTGGTAACATTGACTAACTGAAAATATTTTGTTTACATCGCAATTCGCAGATCACAAAATATTTAGATAGGGAGGCGAGGTAGGTAATGACGTAATTCAACGGCGTCGTCGAGACTTATCAAAATCGAAAGAGAAAATAATTTCGAAAAGAAAAGCTTCTATGGTAAAAACCATTTTAGCGGTGGGTTTGGCGTGTACGGATTTTCAAAAATGTAAAAAAAAGTTACTTGGGCATTCTCGAGCGCGTCAGATATTCATACTACGTATGCCCCAAGTCCCTCTGATAACAACTTTATACTAATCTGCCGGTTTGCGTGGTGGGGCTAGGCATATAAATTCGTCAAAAATGCACAAAAAAAAATTTACTCGAGCGCGTCAGATTTTCGGAAGGGGTGTTAAGTAGGCCCCAAGGAAGCTCCCCTTAAAAAAACTGACGATTACGACATGACGATAAGTTATGATGAATTTTTGAAAATGCAGAAAAAAAGAGTCCTTTTGAAATACTCGAGCGCGTCAGATTTTCATAGGGGAGGTTTATCTCGGTATCCTGAAAGCATATTTTTTTAATCTGACAAAAATGTTGGTGGGTTCTCTTAATCTGACCGAAAAAGGTTTGTGGGTTTCTTTTTTTTAATCATCGTTATTTCATATCAATTTTTCTTAACTCCCTCAGTTTTCGAGATATACACAAAAAACCGGGAGTTTGACTTTTTACGATGCTTCAAGTAAAAAAAGTTTTAACTTTGGACAAAAATGAAAAGAGACCTTTTTTGTAAAATAAAATTACCTTTTTTGTTTATTTAAACTTTTTTTTTTGGAAAAAGTAAAGTTCGCGACTTATATGCTGCAACGCGTTTTTCGGAAGATAAAATGGCTCCTCCAGACTTCCGGTCATGCGGAAACCGGCAGATTTTGTATTTTTAGTAAGTTTTAGATTATATTCTTCAAAATAAAAATAAAAACAATCGCGCTCGAGAATGCCGGATTAACGTTTTTTTTTACAAGTTTGCGACCCTATAACTCGGCGGCGTCAAGGACTTATTGTCAGATTAGTTAAATTTAGTCTTAAAACACTAAAATCAACCCCCAATATCTTAATCTGACGCGCTCGAGTATTTCAGACTATCGATTTTTTTTTACTAATCTGATCGTCTATCCTAGGCGCGCGTCACTACATATAGAGCTAAATAGTTAACAGGGTTGTTCTATTAGGTCTAAGGTATCTCTCATATCTTAAACTGCCACGCTCGAGTATTACAGAAAATTCCCCTCTTCGCCTCCCTATCTAATTATTTTGTTAATTCTGTCATAAAATGGCGGCTACTATACGTGAAGTTTATTAACTTATTATTTAGTTCATTTTGTTGATAATCGTGTGAAGTTTCTAGTTCTCGTGAGTGTGGTGAAAGTGCGTTGAATCGAGCCCTACGTTCAGGCTTTCAAAAGTTTCTACTGAAAATAATTATGTGCACGGACAGTTTTGTTTTAGGTATATAAAAGGTATTTCTTTAGAAAGGGGTTTGAAACTTTTTGTATGGACGCTGGCATATCGACCCGCCGCGCCATTTTGATTTTTTTTGCAAAATCGCGGCGCACTATTAAATTGGTATGTATGGATAGAGGACACATAGACGAACAAAAAATGTCTCATAACATAGTACCCTAAAGCGTCACATTACCGAGATATTTGGAGGTAAATATTCTTATTACGTGTCTATAATATGCATAATATTATCTCCAAATAATCACTCCCAGGTAGATTATTATTATTACAGGAAGAAAGTAGGTATTCATTACATTACTTACATTTTTATGTAATGTATGTATGTTTTTATGTAATGAATCTACCTACTTTCTTCCAATAAACTGTTATTTACCTTCAAATATCTCGGTAATGTGACGCTTTAGGGTACTATGTGATGGGACATTTTTTGTTCGTCTATGTGTCCTCTATCCATAGATACCACTTTAATCGTGCGCCGCGATTTTGAAAAAAAATCAAAATGGCGGCGGGTTTGATATGCCAGAAAGTTTCAATGCCCTTTGCGGCACGAATTAAAGGGGGGGAGGGGAGGGAAAGGGAGGGGGAAGGTAAGGGGAGACCCCCTGTGAAGTGGGGGGGTGCAGAAACCCCCCCTTCTATTTTTTTAAATTTTTTTTGAGTTTATATTTATAGTAGCTTACCGCCCGCGGCTTCGCCCGCTTTGTCTAAAACCTAACAAATTATTTACTAAAACCTCACTATCTATTAAAAAAAACCGCATCAAAATCCGTTGCGTAGTTTTACAGATTAAAAGCATACAAAGGGACATAGGGAAATAGGGACAGAAAAAGCGACTTTGTTTCATACTAGGTAGTGAAATGTAGTTAGAAATATATTGAAGATTATGGGCTTTCTTGACTGCTCCGGCGCTGCAGAACGTGGCGCTTGCCCCCATGTACCTCGTTGCAGGCAGGAGTCTTCACTCGCCTTCGTAGCTTCGGCTTTTTGGTCGCCTTTGGCGACTAGCCTCAGCCACTCCGGCTCGCTTGACTCTGCCTGCTCCTCAGCACACGCGGGCGCCACGCTCCTCCGCGCCTCCGACTTTTTTAATACACTCTAGTGTATGACAGACAAGAACCACGTGGAATCGGGGTGGACAGATTCGGTTCTGTTACTAACAATTTGTGTTGTTGCACACAAATTACATACAATAAAAAAAACATTTTTTTAATAATTATACGTGTTTGATACAATTTACAAGGGCAATGAATGGACCAATTTTATTTTTTTCCAATCAGCGTCTTCACATATGATATTCTTTAATAATATCATCGAAGTTTGGGTGGTTATAGTTATCTTTTTTAAAAAATTTCTTTACAACACACCACTGGGACTCAATTCTTTGAGTATGAGTTCCATCAGGGGCAACAAATGGGTTGTCTGGGTCTGAGTGATTAACTTTTTTATGAACATACCAATGTTGCCCCAATCAAATACCTACTACTCAATGACCTTATTATACTAGTAGACGCGGCATACGCCAACATCATTGCACTAAAAAACAGCGTAATTAATACATACCTACTTACTAACGCATTATCACCAATACAGTTGTTCTCTCTTTCACTCTCACGCACGTGACATAATACATGTCTCACGCATGTACTTCGTAATAACAACTGCCGATTAAAATATAAAAAGAACGTCCAGCCACGACGCTGAATGGTGCGTGACTAAGTGAAACTCGGGCACTTAGCTGAGTTTTTTCTTGCCAAAATAGAGATCGGGTAACGTATCTAGCTTTTTTATATATCATAGCTAAGTACTACTCGCCAATAATCCTTATGAATTGTTGTCCCTCAGCAACATGCTTTTGAATGAACTATAAAGGAACTATGGTTTTGAATGTACATTTTGACATTAATTGTTATCTCTTTCAAACACAATTCTTGTAGTTTTGTCAATGCTTAGATTACAAAATAAAGTACAGATGGAGCATGACAACCGCCCGTCGCCCTTGTCAAAGAAAATACGAAATCAAAAACAAATACGTCGCTGCACCAGTGCTATAGCGCATATAGTGTCAAAAAGGGTTTGCAATTTTAGTAAAAAAATGCCGTCTTGTGATAATAAAACGCTGTAAAATTTGTTCCCGAAAACAAAAAAAAAGATAAAACATCGTTTCACAGGTTTTCTGTAGATTATTTGGCTGATTTATTTCTTTAATACGAATAATAATTTTACAGATATGAAGGAATACAAAACTTCAACGTATGTTGCCAGTATTTTGAAAATGAATTTGCCATTTTTATTGGGAAAACGGTAAAATGGTTAAAAGATCTTCAGGGTAATGCTGTTGGATTTTTCGATCGTGAATGTGATTATTTGTATAGTGCACTAAAGGTTCATGATCATTATAAGATTATTTTAATAAGCATAATACATTACTTTGTTACTTTTATAAAGCTTAAAAACGTCATAGTCGTTTTCGCAAGCGATTTAATTTATGTGAACTCCATGATGGATATGATGAAAATAAAATGTCCCGTATTCTCGACTAAAAATTACCGCTATTCGTATTCATATAGAAAAATAAAAAATAATATAATTATTATTTATTATAGTTAATATTGAAACTTTTTTTATGTAATTTATTTAATAAAAAATTGAATACAATTACTTTGTCCATTTATAACTTTAGTAGGCAGGTACTTTATGTAATAAAAGAATTTAAATAAAAATTAAAACTTGACTTCTCATTTATGTATAATTATAGCCTACGTCACTACCGCCACTAACATAATAATTCAGATCATTGCAATGAAACCTCACCACTCAAAATCGGTCCAACGGTTTATACTGCAGGGCGTGTCAAAGAAATATTATACATACATACATACATAAAATCGAAAAACATAACCCTCTTATTCCCGTATTCGGGGAAAAATTTGGGAAATTTTTCAATATCTGGCAACATTACACGCACACAGAAGCACCGTGTACGTACAGTGCAGCGGTGAAATGACAGCACACATAGCTTTATTGAAAATGACGATAAATTATTCGGTTTAGTTCGGCAACGCTCCATCTGTCTTTTATTTTGTAATCTAAGTGTCAATGTAACTCGAACAATTTTGAACATAACCTCAAAGATTAAAATTAAGATTTCTCTGTAATTACACGTTTCCGCACGAAAAGCCGCTAATGTATGTTTCAGGGCATTATTATCGATCGGAAAAAATTAAAATCACGCCGAAATTCGTGCCGCAAATTTCTAAAGTCAACCCATATAAAATGTAATATTACAGTGAAAGCATTTAAAAAATAAAGTATTAATTTCTTTTAATGTCGTTTTCTTCATTATTCTTAGTAAATACATACCTACTTCAATATGTTTTAAGAAATTTGACTGAATAATATTTAGCACTTCCAAATATCTTATTTTTATAGACTCCGTAGGTAATATTCATTTAGTTAATCTTGTAATTATTATTATAAGTGAAAAGTTTTTTTTAAATCACCTAAATCTTTAAAACACCATCCATTTCGTAATCATTTAGATCTTTAGTCTTATTTCTTAAATGTTGAAAATAAATGATATTTCAGTTAGCTCTCCTATTTCAATAACGGCGCAAATATATTATGTGAGCAGGCACATATTTTGAAGCTAAGTTTTGAAGTTTGATTTCAATTTTCAACTATCAACTTATTATCAAGTAAAAAAAAATAGGTAGGTATATAGATAATAGTATTACGTACTGTGAATGTGATTACGTATATGTATACGTAGGTATATAGAATTAGTTTTAACCCCAAAATCCAGAGGGCGCATTGTCGCATGTCAAAGTCAAATAGGTTTGCCTTCATATGCTTCAAGAGGGCTCTCTATGCCCTATATATATGTCGTGGTCATATCGTAGATTTGCTCATTTCATGATATGGCCAATTTAGTTTGGCCAGATCGTTAAATCGTTTCACAATTTGGCCATCCACATTTGGCCAGATCGTCGATCTGGCCAAACGTGGATGGCCATTTCACGAAATGCGACCATTTTTGTTTCTTTTTTAAAAAGCGATTCGCTTCTGGCACTCGCCGGCTGCTGCCGCGACACGCTCGCTTTGCTCACTCGGCTCGTGCGTTGTTTATTAAAGTCTAATCTAACCTAACCTAACCTATATTTTATACGATCTGGCCAAATGTTGATGACCAAATCGTGAAACGTTGACGATTTACCGATCTGATCAAACTATGTTGGCCATTTCATGAAATGAGCAAATCTACGATATGGCCACGACATATACATTAGGTATACTCTTTGGTCTAGGGATGGCGATTTTTTACGAAAAAGATCGATTTTTAAATCGATTCGAATCGTAGTCTAATGAATCGATTCACGAAAAAATCGAGGCCTACAAAATCGATTCTTAAAAAATCGATCTTTTTTTCAAGTTTGCATTTACAATGTAAATTTGTATCAATTTTACTAAAAACAAGATTAATATTGCAAATAACGATATCTTATCAATAAAATCAGGGAATTCAAAAATAACAATTATTTTTATTACCGTATCAAACTATAAGGTCAACTATAAAAAAAAAATAAGTATTTACATATATACTGAATGTTTTTATTGATTGCAAAAAAGTAAAAAATAAGGTAAGAGACACAAATGAATAATGCAATATCAATCGTCACAGATTATAGATACATAAAGTCAAAGACTACAAACGTAACTTACTTATTAAAGAGAGGCGAGTAAAGGATACTAAACATACAGCCATCTCGCGAGTTTATGAGTAGTTAACTCTTTAGAGCGTTTTCACATTATCCGGTCCGATATCGGATATCGGAAGCCGATAGCCGATATCCGATATCGGACACAATTTGCCCTTTCACATTATCCGATAATATCGTCCCGATATCATGAGTGTTGCCAGAAACTGGAAAAGTAGATATATGGAGAATTAAAAAAAACAGTGGATGCATTTATGTTACAAAAAATAAACTTTATTTTAAATAAAATAAATATAAACTATGTTTTTCAAACCGGTTTAATCTGCTGACTGCGGAGTTTGGATTTGTACCCTCTGCAGAGTCAGAATCTAGTTTCAATATTCAATTTCATTGTGAGGCTTATTTTTTTTATATGCTGTTTTTCTTTTTTTAATAATAGAACATGTTGTGTGGTCGTAGTGAATTTTAGAACTTTTTTATATTAAATCATGTACGACTGTTATGTTCTTATACAAATAAAATAAAATAAAATTCAACTCAGTATTAAAGCGACGAAACTGGCAAATATAAATTCAAATTACATTTACAAAAATGTAGGTGCTGTTATCTACCACAGAACAGTAAATTATCTACGTAGTACCACAGACAAATAATAATATAGCCATATATTATCTAAGCATACGAGCCATGACAACCAAAATAGTAAACAAGCCAAACAAGCTCAAAAGTCGCCGCGCGTTCTTGACAAAATGAGGTCGCCGCATTCTAATTCTGAAATTTTAGAGAAAACCAAGGAGAAAACTAAACAAAATTGCCGTATTGTAAATTTTCTTTTCAATAAAAAGAGTTTGATTTAAAAAAATTCAACTGATAGATCGTAGTTGTACATACAGTAAAAATAACTACAAAAAAGAAACCGACTTCAAAAACAGCTGGAAAAGTAAAATATAAAAAAAGATTTGATATTATTAATTACTTAATATTATTTAGATGTGCTATTTATTATACAGGTTTGATATCGGCGCTAAAACAAAGCACTAAATCTGTGACTCAATGGCAACAATACAATAAACAGCTTACAGCACAACAGTAGTCCAAGTAGGAGGAGGAGCGAGGCAGAATGAGTAAATAAAGATAAAAGACACTAATATTTCGAAGATACGGTTGAATTTAAGAACGCAATATATTTTTGTTTACGTCAGTTCAGCCAATTGCCGTATATTATAGGACGGTATTAAAATAGCTCCCGTAAAAATAGTATTTTTAATGCCTTTAAATACTTAAATGAATGTTTTCTTAATAAAAAGGTTTAAAGTAAATGAAAGGATTTTTTTTACATTTAGCGCCTAGAAATGACTGAAAATACACAAACTAGTGCTTTTTTGCTGTTGGTATACTACCTTTTCGAAAATTGAGTTGGTAACACTGAACATTATCGTCCGATAGTTCACGGGAATATCCTTAGGGAATATCGGTGTTGGCTCCGATATCCGATATCGGACCGGACAATGTGAAAGACAGGTACCTAAATCATACATTTTACTTAGCCTCCGATATCGGATATCGGCTATCGGCGCCCGATATCCGATATCGGACCGGACAATGTGAAAACGCTCTTAACCGGCAGCACTCTTATAATTCAGGCACATTCAACTAAATGCAAATAATTGTATACAAAACAGAAAAAATCGAATGTCGATTTTCAAGGGTGATATATCGATTCAGTGAATCGACACAGTACTTCATATCGATTTAAAAAATCGATATTTGCTTTTTGAAAAATCGATTCTTCGATTAATCGATCTCAGGACTCAGATCATCAGATGACTTTCAGATGATCATTGATACCTATTTGTCAGATCGCCATCGGCCATCCCTACTTTCAGTGTTGCCAGTTTGGTGATTTTGTCGCTGCAGTCCATATAAACATCTCTCTCACTCTACTAATCCTTGCTCTATAATTTTCCTCGGTCGGACGTCGATTTCATCGAATATGGCGGCCATATTTTTCTTTTTTCTCTATTATACGCCAAATACAACGCATATGATCGTTTAATTTCTTTCTTTTTGGAATAAATAAATAGTTACATATATATTATATATTTATTTAACATATTTAAATAAATAAATACGTTTACAATTATTAATTTATTAATTATGTTTTTTATATGTTTTAGGTTAAATAAGAGGTACCTAAATACGAGAAATTAGTCAATCAACTTTTTGATATCTAGATACAGCTATAATAATTATGTTGCTTTTTAACTTGTCACTAAAGATTAATAATTATTATTCTTATGATTAAAATTATGTTCCTTAACAAATAACTTGTAATTTTATTTAATACTTAACCCTTGATAAAATTAATTATGTAGTTAGTGAATTTTGGAGATTTTTTTAGTTTAAAATATGAAGAAATCTAGAGATTTTTTTTTATTAAGCTGGAGTTTTTTTTTCTGTGTGCTGGCAACACTGCCTACTTTGGTCTTTACCCTTTGTACTATGCGTATCGTATAATAAAGAATCTCAAGTTTATTTAACAATCTTTACTTTTTCCTGCCCAAAACCCATCAGGTTATGGGCCCAGGACGTTATCTTTGCTCTGTATATAATTATTTTTGAGTTTCGGCAGAATAAAAGTAATTTTATAAATAAACTAAAACGCCAGGCCATACATGTAAAAATGGCGACATCGACATCGGTTTCGTAGCTCCTGTGGAGAAGTTGAGCGGCATAGAAAACTACATTAATTGGAAGTTCCAACTGAAAATGCTACTCATTCACGAGGACTTATGGGACGTCGTTTCGGAAGATAAAACTGAAGATGTCAAAGATGCGGCTCATATGAAGAGATCACAGAAAGCTCTTGCTAAGATCTGTTTGCGCCACAGAGCAAGTAATGTTTGCGCTTGAAGCTTACGTTGCGAAGATTAGCGACCTAAGTCAACAGCTGAACGATATTGGTTCCCCTCTGGAAGACGATTTCGTTGCAGTTCTCTTACTGAGTGGCTTGTCTCAAGACTTTGATCCACTCATAATGGCACTTGAAAATTCTAATATCAAGTTGTCGAGTGAAGTGGTCAAAGCGAAGCTCATGCAGGAGAAGCAACGACGTGATGAATAAGGTGACACGAGTTCAACAGCGTTGGTGGCGGCACGTAAGAAAATCAAATGCTTTAAGTGCAAGAAGCTTGGTCACTTCTCGAGGGACTGTAAATCTGTAAAACCAGTTAAGGCGGAGAGCTCAACAAACCAGTTACTACTGACAGCATTATCAGCTTGTGTGCAGAATGATATATGGTTAATGGACTCTACGAGTACTCGTGCGAGTAGTCATATTATGTGTCATGACAAGAATATACTAAATAACTTTGTTCCTGGTTATGTGTCTGAAGTCAAGGTAGCTAATGGAGAAAAACTATTTACAGCTGGTCGTGGTGATGTTAAAGTAAATTTTAAATTTGAAATTAGGCGTCAAAACAATCAGTGAAGTTTATCATGTACCGAACTTAGCTACAAACTTGTTGTCAGTCAGTGCGTTAGGAAGGGTTTTAAAGTTATTTTTAATTAAAAATGTTGTAATATATTCAATGGTAAAGTAAAGCTAGCAGCTACAGCTGTACATAAAAATGGTGTTTATCAATTACAAACTGCAGAATCTGTTAGAGAGCCTAATTTGTGTGTGGTAGGATGTGGTGGCTGTTCTATGTTTTCAGGGAATAGTGTGGAATCTGCGACTACCAAGGTAAATATAGAAGCTCAAGATTTAGTGCAGAAGAAAGCATCTGAGAGCTGTAAAGAGGAAACTGAGCTGAGTTTCCAGGCGACTGCTAACTCCGTTACGCAGGAGACTAGGACATCTCAATATGAGGAGTATGCATTTGTTAATGAAAGATATGGCTAGTGGCATTACTTATGATAAATCACAGTTCAGTCAATGTGAAGCTTGTGTTAAGGGGAAGCTTAGCAAATTACCTTTTCCTAAGAAGGCACAAAGTAGGTCAAATGAACTGTTAGGTGTTGTACACAGTGATTTATGCGGGCCTATGCCAGTGAAATCTTTCAGTGGTGCTAGTTACTTCCTCACGTTTATTGATGATTGTAGTAGGAAAACATGGATTTATTTTCTGAAAAATAAGAGTGAAGTTTTCGATAACTTCAAACATTTCAAGGCAATGGTGGAGAACCAAACCAATAGAAAAATAAAATTGTTGAGGATGGATAATGGAGGCGAATATGTCAATTCTATATTCCAGGAATATTTGAAGGATAACGGCATCATTCACCAGACTACCTACCGCACTCGCCTCAGCAGAACGGCATTGCTGAGCGGGCTAACAGGACAATCGTCGAGAAGGCTCGCAGCATGTTACGAGACGCAGGCTGAGATGGGCAGTTCTGGGCAGAAGCGGTCAATACCGCTGTTTATTTAAAGAACCGGTCCCCTACAAAAGCAGTCTACGGTAGCACGCCAGAGGAAAAATGGACTAATGAGGAGGTGAATCTTAGCCATTTACGTATATTTGGTTGTGTGGTTTATGCCTTGACACAGAATCGTAAGAAATTAGATTCAAAATGTAAACCTTACATTTTTGTAGGATATTGTGAAAATAGTAAGGGTTATATATTGATTGATCCAGAGAATCTCAGCAAAATTATTAAATCAAGGGATGTTGCTTTCTTTGAAAACAAATTCTATACAAAAAACACTGAAAAATGTGAAAATGGTGATTTTTTCATGATGATAAATAATTTACAGACTGAGAATTTAAACTCAAATGATTCTCATTTTATTTTATTTTCTTTATTTAAGGATCACAAAAGGTCGTTACATGTGTACTTAGGCTAAATACAGTTTTTTTATATATAAGTTGGCGTATGCACTACCGGTTATATGTGACCACAGCTTACACACAAGCGTTAACATAAATTTATGAAATTAATACAAAGTGATAACAAATATTAAAACAGCTTAATCATGCATATAAATATACCTGCACCAAGTGACTGGAATTATGCTGTTTTAAGAATTTAATTAGGACAAAAAAAGTTTTATAATCTTGTTCTTCATTACAGGCCATTTATCAGAAAAAATATCAATATCCACTAAATTTAACAACGAGTTATAATGTCTTAAAGTTCTTGTAATAGGTGAATTATATTTAGTATTTGTTTTACATGAGGGTAGAAAAAATAATTTATAAGAGCTAGGACGCTTCTGTCTACAAGGCACAGATATATTTATATGGTTAAGAAGTTCTGGACAATCAACTTTACCATTTAATATTTTATGCAAAAATGCCATATCTAAAAGTTTGCGTCTGTTATCTAGGGAGCATAATTTAAAAAACTTTAATCTTTCGGAATAAGAAGAAAGCTGTAGGTTGTGATGATAAGAAAGTAGGGACAAATATCTTTTCTTTTCTTTTCTCATGTTGAAGTGGCAGTCTGAAAATTCACTATCACCAGAAAAAGGGGAAGAAAATGAGATTGTAACTAATCCCAGAAGACAGTGTATTTTTGAGTTAGATGACTCGACAGCAGTAGTTCTGTTGATCCTTCCAATGTCACTTACATTCCAGGTGAATTGACACTTGAAGATGCGATGGATACATCGGAATATGACAGTGCGTGTACTGCAATGCTGACCTGTATTGGAGATGAAGCAGAGACAGTTCAAGAAGCTGGAGGAGGAGCTGATGACCACTAGGATCCGGGAGGTGGAGGCGCTGTCTGAACTCAAGGAGCTTAGGCTGAAGTGTCTCCGTCAAGAGAACCGGCTACTGAAGCAGTGCATGGAATTGCTGGAGAAGGAGAACTCAGGGTGCGCGGGCAGGTGGACCGTGCGGAGGGCGAGAAGGAGACGTTCGCGCTGGCCCGCGAGCTGCAGGCGCTGTGTCGCGAGTAAAACTGCACGGACGAGAAAAACTCGCGCCAATCGTCACTCGAAGGCACACAGGGCAACGACGCGAAAGGAGAGGAGCTCGCTCGTTGCCTCCAGAGTTGGTGGGCGCGAGACTGCACGCTGCGGAGAGGGAGGCGGCGGAGGAGCTCACAGCGAAAATCACAGAGCTCGGGAGCGAAAACAAAATGCTCAGGAAGCAGCGTGTTGACAATAATGTGGCTCACTTGCAGGAGCATCGTCAAGAAGCACCCTCTACGCCGGTGCAGTCGAACATGGTCTCAGACATAATGGCGACGCCCAAGAAGCTGCTCCGAGCCTGGGAGGGCAGGACCAACGAGACGCAAAAGGCTGCTAAAAAGGAGGAGAATTTGGAATATAGAAATTTAATTGGAATATAGGAATTTGGAATATAGAAATTTAATCTGCATTGGAGATGAAGCAGAGACAGTTCAAGAAGCTGGAGGAGGAGCTGATGACCACTAGGATCCGGGAGGTGGAGGCGCTGTCTGAACTCAGGAGCTTAGGCTGAAGTGTCTCCGTCAAGAGAACCGGCTACTGAAGCAGCGCATGGAATTGCTGGAGAAGGAGAACTCAAGGTGCGCGGGCAGGTGGACCGTGCGGAGGGCGAGAAGGAGACGTTCGCGCTGGCCCGCGAGCTGCAGGCGCTGTGTCGCGAGTAAAACTGCACGGACGAGAAAAACTCGCGCCAATCGTCACTCGAAGGCACACAGGGCAACGACGCGAAAGGAGAGGAGCTCGCTCGTTGCCTCCAGAGTTGGTGCGCGCGAGACTGCACGCTGCGGAGAGGGAGGCGGCGGAGGAGCTCACAGCGAAAATCACAGAGCTCGGGAGCGAAAACAAAATGCTCAGGAAGCAGCGTGTTGACAATAATGTGGCTCACTTGCAGGAGCATCGTCAAGAAGCACCCTCTACGCCGGTGCAGTCGAACATGGTCTCAGACATAATGGCGACGCCCAAGAAGCTGCTCCGAGCCTGGGAGGGCAGGACCAACGAGACGCAAAAGGCTGCTAAAAAGGAGGAGAATTTGGAATATAGAAATTTAATTGGAATATAGGAATTTGGAATATAGAAATTTAACCTGCATTGGAGATGAAGCAGAGACAGTTCAAGAAGCTGGAGGAGGAGCTGATGACCACTAGGATCCGGGAGGTGGAGGCGCTGTCTGAACTCAGGAGCTTAGGCTGAAGTGTCTCCGTCAAGAGAACCGGCTACTGAAGCAGCGCATGGAATTGCTGGAGAAGGAGAACTCAAGGTGCGCGGGCAGGTGGACCGTGCGGAGGGCGAGAAGGAGACGTTCGCGCTGGCCCGCGAGCTGCAGGCGCTGTGTCGCGAGTAAAACTGCACGGACGAGAAAAACTCGCGCCAATCGTCACTCGAAGGCACACAGGGCAACGACGCGAAAGGAGAGGAGCTCGCTCGTTGCCTCCAGAGTTGGTGCGCGCGAGACTGCACGCTGCGGAGAGGGAGGCGGCGGAGGAGCTCACAGCGAAAATCACAGAGCTCGGGAGCGAAAACAAAATGCTCAGGAAGCAGCGTGTTGACAATAATGTGGCTCACTTGCAGGAGCATCGTCAAGAAGCACCCTCTACGCCGGTGCAGTCGAACATGGTCTCAGACATAATGGCGACGCCCAAGAAGCTGCTCCGAGCCTGGGAGGGCAGGACCAACGAGACGCAAAAGGCTGCTAAAAAGGAGGAGAATTTGGAATATAGAAATTTAATTGGAATATAGGAATTTGGAATATAGAAATTTAACCTGCATTGGAGATGAAGCAGAGACAGTTCAAGAAGCTGGAGGAGGAGCTGATGACCACTAGGATCCGGGAGGTGGAGGCGCTGTCTGAACTCAGGAGCTTAGGCTGAAGTGTCTCCGTCAAGAGAACCGGCTACTGAAGCAGCGCATGGAATTGCTGGAGAAGGAGAACTCAAGGTGCGCGGGCAGGTGGACCGTGCGGAGGGCGAGAAGGAGACGTTCGCGCTGGCCCGCGAGCTGCAGGCGCTGTGTCGCGAGTAAAACTGCACGGACGAGAAAAACTCGCGCCAATCGTCACTCGAAGGCACACAGGGCAACGACGCGAAAGGAGAGGAGCTCGCTCGTTGCCTCCAGAGTTGGTGCGCGCGAGACTGCACGCTGCGGAGAGGGAGGCGGCGGAGGAGCTCACAGCGAAAATCACAGAGCTCGGGAGCGAAAACAAAATGCTCAGGAAGCAGCGTGTTGACAATAATGTGGCTCACTTGCAGGAGCATCGTCAAGAAGCACCCTCTACGCCGGTGCAGTCGAACATGGTCTCAGACATAATGGCGACGCCCAAGAAGCTGCTCCGAGCCTGGGAGGGCAGGACCAACGAGACGCAAAAGGCTGCTAAAAAGGAGGAGAATTTGGAATATAGAAATTTAATTGGAATATAGGAATTTGGAATATAGAAATTTAACCTGCATTGGAGATGAAGCAGAGACAGTTCAAGAAGCTGGAGGAGGAGCTGATGACCACTAGGATCCGGGAGGTGGAGGCGCTGTCTGAACTCAGGAGCTTAGGCTGAAGTGTCTCCGTCAAGAGAACCGGCTACTGAAGCAGCGCATGGAATTGCTGGGGAAGGAGAACTCAAGGTGCGCGGGCAGGTGGACCGTGCGGAGGGCGAGAAGGAGACGTTCGCGCTGGCCCGCGAGCTGCAGGCGCTGTGTCGCGAGTAAAACTGCACGGACGAGAAAAACTCGCGCCAATCGTCACTCGAAGGCACACAGGGCAACGACGCGAAAGGAGAGGAGCTCGCTCGTTGCCTCCAGAGTTGGTGTGCGCGAGACTGCACGCTGCGGAGAGGGAGGCGGCGGAGGAGCTCACAGCGAAAATCACAGAGCTCGGGAGCGAAAACAAAATGCTCAGGAAGCAGCGTGTTGACAATAATGTGGCTCACTTGCAGGAGCATCGTCAAGAAGCACCCTCTACGCCGGTGCAGTCGAACATGGTCTCAGACATAATGGCGACGCCCAAGAAGCTGCTCCGAGCCTGGGAGGGCAGGACCAACGAGACGCAAAAGGCTGCTAAAAAGGAGGAGAATTTGGAATATAGAAATTTAATTGGAATATAGGAATTTGGAATATAGAAATTTAACCTGCATTGGAGATGAAGCAGAGACAGTTCAAGAAGCTGGAGGAGGAGCTGATGACCACTAGGATTCGGGAGGTGGAGGCGCTGTCTGAACTCAGGAGCTTAGGCTGAAGTGTCTCCGTCAAGAGAACCGGCTACTGAAGCAGCGCATGGAATTGCTGGAGAAGGAGAACTCAGGGTGCGCGGGCAGGTGGACCGTGCGGAGGGCGAGAAGGAGACGTTCGCGCTGGCCCGCGAGCTGCAGGCGCTGTGTCGCGAGTAAAACTGCACGGACGAGAAAAACTCGCGCCAATCGTCACTCGAAGGCACACAGGGCAACGACGCGAAAGGAGAGAAGCTCGCTCGTTGCCTCCAGAGTTGGTGCGCGCGAGACTGCACGCTGCGGAGAGGGAGGCGGCGGAGGAGCTCACAGCGAAAATCACAGAGCTCGGGAGCGAAAACAAAATGCTCAGGAAGCAGCGTGTTGACAATAATGTGGCTCACTTGCAGGAGCATCGTCAAGAAGCACCCTCTACGCCGGTGCAGTCGAACATGGTCTCAGACATAATGGCGACGCCCAAGAAGCTGCTCCGAGCTTGGGAGGGCAGGACCAACGAGACGCAAAAGGCTGATAAAAAGGAGGAGAATTTGGAATATAGAAATTTAATTGGAATATAGGAATTTGGAATATAGAAATTTAACCTGCATTGGAGATGAAGCAGAGACAGTTCAAGAAGCTGGAGGAGGAGCTGATGACCACTAGGATCCGTGAGGTGGAGGCGCTGTCTGAACTCAAGGAGCTTAGGCTGAAGTGTCTCCGTCAAAAGAACCGACTACTGATGCTTCAGTAGCCGGTCGCAATTCCATGCGCTGCTGCGCATGGAATTGCTGGAGAAGGAGAACTCAGGGCTCGCGGAGCGGCTGGAGCGCGGGCAGGTGGACGTTATCTTTGCTCTGTATATAATTATTTTTGAGTTTCGGCAGAATAAAAGTAATTTTATAAATAAACTAAAACGCCAGTCCATACATGTAAAAATGGCGACATCGACATCGGTTTCGTAGCTCCTGTGGAGAAGTTGAGCGGCATACAAAACTACATTAATTGGAAGTTCCAACTGAAAATGCTACTCATTCACGAGGACTTATGGGACGTCGTTTCGGAAGATAAAACTGATGATGTCAAAGATGCGGCTCATATGAAGAGATCACAGATGACATTTTTGTAGGATATTGTGAAAATAGTAAGGGTTATAGATTGATTGATCCAGAGAATCTCAGCAAAATTATTAAATCAAGGGATGTTGCTTTCTTTGAAAACAAATTCTATACAAAATACACTGAAAAATGTGAAAATGGTGATTTTTTCATGATGATAAATAATTTACAGACTGAGAATTTAAACTAAAATTATTCTCATGTTGAAGTGGCAGTCTGAAAATTCACTATCACCAGAAAAAGGGGAAGAAAATGAGATTGTAACTAATCCCAGAAGACAGTGTATTTTTGAGTTAGATGACTCTGACAGCAGTAGTTCTGTTGATCCTTCCGATGTCACTTACATTCCAGGTGAATCGACACTTGAAGATGCGATGGATACATCGGAATATGACAGTGCGTGTACTGCAATGCTGACCTGCATTGGAGATGAAGCAGAGACAGTTCAAGAAGCTGGAGGAGGAGCTGATGACCACTAGGATCCGGGAGGTGGAGGCGCTGTCTGAACTCAAGGAGCTTAGGCTGAAGTGTCTCCGTCAAGAGAACCGGCTACTGAAGCAGTGCATGGAATTGCTGGAGAAGGAGAACTCAGGGTGCGCGGGCAGGTGAACCGTGCGGAGGGCGAGAAGGAGACGTTCGCGCTGGCCCGCGAGCTGCAGGCGCTGTGTCGCGAGTAAAACTGCACGGACGAGAAAAACTCGCGCCAATCGTCACTCGAAGGCACACAGGGCAACGACGCGAAAGGAGAGGAGCTCGCTCGTTGCCTCCAGAGTTGGTGCGCGCGAGGCTGCACGCTGCGGAGAGGGAGGCGGCGGAGGAGCTCACAGCGAAAATCACAGAGCTCGGGAGCGAAAACAAAATGCTCAGGAAGCAGCGTGTTGACAATAATGTGGCTCACTTGCAGGAGCATCGTCAAGAAGCACCCTCTACGCCGGTGCAGTCGAACATGGTCTCAGACATAATAGCGACGCCCAAGAAGCTGCTCCGAGCCTGGGAGGGCAGGACCAACGAGACGCAAAAGGCTGATAAAAAGGAGGAGAATTTGGAATATAGAAATTTGATTGGTTGTTTAAATTATATTTCAGTTAGCTCCAGGCCAGACATCGCGCACGCGGTAAGCATGCTAAGCCAGTTTAATGATTGTTATGATCAGCGTCATTGGAAGGCCGCGAAACGCGTGCTACGGTATTTAAAAGGTACTGTAAACTACAAACTTATTTTTAGTAGAAGTGGTCTAGACTCTAGACATCAATGGGTATATTGATGCTGACTGGGCTTCGTGTGAGGTCGATCGTAGGTCGTACACTGGGTTTGTGTTTCAAATTGGGAACTGTTCTGTATCGTGGGAAAGTAGAAAACAGCGAACAGTCGCTCTTTCTAGCACAGAAGCAGAATATATGGCTCTATCAGATTCTTGTAAAGAAGCGTTATTCATAAGAACTCTGTTGTATGAATTGTTAGGTAGGCATTGTTCTGTTACTATTTTTAATGATAACCAATCAGCACAAAAATTGTGTAAGAATCCTATGTATCATGCTCGTACGAAACATATAGATGTGCGGCATCATTTTATAAGAGAAGTTGTAAAAGATAATATTGTAAATTTGAATTATTTGTGTACTTCTGAAATGACTGCCGATATTTTAACAAAACCACTTACTAAAGAAAAACATTATAAGTTTGTTACTTGTTTAGGTTTACAATAAATTTGTTATATTGTTAATTTGTAATAACTAAATTTGTTTATTGTTGTACAATAATTATAATGATTGCATTATTATAAAAGATATTTGTACTGTGTACCTACCCATTTGTTTAAGGGCCAGTGTTGGTGAAAGGAGTTTATATAAACAAATGTGTGTATGTCAACATCTGTCATTGTATAATTTTTACTCTTCCGTCTTTACCCTTTGTACTATGCGTATCGTCTAATAAAGAATCTCAAGTTTATTTAACAATCTTTAATTTTTCCTGCCCAAAACCCATCAGAGAGTGAATTTTTACGATGCGCCCGCACACCGACACCTAAAGGAGAATGGCAAACTCCCATAGGACTCTGGGCCTGATTGTTACACTGATGATTTATGGGTGATTAAATAGATAAAAATATACAGACTCTATGAATATAATAATTATAGATCTTTTCTATGGGATAGCAGAGATATTGGGATATTGATTAAGATCAATTTTGAATATAACATTACTAAGGCCCTTCTGCCATTAGGTACGATACTTCTAGAATACGATACTCGCGTAGAATACTACTTAGATATTTGCTCGCTACCCGATGCTCGCATATTATGCGACTGAAAAATGACTAAATTCATCATTATTGTGCCTCGTTTTTGTGGACCGACGTTATAATAATAATAATTCATTTATTTATTGCAACAACAGTTACGTCGTTATGTCGAGCAATCAGCAATTCCAGTGACGAAGAAGCTCTTGCAGTTTTTCTTTTTTATAGAAATAGAAGACGCCAACGTAAGAGTAAGAAGTACAGCCCCCCTAGCCAAGTGGCTAGTACGTATCTACAGCCTACGTCAATCTCATACATTCGTAGTCTATTCTATTGAACGCTACGCCAACAGAAAGCCACTTGGCAAGGGGGGCTGGATTCATCCATATATTGAAAGAAACATAAATTGTAGAGTTTTTGTAGCCGAACGAGAACTACAACATGATGATTAGATATTTTTATCTTTCTAACGAAGAGATACGCGCGAGAGTCGAGACGCGATGCAAAAGCGACCGACACGGTGAGTAGTGCTATACTAGTCGCGGACGTGTAGGATACCAGTAGCGTAGTGTGCGAGCCTACATAAAAATGTATGTGAGATACTCCGCGGCGACTAGTCTCCGAGACTTGCAGGATACTTGAATCGCTTAAGCGTATCGTAATGGGAGAAGGGCCTAAAACTTTACTCAAATGTCAAACAACAAACATAAACAAATCACTCATCACTGACACAATTATGATTAATAATTTGACATTTTATTAATGGCCAGCTACCTAAATAAAAATGTTATAATTATTATTGATTAAGTAAAACATGTTTTTATTTTATAGAATGATCTAAATAAATTAAGATATGTGTTAAAAATAAGTTAAGTTTTGCTTCTGATTTATAAAACATTTGAATTCAATAAAATTAAAAACAAAATAAAGACATTCATTCGTATTAATCGATATATTCGACTTTTTTACTCCTGACAACACTGACAATCTCTGCTTGATAAGACCGGTAGTCATAGAAATCTAAATAACAATGCCGATAGTGAACACATTATCTTTTTTTTCAAAGATTTGTTTTCCCATAGAATCAGAAGTAAATATTTTACCAAGAATTACTAAAAATAACATAATGAATTTTAAATATATTATGATTTCTGTAACAGTTAGGCCCAGTTTCGCCATTCTCCTTTAACAGCATGAAGTTAGTTCTAGGTGGTATGAAAATTAATAACAATGTTCAAGTTGTATATTCTAGTATTTTTTTCCATACGCCAAAGAAGTATACATAAAGTACACACACTCTTTTTTTATTTTATTAAATCACTTTTCTTGATTTAATAATTTTTTTATGTTTTTCTTCCCAACTACAGAATTTATTATAATGAACACTAAACATATAAGTACTTATGTTACAAAAAATTACATACTTGCCCAATGTATCCCATGCCCATCGATTGAAATATCCGAAACAGTCACCATAGTTAAATGTCAATGAACAGAAATGTGGGATTTGAGCTGAAACAAATATTTTTCATAACTCTTCAAAAGCCCGCTAGTATTTCGGATGGCTTCTTTCTTCATATAATGTCATAGGTACTTTGTTATTGTTATTTGTAGGTACCTACTTGCATGAAAGCTAACATATTCACTGTAAAATCTTCAACATATTTTACTTCAAACGCACCATTAGTAATTTAGTAATAAATTATCATAAATCAACTCATAATAAAAAACTCATAATATCACATACCCTGACTGTCTTTAACATCCAAGAAGCAATATTCATAGCACCGTTCCTGTGTTTCAAAACGGTTGCCATTGCCTTGACAACCACCCCAGAAGAATCTGTAGCATTTGCTCTGCCTCACATCATAGTACCATTGTATGATGTCTGCTCGACAGGGCCCGGTGTCTGGTCGAAGAAAACATGTTTTATGACGAGCTGAAAATAAGTATCTTCATATTTTAATAGTAAAAAGAGAGTACTCCATCTAGTTAGCTGGTTAGAAATTTGGCAGTACCTAATGAGTATTGAAAATGAGTAACACATAGGAATTTTAGCAAAGTTTTCATAAAAGCTTTAGGATGTACATAATATCTAAATACACAAATATGAAAAACCAAATAACTACATGTAATGTTACCTTTTAGTGTTTGATTATATTGAATGCAAACTTTCCTTATATTTCGGTCAGTTGATGTTTTAAATCTATGATGTGCTGGTGTATGTCTTTTACGACAAAAGCAAGGTATGCAAATTAGAAGTCCTATTATCGCAAAGATTGCAAAATTACTTAGATTCTTAATAAAAAAGACTTTTAGCAATTTCATGTATGCAAAAAAACTAACTCAGCAAATATACAAAAAATTATTAATAAAAAATAATACATATGTTATATTTTTTATAGCAGTGATAAAAATACTGATAAGGAAATACACTTTAAATTATAACAGTTATGTAACATAGTTTTATGTTGTATAATAACATTGCAATCATAATGTTAAGTTATAGTTAATAAATAACAATTACAAACATAGTTTCATGTCATATTTTAAATATCAAGAAGAAAGAAAGAGATTTATTGAAAGCAAATATAAAGGCAGTGCCTTAAAAACATGACAGGGTAAAATTATAGGATTCTTAATTATGTATTATGTCTCATAAAAAATACAATTCCTACTTTTTTATTTTTTATTTTTGTTTTATACATAGTTTGCTAGTAGTCCATTGAAATGTTACCTTTTTTTGGCCTAACCTTGCGTTTTTTAGAGGACGCAATTTTATTTTTTGGATGTGTAGGGGGGTTCAATGTGAAGCTAAAACCAAGTTTGTGGGGTCGCCACCCTTGTCCCACGGCCGCCATCTTGAAAATAGTGGTTGAAATGGTTTTTACGATATATCTCTTAAACTATTTATCTGATAAAAAAAAATTGTTAACATTATTTGTTGCAAATTAAATTCTCTACAACTTTGGTCCAGTAACTTTTTGTCGTAGAACTATAAATAAAAAATTTATAAGCGAAAATGTTCCGAAATTAGAGCTATTTAAATGTTTCGATAAAATTGTTTTTTATCATTTTATGAAGAAATGATATCAAACCATTTTTGTAGATTGTTTTTCGAGGAACAACTTTTACATACAACATTTTTTCATTACGTCAACAGCTAAGGTTTTACAGCGCTCTGAAGTGAGTACTATTTTTCATTATTTTTCAGTACTCTTAACTATACATATATTGGCTATTGGCTATTTTCCCATGCAGCACTGCAAGAACAGAACATTTCAGCCCTGCTTTTCGACGTAAAAAAAAACGTGCTTCCAGACTTTACTTCCTGGGTGGTGAGGAAAAGAGTCAATAATTAATTATTAATAATATTGCAAAATTAATTATTAAAAATATTATAATAACAAAAAAAATACTGATGACAAATACCTAATTATTAGTACACACATAATATGAAAAATAGTACTAATTTCGGAGCGCTTTAAAACCTTAGCTATTGACTTTATGAAAAAATGTTGTATGTAAAAGTTGTTCCTCGAAAAACAATCTACAAAAATGGTCTGATATCATTTCTTTGTAAAATGATAAAAAAAAGTTTTATTGAAAAATATAAATATCTCTATTATCTGAACATTTTCACTTATAACTTTTTTATTTATAGTTCTACGACAAAAATTTACTGGACCAAAATTGTGGAGAATTTAATTTGCAATAAATAATGTTAACAATTTTTTTTTATCAGATATAAACAGTTTAAGAGATATATCGTATAAACCATATCTTCCGCTATTTTCAAGATGGCGGCCGTGGGACAAGGGTGGCGACCCCACAAACTTGGTGATAGCTTCACACTAACCCCCTCTACACATCAAAAAAATAAAATTGCGTCCTCTAAGAAATGCAACCCCAAATGTAACTTTTCAATGGACTATAGGTAATTTAGAGAAATACTATTGCAATTAGTCTAACTGTTATTTAAAATGAGCGCTATATAATTTCTTTATGAACTTATATAAACATGCACATGGTATGCACATTATAAATATGTGCATATAAAGTGCAAAAGATAAAAAGGTCTGTTGTAGCAATTAATATTCTCTTATCTTTCTTATTTTTCATTAAATAATTAACCAACTATTTTTCTAAGAAAATATTATGTAGATATATAATTACAGACTAGCTGCACTGCGCGGTTTCACCCCTGTGGCTCCACTCCTGTAGGTTGTAGCATGATGATATATAGCCTATAGCCTTCCTCGATTAATGAGCTATCTAACATTGATAGAATTTTTCAAATATGACCAGTAGTTCCCGAGATTAGCCCGTTCAAACAAAGAAACTCTTCAGCTTTATAATATTAGTATAGATTTAACTTGTGCATACAAAAGTGAAACTTTTACTTGAACTATGTTAAACAAGCATCTAAATTTTGAATGTTTTCTTATTAAACCCTCGTCTGTCGGAACACAGATCTGTGCCAAAAATTTTGTACCCGTAGTCTGTCGGGGCACAGATCTGTGCCAAATCACCGCCGGTCGGAAATTGGCTCATTGTAACGCAAATATAGTTCAAATCTGCATAAACGACTATTTAGATGATAGCTTATGAATTACTGAATATTTAAAGTCCATCCAATAATAATTTGACCGATAAATATTCGAAACTAGTGGTCCGCCCCGGCTTCGCCCGTGGTACGTATTTAGTATCCTATATCCTTCTCCTGGCTCTAAACTACCTCCCTGCCAATTTTCAGCTAAATCGGTTCAGCCGTTCTTGAGTTATAAGTGGAGTAACTAACACGACTTTCTTTTATATATATAGATATAACAGTAATTATGTCATACTTTAGTCGAGTAACTTTCAACTTTTAAAGTTTTACAAAATGTAAAATTTTGCGGAAAGTTGAAAAACGGTAATTATTTATTGGTCTTTTTATTATTATTGACTATATAGTTATGTCGGGGCAACCCGCAGTACATGCATGTGATATCGTATTTGTTAACGCAGCATAACTACGGCCACCCTGCATCGCCTTAATGCATTTTGTATTTCTTAGAACATAGATTGCAGCGTTGCATTTTTGTTTAACGATAAGTTTATAGTTTAAGTTTTCATTCTGGATGTAGAGAGCACATATTAAAGACGTTTAAATTAAATCTTGTCTTTTTAAAAAACGTCCTTCGGTCCGTCGAAATTTGAGTGGCGCAGCCGGTAGGATACTCGATAATATCCTGCTGCCGAGCTAACACTATAGCCGAAAGGATCTGTGATAGTGCGGTGCTTGTACGAGTATCCTCGAACCAAATAAATAATTCTCCCGCGACGCGTACGCGTAAAACTCAATCGCTGAAGTGAAACGCGTACTGTGACCTCAAGGACGAGCATCCAGGATCATAAGTGAAGGACATGGGAGCGAGCAGTCTGTGAGTAAACCTCTTCACTCCTGTTTTTCACATTCCCTGTTTTCACGAAATCCCCGACCCAAAATAGTCGGCCTAATCATTACGATTATTTGATTTTGTTCGTTACAATTATCGTGATAATTCGTAATTTTTAGTGTTTAATTTTAAGTGTTAGTTATTAGTAAAAAATAGTGTTATCTTTATTATATTTAGAGTTTTAATCGCTAAAACTTTATCTTTATTACATTTAGAGTTTTAATCGCTAAAACTAACTAAAAGAACCAAAATGGAAAAGATTAAACTCATACCAAGAGAAATACTATGTATCATCCCCAAATTTGATGGAGATGAAAAACTGTTAAACCTATTTATCAATAAAAGCGAATACATTATAAGATCATTCCAAGATGCGAACAATAACGCACAAAACTTATATGTATATCATGCCATAACGAGTAGGCTTATCGGTAAGGCAGCTTCACTGCTTAGTGATTACCAAAATATAACTTCATGGACTGAATTAAAGGAAATACTTACCCAACATTTCGGAGACCCGCGATCGGAAGAATGTATCGCACTAGAATTAGAAGGGTTAAAAATAAAACAAGGTGAAAGTTACATACAGTTTTGCCACAGAATACAAAATGTTAAAAGCTCCCTATTTTCAAAAGTAAACCGCCTCACGGATGAAGGAGTTAAAGCCGCGAAGATGATCATATACAATAATACTGCGTTAAATGTTTTTCTGTACAACCTCCCGGAGGACATGATCCGGATTGTTAGATTAAGGGGTTGTACAAACTTAGAAAATGCACTTAGCGTAGTTACAGAAGAAGTAAATTTTATACAACAATATAACGCAAAGATTAGTAAGCCAAAACCTATAACTCAAAACACTTTCCAAAATCCATTAAAACCTAATTTCAGTACGATGCCTTTAAATCAAAACTTTAAATACGGCAGTCCTCAACAGCCAATTGGTTATAGACCGAATTTCGCTCAACAACCTCGACCAAATTTAATGCAACCACCTCGACCAAATTTTATTCAACAGTTAAGGCAAACACCACAAGCCCAAGGCTATAAATTTGGCACACAATCTAATAATAACCACCAATTGCGACCTTTTCAAAATTCCGGTTATAAATTTGGAATCCCAAATCAACAAACAGACCAACCTCGTTTTAAATTTGGCATACAACATGCTCAGGCACCGAACCCCGGCTTAAATAGCGATGTATCAATGCGCACGGCACCTATAAGGCAAAACGAAACTCATAATCTATATTACTGCGATGAACCAAATTATGAAAATTACGATAACTCACCCCTAAATTATAAAGAAGACGCCGCGAACGAGTTATACGAGTATACCGATCCGGAAGTAATCGAAAGCAATTTTAATGAAAATAACGAATTTCCTGTTACCGGCCTCCGACAAGACAGTGAAATAATAAATTTAAATTATTGCGACAGCATCTTAAAATTGCCACATATTATGATTCCTGAAATAAAAGCAAAGTTTCTCATTGATACAGGAAGCAGTCGTTCCTTTATAAGTCCGGCTAAAGCAGAAGAATATTTTAGAGATCATAAACAGTATGAACAATTTACAGTTGTTAGTACCCATGCGCAAAGCACTCATGATGAGGTTATAGTAATTCCGTTATTAAAAACTTTTAGAAGCTCACTTTCCCACAAATTTTATGTATACAATGTAGACAGTAAGTATGATGGATTAATTGGATCTGACTTACTTAAGGAACTAGATGCAAATATCGATATGAAGCACCAAGTTTTAGAAACATTTAACGCCAAAATACCGATTATATATAACCCTCCGTTAAAAATCACCTTAGAGCCTCAATCAGAAACTAGAGTATCTATTATTCCAATTAACCATAAGAACGGTGACGCTATATTAGATTTTCAGACTTTTCGTGAAAACGTTCGTATGCCAGCAGCAATAGTCAACGTGTCAATGAAAGTTAATGTAGATGAAAAGGAGCGAAAACTTCAAAAACACTTAACCGATGAAATAGTAAAAGTTAGTAACGATCAGGCGGAAAAATGTGACCGACCCCTGACGCCGATTACAATTTCGTCTGATTCAGACCGAATAGTGCCTATTACTAAAAATAATTGCCCGAGGTCCCCATATTCGATTCCGTCACCTGATAGTGGTACAATAACCGCGGAAAGCAGCACCTTGACCGCGCCTAGCAATAATAGCGAAAATACAGATACGGTTCACTTAGCTCGCGATCTAGATAGGGAAGGCATACTGATTCTAGATGAAGCTGTAGATTTTAATGAACAATTAATTCAACAATTTGTAAAAGATCACTACAAACGTACAAAATTTTTAAACAAATATCTTAAAGACAAAATTATTCATAAGAAACAGGTTATTAAGGATAAGTATGGCGGTGAAAATAATTTTAACATAGACATAGGAGATTCAGTTTACATTAAAGGAGTTAACACGAGACGTGCTATAGATAAGCGATATCAGAAAGCGATAGTCACGGGACCGATCCATAAAAATATTGTGCCAGTAACGACGCACAATCGTGAAACTAAAGTTCCCATTAAAAACATTAAGCGTCCTCCACAGGTTACTAATTTTGGCGATCCACGTGATCCAAAACCAGGGTCTTCAACTGCACCAGATTAAACGGAACCCCGGAATACTACCTCTCCGTGAAGGCTATGCAGTCGTCAGCAATGACACATGGAGAGTTATTAAGGTTTTAGATTTAAAGTTAATATATGACGATTTAGAATTTAATATAAATAGTTATCTATCATTTAGGAATCAGGTTCATAGTTGTATTGATATACAAGCGTTAGGTTCCGATTTTATTACAACAGAATTACTAACAGATTATCATATGAATTATACTATTGATAAATTTGAACAATTAATTCCGTCTTCTAGATCTAAACGTGGTTTATTAAATCCACTTGGTTCAGTTATAAAAATTATCACCGGTAACCTCGACAACGAAGATGCTATACAATTTGAAAACACTATTGAAAAATTAAAGACTAAACAAGACTCTATAATACATAAGATGACGATCGTTACTGAGATGGTGGGTTCGTTATTAAATGTAGCTGAAATATCTAATAACAATTTCATTGCAATCCAGAATAAGCTAAATGTAATTGATTCGCTTTTAAATGACACAAATTTACATCAAAGGACTAATGAAATTATACATACATATTCTGCATTCTTACATAATTTTATGTCTCTTTACGTTAGATTAAGTGAAATAGAAACTGCTGTAGCTTTTAGTAAAATTAAACTTTTACACCAATCCGTTGTAGATACTAAGGAATTATTACTTTTATTAAAAAACATTGAAACTAGCTCTAAGTTGCCATTTCCAGTAAATTTAGATAATGTTCTTAAAATTGAACAATTAATAGAAGTACAAACTTATGTAAAACAAAGTCAAATAAAATTCGTAATGACTATTCCATTAATTACTGACGACATTTATTCATATTTTAAAATAATACCTTTACCTATATTTAACGAAGAAAAAGGTCAGACTTCCCTTATCCTACCCAAATACCCATATGTCCTTGTGAAGGGGTTGAAAACCATGCCACTTTCACAACCATGCAAAGAAATAGATGAAGACCGGTTCCTATGCCCGGAAATACTGACATCAACATTATATAAAGACGATTGTTTAGCTGATCTTTTGCGGCTATCTACAAATGTTTCCAGTTGTCAGCCGATTCCCATTTCCATAGATGACGTGAAAATCGACAATGTTCTGCCAAATAGATGGATACTATACGTAAATGTGGAAACAGTACTTACCAAGGTCTGTGAAAACGAGGTAACCCAAGAATTCCTTCATGGTACCTATTTATTGACGTTAGACGAGACTGGCTGTTACGTGAAAATCGGAGATATAACACTAAAGAAATATGAAGTAAATGGAATTGATATTATATACCCAAGTTTACCAAAAATTATATTACCAAATTTGATGAACTTCCCGACCGACAGGAAGCCTGTTAACCTGAAGGGTGCAAATTTAACTGACATAAATATGCTTAGGCATTTAATTGAAAATAGTGAAAATAGTGAAAACCAGTTTAGTAGTACTTACAGTGAATAGTGCCGTCGGAGTGATTAACATTATAACTTTTGTATTAATCGTAATTATAATTGTAATTGTGGTAGTAATTAAGTCTAAATTAAGAAAAATATGTATTCAAGAAAATCCTTCAGATTCTCTTGAAACTGAGGATGGAGGAGTTATGTCGGGGCAACCCGCAGTACATGCATGTGATATCGTATTTGTTAACGCAGCATAACTACGGCCACCCTGCATCGCCTTAATGCATTTTGTATTTCTTAGAACATAGATTGCAGCGTTGCATTTTTGTTTAACGATAAGTTTATAGTTTAAGTTTTCATTCTGGATGTAGAGAGCACATATTAAAGACGTTTAAATTAAATCTTGTCTTTTTAAAAAACGTCCTTCGGTCCGTCGAAATTTGAGTATATAAACTAATGTTTATGTGACGAAATAATGAAAATTACCAACAATTATACCATAAATAATGGTTTCAAATATGTATCTATCACTTAACTGTACGTTGCTTAGTTTTTGACCCCTGGTAAATCATATTTTTTTTTACATATTGTATTTGTTCTTTACATCATTTTACGAGAAATTTTATGAAGATTTTAATGATATAATTCAAAATTTGATACTGTGTTCCATTTTAGAGATATTTCGTTTTCAAATCAAAACCGACAATAATTTCCCCGTAAAATCCGCATACAGGATGTTCACAAATTTAACGTCACTATTTTTTAAATTTCGTCTTCAATTAAATTTTTCATTTTCATACAAAATAAAATGTACATGATAATATGTTTTGTTTATATTGAAAGGTATCGTTTTTGTGGTATTTATAATTGTCCTCAGGTTAAAAACGATATACATAATCAACTACAAAAATTATAGTCCGTAACCTGCTTACGAAAAAATTCCAGAGACACATTTTCTTTCTTAATTCTTTTAGTTTTAGTATATTATGGTTAAAAGTGTATATATGCTGGAAAAATAGCAAAAAAAACCTACAAACAACAATGAACAAGGGAACAATGGTTTTCACTATGACCTATATATAGGACAAAGTGATACTATGTAATTTGTGTAAAAACTCAAAAAGAAATTTAACACTTTAATTGTACAACATATTCTTACCTTCATACAAATACAACATATTATTATTTATTGGGGAACCTTAAGTTTCAGAAAAAATAAAAAGCCGGCCAAGTGCGAGTCGGACTCGCGCACCGAGGGCTTCGTACATACTTATTTTTTTATTATGCTGTAGGTATCTTTTAAATTGTAAATCTGAGTTTTAAATGTGAATATCAAGTTAATACACGTAGGCGTTCATATTAGTTGAAAGTTGAAATTATTAAGTACTTTTTTTATTTGTAAATGGCAATTAAAAAATAATGTTCTTTGCAATTATTCTTATATCTGTTTTTATATAACATTGCTTTTTACCAAATTTAAAGATTTTATGTACTTGGGAAGTACCCTGTCGGTTTTGATTGCCTTGCAAATGTCAAAATTTGCTAAAAATTGCAGTATTGCATCTGCTGCATCCCAAAGGGTTTGGTTTTTAAGGGTCCAGAACCCTAATAAGATTACGTCTGTCCATCCCATCTGCCCATCTGTCTGTCTGTCTGTCAAGACCCATTTTATAAGGAGCGCGTAATGTGACATTTAGCTGAAATTTATATTGATTACTTGAGTCGATTGAAGCTGCGAAAAAATCAAACTTATAAACCAACGCAATCAAAAGATACAGCCGTTTATGCTGCAAATTTTCGCAAATTTCGACATTAGCAAGGGAATCGACACCTACAGGGTACTTCCCGTGTACGTAGAGTTTTGAAATTGGGGTGAAATAAGCTCTTATAGCGCAGATTGAGGAATAATTTCGAAAATCATAAAATTTTAGAGTTACAACATAATAAAAAATTGGTTTGTTCGGAGCCCTCGGTGTGCGAGTTTTTTATTCTTATGTACAATATGTAGTACATTCGTAGGCAGAACGTTATAGATGTAGATCGCTGTCTGAAGACGATTATTTTTTTGCATTCATGACTTTAAATAGCCTTGGAACATTACAGATTTAATAAAACGAATTAAATGCATCATTTGCAGTACGCCTGAAAATATAAATCTATCCTCTCATTTTGTAAATGACTAGCGATAGCAATTATTGTATTTTTGGTGTCAAAACTGCTTCTATTACCCAGAAGAAGAAAGCAATTTTTTTATTTGAAGATATCTCATTGCTGTCTAAAACTACATAATCAATAATTACTTATTTGTTAGGTAACCCTAAATAAACTTCCACCTTGATATTTTAATTTTCATTTGAAGATAAAAATATCTAAGTAACTATTTGATAGGATTACCTTTTTCCGATTCGTAAGCATTTGAGTATCAATAAAAGATAATTCAAATGGAACAACGATCCTTGTGGCAATGGAAGACAAGACACTCCAAGGCTTACTTTAACAATAGGACGTAACAGTATTTGAAATCAAGAAAATATAACTCTGTATACTTTGTCAAATGAACAGATAATAATACTTACACGATCAGTGTCTGGGAATTTGCAGCTTTTAATTCCTGATACCAGGATTCTTCATGAAATTCTACACATTACGTTTTATTTTATTCCAATCAAAATATTTTTAAGTTCCATGCCGTTTGTGTACTACGGACTTAGTAGTTAGGACTAAACTACTGAACCGATTTTAATACAATTTTACTGATTAGTTTATATCTTAATTACAATATGCTTGGAAATACTGCATGTATTGAAGTAAAATAAAAACTAGATTGGATAGCTTTCATCACTTTCCTGATAAAATTCAAGTGGAACCTCGTGGTAATAAATCGTCGTCTCAAGGCGGTCGTTGTGTTCGATATATTACAAGAAATAATGAACAGAAGTTCGTTCTGTTCGACGTTATTTGTGCTAAGTTGCAAATATTCAATTAATTGGCCAATGTTGGCGTCAACATCACACATTACAACCACATGAGTATATAAATAGTACAGACACAAAGCTTCATAACAATTTTTTATAGTGCTATCAGTTAAATAAAATTTATTTAAGTAGGTACTTACCTATTATTTCAATCCGTTAGATGATTGATATTTTTTTAAGAATCTCTGTACTATTTATTTACTCATAAGCCCACGGACAAAATTATTTGAGTAACGCGTGGCTAAGTTATATGCATAAATAGGATTGGGAGCGTTAATTTTATTAAGGCATAACGTTCATTTTTTTAATAAAACAATAATATGATACGATTCTTTCTTCTATACAACTAGGGACATAATATAATGATTTTCATTTAGTATGTTTTCTGATTCCTATTATTTGTTGATTTTTAGAATGATAAGTATAACATTTAGATGTATAATATCATTTATATGTAATTGTTTATTTATTCTGAATCTTTAAGTTTATTGATTTTTATCCTTTACATAAGCTGTATTTTATAAAAAATGTTTCAAACTCAAATTTCCGTAAATTTTTGATTTATAAATTAAATGTAACGGTTTATAATTAAGTTATGGTATAATTAAATGTAGATTTCACATTTGTACAGCTTAGATATTTTTCTGAATGGATACAGTGCCTTTCGATTTGTAGTTGGACAACATTTCATATTATACGATTACTAGCTTCCGCCCGCGACTCCGTCCGCACGGAAAAAATTAAGATTTTTTTCTACGTATTTTTCCGGGATAAAAGTATCCTATTTTACGCCCAGGATAATAAGGTATAATTATACCAAGTTTCATCGAAACCGAAACCTTAGTTTTCACGTGATGCCTTCACATACAGACAGACAGACAGACAATAATTTTTTAATCACATATTTGGGCTTGGTATCGATCCAGTAACACCCCCTGCTATTTATATTTTCAATATTTTCAATGTACAGAATTGACCCTTCTACAGATTTATTATATGTATAGATAATAATTAAGAGCATGAAAGAAAAAAAAAGCATTTCTTCATAATGCTATTGTTACCACAAAAAATATTTTCTTAAATGCAAATTTTAAGAGAAAATAAATTAGACATGTGGAGACGTTATACATACAGACGTTAGAACAAAGCCCACTATAAGAATAACGTCATTTAGGAATAAGACGATTTTTAAACATTAATAAAAACCTAAATATTTCCAAAAAGTAAAAATTACTGTTAGTTTTTATCTAGTTTTGATTAAAATAAAAATAAAAACAAGTAGCAAAAAATTTTGAAATGTTGTCATTTTGGAGCACCCTGTAAAGTCTGTATTTGTATGAACATGATTGGAGATCGCGCCCGCTTATGCTCATGCGTAAACGATGATATTCATAATCAACTTTCTCGAATTTTTATTAAATAAACCTATGTTTTTGTTATATTCACTCAAAAGATTGTCTATTCTAGTATGAAAATACAAAAATAAAAATCTAAAATACCTTGATATTATTTTTTTATGAGTATTTTTCTTTACAATGTAACATTTATTCAAAATGTGTGGGAAAAAATGCTTCTAATAAGTAAAATAAGCATGCCAGGGAGTAAGTAAGGTAACTAATATAAAGTTTGGTTATCTAGTTAGCATCAAAATTTACAAGAGTCTCACAGGTTAAAGTTTATATCACAAATTTTAATATCGAAAAAAATCGGCAAATCAGCGCCGAAAGCTCGAATTTGCCCGACAGACAGCACCTTTTTGAGGCGGCGCGCCGCGACAGCTGAGGGGTTAATTAATGATTTACCTCTATGTCTTTAAAACTATAACACTGCCTTCAGTTACTGTTATTGATTGCATCCAGAAATAAATATTGTGAGTTGCAGGGGACTTTTGAAAAGAATTAATGATTAAGTAAGTACTTAATTAATAAATAATATGGACCTACATGAAAACATTTTTTAAGGTATTATATTATTATGTTGATTTATAATTACAAGACTTTGTATGAACCATAATTAGATTTTGAGGGATCATTTACATAATTCAATTTGATGTGGATGCATTTTAAGCATTGCTGTTAAAAAAAATCCCATGTACTATGGTAAAATGGGCAGATGCATTATATATACACCTCTTTCACTGATTGTTTTATATTTAGGGACAAGTAGGTGGTCATCCTCCAGAGTCCTGCCAGACCTAGACATTTCTATTCCTTCGTCACCACCAGGAATCATATCCGTTCTACGCTCACACGTTAACCACAGGGCCAGGAGGCGGTCGGCTGCTACAAAGGCTACTGTTTATTAAAATGCATGCATAACTTTATAACCTCTGTGAATGTAAACTTTGTAGAGGGGTTGTGAACTCAAAGACTATTCGGATCGTAATGATTTTATTTGCACACAATACCCGTATTTATACAAAAATCGACCAAAAACAAAACCAATCAGAATTCTAATTTTGAAATTGAAATTTAGAATGCGCTCTGATTATGAAAAAGAATGCGCCGGCTTGTACACAATATGATATATATATACTCTATGCATGTCTCCCATAGTGTCCCCCCTCAAGCGAAGCGAACATTTTTCTTGACGACGCGTCCACTTCTTGTAGTGTAGGGATGTGCCTTGTCCGTGTTGTAGTCTGTAGCAGGCACTGACGACGTAGCACTCGTAGGTGTAGGTGTAGATGCTACTGCTGTGCTTGCCATACCTTCAACATCTTCGTTTAATATATATGCAGGCTTGAGTCTGTCAATTGATACTACTGTAGTCCGAAGTGGTAACTGTATTTGGTAGTACTTGTCGTAGCGCTTCAGCACTTCATAAGGGCCGTCATACGGCGGAGTGAGTGGTGCTCGAACTGTATCGTTCCGTATGAATACATGAGTACACGTAGACAAATCCTTGTAAATAAATGTTGCTCGATTTGCGGGGGATCGTTTAGTCGGTGTGAGTATAGCCATAGTTTCTGTCAGGCGTTTCACGTAGTCAGCGTCTTCAATACCCGTCCTACTCCGAAAAAAATAAACAATGACTCTTGTACTCAGATATTATGTTAAGGATTTAGAAAACACTCGAACACTTTATATCATACCGTATCTTAGATAAAGTATTCCGATCATCATACAGATATATTGTTTTGATAATACATATTATGTTTTATTCAGTTAGCATTGTATTATAAATAGACAAAGCTAAAAAATAATAATGATGAGGGCAAAAATCAAAATAGAAAATAGAAATGTCATTGTCATTACGCAGAAAATGACAATTAATGTCTATTTATAGGGTTGCTGCTTTATTCATTAATTTTAATCGACAAATCGAGACAACGACTTATAATAACAATTACAGAGGCCGATGAATAGCTTTACCATATTATGTAATGTTTATAGTATTCCTTTTATATGCTACTAGCGGTCCGCCCCGGCTTCGCCTGTGGTACATGTTTACGTTTTCTCTACATAAGAACCATCCTCGTACTTCAAGGAATATATTATATAATAAAAAAAGAATTATCGAAATCGGTTCAGCCGTTCTCGAGTTATGCGCTTACCAACACATTTTGCGATTCATTTTTATATTACAGTTAAAACGCAGTTAAATAAAGAAACGAATCTTCAATGGCGGCGCTTATCATTCCCTCTCGCTTACACACGGCCGTACGGAATGCAAAAAAAAAGGGAAAAATAAAATCACTAAAATGTATTTGATTTTCCCTATAATAGTTTTTATCATAAATTTACAATAACAATAATTATGCATTTGCGAAAGTAAATAATGTTTTATTGGAATTTGACAAAATATGTTCTTTGGGAAAAGTTGTTCAGTTTTATAAGCTCATTCAGGGGCGTAGCTACAGCCGTATCTGCCGTATCAATTATACGGGGCCCCCGCTATGATAATTCCTATAAATACACAAATACAATAACAAAAAAGTTTGTCAACAAACAATTTGAAATAATTAATAAAATAATTATCCATTTACGTTATTCTATTTTATTTTTTGCTTACCCTACTATACGTCAGTGTCAGCTTTGGCCGCCATTGAAGATTCGTTTCTTTATTGAACTGCGTTATAATTTGTGTGCGTCTCGTAGGTATACGAGATAATACAATTACCAGAGATGACATAAATCATAATCGATATTCAACGAAAACAGCGAAATCGATATTCCGATACACATTATTTGTAGTGACATCCCTATACGCGAAGTTTGACGTCAACAATAACGTTTAGAAATAAATAAAAATACACAATTTGAGAAGCAGATCGAATCAAATGCAGTTCTGATTTACTTAATGTCTGTTTAATGAATTTCATGAATAATTAATATATGAATTAATACAGTCGATAATTTTTAGATACTAATGTAAAAACATAAAGTATATCACAGATTTTCGAACGGATTTATAAAAAAAACACTCGTACAGAGTACAGACATAAACACTAAACACCAGTTCTATTTTATAGTTTGTACATTGTACAGTGCTGTACAGTTTACAACCTAAACGGTGGGTGGGGTGCGTGTGCGCTTTTTGCTCGTAGTTAGACGATCCGGTACCGGGATATATCCTTAATGTGCTTTAAAGTTTATTCTGTTCATAACTCTTCGATCTCTCTCCCGGCAAACGTGTTTGCAACGGTTTTCTAATTTATTGCTTTACCATTCTTGTAACAAAGCGCGTTATGATTTAGTATAATAATATGAATATGCCAATATGATGTCTAAAAAGACTACAGTTCGTTTAACTGATAAATGTTTTGTTTCATTTTATAAAAGAGTGTAAAGCTATTTTGGAATTATTAGTTAGTGATTTATTTTAAATATTTATAATCTAGCAGTATGAATATCAATGACCTAGTGTTTAATTATTTTTTTCTTAACTTAATTTATTACGTTGCGGAAGCTGCAGATGAAAAGGTAAATATATCAACATTTTTTTCCTATTTGCATGTTTATAAAAATAATAAAAAGGCTTTTATATTATAATTTATAGTAATTTACTGGATACATAAAAGAGAAATTGTTACGTATATTTTGATATTAGGTAGGTATATGTTATTCATTAAGTAACTCATTAGCTGTGCGTGTTATCATCACTGTTGTTAATTTAAACTTTAACAATCGTTATATGCTACAATAAAATTGAAATATATTGCTCGTATTTGATTGATGAGATATCTTCATGAACTAGAACTTGATATTAATCATTGGACTATGGATATCGAGTCGAAATATACTTTAGTGATTTATGCTAATCTAAGTACTTTTTTCATTGATTTAGACATAGGTTTAATAATTGATGGTATAAACGATAATGCATTAATATAGGTACTTATTTTTGACGTCTCCATTTAAATATTTTCTAATAAAGCCACGCGAATTAGGTATGTATTTTATAACAGCGAATTCATAAAGTCATCTTATCAAATAACAATCGATGCCCATGAATTACCAATGTGGAAAATAACATACTAAGTTACCTATTTTATTAAAAAAATAATAATGGAAAAACCTTATTAAAATCACTAATGTGTTACAGCACATACAGTAAGCGACGGAGTCTTTTAATTGGGCATTTGGTAAAATCTTGAATGCACAAGTTCATCCTGTGAGTTATGGATAAGCTTATTTAAAGAAAACAACCGAAAGCTCGCAATAACGTCGCTATTTAAAAAAAAATCTATACCTACTTATTTCGATAAAGCTGATAGGAGTTTGTTTTTTTGTTTGAACGCGCTAATCTCAGGAACTACAGCCCCCCTAGCCAAGTGGCTTTCGTCAATTACAGCTTACGTCAATCTCATACATTCGTAGTCTATTCTATTGAACGCTACGCTAACAGAAAGCCACTTGGCTAGGGGGGCTGTCCGATTTGAAAAATTATTTCGGTGTTAGATAGCCCAGAACAACAGGAGCTGTGCCACGCGGATGAAACCGCGGAGCGCAGCTAAAAGCAGGCAAATAAAAATTAAATTAAACCTAGGTACCTTGTTCTAGGCAAATTTAATACGGAAACCTACCTACAACAGCTGGTACCTATAACTGTAATAAACAATTTTCTTGCAAATTTTTTGGTAAAATTGGAATAATTCTAATAATTTGATTACGTAGTCTAATTGCTTCACTCTTCAGGTATCTTTTCCTTCTGGCTTCTATTCGCATACCTACCAAATGTATTTCAAGTAACTCAATTATTTAACATTGTAACGGGATAAAGATAATTAAATGCCTTGTATGCTTAAAGAGGCTAATCTTCGGAAGTACTGATCCGACCATGTTTTTTTTTTATTCCGGTTAAGCCCCAGCGCAAGCGACTGGTTATTTATGATATCACTTAACTACAATAAATACCAATACTTTTGAATGAGACATCTACTTGTTACATCCCATACATAACCATTTCGTAGTAATCATATCCGTGATTCATGAATCGAATCGGAAGACCTTGTTAAGCTTACAATGATTCTTCATTAACTTGATGTCACAGTTCATTAGGCCGTTATTAGATATACTTATTACACATATTCCCATCTTAAGATTCAAGTGCTAAGTCTAATGGTTATCGGTAGAAATATATAAACTTTAAGTCCATATCGTAATGATTGCCAGCTAAAATTGGCAAGCTTTACGCAATTGCCATAGCTGCGAACTGAATATAAATGAAAAACGCTCAATATCCCAGTATAAGGAAAAATAGCCGCGATATACTCACAGCCTTTCCTGATTATAAATAAATGAAGATAAATTTATCTAACTATTTATTGGATAAATCAGCCTTTTATGTATTTTACGTAACATGGCCACCACGTCATGTTATTGAAAAAAAAAATGAAAATATATTTATTTATAAACCATATTATGTTTTTACACAGATAGGTACTACACTTGGATTGATGTTGCACGCTTTACACATATTGGCTTAATCTAGGTTTATTAAAGGTTCGGAATCATATTTAGGATGTCTGATAGTGTCTGCTGGTAAGATTCTAAGCTAGAATGAAACTGGTTCGAGTGTATCCAAACGATATTTGTTTAGCAATACGGTTTGCACAATTGTCAGCTATTCTAATGGTTGCAGTCAGGCAGTGACTCCTGCTTGCATCGAGTGGCAGCATGTGAGGCAAATACAGGGAACAGCAATCGCGTTATTTGCGGCACCGATGGCAGGACTTACCCTTCCAAGTGCCACATTATGAAGGCTCAGTGCAATGGAGAGCCGGTCACAGTAGCTCATAGAGGCCCTTGTATTGGTAAGTCTATTTTAAGCTTGACTTCCTTCGCTGTGTTAAATAAGTTGTGAAAACCTTTCAACGCAATGTACAACAAAATACTTTAGGTTCAAATATCGTAATAGGTACCTATTACGAATATAATAAGTGTATGTTTATATAATTATCGAGTGCATGCGGTAATACAGACTTCTATAATTAGACGACAATAATTCTTAACATTCCGTTTAATGTATTAAGTTGCAATATGAAACACATCTGCAATTAGTATTTTATCGTCATCTTTCCGAGCGATTCATTATAAATCGATACCCATGCTGCCAATTTTAAATCAATCTCAACAAACGACCGCGACGCGACAGGTCATCTATACATTATACATACTCTTGTGTTAAGCTGATATGAAATTGATTTCTCTATCACTGATGTATCTGATATGAATCTAATTACGGAGACATAAATTTTAAAACCGCCTTGTTAATATTTGTACCTAATCAAATCAATTACCTAAATATTATAGATCTAAGAAATTAGAAAACGTAAAATATTTTAGTTCCTTTCACCCAGTACCTATCCTGTGAAATAGACATAAATTTTAATACAGTTTCACTCAGTTTCATATTTCATATTCATATTAAAATTGCATTTATTGATATCATTTGAATTATAATTCATACTTAGCTAAGATTTAATTTATTTTAAGTTTCTAAAGTCAGACATTAATTTACACTGACATTGTTATGAATTCCAAGCAGAGCTTTGGCGGCATATTCTATTTGATGATTGTTTAGATCGCGATATCTATTGAAGCAATCCTTTTGAATATCCATTCTCCGTACGGATTCTGTGAAACAAATTTTTAGAGCATAATTATTAAGGTTTTTGTGTTCCAATTAATTCTCAGCGATAAAGAACTAATAGATATTTAGATAATTATTATATATACATGGACGATATTTTATACCTATTATATTTTTCATCTATTAGGGGCCATTTTGGCCACTTAATTTACATCTGTTCGGATACGCTGTTAGACATTTGAACCTTTTTTAAGCACCCCTGTTTAAATTTAGTAAAATTGCGTCAGCGTATCTTAACGCATGAGAAAGCATGCCCAATTAAAAGTGCACACGCTAGAACCATCTCATCTAATTGTTTAATTCTAGATGGTCAATCGTCTTGCCTGACGGTTCTGCGATATGCGTTAAACGCGCAGAGCGGTCGGCGAGCGGCCTTCGTGCCGAAGTGTCGTGCTGACGGTACATACGCCGCAGTGCAATGTGCGGCTGCTGGAGCGGCCGCTGGTTGCTGGTGCGTCACCCCAGATGGGAAACCCCTCCCTGATACCGCTGTAAGGAACGGCAGGCCCGACTGCACGAGACCCGGTAAGACTTCGAATCGAAACTAAAATTGGGAATAATCTCAGTTACTAAATGCTCATGCAAAGTCGAATTAGTGATGGGGAAAAGTATCAGTCAATTATGGGATACGGGCGTGATTAGGGAAGGCTGGCAGGCACGCATCTGGGGTCTTAATAGCGACACGAACCAAACAAAAAAGAGGACGGTCGCAAGTCGCAACTCCCATATACAAGCTTGTTGCAAGGTTTACACATCAAGTGATTTGTTAGTTTTCAAGCTTGAATGTTAACGGTCATCATTATTAATGGAAATCGGGTATTTAAAAGGTTTAAATGCATTTTGCTGTTTATCTTTATATTAAAAGAGCCCGTGTACCACTTTATTTACCGTCTTATTGAAGTGAGAATAATTTACGTAACACGTTCATATTAGATTATGGGTTTTAAGTAGATAGATTTGTTTTATGTGCATGGGTAACGTCCCATTAACAATGTCGTTAAAATACTTAGCATAAAGTGTTATGCAGTGACTGAAATTGTTCTTGGAAAATTTCAAGCTAAAATTGTGCAGGAACTATCCATAATACTCAAAAATCCGATCTATCCCGGATTCTAAACATCTGTTCTACTTAACGCTAAATTATAAATAATGCGTTCAAGATCGTATGTAAACACAGGCTCGGATGAAAGCCAATGTTTACAATTTACATTTCACCGAACAGCGTCTTTGACTGTACCCGTCAATATATCCAATAAATTACAAATTGAAATCTTTCCCTATATCAGTTAAGAGTGTTTTGAAAAACTAAACTCGCCTTATAGCAATAAAAAAGTCCCAGGACCGGTGACTGATTTATGTTTTCTAAGGTAACCAGTTCAAAGATAAATAATGTCTTTCTGATATAAGACGTGAAGTGTTGAAATAGTCACTTTATGTAAGTGTATAATTCTGCTTTAAAGTCTGCAAACGAGTGACGAACCAGTTGCGGTGTATTATTAAATTGTTAAAGAAAACTCAAAGTCAAACATTTATTGCACGCCTCATAAGCGAAGCGTTGAGGTGGGTACTACTGTCACTTCGCGCAAAACATCTGATTTTTCAAACTTAAAATATCTTTATGTATCATACATTGCACTTGTAAGATAATACATACACACACATATTAAGAAAAAACACTATTTTAACATTCATGATATTTTTGATGTCATTTTTGTTATTTAAACTAGTTAAAAAACAGTTTAAAAAACTTCTGTCTTGGACGTCCGTGTGTCTGTATGTGCGGAGGATTTTCTTGTTAACACGATAGCGACCGAAATACTTTACTAATCGAGTCTTTTTTTTTCTCTTACGCTTGAGTATGCTCAGGAATAGAACCCTTTCATTTTTCAGGGTCTGATTCGATGTGGTTTAATTGTTATTAAATAAACAAAAAAAAAATATCGACTGTTCTCCATAATTTTAGTTTATCTATATTTTTTTTTATATTTATAGTGTACTCAAAATTCACCATTATAAACTCGATTCTTTATACTATAAGCCAAGGTTTAAAAAAATAAGTTGGTAGTCAGTCCCTTAAACCTGCGCAGTTTCACATCTAGGTGGGGCCACAATAAAAATAGCTCAATTATTACGGTACCGCTTTCTTTACTTTTCCAACTGTTTTATTTTATTTCTTTTTTATATTTATAGTGTATATATATTATATAATCAATTTTATTGTAAAGGATGAGATTATGAGGCGTGCACTTTTGGATTTTCCAAACTATTTTATGATATTTATTCAATTAGACTTCTTTTAGAAGCACTTTTGAAACGTCATTACATATTTTAACATTTACCACCGATTCGGAAAGCAGTATCTACGGAGAAGAACCGGCAAGAAACTCCATAGTTGCTCTTTTTAATCATGTCAGTTTTACAATTTAATTTTACAAAATACATAATATGTAGGTACATTATAATCATAATATGCCAAAGAACTGTCCTGTGGTTTTTACGCGACAACCCTCCATGGGTTTTTATCGTCCTTAAAAATAATTGTATATTTTTCGTCTCAATTTGGAACATGATTCATAAATCAATAGCAATTATTAGGGTGCCTAATCAGCAAGAGCTGACGCAGATTTCATTATTTGCAATTATATATTATTATTTATTATTAAGAATTATGCATAATCATTTAGTTTTTTGCTTGTGAAAACATTTAAACAGGGATCTGTGATAGTGACGCAGTATCTTATTGTACTATTATAGCTTTATCTTCTTAGTCTTCAAGATGGCGTTTAGTTTCTGCAATCCATTACCTATTATAAATATACATAGTATGTACTCCTTGTCTACTGTCTATGAGATTGAAAACAGATTACTCGTGTATATAATAACTTACACTATAAGAACAATAACGGATAAATCAGAGGATTGGCTCTATTTTATTGGCTATAAATAAATTTATGCGGTGAGCGGATAGCTATAACTGGATAAAATAATATTTCGACATGTTGTGTGTGCCCAAAAAAGTTTATTGAGTTGATATTTTGAGAAGTAAACGCTTAATATATAGATAGATATAAAGGGGTCAGGGGCTCCGGGAGGCGGAAGAAGGTAATAACAACGTGTTTGTACTAGACATATATAGTCGGCAAAAGAAGATTGTAAGCAATGTTAGCCATTTAGTGATATAAAACATTTCTTCTACCAGTTTTTTTTAATCCGGTGGTCACTCTTCCTCCTGAATTAATATTATTTTTAGGCATTTTTATACAGGGTTACTTGTAAAACACCAGCAACCTCGCAGGACAAGATAGCTAACATCATAAGTAACAACATTTGTTCTACGACTTTTGATAATTTGTTAGATTTTATTTTCATACAAAAATAAATATTCATTTAATTTTCCGTTTGAATATTATAAACTCTACGCGCATCCCAAAAAATACGTAAACAAGAAGCGAACAGGAGGGGGAAGGGGGCGTCTCATCGTCCTTACGATAATGAATAGAACATAGACTTACAAATGTTAGGAGAGTACAATAAAAGCTTAAAAATACATTTAAAAATAATTTATTGCGTTATGCCAATAGTCGTAGAACAAATGTTGTTACTTATGATGTTAGCTATCTTGTCCTGCGAGGTTGCTGGTGTTTTACAAGTAACCCTGTAGAATAAACAAGGGAGACGGGAGAACTAGCATATTATAATCTTCTGATCAATTCTCGTTGCTGACTGTACCTACGGTGTACCTATCATTGAATTAGGCGACATTGATATAGTTACAATGTCTCATGAAGGGAAGGAAATGTCGAAATAGTAATAAGGTCTGCAGTTGGGAATTGAAACAAGATAAAAAACATGCAAACGCACATGTCGCCAGCGGCTAGTATTAAAGGGCCTTTGATGAAACTGGACCGATTTCATGTGAGCGCACAAGAGGACCGCCTTTAATCAAAATTCTTCGATAGAATTAAGTGCAAAATAAAGTCGCCGCAGGTCTAAAGTTATTGAGTCACGCCAGTTTTTACCTGACCTTATTTTTGCAACAAAAATACTGTTCCTTTTTGAATAAAATAACTGTCTGACTCACATTATGGATATTGTCTTTCATATCTGGGATTGTGGGACTGTATTATTTTTTTTATTATCATGAAGTCTCTTTAAATATGTTTTATATCAGCTGTAAAAAATAAAGAAGATGGAAACTAAAACAAAACAACAACATCGTTAATTTATAATTATACTAAATCAATGGAAGATATTGGCATTTGGCATGTTTGTTTTATAGATAAATTATGATTAAGGCTGCTCAGTTCTAGAAAACAATCCATGTTCGTTTATACTTGTGTTATATTACATATAATTCATATTCAATTTATTTGTAATTTCTAGACTGATAATCGTAAATAATAAATGCTATTTTATATAAATCTCTTAAAAACAATAACTTCTCAAACGTCATGCTTTCTTAACAATAACGTGAGTAATATTGTAAAGTGTAATCTAAATTGGTGGCAACATGATGACCCACTGTTACTCAATTTATCGAGATTTATAGTCATCTTCTAGTTATATTAAATAAATGTTGGGTGGAAGATACCGATTAGAATCAGTTATCAGAACACTCAGGGCGATGTCCTGCGGAGGACGTCTCATTGTCAAGACTGATACCTATATTAATAAAGCTTCTAGCTTTTTATATCTTGTTCATTTCCATATGAGATACGTTTGTAATTTAATCCCTGGCAGCTTCAGTTTTAAAAAGCGGGTAAAAAAGAGCAATGCTATTCAAAATCTGAAGTAGATTGCTGAATTAAAAACCTCCTAGTTTTAATAAATGTGAGGTAAAATTTCGGCTGTTAAGTCACGACGTTCGTGACCTAGACAGGCTATTGCTCTTTGAGTGCTCTGATAATATCCGGCGAGTCTAGCTTATATACGTGTTTGTTGATTGTATCATCTGGTAGATAGCGAAAACGCTTTTTTAGCTCGGAATGTGTCCGTTCCGGTCTGGGTTAAAAGAATTCTTTGATCAAATGGACTTTTAATGTTGTTTGTTCATAAATTTGCTGTCGCCCTCCTCCTTTGATAAGTGCTTTGGAAATGTTTTATTTATAAATTGAGCAGCTAATTTAATATAACAAGTGAATCGGGTAATATTTTCTTGAAATAAGAAGTAGATTTATATAATTAATATTAATAACCAAAGAAAATACTTGGCAGTCTCGTCACGAGAAAGCACGTCCGTAATAAACGATCCAGCAGTAAGAGAATATGAAATAGGTGCATTAACTTACCACACGAGGAATGCACTATTCAATACATACCTATTGCTTAAATAAATACTATTATTTAGTGCACGCAATATGAAAAATTGATTTTCACGTGCTTTAATTTCTATAATAATCGATTTGAGTAGAAAATGTTTAAATCCTTAAACTAATAATTAAACTAAAACCGAAACCATTTTCGTAATAGATGAGCTTTAGGAAAATATATAACACAGAGTACAAAAAACAGATCAATACATGATCAATATTATGTAATTTATGTATCACTGACCACTGTAAACAGACCTTTGTTTGAAACCGAGCTTAGTATATACCTAGTAGTGATAATAAAACTTAATTCCGATATAAATTATGAACTTTCCAGTACCGTTTCCGATTTCCAGTATCAGACGCGCCCACTTGTATTCAAATACAGAAAAGAAAGGCAAATCGTTTTATTTGACCATTTGACCATCTATTATAAGTGGCGGCAAATGGTCCTATTGAATTGGACATTAAAATTTTATGCATATCTGTTTATGTGAATCGCAGTGCTTTGCCGTTATTCAATAGTCTTCGACTTTTATACTCAGTTATAAAATAGATATTTCATGCATTTATAATGAGAATCTGAACCTTTGAGCGCGGAATGTGGCGTGATATCAAAAACTGTTAAGAATTGTAGGTTTTTTTTAAATCAATATTCGTAGCCACCCATTTGAGGAATATAAATTCGGATTATTTTAGAGATATTTACGCGGCTTGGTTATCTCGTAAAAAAATTGTTTTTCACTACACTTGATATTACTCAAAATATTACAAGAGGTTATTGCTATTTGCATAACGTGTGCTGCATTAGTGCAGATGAAATCGTGTGTTTTCACGTCTCAGCCGTTTCTATGCGAGTCGTTTCGCTGTGCAATTGTTAGCCATATAAATAATAATTAGTCAATCAGATAATCAATGGCGCCATTTAATTAAAGGGTTAGACGTTTAATTAAACGCCTAATTATACATGACGGCTGTGACTTACATAATTACGTTATATTGTGGTTATATGTCGCCGACTGTTATGGGAAAATAAATAAAACGTTAAATAACGAATTTATTACTTTGGTATTTACATTAATATTAATAATCATGAACTTAGGTTCGTAGGTTAGATTGTTTCTTCAAGATAGTAGAATTAATGATTTCGTTATTTCGTTTCGTATTTGAGTTTAACAAATATCAGATTTGTTTATTAAGCAGCGACAAAAACGGTTTTAAATGTGAATGTAGTTCACAGTTATTTTTACTGTTCTGTGGTTATTTCTATCGATAGGTCTCTTGAATTATGTTCCGGCTTTAAAGTTAGATTTAGCACTCACCTTTTCAGGCATACCAATTACCCGATCACGATCCTCCAGTTAATATTTAACAACGGGGACGGGGAAGATAGAGAAACACATTATTTATTATTGGAACATGATTCAGTGCAAGAAAAATTCGAATCGAACACTCGAAAAACAAGCAAACCAATTTAAACGCAGATTAGTAATTTGTATGTGGATTTTACAATTTGTTTAGATGATATTCCAGAAATTTTACTCATAGGTATTTTATTTTCTACTAGTTTCAGCATGCTGTGACACTCGTGGATTCTCACAGAAATATTCCAATTCATTTAAAGACATTAAATAGCTACATGTAAATTGCTGCCAAATGGAATAAAGATAAATACACATTCAGAAGTATGAATTACAAGTGGAATATTAGTATGGATTTTACAAGCTTCAATGTCGATCTATTGAGATTTGAGATTAGCGGTTTGATGGATGTTTTGCAGCTTAAGGTGAAATGAGACCCAAAACAGACGTTTCGAGCTCACGGAGAATTAATTTTTTTCTTCAAAAACTACCAATTTGATTTTTTTTATTTATGGATTTATTTAATTAAAGAGTTTGTCTAGTGACGTGCGGGAACCGAAACACGATTGAAAGAATTTGCCTCGATAGAAAAACGTTGTGAAGTTTCCTAAAAATTAAACGGTCAATCAATTTCATTTGGACAATAGTAAAGTAATATCAATGAAACTTTATCCACATCCACTTCCATTCAATTCTTGAGAGACGTGCGGGATTAGATTTTACATTTAATACATCAGTAATTTTAAAAAAATATATTTATAAATTATTAGCACAAAATTGCGCGTAGGCCGGTCGCTTCAGCCGTTCTGCCTCCTGTTAGTCGACGCTAACGCGTCTTAGAGAGCAGTCCTGTACAACTTTTTCGCGCGGTGCCGTTGTCTACTCGCATACGTGATTTAGTGTTAGTGATACTAAAGTTTTTCATAAACATGGTGAATTTTGGTGGCCAAAACATTGATGGTGAGAACATTAGGAAGAAAATGTTGCGAAGGCAGGTGAAAAAACTACAGTTATTGAACCCAAATAGGTAATTTTGATGTTTATCATGCTTACTTATATGTCTTTCGGCCGCTGCAAGTCCAAAGATATCAACTTCCAATATATTGATTAGGTACAAGGTATATTTACAAGTCTAATTTGAGAAACGCATAAATCAAAATTTGAAAGTTATTTTTACTTGTAATAATTAGTAATAAATATTATTTTAATTTTTTGGAGTAATATGTTTACTAAGTCTGAATTGAGCAACGCACAAATCAAGATTTTATAATTTTATGCACTCCGTCTTTATTTTTATTTATAATTTTATTTATTATTGGTATAGATAAGTAATGTTTTAGTTATTTTTTGAGATTTCATCTTCCAATAAATATTACTGATTTGTGTATGTATGTTTATTTCTAACAGCGAAGCGCGACGAGCAAGAGACATATTTATTTACGGAATAAGGTGAAGAAGAAAAAATGAAAGTCGTATCAAGAAGATAAACATTGGAACAATAAAATAGTACCAAAACCAGCATTCGAAAATATCTGTTATGTTATGTTATATTATATAATATATCAAATGTCAAAATTATATCTTATTATATATCATATATCTGATATTAAATATATCAAAATGTCGGATATATTTATTAAAAAAAAATCAAATTTGTAAATAATATTTTTTTGTTATTGATTTTTTCAATAAATATGAGGTAAAAATGTACTTTAAGGGCCGTTGAGTTGGGCAACCAAAATTTTCTTGGAGAAAGGTCTATGCCTAAGTAACTTACCCGTAAAATCTTAACCTGCGGATATTTATAGTTTTTTAGAAATTAATTATTAAAGTTTCATAATTTTTCATACAATTTCGAGTAACCATCTTGACATTTGTTTTTTTTTTTGTTGCGTTTCGTTACCTACGTACGTACGTTTTAACCTACGTAGTTTTTTTTGTTTGAGTGGGAATCGCCCTAAAGTCGCTTCTGGCACTCGCAGGCCGCTACCGCGGCACGCTCGCTTCGCTCGCTCGGCTCGTGCGGCAGTTCAAGAGTTAACCTAACACGCTCGTCGCTTCGCTCCTCGCTACCTATTTGAATACTAAAAGTAAAAGTTAATCGATTTTAAAAACTGAAGCAAGTGAGCTATAAAAATAACTATAAAATTGTTATAAAAACAATTTTATTTTGGCTAAAAACATTAAATAACATGTAAATTAATTAAATAAAAATTCATGGGTATAAGAGTTGTATTTGCAAAAACGAAACGCAACAAAAAAAACAAATGTCAAGATGGTTGCTCGAAATTGTATGAAAAATTATGAAAATTTAATAATTAATTTCTAAAAAACTATAAATCTCCGCAGGTTAAGATTTTACGGGTCAGTTACTTAGGCATAGACCTTCGCCCAAAAAAATTTTGGTTGACCAACTCGACGGCACTTAAAGTACATTTTAGCCAAATATGATATATATTATGTAAAAAAAAACCAAACGTAAATAGCGTCTATTATGTACTTTTATTATCATATTGTACGTAAAGTCCCCACGACGAAAAACTGTAAATTTTGTTTACAAAGATTTTCAAATAACTTACATAGGTAGCGACAATTCTAACAATAACAAATCATTTCATCATAAAATAAATTAGTCGCAAGCTCACTTTTTGTAACCAGACTTGTACCAATAAAAAATCGACCTTCGTGCAAAGGAACAAAGGTCGTTTTTCTAGTCCGATGGGTCCGGCAACGAAAAGACGTTGCCGGATCGCTTTACTCGGCTTCAACCGCGCGACTATAAGAATTTAAGTAAAGTTCATTGAACCTCCGTTAGTTCCGTATGTTTCCGTCACCTATTCAGTTGTGTGGCATGGCGAGGGGATTTTCGTGAAGCGTCCCGCGCGCTCTTATGCTCCACCCAAGGGGCGTAGCCCAAAAGGTGCACAAACACGATTGTATTTCGTCTTAACAACGCAAAAGTTTTGTCAGCTTCTCTTTGAACTGTACCTATAAATTATAATATCTATTAATGATCGCTCGAACAGACTTAACTTTATAGAATAAACATAACAATATTAATAAGAATATTGCCAACACGAGAAACACAAATCGATTTAGTGAGAGCTTTCAGCATGGAACACTTCGTAATGAATTGCTTTCGTGATAAACTGAATGTTGCTCTTGGCTTTGCGCTTCACAATATCTATTTGTTGCACTTAGAATTAATGTATTCTATAGGTACGTAACTTTGTAGCGTATTTGTGCGTTGAGTACTTTTGATCTGAAATCTACAATATTATAAATGCGAAAGTTTGTGAGGATGGATGTTTGTTTTTATTTCACGTTAAAATTACTGAACTGATCACAATGAAGTTAGCTATGTAGATATCTGAAGACCCAGAATAAGACATAGGCATACTCTTTATCCCGGAAATCCTACAGGAAGGGGAACTATGCAAAAATAAAGCTTAGCAAGTCGTCAAGTACTGCGATTTTACTTTGTAGGACTTGAAAATTTACCGAGTTCAATATAAAGATAAAAGATTACGAAATAACTTGACAATAGATTCGCTATACATAATACACATAGGTATCTAACAAAAGCCATTCACATTCAAGTATTGCAATGTGGAAAACAATTTCCCTTACAAAATGTATGAAATCGTGTTCATTGGTTGAGTTCTATTTCAGTTGTTACTTTATATCGGTTCACTTGCCAATTACCGACTCCATACAATTGGAGCCCGGCGCCTCGTGAGGCAATTAAATATTTATTACCACTTATACTGACCCGGTTGCTAGAAATCTGTTACTCTAATAATATTTCTAACGTTGTCTAAGCAGCTTAGTCGATTACAAATCGAGTGTGTATCGTGGGATTTATAAAATAACGTATAAATCCCGAACTGGATTTGTTAAGTTCCAATTATGTTTAAAATCTAATCTAAGTTTAAAATATATTTTGAATTATTTAATAAATCCTAATTTCTCATAATTCAGAAATAATATTACTACCATACAATTTTTTTGAAGTGAAAACTTCTTTAGCGGCGTTGAGCACTTTTTTATCATAATTGAGTATTTGAATAATTTTTTTTTTGTGCTAAATGGAAAGATTATACATATATTAGTTGTATAACAAAACTATTTTTTTTAATTTTTTTTTTGCAATAATTCAAAAGTTATTTCAAAATAAAAATTAGTCTTTGAATCCAGTACCGAAAACACACCGACAACTCCCGAAGCGTCACCCGGACGCGTGTGACATCATAATGTTAGTTTTCACTCATTGCAGTTGAAAGAAAAAAGTATACAACTAAAACATTTTGACGTCACATCTATGGTGACCAGCAAGGTGACCAGTCATGGCGCGTTTATAGTCACGTGATTTTAATTTAAATTTCATCAATTTTTAATTGCTTATAATTAATTGAAAAAAAATTTTTTGGAGTTTTTTGCATAAATTACAATATTATTATTAATAAGGTTTTAAAATACATAAAAAAAATCAATATTTTTTTTTTATTCAAACACTCAATTACTTACTCTTAAGAAGCACGAGATATATGAATCAAAATAAGCCTGCCTGAAGATTACAGTTTGCTTAAATCTTTTTTTCTATTTATTTTTTTATTTATTTATTAGACACACCAATAATGACTCAATTAATACAATTTACAGAAGTACATTAATCATTATTTCCTAAACTGAATTGGCCATAAAGCAGCAGCAGCAGGCGTATACAACAATTATAAAAAAACAGGTCTTAATCTTAAATCTTAATGTGATTCCATAATAATATTACACATTAACTACATATAGGTTTTCAACTACATTTAATCGAAACGCGCATGCAGTCATAACATGAAGACAATATTCAGCGCGACGAATGGGCCCCGAATGACGATGGAATAACACTTTTCACGATGTTAGTGTGCTCGAATTTGACACGTTGTTATCTCGATTCTCGATCTCATGCGGCCATGGTAGCATCGAACGAGTGTGGTGTTTCTTAGAAACAGCGGTTCGAGTCAGACAGCTCGACGCCGGATTACAATGGACTCGACTTTTTTTCTCTCGGAGGTAAAGCGAGTCTGAACCATGAGACGATAGAAAAAACGCTCCAGACATCATTCAATAGCTTTGTTGGGAAGGTTCGCCGCACCTTTGATGTTATAAATTTAGGTACCTGCGGCTCGGTGTATAACGGAAAGGAGAAAAGAGTTAGAGCACGAAACTATAACAGCGATCGACTGAACACGCATCGAACACTTATGTTCTAAAAATAATTTAAAGTAAATATTTTAAATAGTCTAGTAACGCCCTAAAGAGTCGGTAATAACTCTATAAGACGGCTCAGTAGATAATGACTGGTATTCCAAAGGTAGTTTGCCTAGTTTATTTCGTTTTGCATAATGCAGGGGCAGTGCGGGCGTCGGGATGTCTGTGGCCGAGGTTGATCGCTTTGTATCGCCCGCCCTTTTGATAGTGTGAAGTGTGAACCTGCTCTATAAACGGCTATTAGACACACATCGATACCGTTTTATCTCTTTGTTCGATTTGACTTCGAAATCGTATTTAAAGGTATGGTTAGTTATGAACCGTACTAAATGATCGTTGTGGAAGAGCAACATAACAACATTTGTAGTGAGCATTATAAAAACTCGGACTAATCACGGTAGATAATTAGCAGATCACACCGGACATAAACTACAAGGATTCTTCGGATGCTCGACGCAAATGAAGCAATTTAAACTTTCAATTAAATAATTTATGGCGGTGTAATATAAGCGTAAGTGGAGAGCTCGTTCGTTACCGGTTTTCGTATTGACTAATGCTGTACATCACTGTCGCTTAGACCGGTTGAGTAGACAGTATTCCTTCCCCGACCCCCTTGCAGGACAACACACTCGCGTCATTGTAATGGGGACTCGTGTAGGTATTCTTCGAACCTGTAGACTGTCCTTTTGACAAAAAAATTGTCTCACGATATGATTTTACCTGACCACTTAATTAGCGGTTTTCGCATCTGTTGTTTTATCGAGTTTATTTTCTTCAAGCATGTCGCTTGAAGTGATATAATATCACACGATATAATTTTTAATAAATGGTGGAGTTTTATAAAATTCATTCGATATATTTATTAGTTCATCAGAAATATGTAGGTATATTGGAAATGGTTGTAAAATAATTGTAACACTTTTTTATTTAAAACTTGTGGTCACGAGTGATATTTATGTAGTTCTTTAGGCGCCCATTACTCAGAACGTCCGCGTCTATGTGCATATTGTAGAGTAAATATTTAATCATCGTTTACTTGCAGGTAGTTAGGATCATTTTATTTAATCGGTTTTTAACTACTTTGTGTCTTTGTATATTTATTATTGAAGTCCAGCTGCTATCTTCACGTTAAGTGTTATTAATTTGGTGTGTACTTTATTTTTTTTTATCGCTTAGTGAAAAAAGTAAATACTATGATAAAACTAATATAATAAAGCAGAATAAAGACTATGGAAATGAACTCGTTATGTGCAACAACGTCAGAGAAGAAAAAACAGCATCGCTAACATGACGATCATGCATTTTTATTTATTTCAGGTAAGTCTCAAACGAGACGCCGCTCCTCGGTTCGAGGTCAACGCAATAAACGAAGTAAGTTGAAATGTATTCACATTAATTCCTATTATACAAAGAATTTACTTTCATTGCATAAATAGTACCTAACACGAAAATCTTTTGCATACTGATTGATTATGCGCATGCGATGCCGTGACCACGACAGCAAGCATGAAAATAAGGATGCGAAAAGTCGTTTAACCACCGATTTGTCGATTTCGCTTATAAGTACATATAACTGTGGTAATTAATAGTTAGTTAGTTTTTTCACTGTCGTACAAAAACGTAATGAAACATGTCAATGATTAGATTGGCAGATATGTTTCTTCGACCACCGTGAAAAAGGCGACTCTCATTGATAGCATTACACAATACAATTTGTCATATCATAGTCTTTTGTCAAAGTTCTTAAGCTATTTTAACGAATCCCTACTGAGTTATAGAAGGTAAATCAGTTCAATTTACACTGCATATGTACACATCTCAGCATGAGACCCATACTCTCTGTATCTTGCATATCTCGAACTGTGAGAACATGGGTCAAAGCCAATGTATCTTATAGTAATACCGCTCAGCTGGGTGTAAATCATATTTTAAAAAACGCAACATCTTTACAGAATTAGAACATTACTAACTTATACGTTTGGTTGCACACGATTCATAGTGCACAAACAAAGAATTTTGCATATCTCTTGCTAAAGCGATGTATTCTAAACCTAGTGTAGAGTTTCGTACAATGGACAAAGAGATCCAAAGATATGGGCCATCGAATTCAGATGTATACGCCGTTTCTTTCACCGCGTCCTACATTCAGCGTTTGATGTTTATCAGGTTGCACGCGCGCAGATCGGGCCCAGTTCAATGGGAATCTTATAAAAATATTTAGCGGGGAGTTTGAAAGAGCCCGTTCAGAGCAAGGTGGGGTGGCCGCGGACCCGCGCTCTGTGGCCGATTGGAAATTCAGAGAACTTGACCGAGATAGGAGCGGCACGCTACAGAAATCTGAATATCGGGGGCTGAGGAGGCTTATCAAAAAGGTCAGTTCAATAAAATACTTTGATGTAGATACAGAATTGTCGATCTTTGCATTTCGAATATATTTTTATACTAGCAATTTTCTGGTTATAATTAAGTAATGACACGACTAATCAATCATTTTTTAATTAAAAAGGTGGTAAAACCGAAGCGATGTGCCCGCGCCTGGGCGCGCGGTTGCGACGGGGACGGCGACGGCGAGATCGCGCGCGCGGAGTGGGCCGGCTGCTTGCTGGCCACCCCCGAGCCGCCCGCACCGGACTGTGAGTACCTTGACAATACGTACTAGTGTACTAGTTTAATATGTAGAACTAACCACTTGTTACATGTTCAACTAAAGTAATAGCTAATAAACCGACTTCAAAAAAAGGAGGAGGTTATCAATCCGGCTGGTATGTTTTTTTTTACATAGTATGTACACCGATTACGCCGAGGTTTCTGAACCGATTTATATGATTATTTTTTTGTTTGATGCGGAATGTTTTCGAATTGGTCCTATAAAAATTTCATTCGGGTAGGCCCAGTAGTTTTTATTTTGTGAGCATTTTTGTCTGATCGCGATGACATAATTGAAAATCTAGCAAGTAACTTTGATTCACTTCCCGGTTACCGATTGAGCTGAAATTTTGTATAGGTACATACGTAAATTGTATACATATGCAATGAAAAATTATCATGATATAGGTAGAACTGATTTGATGAATTGAGCTGATTGAATAGGAACTCAGTAATTAATTTATTGAACTTTATCGAGTTTGGGCTCGTTTGATAATTTGATTCGTTAAAAAAAATACACTTAATAGTATTAAATAAAAATAACTACGTTTAAAACATCCGACTTTAAAAACGGAAAAGTAAAAAATAAAAAAGTTTTGATATTATTAATTACTACATAATAATTAGATGTGCTATTGAGTATTTATTAATTAGTCGGTGATAAGCACTGTAAGCATTTATAGTATTAAGCCCGTGTAAGCCGGTAAGTTTTACATTGGCTTGGCACCGACATTAAATAAATTGCACATTTATCATGTAGTAATTAATAACATAAAAACTTTTTTATTTTTTACTTTTCCGTTTTTGAAGTCGGTTGTTTTTAACGTAGTTGAAACGAAGTTCCCTATGGAAGTTCCTTATCGCGCGTTGTGAAAGGGGGCTAGACGGAAAAAATTCTTACGAAAAGTTGTCACGACACTTTTTGCTAGAGTTGTAAGCCGTGCGGCCGCGGCGTGCGCGTGGTTCTCTGCAGTTCTCTGTCTGTCTGTCTCTAACTTAATACTTCGTTCCATCCGGATGTCCCTTGACAACGCTCAAGTCATCACAAAATCAATTGCTGCGTAACATTATTAGCCACTATTATTTTAATAGTAGTTATTTTCCTCAAATGGTAATTATTACCGTCTTCACTACTATACTTCCCACCTAACACACTCATATCCACACCCAAAACTTGCTAATATATGTGCAAACATAATAATAATATATAGTCTCTCTCCGTTTCTTCATGTCGTTGAATGCAGACGACGACAGCGGTCCGGAGGCCGAACCAGACTATGAGGAGGAACCGCCGCCTGATCCCAGTGCAGGTAATATAAAAGCGGGGTTTAAAGCGTAGTTTTAAGAGAAATATACTGCATGAAAAAGTCATCAATAAACCGAACAAAAAGATAGGACTTTCATGTTCCTTTAAGACTTATAGTGGTCACATCAAAACTATGAGAGTCGTCTCGTGAAGAGCGGATAAAGTTCCTAAACACAAATTAGAGGCCCCACTAGGTTGATTCACAAAGGTAGAAATGAAACAATCAAACAGACTGTGAAAGTAAACTAAAATCTTATACCTATTCTGAAAATAAAGTGTGCTATGATTAACTCTCAAAAATGAAATTATTTCACCAATCCCTCGTACCTACATATTATAAATACAACCCTTACAACATTTTTTTCGACGACCAAATACGATACGAGGCGATGTACCAGATAGAGGCAAAAGAGAAAGAGAGGTAGGAAAATGTAGGTAACGAAGAATACAAAATGTATAAAAACACGACTAAAACATAGTATTCAAAATAAGATTTGTTTGTCCAGTTTTGCCAGGAATAATGCGCAATTCGTTCGCGCCAGAAGGCTCCGTGGCGAGGGAAGATGAAGCCAACGACTGTCTGACCGATCGGCAAGCAGTTCTGGATGAACAGGTATCAAAATAGAATGAATTGTGGATAATAAGTAATATTTTCCAGTGTGTTTATGTTGTGTTGTATTGGGTATACTTAAAGTATCTCTCTTGAAACATGTGTTCCGGGAGGAATAAAGATATCTGGAAGGTAAAATGACATTTTCTACTACAATAATTATTTTGGGCGGAAAATAACGTAATATCAGATGCCTAATAATAATTAATTATTGTACATATACTTGGTATTAATATTATGTTACTAATTTGATGTGGTATTTTCTCTTGTCCTGTGAATTCTGCTTGTGGACTTTTAATTTAACTCTGCTTACTTTGTGCTATTGCGAATAATAATTGATGTGTGGCATGTCATGGCGAGGATTTTATTTCATGTCTAAACTGTGCAAATGCAATTGTATTTCTTTGGTGCTCCTTTTATGTCCATCTTAATTCAGAAATCGGCAATCGCAGTTCTATATACTCTGTTAATAACTCTAATTTACTACTTTCCTGCACATTGTGCGTCCAGAAAGTCTGTAGAAAGCTACAGTCTTTTATTGACCGATACTTTGTCCTCAGAAAACCGGTAGCGCGGTGCTTTACGTACCAGAGTGTATGGGCGACGGGCGGTATGCTCGGGCGCAGTGCTACCGCTCCACCGGGTACTGCTGGTGCGTGCATCAGGACACAGGCAAGCCGATCCCGGGCTCCTCGGTGAAGGACAGGAAGCCGGATTGTGATTCTGCCCCACAACACGCTAGCCCCATGAGAGGTGAGTACTCCAGGAAGCTTGTAGAACGGTGCTATATGTACCGGAGAGTATGGGCGACGGGCGGTGCGCGCGCGCAGTGCTACTTTGCCAAACCAGAGCGTTGATTAGCCACATTTTGCTATATTTGGCTCGTTTTCGCTCACGATATGAATTACGCCATCTCACTTTGACATCTTATCGTGTGATCAGAGGGGTTAGACACGTGGCTTTCGTTTAGCGTAACGTTTGATAGAATAGATTATGGTGAGATTATGAATGTATGAGATTTACATAAGCTGTAGATAAATGTATCGTCAGCTTACGTCAATCTCATACATTCATAATCTATTCTATCAAACTTTACGCTAATAGAAAGCCACTTGTCTAGGGGGGCTGGAAATCTTTAAATGATTGAGACATACACTAATAGTCTCTTAGTTTTAAACCTGATTGTAAAATTGAGTTATTCTATCTTTATCACGTAACATATTGTCAATTGTACTTGTAGGATGTCCCGAACCAATGAAGTCGCACTTCTTACGCGACTTAATGAGTTTCTTCATTTCTAAAATGACGACATCTATCAATGGAACCGGACCTGGGTAAGAATACAAAGCTATTATCATTTCTATTTATAACCTTCTTAAGTAGTTCAAAAGCTTCCATTCAATTCTTATCTGCAATTTCAAAGTTGCCGACACGATTTTATTAGCTGAAAACAATAGACAACTTTCACTAGTTGTTGTTGTAGGTACACCATTAACTGATTTAAAAAGTGAGTTTATTGTGCTTTAAACAACGGTGAAAACAAGGATCTTGTGATATAAACTACAAATTCATTCCTACAAGTCACTGCAGTAATAACACAGTGGCTTAAGTAATATTAATGATCTGTTTTAACAAGCAATTAAGTTCTATAAGACAAAGTAGATATCTGTCCTTTGTATTCCAATTAACTACTATTTAAAGCAAAATAAACACCAATTCATACACTTCGCTTCGCCTATTTTAAAATGAATTCTACATTTGATGCAAAGGTTTCTGAATTGAGGGAATTTTATGAAAACAATTAATTAAAAACAATTAATTGTTTTAACTTTTAAGACAAAAAACATTGCTTATTACTCAACTGGATATTTATCGCTTCTGAATTGCATTATGATTTGTTACAAAGACATATCTCTCAAAGTGATATTCGCTCCATACACAAGCTCCAGACGATTCAGTCGCGGTTCATGAGAACAGCGACTGGAGCGCCCTGGTTCGTGCGTAACGTGGACCTACATAGGGACTTAGAACTCCCCACCATAGCCCAATGGATGAAGCAAGCGTCTAAGCGCTACTTCGACAAGGCTAAAAACCACCCCAACCCATTGGTGACAAAGGCCATCGCATACGTCGCGAAACCCGATCCCACTCATCGTCGTAGGCGGCCGAGACATGTCTTGGACGACTCCGACGATGATATTACCAAAGCCAACGCACGGCTAGACTCGGCGATTGAAGCCCAACGTCGAACAAACCGCGACACCGCACACACCACAGCAGAAAGCGTACACCGTCTTCGCCGGCGAAGACGAGGTCCCTTGTTCCGCGTTCCCGCGCCCACCCGGGTGAGCGCCCGTCCGATTAGGGCCCTTCTGGCCTCCTCCACTCAAGCGACAGCTCAAGCCGAGGTTCGTGGTCCCCGTCAAGGGGGGACGCCCTTGTGCATGTCGCTACCAGGGTGAACCTTCAGTTCACCCCCGCGTCCGCGTTAAAATGTAGAAGCCCTTCTGGCTAACATTGAGAAACACCATACAAAAAAAAAAAAAAAAGTGATATTCTGTCCAATTATTTCTAAATACATTCTAAATCATTCCAATCCAATTTCCTTTAGTTTTGTGACGAACAACTAACATTTAGACGCCTTTCAACTTTGAACTAAAAAAAATGTCACCTACTTAATTACTCACACACACACACACACACATATATGCGAACAGATACATGGACACAATATTTATAACGGGAATGACTTCTTAAAATTGAAATATTAGCTTCAGTCTGTTCTTCTTTTTTTTTGTATAAATATGGGTATATTTTTTTTTCCTTTTATCTATTTAAATTACTGTATAAACATAAAACTGTGAGTTTGTAGAAACATATAAATATAATATAGATATAAAGACTGGGAAGAAACTAGCCTTCGAAACACAGTTTACCACTAATTCGAAGGTCAGGGTCTGAACATAATGCTGTACCTGTTTCTCGAAAAATAAATTTTTATTATTATTATTAATAGCCAGCCAAATTAACTTAAAATACATGTTAATAATTCCAGCGAAATGGTAAAATGGGGTGCATCAAAAGAGGAGCAAGCCGCAACCTGGACGTACGTGATGCTCGACAAGGACAAGAACAAAGCCCTTGAGAGACGGGAATGGAAGTCCTTCCATCAGCTCATATCTTCTGTGGAACAGTTGAGGCGGTGTGGTAGGAAACTGCCGAGATATTGTGACGTGAACCATGATGCCAAAATCAGTATTACCGAATGGATGGCCTGTTTGGAAGTCACGCAGGCTTCTCATGGGTCTACTAGTGAGTTTCTTATTATGGTTATAGATGGTTTGCATGGATATTTGGATAAAATAATATTACTACTGTAAAAAAATGTTGTGTGCTTTTATGAAACCACGGTAAAGTGAAACTTTTTTTCACACTATAGACATCGTATTTGTACGATAATAATATATACGATATTATTATCGTATCGTATCGTATTATTATCGTGCGTCACGCGACATGCGCTACACAGACCAAAAAGTTTGAGACGATGTAATAAAAGTTTCACTTTAAAAATTGTTATAGTAAGGAATATAGTAGGTATTCAAGTCCTTTTCCACTTTTCCATTGATACTCAAAGAAAAATATCATCTTCTATTTATTCTAATTTTAAAGTGCTAATGTTCCCACTCAAGATGGGAATTTTCATTAATTTTAATCGTTTTTGCTTGAGCTTTACGAATTGTGATATATTATTTTCATGAAAGATTGATATTATAACAGAAGTAATGTTAATTATTCTATCACGTAAATAATAAATATGTTATTTTTCTATTCTAGCGGAGGCTCCAAAGGTGCCGTCGAACCCACGGAGAAAAGGTCCCAATCCCTTGGAGTCAATCCTGAAGGCAGACGACTGATTTACGAATCTCAAACATTTACTGTATAAATATTTATTTATGTGTCTCTCACACGACGTAGTGTCAGTGGTCAAAAAATACCAGTGTAGTGTTAAAATGGCCTTTATTTGTATAAAATAAGGAACTATAACTAAATTTTGTTCTACAAAACTCGGCGACTGATCCTAGGAAGTATTTTACAAGTTCGGAAAAATAATTTATTGTAGATAATTGTAGGCTTTTACTAGTCTCGTTACTATTGTTTAAAAATTGTTTGTAATTAGTTTTAATACTTACATGTCTTCGCTTTTGTAAGTAGATATAGTATATAAGAAAACAAAATATGTATAACAACGTGGTATAACTATATAAATGCCCACAAGAAAATCTATAATCACAATATACTGTAATATTGAACAAGAGAACGAGTTTTAACAAAACAAAATTTATACATAACGTATCAACATACACAATTTCATCAATATAATAATGACTATACATCAAAAGCGATATCAATTACACTAAAAACATTATATAATATTTTAGCAACATGCAACTATTACTGTAATACAATATTACCATGCTTATATTTATAGATTTAGCGAGTATAAATTGTAAGCACTATGTGATATTCTCCAATATTATCGCTAAAATAAATAATTTAACAAACAATTGTTCGACGTTTGAATACACATTTCTACTAGAACAACGAACATTCAACGTGGAATATAACGTGGATTACATTTAACTGAAGAATTACGCTAGAGCTATAACATTATATTGCACGCTTAGAGTGTGACATTGACTTGTAGGGGGTTTTTGTTGGCGAGGACTGTTTTCTTGTATTCGTCTATGGTTTCGGTGAGGATTTTCTGGAAGATGCTCTCGAAGAGTTGGTTCTTGACGATGACTTCGTCGGTGTGCAGCGAGGTCCACTCGGGCTCGCAGCGCCGCCACTCGGCGAACAGAATGTCGTCGATGTGGTCTGACCGTCTCGCGCCAACACCTGTTTACGAACGAGTACATTTTTAACCGACTTCAAAAAAAAGGAGGAGGTTATCAATTCGGCCGGTATTTTTTTTTTTTTTTTTTTTTTTTTATGTATGTACACCGATTACTCCGAGGTTTCTGAACCGATTTACGTGATTCTTTTTTTGTTCGATGCAGGATGGTGTCGAATTGGTCCCATAAAAATTTTATTCGGCTAGGCCCAGTAGTTTTTATTTTATGAGCATTTTTGTCTGTACTCGATGACTTAATTGGAATGTAGCAAGTAACTTTGATTCACTTCCCGTTAACCGATTGAGCTGAAATTTTGTATAAGTGTGTAAATTGGATAGCGATGAAACATTATCATGACATAGAGCTGATTTGATGATGGAATCGGAAGGAGCCATAGGAACTCAGTAATATATTGACTCAACTTTATCGAGTTTGGGCTCGTTTGATTCGTGTTGAAAATTACACTAAAAAGTATTAAATAAAATTAACTGCGTTAAAAACAACCGACTTCAAAAACGGAAAAGTAAGAAATAAAAAAGATTTGATATTATTAATTACTACATATTATTTAGATGTGCTATTTATTAAATAGGTTTGAAGTCGGTGCCAAACACTAAGCACTTAGTATTAAGCCCGTGCACCGACTTCAAACCTATTAATTAATAAATAGCACATCTAAATAATATGTAGTAATTAATAATATCAAATCTTTTTTATTTCTTACTTTTCCGTTTTTGAAGTCGGTTGTTTTTAACGCAGTTAATTTTATTATAATAAAGGCTTTGTCAGACAGGACGCGTATTTTAGCGATGCGAGCGTTATAGCGTCCTGTTTTAACGTCGCGCGAGGCTTCGTCAAACAGAACGCTTTAGCGCGCGTTATTTCGCCATTCGCCAAAGCGTAGTGCAGATAGATAGCAGTGTGAAAAGTTTGTTCGTTATGGAGATGTCGAGTGATTCAGATGTGGAAGAATAATTACTTTTATATGCTTTATCACGGTCACAGAGAAAAAGAGTATGGGTGCACGACATCAATCAAAAGAGAAAGGATTTAGGAGAGTAGGTATCATCATTTGTGTCGTGAGCTTGCATCACATGAAGATCGTGTTTTTACATATTTTCTTATGTCTCAAGATTTATTCGAAGAACTACATGAACTGCTCATCCCAAAAATTTGTACATCTTTATACGAACTATCCTTCGTATTATACATATAAGCATGGATATTTTCTAACTAATTCTATCAAAATTTTCGGTCATTGTGCAGTATTTTATAATTATTTTACGCCTATTAACTCCGACGCTAAAATAAAATTTGTAAAAAAATACAACACCCGACATTAAAGACAGAGCGTTGCCTAGCGTTGCGTACTGCTAGCGCCAGCGCTCTGTTTGACGGTATTCTACGATGGTAGTACAACACATCTTAGCGTCATAGCGCGGCGTCATAAGTACGAGTCCTGTCTGACAAAGCCTAGTAAATAACAAGTTTAAAAACTAAAAAACCGGCCAAATGCGAGTCGAACTCGCGCACGAATGGTTCCGTACTATGGGAACCCCCCTTAATATATATATATATATTTTTAATTTTTAGTATTTATTGTTCTAGCGGCAACGGAAATACATCATTTGTGAAAATTTCAGCTTTCTAGCTATCACGGTTTATGACATACAATTTACCGTTTCAGTACGCAACCCAGAACCCTAAAAACACAGTAGTATAAGATGAACTCATGAAGATAATGTGTTGTCACCAATTCTCAATAAGCGTTTTCAATTAAGTCTGTCCATTCAAAGTGGGTCAAAAACCTAGTATAAAAGAAGTAGTTTTACATACAAATGTACAGGTGAAAGTATTAAAATTCTTGACATAACAATTAGAAATTTTAAAATAGGTATTGTTAAAAAGAAAGGAATATGACCAGTTATTGAGTTAAGTGCATGTAAAGCTGTTTAGTTACAGCATAAGGACTTATACATTTCGCAAAAACCGGGACAAAGGTTCATGAGAGACCGGATACATATTAAAAACAATCCAAAATAATTTATAATTCAATAAAATCTAATTCATTCATATTCAGGAATGTACTTATGTAACAACACATATACTCGTAAATTATTATTTTTTGTACATTAATTACTTAAGAGCGTGAATTTTTGCGCGCTTGCAGTGAATAATACATGTGTCTACGTGACTAGGGTCAAGATAGGCGACTGACGAAATTATAGGCTTGGTAGGAATCTTCAATTAGGTACTTACCAGAACTATTTTATGGTCTCATTTAAAAAGGGTCTGTCTCTGTTTGTCGGGAATTCCCCGGGAATACTTATTTTGAAATTACATATTCGCACATCCGGAGAAATAACGTCACAACTGCATTTTTTGTAAAAATGAGTTTTATGTCAAAAACGTTTCCTTTTATGGTTTAGTATTCAGGGAATTAATGTCATAATTTTAATTTTAATATCCTTCACGAGAGGTCGCTTATGACGTCGCGGTTTTGACATGTTATTGGCCCATTCTGGCGGCACGATGTCTTATTAGTCAGTTGCGTCCGGCCATCCGAGCGGAGTAAATGTGTTTGGAGCTGCGTTGTCACATAAGGTAATTATGACATTTACTAAATAAGCTTTTGGTAGTTTTAGTTTAATAAATTGTCACAACTGTATTTTTCTAAACAATTGTGACAAAACCGCTCTCGATTTATTGATTAGTTATTTGATTTTAGTGGCTAAATATGTCATAACTGTACGGTATAAAACAATTATGACAATAACGCACCAAACTATTATTATTATATTCAGCTATGTGGCTTAATGTAATGTAGTTATTTTATGTACAGTTGTGACAAAACCGTCCCAAAATTGAATGTTCAGCTATATAACGATTTGAGTTATGACTTATGACGGTTATACAATATACAATACTACTTTTCAATACGTGTTATATAATTACATAATTTCGTTTTAATTTTTATTTACAATACTTTTAAAGGTGAGAGTACTCGCAGCGGGGATTTTTCGCCTGATGAATATCGGCCTACTAAATCTTCAGCTCTAGTTCCTCTAGAAGTTCAAGTTCTGATTCTTCTTCATCTAGCGAAGATTCAGAAGTAGAATCTACTGCAAACCCTGTCAATAGACCTTCTGTAGAATAAGTTTCAATTTCTGAAACTGTAAATAGTACAAGTGAGAAGGAAACCCCAAACAATCTTCGAAAAGAAACGACTTCGACACTGAAAAAAGGTAAAATAGATAGCGAAACAACTAAGAGTCTCGAGCAAAGAATATGTTTCAGTAAAAAGTGGCAAAATTATGAGAGCTAAAATAATAGATTCGGCATGTATGGCTTCTTGTAGGCTCTCGTGTGGTTTTTAATGTGGTTTTTAATGTGGCCATACCTACAGCATTTCAGGCACTGGATTGTTGGCAGTCTATAAAGCTCTACTGTTAAGGATGATTTGTAAAGGAAGACCTTTTCAGGCAGCTTCTGCCCTAGGAATGTGAGGACCAGGGAGTTTGGGGGAATCCATTCAGTGCTCACCGTCGTACGATGTTTTCTATTTAACCTACGTGCTTTTAAGATATACCCAAAGCCCGCAGGGATTTCCAAATTGGCAACAAATTCCTGCATAGAAATGTCAGTGGGCACTCCTCTTACAATGCCCTTCCGTGAATAATTGTATAAGGGGATAATTGTGCTCAGGTTGTTCTGGGCCAATATTGGATGACCAATAAACACATTGGCATCTTCACCACTTAAAATTCGATAGCAACCCTATTGCGGCCGATTTTCTTAATGCAATCTGCAAATATTTTTGATGCCATTTCTTACAAGTAGTTGACCGATTTTGATGGCCCGGATCAAGGTGCCTGATGTGGGGTCATTTTCTATCTAACTGCAATGTACAATGTAAGGTCCAGTCAGTTACAGAATACTGTCGAAAAGGGCGTTCTAGAAGGGGATGCTTGTAAACGGTATCTATGGAAATAGAGTTAGGACAGTCGCTTAGAGAAGATTTCTTTGTCTTGCTTCTATATCTTATCATCACCAACATCCTGGTCAAGATGACGTTTTGGCCTTGGAGGGGCACATCATCACTCATAGTCTCAGGAGGGGGAGGGGGATCAGGTGGATCAGGAGGTGATACCTCCACGATTTAAATAATATCTACTAGAAATTAAAACAAACTTCGCGTAAATCGTCACCAACACAAAAATATCAGGTTTGATAGACTTAGTACACCAACGCCGTTATTCCAAATTAATTTAAATGTTACAATAAAGATGTTTTTCTCTGTAGAAGTGATATTTTTTTCTTACCTACCTACCAAATTTGACATAATAGATTTAGTATACTTTGAATCCCAGGGCCATAATGTCATAAATGTAGTACCATCCTTAAAAAAAGTAAAATAAGTCTTATCTAGTTATTTCAGCCTCCCTGAAAATGCTATATATTCGAAGTTAAATATATTTACCAACATAATCAATTAAATAATTTTTGTTATGTATAAACTGGGTCCATGAATAACAAAGCAAACTTTTAAATCTCTGCCCTGTAAAAAGTGGTTTATGACATTTATGACGTTATTTCTCCGGATGTGCGAATTATTATGTAATATTTACAGTATAAAAGAGACCACTTTTACTACCTAACTATTTAGTGCATTGGTTAGTGATGAAACTATTCAAGTGAGAGTCTGGTTCGATCTCCTGTGTGTGTGAAGCTGGGAAATTTCAGTAGCCTATTTATTATGTAGGTACATATAAAATTAAGAACCGTAGCGGGCGTGTAGAGCAGATTAAGAAGATTTGGATTTTGTTATGTTTGTCAAGTGTTTGTCCTTATCGAGAAATCGTCCATGCTTCTCTTTAGACCTTTCAAGTTTCAAAATTAGGAGCCACCCAACGGTACGTCTGTATAGGTTCACGATAAATTTAAAAACGACTAGACCAATTTTCATTCTATTTCCACAAATGAATAGCGTGGTTCTTGAATAATAATATTTAGCATAGACAATGTATAACAACCTTCGATAACGCCCTTGATAACACCTAGGTAATAAGACGTAAAATTATTTATGGCAATATTTTTCATATATTTTTGATTTTATATCTGCAAGAATACTTCCGCAAGAAATGTCCCAGCAGTATGTCTGGCAGCCATGGCAGCAGCTTGCAACAAAGAGAATTTAAATCACTACGTTTTAGCACGTTTTAGCTTGCAAGTCTATAAGGCGGCGTATCCACCTGTAATTAGTAGACTTGCAAGCTGCTGTCAGACCGACTGTTGGACATTTCTTGCGGAAGTTTTCTTGCAGATGGAAACGCGGGTATGTTGTAACCTTAGTTGTAACAATGTGTATGACTATGACCCTAATAATTAATACGCATGACAATACGCGTGCGTATGGTCGGTCTAGCTATGAACGGTTTTATGAATTTCCATACATTATGTATATGACAAGCGCGACTGACGTACGCACTGATGGTCAAGCTCTGCAACCCTGCAACCGGCCTAAGCTCCGCGGCACAGATCTACTACAACTAGATTCCGAACATGCGTGGCCACCTCAGTGCATTTCGCTCCATCTTCGAGTGTTGCCATTTTATAAACTTTCCTGCATTTTAGGGAAAATTTTCATTAAAAATAAGTCCTCAAATTCACCTAACATTATTTATATACATTGAATTGTAAATTTACTGGTATAATGTTTTGAAAAATTTACCTTTGTAGTTTTTTAAAATGTCCTGAAAATCACCTGCAAAATGTTTACTTACTATTTACTTATTATCCTAAGGCTCCTAGGTGGGGCAAAGGGCGTCGACAGTACATCGCCATTAGTGTGACTAGAGTAGAGAATATTTTTTTCTCGTTCAGTAATAACAACAAGACAAGTTGGGGGTGTGACTGGGAATAACCACAATAATCGTTTTTAACACGCTGCTTTCATTTTTTTACTTATATGTTCGAAAGAAGACCGGTATATAGGAAGTTAGGTATATCAGGGTATATCTTTCTTATCTTTCCTTGCAAATCATCTAGTAAAAAGTTTTGTTCTGACAAAAAAGCTGTAAATAGCGATGTGCACTAGATATACATAATATACATTCGAGAGGGGAAGACCACAAATAAAGGAATATTAAATTCAGATACAGTTTCAATGTGTTTTATTATCATATTCATAGGTTATTTTATACATGTATAAATTTCTGTGCTAAGGGCCGATTACAAATATTGGAACATAAAAATCAAGTAGGTACAAAATCAATGTAGCCCACTGTTTTTTTTTCCCATTCATTTGCTAACGTTTCAAGAGCCTGAAATGACTCTTTCGTAAATCCTGGATTGCAGTCGACCACTTTATTTTTTTCGGATGTGGTAAGCAAATGTCGAATGTTTTTCGTACGTAAATGTACGCTTTTGGACTTATGAAATTTAGACATAAGGAAAAGTTGCGTAATTGGCTTGAATATCGTTTCCTTGAGTTTTAGAAAATCTTTATTTCCGTTTTCGATGCTGCGGAGAACTTCTGTTTCTTCCATATTTATAAGCATATAACAAGCAATTTCTTAAGACGATTAGCTGATATCTGCTTTTGCTTCTGCAACTGAAAAAATAAATTTTAGAATATAAAATATATACCTATTACTTAAATAGAATTCATTGCTTAGGTTCTATTTTTGGTCTGAAGGCCATTACTTATATTAATTATTTTAATACCAATATATTGGTGTCAAAGTATAACATTAATATAATATATTATATAGCAAATAATTAGAAATAAAAATACTTCAATATCTTAAATTTGAAACTATGGCATCAAAACAACTGTTTTTGTAATAAAAACATTTTATAAAGAGAAATGCTAACAATTAATGGCAAATAAAATAGAATTAATGCTTAGTTTACTCCGGTTATAAAATTTTATCCAGTATTAAGTATTACCAAATAGCTTGTTATTTTTATTAATTATTAGATGTATTTTTCATTACAAACCAGTTTTGGAGTTTTAGCACCTGGGGACACATTTTAATCATTTGATTTCTGTCTATTCCTTTTACCTCCTCTATAGCTCGTTGAGGGTACCTATTGGAATTTTGATCATCATATTTTTGTGTTGTCGATACTGACTGCACAGATTCAACCTAAAAAATATAAATTCTTAGATCTATATTTTACTTTTATTTTACTAGAGAGTTAGGTATTTTAAAAAGCAATTTAATATGTAACAAAGTTTAATAAGGAAACGCATATGAAAATACTACCTATCTTATGGTTCTATAGAAATCTAACAATGGAATTTGATTGTGATTTAAAATCAACTTCTTAAAATGTAGATAAGTTATTACATTCATGCTGGGAATATTTATTGTTGGCGTAGCATTTGACTTAAGGAGAGATAATTTAGGTTTGCAAACAAAAAAATTGCGTTAAAATGCTTTTAACATATTCTCGCTTTTTTAGATGGTACCCAATTTTAATCAATCCATATTTTACGAATGCCAGAATACGTTGGAAAACTATGGGACATAACATTTTTTTTGCAATTTTGTGGAGTTTTTTTCCCCTTTTGCAGGCATTATTGTGATAAATTATCTTACACACATTGAGATAATATTAATATGGAGCAGACACCACGAACAAAATCTGTGCGCCAAGCGCGGCGGCGCGGGGCGCGCGAATGACGGCTAGACAGTCATAGATTATGCGATGTCACTGACTCACCGCTATAGAGGCGACACTTTGTTTCATTCCGTCTATTTTATTGGGTGCCACTCCTTACATGCACGTTGACTTGAAATTTTCTTTGTACTTACTTAATATTATTTTATTTTAGGTATAAACTGACTTTACTACGCGGGGCTAACAATATCTGGCATATAATATAGGATGATGTAAATAGTGACGTCATATGGAATAATTTAATTTTTTTCGTGTTTTAGGTTCAGTCAGGGCTATGGGAAGTTTTATTCCTTACAAATTGAGCCTTTTTTAGAAAAAAAATAATTTTTCCCTTTCTTCACGGCCCAGACATGGAAACCTTGAATAGAAAAAATATTAATTACTTATCTCTGAACTAGCGGTCCGCCCCGGCTTCGCCCGTGGCACATATTTCGCAATAAAAAGTAGCCTATTTTCTTTCTCAGGGTCTTAAGATTGTCTGTGCCAAAGGAGAATGCCCATGAAAGTATGGACCACAGTACAGTGTTGCATCAATGCCAGAGTGGTTTTGGAGGGTTCTTCGATATTCAAAAGATTTTTACCAATTGATTTTTTTGTGATAAAAACAGGGGTTTTCAAGATATTGAGAAAAATGTGAAATAACCTCAAAACTTAAATAACCCCTTTAGTTAGGTTTATGTGTGATTGGTAACATTTTATCGTCCAAGGGTTATTTTTCAATTAACATATTTTAATCTATGCGTAGAGCTTTCAGACAAAGTCTATCTGTTCATCGGCTAGTGTAGGTAGGCACCAGAAATCTTCCGGGACGGATTTCAAGAAAACCTAAATATATACTTAAAAAAATGCCAATTGAGTTTTTATTCGGTTTACATGTTGTTGTTGTTGTTTGAATCATTTTTTCACTACATATTCGACGAAAGAAACAAATAAGAAATAACTGGTTACCTACCAAGCTATGTCATAATAATATTTTTTTTATATATACATATTTATATTATTTTACTTCACTATCTTTGTTAAAACAACCTACAGTGTATAAACAATACCTTAAAGAGTGATTTTATGTTAATTGATTTTTTTGTAATTCAATGAAAACAATAATCGATATTAATACATTTAGCTATTTACCATAGTATGTAATAAGTTACCGCTTGGTTACCGTGGTAACCGGTAATGGACACTAAATCTATAAAAACGGATCTAAACAATTACATGTCTTATTAGATTTTACAAAACATTCCCTGTTCAAAATATATTTTCCGATGGTAAGAAGGCCTCTAAATTGCCGAGATTTTTTTTAATAGTATTGTTGTCTTGAAGCATGAGAAAAAACAGTACCAAAAATGGGCATTCTCCTTTCATCAAAATCGGTCCAGTAGTTTATGAGCCTATTAATTACAATCAAACAAACAAACAAAGTTTTCCTCTTTATAATATTAGTGCAGATAAATAAATAATAATTCAATTATACAATATTCGTTCAAGTCAGTAGCTTATACAATATCAATTAAAAACTTGATTAAAATCAATTAACAAAAAAAAATGGTGATTGAGTAATTGATTTTCATATTTCATGATTTCACCTTTTTTCAATTAACAACCAGTCTATGCTTTTCTAAATATGTTTTTTTTTTTTTTTTTTTTTTTATGTCAGAGCAAGCAAAGGGGCAGGTGGGCCACCTGATGGTAAGTGGTCACCACCGCCCATAAACACTTGCAACACTAGAAGTGTTGCAGGTGCTTTGCCGGCCTTTTATGGACAAATAAGCTCTTTTCTTGAAGGCCCCAATGAATTATTATTTTATACTATAAAAATATACGCCAGCAAATATTACTAACAACACTTATTTCATGCCCAATGTCATATCTTAAATTTTTAATCTATGACAAAATGTCGCCCGCCAAAAATTTTGCTCTAACTAAGTTTTAAAAATTATTATCTAGTTACATACTGATGAAAAGTTATTCCTTTGCACTTTTCCGTATTCTTTGTATTATTTGTGCAATATCGTAACACACACGTGGGCATATTTGATGCGTTTCACTTTAAAACAAATAAAAAATGAGCGTGACGTTCGCGCCAATGAGCGAGCAAGCGACTGAGTGCAGTTACGCCACATGACGTATGTTGAGTGGAACATAAGTGATGTAGGCGGTATCGTCTCCATATTAATATTATCTCAATGCTTACACAGGACTTTTTGGCGGGAAGTCAAACTAAGCTTTAATTTTTTCAACATTTTGTATAAATATTAAATACTGTAAATAATTGTTTATATAATATATAGTTAATTAATATACACCAAAATATATTTTAAATATTATGGGAGTCGATTCTGAGAGCGTTTTCACATTATCCGATCCGATATCGGATATCGGACGCCGATAGCCGATATCCGATATCGGAGGGAAGTAAAATGTATGAAATATGTAGGTATCTGTCTTTCACATTGTCCGGTCCGATATCGGATATCGGAGCCAACACCGATATGCCAGCGGCTATCGGACGATAATCTTCAGTGTTGCCAACTCAATTTTCAAAAAGGCAGTATACCAACAGCAAAAAAGCACTAGTTTGTGTATTTTCAGTCTTAGGGCGCTAAATATAAACCCTTTCTATTAAAAGAAACATTTTTTTATTAAGAAAACACACATTTAAGTATTTATAGGCATTAAAAATAGGATTTATACGGCAGATATTTTAAAAACCGTATTAAAATATACGGCAATTGGCTGAACTTAAGTAAACAAAAATATATTGCGTTCTTAAATTCAAATATCTATCTTCGAAAACATTAGTGTTTATCATCTTTATTTTAACTCATTCTGCCTCACTCCTCCTCCTACTCGGATGTTGGTTGTGCTGTTTATTGTATTGTTGTCATTGAGTGCTTTGTTTTTAACAGACTTCAAAAAAGGAGGAGATTTCACACCACATTTCACACCGATTTTATTTTTATTTTGAATTTACAACAAAGAATACAAAGTTTGTAAACTCTTAATTCTAAAATAATTGCTTGTGACAAAAATGTGAACAAAGATTGTATCACTTAATAAATTTATCATAGGTACTACATGAACTTTTATAAATACTTATAGTATATAGTGAAAAAATGACTAAATGACTAGGTACGTCTTGCTAAAAATACATTTAATAGATTTTGAAAGGTATTTACTAATATGTATTACTAAAACTATTAACTAATACTAGGTTGTAGTAGGTATTGATATAAATTTATATAATTTATAATGTGTTAACTTATACTATACAAATGGCCGATATCAAAACTATTTAGTAAATAGCACATCTAAATAATATGCAGTAATTAATGATATAAAATCTTTTTTACATTTTACTTTTCTTTTTTAGAAGTTGTTATTTTTAACGTATTTATTTTTAATGTGTATGTACAACAGCTATAGTTGGGCCATTTTAATAGGCAACATTTGACACTTCACAAAAATTCAACAACATAACATTGTAAAAGCGAGCACAAAACAACGTACTTTTGTTTTTGTTAGAACTGCACAATTGGTTAACTTTTTTTAATAATGATTTTATATTTATTGTCATAATGATCGATATGAGTAATTTTACTATTTGCTTTTACTAATAAACCATTTTCAACACAATAAACAATTTCTGACCTAAAGAATTGAACGTCATTACAATTTTGCATCAGTAAACATTTTTTATTTGTAAATACTATGGAGGTTAAGGGAGGTTACTAAAAAATCGAAAGCTGATAAATAAAATCGAATACATTGATATGTTGTGAAGAAATCCATACTAATATTATAAATGCGAAAGTAACTCTGTCTGTCTGTCTGTTACTCAATCACGCCTTAACTACTGAACCAATTTGCATGAAATTTGGTATAGAGATATTTCGATACCCGAGAAAGGACATGGGCTACTTTTTACCCCGGGACATAGGATAGGTTTTATCGCGGATATCCCACGGGAACGGGAACTATGCGGGTTTTTCTTTGACTGCGCGGGCGAAGCCGCTGGTGGAAAGCTAGTATCACCATAAATTAATAAGCCGTTGTTGTGATTATACCAAAAAAATATTTTAATTATGTTGTCAAGTTTCAGGAATCTCTCTTCTTCGTTATAACAAGGAGTTTTTAGGAAATTTTACTGGGATAATTTTGGAATTAACACCAGTGGAACATTCTTGAACCATCTTAGATTTGCTGACGACATAATACTAATGTCAGATAACCCTTTAGAACTTACTGCAAACCATGCTTCTATAAATAAAAGAAAAAGATGACTGTGGAAGAGGATGATGAAGAGGGACTGTCAATTAACCATGGAAAGACTAAAATTTTAGCAAATACAGTACGTATGGTACGTACAAGGTAATCGAATATGTTCCCTCACTGTTTACATAGGCCAACTCATAGCTTTCAACAACCAAATGCAGCAGGCAATTGAGAGACATGTCGCTTATTCATGGAAGAGATTCTGGTTGCTGTAAGAAATATTCAAAAACAAACAGATCAAGAAAATTATACAACACTTGCATATTACCTATATTTACCTACGGATGTCAGACTTGGACAAATACACAAAATCAAGACAAAAAATTGATAAAATGCCATTAGGTGATGTAGGGGGACCTTACTTGGTTACACGAAAAAAGAAAGAAATACAACAAACAACAAAAAAATTAAGATGTTGTGAGAAAAACACAGGCTTTTAAATGAAGGTGGGTAGGGCACATGCTTAAGGGAAAAGGAATCGACGTACAAGGGTCTTCACCGAGTTGGCTGCCTAGAGCCGAAGTGACCAGGAAAACAGGTAGACAAAGAAAAATATGGTCAGAAGAAATAAGGAGAGTGGCAGGCCCACTCTGGTAACGGAAGGCGACAAAACGGGACGTATCACAAGGACTCGCCAACACCCACATAGAAACTTTAGCTTTTTAATTTTGCTATTTTTTTATATTTGGTATTTATAATTTATTGTGATTCTAACTCACTATAAAAATACAATACAGAACTAAATAGAAAAAGGAAAAATCATTTGCAATATCAGTGCCTGACGATGACACCATGTCATGTCGCCATTACATGCTGCGTCATCTGTTGTCGTTGTGCGAAGTAACTGTGTATTTTGTGTGCTCTCTGTTATTTTCTTTTGACCCGGCTTTTTTATTGGACTGATCTTACTGACTACGTTTACCTGGCTATAAATTGGACTCCGATTACTCAACGATTAGTAAGTAATAATAACATTACAGCCTTACCATGTCGAAACGGGGGAGAACGCTAAACAGTCAATCTCGCGAACTAGTGGTGAAACTGTACAATTATTTTGAGCGTGAATCTGTTAACGATGGGCCTCTTTTGCCATTAATACAACCGAGACAACGCGTTGCCGAAGCATTGGGAATAGGGAAGGCAACAGTATCTCAAATTTTGAAAGAAAATATAGACCATCAAGCTCAGAGGATAATACTTTAGATACACCAAAAAACAGAAAGAGGGTCAAGAAAATTGTTGGTGTTGATAATTTTGATGCCGCTGCGATTCGCAACCATATTTATGGGTTCTACTCGAGAAGAGAATATCCTACACGGGGTAAGCTATTAAATTCGTTAAAAGACGCAGGCTTATTTTTTGGCGGTAAATCGTCTTTATCAAAGATTTTAAATTCGATTGGCTTTAGATTTAAAAAATCTGACAAGCGGAAAATCCTTCTGGAACGCTCCGATATAATTTTGAAGAGAGTAACATTCTTACGACGAGTAAATAAAATTACAGATTGGGACAATGTGGTGTTTGTTGACGAAACATGGTTGAATGTAAACCATACGCTTTCGCAGATATGGACCGATGATACAGCGGCCTCCACCTCAAAAGTTCCACCGGGAAAAGGAGCCCGACTTATTATATGTCACGCGGGATCAGTTTCGCAAGGTTTTATCCCAGACTGCCTCCTCGCATTCGCTTCTAAAACTACAAGGGATTACCATGAGGAAATGAACTTTCAAGTTTTTAAAGAATGGTTTGAGAAGCTGTTAGTTAGTTTAGAAAACCTATCAAAAATTATAATGGATAATGCGCCATATCATTCCGTGCAAGTTGATAAACCACCAACTCAAGCCAGTAAAAAACAAGAAATTGTCTCGTGGCTGGCGAGAAATGGTGTGGAAGCAGGTCCAAATTTGCTAAAAGTTGAGTTATTAGAACTCGTTAAATTAACCAAGTTATCCAAGATTCGCTACGTGATCGATGAACTAGCCCTGGAACATGGACACGAAGTAATTCGATTGCCCCCCTACCATTGTCAGTACAACGCCATCGAGCTTATTTGGGCACAAATAAAGGGTCATGCAGCGCGGAACAATACTGAATCGCCCTTTAGCACTGCTAAAATGATGACACTGCTAGAAACTGCGTGTGCAGAAATCACTAAAGAAGACTGGAAAAAAGTCGTAGAGAAAACAAAGAAAATAATTTTACACGACTTTGAAAGAGATGTGAGAATAGACAATGTTATCGAAAACGAATTAATAATATCACTTCGTGCTAACAGCAGTGATGAAGATGACGACCCCAATAACAGTTCTGGTAGTTCAACTGAATAAATAAAATTTGTTGTTAAATTGTACATCCTTGACTTATTTTCCTTAAATTTACGAAAGAAAAATAATAATGGTACAGCGATTCGCCTGATGATTTTAACGATTCACATATGTTTCAAGTCAGAATCGATTCATTCATTTTATACCCGGCGCGGCCTAAGATGATCCCTATGACACTGACAGTTATTCTCAAGAGACAAACTTGTAATGGCGTCACCATTAAATTAGAAACGTATTGGAGGCGTCTAAAAATGGCATTTATTAATTTTTACGTAGCTTTATGCCATTACAATGATATTCTGTTGGCATTATAACAATTCTTAACATTTACGAGAAATTATATCAATCTGACTTTACGTTTACGTCCTTCAAAACTTACATCGTTGGCATTTATCGACTAGTGCGGAAAGTATCGATAAACAAATTTCGATAATGGAAACGAGTTCACATTTTTTCCATGCTTAAGCTATAGTTCATTCACTATTGAATGGAACAGAAGATCGCAGCATAATTAATTAATTAATTTCCGTTCGCGATAATTTACTTACCTATGATAATATAAGTTTTAGAAAAATTTAATGGGGGTTTCCATTTTCATGATAAAATAATATACACTGTGTTAAACGGGTTAAAAATTACGAGCAAATGATAAGGTGCATTTTTATGTTTTGGAAAACTTTCGTTTTACTTACCGTTTCGTTTACATAATAGACGTTAAAAATTCATTTTATAATATTTGTAAAAACATGTTAAAACTTCGTACGATTGGCCATTACTAACGTCCACTTGCAGGTGAGACTCGAGAGCTAATGTGCCGCTGTAGGTTAGAATGACCGCCACCGCGGCCGCGGCAGTATATTGTTATCACGGTCAAGCAAGAAGGCAACAGCAGATCGCCACCGCAGGCCGCGTCTGTCTGGGACAGGCTTTATGATCTATCCACGATCTATCATTTGAATTTTTTTTTAATTATACCTTTTTTATCAACTGGCAATTTAGTTTAGTTTTCTCTAAAAATTTCTGGCAACACTCATGATGATATCGGAACGATTTTATCGGACAATGTGAAAGGGCAAATTGTATCCGATATCGGATATCGGCTATCGGCGTCCGATATCCGATATCGGATCGGATAATGTGAAAACGCTCTGACGGTGGCGAAAGCCCCGTCGAAAAAGAAACTAAAAAAAGAAAATTGAAGTAGTTACGACGAAGAAAGATCTCGACTTCAAAATTTTGTGGAAAAATCTATAATATAAAAATTAATCGCAAAATGTGTTGGTAAGCGCATAACTCGAGAACAACTGAACCGATTTCGTTAATTATTTTTTTATTACATTTCTTGAAGTACGAGGATGGTTCTTATGGACAGTAAACGTAAAAATATACCACGGGCGAAGCCGGGGCGGACCGCTAGTTGGTAATAAAAATCCAATAGCGCTTACTAAACTTTTCACTGAGCATGTTAAAGGTGTTGCTGGTGTGCACAGTCAATGCTTTTAAACTTGGTGTTACATTTAAAAAAGCAGTATCAGCTAACAATTTCTTAAAAATGGAGAAATTTCTTTTAAAAAATAAATTAAAAGCATTTGTGCTGGCGCACTTAACAGAATCCACTGGGGTCATTCGACATGTCCCCACAGATTTAACAAATGAAGAGATATACAAGATTATCACTTGTGATGCGGAAGTGATTTCAATAAAACGATTCCAGAGAAAAGTAGATGGAAAACTGACACCATTAGGTACTATTGCAGTAACCTTTGCGACTACGACACTGCCACAATATGCTTATATACAAATGTTCAGATACCCGATCCAGTTGTACATCCCGCCCCTGCTACAATGTTATAAATGCCTTAAGTTTAATCATTCAGCAAAAGCTTGCAGAGGTACACAAATGTGCTCTACATAATATGCTGGACAGCACTCATACAAGGAATGCAATATTGAAGAAATTATATGCATCAACTGCAGCAGTCATCACTTAGCAATCTCGAGAGACTGCCCAGTAAAACAAAAAAATATATAAGAAAAGAAAAGTAAATACATGAACCTCAGTCGATCATATGCCACTGTGGTGAGTACCGTGTACCCACTATCACTGATAAAAGATTCCCAGCTCTTAATAAACCGGTTAAGCCGATTAACACAGCTACTGGCACTAATTCAAAATCTCTCAACCTTGAGCAAATTGTAGATATAAATGCATTAGTCAAGTCTCTCATAATGCTTGGTAATAGCAAAAACAGCACTCCAGCAACAAATAAAACAATTAAAGATATTTTATTAGGTAATTTAATAACATAATGGATACATATTTAAATATTTTACAATTTAATATACAAAGCTTACAAAGCCAAAAATCCCTATTAAAAGCATTTCTCTCTGAGCATTATAGAGATGTTTGTTTATTGAACGAGCTGAACGAGCCTGGCTTAAAAGTACTAGTATTATTCCTGATTTTACACCATGTAACCTTGTATATGGAAGCTCAGGAGATACGCATAATGGGGTAGACGAGGCAGCACGTCAGGAGCATGATGAAGACCTGACAGGATGTTTCAAAGTTCCTTTTACGGATTATTATAACCAGTTTAACTTTAATGAAAAATATGTGGCAAGGTTACTGGGATTTGACCACAGAAAACAAAGGAAAATGGAAAATACAGACATAAACCAGTTTTCCAGTGTCGAACATATTTTGGTAGGTATTCAAAGATTGACACTTGTCACTTGTCAGTGAATTGAGTGATGTCGGCTGTCGCCCAATGACATTCAATATTGGTGTTCCCCGCCGTGTAGAAGATAATAGGTATATATTATTTCATTCCTATCTTTATTGTCTAATATATAAAAATCAATGCCACTTTTCGTTGTAATTCCATAACTCGAGAACGGCTGAACCGATTTCGATAATTCTTTTTTTATTATATTCCTTGAAGTACGAGGATGGTTCTTATGTAGAGAAAACGTTAACATGTACCACGGGCGAAGCAAGGGCGGACCGCTAGTCTATAATATAAAAATGAATCCCAAAATGTGTTGGTAAGCGCATAACTTGAGAACGACTTAACCGATTTCGTTAATTCTTTTTTTATAATATTCCTTGAAGTTCGAGGATGGTTCTTATGTAGAGAAAACGTAAATATGTACCACGGGCGAAGTCGGGGCGGACCGCTAGTAACATAATATAAATATAATTACATTGTTAATACTGTAGAAAAAATTTAATTTCTAATATTGTTTTTAAAAACGATCAAATATATGTATTATGATTGTATTGTAAACGTAGTAAATAAGTTATAATATTAATGTTAGTTCTGTATGTATCTCATTATAATTATTTTATTTTTGTCTATCTCCTTTGTTTGTTTGGCCCAGATTTGACAGTAGGCCAGTAAAAAAGTGGCCACGCAGATAAGGACAAAAAAAATGTATCTAAATCCCCTTCACTCACATAATGTAAGCGTAGATATCTATCTCTTTTCACCATAAGATTGCAAATTACATATCTAGTCGTTAGGTCTGTGCTCCGCGGTAAAGAAAGATGCCCGTTCTACACGTCACAGGATATATGTACTGTGTAGACGCGGCATAAACTATAAAGTTCTTATATACATCCTTCCTCTATGGTTTTGCCTTCGAATTTTCTAGTAAACAGAAACTGTGTTCTATAATTTATTATTACCTACTTTTCTCATTTTTCTATAGGTATTTAATAATTACTTTCAAAGGGTAATAAAATTAACGCTTATTACGATAATTCAAGTAATTTATAAGTTATATCGAAGCCGATAATCATAAATCTCGTTCTGTGGTGAAATTATCTACCTACTCATTAATTATTGGGGATTTGATTTTGGGTGTATCCGGTATTGTATAGTTAAGGTTATAATACGGTATTCGGTAACCTCAATAATACTTTATTCTACCAAGACTAAGTTTATGTGCGTGTTCATGCCAAATGTGTAGTAAAATACAAAAAGAAACAATGGAAAATTATGAAAAATCATTAAGAATTGATCTGGAAAGTAGACCATACCGTTATCTTCAAAAAATGTCTAAAGCCTTATCTTTACCATCGAAATTCAAGGTGAGGTTATTAATTGGATTTGTAAGTGTATCCTTATTTAATCGACCTTAATTATGTACCTATAAGTTCCTACAATTAATTTAATATGGAAAAAATTAGTAAGAGGATATAAATTTTCGTTAAATATCCTAATTGGGGATTCAATTCCTTTTATATTTTCTTGGGAGGAATTGAAGATAAGCCTTGAAAAATTGCCTCGAAAGATTTCCATCTAAAATTAAATTTATCACAGTAAAGTATTTAAATGTTTTTGATAATATTTTACATCAAATTCAAAACCAAAGAATAAACATTTTGGGTTGACTTTAGAAACTTGCGGCACGAATTTCGGCGTGATTTAAATTTTTTTTGATCGATAATAATGCCCCGAAACATACATTAGCGGCCTTTCGTGCGGAAACGTGTATTTACAGAGAAATCAAATGGATCCATTCATTGCCTTTGTCAATTGTATCAAACAAGTACCTACAAGATTTGAATAATTATTTAAAAAAAATATTGTATGTAGGTATATTGCACACAAATTGTTAGTAACAGAACCGAATCTGTCCATCCCGAATCCACGTGGTACTTGTCTGTAACTATAGTGTACTATAGTAATACACTAGTGTATTAAAAAAGTCGGAGGCGCGAAGGAGCGTGGCGCCCGCGTGTGCTGAGGAGCAGCAGCTACGAAGGCGAGTGAGACTCCTGCCTGCAACGAGGTTCAGGGGGGCAAGCGCCACGTTCTGCAGCGCCGGAGTAGTCAAGAAAGCCCATAATCTTCGATATATTTCTAACTACATTTATAAATATAATCTCAAAAAAAAAATTAAAAAAAATTGAAGGGGGGTTTCCGCTTCCCCCCACTTTATAGGGGTCTCCCCTTACCTCCCCCTTCCATTTCCCTCTCCTCCCCCTTCTTAATTCGTGCCGCAAATTTCTAAAGAAATACCTAAACACTATCACTGACACATTATTATAATCTAAGAGCCCACAACGGCCAGACTTTCCTTTCTTTAGGAAAGTTGAAAGTTTCTCTGTATATGTCTCCCATACAGATAAGAACGACTACCGATTATCAAGTCTGGGTTGTGGTTACTTTGGCAGGAAACAGGTAGTAAAGGTGTATAAAATTGTACCTACCTTTCATTATACTTTAAAAGCTAAATTTTATATGTTACTTGGAGACGTATAAAAAGATGTTACCTCAAGAGCCGGACAGTTTTCATGGTTCTTACATCTTGCCAGACCAATTTAAAAAATAACTAACATATCATCAAATTAACGTTACTACCTAAAAGTGTATCAAATACGAAATAACCCACTAAAACATTAGTTTACTATAATTAATTACTAAAAAATAAGGGAACTATATTTTCTGTCACCAAAATTTATATTTGTCATCAAGTTGTATCAGATAATAAATAGATCTATCACCACGAAATATTTTCGTTCTCAGATAAACAAAAATTGTTCCCAGGTATGAATTATCAAATTAATGTTAATATAATATGTGTAAACTGCACGATCTCGTTCCGCCATCCCCGTTCTTCCATCGATCGTCGAGGCGCACAGATTCTAGGCATCGCCATATGGTGGACGTTCCATGTACCCGGACTAAGCGGTTCGGTTCCACATTCTTTATCCGAACCGCGAGGGACTGGAACATGCTTCCTGAGTCTGTGTTCCCCGACGAGTACAATATGGGGGTCTTCAAGCGTAGAGTGAACAGGTACCTTCTAGGGAAGCGCGTTCCATCTTAGACCACATCTCAGCTTAACATCAGGCGAGATTGTGGTCAAGCGCTTCCCTATTACCAATAAAAAAAAAATAAAAAAAAAATAAAAAAAAAATAAGAGATCGATAACCAATAAAATTTATATTGCATTACATGAATATAAACTTTGTTCTTATAATAACAGTTTTGTTACTTAAATAACAGCTATGTGCTCAGAATGGTAGATCTGTCACCAAATAAATCGATTATCGATCCCTGACTGCGACTCCTTTTTATTTGATATTTTGTCACCAATACAGTAGTAATATTTTATTTCGTTCAGATATTAAATTAATAGTATTCTTTACCAATTTAATACATCAATTTATAATTTTAATGAAAAAATGATCAAAGGGGCGGAGACAAATTGGCGCCCTTTAAAAGTTGACCAATGATGACCAAATGATTATTCAATGGTTATTATTTTTAAGAATAAATATTGATTATTTTAACTTTAATTAAGTGTGTTATCTACTATTCTGCTAGCCATAAGCCAGCTATTTTAAACCAGCGCTGATTGTTCAGTGGTAATTATTTTAAACAATTGATTATTTTGACTTTAATTGTTTTAACTTTTATTTACTAGGTACTCTGCTAAAAATTTAATTAAATATAATTTATACTACCAGTGGAAATTTAGAACCTTGGGAGTCTAGTTAAGTAGCAGAATCTTTTGGTTGAAACGATGATGACAACCCTAATTTTTTATTTGAACTTAGTGCAAATTTTCTAGTAACATAATATGATTTATTGGTGATCTCTTTAAATTAGTTTGCTTAAATGCTTATTAGGACACACCTATTATAATACATACAAAAACATTTATTTGGTACTAGACCTATTATATCTCAGGATTTTAGGTGATTTATTGTGGAACTGATTTTGCATTGTTTGGTGACTACATTTTGGTGACAGATCAACTATTTTGAGGACAAACCCTATTATTTAAGAAACACAAAACTAATTAAATTGGTGATAGCTTAAATGATACCCAAAAATTAATAGTATAATATAAGTAATAAAGTTATTACTTATCTTTTACGGGGACTTATGTCGATGGAATTCCACGTATCTCAATGACTTTGTTATTGTGTCATCGAGATATGTCATAAGTCCCCGTAAAAGATAAGTAATAACTAATAACTTAATGTACTATTATTTTTTAATCATTAATTATATTAAACTAATGTTTTAGTGGGTTATTTCATATTTGATACACTTTTAGGTAGTAACGTTAATTTGATGATATGTTAGTTATTTTTTAAATGGGTCTGGCAAGATGTAAGAACCATGAAAATTGTCCGGCTCTTGAGGTAACATCTTTTTATACGTCCCCAAGTAACATATATAAGATTTAGCTTTTAAAGTATAATGAAAGGTAGGTACAATTTTATACACCTTTACTACCTGTTTCCTGCCAAAGTAACCACAACCCAGACTTGATAATCGGTAGTCGTTCTTATCTGTATCGGAGACATATACAGAGAAACTTTCAACTTTCCTAAAGAAAGGAAAGTCTGGCCGTCGTGGGCTCTTGATCTATTAATTTAAGAAAATAATAATATTAATGTCTAAAAAAAAGATAAAAGTAATCCACTGATAATAAGTACAATTTTTAGTTAATTCATTACTATTAAAGCTGATAAATGTGATAAAATCATAAATTTATGGTAGTTAATAAAAGAGAACGAAGATGTTAAAAATAACATGTTTTGTTTTAGATTTAGAATTAATAACTTGTGTAAAAAACAAATTTTATAAAATAAAATAACATTAATGAAAATAAAATATTGTTTAATATAATAATATTAATATTATTTTCAGAAAATATATCTCATAGATATGATCGTAGCCAGAAAGTGGTGCAAAGAAGATGAAGTGAATCGAATCATAGGAAAAGTTAAACAACAAAAAGCTAGATCTTCACAGATTCGTAGGCGGAGTAAAAGAAAAACTGTGCAGGTAAATTAATGTAATATTGTTCAAGCAACGAACAAATATTTTATTTTAAACATTTATTACTTAATATAGTTGCATAACATATTACAATAATTGAATAACGTAAATGAGGTCAAGCTGCATCAGCAGTATTATCGTGTGACGGCCGAGCCGGCCGGAAAGCGCAGTTCATTTATAGCAGCGCCCGAGTGCTCTATCTATCCGCTCAAATCCACGTAAAATATATACAGGGTGTCCCGTAAGTAGTGGACCAACAGGTTATGGGGAGTAGAGGGACTTATTATCTAACAAAAATACTAAAATTTATTGTCCTAAACCATAAAGTTTTTGATTTATGCTTTATTTTCAAAGTTTTATAAAAATGTCATCCATATAAGCTTAATATGAACTTTTACCATTTCTGTTTTTATTTTATTCTTATTTTTTTGTTCAAGATTATTAAAAATACTTAGGTCTTCCTAATTGAAATGATACTCATGCATAATTAACAACAACAACAAAATTAGACCAAAAATAGGTAACATTTTACGTTTTAAAAATTTACGCGCTGAAGTTTGAACAAAGTTGATGTAAAAAAAATGTATGGTGACCCTGTGAAACTTTATTTTAAAAACTTCTACATCTCATACAAATTACAAAAAGGTATAATTGTGCGGTATTAAGTATTTAAAAAAATGTTAAATTGGCGTACAACATTCAAATTAGAAATTATCAGGTAGTCAACTCATTATTCCGAGAATTATTGCCTTTATGGGCGCGCGCTGGAATTCTTTTGTATTGTTTCTGGCCAATCATAAATGATACTTGAACCCACTATTATTTTCTTTGACTTTCAACTATTTCAGTGACTTGCTTATAGCTCGGAACTACACGCGTGTTTAGCTTGAATCCGTCATTACGATATTATTCTTTGATGAAGTGCGCTTGAATTGGACACTGATTTTGCTTGTGATTTGGATGTTGTTCGACTTTGGTTTTTTGAAGGATGTAATTTCACTTATTTCGATGACATTTTAATTATTTTAAATAAAAAATTGCGTATGGCACCCATTTAACAACGAATAAAACGTCTTGCAATAAAAAAATTATGTCTGATGGATCTATCTAAAGCCAAAAAATAAAAAATTAGGCGTTAAAAAATGACTAAAGTTAAGTATATCTTCCTGTGCAGATAGGATGCGCACTAATAAACGCAACCACTACCGCCAGCCAGACAGCCCGGACTCTAACCAAAATAGCAAGAGAAACAGCATACCTATCAAAAACCCAACTATACTAAAATTACCTTTTTTAAAACGTTGGTAGCTCCCGTACCATTAAGCTTACGTGGATGATATTTGGCATAAATCAAAATCTTTATGGTTTAGGACAATAAATGTTAGTATTTTTGTTAGATAATAAGTCCCTCTACTCCCCATAACCCGTTGGTCCACTACTTACGGGACACCCTGTATAATTATTAGCATCAAATAAAATGTTCCCAGTTGTCCTTTATCATATCATTATTAGCAGCATTTAGCGCGACCTATATACCGTCCACTATCGATGTAATACGTAAACCATACAAATATTATGAAGGAACTAGGTTTTGTCTGTGGCTTTGCTTATGTCGTAACATCTATTTCATACAAATGTTCATCCCCTATTAAAGGGGTAAAATTTATAAAAATCCTTTCTAAGCATTTGCTTACATCAAAGTATCTTTAAGAATGCAAATTCTCAATCCCATCATTTTAAAATTGACAGTTTCATACAAACATTTTTTCCCCTTTTTTATCCTCTAAGGGGTAGAATTTATCAAAATCCTTTCTAAGTGGATGCCGACGTCTTAACATCTACCTGCATGTCAAATTTCATTCCAATCCGTTCAGTGGCTTGGGCTGTGGGTTTATAAATCACTATATCAGTCTATATCCTCTGTATGAACAGAAAGTTTAACGTAATACAAAAATATTGTAAATGAATTGTTTGTGTGTCTTTATCACATCTGAATAGACTTGGGTTTGTTATTATGCTTGCTACATGTTAAACACTATTCTGGAATAATTATTTAGTACTTTTCTAGAATAATCGAATTTAATATGAAAATGCCTTTATTATATTATTTTATCATTAAACTAGCTTTTCGCCCGCAGCTTCGCCCGTTTTTTCTAAAACCTGATACATTATATACTCAAACCTTCCTCTTGAATCACTCTATCTATTTAAAAAAACGCATCAAAATTGATTAAAAGTAGTTTTAAAGATTTAAGCATACATAGGGACAGAGAAAGCGACTTTGTTTTATACTATGTACAGTACTCCAAAATTAATAATGCGCATGCAGATCTTCGCTAATTATCGTATTTCCAGAAACACCCGAATCACCCCGAATCATTGAATCGTAAGTGCCTTAAACAATGCACTTGCATCTTGCACCTTGTTGGGAAGAAATAGGAGTCAATTCAGAGTCATACACAATTGAAAACAATTCGGGCAATAGGTGACGGTAGCCTGTCAGTCAAAAAATTTAAAATTCCGTCTGTTGTCTTTATTTATTGGTGGTGGCCGCACGTATTATCACTGTATAGAATTATATAGAGCTGCTGTTACATACCCTTCTTAGTTTTGTTTACAAGTTGAATTTTCCGGTAAAATGATTATTTACACAGGTAGCAGATAGCAGTGGGGAAAGTGAAAATTAATAAGAGCATAATGTGAAAGCTTTGATCATTCTACGATATCAGAAATAAGAGATAATCCCTGATTCTTTAAATCCTTTGGACTGAGATTTTAATGATTAGATTTCACAATTTAAATGTAAGCCTATCCTATCCTATCTGAGGCTCTACAGCCGCGAGTGGGCCATGGCCTGGTCCAGTACTTTCCTCCAGACCCCGCGATCCCTTGCCCGGGATCTCCAATTCTTTACACCGATCGCTTCCAAGTCCTGTTCCACACCATCTAACCAACGGAGCTTTGGTCTTCCTCGATTTCTACGTCCATCTGGTTTTCCATCGAGCAGACGCAGAGGAGCCCTGTTGTCGTCCATACGTGCAACGTGTCCGGCCCAGCGTAAACGGCCGAGTTTTATGGTCTTTATGACATTTGGCTCCTCGTACATTCTATAAAGCTCATGATTATATCGTGTTCTCCAACGTCCATTCTCCAGCACAGCACCGAATATTCGTCTGAGGATTTTTCGTTCGAAGACCAGCAGGCAATCCTCATCTTTTTTGCTCAAGACCCAGCTTTCGGACCCATATGTTAGTACCGGTCTTAGTAGGGTCTTGTATAGCAGTACCTTTATGTTTCGGGATAGCAGTTTCGATCGAAAATATCTCAGAAGGCCGAAGTAGCACTTGTTCGCAGCCATGATTCGTTTGCATATTTCTGCAGATATTTCGTTCTGTTCTGTTATTAATGATCCCAGGTACACAAAGTCATGTACAGCCGCGAATGTCTTGTCGCCGATGACGATATCCTGCCGCGTTTCGCTCGGGGTCCTAGTAGCTTTCATGTATTTTGTTTTGGAGATGTTGACTTGTAGACCGGCATTTTGGGCGGTTCGTTCTAGAGCAAGATATGCATTCTCCACTGCCGGTAGCGTCCTTCCAATCAGGTCTATATCATCCGCGTATCCCAGTATTTGTGTGGATTTGAAAAATATAGTGCCTGCTGTCTCGATTTTGGAATCTCGAATGCATTTGTCTAGGGCTATGTTAAAAAGAAGACAGGAGAGCGCATCACCCTGCCTAAGACCCTCCATTGTCCTAAAAGGTTCTGAGATATTGGTCTGGACACGAACGACGCTTTGTGATTTTTTTAACGTCATTGCTGTTAGTGACACCAATTTTGGTGGAATGCCGATCTCGGTCATCGCTTGGTACAGGAAATTACGATGGACATTATCGTATGCAGCCTTGAAATCCACGAAAATATGGTGTGTTATGACATTGAACTCAAGTGTTTTTTCTAGAATCAGTCGCAAGGAGAAAATCTGATCAGTGGTCGACCTGTTAGGGCGGAAACCGCACTGATAATCACCTAGTTTGTCTTCTGCGTATGGGGAAATTCTATTAAAAAGGACATTGGCGAAGATTTTATATGCCGTGTTTAAAAGAGATATACCGCGATAATTCTGGCAATCAAATATGTCACCTTTCTTGTGCAGAGGACATATTACAGTGGTGTTCCACTCATCGGGCATCGTTTCCGAATTCCACACCTGGACTATCAGCTCGTGAAATTTCTCCTCAAAGTGTGTTCCAGCATATTTTAGCAATTCTGCAGAGATGTTATCGATTCCTGGTGACTTATGGTTTTTAAGTTTCCTCATAGCCAATTTAACTTCGTCTATTGTAGGCAGCGGGATATCCGGGGTGTTTGAATGATTGTGCATAGCAGTAGGTGTTTCAGCAGTTTCTGTACTATTTAGCAGTTCTTGGAAGTACTCAGTCCATCTTTTAATAATATCGTTCTTACTATTTAGTAGCTCACCATCTTTACTTTTACAAGCGGAGGTTCTAGGCTTGAAGTCTTTTCTGCCTCTGTTAGTCCGCATGTAAAAGTTTCTCGAGTCCTTTCTTGAGTAGCTTTTAGCAATCTCTTCAAGTTGGTTAACCTCATAGCCTTTCTTCTTTCTCTTGTGCAGATGTTTTTCTTTCCTTCGTCGCTCTTTATACTCTGCCTCTCGTCTGCGAGTGTAGGCCCGCTGTAACGATAGGTATGCTTCATTCTTTTCGTTAGTAACCTTTTGGCATTCATCGTCAAACCAATTGTTCCTGCATCGTATCTCACTACCCAGAACTTCACCCGCAGCCGTTTGCAGAGCTTTACTTAGTACTTCCCAGGTCTTATTTGCGTTTTTTTCGCTATTCTCATCTTCGCTTGGTATATTTGCGAGTTCCCGACAGACAGCATCAGTATACTTGAATTGCACCTCTTCGTCTCTCAATAGTTTCGTGGTATCAAATTTGGACTCTTTCACAGTTTTGGTATATTTAGCTCGTGATATTCGAGCCCTGATTTTACATACAACCAGATGGTGATCTGAATCTATGTTGGCGCCCCTATGACTTCTGACATCAAGGAGATTAGAGTAATGCCTGTTATCTACGAGAATATGATCAATTTGATTGTGTGTGATTCTGTCTGGAGAAACCCACGTCACCTTGTGGATAGATTTATGTGGAAAACATGTGCTGCATAGTCATATTCAACGATGTTGCTAATGCTACTAGTCGTGTGCCGTTATCATTTGAAGTCTCGTGGAGGCTGTGTGCACCTATGGTAGGACGATAAAGTTTTTCACGACCGACTTTTGCATTAAGATCTCCGATTATGATCTTTACGTCACCTTTGGGAGAGTTGATGCATATGTTTTCCAAGTCAAAATACCACCGCTCTTTATCTTCTATGTCGGTATCTTCTGTTGGAGCATGAACATTAATGATCGTGTAGTTTTGGAATCGACCTCTTAACCGGATCTTAGACACGCGTTCATTGATAGGTTGGAAATCAATAACAAGGTGTTTTAGCCTTTTGCTCACAACAAAGCCTGTACCAAAGATATGTTTTTTTTTGTGACAGCTATAATATGTGGTAAAGTCTGGTTTCTCTATAACACCATCTCCCACCCACCTGAGTTCTTGGACAGCTGTTATATCGGCTCTGTGCTGGATAAGTTGTTGACACAATAGCTGGAGGCCTGCGGGGCGGTACAATGTTCTTAAATTCCATGTGCATAGTGAAAATTCATTAATCCGTTTAGCGAAGCCAGGTCGTTTGGTATAATTCCGGTCCGAAATATTTACTTTTCCTTTCATAATCATAAAAAGGTTTCGGGCGAGTGGGTGATTAACCCCCTGCACCCTAGGTCCTTGGCGGGGCTGCCACCTTCGAGCTCAAGACCTAGCTCCGTTTTATTTCAGGTATCTTCCCTGTCGAGATTGAGTCGGTTTTGAGGCGCCGACTACTCGCCTTTCGCCCGTGGTCCTTAGCATCTGCGATCAGAACTTGGATGGTGAGCGTGTCAATGACACGGCCGCAGAAGGTCCCAGGGGGCACGACGAGGACGTGGACACATCGGACTGGCTAGTACCTGCCTTTTCTAAGAACTCCACCATCTAGAGTTAGGCAGCGAGTTTTTGGGCTTTTTATAGGCGTCAGTAAGCTCGACACTTACAAGACCCCACCCAATCTCAAATACTAGCTCACCCCCCTTAAATGTAAGCCAGTGTTATAAAATCATTTTTTTAAATCCCCATTCACCCCCCATTTTTTTTAAATCTCCATCCACCACTCATTTTTTAAAAGCCCAAGTAGCCTCAAAAAAGCTTGGTATTCTGGCGAAGGTGAACAGGTACCTTCTAGGGAAGCGCGTTCCATCTTAGACCGCATCTCAGCTTAACATCAGGCGAGATTGTGGTCAAGCGCTTCCCTATTACCAATAAAAAAAAACAGGTGAGACAGTATTTCAGTCCGGGACAGTTGCTCAATCTCTATCAAGCACAAGTCCGTTCGTGCATTGAATACTGTTCTCACCTCTGGTAGACTACAAGCCCGCATAGGAAAAAAATATGGGTCAAATGAACCACCAGGGGACATATCTAGAAAGATAGAAGAGCATAAAATAATAAGATTCATCACTATGCCGTCACTTGTAAGCTGTCCAACTGAGTGCAGATGAGAATTGAAAAGTACAGGTAGACTCGGTAAATTTTGGTCATATATTTTTGTACGGCATTCTTAACCATCGATAGATCCATTAAAAATAATAAGAAACCGCTCAGTGCCGTACAAAAATGGTGGTCCACAAAGTCGGAATTTTTATTTAATTTCCGAGAGTTACCGGGGGTAAATTTGGTCATTTGACCATGTACGGCATCTGTGTCATACTATGCCTATACTGCTTTTAATCCATTATTCCGCAACGCCGTACAAAAATCATGGGCACAAGGTGAAAAAATCGAGAGTTGCAATCCCCTCTCTTTCCCCACTCCAGGGGGTCATTTGACTAAGTACGGCTTCGGTTCCAAAACATTATCTAACACTCAAAGGTACTATTAAAAGCAATGCCGTCAAAAAATAATTGTTCTTTTAAATGTATACCAATAATCATCTTATCTTGTCCCCATGATTTTTGTACGGCGTTGCGGAATAATGGATTAAAAGCAGTATAGGCATAGTATGACACAGATGCCGTACATGGTCAAATGACCAAATTTACCCTCGGTAACTCTCGGAATTTAAATAAAAATTCCGACTTTGTGGACCACCATTTTTGTACGGCACTGAGCGGTTTCTTATTATTTTTAATGGATCAATCGACGGTTAAGAATGCCGTACAAAAATATATGACCAAAATTTACCGAGTCTACCTGTACTTTTCAATTCTCATCTGCACTCAGTTGGACAGCTTACAAGTGACGGCATAGTGATGAATCTTATTATTTTATGCTCTTCTATCGTTCTAGATATGTCCCCTAGTGGTTCATTTGACCCATATTTTTTTCCTATGCGGGCTTGTAGTCTATGGGATGGATCAGCCAAGTACCAGCTGGAGGCGCTTGAGGCGATAGAGAGGCGTGCCAAGAGGCTAATAAACGACGATGAGCTAGTAGGCAAAAAACTCCAGAGCCTCGCCCATCGTCGCAGAGTGGCAAGTTTATCGGTTTTTTATCGGATACACTTTGGTGAGTGCGCTGCGGAATTGCACGATCTAATTCCGCCATCCCCGTTTTTCCATCGATCGTCGAGGCGCACAGACTCTAGGCACCGCCATATGGTGGACGTTCCATGTACCCGGACAAAGCGGTTCGGATCGACATTCTTCATTCGAACCGCGAGGGACTGGAACATGCTTCCTGAGTCTGTGTTCCTCGACGAGTACAATATGGAGGTCTTCAAGAAAAGAGTGAACAGGTACCTTCTAGGAAAGTGCGCTCCATCTTAGGCCACATCTCAGCTTTCCATCAGGCGAGATAGTGGTCAAGCGCTTTCCTATCAAACAATAAAAAAAAAAAAAATATTTATTTTGTCTTATTTTAACCTTCCATACATCCATCATTACGCCAGCTTCAGAAAGACACTTTAATAGTTCTAAGTATAGAATTTTCCAAGTAAATCAATACAACAAATATATGTATATTCGCAATCGTGTGGCTTATCCTCGCTATTAACTTACATTTAATTATCGAAACAAATTTCGTTACTTACCCCTTTTACCATAAAATCACAATAAAACTCATAATTCTAATAAACTATGCATGAAGAAAATACATTTAACCACTCTATAAACATATCATCTTCGGAGGCTCGCGGAATATGACAGTTGCCGATCAGTGACGAATTTTTCTATGCGCATTATTAGTTTGGGAGTACTGTAGTGATTATTATTCTTTTCTAATTCCAGGACACAGAAAACATAACAGCAAGGCGACTATTACCTATAACAGCAAAACCTAAACACAGCCAGCTAACGCTACAGCGATTAAACAAACGCCGCAGTTTATTAAAACGTCTAAACGAAAGCCCTAACACCGAGCTTACTAGAATGTTACGTTCATGTAAAGGTCGAAATATAAGAAACGCTACAGATGTTATAAAAGCTCACACATCAGGTGGATGTATAAAAATAGTGAATTGGCAGAATTCGTTCCAATTGCGCGAGTTAACTGTTCAATTGCAACGTTTGACGACGCTAACACCTGTGAGTCATCGCCATCACAACGAAGTAAGTTTATAATGCAGTTGTATATGCTACTAGCGGTCCGCCCCGGCTTCGCCCATGGTACATATTTATGTTTTTTCTACATAAGAACCATCCTCGTACTTCAAGGAATGTAATAAAAACAAGGAATGTAATAAAAAAGAATTATCAAATTCGGTTCAGCGGTTCACACGTGATGCCGTGACAACGCGAAACGGGTTTCATTTTTATATTAACTAGCTTTTACCCGCGGCTTCGCTCGCGCTAAGAAGTAGAATAGAATAGAAAACACTTTATTGTACAATGCACCCAAAAACAAAATTTACAGAATCGATATGTAACTTAAAATAAATGTACAATTTGGCGGCCTTAACGCTTAAAAGCGATTTCTTCCAGGCAACCTTGGGGTATAGGAAAAATTAAATCAGTTAAAAGGTAGATAGTGCATAAATACAAGAAACTGTATTAATATTAATTACGTATATTTTCTGCGGCTTTGGTACTTTTGTTTAGCGTATGTAAAAACTTAGGGCCTACAAAACTACAAAACTTTTATCACATATTTTATCCCCTTAGATGTAGAATTTATCAAAATCCTTACTTAGGGAATGCCTACGTCATAGTAGCTTTATGCATGCAAAGTCTAAGCTCGATCGGTATAAAATTGACATAGTTTCATACAAACTATCATCCCTTATTTAATCCCCTTGAGGGTAGAATTGATCCAAATCCTTTCTTAGGGGATACCTACCTTTAAGCCAAATTTCAGCCCGATACGTCCAGTGGTTTGGGCTGTGCGTTGATAGATCACTATATCAGTCACCTTTGAGTTTTTTTTTTATATATATAGATATAGATGATTGAGATTTATATGGGGATGAATTTAAAAAAAAAATCTTAACAGAACGTCTACGTCATAATGATCTATCTACATGCCCAATTTCATGCAAATACATCCAAGGAATAAAAAGTTTCATACAAACTTCTATACCCTATTTTACCCCTTTAGGGGTGAATTTAAAAAAAAGAATTCTTAACAGAACTTTTACGTCATAAGATCTATCTACATGCCCAATTTCAAACAAATACATCCAAGGAATAAAGTTTCATACAAACTTCTATCCCCTATTTTACCCCTTTAGGGGATGAATTTTCTAAAATCCTTTCTTAGGGGGCGGCTACGTTATGACATCTACCTGCATGCCAAATTTCAGCCCGATACATCCAGTGGTTTGGGCTGTGCGTTGATAGATCACTATATCAGTCACCTTTGAGTTTTATATGTATATAGATTAAGATTATTTATTTAAAATTGTAAATATGTTTGTTTATGAGCCCTTTGGTTACCATAACACAAGCAAACGCATAGTATGGGATCAGATCGACATGCCGTGTGTGAAAAATGTACTGAAATATTTTATTTATTTCTTATAATGCTTTACTGTACAAAACAATATGAATGGACCTAAGGTACATACAAATTAAATTATGCACAAAAGGCGGCCTTATTGCTGTAAAGCAATCTCTGCCAGGCAACCTTATTTATGAAGGTAGTTACAAATTATGTTCTTTAGATGATACATTTACTATTTAAGATCCGCCGCGATACTGATAGAAAAGGCCATTTATACATTTTGAATGGTTTTGTTTTACTTTTATTTTGTAAAACTGTTGTACAATAAAGAGTAAATAAATAATTTAAATATAAAATTGATAATAATATAATAATTACCTGTAAATATTACAGAGTACACAATCACAATCTCCAGCAAAGCGTCAAAGAACATTAAGCGGAATATATCCAATACAAAACGACGTACAGACAAACGGAGTGAGCCTGCAACAAAAGGACGGAACAATATCGATAACAAACGCTATCGTCGAAAGACGTACTAACGAACGACAAACACAAACAGACTACACTGAAGACACACTAAACAATCCGGAAGAAAATACACCGATTAATAATAATTTGGTCCAAAATCTCCCAATAACAGATTCTGCGTTTAGTGAAGTGAATAATTCGATAGATAGTTGCTATAGTGAAGTTAGAGCTGAAGACACAATGTGGAAGCATGAAAATGTACTGCCGAGGATTATTGATGTGTTCAGTAAGTTTAACGGCAGGGATTATACGCAACCATCGCATGTACAAGTCAGTGAGCATGAGAGAAGTAAGTGAATGTTTTTACTTATTATTTTTTATTAGTTATTATTGCATGAAAATTCTAGTAATTTTCTAAAATTAGAATAGTCTCCAGTAGGGATGTAACGATACCGATATATCGGCCGATATAATCGGCAAGCCGATATATCGGTATCGCCGATTATAAAAAGCCGATACCGATATCAAACAAGTTAAAAAACCGCGCCCAATGAACGATGCGGGAAGCCGCGCGCGCGTGCGCACTTTGTTTTTTGAAAAATTTCTACCAATAGTAAACTTTTATTAGGAACTGATTGTATGTGTATAACTTAAAGTTTAACTGACTTTGCAAAATAATAATACTAAAATATTTTAGGTTTTCTTGTTTTTTGATTTGGCATTAAAAGGATACGATTTACAGTTGAGTCTCTTTTAAATGTTAGTAACTTTTATGCATGATTCACTATTTATTTTTCGACCAAGCCGTCGATATCGGCACAGATTTGATGCACAAATCGGGCATACCCACTGGGATCTTGGCTTAGAATCGCTTCGCTGACTAACACAGTCGTTATGATAATGTTTTCCACATTTTATACATTTGAGCCTTTTTTGCGTTACAAGTATTGTTATTAAACACTTAGCGCATTCTAAAGGCATAATGAGAATATAAAATAAAAATTATGTATAGTGTTTGATGTTCGTGTTCGTGTTCGTTGTTCGTGTTCGTTGTTCGTGTTCGTTGTTCGTGTTCGTTGTTCGTGTTCGTTTTGATTTGATTATGCATTTGACAGATATATACTACGTGCATACAGTTAGGAAACTAAGCCCCTGCAATGAAATTATGACGTATAGCTATAGGGCTGTTACCTTTTTGATATTTAACCGACTTCAAAAATAAAGGAGGAGGTTATCAATTCGGCCTGTATATTTCTGTTTGCTTTTTTTCACAGTTGATTTTGTGGTAATTTTGAGATTAAAACCCGTTTATAAAATACAAAAATGGTGTAGCCTAAATATGAATTTACAAGAAGAAACAATCCGAATTAATACAGCTTGTAAAAGTAAATACATTTTTATCAGTGCTATATTTCGAAAACTTGTTTTGTTATGGACGCCGAAGGCTATTTATTGTACATAAATTATTTACATAATATAATGCTTGATATTTGTATTATACATATATTCAATAATTATTTTAAAGCAGAATTTACAATACTTGTATGTAGGTATGCCTACTAAATTATTTTTAAAACGATAAAACTCAAAAAAAAACTCAAACATTTATTTATTCAATTAGACTTCTTCGAGAAGCACTTTTGAAACGTCAATACATATTTTTATCATTTACCACCGATTCGGAAAGCAGTATCTATGGAGAAGAATCGGCAAGAAACTCCATAGTTGCTCTTTTAAATCATTTCAGTATTACAATTTAATTTTACAAAATATGTAAGTAACCGTACGTATATATTATCATAATATGCCAAAGAACTGTCCTGCGGTTCTAACGCGACAACCCTCCATGGGTTTTTATCTTCCATATATTCCTTAATGCTGTAATAGGCTCTCTGAACTAAGACGTTTTTTACATAATTCTTAAATTTAGCACTACTAAACTCTTTAATACTATGAGGAATTTTGTTGTAAAAAAGTATACCTTGACCCATAAATGAATTTTTAACTTTAGCTAACCGGTAAAATGGCATTTCAATTTTATTTCTGTTCCTTGTGCCATAACAGTGTCTATCTCCTACTCTTGTGTGTAAGTCTGCGTTTTTGTGTACATATAAAATATTATTAAATATATACTGTGATGGTACAGTGAGGATACCAGTATTCTTAAAGAGATCTCTTAGTGAGTCCCTAGCACGTAAATTATATATAGAGCGTATGGCTCTTTTCTGTAATATAAATATAGTTTCAATATCTGCAGCCCTGCCCCATAGAAGAATTCCATAGGACATAATGCTATGAAAGTAGCTAAAATAAACCAATCTAGCCGTGTCTACATCGGTGAGATGCCTTATTCTTCGAACTGCATATGCAGCTGAACTAAGCTTAGCAGCGGTGGCGGCAACATGGGCCCCCCATTGTAACTTCTCATCTAGTGTCAATCCAAGAAAAACAGTAGAATCCACAGGGTATAATACCTCCCCGTTTAAAATAATATCCCTTTTTACCTTTTTTACATTTGGAAGGATAAATTCTACACAATTTGTTTTTTTTGCATTTAATAATAAATTATTAGCAGTGAACCAATTGGATATGCGTAAAAGAGCAGAGTTTACTTCGTCAACGTTTGAGTCATGTCTATCCACATTAAATATTAATGAGGTATCATCTGCAAACAGTACTATTTCACACATATCCTGCAAATAATAAGGTAGGTCATTAATATATACTAAGAACAAAAACGGTCCTAAGATAGATCCCTGCGGAACACCTATGTTAATCGGCGCACCGCGAGATTTCTCTCCATTAACAACAACGGTTTGTACCCTGTTCTGAAGATATGAAGCTATGAGGTCCTGAGATAAACCTTTAATACCATAAAAATTTAGTTTCCGTAATAGAGTGGTATGTTCTACACAGTCAAAAGCCTTAGAAAGGTCACAGAATATCCCTAAAGCATTCTTTGAATTTTCCCATGCTTTATATATATGTGACAAAAGAGCTATTCCAGCATCAGTAGTAGAGCGCCCCTTTGTGAAACCAAACTGTTTGGCGTGCAGTAAACCATTTGATACAAAATGACTACATAATTGGTTTAAAATTAATTTCTCGAAGACTTTGCTCAAAGTTGGTAAAATGGAAATTGGCCTATAGTTATTACAGTCTTCTTGGTCACCACTTTTAAATAAAGGAATTACTTTACTTAACTTTAATAAATCAGGGAATATACCACAGTCACAACATTGATTAAATATAAACGCTAAGTGGTTGGCAATGTTTTCTATAATATTATTTACTAAATTTACAGACATTCCCCAGAGATCACATGTTTTTTTTAAGTTTAATGTTTTAAAAGTTTTAACAATTTCCTCTGCAGTCACATGTCGCAATTCAAATAATACATTACACTCAGCAACATGGTCCCTCAAGTAGGACTCCGCAAGCGCTGATGACGAATTTAATTTTTCGGTAATACTAACAGGGACACTACTAAAAAAATCTTCAAAAGCAAGCGCAACATCAGCACTTTTGTCAATGACCCTACCAGCATTAACAAGTTTTATGGTACTATTTGATTGGCTTTTGCCCATTTCACCATTAATAATTGACCAAACCGTTTTAACTTTGTTATCAGAGTTGCGTATTTTATCTCTGACATACAAGCACTTGGCAGTGAAACAAACTTTTTTAAAAGTTTTTGAATAATTTCTAACATAACTAAGAAATGACATGTCTTTGTTATATTGCTTCATGCCATATAACTCATATAAAACGTTCCTGCATCTGTGTATACTAGGTGTTGCCCATTGGCTAAATGGTAAATCCTTGGTAATACTTAAAGATTTAACTTTAAAGATTTTTTCAAACTCATTATGAATTAAATTAAAAAGATTTGTAAACATTTCACAAGGATTATTATGAAAGGATTAATCATTCAGGCCAGGCAATTTATTATTAATATTATCTCTAAATTTATGAATGCCTTTTTTAGTTATAGGCCTAACATTAATTCTTTTAAATGTAGGTATGCAATCCCATTCAAAAACTACTTTCTGGCCACAGTGATCCGAAGTCAGTGTATTGAGAATATTTTTTTCTAAAAAGTTACAATCACAGTAAACATTATCAATACAAGTTGCAGAACTAGGTGTAATTCGTGTGGGTTCATCAAAAAGTTTATGTAAATTAAATGATTGAAATAAATTAACTATTCGTGTTGCCGTTTGTGTGTGTGAAAGTAAATCAATATTAAAGTCTCCACATACTATAACCTTCTTTTCACTTCTGCTCAAACGCTTTAATATTTCTTCCATGACTGTCTCAAACATATTATAGTCACTGGAAGGAGGCCTATAAACGCAAACAATAATGTAACGCTCAAGTTCAACACAGGACAGTTCAATGGTGCGTTCTACAGATAGACTAACAATGTCAGTTCGTTCTTTGCATTTTACACTATTGTGTACAAAAATAAGAGAACCTCCATGAATAGCATGTTTCCTAAAGTATATATTTTTTAACTCATAATTATCAACATTTATTAACAACTGACATTGTTTAAGCCAATGTTCTGTTACACAAAAAACTTTAATACTATAATGATTTAAGAATAATTCTATTTCTAATAATTTGCTAGCCAAGCCTTGAATATTTTGATGTACAATGGAAAAAGGCTGCTTAGCTGTTGTCTTATATACTAGTTTAAATCTAGCTTAGGGCTAAATTTTCTGTCAACACTTAACCTAGGTTGGTGTATATAATTACTACTACATAAAATTATAGTAGATCGATGGTCTGATACAGAACATGTACCAGACTGGTTAATAATTTTATATGCTATTAACATAGCAAGTTCTTTCTTATATCTAAATGGCAGATACACTGTATTCTTTGTCATACAAAAAGATTTTATACAGGAATTTAAGTCAAAATATATAAATGCATCACTATGATGATTTGTTAAATTATACAATTTCAAGTTAATATTATAGATAAACCTATATTGATTTTGTGTCAAACCAGGCAAATACGGTAATGTACACAACATAAATTTACATTTTGTCTCACCACTAATTTTTAACATTTTTTGAAATCCTATATCAATGTCATGTTTTTTTAAATTAAAACTATCTCCGATAAATTAAATTAAATTAAAAAACACAAAATATGCAAAAATAAATTAAAATTATTATTATACGAGCATAGAACCTCTACCTTTTTGTTTTAGGAAGAAAAAGAAAATAGTTTGACAGGCTTAGTGCTTGGCAAAGTGGAGACGCCACGTATCGATAAAAATACAATAATTATAATATCTATCTTTTTCTTCCCTAATATTTACGTAATTATGCACATTAAACAAGATTTTTTAAGGTTTCCATTTTTTTTAAAATTTTTGTGCTCTTCTAGATTGCGTAAAAATAGATGCGATCTTTAAACAGAATGGACTCCTAATAATAACTATTTGTAGCTATTATTTTGATAGAAAATATGTCAACATAATTTAAAACTCATGTTGCCATATCTATAGAAATTAAAAAATAGTCTCTTTTTAAGTTGAATTCAGATACGGTATTTACAAATATATTTATTGAAAGGGCTACAAACTGAAACAATCGATATTTATTTAATGTGAATTGACATCACTTTAAACTTTTTTCTATACTGAACGTATGTTTGTCATTCAAAATCTGTGGATTTGTCACCCGCTACTATCGATCCCCCTCAATACCCTTAGGATACTCGTAAACACGCTTGCTTGTGTGCGTGAGCCATTTCGGACATTTTGTATGAAGTTTCCTTACTGTATGTATCTGTATATTGTGATATCGGTATCGGTATCGGTATCGCCGATATTTTATTACAAATATCGGTATTGGTATCGTATCGGCAAAATCATGTATCGTTACATCCCTAGTCTCCAGTTATTTCTCCTAAACTGAGCTATCTACCAGTGAAAGTTTCAACAAAATTGGAATTTTTTTACATTAGTTAGAACTTAGAGGACCATTTAGCAGTGATAAAAAATATATATATATATTAATGTGCCACTCATGTCCACACATTGTTATGCTGTACAACTAAATCATGGCAATTATTTGTATATTTTGGTTAATCAGTAAAATATATTGACTGACCGGTTGGCTTGGTTGGTAGTGGCCCTGCCTTCCAAGCCAGAGGTTGTGGGTTTGATTGCCACCCAGGGCACATATTTGTGTGATAAACATAGATGCTTGCTCTGTGTCTGGGTTTAAATTATCTATATACATAAGTATTTTATTTAAAAATATATCTATGTTTATCAGCCATCTGGTTTCCATAACACAAGCGAAAGCTTAGTATGGGATCAGATCGTGCAGTGTGTGAAAATTGTCCTGAAATGTTTACTTAAATATTTTTTTTATATTTGACGTACCTCTTAAATGTACTTTAATTGAATTTTTTGTTTGTCTTTCAGTTCCAATGTACACAAATTACATTCCAAACCCTAATCCAATAACATTGGAAAAGTTTTATTCATTCAAAACTAATTCGCTAGCAAATGGTTTGTTACTAAAGAAAACTGCGGCTCACACTAAGAGCGTGTCCAGTACAAATACGGTTATGTTGACGTAAGTATTTGTATATTTGTATGTGTGTATGGTTTGCTATGGCCGAATTATTATTAATGAAATTTTAGCGTCAGGTTCACTCGACTGATGCCTATACTTATTATTTTTAATGCTTATAAATGCTTCATTTTTAAAATAAACCACCTCTAATTTACACAATTATACCACTTTAGGTCTTGTGTATAAAATCACATAAAATGTTACTAATTATAAAATTATTATTAGTTCTTTCTACTTACGCCGTGTCCTACGTGAGCGACTCAACGCGATCGCGATGCGAAACGATCCGTTGCGAATTTAATGCGGTGCGGAGCGATGCGGCTACTCTGTCCTACGTGCGCGCGAACCGTCCCCTCCGCGCCCTCCACCGCCGTTCAGTTCAGTAGCATTAAGGCGTTACCCGGCAATTTCGACTATGTTCAACCTCTATAAAGTCTGGTACAACATAAAGCACAATACCAAAAAAAATATATAAAATAGGATGGTCTTTGATCTTTAATTGCTCGCGAGGACTTTTTTCCAAAGTGAATAGATTTCTAGAAAAAAAATGTGCCGTGGTCATCGATTTTTCCGCAAATACTCTATAAACTTCGTAACCTGCTGACTTAGAGCTCTGAAAATTTTATGTTTAATAAATTATCAGTTACACAACAGTCCCTGACGAGGATTTTTTGTTTCACTGATTAGTATCTTTTTAAATACAAAATGCGAGGAAAAAAGAAGGTGCAGGGTGAGAGGTTTGAGATCCGTCAAGTATGCTCAAGGTTATTAGCGCATGTAAAAGCCTTAAACATTTGACATGGACGGACGGAAGCTAATGTTGTTGCAAAATTCATATTTTAAATATGAGATACATATTTAAGAAGTGTATAAAGCATTGGATAGCATTAATAAGAAGTTCTACTTCGGACATTAAGATTTTTGCTTGAAAAAAATATGGCCGACGCGTCCACTTCGCGCGAAAATTTCAAGCCAATTGATCGCGTTCGCTTCATTTCGCGCCGCTCCGCACCGCACCGCGGTCACGTAGGCAGTCAATGGGTTTCGAATGTTTGTTGTTTCCGCGTGTCGTCGCGCCGCTTCGCGTTCGCGTCTAGATCGCTCATGAAGCAAACGCGACCAATTGGCAATTGGCATTTGGCGCACGTAGGACAGAGTAGCCGCATCGCTCCGCACCGCATTAAATTCGCAACAGATCGTTTCGCAATCGCGTTCGCGTTGAGTCGCCCACGTAGGACACGGCGTAAGTCTTAGACACATTTGAATTTATTTTATAACTAGCGGTTCGCCCCGGCTTCGCCCGTGGTACCTACATGTTTACGTTTTTTTTTTCATAAAAACTATCCTATCTCTCAAGTTGGATCGAACTGCACATGGTGTGCGAATTTTTTTATAATCGGTTAAGTGGTTTAGGAGTCCATTGAGGACAAACATTGTGACACGAGATTTATATACATATATTAAGATAAGATAAGATGTTAAAATAGATGTCTAATAATGTTTGTGTTCCATCATTATCATGTCATGAGCACTATTTTTCTTATTTTAATTTCATCTCTCATTTTATAAACATGAGATGATGTTTCTTGTATATCATTTCTGTACATATAATTTTTTGCAAAGACAATTTTTCATTTTCTTTTTTTTTTCACTTAAAGAGGGTACTTGACTACAAATTAATAATTATTTGAGCATGCTTTCAAGTATAGGTTATCATTTTAAATTGCATATTTTCAATCATGATGACGATATACGAGTTAGGAAAAAAAAGGATTTTTTTAAATATTTATTAGTCGAGTACCTATCCTACTTTGTAACATCACACATAATAACTATACAGGGTGTCACGGATGTCCTATCGTAGGCCTAATGGAGCATATAGTGTTTAAACTTCTGATGCTGTAAAAAATATTTAAAAAATCCGGTCGTGCAGGAAAAATTATCTTACAACTTTTCAATAAACTTTGTGTTCGTAACCCTAACTACGCGGATCATACTCGCGAGCGTTATACATAAGCGGTCATTGACCTCGAACGCTATGCTTAATTTCGAACCTCAGAAATAAATACCTACTGTTTGGATAATATTTTTTAGAGTATACGAGACAAATACACAAGTACACTATAGTTACAAAAAAAAACGAAAATTTACTTAGTACCATCGATCGCCTTCTGACCGCACCCTTTTTATACTTAATCATATTTTAATATTTACTTAGTTTTTTTATTTAGATACATGCGTATCAATTATTTTTGTACAATGATATTGAAATAAGGTACATGCATACAACATGCAGTAGGTACCTATCACACACACTAAACACACCTTCACAACATACCTACTAAAGCACCCGTACTCAAACTCAAACATTTTAATACTCCACGTTCGTATAATACCTACGACATTACCGACTCAGAAACTCACAGATGAAACACAGAAAACGGCAAAAAGCAAACGATAGCAACTTGACACCGAAAGATAAAACAAGCGACTAACAAAAATTCATTTAAAATTACTTAAAAACTTCAATAATAATACGAATAAACGTACAATGCGAGTTTAGGGATTCGTAGGGAAATGTTTGTAAAAATACCTTTAATAAGAATGATTTAGAATACATAATAATATCTGTTCCTTTCAACTTTTGCTAGATGAAACTCAATAATTAAAATATGGCGCCTAATTTAGATTAGAGTATAAATAGCAACTTAAGGTACCTAAATACCTATCTCTAATATATAAAAATCAATGCCACTTTTCGTTGTAATTCCATAACTCGAGAACGGCTGAACCGATTTCGATAATTCTTTTTTTATTATATTCCTTGAAGTACGAGGATGGTTCTTATGTAGAGAAAACGTTAATATGTACCACGGGCGAAGCCGGGGCGGACCGCTAGTTAAATAATAATTTTATTCCCAGCATAAAACTTAATAATATCATTTCATGATAATTTCATAATAAATTATATGATTGTGTTTTTTCATTTGTAGTTACAAAAGAAAATTGAAAGTAAATAATAAAAAGATAAGTAAAATAAAATATTAAATAAACAACGGAACCGTATTTTTAAAAGGCGGCATTTCACAAACGAAAGGGGGCGTTACCTTTGCTAGTTGCACTAAGACATCGCCGCCGGCACGTGTAAGCGTCCGCGCATTTTAATAATTGCACAAATTTTGTTAAATTGTTAGTGCTCCACCAAACGTCTTGCGTAATGGCTGTGATAGATCTGCGCGGGAGATTCGGGATCGTTACTCGTTAGTCGTAATTCGTATTTTGTGTTTATAATAATTAGTTAAAGTTATTAAAGCAGTGGTTGTATAAATCCATGATAATGCATTTAAGTTGTTACGAGATTTTCTTATGTTACTTAGTTATTTTAAGAAGTGATTGATATTTGGAGAAGTAGGTATAATATTTAATACATTATGTAATATTTGTTTACCTTCGTCACTCATCATTCGTCATCATTGTGCAATATGTACCTATTACGAATTACGATCCTGTGATTCCTGTGCATGATAATCGGGTGAGTGTTTGCATTTTGAAACCGTTGATTTCTTCTGGTAAATATGACACCGTGTGCACGTAATTGGTGTTTACGACACATCTACCTAATTACTAAAAATCATAAGTAAAACATACTTTCTATTTCTTAAATCAAAGTATTATTATTCATTTTCACTAATAATTATTAATTTAATAGCTTTAACCCAAATGGAAAATAGGGTAAGGTCGTATAATTACACTGGTCTGCAAAGAAATCCTCCTTTGAATAAAAATATGATAAACATGTAGATCTTAACATGCTGAATCTAGATCTGCTTTCAGTTTTTTTGTATCACGTCTAAATTTTTTTTATTGTCGTTTTTAAATACCTCAAAATTCTGTATTGTTTGGTAGTTTCTCTTGCAATAATGCTATTTTATTCAGTCTTTATGATATTTTTCATCACAAAAACGACTTGAATTTATAAAACTAGAACGATATCTACTGAAGACATTATTTTTACACTAATTTGTAGGGAATTTATGGGCTTCTGTAGTTCTCATCATGACTCCGCTGCGCTCAGTTCAAAGTAAAGTTTTAAGGTGACGGTTTATTTATTTTATTTTTAATTTGGTAAAATTTTTATATTGTACTGATATATTGATGAAAATTTGTATATAATTTCAACCATAAAGCAAAATTGAATCACGTGTTATGGATTTTTAAACGACGCAACATCGAAAGCGCGAGTCTTTAGTGGTCTGTAAAGGACTGCAAATGCGGGAGCTTAGATAAGATTTAAATTATGAAATTAAGCAGCCTAAAGCTGTAAAAAGAGTATCTGGTGACCACTATGAAACATTTCACCAGAAGTTTGATAGGAGATACGGAAAAGCTTACTGAAAATATAGTAAAATATAGATAATGAGTTGGCAGCAAAGCTTGCTGATTTTACTTGATTGATTCGTCACGAAACTCCTTATAAAATATTAAAAAGAAAAGAAAACTACTAATTGAAACAATGTTAATAATGTGTAATTATATTATCTTATAGTTTTTAATCGTTTTCTTGACATTATTTGTAATATTTAAACCTAATTTTAAAAATAACGATGTATTCTTAGAACAAAAAATGGGATTCTTTCAAATTAAACCACAAAAAATCTAGACGTGATACAAATTTTTTAAAACTTAATTTCTGTTCAGAAGTATCACTTCTATAATAATCTTGTGCAAAAATAAGAAGGAGCGCGAAAAAAAATTTTTTTGCAGACCAGTGTTATCATTATCAATAATTATTAATATTTTAGACTTATTTTATTAAAAAAATAAATTTATTATTTAGCTTTCACAACTCAGTAGGTAACTACTGTTATTACAATAATTATTTTGTCAGTAATCTGAATTATGTAGGTACAGGTAGTTGTTATGACTTACGAGTTTGAGGAAGTCGTACTTTATTTTTATCGTTATGAAAACTTTGATAAATATTTTTTTTGTTGTTTACGGAACGTCGATTCATGAAAAATCTGAAGACTTCCTCGTAAAATTAAAAGTATAAGTAAATACCTAGTAAAGCAAAAGTAAAAAAAAACACATTGCATAATGCAGACAAAAATAAAAATTAAAAAAACAAGTTAGGATTAAAATACCTATTTTAAAAGTAAAAAGTATTAAAAGGGCTCGACCGCGGTCAGTTTCAGTTTCAGTTTTTTTTTTTTGTAAAATAAACGATTATTTTTGTATGTGTTTTGTATATTCTAAAAAATATTATCCAAACAGTAGGTATTTATTTCCGAGGTTCGAGGTTAAGCATAGCGTTCGAGTCCGCGTTCGGTCAATGACCGCTTATGTATAACGCTCGCGAGTATGATCCGCGTAGTTAGGGTTACGAACACAAAGTTTATTGAAAAGTTGTAAGATAATTTTTCCCGCACGACCGGATTTTTTAAATATTTTTACAGCATCAGAAGGTTAAACACTATATGCTCCATTAGGCCTACGATAGGACATCCGTGACACCCTGTATAAAAGCTGTCTGTCCGCTTGTCTGCTTACTATCGCATGGCTTACAGGAAAGTACAACCCTCTGCCGCATCTATGCATCTATTGCACAGTCCTTGTGAGTTTTTGTTCATTTTATTGTTATTGCTATTATTTAAACCCTCAGCCCCCGGAATCACAGACACAATAGAAAATCTATTGTGTCGTGGCCCGATCGGGCCGCTCGGTGGTCAATGGGTAATTGGTATTACTGTTAAAAAAATCTGATACTGTTGTGAAAAATTTATTTTGTATTTTTTTATTTTTTATTATTTATTAAATTAAGGATAGCCAATTAAAAATAAACTAATAATATCAACTGGAAAGACGTCAAGATTTTTTATTTGTTTCTTAAGTGTAAACTCATAATCTACATTCTACACCGACCGACAATAATCTGTCTGTACCCAGTAAAATAGGCTTCCTAATAATTTTATACCATTTTTTTTAATTGAGTGGATTTATATTATACAGTCCGATTCGAACTTAATGGCGGTTCGGAAGTTAAGTGCAGGTGCGAGTGCGGGTGCGCACAGGTGCCTTAACGTCCCGCTAATATCTAAAATTGTTTTCTGCGCATAAAATCGTACGATGTTCCGAGCCGCCATTAAGGGGCTGACAAGACCGAATTTTGTTTGACCCAACAGTGATCGCGCTCTCGTTTACTCCCATACAATTGGACAGTGTGCGCAAACGAGAGCGCAATCATTGTTACTGGGCGGGGAAAATAAATACGTTACTACCGTGTCGTAGAAGAAAATATGTGATTTAAGGAAAAGTGTGGGTCATATGCAAAATATGACTCGTTAGAGGTTCAGGTATTAATATGTTGACTTCGTGTTTTATTGCAGACCCGTACGTCAAAAAAATAAAGACATAGAATCGTTTAATGATGATTTTAAGATCAATTCTTTGCAATTATTTTCTATCGAGCCGATTTCGTTCAATTATGTATCGAGTCCGTCCACGGTCTTCGAAATATGATGAATATTAACATATTTTTTTTGATGGGCTAGAATAAATACCTTTTCTTAAAAAACTGCTCAAATAACTTCAATTTTAACAAAATTGGGTCTTGTCAGCCCCTTAAGTTTGAATCGTACTGTAACTACAAACAGCGAACAAAAAATTGTTCTTCTAATACTTTTTTTTTATTAAATTGACAGCAAACTCCGAGAGTGTTGGTCGCAGCGACATGAACCAACATTTTGTGAACTCGTCTTGTTCTAAACAGGAAATGCAACAGGATTCTTTGTATTCTGAAGGTATTTTTTTTTCTTTTGGAACGAAGTTCCTTAACGCGCGTTGTGAAAGGGGGCTAGACGGAAAAAAAAATTACGAAAAGTTGTCACGACACTTTTTGCTAGAGTTGTGCGGCGTGCGGCTTGCGCGTGGTTCTGTCTGTCTCTCTCTAACTTAAACACTTCGTTCCATCCGGGTGTCCCTTGACATCGCTCAAGTTTTTTTTGTTTTGATTTTTAGATATTTGCGTGTAAGCAAAAACGTTCAGAATGACTTCTATGAAGTTTAGTTCAGAATATCAGTATTAAAACCAGGCGAAATATATTTGTGTAATATAATAATAATTTATTTTTTTAACTGTAAGTTTTACAAGAAATATCATGAATACTGAAGCTATTAATTTTTATCCGACTTCATAAAAAGAAGGAAGTTCTCAATTCGAATGTATTTTTTTTCTGTTAAGTACCTTGTTTTCGTTACTTAAGAACCATTAATTGTTGAACCCATTTTGATGATTGTTTTTTATTTAAAAGCTAGTTTCGGTTGGCCCAATTATTATAATTACGAGGTAGCTGTGCTCCGCGGTTTCACCCCCGTGGCTCCGCTCCTGTTGGTCTTAACGTGATTATATATAACCTTCCATTATAAATGGGCTATCTAATACCGATACAGAATTTTTCAAATCAGACCAGAAGTTCCTGATATTAGCGCGTTCAAACAAACAAACTCTTCAGCTTTATAATATTAGTGTAGATAATAATAATTCTCACTAATTTCAGAACCAAACAATTCGTCTGTATCGTCTGTGGACACGAGCCAGGATATCGGCGTATCCGTCACTATACCGGAAGTGGTGGAAGACGCGGTCGAAATTATTAGCCAAGATGGCGTAAGTTTTTTTTAAGTGAAACATCTTTAGGCGAGTTGAGAGTCAAACTTCAAGGTCTTATGTCAATACCGTCACGTCATGGTACAAGGCAACGATTTTGGTATCTCGAATGAAGAAGACTCGAAGAAAGAAGTTTCACTTCTGACACGAGCTCGGCACACACGCTCTTTTTTATATGTACTATTTTAATATAAGATAATATATTAGACTAGCGGTCCGCCCCGGCTTCGCCTGTGGTACATGTTTACGTTTTCTCTACATAATATCCATCCTCGTGCTTCAAGAAATATAATAAAAAAAGAATTATCGAAATCGGTTCAGCCGTTCTAGAGTTATGCGCTTACCAACACATTTTGCGATTCATTTTTATATAAGACTAGCTGCTCCGCGCGGTTTCACCCCCGTGTCTCCACCCCTGTTGGTCGTAGCGTGATGACACATAGTCTATAACCTTCCTCGATAAATGAGCTATATAACAGCGAAAGAATTTTTCAAATCGGACCAGTAGTTCTCGAGATTAGCGCGTTCAAACAAACAAACAAACAAACAAACTCTTCAGCTTTATAATATTAGTATAGATAAGACCGCCTCCTTGGTACAGTGGTTGACGCATGTGCGTACAACTGAGGGGTCCTGGGTTCGATTCCCGGTGGAGACGAAAAGGAAATTTCTCGGTCTGGCAGGACACAAGACTGATCACCTCCTTGTCTATACATATAATAAAATCGTAGGAAAGTCAAAACTGTACATTGAATATTTTTTTAAAAGAATACTTGGGCCGTGATCTATAATCGATATAGAAGCCAAAAACATAGTTTTTAGAATTTTTGTCTGTTTGTCTGTATGGTTGTCTGGGCTAATCTTGAAAAGTACTGCATAGATTGACTTCAAATTTTGCATGAATATTACTAACAGGTCGGGTGAGGCTATAGGCTACATATTATCAAGCTATCACCTACGGGGGAGGAGCTGTGAACCTTTATTTTTCTTACATATTCCGTGTACTACGACAGCGTACAATCTAAAGACTCATGTTTAAATGTTGTTTTTAAGTAAGCCATGCTATTATCTACCTTTACACTATAAAAACTACGTCATTTATGTAATTTTGGCAGAGAAACAGTTAAATGAATCTTAGCAGTATAAAGACAAATTTGAAACAGCGCCATCTATGAAGTGTTATAAAAATCAATTATTGAAACTATTGGAAATTAATAATTAAATGACGCATATATAAATGTTGTTTGACAATATCTAGATTGAAACCACAGAATACATAATAGTAGCTAAACGCTACAGAACGGACACTCTCCGCCTCCCGCCAAAATTAAACACTTACCTCACCCCGCACGATCAGACATGTTTTGGTACCCATTTCCCCGCAAGGACGATACCAACGACGTCTTAGACGAAACGCAACGAAGATTGACAACATTAATCAAATTGACTTAAAGTAATTTTATTATTTTGGATTTGTGATTATCGTTTTTCGTAGAAAATGGTTAAATATTGTGCTGTTTACGGATGTATTTCATCAGAAAAAACGCGAATTTTTTTTTACGCTAGTCACAAATGTGCCAACCATAAAGCGTTAACACACACATTTGCAGTCTCTACAGTGTGACTGTCAAAACAATAATTTTGTATGGAGTGTCCGGGGTGTGTTGAAACTATAAAAATTATGCCATTTAAGTAACTTGGGAAGAGAAACATAGTTTAAAGAATGTAAGTTGTATAATGTTAATTTTGTAACAGCGCCATCTATGAGATTTCGTAAAAATCAAATCAATTTACATGTTAACACTACTGAATACACTGTTGAAAATTAATAATTTAAATATAATCATGTTATTTATTTAACTCTTTAACCCATATCTTCCCTTCCCTATAAGGTATATTTCGTGTAAATAATAAATATACTACATTTTTTTAAAGAGAGGGTAGATGTTTATTATTTTAAGTAAAACTAAACACCATTATCTACAGTAAATAATCTAATATTGATTGTGTTCATTAGTTACAATTTTAAAAATCTTCGTGTTTTATAAATTTACCGCCCGCGGCTTCGCCCGCTTTGTCTAAAACCTAATAAATTATATACTAAAACCTTGCTCTGGAATTAGTCTATCTATTTAAAAAACCGCATCAAAATCCGTTGAGTAGTTTTAAAGATTTAAGCATACAAAGGGACATAGGGACAGAGAAATCGACTTTTGACTATTGAATGCCATAAAACCAAAAATATCAAATGCAATCTTCGTGTTTTGTGAATTTTCACCATCATGCGTTCCCACTAAAGGTAAGTTGTTACATACAGGTATTTATTTTTTTATAATGATAGCAATTCATGTTTTTTGTTGGTATTATATTACAATTTTAGAATGAAATAATAAAATGATGAATTGATGAATTCTTTTATATATGACTTTTACACGATTTTGAGGTGCATTGGGAACAGTAGTTTTTGATAAAATTTTATTTTTTATAGATTTCCATTTATTTTTGATTTTTTTATTTACAGATTCAATGCTCATAAAATTATATCGCCTTTGGAAGACAATTTCTGCTGACAATTTTACAACACCACTTGAAAATTGATGATTTGGTGATAAAGATAGTGGCAGCGAGGATTAAGTGGAAATATTAGTAATCATCCGCTTCGTTAATTTTTGACTGAAGTTAATGTCCAACGTCCAATGGTTCAATCATTGATCAATATCAATAATAGTGTTAATCATAATGGTTCAATCATTGGAAGTATCTCGGGAAATTTTGGAGGATATTTTTCAGGAAGGAGAGGAGGGGCAGCCAGCCACATATCAAACTACTACGTTTTAGTACCGAAAAAATGTTATTGCCAAATGAAACGTAAATTTTGCACTCACAACTGTACAAGTAATGTTTTTATTTTGACTTTGCGGTTATCTGATTATAATATTTATCGTTATGGCTATCGAGGTACCGACCGTACTGGGATCAGAGTACATGATATACAGTTCATCATCCAGGATTGCTAAGAGCATTTTCACACTGAAAAAGATGTTTTCTTTGAATCGTAGTTGCTTCATTTATTTATTTTTAATCATTTTACATAACTAATATGTTTTATATTTTATAAATATATCATTTTCATTATTTATAAATAAAATGGATCCGACATAACTTTGTTGTGTATCATTTCTCTATTAATAACCTATAGGCATATTTTCCGAGCGCCCCATTTAAGTTGCGGTCCTGAAATTATAAAAAATTTATGTATACTTTTGCCAAATATGTATAAGCTCATTGCTCAAGCTCATTTTTACATAAAAATAACAAAAACTAAACTACTAAATAAAATAAATTATGTAACGATTTTATAAGAAAACACAGTATATTTATTAGGAGACGGTGATCTCTTCCAGGCAAAAGATATTCATCAGCTCAATAAAATTGAATAGTATGTTGTTAGTTATTCTTTAGATTCACAATTGTAATGAGCATTTCCGCATGCAAGTTATTTCAAGTAGTATCGTAGTTTAGATATATCATAGTTTTGACACATTAAAGTTCCAACAAAACCCTCAAATGCTTGAGCAGAGTTGAGCAAGATAATTTGAAAAATGTGCCGCGTTAAGTATTATAGAAAAGGTTAGTTCGTTGGTAATTATTATTTCTTCTTCATTTACATGTTGTTAGTAAAAATAAACTTTGACTAACAGTCAAAGTATATTTTAACTAATACTACTTAATACTAACTATTATACTTATGTTCAGTATTTATCTGTATTATTATTGCTTGGTAATTAATATATTTTCATGTCGTATACCTAATTATAAACATAAGTTTGATGTGTTATTAGCTGGATTTATTGAAGTGAAAACTTCTTTAGCGGCGTTGGGTATAAAATCTAAAACTCGCGTCAGGAGTTCAGGACACGTGACCATCGAAAAAGCGTAAGACCGATGTTTTTTTTTTAGCCCTTATATTCCATGCGTAAGTCAGATACCATTCCAAAATATCAAACATGCTGAACGTTAATAATCAAGTATTCACTTCTGCCGGCACTACCGGAGTGCAACCCGTCTTTTTTTTACACACTCACAGACATAATATTTTATGTTAAAATCATATTAATATTTTTTCACAATTAAAAATATTTCCTTTTTTCTGATGGTGTTCGCATTGAATTAAAGGGCGCTGTCGTTCACAAAAAGTGATGTTATGAGGACCATATTCGGTCCTCATATCATCAAAAATCTGTGCGAAAACAATAAACACTTGTGAGGCCCTCACGGCAGTCACGGATGAATTCTACACATACCCGTGGCCCTGTCGTTGATGCGGCTCTACGGAACACAGTGGGGTTTTGGTCGGTAGGAATCCGACATAACCCACGGCCTCTTCCCCGGAGGCCGTGGGTATCTATGCAAGATTTCCCCACTATAAAAAAAAGGCCCTCACGGCAGATCGGGGCGGTCTGACGCGAAGTGGGGACAGCGTTGTCACTGTATCGCTTTTGCCACGCTGCGCTGTTCAACAGACTTATTCGATAGTTCAGTTTTGTGTTAAGACCGCTGTGACAACCAACCCGTGAGACAAACAAACCCGGTTTCCCCTATTATCCCGTTAGACCGAAACCCTCACTGAGAGGGAATTACGTCTCACTACTGATCACTACAGTCATATTTTATCTCGAGAATCTGAAACTTTACTCAATATGAAGACCGTTTGACAAATGATAGGGTGCATCATAATATTATTCGATCTCTTGAAGATGAACATGAGCATAAGCAATGACTAGAGTAGGGACGCGAATATTACAATTATTTGAGACAAGAACGATTAATATTTGTTTAATGAAAGATTAAGAATTGAAATTATTCGGTCTCTGAAAACGGACGAATTGCGAGAGGCCCGTCTTACTGCAGACGATTTCGTCATAGTCTTGATGACTTAGAGGTAAACAATCTACGAATTCGGTGGTGTGGTCCGACAAATATAAAAGTGGGTTTGCTTATAACCTCACAATTTATTACAGATCATCTTCTGTATAGGCGATATTAACGAAGTATGTTCTTTGCATGCTTTACATGCTTTAAAGTGGAGTAAGGAGACGGCTTTCGTTTGAAGATACACCGGAACCTTTGAAATCACTACTTTTAGAGGAACATACTGTGCAATCTAAACTGTTATTAGACAATATTCGCTCTTATAGTAGTGCGTTTCAAATGATCCTTTGGTGCTCAATAATTATCAGAAGGTCCTTTCATGCTTACTTTTAAGATACAAGGTCAAGTTTACCATTTGATAGGATCCCTTTTGCCTGAAGGCCAACCTAAGTTTGTTTAACCCGTTGACCACCGAGCGGCCCACTGAGACCACGACACAATAGATTTTCTGTTGTGTCTGTGATTCCGGGGGCTGAGGCATTAAATATATTTTGTATTCGACTACAACGAATAGTGGAATACAAGAAATCAATATTTCTCAAATTTAAAACTGAACTCATTTCACAATTTTAGAACAGGTTAATTCGTATGTATGCAGTTTTAAATCGACATTAGAAGCTTTTCCTCAAGATGGTGATATCGGCACTCAGGAACTCCCTGGACGTGTTATAACGCCCAGGCCACAGTATTACAATTTTTCCTACCGTAGAGCAACGAATGTATTTTCGCATAGCAACGGAGGGGAACTCGGACGCGGGCCACGTAGGTACCACAAACATGCTTAGTTTGTGGTACCGAGCGCGAAAGAAAGTCATCGTGTTTTTAGTAAAGTTCCTATGTATACTGACGTAATTTAATACTTAGGTACATATTCTATAATGGTGCGCTCAAACTGTCAATCTACATTTAATTTAGATTATTATTTGAAATACTAAGTACTGTAGAATTTAAATCACATTCATTCATGTTGTCTTTAGATTTTAAGATTTTTTTATCAGTGTTCAATTTTAATGTAGTTAAATTTTATAAGAGACAATAATTAAGAACATTCAAAAATAAAGTGTCACGTATTTTTTTTAAACGACGAATGACGAAAAACGACGTAATCGCGGACGAAGTCGCGGGCAACAGCTAGTCCCTAAATAAAATCGATCAGTGAAACAGATGTATGAATAATATCTGCCTCTTACCCCACTTGGGGACACGGGACTTCACTAATTTTAATTTAAAAAAGATATCTAGATCCAAAAAGTATATATTATTACTAGCTTACCGCCCACGGCTTCGCTCGCTTTCTCTAAAACGATTTGAAATATAAACTATCCTATCTCTCAAGTTGGATCGAACTGCACATGGTGTGCGAATTTTATTATAATAGGTTAGTGGTTTATGAGTCCATTGAGGACAAACATTGTGACACGAGATTTATATATATATTAAGATATTATTATTTTTAGGATTATTTGGAGCGCATCGGAATGGACAGTACGAAGATATTGTGCGCGCTCTGCAACTGGGCTGTACCCATTGTTAAAATGGAGTACCATTTGAGAAAGGTTTGCTTTTTTATTTATTTATAAAAACAATATTAACAAAACTTATTAATTTATTATAAAAGAAAATATAACACAGAAGGCGGCATTATCACTTAACTGATTTTTTCCAGGCAACCAACAGAAATAAACAATTTTTTTTGTTGTTTGTTACTATATTTTGACAAAATGAAGCAAATTGAGCCCATTGATATTTAATAGTAAAGTTCTTTATTTTATTTGTTTGTCCATAATATGTTTTCATAATAATGTAGGAATTAAATGTTTTATTTGCTAAGTAATGTGTGGTCACAATATAGCTAAGCTAAGGTTCTACACTACACCTTCTTATTCTTACAACTACCCTCGTTTTTTGTCATTAAAAACCAACACAAGTTAATAATTCTTGTATCTAATACAAAGTGATAAAATATAACACTACTAGCTGTGCTTCGCGGTTTCATCCGCATGGCTCCGCTTCTGTCGGTCTTAGCGTAATGGTATGTAGCCTATAGCCTTCCTCGATAAAAGGACTATCTGACACGGAAAGAATGTTTCAAATCGGACCAGTAGTTCCTGAGATAAGCGCGTTCAAACAAACAAACTCTTCAGCTTTATTATAGTAGTAAGTCCACAAAAAATCTTATTAAACTAAAAAAAATATTTTAGGAGCACGCAGACCAAATACTAAAACAGAATAAATCTGAATGGAATATAACCTACACATTGGGAAGTCTTGTATCAGATTCGATGTGGCATAGCAAAGTGATAGAGTACAATTCGTCTTTATACGTGTTAAGTGCTAAGTATGAAGATCCGGACTGTTTTATGGTCACTTTGTCGGTAAGTATTTTCATTTTCTTGCATTGAGCTATTATTACTACGTATGGAGGAGACACCACGAAGAAAATCTGTGCGTGGCGCGGGGCGGCTAGTGAGTCAAATGGCGCCCGCCATAAATTTTGCTCGAACCAAGTTTTAAAAATGATTATCTAGTTAATTACCGATGAAAAGTTATTTCTTGGCACTTTGTCGCATTACTTGAATTACTAGTGCAATATCGTAACACACTCGAGGGCATATTTGATGAGTTTCATGGTTTTTTTGCTATAAAGAAAACAAGACATGAACACGACCATCGCGCTAAAGCGACTGAGTGCAGTTTGGCCATATGGCTTATGTTGAGCGGAACATAAGTGATGTAGGCGGTGTCAACTCCATATGTATATCTCAATGTTTTTTTTGGTACTTTTTTCATAGTAATTTTTTGATGAACTTTTGTGATTCTGTACCAATTTTTTGGTTTAAATGAATTTTTATGGTGATTTTTTTGTTAATTTAATCTTATTTTTCGCTGAGATTCTTTTATGTGGAAGAGATATGAAATCGATGCGACGTGGTTGTTGAATTACAAACCGAATAATAACTTTTTTGTAACAAAAATTACTTAGTTTTTTAAGTAATAACTATTTACTATTGTAATAATATGATATTTTATCAGCATTTTATCGTATCTATCCCTTATCATCGAAGTTTCTAAAATATACATCATTTTTTTTTCCAAATTATTTTTCTTTTTTTTTTGTAATTTGAATTTAAATAACAAATAAAAATCTTTTACAGTCACCATCACCGAACATAATAACAAATACAGGTTCAATTACCATTTACAACAAAGTGACCGGAGAACCACACACATGGCAAGGTGATATAGAGCCTGTACCCCCAAACTTGCCATATAATAACCATTTAAATTGCCTCAAATTGAACCTGGCAAAACTAGATTTATTGCCCAATAGCGCTAACTTGAAGTTAGTTAAAAGGGAATTAGTTATGGAGTCGACAAGCAAAGTTGTTGTAGGCCAACCTGAATTGAACGATATACACATTATTTTGTTTGTTAGATTATTGGATTTTTAGTAATTATAGTTTTTTTATTAAACCTGGCAACACTAGCCTTCTAACTTGTAATTAGTTAAATTAATAGGGTACTTTAAAAGTTGCCAAGTAAAGTTTAACCTGAATTAAACGATATACTTATTATTTAGTTTGTCATATTTTTTAATTTTCACTTATTATAATTATTTTTTAGATAAAAACCTACATTTATTGCGCTTGTCATATGTATGGAAATTCATAAAACCGTTCATAGCTAGACTGACCGTACGCACGCGTAGTTCCATACAATATGACAAGCACAATGACGTACGCACCGATGGTCGGTGAAGCTCTGCAACCGGCCTAAGGCATGTTTTTTAGGTATTTTTATTTTGATAAGAGTGCTTTTCAACGACATAATATTGTAATATGTTGTTAAAAGTAAGTTCTATTTTGAAAAGATAAATTAATATCATAAAAGTTGGATACTCATGATCTCAATATAATTGTTTAAAAATAAAGTACTTAGCACAAAAAATACGGGTGTAAGTATTAATTAATTCGCGAATGCCGTATCGTATTCGCTTCGCTCGCTCTCCGCCTATGTTTTTGTTATATAATTTATGAAGCTACTTTTGAATATGCATGCATTTTTTAGGTTTATATACATTGAAATGTATATTTGTTTTTTTTTAGTTTTAGAAAAGTAGAAAATTTAAGTTATAATTAAATTCCTCATAGGGAAGTGTAGTATGGCTCAATTTATTTAATCTCTCCATCTCTTTCTGGCATACTGAAATGTCTTTTACTAGAGAGAGATGCACTATTTTACGAGTCTTAATCGATGTAACAACGTTAATAAGCTATCTCGTTTTGGTTATGAACATTTCCATTTGATGGAAAGAGAAAGAAGTACATTCTTTTGTCAAATATAATATGTATTTATTTGAAACTTAATTTAAGCTGCTATAAATTTGCGATTAGAGCCAGCGCGCACGAGCAACTTTGTCTCCGCAACTATTTTGTCTCTCCCATCAATTTGTATGGGGAGTTGCGTCGCTAACTCGCTACGTGCGCGCACTTTCATACTAGCCCATGGGTGGGAGAGACAAAATAGTTGCGGAGACAAAATTGCTCGTGCGCGCGGGCTCTTATAGTTTATATTTCTTTACTGAGAAAAGAGAAGAAACATCGAATTTAATCAGTTAAAATTCGAAAAAATGTGTTTATTCTCTGAAGTTTCATTTATTACACTTGAGTAACTATACGTATATATTTTTTATAAATTTAAGTAGTAGTTTTACTGTAGTAAAAATCAACAAATACATTTTTTGGTCCGTAAATGTATGCTAATTCAAATAATTTTTATTAAGAAGTTTAAAAAGTTGATTTTTTATTAATTTTATAATCTCGTTGATTTTTCTAGAAGATTTAATCAGTAGGATGAGCGTATAATATCAGGACTTATTTTCAGTTTGAAGGGGTTTTAAGTTATTATTTTTCGTAGTTAGCTTGGTCGACGCTTATCTTTTTTTTTTGTTGTGAGATTTTTTTGATTATTTTTAGATTTAATTTATAAACAAAATATGCATCTTAAATTGTGACCATATTTGAGTATGGTTACAATTTAAGGTATCGCACGTATCTATCTCGTTTTGGTTATGAACATTTCCATTTGATGGAAAGAGAAAGAAGTACATTCTTTTGTTAAATACATATAATACGTTTTTATTTGAAACTTAAGTTAAGCTGCTATAATTTTGTGATTAAAGTTTATATTTTTTTACTGAGAAAAGAGAGAAACATCGAATTTAATCAGTTAAAATTCGAAAAAATGTGTTTATTCTCTGAAGTTTCATTGATTACACTTGAGTAACTATACATATATATTTTTTTATAAATTTAATTAATTTAATTTAAGTAGAAGTTTTACTGTAGTAAAACTCAACAAATACATTTTTCTGGTCCGTAAATGTATGCTAATTCAAATTATTTTTATTAAGAAGCTTAAAAAGTTGTTTTTTTATTAATTTTATAATCTCGTTGATTTTTCTAGAAGATTTAATCAGTAGGATGAGCGTATATCAGGACTTATTTTCAATTTGAAGGGGTTTTAAGTTATTATTTTTCGTAGCTTGGTTGACGCTCATCTTTGTTTTTTTTTTTTGTAGTGTGATTTTTTTTTTATTTTTAGATTTAATTTATAAACAAAATATGTACCTTAAATTGTGACCATATTTGAGTATGGTCCCAATTTTAATATAAAGTTGTTTTAAACTACTTATAACACATGTTTTTCAAAACCAGTGTTTATTATTTGAATGTTGCTATAATTATATTTGAAAATGTTGATATTTATTGTTAAATTTGGAAGATATCAAATTATACTTGTAAGTATAATTATAACAACATATTATTTACATTTGTATATCAATCATTTGAAAGACTGCAGGAGTATTTTCATTATTAAAGTAAAGCACATCTTAGACCGGCTACTTACCTACCCGCAGCTGGGGCAATATTGGAATTGGACCCTTAATTGGCCCCTTAATTGCGACGTTTATAGGCAACAGGGGCAATTTAGAGAACAACTGAAATTGCTCCGACCGCTGACCAAACGAGTTTGTTCCAATATTGCCCCTGAGGCAGGTACGTGGTACGTTTTTCTATTTACCTCTAATTAATCAGATTTAAATTAAAATCTCTTGCAGATCTTTGATTGTTTTGTAATTTAATTAAATTTTTTTCAAATTATTTTTAGTTATTTTGATAAAAGGTTAGAAACACAATTCTGTGTGCCATAACTTTACAGTATTTGCATGTGATCTCTTTAGGTATGTAATAACTTTTTGATACCATCAATTAAATTTCTTGTATGTTTTATGTTGTTTTATTAAAAAAATAATTAAAATAGTCTAACTATTTTATTTATTCACTTATGATAATAATCAATACTGCCTTACTTCTTTGCTTACTTGTGGCTTACTTCCTATTTGGACTACGTTTAAAAAATGTACGCAATACAAACTAATTTCCACATTTAAAAAGATGACATATTTTACATTTACGCCCTTATGTCCCTGTTTATGCCCGAAGTTATGCCACAGAATACATAATAGTAGCTAAACGCTACAGAACGGACACTCTCCGCCTCCCACCAAAATTAAACACTTACCTCACCCCGCACGATCAGACATGTTATGGTACCCATTTCCCCGCAAGGACGATACCAACGACGTCTTTAGACGAAACGCAACGAAGATTGACAACATTAATCAAATTGACTTAAAGCAATTTTATTATTTTGGATTTGTGATTATCGTTTTTCGTAGAAGTTAGTTAGATATTGTGCTGTTTACGGATGTATTTCATCAGAAAAACGCGAATTTTTTTTTACGCTAGTCACAAATGTGCCAACCATAAAGAGTTTACACACACATTTGCAGTCTCTACAGTGTGACTGTCAAAACTATAATTTTGTATGGAGTGTCCGGGGTGTGGTTATGCAGTAGATTGTCTCCTTGAACCTATATTTTGGTTTGTGGATAATTTTTCTGGAAGTTTGGGAAAGGTATTTATCCCCTTGTCTGTTATAAAATCTTTAGAAGAACGATGTCAAAAAAATCGCATCTGTGGACCCCGCTCCTGGAGCTTGATTATACCGTGACGTACCTTCTGTCGTATTTTTTACAATTGTATATCGTAAACTATATCTTTCCTACTCAAACTAACACAAAATATCAACAGAAGAACAAGGATGGCATACATCCACATGTTTACATAACAAAAACGTAGCTACGAGCGTCTCTAGCGCTTTAAAAAGTTACCGTCCAACGTCTCGATTTCGCGCGCAGCGCCGACAGCGTCATTGGGTTTAGTCATCGATTTTAGGAATGTTTTACAAAGGTTTCATATGTCTTTTATTGTTTTAACGATTCGTAAATGAACACTATGCTTTATCATGACATCTGTCATCAAATAAATGTAACAGAATTCATCCTGTCAGGTATCCAAAGTTCAAGAGGTACTTTTTTCAAGTGCTTTTTTTGTTGTTTCATTTCTCGTAACATAAAAACTTCTTACAGCCAAAACTCTTTTGTAGTCAAGTATAAGAACCGAACTTTAATATAAGTTAATAACCTAAACCACTTGGATTGAAGAATAATTAACGGTCCCTATTTTTTGCCCGGCGCTCGGCCGCTCGGAATGGCTAATGTTTTTGTAAGCCTTGTATTTTAAAAAAAATGTATAGGAATGAATGGTTTTTATTATTTAATGAGTTTGTATATGTATTATTGTAAATACAATAAAACCTTTTTGTATGAATAATTATTTATTTATTTATTTTTAACGAGTTTTGTACAATGAACTAAAAAAAATTGCTCACCCTGATTTCAAGCTAGAATTACTTATTTATTGCAAAGTAATTTATGACTAAGATATCTTTTATATATTAGCTTGTTTCATAACGATTCGAACGATATTAGTTATACAAAGTAGCTCCCTACAAAATTTTAGAGATATCGTCATTGTTTATAACTCGCACGGTTTCGCGCTGACCACGCAGAATGGCCTTCACAGATGCGCGAAACCGTGCAAAATGGCCGCCACAGCTGAAGGGTTATAGTCGAGCCAATTTAATAGGCAACATTTGACGTCTATCAATTTTATCTTCGAAGAGAGGTAACCTGCTTAAAAACATCGATTATTGTGTGTGTATTAATCGATACGGATTTGAAACATTTGTCAATCGAATTTATTAATTTATGATGATTTTTATTCACAAGTAATCAATGCATTCGATTCTAGATGTCAGATTTCGATTTTTAGAGTAACGTCTCTAGTATTTAAAAAGAAAAAAGGTTTATTGACACAAAATTGTAGCGACGTCAGTTCTTCAATTCAGAAATTGTTTATTATGTTTAGGATGGTTTATCAGTAAAATGAAATCTTAAAATTACTTGTATCGGTCATTATTATTATAAATATGTAATCGTAATTGTAAAAAGTTAAGCAAATGTGCAGTTCTAACAAAACGAAATATCATGTTATTCTATGTCGTCGTTACTGGGTTACGTTATTGAATTTTGTTGAACTGTCAAATGTTGCCTATTAAAATGGCTCTACTATAGGTATTTATTTGAATTAACGGCGTAAACATCAAATGAAAACGTCACAATTTCGCTACAAGATTGAAGAGTCAATTAACACATGAGTTGTAAATAATTATACTAAATAAATTCTGGATTTTATACAAAAATGGAGGTACAAAGACCCAAAATACCTAAAGATGGACCGGGACCGAGAGGCGCACCTGATTGTTATTATGTAAGTCATTTAATCTGCAATTCTTAATAATTTATTTTCACGTAAGATTCGATTTATATCAGACGAGCGAATGCTCATTCTAACCCCACTATGCCCAATTATTTTAGTATGCAATGTTGTCATACTGAACAATTACACTAAAAGATCACGAAAGAATGCTCTAGTTCTAGCTCTGTTTATAAATTCACTCGTTACCTTTACTCGTTTTGGGCATGGTGGGATATAACGAGCTGAGGGTTAGAAGGGACCAGCCCCCCTAGACAAGTGGCTTTCTGTTAGCGTAAAGTTTGATAGAATAGATTGTGAATGTATGAGATTGACGTAAGCTGGAGATACGTTTATCTACAAAAGATTTGATTGAATTAATCTATTCTCCTTGACAGTGATAGAATTGAGTGCCCGATAGTCAACACACATTCTATCACTGCCATCCTTCTTTTTAACTAAAATGATAGGGCTGGCGTAATCAGACTGAGACTCCCGAATTACCCGGGATCTTAATCCCCTTACTGAGCAAATCGTTGACAATGTCACGAACTCTTTTCTTTTCATCTACTGAAAGCTTGTAAGGACGATAATTTATTGGGGTAGTGGAAGTTAATCGAATTTCCATGCTGCCTGTATTTATGGTGGAGGTTGCAGTGCCCGAGATAAATAAATCTGAAAATTCGTTAATTATCGCAAGTAATTTATCCCTATCTAAACCAATTAATGGGGTCCTGACAATCCCATCATCCACCGTGAGCACATGCTGCACAGTCGACACACTATCGTACCTCACAAGCCGCTGTTCACCATTAGCTCTAATGTATGTCAAACCCTTACGATTCAACACATCGGTGCCAATCAAAATGGGTGCATTTATGCACTCAGAAGGAACCACAAATAAATCTATTTCTAATGAGACTTCAGGAAATTCTATAACTGTCGTGACTAGGGAAGTCGACTCAATTTCTTGGCTTCCAATTCCACGCATTAAACGATAAGTTGGCGTTCTATTAAAATTAAAACATTTCAGTACTGATTCTGAAATTAATGAAATATCTGAACCGCTATCGATCAAAACGTCAACTGGTACTTTTTGAACAACCGCTGATATTACGTTACTTTGTTTGGGATCGATTCTAAGCAAAAATTTACTTCATTGATTTTTTTACCATTACCGTCAGAACGCTGTTTTTGAAAACATGAATTTATCAAGTGTCCGTTACGCCTACAAAATGTGCAATATTTAACCGATCTACTTACTCTGGTTATCGCTTGACGCAATTGTAATTGGAGATGGCTTCGCGAAACTGTCAGCCTGAGTAGAAGTTGTAGGGTCAGCTCTAAGCCTTTTAGGACAATGCCATTTCTTATGCCCTGATTTTCCGCAGGTGCGGCAAATATTTTTGTAATTATCAAGCCTAGAAACCACGCGTTTTCGCGTGTAAGTACGTAGGTACGTACGAACTACTAGAAGGACGAACAGTATTGTTGTATTGACGGGAATCGTATCTAGGTTTTACATATACAGATAAAAATTCAATCAAATCTTTTGAGGGTAATTTAGCATTAGTGGCCGCGGCTTTTATTTGTGGATCACTGATGCCGCGAATAACAATGGCGGTTTTCAGCTCATCGGATAAACCTTTAACAATATTAAGACGTAGCAAAGATTTACGCGCGTATTCCGCATAAGTAAAAAACTTATAAGAGTTTGTACTCATTACATCATATAACACAGAAGCCGTGTCAACGTTACGCGAACATAACGATCTAAATTCTAGTTTAAAATTACTCCACGATCGATCATTCGTAACCCAATCGTTTAACCACAACTTTGCGTCCCCCTTTAAACAACTACCTATCCTTCCAAGGCATTCGTGATCGTCCCAGTTATTCAAAAGCCGGGCACGGTCGACCTCGTTACACCAAACATCGAAGTCGTGTACATTCGGATCAAAAGGCGATATATAAAAGTTATGAGACTTTGCTTTGAACAATGCGGTCAATGCCCCAACAATACTGCTCCCCTCATCCTTCGCTCCACTGGTATTCGTATCCAGTGTATGTGTACTACCCCCAATAACCTCTTCAGCCATGCCCGAACCTGGCTTACTAGCAGGACTCGGTACAGCCAGAGGGGTAGATACTAAATGCCTCCCGTTTACCGGACGCGACGGACTCACACTATCTACGGATACGGGTAATCTAGCTTCGATCGCTTCTAATTTACTAAGAATCCTATCAAAATCTACATCGCGTGAACTATCGCGGCGATTGCGCAATTTCTGTTTCCGTTTACGAGAGCTACGGGAGCTGTGCGATACGTCACGGCGCCTGGAAGATCGGTCGCGGCGGTTAGATGGACTACCATAACGGCTTCCACTAGGCGGCGTATAATGGGAATTTACACTATCGCGACGGGCTTCACAAGAACGGGAACGTCGTTTTTCGCGAGAATTCCTTTGTTCCTCGAGTCGAGACGAACGGCCAGACATATTTACCTTTTATAAGAAATAAAACTCGCTTACGGTTGAGATAAGGTTCCTCCAATACTGAATACTAATAAAAACTTAATTTTGATGGCTAACGGTCTATAACGCGTGGCTATCCCACTTCTGATCTTAGGGATCAGAAGGGGTTAATAAAATAAGTAAAGCACTTAATCAACCAGAATTAGTTTTATTCCTTATACAAAAAGTGATTTTCACAACGCAAATACCATAAACTAATAATTAATTAATCAACTACAAATTATACAAATTATCGCACTAAAACACAACCGAATCGTCCGTCACGTCCGAGAGCCTACCGCGAAGTGAGTCAAATTCACTGCACGACTCATTTTTATAAACTTTCACGCCGTCCGGTTTGTTGGGTGGGAATTTATATCTAAGAATATAAATATTTATTTATGTGTCTCTCACACGACGTAGTGTCAGTGGTCAAAAAATACCAGTGTAGTGTTAAAATGGCCTTTATTTGTATAAAATAAGGAACTATAACTAAATTTTGTTCTACAAAACTCGGCGACTGATCCTAGGAAGTATTTTATAAGTTCGGAAAAATAATTTATTGTAGATAATTGTAGGCTTTTACTAGTCTCGTTACTATTGTTTAAAAATTGTTTGTAATTAGTTTCAATACTTACATGTCTTCGCTTTTGTAAGTAGATATAGTATATAAGAAAACAAAATATGTATAACAACGTGGTATAACTATATAAATGCCCACAAGAAAATCTATAATCACAATATACTGTAATATTGAACAAGAGAACGAGTTTTAACAAAACAAAATTTATACATAACGTATCAACATACACAATTTCATCAATATAATAATGACTTTACATCAAAAGCGATATCAATTACACTAAAAACATTATATAATATTTTAGCAACATGCAACTATTACTGTAATACAATATTACCATGCTTATATTTATAGATTTAGCGAGTATAAATTGTAAGCACTATGTGATATTCTCCAATATTATCGCTAAAATAAATAATTTAACAAACAATTGTTCGACGTTTGAATACACATTTCTACTAGAACAACGAACATTCAACGTGGAATATAACGTGGATTACATTTAACTGAAGAATTACGCTAGAGCTATAACATTATATTGCACGCTTAGAGTGTGACATTGACTTGTAGGGGGTTTTTGTTGGCGAGGACTGTTTTCTTGTATTCGTCTATGGTTTCGGTGAGGATTTTCTGGAAGATGCTCTCGAAGAGTTGGTTCTTGACGATGACTTCGTCGGTGTGCAGCGAGGTCCACTCGGGCTCGCAGCGCCGCCACTCGGCGAACAGAATGTCGTCGATGTGGTCTGACCGTCTCGCGCCAACACCTGTTTACGAACGAGTACATTTTTATAATTAAGTAAATAACAAGTTTAAAAACTAAAAAACCGTCCAAGTGCGAGTCGATCTCGCGCACGAATGCGCGTACTATGGGAACCCCCCTAATATATAATATATTTTTTAATTTTTAGTATTTGTTGTTCTAGCGGCAACGAAAATACATCATTTGTGAAAATTTCAGCTTTCTAGCTATCACGGTTTATGACATACAATTTACCGTTTCAGTACGGAACCCTAAAATCACAGTAGTATAAGATGAACTCATGAAGATATTGTGTTGTCACCAATTCTCAATAAGCGTTTTCAATTAAGTGTGTCCATTCAAAGTGGGTCAAAAACCCAGTATAAAAGAAGTAGTTTTACATACAAATATATAGGTGAAAGTATTAAAATTCTTGACATAACAATTAGAAATTTTAAAATATGTATTGTTAAAGGAAAGGAATATATATGACCAGTTATTGAGTTAAGTGCATGTAAAGCTGTTTAGTTACAGCCTAAGGACTTATACATTTCGCAAAAACCGGGACAAAGGTTCATGAGAGACCGGATTACGGATACATATTAAAAACAATCCAAAATAATTTTTAATACAATTAGTTTACGAAACAAAAAAGCTAATTCACTCATAATCAGGAATGTATGTAACACAACACAATATATAAACGTAAATTATTAGTTTTTGTACATTAATTACTTAAGAGCGTGAATAAAATCTATAAATTCATTACGTATAATATTATGAGCAAACAAAATACTGTAATAATAGCAACCATTTCAATGCAATATCAGAAAAGAAAGTAATAGATGTAATAAAAAAGAAAAAATGTTTTTCGAATGATGTTTATTTTACTATGATGCACACATTAACAGTAAACTGTTTGCAAGTTACATAATATTAAAATTTCTATAGTTTTCTAATTGGAAAGATACTCAAAAAAAAAAAACTGTACTTGTTTTCATGAACAAAATAAACCTAATTTGCTATTGCTATGATAAATAAAATATTGGTCAATTTGGAAGTGCATAATTGCTTTAAAAATCCCTACATACTATACAATTAAAGTAACATTCCACTGTCTGTCTGTTCCTTCGTATGGTTAGATCGTTAAAATTATGCCAAAAATTACTTAAATTATGTTTATGTTTATATAAAGAATAGAAAACTTTCGATCACGAGGCGGGACTCGAACCCGCATCCTTTCACGCCATTCCGGGGCGGATGCCTGACCGATTAAATTATGTTACTATTTTCTCGAGAAATATTTTTAATACATAATTTATTAAATTTGGACAAAGCGCTCGATGTCGTGGGGGCAAAGCTAGAATACAATAAACGTAACTCACCCGAAACAATAGTTGGAGTCACTCCAGTAAGCACTTCCTTCAAATCCGCACTAGTCTTGATGGCTAACTTCCCCGCGTCAAGTTGGGGCTTTGGCGGCAGATCGTGGCAGTTGTCCCAAAACTTGTCCCCTCGTTCCTTCTTCTGTCTGCTCAGAGATTCTTGGCAATAGTCCTTTAGGAATGCATCAAAGGAATCTGCGTCCTCCAACTCTGGAGGGATCGACTTTGTGATGTACTTGTGGATTCTCTCTTCAATAGTGGAGTCTACGCAGAATTTTCGCGGTCTGGGAGCTCTTGTTTCTGAAGGTGGCGTGTATGGAGGCGGCGGCTTGTCCGGTATTTCGCGGACCACTAGCAGCTGACATTGTTGCTGCTCTAACGCCTTTATCTGAATAAATATGAAAAATATTAAATCAAATAGCGTTAAAAGTCTCTGATTTGTTGAGCAAACAGACAAATTATATTGGTTAAAAATCAATTTATTATTTACATTTGTATTTTACTTTTGTTAACTCTATAACGCTCTGCTTACCTGTACCCCTACCATGAGTTGACATAGTTAAATCGTCTGACGTAACTACAACAGTAAACGTGAATAGTTCACGAGATTATTTTCCGTGAATGACATATGTCAAAATTAGAACTCATGGTGCAAAAATTGTATGGTTACTACAGCGAGTGTAGTATAGTTTACTATACGTTATCTACTATAGTATACTATAATGCACCTCATGGTAGGCTTTTTAGTTCTGCTACGGCACACTAGGGGCGCTGTACGAAATTTCATACAAACTGCTTACTACAATCGCTAGCGAGTATCGTGTGCGTAAACTCATGGTAGACCTACTGTACTAATTTAGTTCATTATATCAGTTTTTCTTAAAATTTGTAAATAATTCCTATAATATGAAAATTATAAAATTGTATAGACAATTTGAAACTGTTCAACCTTAGCGCTACTAGGCAAATATCAGACAGAATGCTTATTCATGTAGAACATATTACTGATAAAACAATACATTTAAAATGTACACCACTAACTTCAGAACGGCTGAATGGATTTTAATGATTTTCATTAATTATGTTTATTTCCACACAGGTTAGGATAATTACAAAAAGGGAAAACTTTCAATAAAGAAGTCTCATCAATCATTGCCAAAAAATTATATTATATTCCAAAATACCCTATTATCATACCTCCCGCTCAATAGCCAGCTGCTGCCTGCGAAGCTCCTCAGCCTCGCTCTGCGCGGGCGACACGAGCGACGACACGCTCGGGTATAGCACCGGACTGCCGATACTACTCCCTTCCCCTGCAAAAAGGCATTCTATTTCTATTCATAATGCTATACATGTGAAGGGTGAAATGCTTTTTATACTGATTTTTTTTTGTTTTAGAGGTCATATGCAACTAGAATTGTGTCTACTAACTAGAGAGCCTTTCTGCTCTCTGTACCACTAAACTATAGATGTACAAGTACAAGAATACATTCTAAATAATTGAATAATAGAAGGACAAATAATGCAGATTAGAAACTGTATTGATTAAAAAAAATGAAGTTACATCAAATCTTGTGCAAAACGTACTAGACATAAAATTTATGGACCTTTCCGTTGCATGTAATTGTAGTTGAACTAGAATAATTGCAACTTATAGCTGATTTGAAAGTTTATAAAATGAGACAAAATAAGAGTGGCAATGAATAAAATACTTTTACATACCTGGTGAAGTAGATGATGATGACAGTTTCTGTTGGTTCCATGTCACCTGGTCCGGTGGCGTAGACTCTACCACCGCAGCCGCTCCAGCAGGAACAGGCAGTGGTCCAGCCACACTGCCGCTGGGCTCGTCTCTACCTTTCACACACTGCGTTTCTGCTGTTGTCGACAAAGGTTCACACACACAAGCTACCTCCACAGATTCTAGACTAGACTTATTCACTGACACCTCTTCAATCACACTCTTAGAAGCTTCCTCTTGCCAATTAGATTCGTCACACATTTGCACACCGACATCCTTCACTTCACACGTAATAACGCCAACCTCGGGAGACGATATCGGAGACTTCTCCTTCTCCGATAAACCTTTATAGTACAGATCCAACTCCTCCACTAAGCTGCGAGCGGTCGAAGGACTGCTCGATCTATCTGCATCTTGACTCTTGACCTGATCCATAAACTTTTTGATAACATCTCCCTCTTTTATATTAACATGTTGACTATTTGTGGTTGCAACTATATTTTTAAGAGCCTCTTCATTTACTTCATATTGTTTTCCACTGCTAAAAATTTCGGGAAGAGTCAAATTCTGAAATAGAATATTTAAATAGCCACCGTCAACTACAACAAAGTTTTCATCGGCGGTGCTTGTGGATTGGTTGACTGTGGTAGGAGCTAATATGCTGTCACCCGTTTGTATGCATTTTTCTGCACTTCCAGAACTTTCTATGGCCGGTTTAAGTATACACACTGGCGTAAGAGATTTTGGCCGGGATGTAGTGCTTTCTTCACATCCACTGCTCGACAAATCGAAACACTTCAGTGGCGCCGTATTTCTGTCAGTGGATGTGCTGCGCTTTAATTTTCTTTTCTCTAGTATAATTTGTTCTACATCAACAGGGTTCTTGAACTTCAACTCGATATTTCTCTTAGTTTTCATGAGAGCTACCTTCCTTTTTTCCGATAAAGTCAGTAAAGCTTTACGCATACGTTGCATTTCACCACATTCGTGTTGTAGCTTCAACAGAGCGCCTCTTTGTTTCTTCTTTAATGTTGAAATATCGGTATTATCCTGCTTTTTTCTATTTTCGAGCCAAAGAATTTGAGATTTCGTAAAGTCTTTAAGGGCGTCCTCTCGCATCTTCAGTACAAACAAGAGGTTCTTCGCTCTTCTTTGCTCATCGCGTATGAGTAAATTGAGCTGAAATAATTGAAAATAAATATTATTGGTGAGAATTCTTTGGTCACATCTTTAATAAATGAATCAATTCCCACAAGTGCATCTTACCAAATTGTTTACATTTAAAAATTAAACACTTACCAGACAAAGACTCTTTGAAGCCATTGTTTCGCGATCATCAACATTCTGGCTACTATCAAACTTGGAGAAAAACGAATCGTACTCCAATTTCTTCAAATCATATGTATTATTTACTAGGTCGTCAACACTACTCTGGGTTATTGTATTTTCGGTTAAGGAACAATTTTCTAAATATTGCAGAGACTCGAGAAACGAGTCAATAAAGTTTAATTCGCGTTGAAACTGTTCATTAATGTAGTCATTGGGTACTAAACTATTCTGAGCTTTTATTGAGCTAATTATATCTGATGGTTTCATTAATTGGTGGCGATCATAGGTCTTGGGGCATACATGCGACTTATTTCGTAGGCGTTGTGTATCACTTCTCTGCTGCTTATTAGCGTCTCTTTCTTCCTGCCTGTTAGGTGTATTCTCACGCGCTTGTTTATCTTTCATTTCTTTTTTATAAACTGATATAACATTAATTGGGTAGGAAACGGGGCATGCAGGTAAATTCATATCAATTTCGTTTTCAACAACATGGAAGTTTATTTTTTGTTTGGTAGTGTATGTCAGTGTTGCGGTGCTTATAATGTAGGAAGTACTTTTTCGGAAGCATTGTTCATTTTGGATTTTTTCTTTTACATCCGGTGTAACAGTAAATGCGGGAGCTTTGAGATTAGGTATTGATTGACTATTGAAATTGACTATATTTTCTTTGGGTTCCTTATCTTTTATTAATGTAACATTTGGTATTTCAAGACTATCAAATGTTGTTTTATCTCTAATTTCCTCACTAATAGAGTGACTGTTTTGTGTATAATCACAGACAGTTTCTGTAATCTGGTCTAGAGTTTTAATAGGTTCCGTACCTACATTGACATCTTTGAAAGTATTAATTTTGTCAAGTTCTTTTATACAATCTGCTACATTTTTTTCATAAACCTTTTCAATGTACTCATCAGCTAACAATTGGTTTATCAAATCTTGCTTTGTTAAATCTTCTTCAAGTGGTACATGTATTACAGTTATTGGCTTTTTTCGTTCACTTATTTCTTTCACCATTAAACTTTTTACTCGGTTCTGTTCTTGTGATGTTTTTGAATACTTGTCATTGGGCGCAACCCTTTTAATTACTTCTTTTGTTTCTTCTTTTAATTTATTTTTTACAGTTTGGATTGCTCTTTCGCTATCAGTTGCGTTAACTCTCTTGCTTTGATTAATTTTCGACGTTGCATTTGTGTTCCTAACGTATCGGTGTGATTCTGTAACAATTTAGATTATGTCAAAAAAAATTACTTTTTTATACTATTATTTATTGTTTAAATAAAGATTGAAGATAACATACCTTTACCTTTCAAATATGGGTCGTTTTCTTTAGTCTGCTTACTTCTAAAGTTAGGAACACTCATTTCCTTTCTAGCGCCTAAGGAATTTGTTTTAGTGTTTTGCTTTGTGTCTGGGGAGTCTGGAAATAAGAATGAATAAATTACTTTAATTCATTTACTTAATATATTTTTTTATGCAATTTTGGGTTAATATATTTTTTTTATTTAATTTTTAAATTATAAAATATTTATATTTTATAATATAACTAGCTTACCGCCCGCGGCTTCGCCTGCTTTCTCTAAAAAGATTTGAAATTTAAACTTAATCCTATCTCTCAAGTTGGATCGAACTGCACATGGTGTGCGAATTTTATTATAATCGGTTATGTGGTTTAGGAGTCCATTGAAGACAAACATTGTGACACGAGATTTATATATATTAAGATTTAGAGATCGCCAAGTTACTTACATTTAGTTGCATTTGATAACCTTGATGTGGTTCTATGTGTTAATTTCTGATCTTTCATACCAGTTTCTACTGCTCGGTTGATCATCTTGGAGTAAGAGGTTTTCACATCACGTGCTGTAAAAAAAATAAAATTCACATCAATTTTTATAATACAAAATACCATTAACCCATTGAGCCCCAAGCGGCCCCATCAGTCCACGACACAATAGATTTTCTATTCTGTCTGTGATTCCAGGGCCTGAGTTATTAATAATATTATTCAGGTCATAAACTCTCCTTGACAAGGCTCAAACTTCTCAACAAAACTCAAACCCAACAGGGTCACTGAATGAGCCGAATAAATTAGTTGTAAGAAATTACACAATAGAATTTGTAAATGTTTGTTTATAAGTCAGTTTATTCATATTAAATACAATGTTCAATTGGCTATTGCCTATATATTCCCTTACATAAATAAGTTCTTGGCTTCTTACAATATAAAGTAGAATCATTATCATTATTATAACACACAGTATAATACAATTGCAACAAGCATTTCACAATAGTTTAAAATACTAATCAATATATTAATTTGGTTTAACTTAATATTTTGCTTGTTTTCTGTTTGTTGTAGTTATCATCTGCGCTTGATTTGAATTTGTTTGAGCTAATCTAAACTTTTTGGATGTGAACCGACCCGTTCACTACAGGACATTGGCAAAATTGTAGCAACGGAGTACTGCCACAATTAAAATATTGAATTGACATAATAATACTCAATGTATGTACATACAAAATTTTGGATGGAGGCTTTTCTCCTCATCTTCTTCAATGGTTACAATTTTCCTCTTAGAATACCCTGTGGTGGACATCTTTGGAGAGAGTGCAACATTGGATTTAAGAGATCTAGTAGTTTCTACATTTGGCTCCTCGATCGCGATGATACGGCGCAATCTTGGTTCCAATGAGTATTTGTTTTCAGTCCATGGCCCTGTGAAATGAAAAAGTATTAAAAAAGAGGAAAGAAAAAGAATGAATGGCTTGTGATTTTGTGAATAGTTCCTTATAGGACATTCAAGTTGAGATGACTGAGGATGTTGTGTAATGTGGGATGAATATAGAACACATATTTTGTAAATATTACAATGTAGCATGTAAAATGTAACAGAAGGTCATATTATAAACAAATCTGATCGGAATAAAATAAAAATTAAGGAGTCACACAATGATTTCCCTTTTTTTATAACATAAAATCAGCCCAAGCCAATATTGAATAACACAAAATTTTCCATACTCACTTTTGTATCTTGATAACCATAACTTGTGCATGAAAATAGAAAATCAAATGAACAAAAACAAGTACATGATACAATCAGTATGTATTGTATGTTTAAGAATAGAGACTACACCCTAACATTGAACTAAGGTCATTTCAATGATCAATCATTGCAAATGTTGAAAGATTTCATATTTAAAAGATGACATTTTATTTCTATACTATCCAATCATTATTTTATGTAACTACTATTATTATTTATTCATTTTTACGTTTTAAGGAGACAAACGCACTGAGAGAGACGAGAGAGAGAAGTCGCACTGCCTGATGGTAAGCAGGTTGCATCGCTAATCGCCCATAGACCATAATCTGTTATGGTTGTTGCCTACCAGGTTGCATATCAATTATTAAAACTTACTTTATTTTTATTATATATCTAAATATTGTTATTTCTCACTATCACTAAAAATTTTTTTTTGGTATGGGTTCTAGCAGAATATCAGCTATGGTTTTTTGAACTATGATATTGTGCTAAGTGCCAAGACTTTTTCAGGGGCTGTTTTTTTTTTTTATTTTTCTGTTTTGTTTAATTGTATATATAATAGTTATGTATTAATATATAATTTTCATTTTTGTTTAATGTAATTTTAGGTTTTAAGTGTATTGTTTTAATTGTTTAGTGTTTAAGAATTCAATCAATCAAAAAAAAGGAGGTTACAGTCTCAGTATATAATAGATCATTCATATTACATCTATAGTTCAGTACTCCATTTCATTTCAGTTTTGGAATGTGTGTTAGTTCCTCTAAGAGGCAAAAATTAGTTTTTCTTGTTTCAATGATGAAAATGCATAAACATATATAGTATGTAGGTTAAACAATAGTATAGGAATAGGAAGAAAGTACCATAGTCTATGTAACTGTTTTTTTTTTTGTTATCTATTTTATAACTATATAGTACCTTTATATTTAACATTATTTATAATTGTTTATTTATTTAAGTTTATTTATTTTTCTGCCCTCTAGAGGCATTGGCAGAATATCAGCGTCGGGGTTTTTCAACCCTGACATTTATGCTGAGCCAAGGCCTGTTCGTAGAACACTGTGCACATTGAATGTATCCGTTTCTTTTTATATACTACTGTGTGTTTTGTGTCTGTTAATTGATTTTATGTTTTGTGTTTGTATTATGTATATTTTCTTGTGTTCTATGAATAAACGTGTTATCTATCTATCTATCTATCTAGTATAACAAGGTCGCTTTCGCTGTCCCTGTGTCCCTTGTATGCTTAAATCTTTAAAACTATGCAACAGATTTTGATGCTATTTTTTTAAGAGATTCAAGAGGAAGGTTTTATTCAGCCTTCAAAGCGGTAAGCAAGTTGTTAAATATATTTATGGTGTTTTATGTTTAAGTCCATATTGACAATATTATAATAGTAACAGAGCCAACATGATTTTTTATTCATTGGTACTTGTACAGACAGTTAGCTATGATATGGTATGCTTGTTGGAATACAGGGTTCAGTATCAGCTTTACAAAGGTTGCAACGTATTCTGCTAATCCATACTATTCCATACTATATAATATTATAAATGCGAAAGTAACTCTGTCTGTCTGTCTGTTACTCAATCACGCCTAAACTACTGAACCAATTTTCATGAAATTTGGTATGGAGATATTTTGATACCCAAGAAAGGACATAGGCTACTTTTTATCCCGGCAAAATGACGCAATCCCGGAAATCCCACGGGAACGGGAACTATGCGGGCTTTTCTTTGACTGCGCGGGCGAAGCCGCGGGCGGAAACCTAGTACACCTATAAAACAATAATGAAACACTGCCACAGGTATTAGTTCATGTTTGTAAGTTTCGATGATGATGATGATTTTATGATGTTAATAACTTGAATGTAAATAGTATGAAGAATGTAAAGTTGTTGTCTCAGTAATTTACAAAAAAATAGCTTAAATTTATTTATATTAGCTCATAGAACTTATAAAAACAGGTGCACATAAAAGTTTAAACCTGAGGATTTGAGATGCATGGTATCATTGTTTTATAGATAACCTCCAATACAGCATAAGGTGTCCAATTTCATAATAATTAGGTCATTAATGATATTATAATTATTTAAATGCTAGGTCAAACTAACTTTTTTGCTAATTTATTTCTCTTCAAAATTATTTGAGTATCTCAATTCAAGTTCAAAATAATAAAACAAGCACCAAGTTCCTTCCATAATAACACAATAAAGCATTTAAAAAAACATATACATGTCCGAGTTGAAATTCCTACCAATGTGGCATATTTTAGCATTCATGATATCAATATTCATTTACAATAAACATGATTTTAGAACAGTAAAAAATAAAATAAAAGAATGTTTCCTTACCCTTGGGTTTCAAGTCTAATTCTGAAAGCCTTGTATATTTAACCACGGAGCTCCTATGTTTGCTTGTTGCAACAAATGGATTTTGGATTTTTACATAAACACTAAACAATTTGTTATATTCGGCATCTGCTTTTACGGATGCCGAAGCATCCATAATAAACTACTGCGTCTATACCATTAATTTTAGTGCCGAATGGTCAATATTGTGTTACACATTTTTTTGGAATTGAGCGATAATTTAAAAGACTACACACTTTAATGTGTAGTATTATTTCGGATACGTTCTAATTCATTTTTATTCGCCAAAAAAGCAACTTTTTGTTGTCAACTAGGTTTCAATGTTTTTAATTTTTATTTATGAGTGTCCGGTGTATCTATAGTCTATGTATAAAGATCGGCGTTGAACAAAAGTCTGTTTCCTATGGTCTAATGGTCGGTACACACTACACAAGTTGCTTGTTATTACCTGGATATTACAAAGCTACAAAGAAATTTATAAATTTTATTTTTATTGATCAGCAGTTTCAAAATAAATATTCTTTAATAAAACTCACTAAATATTCTACGTTGTACTGATATAAATTCTTGGTATTCTGACCAACGCCGACTTAGCACCCCATCATTGGAATTTTGGGTTGAAAATGACCTTGATGGATAGGTCTCCGTTAGGTCCTTTAAGGTCCCACAATTTTTTCGTTAGGTCCCTTTTAGTTTTTTTTTAATAATTTTTTAAATTTTGGATATAAAAAAATTACACTTTAGCACCCCATCCATAGAATTTTGGGTCAAAAATGACCTTAATCGATAGGTCTCCATTAGGTCCTTTAAGGTCCCACAATTTTTTCGTTAGGTCCCCTTTAGTTTTTTTATAAATATATTTTTTTATTTTTATTTTGGGTATAAAAAAATTACACTTTAGCACCTTATCCATAGCTCTAAATTGGCGAATTTTATCAAAATTGTAGTTTTTATCGTTAGGTCCGTATAGGTCCATCATTTAATTTGTTAAATTATTTATTTTATTAAAATTATATAATAATTTGAAAAACCTGCGCATGCGCCTTAGAGCATTAAGGCATGCGCACATCATATATAAACAGCGCGAAATTTAAATAAGTATCGTTTCATTTATTAAATAAATCAATTGTTCTGAGAGTGCTTATTTATTAAAAACCTACTTTTCAACCTTAGATCATTAAGTAATGGATGGAGTACGCTGGCAAATGTTCTAACTAAATTTTCTGCCTATTTTGGTGCGGGGAGGGTAACTCACACTATGAAACACAATCACACTTTACAGAAATAATTTGTGGCTTTACAAACTCAAACTATTACAAAATTGACACACTAGCATATTTTTGCACACATTGCAACCAAGAAGCTTATATCTAATACACTGGAGATTTCGGTATGAACATTTGACGTGTAACAAGAAAATTGTTGTGTTTTATCACTTTCACACCTAACTTGGTATTGCCACTGTTAATACGAAGTTTTCCCAAGGCTACTATGTATGCCGTAATATTCTGTGCAAAAGGTTAGTTTTTGTACATGAGTTTGTTGATAAATTGCCAACAACGTCATTCAGAAGCATTGTTGGATGAGACAATTATTATTTATGCTAAATAAAATAAGTATCTGGACCAATTATTAAAAAGCGATACTCCCTGATTATGGGTACTTACCATAATAAAATTGTAGCAACTCTCACTTTGACAATATGGCATAAGTGTCAAAAAAATTGCGTCGCTTCGAATATTTAAGTTAATATTGTTGCGTATTTAATAAATATTTTCCGAATATAAATAATGTATTGCATTGTGAAAAATTGCAGAAGTGTTTGGACACCAAATTCTGGCATAGAATTTCACAGGCAAGTGTATATTTACGTTATTTACAATATTCCTCAATACTCCTGCATTTACCTGTTTAGAATCATTTCAATGGCAAAAATTGTAAAATTTTGCATCATTTTAGAAAGCAGTCATGTTAAATTTGTTATTTTCCTAATACTTTATCATTTTTCAACAAGTTTTCAATAAACAAAATTAACAAGTAAGGTAACCATGATGACGAGTTTTTATGGATAGTGAAGAGAATATATTGTAATAACAATATTATGATGAAATTTAGAACACCATTTTCAAGATTTTTACTAGTAATGAAACAACACTCGACATCGGTATTGCACTCACATGTAGTTATAAGATTGTTCGTTTTTACATTGAAATTTATACTTTTTTAACTTACCTCATATTTTTTGTTTAAGGTATTTCAGCTTTCCAAAAAGTAAAATAAAAAGAAATATATGTGCCCATCAAGGGTAAAATTACTGAGGATTACGACCCAGAACCCAGGCGTTTATTATAAACAGTTTTTCTTTGATGATTTTGGCTTGAAATTGACCCGTCGAAGCAACGCGTTTAAGAAGAAGATCTGAGTAGCTTACAATTTGGTAAACAGCATCTGATGCAAAACACAACTTTCCTCTAATTACAAAGGATGTTAATGCTATATATCGGTTCATATCCAGGCTTTGTAGCCAAGAGTTATTTAAAACTATCATTCTATACCAATTAAAATTGTATATACCTATAAAGTATGGCCAGTAATATTATAATATAATTAATACTGTTAAAAATATATGTCGTTATTATTTATAGACCATGATTTTTAGTTTTTTCTATTTCGAAAAATCCTGAATATACAAACCAGTGTGGTCACCCACAGAAAGAGACAAAAAACAACACTGACGTCATTCAAGGTTATATTTTCTTGTGACAAGTCAATGGTCATAGTGCAATCTCCAGTGTATTAGATATAAGCTTCTTGATTGCAACACACAGAAAAATCTCCGTACATATACGTACCTAATAATACAATCGCTCGAAAAGGATGCAACCATAATTAACGATATCACAAAAATAATGATTTTGTTGAAATTAGAAATAAAATTAATATTTTATTCATAAAAACTACTACACAGGTCATTTGTAACGTTTTCATCATTATTATATGCATACGAAAAAACAATAAAAAGCCATTTTATTTGTATTTGAATATGTATTCATTCATCACAGCACATTTCAATAAAATAAATATGTCTCTAACACAGATCTAGTACAAGGTCTCTAAGAACATTATCAAGAGTACATAGTACTAAAAGTTTATGACAGTCTGAACGAAATGACATAAATATATAATCTGAAACATACGCAATATTAATATATACATATAAACAAATCACATAAATAGAAAGGTTACAAAATTAAACATTGGTTACAAAAATACGGCTAAATGCGAGTCGGACTCACGCACGAAGGGTTCCGTACCATTAAAATGTTCTGCCAGTTAAAAGTAAGGAGCGAAAATTTTAATAAATATATACTTACAAAATAAACATTATACTCCTTTTTGTGCAGTTGTGTAAAATTTTAATATAATAAAGATCATTTCTCATCTCATTTCAAATTATACTTATAAAAATATTTTTTTATCGACAACGATAGCTAGAAGTAGTCCGTCACTAAGAAAGTCGTAAAAATTTACGACCTTTTAAGCGATGAGTTTTTAAATTCAACTTTATCACTAAAGTCATAAAGATTAAATTTGTATTTCTTTCCATGACAGTCTCGTGCGGTTCAATATCGCGTTTTAAATTCAACTTTATCGCTTTGTTCATAAAGATAGTCTCGTGAGGCCACATCGACTCACACTCACTCACACTCGAGTAAACATGACTCGATTATTTGTCTTGATCATATCGCTAAACGATACATCGACGATTATCGATATGCACAGGTTTTAATTATCTTATATTTTTAATAAAATAAATAATTTAACAAATTCAATGATAGACCTATACGGACCTAACGGTAAAGAATACGATTTTGATAAAATTCGCCAATTTTGCTATGGATGAGGTGCTAAAGTGTAATTTTTTTATACCCAAAATTAAAAAAAAAAATATTTATAAAAACTACAGGGGACCTAACGAAAAAATTGTGGGACCTTAAAGGACCTAACGGAGACCTATCGATTAAGGTCATTTTTTACTCAAAATTCTGGGGAGAAAACAAAAGATGGGGTGCTAAGTTTGCATTGGTGGTATTCTGTTATAATTACGATAAAGATGATAATCCATCTTTTGTACTGTCGTACGGTCAAGTATGTACGGTGAATGTACGTAATAGGTTCAGCCAGAAATTGTACTATAACGTAAATTATAATAATATCACTTTTATTCTTAGATAGGCAACTAAGTAAATGATCTAAATCTAAGCCTTTAGTTTAAATCTTGCGTATTATGGTCTTCAGCTGAGGTCTTCACGTTTTTTGTACAATTCGTATAAAATTTAAATACTTAAACAAAAAAAAAAAAAATAGTATGTAATTAGTTGGATTTCTTAATATAATGATTTTATACTTGTTATTATGTAATAACTAATAAGTATTGAAATCTTATCATACTTGATATCACACTTGATATTTATGTCCTAAAAATCATTTATAACACTCGATGTCCGTCCAAAAGAGATTTTCTTTGGTATAATGCTTGGTTTAATGCCATACTGCCATAGACTAATTATTTCTATATTATTAGCAATATGATGTGAATTGTGAATTGTGACATTTCTGTTTCGATATATACCTACATACATATCTATTGTTTTAGTTTTGTGTGTTTAAAATACCTAAATAATTTGAAACACTTGTTATTTATAAGTCTGCATTTGAAATGATTTCGATAACCCCAATATTTATTTGTTAAAAGTAAATGATTTCTCTTCAACTTTGTTTCGCTACAATTTTATTTACTATACAAATAAATCTAGGTGGATATAGGTATATCGAAGATTGAAGTCACTCATTGGAAGGTCTCTTTTGTTGATGAAATCGAAGACCTTCCCCATGCTTGACTGAAGTATCGATGCGCGAGTGTTTGAGGTGCTAAAGTGACTTTATTAGAAGAATGGTATAGTAATCAAAGTGTTTAGTGGAAAAGACTGCATAAGCAATAAGCTATAATGACGTTTGTGAATTGGTGTTAAATATTTGGTGCGAGAAATATCGAGTAAGTTTCCCTTTTACTTATCGCTTCGTATACATTACCTAATCGTATGGTTACATCTTTTTGTATAAACCAATCCATTACCGGAAAATTTGCAAAATATAATGCGTAAACAGTTACCTACGACCTATATGGAACTGCCCATGGTAAGAAAACTTATTGCATTATCTACCTAGGTATGTGTCACATGTATTTCAAGCAATAACATTTGTAGGACCGTGTTTAGCATATATCTGTAAATTAAAAAAAATTAACATACTACTTTAATAATATTATATCTATAGCAGTTCTAATGGACTTCTCTAATGGTTAAGATGTTAGAACAATTACCAAATTAATTATTGATTAAATACTCTGTCTTGTAAACATATGTTCAGTTCTATAATATTCTAAGTATAATAATGATCATTTTCACAAGTAGTAACTCAGAACCCTGGAACCACAGACACAATAGAAAATATATTGTGTCTGGGACCGATCGGGCCGCTTGGGGCTCAATGGTATATTTGAAGTATCTGTGTATATTTGAAAAACACCTAATTATTATCGAAATAGTAAGAAATTATTTTAAATCTATACTAATATTATAAAGCTGAAGAGTTTGTTTGTTTGAATGCGCTAATCTCGGGAACTACCGATTCAATTTGAAAAATTCTTTCGGTGTTAGATAGCCTATTTATCAAGGAAGGTTATAGGCTATATATCATCACGCTGCGACCATCAGGAGTGGTGGCACGGGGTTAAACCGCGTGGAGCAGCTAGTGCTGGTATATAACAGAAACTGTTTTTAGTTCAGTTTTAGTTCATTCAGTTATTATTATCACAGATATTAAATAATATATATACACCTTTTTTAGTAATTAATATATTATACTTATTAATATTATTTATGTATTTTTTGTTTGTTTTTGTGTTTACTTTTTTTAAAGTTGAGTTATTGTACATTGGTCCTACAAACACTAAGTTAGCAATTAAAATCTAAGTTGTGGCTGAAATTGAAATGTTTAGTAAACTGAAATTTCTTTAGGCGCATTGCAAGTAACATTTTAAGGTAATGTCGTGGATATACCGTCACATCATGGAGTGAGGTGACTATTTGGTATCATTGAATCTTGTCAAATAAGTTGACACATGTGCTTGGCACAGTATGTAAATTTTTTCTTATTTATTGAGGTACTAATGAAGGTGTAATAAAAAAAAAGAAGAATGATTATCTACCTATATTCAAATTGAAAATACAAATATGTAGATGCTAAATGCTGTACTGATAAAGGGTGGGTTGCACATATATATCTAATATTTTTATATTGAAAAATTAATAAATATCTATATTAATATAAATTATATAATTTTATTGAAATTAAAATCAATTATTAGTCTTCATTGGCTTTTTTTAAAATCATTCTAATTATGATGTTTGTCAAAGCTTGTTTTATTCCTTTTTATATTGGAGCAGCTCATAATCCTTGCAAGTGTGGATTTTCTTTACTTTGCTGCTTTTTTATTGTTTCATCAGCCAAAATGGTTTAATCTAAAAACAATTACAGATTATTATAGACTGAGGGATTAATTTGATGAAACACAAAATAGTTAATACCTACCTAGGACATCAAAGAAAATGACTTTCAAATGAAAGGAAAGGAAAGAAAATGACTTTCAAAACCAAATAAAGATGATTTCATTTATTTCAGTCAAACATTGAAAGTAAATTATTCTGTTTCAGTTTTGACCCAGTCAATCCTAGAATGATGAGAAGAAACAATAAACATTAAAATAAATATCTGACCATGTCAGAAAAATAATGACCTTTCATTTTAGATTACTAAAGAAATTCTTTATTCAAACATTAAAGTTTGAAAATGTTTTTCACACCTGGCGTTTGCCCTAACACATATACCAAAGAAAAGCTTAAAGAATGCTTTGCTTAATTGAATATTAACTACTGGCTTTCCACCCGCAGCTTCGAATGCGTAGTCAAAGAAAACCCGCATACTTCCCATTCCCGTGGGATTTCCAGGATAAAACCTATCCTCTTTCCCGGGGTAAAAAGTAGCCTATGTCCTTTCTCAGTTATTAAAATATCTCTATACCAAATTTCATGCAAATTGGTTCAGTAGTTAGGCGTGACTGAGTAACAGACTGACAGACAGAGTTACGCATTTATAATATTAAAAAATATAGTATGGATCATACTATCAAGTTTTCTGAGTTTCTGACCAGTAACCATAGAGTCATTTTATAGGCAACATTTGACAGTTCAATAAAATTCAACAACATAAACTATTAAATATAACAACACTATAGTCCTTTCCACCTAAGATGATTTCTGTGACACATCGATTTTTGACACGTGAAGAGATGTCTGTACTGAAATCATATCAATTGTTTTCGATAATCGATAATATTTTATATGGAAATGAAATCGATTTGAATAATGTACCAAAATTTGTTTTTTCGGCATTTCGCCATCAATTAACTAAGGAAACTTAGCAAACAACAGCAACAAAAAGTCAACAATAACAATTAGTAACAATAGCAGAATACCACGGAAAGTATCAATATAAAAATGCAACTTGTATACAAGGCTGACGCACTCCTACAGATGAATGACTCGATTGACAAACGATCATAAGATGGGCGCCGATTATATGATTTTCCAACTCTATGATTTTTCAACGATCCATTTCATGTACACGAGTTGCATAGGTATTATATTTTTGTGTTATTTTATTTTATTTTTCATTATATTAAACTAAACAATACTGTTTTTGATTTATAAGCTTAAGATGTCTCATTTTTATATTTTTGGTAATAATGCCGCCATAAAATAAAAATATTATGCACTAAAATCATTTTGGCGTTTTAAACATAAAATACGTAATTCGGAACACGATGAAGTGTCACAGGAATCATCATAGCTGAAAAGGACTATAGTTATAGAATAATATGTTATTTCGTATTCGTTTTGTTAGAACTGCACATTTTTGCTTAACTTTTTCAAATTACTATTACATATAAATTATAATAATAATGACCGACACAAGTTATTTTAAGATTTTATTTTACTAATAAACCTGTCATAAACATAATAAACTGATTTAAAAAACTGACGTCACTTCAGTATTGTATCAATAAACCTTTTATATTTTTAAATAACAGAGATGTTACTCTAAAAATCGAAATCTGATATCTAGAATAGAATGCATTGATTAGTTACTTGTGAATAAATATCACCATAAAATAATGCATATGTTTTAACAGACCACTAGCACATAATATATTAACTGCATACCTGGCCACTGACTGGCATTATTTAAATATTAGAAAAATGTGATTAAACATAAACTTACAATTGTTAGCCCAAACTACATCCATTTATTATGTCCATATATTTGCATTTACATTTCATTATTTGTATTGTTAAGTAGAAAACGTATTTTAAAAGTAAGAAATTCACTAACTATATTATCTTGTTTTATTTTAATGTAGGTATTATAAGGAAGTTGTAATCTTTCTTGTTGCAATAGTTTTAATTGGCCTCTCTAAATAAAAGAAGGAGGATGCTTTCAATTCATCTGTATTTTTTTTGTTATTTATTATACTGTCTTATTATATTATTTATTGTTAGTTCAGAATACATACTTAAATTGATGAAGAAATTTTATATTTGAAATTTGATGCCTTCTTCCTTTCACCCATTTAATTTATGGATGTTTAGTTATTCGGTAAAAAATAATTATACAAAAATGTCTGTGAAAGGAGATTGCCCAAGTGACTATGGCACTTGGTATCGCAATCAAACTTATTGTGTCAAGATGAAATATATATAATTATATATTTCATCTTGATGAAATATATATAATTATAATTAAGACTTAATAGTGATACATATGATCATTATAAATACAAATAGGAATTAACAATATCAAGAATACGTGGCTCAACTAAAATTTTACCGATACCACCCGTGGTCATTCTCCTTTAATAATATTAAGTACGGTCTATATAATTAAATTTTCACAGACATTTTTAATCAAAAAAAAAAAAATAATATTTATAAACATTTTTAATCTGTTTATTCTATTTTCTTAATTTTTCGAACTTTATAAAATTATAAATGGCGCCTGGCGGTAAGATTGAAATACGCGCGTACCTACCTCAAAATAAAAATAAAGAAGTGTTTTGTAAGGTAGGTACATAAGTTTTATGATTAATAATGTTTATTTACAATTGATATTTAATGTGACTTTCTGCATTTTTATTGATAATACTTAATATTTACCAAATCAGATTATACACTTTATAGTAGTTAGTGATATTAAGTCGGGAGTGTAAAATATTTTAAATATTCAATAAGAGCTGATTACTTATGTTTCATTTATAGTTTAAAACAATTGAAAATTAGATTTAAATAATGCCTAATGGTATTTTAAGAATATGTTATGTTAAAATAAGATTTACATTTAAAACTAAATATTATATAGGTACCTACTAATGGAAAGCAGTGCCATTACTAAGTGTCACTGTGTCTTAGTCACATAATATTTAATTATTAATTTTTATTATTATAAGTATTTATTTTTATACTTATTACTTGTATGTATAGTACCTATGGATATATTTTGTTCTTTTAATTTAATTTTTTAAATTTTTATACTTACATCGTAGGTATTGGTTTATATATGTATTTCAAATTTACAATATAGGTAATATAAAGTTAAAAGAAGATAATATATCCTTGATTTTTCTAGTAATTACATCTTGAATTACATTAATAATGACAGTGATAATAGTTACTTTTTATTGAATAGATATGAGTTTTATAGGTTTATGTGAAAATATTCATGCTAATAGGTAGCTGTCTATTGTATGCAATTTTTTCGAAGGGTGGCAATTTTGTTTGAGTACAATTCTGCCAATGTCACGCAGAAAAATATTCGAGTCGGTTGTCAGCTGTCAAACCTTTTTTCCATATTTATTCATTAATTAGGGCGTGTTGTTCGGTATTAAAATGGAAAAATGATAGCAGATGAAATAATATCAGCAATGGAGGCAACCATCGGTAAGTCTTATTTTAATTTATTTTAAATATATTTTATGTTATAACTTCGCTTGTCGTAATTTGTCAAAAATTTATAAAAATATTAAGTCAAAATGAACCTTAATTCATAAGAAATTAGTACTAATATAGATTGAACAGCAAACATGACTTTCTGGAATATTATTGCAATAAACAAACGAATGTCGGTTTAGTGATGGTTGTAGCGCATATCGACAGTATCGATACTTAAGACAAACATTATAAATATTTTATTTTATTTTATTTTTCCCTAGCTTTCATTTATCCAATTTATTTATAGATTTCCCAAAGAGGCTAATTTAAAAGAGAAAGGATGCAACGTGACGAATTAACTGGATGCCGAACAGCACTAAGTAGTCTATCAAAGGCCACAAATACATCAAACCTACGGCAGTTCCAGGATTTAAAATAATGCATATTTTCTGTTTGTAGTTATTTTGTAAATTTAGATTTATACTATTCTATTCCGTTTTTTATTTAATAATAACAGTATAAAAGACGTACTTAGTAGTAATAAACATACTCTAAAATGTGACACATTATACTATACTCATATAAAAGAAAGAAAAAAAAATGCACAAACAATATTTATTTGTGAATTATCGATAACAAGGTGACATCCCTTAGGGCATAGCATCAGGTTAATATCAAGTTAATGTCATTAATGTAGAGTGACACAAATTTCAACCTTATCTCTTTGTGTTGAGGCGTAGTTTACTTGTAGTGTAGTCGGAGTCTAAAGTGGGAGTCGAGCATGCTTCGGCACGAATTGGGCCACGCTCGCACCGGAGAAGGTACCACACCCTCACAGAATATCGGCGCTATAGTGACAGTTTACTGTCGCGTTCCGTACGGTGAGTGAGGAGTCCGGAGGCCCACATCCCTTCCCATCCCCTACCCATCATCTCCTTCCCTATCCTCATTCCCTCCCATCCTTGCCCCTTCTATCTAACTCCTTCCAAATCTCTTACCAGTAGGCAACACCCGTAACCCAGTTACGGTAGTCTATGGGCGGCGCGCTTAGCTTACCATCAGGCAAGGCGTCGTCTCGTTTGCCTTCTTCTACCATAAAAAAAGTGTACTGTATTACTATCGGTTTAAATGTGAGGGTTTGGTGACACTGGTTTTCATACTAATTACGACATTATAGCACTTCTATTTGTATTAACTGCTCTGTGGTTATTTCAGACAGATAGTTAATAAATTATATTATGACAGTTAATTAAAAATAAACGAACTAAAACTACTCAATAATGTTTAAAAATATATATTATATACACATAGCAAATTAATCTAGGTGTAAATTATAATTTTAGTTTATTAGCTGTGATAAAATTGGTAAGAATTTCAATTATAGGAATGTTTAACATTGCCAAAAGAGTGTTCATGTTTGTGGGTCTAGGGATATCTGGAGGAAGGAGATAATACAGGGAAGGGGAGTGATTAGGGCAGTTGAGGAAGATATGGTCTAATGTGCCCTCGTCTATGCCACATTCACATAGTGATCTATCCCTTACCCAAATCTTAGGACGGGGTACATGAGTGACCAAGTCTCATTCGACAAATCACAGAAGTAACTGGCTTAATTATTATCTTTTTGAATCTTGAGAACCAAGGTTTTGATGGAATATCACCTTGGACTGAGGCATAAAACTTACCTTTTTCTAATTGGGATGATTTCCAAGAAGCGTTCCATGATTCAGTAAGGCGCAGTTGAGCAAGCGATATGAGATCTGCACACCAGTCTGCTGATTCGTTGCCGAGGATACCACAATGTCTGGAGATCCAGGTCAATGTCACACGAATATTTCTCTCATGACATTCAAATAGGAGTTCTTTAATTTTGAGGATAATAGCTGACTATTTTATATTGAGATCCTTTATTCTATGTGTCATCTAGGAATACATAGATAGCCTTGTTTGTCACCGCTACGTTCATCCCTTTTATAGACATTAACGTAAGATTAAGGTTCATCCATTGTTGTGTTGTAAAATTCCATTAGGTGGTTTTAAAGAAAAGTGTAAACAAGACATATAGATTACATTCTTTTATACCAAGTTATATAAGAAAAGATTATATGTGTTTGTTGTCTTATCCTCCTTTTAAAGTGCATCGCAGCCATGAAGTAATATATTTTTTGTAAAGAAAATAAGTACTGTCAAGTAGCTACAGACTAGACTTGACAAAATTGTATACACTCTTCACATGTCATACAGTTTGTTCATACAAGTGTACATTTATGTAAATATATTAATTTATGCAAGGGTTTGAATTAATGTTTCTTGCTGAGACATAAATATTTGTGCTATACTATATTTTGTATTGATATTATATTATAATAGTTTAGTCTGTGAATTCGTTTTTTGCTTCAAAGAAGTATAGTTACATTTTTTTACACCCATGTTACAAATTATTTGTAGTTTTCATAGTTTTCACACTTATTAACATAATATAATGATGATAAATTTATAATGTTAAATGTACATTATAAGGGTATAATTAATACAAAAAAAAAAAATACACAAAAATAAAATTGTTGGTGTAACTGTGTAGGATATTTAAAATATAAATTACATATTTAAATACTTTAATTTTATTGAGACATATTCATAATAAATAACTAACGACCTTGGCTTTGTACCATTGCTGGGATTGGAATCATAGAAGGATCTATAAACTAACAAATATTTATTTTTTATAATACTATAAACATTTATATTACTGATATTTTAATTTGTATACAATAGCAGTACTAAGTACCTTGCATGTGAAATAATAACTATTATAAGCAATCAATCTTATGAGATTAATGTGCTTGTTACTTGCTAATAACTGAAACATGTATGCTATGTGCAAGTATTATGTATAGTTCAGGATACATCGCCCATTTTTGCAAGTGACTACTATCAAGCTGATTTTCCGTTTGTAGCTTTATTTTGATGAGACACCGAATAATTTCGTGTACGAAACTCTCGATTGTGGTAGCTAACAGAGAAAACAAGGATAAAATTTTTTGATTTGATGGTTCTCAAATATTTATTACGCAATTTGTAGGACAATATGTCTGTTGAATTATATAAACATTAACTAAGTGAAAACAAAAAAATCAGCTTGTTAGTAATCATTTATGATGACCTCGTTATCGATACACTTTGGAAAGGGGGACTCTTTGAACAAACCATAGATTTTGTAGGACAAATATTTTTTCGAATAATTTAGGTAATTATCTTGAGATTGAACAAAAAAAAAATTCATTCAGTTAGTAATAAATATTTGAGAACCATCAAATCAAAATTTTTTATCCTTGTTATCTCTGTTAGCTAGTAGCTACCACAATCGAGACTTTCGTACACGAAATTATTGGGCGTCTCATCAAAATAAAGCTACAAACGGAAAATTAGCTTGATAGTAGTCACTTGCAAAAATGGGCGATGTATCCTGAACTAGTACTTTTTTCATCAAAAACAAATATGTTATGGTTATGGCTATTAGTTAGGTTTATTGTCTATATTCATACAATCACCTGTTTATTGTGACAGATAACATCACAGAACAGTAAGAACATAATAGAAGTGCTATAATGTCATAATTAGTATGAAAACCAGTGTCGCCAAACCCACACATTTAAACCGATAGTTATACAGTACACTACAAGTAAACTATGCCTTTGATTGGACAGCTTAATTTGAGTAAAAACTGACTTAGGTTATAAATTCAGCATTTCAATATGTACCCTAACGAACCAAGTTACGGTTTATTTTAGTATAACATCCCTAGGTATATTAGCTGTTTTGTTTCTCTTTGCTCAGAAATTCCAAATTCGAAAACATTCAGCTATTCCACAACAGAGGGCGTTGGTTTTCAATACATATAACTTTGAACCTCAACACATAAAGATAAGGTTGAAATTTGTGTCACTCTAAATTAATGACATTAACTTGACATTAACCTGATGCTATGCTCTAAAGGCTGGTTCACACTTTGATTAGTGCGAGTGCAGGTGATTAGTGCGAGTGCAGGTGTGTAGTGCGAGTAGTGTCCAATTCACTGCGAGTGCAGGTGATTAGTGCGAATGCCATTTTGTACAACAACAAGCGTGCCGCGTGCGACGCTACACACTACGCTAAACACTAAACACTAAACACTCCTGTCCAGACGTGTTTAGTGGCAGGCACGCTGCGAGTGAGGGGAGGGAGGGCGCGCGGGACGTGGCTACTCGCAGTCCACTCGCAAAAAAATAGAACACGCTTCTATTCACTTTACTACACAGCCTACTAAACACTTGCACTAAACAGTCGCTGTCCACACGTAGTTACTAAACACCTGCACTAATCACTTGCACTCGCACTAATCAAAGTGTGAACCAGCCATAAGGCTAAGCGCGCACCACGATTTTATGCAGCGTGATTATTTTATCGCAGAAATACAACGTATGAGTTACTATGAGAATGCGCGCACATGCGATTAAATAATCGCAGCGATTTTAAAATTGTGATTTGTCACATTTTGCTGCGACTGCTCGCGACGCGATTGTCGCCAAAATGAAATGCAGAATATGAAATTGTATGGTACCGCGCGCACTGCGATAATAAAATCGCACACTCGGGCCCGGCTGGCACTTCACTTGTGTTTCGTCTGTCCAACAGTAAACATCGTAGTGGTATAGGTAGGTACTGTTTGGTAAACATAAACTCAGTAATCTGTCAAAGGTTTGAATTTATTTATTTATTTAACAATAAATTGTACAAGAAACAAAATAAACATAAAGGTTACAATAATAAAAAAAATAAAAAGCACAAAGGGCAGCCCTTTGGCGGAATTTTTAACCGACTTCAAAAAAAAGGAGGAGGTTATCAATTCGGCCGGTATGTTTTTTTTTTATGTATGTACACCGATTACTCCGAGGTTTCTGAACTGATTTACGTGATTCTTTTTTTGTTCGATGCGGAATGGTGTTGAATTGGTCCCATAAAAATTTCAGTCGGATAGGCCCAGTAGTTTTTATTTTATGAGCATTTTTGTCTGTAGGTATTTGTAAATTTTGCAAGTGCAAGTTTGAAGTCGGTTGTTTTTAACGCAGTTATCACTTATCATTCTATAATAGCCAAAGAATTTTTTGGGATACATCCGAAGTTCATTATATTTCTGACTAGCTTTCCACCCGCGGCATCGCCCGCGCAGTCAAAGAAAAACCCGCATAGTTCCCGTTCCCGTGGGATTTCCGGGATAAAACCGATCCTACGTCCTTTCTCGGGTATCAAAATATCTCTATACCAAATTTACAGACAGACAGAGTTACTTTCGCATTTATAATATTAGTATGGATAAAATAAACTTTTGACAATTCTATCTGCTGTAAAAGAATGAGTCCAATATAGACGAATTTTCTTTTTTTTTTCTTCTTATCCTCCGAAGTAGTAAATAAAGACAAGCAACTTGTACGAAATCCATGATGAAAGTGAGTAATAATCACTATTAAATTATCGCTGTGCGCGCACCGTACTCTCTGCGATTTTCTACAGCGCGATTTTGAAATCGTGTCGCAAAAATTAAAATCGTGGTGCGCGCTTAGGCTAAGGGATGTCAGCCTTGTTATCGATACTTCACAAATACCTAAATATATTTTTGTGCATTTTTTTTTCTTTCTATTATATGAGTATAGGATAATGTGTCACATTTTGGAGTATGTTTATTACTACTAAGTACGTCTTTTCATATTATTATATATAAATAAAAAACGGAATAGAATAGTAAAAATCTATATTTACAAAACAAACAGAAAATATGCATTATTTTAAATCTTGGAACTGCCGTAGGTTTGATGTATCGGTGACCTTTGTTAGACTGCTTATTGCTGTTCGGCATCCAGTTAACTCGTCACGTTGCATTTATTATCCATTTCTCTTTTAAATTAGGCTCTTTCGAAAATCTATAATTATAAATAGGACAAATGAAAGCTAAGGAAAAATAGAATAAAATTTAATATTTATAATGTTTGTCTTTTCTAAAGTATCGATACTGTCGATATGCGCCACATGCATCACTAATCCGACATTCGTTTGTTTATTGCAATAATATTCCAGAAAGTCTTGTTTCCTGTTCAATCTATATTAGTACTTATTTCTTATGGCTTAAGGTTCATTTTGACTTAATATTTTTATAAATTTTTGACAAATTACGACAAGCGAAGTTGTAACATAAAATATATTTAAAATAAATTAAAATAAGACTTACCGATGGTATGAAATGCCTCGATTCCTGATATTATTTCGTCTGCTATCATTTTTCCACTCTAATACCGAACAACACGCTCTAATTATTGAATAAATATGGAAATAAGGTTTGACAGCTGACAACCGACTCGAATATTTTTCTGCGCACAACTGAGAGCTAGTTAGGTGATCTTACCTTACTAGTGACACGTGGGCCACGCCCACATCGCACTTCTATTATGTTCTTACTGTTCTGTGGATAACATAGATGAGATGAGAGCTTTCTCTATCAATTATTAATATATATTATTCAACCTAGCTTCATAAATATACTATTGCTTATTAAATATTTGTCATGTACAAAAATGCTGCTTAAATAGTCTTTGAGACAAATTATCATTTTTTTCTTTAAATGTGCCCTGTCACTTATTTTTTAATTTTTATCATAATTTGGTTATGTGGGTTTAAGTAGAATATGAAGTTTATTTTATCACCTCGTGTTCTTATTCTCTCAGATAAGTTGAGTACTTAATTCAAAATAACGTAATTTTTATAATTACCCATATTTCCTTTGGAAAAAGAACCCCCTTGAACCCTTTGGCAAAAGTACCGCGTCACATTTAGCCACGATTGTATCATCATCAAGTTCAAAATATTTTATCATAGGTACAAAATATTTTAACATTTGAAAAATATTATTGAAAAGGTATTCATCTCTAATCCATACTAATATTATAAATGCGAAAGTAACTCTGTCTGTCTGTTACTCAATCACGCCTTAACTACTGAACCAATTTGCATGAAATTTGGTATAGAGATATTTTGATACCCGAGAAAGGACATAGAATAGGTTTTATCCCGGAAATCCCACGGGAACGGAAAATTTGCGGGTTTTTCTTTGACTGCGCGGGCGATGCCGCGGGCAAAAAGCTAGTAGTAAATATAGGAAAAAAATGTTGAACGAAACGCAATTCTTGGAAAACATCTCAGACAAATAACTACCTAGTTACGTAGGTAATCCTTTTTTAAAACAACTAAAATAAAACAAAATATACATTATATTAATTGTCCCTTTTATAAAAACAATTATATTAATAAAGAATAAAATAATTTCGTATATAAGAAGTCAATATCTTCTTATAGTATCCAAAGCGCGGACACGATCCTGTCATTCACGACCGGGCCCTCCTAAACATTGACCACTAGTGGCTGTGGTAGTCGACCCGTTTGCACCCCTTATAGTTTTTACAAGTGTGGTAATTACCAAATAAAAACAAATATGAATCGGACTTAATTATTTTTCAATCCTTATCACTTATTTGGATGGATTTACACTGTTTTCCATATCTTCCTAGAAACATTATAACGTTTTTACTTTAGCACCATGTAATAATATATTAAAACAATATAATGTCCGGTCTTATGTGCTGAGTTTTATTTTCTTTGTTTTTGTATGCGTGTGACATTGTTCAATTTATCATCATTAGCCCACATTTGGAAACACAGTTAAATAAATATTTCTACTATCTTAGGGATACCTATCATAATAATTAGGTAATATTAATATTCTCTAGTCGAGTATTCATTTATATTTAATTGAATTCGTTTCTTATTGTTACAGATTGGAGAGAATGGCGGTGAAGAAACATGAACTGGTCGCTGACAATCGAAAGCAGCTGGACCTCGCTACGCTAGCGCAGTACATTCAGCTGATGAACGAGCAGCCTACATATCTTCCACCCCCTTATGAACTTGTTAAGAATTGTCAAGATATTGTTAAATGCCTAAGTGAGTATTATTTGTTTATATGATCTGTTTATATAGACGGATATACCTGGACCATTATTAAGGACGATCCTTTACGACCCGACGGACCGTTCTTAATTAGTAGCGTATGATTCCGCTCGTTCGTACATCTCTAGCTCCTTTGTTTCCTATATTTTTGTTTGGTGGGGTAATATTCCTAAGTTTATGTAATACGTACTTATATTATTTGATATAAACATTGTCCTACAAATTACGTGATTTGTTATTCCGGCCCTACGCTCAATTATTTAATGATCAGGAATGTGTAGTTGCTACCTACATCTTTTGAGTACTGAGATAACGTTCCACTACAAAAATATATGAAAAGTGGCTGTCGTTGGTGACCCGTTTGCGCCAATCCTTAGTAGAAATGTAGGCGTGTTATAGTAATATTTTTTAAATCTTTATAAATATACATAGTTAGACTAATAAATATTTTTTCATTTGCATATTCTAATATTATTTAAGTAAAGTAAAGTATTACTTACAGATGATCATCTTGTTATCCTACTAATATTGTAAGTGCGAAAGTTTGTGAGGATGGATGGATGTTTGTTACTATTTCACGCAAATACTACTGAATCGATTACAATTAAATTTGGTGTGTAGGTAGCTGAAGACGCTGAAGATCAGAATAAGACATAGCTACATTTTATCCCGGAAATCCCACAGTAATGGGAACTATGCAACGCGGGCGAATCCAACGGGCGGAAATTTAGTTTGGTGATAACGGTACTAACAGTTACTAACAAATTTTTCGTTTTCCAATCATCGAATCAATATCTCTTATCTCATAATATGTTAGCAACTACAATTTGGAGAATTTAAGTAAAAGAAAATGTTTTTCGTAAAAAGTATAAGCTTCTTACTAATCGTTATCGATTATTCAATTGTACCAGTTGTCCTCTAAACTTTAAAAGTATTAAGAAAGTTACCAAGTGTTAGTAAAGTCGGAGAGGGTCTTGACTACGTAATGTTTTTAAATAGCATTATTTTATATAATATATTTTGATTTTTGACTTCCGTAAAATCTTCGACGAATAATGCTGCTTTCTGTAAAACCTTCGAAGAATAACGGATAAATTAACATGTAATTCATAGATTAAAAATAAAAAGGAAATCGATGCAACTTAACAAGATGTCCTGTAGCGTTTCAGAAAACAGTTCGGGATATTATTGAGTGCAGTAACCTAAAATTGTATTAACGGCCATATCTAAAGTCTCAACGTATACGGGACGGGGCTCATTAGCCATTTGGATTGTTGCTAATTGTTGTTTGAATGTCCAACGCCTGATAGGTGACAACCCACCCGCTGTGCAATATCGCTAATTCGTAGAGTCTGATCGAATTTGTGGCGGGGCATGATTCCATTTGTCGACGGACACATTTATTGTGTTATAATCGTGAAGCGGATTAACGCATAACTTACTTTGAAACTTGTGGTGGAGTATTATGTACGATTTTCTCTTATTGGTGTCACAGACTATAAATTGGAGTTTCCGTTTGATTTATACTCTTTAGCGGTATCTTACATATACAGGGTGTAATCGTTAAGTGTGCACAAGCGATTATTCCGTAACTATTACAGATACCAAAAAACTTTAAACTGATACCGAAAGTACTTAACCTAATGAGTAAAATGGCCATAATAAATTTTTAAAAATAAAACGAGAAATATCCAAAAATGTTACATTAAACGCTCCCATACATTTTATTTCCCATACATTTTGTATTCATAGCAGATTTTCGAAGTGATGTCCTCATTGTGAAATACAATGATGAGCTCTATTTACAGTTTCTAAATGAACTTCCCTTCAAATTTGCGAAGTAATTAAAGCAGAAAACCAAAAAAATAAAGAAAAAGCTAAAATCTTTCATATTAAATGTACTAGGTTGATCCAAAAGTAATGATAATTGGGTATTTCCTGTGCACATAAAAATATAAAATAAATGTTTTTGCTTGCTCATGTATTCACTAAGTAATCACAAAAAAATCATATCAACAGGCCACGTTTCCAATTATATTTACATTAATTTGAATGTGAACCGTGCGTGCCAGAATGTTTCCCGACGAAAAGAAGAAACAACGATTCGACATGTAGAGGGTAAATTTCTAAATTTTTAATGATATCAGGATAATTTTTTGTCACGTTTTGTGATCATGGACGTTACCCGAGTTCACCATGTTTATGCTGAAATCAAAAAACAATCAATGTCCTGTATGCGAGCTTCCAAAGTGACGATGAAGAAATTTAAAGTGAAAATCAGTAGGTTAGATTAAGGACGCTATAACGTATTTTTACAAAAACACGCTGTTTTTCGGTACCATTTTAACTTAAAGCAATTACACGTGAGAACATAGTAATATCTTAATTTAAAGATAATATATTCAGCTCTACGTTCATCTTATAAAAATTGTACGACGTCATACAAAATTGTCGCTGAAATACGCGTTTTCCATCACAATAAACGCATAAAATGCAAAAAAATGGGGTCTAAACCGGTACCATTTTAGGAAAATTAAGAGCCTAATCTATCTTCTTAACTATATCTTATTGAGGGATATATAGTCCTTTATATATGGTGTAATTTTTATGAATCTAAATCAAAATTTTATTTTAATAATGAGCTAAATTAAAAATACTTGTCGATTTCTTCATACATTTTGTTCTCGCGGTTCGTCAGACCGCGCTCAGAAGCGCTCTTGGAAGGACGGGTGTATCGCTCCTCGTGCCAAAAATAAAAACGAAATAAAAAAGATTATTGTGCGTGCACTGTCTTTTTCGTGATTTGAAATATTTGATACTTTTTATGAGTAAACTGTATAAGTTTCATATTCCAATTATTTGTAATTTAAAATTATGTTTTTAAAATTACCTTGCCTGAGATCCTCTTTTTTATGGGTTGTTGAATAGATTGGTGGGGTAAAACAATTCAAGATGGCGTCGATGAAAATTTGGCTTTTTTTCATCATGGGTGTCATTTTCATGGTTTTTGGGGTAGCTATTACCGAATATGAGGTCAAAACTGAAATCCAAGATGGCGCCGACGAAAATTTTACATCTTTTCGTCATGGGTGTCATTTTCATGGTTTTTGGGGTAGCTATTAACGAATATGAGGTCAAAACTATAATCCAAGATGGCGCCGACAAAAATTTTACAACTTTTCGTCATGGGTGTCATTTTCATGGTTTTTGGGGTAGCTATTAACCAATATGAGGTCAAAACTGAAATCCAAGATGGCGCCGACGAAAATTTTACATCTTTTCGTCATGGGTGTCATTTTCATGGTTTTTGGGGTAGCTATTAACGAATATGAGGTCAAAACTATAATCCAAGATGGCGCCGACAAAAATTTTACATCTTTTCGTCATGGGTGTCATTTTCATGGTTTTTGGGGTAGCTATTAACCAATATGAGGTCAAAACTGAAATCCAAGATGGCGCCGACGAAAAATTTGACATCTTTTCATCATGGGTGTCATTTTCATGGTTTTTGGGATAGCTATTAACGAATATGAGGTCAAAACTATAATCCAAGATGGCGCTGACGAAAATTTGACATTTTTCGTGATGGGTGTCATTTTCATGGTTTTTGGGGTAGCTATTAACGAATATGAGGTCAAAACTAAAATCCAAGATGGTCGTCGAATTTCAAGATCGCGTCATGGTAATACTGTCGCGTTATGGAGCAAGGCGGCGATTTTGGTATCTATGAATCTCGCCAAAGAAGTTTCACTCCTGACACGTTTTCTCGGCACACACGTTCTTTTTTATTTTATTCTCTTCGTTTAAATGTTTTAGATAAACTTTATTTTAAATAAAGTTTAGCGAATATATTTAAAGAATATATTTAAAGTTACTAATATCTGTCAGAATATTAACATGATTGCCACAGAGTTGCGTTTTATATTAAATTTCTAAATATGCATTTCAATGTTCTTTAAAATTGTTTTTTTTAAGACTTTCTACAAAACTGTGGTTGTTAACGTTTTTGTTATTTTATTTAAGTTTACTTTAAAGGAGTAAGAAAAATATACCTAATTATCGACGGTTACATTGGGGATTTGGTAATAGCTGTCTCAAAAACCTTGAAAATGACACCCATGCCGAAAAGATGTAAAGTTTCGTCGACACCATCTTGGATTTTAGTTTTGACCTCATATTGGTTAATAGATACCCCAAAAACCATGAAAATGATACCCATGACGAAAATATGTAAAATTTTCGTCGGCGCCATCTTGGATTTTAGTTTTGACCTCATATTCGTTAATAGCTACCCCAATAACCATGAAAATGACACCCGTGACGAAATGATGTAAAATTTTCGTCGGCGCCATCTTCGATTTTAGTTTTGACCTCATATTGGTTAATAGCTACCCCAAAAACCATGAAAATGACACCCATGTCGAAAAGATGTAAAATTTTCGTCGGCGCCATCTTGGATTTTAGTTTTGACCTCATATTCGTTAATAGCTACCCCAATAACCATGAAAATGACACCCATGAAGAAAACATATAAAATTTTTGTCGGCGCCATCTTGGATTTTAGTTTTGACCTCATATTGGTTAATAGCTACCCCAAAAACCATGAAAATGACACCCGTGACGAAATGATGTCAAATTGTCGTCGGCGCCATTTTGGATTTTAGATTTGACCTCATATTGATTAATACTTATTTAATAGCTACTCCAACTCCTTGAAAATGACACCCATGACGAAAAGATTTCAAATTTTCGTCGGTGCCATCTTGGATTTTAGTTTTGACCTCATATTGGTTAATAGCTACCCCAAAAACCACCCACATTTGCAAATGTGTTTGCTACTTAGGAAAAGTTCATATTTAAAGATATAGGTAATGTGAATGTGTGGTAACGAATTTAATTTATTTCATTCCGACTGTTTCTCGGAATAACATACCTACATTTACTAAGAATTGCTTACAATGCCGGGTTTAATATATTGCCGGTAACATATAATATTATGTATGATAATAATTCTTAAAAAAGTATTTTATACATTTCTTAAAAAGCTTCGATATTGTATACAATAATACAATTCATATTCAAATTGTTGTAAAATAGTCACACTTTTTTAAGTTGGTTGAATACACTAAAATACTTATAAGGATCGTACCTACTAATAATAGTAACAAAATGAATTTTTAAAGTTCCCAGTAATCTTCTGGAATCAATTTCAATAAAAATATAAAAAAAAAATAATATCAAGTATGAAGATGGTCTATAAAATGGAATGCGCTATGTTTACGTGAGCGCGATGTTCCCGCGAACCACGTGGCGACGTTAGATACCTAAATTTGAGTAACGCAGATTTGTGACAGCGTCCTTAAAGCGGTAGTTTTTTGGGACGCTGAAGGAATAATTATGGTGGAATATTTTAAAAAGGTAGCCACTTTATTGGGCTCTTACTAAACAGACCAAATTAAAAGATTGCGGTAGGTTAGTAAGGAAAAGAGACATGGCAAATTGCGGACCTGAACGCTGTTTCACCAAGACAACGCACAAGATCACAAAGCGTCAGTTGCGATGGCTGCCATTCAAAAATCGGCATTCCAAATGCTTGAACACCTACCCTATTTTTTAGATCTAGCTTCTATTTACTTTTATCTCTTTCCTCGGCACAAGAAACACTTTCTTAGCAATAAATTATTTTAAGACGACAGCGAAGTGATGGCCGCGTGGAGGGGTTTTTGTAGATGAAGTCAAAGTTTTTTTTTTTTTTTAAGTTTAAGAAAAAAAAATTTAAGTATATTTTCTAGTTAGAAGACTATCTAGAGAACTACATAATTATTATAACTGTAATGACCTTGTTTAATATTGATTATGATTACTTTTGGATCAACCCATGTACATGGGATATTCGTATCTCATACTAAATGTATGGGAGGGTTTCAAGTTAATTTTTTAGATATTTCTCGTTTTATTTTTAAAAATTTATTATGGCCATTTTACTCATTAGGTTAAGTACTTTCGATATCAGTTTAAAGTTTTTTGATATCTGTAATAGTTACGGAATAATCGCCTGTGCACACTTAACGATTACACCCTGTATAAAATCTTTATTGTTACTAAAGCATACATAAAATTACACAATAATTCACGAATACAAACTACATTAGGATACCCTGTGTTGTGGAGAAAAGTCTTTCAACTTTCATCTATTTAAAAAAAAAAGTTCTTAACTACTTATTGCTGGATAGTATAATTTTATGGTCGAGTAATATTCTGGGAGTGAATGAGAAAGTTTTCAAATCTTTATACCTATTATGTTTTTTGTCTTTTAGTAGCGATAGGAGGTTTAAATTATAGGAAGTTTTAGATTACATCTTTAATTCAATGAATAACAAAACTAAATACGAATATAATATTGTTGTTGTACACAGGCCGCGCGACGGGCACAGAGCAGGAACTCTGGCAGTTGCTGCGGTCCATCGAAGAGTTTCTACTCCGCGTTGTAAATACGATCAACTGTGATGTTCGCCATGAGATCATCACGGCAGTTATGGATAAATTTTATTCATATATATCTGATCCACGTAAGTACCTACTCACAATTTGTGTTTTAAGATTATTAAAAATCCTTTTTACAAAAAATATTACCGACGTTCCTGCAATATTACCTAATTCATAAAACTTTTGATATATTACAAAATTTTCTTAGTTTCTGCAGCGTAACAAAAAGGGGGATTTTGTCCCGCGTTTTTTTTTCTATTTTTAAAAATAGTTTTTTAGGACAAGTAAATTTCTTGAATATCTGGTATTACAGTCGTTGTTTTAAATGGTATACTCTCTAAAATAATTGTATTTTGTAGTGCATTAGATGTGAGTGAGGTTTGGTTATTTAAATTATGATTGGAAATCCCTACCGCCTACGTACATTTAACTAATCCTAACCTACTAAAAGCTGTTCCCAACTATACAAACTACGCTTTCAGCTCCAGCTTACAGCTTAGTAAATGTTACAATTTCACTATAACATTTCTAAGTTATAAGGTAAATGAAATCTTAAAATTAAAAAAAAAAATTAAAGCTTATTTAGAAAAGTTTATTGAATTATATATTTGATTATATATTATTGAATTATATATTATTGTGTGTGTAACATTGCATTGTCGGAATAGTTAAATATTGTTCAATAACTGCCAAAAGAAGCTCACGACGCGTTGTGACAATCCCAAAAAGACCACATAACGAAATTCCGTCCGGATCAATCAATATCAAGACTTCTGCATTACACATATTATACAAAAATTTTATTGTCCTTTCATTTTCCATTGTCAAAAACCCATTTTCATTGTCCAAACAGAATCGGACGCGTGCCCAGCAACGTCCGTAGTATTAATAGTGATTGACGAGTCGGAGGCGGAGGCTGGTCTATCCTCTGCCCGATGGCTCGTTCAGAAGGAGAGCGGGCCGGCGGGCGCTGGCCTGCGGTCCGCACTGTCGTGCCTGTACCGCTGGCTGGCTGAATGGCACGGCACGCCTTCGCTGGGCAGCTGGATCATATGCTTCATTAAAGCGCTGGAGGTGAGTGAAAGGCGGAGGTTGAGTTAGCGTTCTTACAAACGAACGGCAAGTTGTAAACGACTGCCGACGACGTACCTATTGACTGCTGCCGTCCACAGGTGGCGATGGCTGAAGTAACCTCTGCCGTTCACAAATTGTCGTTCGTCTGTTAGAACTCTTAGGAGTGGGTGGTACGTAGAAGATTACCTGTTCCAGCAATCCCGTCTAAAGCAGTTGGTTGCGCGACGGAAGAATATGGTGGAATTTTAGTGCAAACTCACGACTCCTTCCCCGGAGGCCGTGCGTATTTTCCATTTCAAATAAACAATCAGATCAAATCGGCGCCTTGTGACTGCATTGTGTGAACCCAACCCGGGTTAAGTTTTTTTTTCAGTTTGAAAAAAGTGCTTCAAAGTAAACTTTAACAGAGAAATTGCCTAAATAGTAATTGGTGAAGTTATTTCACTAATTTATGTATGTAATGATTTGAACAATTTATTAATGATTAGTGCCAATTAATCAATGTTCAATTTCAAATATTTGATCGCCCAAACGGAGCGGAATGTAACATTCGTATGAAATACCAAACCTGCATTGTAACTACAATCTGGCCAAATTTAATTATGATTTGTATTTGAATTTGCTCCGTTGAAGTGATCTCAGAATTTGCTTTTGATATTGGTTATAGTAATTTGTGATAGACAAGGGTAAGGCTTGTAGTTGATAGGGTAAAAATAAATGGATGAGCTTGCGGAGAACTAGAGTCAGGTCAGTCCAAACCTAGGGACAAGGCTGAAATAAAGAAGCCATTTATAGACAATTAAACTCAATCCTACGTGGAACAAACAGTTCGACTATTTCGCATTACATCTGTTCGAATATGTCGATGGTATTGTCAGCGAAGTTTCATGGTAATTTCATGATTCAACTCAATTAGATTCCAGCTCTTGAGAATGTCTAACAAGTTTTCAAACAGTTAAACTTACATATATGCGTTACAATATTATAAATTGTAAACAAAGAGTTTAAAATGTAAGCTCTTTTGTTTACGATTACGATACGATTTTTGCTGTGCTGCTATAGTTTTACTACGAATTTTGTGTTCCTTTTCAATTCGACGTGCATCGGACGTTTGTCTAGTTGTTGGATAAAGCCTTTATGTTATTAATTGCGTTAGGAGATCCTGTCTTAGTTATCTATGGACGGTAAACTCGTGTGCAGAACACACAATAGAAAATTAATTATTCGATCGCGCGATATTCGACGACCATGTTAGTTGGAAAACTATTGCATCGGATTACAATCGTTGGATTAAAATAGATTTAAATTTCATGAAAGTAAATAGGGTTCTCCTGCTGTAAGCACTTTTTTGTGTAGACCGCTCTTTTGTTTATTTCTTTAAGTAGGTACATTGTGACGTTAAAAGCTGCATAAAGATATAAACAAACTTCATAGCTCATTATGCGAACAACTTGTAGTTGGTAGTTAGCAGGCTGTAAAGTTTTAAACGATGCGTGTTCTATAAGATTTTATCCTAGTATTTTTATTCAAATATCTAGCAGAACACTCAAAACATCAACTAAGCCGCATAAGTTCTCAACACCTGTTCTATAGTTGATATCGGATATCGATCCTGGTCTCGAAATAAACTTCTAAGCGAATCACACTTGATAGTATGTACAAGCGCGGATACACTTATGATAATAGACTTTATTATACAGGGTGGATTAATTTATGTACACCTCGTTTGATGTTTAAATTATTTGTTGCTATTAGGTATGGGGGTGGTAAGCTCTTGTATTTACAGTTAACATTTATAAATTACTCATAGAAACAAGCTAATCATGCAACTTTTTTGACAATATTATCCATGTTCGGAGACTATAAACTAAGTTATGCAAAACAACCGAGAGTTTGTGAAACAGAAATAGAAATCGAAATAAAAATAGAATTACAGGCAGAAGAAGAAATGGTGCTTTTAGTAAACTGTTTATCAAGCCGTTCAATCTATAATTAGATTCATTTTCATTTGCAGTTTGCAAGTGAAATTCCCGTATAGATCTGTAGGCCTTCTGTCTCACTCCACCCTTTCATAATATGATTACCCATAAATAATTAGGCCACGATCCAGCCTTTCACTAAACCTAAAGGTAAATTCCGGATGTTTCAAATTGTGTTATACGATGTTTATTCATGTTAATATGAAAGTAAATGCATCTGTAGAATATTTTCGCTGTTTACCTCTTTGTAGCTGATAATTTAAATCTACCTCCATAATTGGTTATTTCAATTATCGTCCTCATCATTAATGTCGCACGTTGTACGCCATTTAAAAACTTATTAAAATTCATATTATAACAGAGAAAATATAACCATTATAATAGAGAAAGAGAGATGTTTTGTGTGCAAAATTAATAATGATAGTATTTATTTTCTTACCTTTATAAAGTTTACATGGCAACACATCATTTTAGATACCAAGCAGGACAAATATTAAAATTTTGGTAATTACAGTTGTAGGAAAGATTTTGTTTTTAGATGACTAAAACTAAATCAAGCCCTAAGAATCAGATGAAAATATCGGTTTTTTAAATACATTCTTTAAAAGCTCAGTAAAAATACAGGCGTAGCTTTGCTACACGAAATACGACATAGCCTTCACATCAGATGAGAAATAATGTATTTGGACTGGCCTGTACAACCTTTAGCCGTATTCAGGATAGCATAGAATTGTAATATTGGATTTCCGGTGCTCCCAATCGGACAAAATGCAGTAGCGAAGCATTTTGAAATATTTCTAAAGGATAGGTGGCATTGTGTCGATATGAAATAACCAAGGCGCTGAGAAGTCCGTCTTCAGTCACTGTACCACTGATCCATCAAATGAGGACCTTTTGAACAAGAATCTTGAATGTAATAAATCTCTAAGAAAACAATGCACTATATTATCTACTAGCTTCCGCCCGCGACTCCGTCCGCGCGGATGTTGGTCTTCGCGTGGATGGTTTATTTCTCCATTTTGAGTAACTCTGACAATGACATCTTATAAATTCTTAAAAATCTATTGGACCCAAATACGGCTAGGCCTATAATAATACGCAACGTGTGTTCGCGGTTCTACAGAATAACGTCTATGGATAAAACTGAAAAATTAAGATTAATTTTTTTCTACGTATTTTTCCAGGATAAAAAGTATCCTATTTTACGCCCAGGATAATAAGGTATAATTATACCAAGTTTCATCGAAATCGAACCGTTGGTTTTTACGTGATGCCTTCACATACAGACAGACAGACAGACAGACAGACAAAAATTTTTTTAATCACATATTTGGGTTTGGTATCGATCCAGTAACACCCCCTGCTATTTATTTTTTCAATATTTTCAATGTACAGAATTGACCCTTCTACAGATTTATTATATGTATATAGATAATATAAAAATGAATCCCAAAATGTGTTGGTAAGCGCATAACTTTAGAACAGCTGAACCGATTTCTTTAATTCTTTTTTTATTATATTCCTTGAAGTACGAGGATGGTTCTTATGTAGAGAAAACGTGAATATGTACCACGGGCGAAGCCGGGGCGGACCGCTAGTATTATATATACAATCAGCTTTATAACTATTTTATTAGTCAATAGTTCTTGCACCTATTTTCGATAAAAGCTAGCAATAGAGAGGAGTATCTTATCCTATGTTAGTATTTTCAAGCTATTCGGCTCAGGTCGCATATTTTGAACGATACTGTAGCATTGGAATTTATAAATTTTTCTTTTATTACGCGTCGATACTTCGAGGAATTTTATTATAAAGGTGTATAAATACACCCTTTTCCTTTGAAAGGATTTTAGACTAGTGCATTCTGAAAAGTAGATTCAATGTTATTCAGTGTTACACGAGTATTAAAAATATCTCAATTGTAAATATTTTTGTAAAAATGCGTATTAAGCTAGCGATCTAAAGGGTCATTGCGGCAAAGTGAAAGACGCAGGTTAAGGTTTTTTCGCATTTAATAGGTTTCCAACGATTTTATACTTTTCCATTTCTTTTCTCAAGGTTCTAACTTAAGTATTTGTCCATAGGAGAACGAGCTGTTTGATATATTGATCGAAGTATCGGTTGATAACATCGCGAATCTATTCACGGCCATTAACAATCCGGTGCCGCTTCGGCAGACGGTTGCGGATGTCATCCTTCACGTTCTCGCTTCTTTGCAGGAGTCCGCCGAAGCCTTTGATAGGGTAAGTTATTGTGGTTGCGAATATCCGACGTGTACGCGTGTGTTATATGACGTTGCTATGGCAAACGTTGCGATGTGTGATGGATACATTATGAATTATGGCTGCGTCTAGGTGTAGCTTGTTAAAATGAAAACTGATTCCTTACAGGTTACACTATATACCAAATATTGTTATAGCGTGTCTGTGATTATGTCCCTTCTTGATTATTCTATGACGAATTCCAAACATTATATGAATTAAAACTCAATCATCATCCTTACATGTACTCGTAAATTTGGTTACTATTCGAAAGAAGTCGCGTGCGAAATCTAGAAGATCATATGTAAACAAGACTCTAGATCTTAATAAAGAGGAATCTGTTTTGTCTTTATTTCCGAGAGTCGTAATGAATAGCGCTGTCATTTCTTCATTTATGTGAAGATGAAATTTGTTATGAACAGGGGTAGATTTCACATAAAAGATGTTTATGCAGAAACGAGTAAGCGTTTTAATTTCAGCACCCTTACGGAGAATATAAAGGTCTGAGTTTATGACGAGAAAATCCTAAATTATAAATGCGAAAGTTTGTGAGGATGGATGGATGGATGAATGTCTCTTAGTTACTCTTTCACGCAAATACTACTGCACCGATTATAATGAAATTTGCTATGTAGGAAGCTGAAGATCCAGAATAAGACGTAGGCTACTTTTTATTCCGAAAATCCCACAGGAACGGGAACGGGTTTTTCTTAGAAAATGCGAAGCCGCGGGCGTAAATCTACTTGTGTACATTTAAAAATGTTTTCTTAGATATCCCCACACGTGGGCGAAGTGCTGGTGAGCCTGGCCGAGGACAGTGGGCAGTGGAGCCGGCAGCTGCTGCAGAATCTAGTCGATATTCTCACGGCCATGATGTACCACAACATGGAGACTCTGAGAGGCGACGACCTGTACATATTCCGCGATGAATACGCGCACGTGGTGAGTCCCTTTGTGTTTCATTCCTTTTGCGATTCTTTACGGAAATTTTACAGGCTCACCTTTTCATCCATTATTCGCCTCTAATGCCATTGTTGTTGTACATCGGGACGAGCTACGACACGTTTATGGTATTGATTGAAAAATAATAGTTTTTCAAACGTTTTATACGTTACGGTGGAACAAACTTATGAATTTGTAGGTCTGTAAAGCTGGCGATGAAAACAAAAAAGCAACAAATTCTGGCGTTGTTTTTTTTTAATTTCGCTAATTTTACATCGCCAGCTTTACAGACCTTGAATATGTCAGAAGCGAATCATCTTTGACTCAATAATTGACAAGAAATGAGGTTTTCGTTGGATAATGATAGATTTTTCATTTTACGTATGACTGGAACTCGTATGATTTGAAATTTTCAATCTCAAGTCACCCTTGACGGATATTAATTTTGCATGCATGTAGCGTTAGCGTAGGTCTAAGGCTGGTTGCAGAGCTTCACCGGCCGTCAGTGCGTACCGTCGGTCCTGACGATACGCATCAACAATTGTATGACTATGACACTAATGCACATGACAATACGCGTGCGTATGGTCGGTCTAGCTATGAACGGTTTTATGAATTTCCATACATATGACAAGCGCGACTGACGTACGCACTGATGGTCGGTCAAGCTCTGCAACCAGCCTAAGCTTATAAATCCCATTTAGGATTCCGACATAGAAGAGAGAGAATATATACAAATATAATGTATTAAGAAAACAAGACTTTTTAACGGATTTCAAACGCGATTTAAAAAGATGTATTTAACTCCACGGTAAACAATATTTAATCTAATTGCATGGTTAGTCTCTCTGTGACCTCTCTCGCTGATAAGTTTTCGAAACGTCGGGTTAAGTATTATAATGAACAATAAATCACGTTTAAAATCCGCAAAAAAGTCTTTAATTTCTAATTGTGTAGAAAATCGCGTCATATCAGTACTAAGGCCTGTAATTTCAATTGTAGATTAAACTTAAACTATAGTTTATTTATTTTTTTCATAATATCAATACGACAACCATGTCAATTCGCATAAAATTCCGTTTAAATATGTATTATATTAGCGTAAAGACATAATGAAATGAAATAGTGACAATAGTTTAAACCCCATGCAACAGTTTGAGCGCCCATAGATGAGCGATTAAGTTTAGTGAGTAGCGACAGGGTACATCGATTACGAGTTAATCCACAAAGAACAGTTTATTCTAGATATCGAAGTTTAAACTAAATTAGAGAAAACCTTATTTTTTATATATTGTTTCATATAAAAGCAATATTAATTATCTTGTATGTTACCTACGTAGGTGTCCTTAGCTATAATATTATAATGCCTACAAAGTAATAACATAGAAATGTCAAAGGGCACTGTGAATCTGGAATGGAATAATACGATATAAGGGATGAATATTCAGACCAAAATAAGTTCCATTTCATCGTATACCAGGGTTATTTCTGTTGTGCTATACTCGAACAGCGCATAACAATGTAACGGAATATCCGCTAGCAGAGATCTACTCGATATAAATTATCATATTGGCATGAAATGAAATGCATAAAATTACTTTCATACTATCCTTACATGTGCTTCATGGTTATTTGCAATTTATCTTCGTTATACCGTCACAGAATAGAGACCTCTTTCCAATTCTGCAATAGCCTATTCGAGTGAATACTCTTCCACATCGGTCCGGAATCCAGACAGACAGACAGGACCGAAATCATATGAGCTCTGTGTGTTTGAATAGGGAAACCAAAAAAATGCAAAACAACTCGATGGTAAATAAAACGGGTGACCGCTTTGTCACTGGGTGTTGACCAAACGGTTGGATTTACAAAGCCCGCCACACCATACATCGTTTTTTCTAATAGTAAAACCAATATAACAGTTTTTTAGGTTTACCTTTAGTGATATTCTAGCAACTTGCTTTGATTTCGCGCGGGGTTAGTAAATGTCACGGTTTTACAAACAAAGCTTTTTGGATAGGTGTTGTGTTGTATTCATAAAGCGCATTGTATTAATTAAAAAAAAATATTCTTTTTAAATTATTCACGACATGGTTCTTCATATCTTATAATGATATGGAGCGTACCCATGAAAGCTCAAGACGAACTACTTAACGGCGTATTAATTGGAAAGTTCCTCAATAAGAGAGATTATACTAAAACATTTCTAATAAAGTGAAGCGGAAGTAACGAAGACGTGTTTACCTCAAAAATTCAGCCAATCAAGCATACCTGTATCTATGTTTAGTTATCCAGTAGGTACACAAACTAAATTAATGTAAAAAGAATGATGAAAGTTTTAGATTGAAGTATAAAATATAATTCAGCTGCCATCTTTTGCTCGGTTCACTTTTTGTTTTGAGCACTTCCCGTTTCTTATTTACCTTTAGTAAAATTACATTTTTTGCGTTGCGACTTGCGTCAGAAAACAGGAAATAAGTTTTTAATATCGATTTTCTGCGGGACGTTGAGGACGGGAATAGTTTAATGAAAAGTACCGTCTATAACATTTTTTGATGTTAGAGCGACTTATTTAATTTTAAACCGCTTCCTACACGCTATGCTATTTTTAAGTTACATTATATAATTACAGCCATTTCATGAAACTATGGATCTCCAAAGAGAGGACGTGATTTCAGTTCTAATTAACTTCAATCGGTACGTTTGAACATTAGGTGTAAAATATATACTTCTATGAATCGTGTAACTATGTAGTAATATTATGTCTTCTGATAAATTTAACTCAAAGCACCGCTAATTGGCACATCGCTTATTAGAAATTGTCATTTTCCGCAACATGCAGAACTCCAGCAAGCAATATAGAGGTGTTACGTCGATATAATTATTGAAAGGAGCCATAGCATTTGTGGTGATTATGTTGTGAATGAAATTATTCTCAACTAATTTCAGTATTAAGTTTGTCATTTGTTGTGTTTTTCATTTGTCATTATTTATTTTACGTATAGTATGGTTAGAAGGTTGTAAGATTTTATAATGTTTTAGAAATGAATAAATCTGAGTAAAATTCGATTTCTTTTGAGATTAAACTATCAGAACGAGATGCCCTACCGAGGGTAAGCTTTACAAGTTCTGTGAGAGATGAAAATGGGATATGATATTTTCTTAGGCTTCGATGTCTTTGTGACGTATAAGTTCAAAGACGCATGAAAAAATAATAATAACGCCAAAATTATAGACGAATTAATATTAAAATGTTTTCCTGCACTCTATAGTATTCAACCGTAGCGTAATAATAGGTTCAAAGTATTTCACATAGAAATCAATAGTTTGATAATGGACAAACCTAAATTATTCTGCGCCCGATAAAGTATTGTGCATTTTGGTTACATTTTAATTGAAAACATAATTTCGGCCACGGGATTGACAAAGGCGTCGCACTAATACGAGGTGTAGTTTATAGTGAGCCCTAGTGACGTGACCGTAAGGTCGCTGCGACTGAATGCAAACTGAAGTTCAGAAGGCTCAGGCTGGCTGTCTGGATCCGAGCGTGCAGTCGGCCCGGCGCTAACATGCGATAAACACGCTCTGACCGCTCCCGTCCGCACTTTATATCGGCCATTGATCACTATTGCCACTTGCATTGTGTATGTAATATTCCTTTTTTATGCACCTTCGATGTTGTGGTATTTTAATTTTGATGTATTTTTTTTTTTGCATTTAAATTTTATTTCCGGTTCTCATTTCCGCCTATTTACAATTAGAAGCCCGATGGCCTTCTAATTATTGATTAATGCTTATTTTAGCTGTCACGTAAAATTTTATTTAAATTGTTTAGATTTATTTAACTAAATTGCAATCGGTGCAATCAATATCAAAACTTCAGTTATTTAATCTGATTGTAATTGTAAATGTAATTTTTTTCAATTCTAAAATTGAAAAAAATTTCGGCCGGACTTTTTCTGAACTTACCTTTTATGATTTGGGATACAATGCAACTTTCTAGTAAGATTGTTTATCACTTGTTGATTCGGTACTGAGACTTGAGGTGGATTCTTAGTCTTAGCGGTTATTAGAGAGATTCCTTTTCCTTTTTTGCAATGTTATAAAATGTTTATATTTAAATCATAGGCAGATATAACGTAGATAAGAAAGTATATTTCATTATGAAAATTAATTTTTAGGAACTATAACTATTATTTACACAACTTCAGGGAATCGTCACAATTTGTATTTGTAATTTACCTATAAATTATTGGAATCGATTAAGAGTGATACGCTTTGTCTCATTGGTGCGGCATTTGGGCATAGTTTTATGGTTTTAGCGTTTTCAAATAAACATTTTGTCATTCAAGCCGCCCGTGCCAAAACCTTAGATGCTATGAGGAAATTTTCATTTATTTAAATCCTTTTTCATTGTATTTATATATCTAAAAAAAAGGTTAATTGGTATTTTCTGCTCTTTATTGTAAATGTTAACGAAAATGTATGTAATCCGTCATTGTATACAGTTCCTAGGAAATGTATGTAATTCTTAAAATCGCACGGAAATGTGTGAAATAAATCATTTTATACATACACATTACACATTTCCTAGGAAATATATACATTTCCTAAATAGCAATCGGAAATGTAAAACATTTAAGATATTAAAAAACTGTGCTAGCGCAAGATATCTGTGTTTTTAAAATAAAGTATTATGCACTTCCAAATGCCATTCGAGCTTACCCTGCAAAAATAAATATGGACTGATAAATTATTATTAAATAAAGATTTACTTTTATAATGTAAATATAAGTTGATTTTGTGATACTTACGTTCAAAGTTAATAGATAGTTGATTGTAGAAAAGTTAATGAGTAAGATAATATGAACATCATATTATTATTATTTTACAGTATGACTGTTACCCGATTGTCTCAAACGTATTTCTCAAACGTATTTTATTACAGAAAGCATTTACTTTATACATTTCCTGATACGATATTGGAATTATATACAATTCCGAGGAAGGTTATAGATTTCCTAGGATATCTATGCAATAAATAGTTTTTAAACAATATTTTATACATTTCCTAAATGGTATCGGAATTGTATTTCCTAGGATTTGTATACAATTCATTGATTTCACATATTTCCGGTAACATAAATATATTTTTTCTCTTGAAAAGCATAGGCGGTAATCCGTTCGGCGAGAGGGCGTAAACATTTTCTTGATAATTTAATATATTCTGTTAGCCGTCAGAATCTTGTTTTTCTTCACCATTAAAAGGTAGAGTCACATTATCATTTGCTCGAATTGCTCCGATATGAATCTCATTTATAATATCATGTATGTGAAAGTAGAACTTTGACATTTAAACTTGTAATAAGCATTAGTTACGCTGTCGTTCGTTTTTAATATACCCTTGCCTTGTTGGTAAATAAAAGAGTTCATAAAACGTGTCACTATTACAGTTACGGATAGTTCAAATTGCATATTTATTTTATGAAACTTTCCTTTGGAATAAATGGAACGGGAATATGAAATCCTTTTTTAATATCTACTGTGTAATGTTAACGTTCAATGTTTTGATTCCCGTTAAATGTATCTGTTACAAGTTGTTATTCGCTGAATTGTGAAGTATTCATTGGATCATGTTGAAGTTCAATTTTTAGGAAATGTACGTGTTTTTGTATTCGCTAACGATTTTCGATATTTCTGTTGAGGTGGCAAACGGGTGGGCTAGTATAGCACTTTAATTTAATGAACATAAATGCACCACCTGTTACTTTGTTGTCAAAGGACAAAGTGATGTACAACGTGTGGTTCATAATGCCGTCTTAACACGAGTCAAAGGAAAACATTGCTTTATGAAAATGAATAATTAGCTAAATTACTGTCATATTAGGTACTCTGATTTTCAACGAAATATATATTCAGAGTTTGTACTAAAAGGTTATATTAATTAATGCAGTTGCAGACGTCCGACTATTTTGTTTGCTCTTTCACTTTTATAAGCAAAATAACTGCTTTGGAATCTTCCTCTTGGATCTCTTGAGATATTAAAAGGGCTGCAATGTCATTTTATTGATTTTATTTTTTTTGATTAAATAAAAATATTTCATTCGTTAGTGTAAGCATGCCTTATAACTTCGATTTACAAAATCCCACGCTTCGCTTCCTACGTACTATTTTATAAAAGGTAATTTTCTTTGCCTCGAAGCTTACCTACGAGAAGGGATTACAAGATACCAAAACAATTGTGCATAAAAAATATATGATATTAATTCTGCGCTAAAATGTTAAGTTTAAGCAAACATTACTATACGTCTTTATTTGAGTTGAAATGAAATTTAAGTACTTACCTAATTGTTTTTATCATAAATTATTGTAATTTGCGATTGTACGCTTGAGCCTAGATACATTTCCCGAATTCTTATACGCTACAGTACTTTGATAATATTTCTTCAGTCTACCTATCCGTCGCTACAGCGCACTTTTAAGCACTAGTCTTGGGATAAGATGAGTTAAATTGTGTTGTTCTTTTTATTTTCCGTACAGTCTTCGAACAGATCCGGATATATCGAATAAGTGCTATTTGTATTTGATATCGTTTCTTATTTCTTTATTTGTTTGAAAAGAATCATAGAACGCGAATGATAAAATCACAAAGTTTTATTGAAAAGGATTTTCGAAACTGGCCCTTAAAATAGCCTAAATGTTTTTTATTAAATATTATGTGAAATGACCACTTGCTTCAATTACTACCAAGCTGCATAAAAACGTCCTATGATTTCTTCTGAAATAGCACTTACTTAAAGAAAGTTGTATGATTTCTTCTGAAGTAGCGCTTTCTTTAAAAGGCTTTACAGTTTTCTATAAATAACTTTTACCTGGTAATAACGTAAAACGGAATATTCGTGGTGTGCGGCACAAACCGCCTGCATCTACAAGAATTAGTTGCAAATCTGTTATCAACCTCTTATCTCATCTGAGATCTCGATTGGATTTCAGGATAGGATATTATGTATCGGTTGTAGGTAAATCATCAACAAAATATATGACAGTAAAATATTATAATAAAAACAAAAGCACATACGCATATCATTTGCATTTTCCACATTTGTATAATAATGTAAACAGTTCGATTTGAAATCTATTTTTTTACAATATCCCTTCAACATCACATTATTGTGTTTAGGAACAGCTTTGTTCCAGCGCGGCCTGTTTAAATGAAATGGAAATCTTCGGAAACAAAGTGAGCACACAAATAGGGTTCGCGTTCTGCGTCGCGAAAACGTATCTTCTGTGTTGTGTGTTTGCAAACACCGAGGTATATCGATTTAAATAGATTAAAATCATCTTCTTGTCGCAGATCCAATGCTTGGAGCGTCATATGGCATCTGGCGAATGTGAGCTATTGCAACTTCAGCCGTGGAAAACCCGTAAAGTTGGACAACCAAGTATGGAGGCCAAGACGCCCGTCCGGAAAGTGGGGCTGCTCAACCTGGGCAACACCTGCTACATGAACAGCGTGATGCAAGCCCTCCTGGTCGCGAGGCAGTAAGTATACTCCTATATACATAACTTTATCGTATTACGTGTGATGCGCTCAGCAAATGTCGACCTACGCGAAAATACCTGTTTCCCGGTAAACTTTAGCTACAATTCGGCGTAACCGTTTGAAATGTTATGCACGTGTACTCTAATGATATCCATTCTGGGATGTCGATGCTGCACGCTAAAAGGTATTAATTTTCTCTTTGCTACAAATTAAATATTGGCGGAAATTTATGACAACCTGTGCAATCAAGTCCATTTTATGAATCCTTTTAAAGTTTAAAGCTTTGCTTTAATCTTGCTTCGAAATGAAAATGCTTGGAATCAAAGTAATTTTATTGCACGAGACAACAGTTCATTTATGAATGCGTTTTAATTTGTTCTTTCTGTTATATAACTTTTTTATAATTTTAATGATCTATTATCACCGTACTAAGGTGACTCGAATTATTACAATGTGAGGTTCGGTTAAAGTTTTACTTTGTTTTGGTTAAGTTGGATTGATTGTTTATATGTGTTCGAAATAGTATAATGTCTCGTAATCTGGTTTATTAGGCTATTTACGTTATGTTATACTTTGCTGCTGTTATTCCAGCGGTAAGGATATTTGACAAATTGAATAGACTGCACAGCGCTGCTAATACGAGGCGACGAATTCCATTGAGTTTAAATATTTTGCCTTTGAGCTTAAAAGCATCGTGTGGACGCCATTAAACTAACCGCTATCGACAGTAGCTGATTTGCTTTATAGCGTCGTGGACTCGTTATCTCTTTGCGAAAGACGACTCCCTTGTAGGTATTCAATATATGATTAGTAAAATCAGTATCTTTATTCGTAGCAAATCGCCTACACCTGGCTTAAATCAGCGGAGTCAACTGCAATGCAATGTACATTACAGTTTTGAAACTCGTAAACTAGTGAATTTTCGAGAGCGACTTTGCGACGACAATTTTGACCACAGACAGTTTTAGGCTTGTGTCGGATGTTACGTATCTAAAACTAGAAATTTAATATGAAAATGCATAGTGCATAGTTTGTTAGCAGTACAACTACTGAAATTGAAATACCTTGAATAGCCCGAGTTGAAATTCCAATATCCGTACCGAACTTTAATTCAATTGTTTTATCTCTAAAAGATGGAGTGAATGTGATAATTTTGTTGCTTTTTTTACGTCGCTAAAAGGCTGTACGCCTCAGGCCTGCGGAACGTCGTCTATTAGCATCACCGGCGATTAGTTGCGAATGTGTTGCCAAATAAGATTGTTGTCTCCCCGGGTGGGACGGTGCAAGCGGAAGTGTTAAGGGATATTGGCCTAAAGCTCTTTCAAATGCGAAAGGCTGACTGCCTGCACGTGAGCACTACCACTCCTGGGGGTGCGGTAATCCCTCGATGCGAGAGCACCTTATTTGCGCCCGAACTCCTGTCGTTAACACAATTATTGCTTTTACGCTATTGTTTTCATTTCCTTGTACTTTTTTATTTGCGACGGTTTCGCTCCTGCCCTTTCACCATTTTAATTTGCATTGTTTATGTGCACAGTATTGTGTGTGTGCTCTGCCTGTTGCTGTTTTAATTATGTTGCAATATTTACTTATTTCATTTATACATACGTTTACATTTATTTGTTTACGAACGCAAAGCGAATTTAATATGATTGAACAAAAGCGAATCAAAATATACAGTTCCGTCAGGTTTTCACTTTATTTATTTGGAATATTTCACTCATTCTCTATGAAACGAAACTCTATATAATCGGATTGAGCAAAACATGGTATTGTTATACCTATTAAATAATAACACATGTGTATTTGCGAATTTATTAGAACCCTTGGAAATTTTATTGTAACCGCAATATTGTACGAGCACTCTTAAGCATTATTACAACGATAATACATATTCTTAAGCATACAAGCCCTTATAATATTCTCTGCATCTCCAATAAGATATTATAATTGTATTTGGCGATAATTTGATATTACTACGATATCCGAGATTTGTGGTGGGAAGGGAAATACGGAGATGTGAAATACACAAGCGTACTAGCTGAAATTGCAAATTAGGATTTCATAAATTTAATTTAATCATATGTAATCTCCAATCGATTATCTAGCTTAGAGACGAAGGTCTTCGTACATAAAAATTATATCGAAACCGAAGAAATGACGTATGCTCATTTATTGAGACATTTCATACCATAGTAATCAATAAGCCTGTACCACAGCCTGTACTCTATTTTAAAAAGTAATTACTCGTTTTGTTTCATACGAAAGCGTGATCAAATAGCGAAATAATAATACAGATTAAATGCAACCTTATTCTGATTTATGAAATGAATGATGAATGTATGGAAAATTAAAACATGTACATTGTACGTTTTGTTCTTCTGATATCAGATTGATTCTACTACATGACTGCATATGCTGTTAATTATTTGGATTGTTTGCTGAAATATTAATAAAGCGTAATTAAATTAATTTACTTTGTAATATAAAAGCTTTTGTTATGAACGGTCTTTGTCGAGTTAATGTACGTCCACTTTTTAATAACATTCTTTACTGAGAATAAAAATTGTTCGTCTGTTTTCTCTTTGCGAAGTGTCTCTTGCAAGACTTTGTTATATTAGTGTCAATTTAAAAATGATATACCAAAGGTTTTTGCAATAAAGTATCTATTACATAGACGATGCACTACAGTTCCTAGTATCAAAGTACAATCAGTTTGAAGAATATTAAACGGAGAACCACCCATGCTAAATAATAATCAATACCTAAATTCTAAGCTTACGTGTTAAGCTATTTTTTTAATATCACTCAAATACTTTAGATATTTTAGATATCCATATATCATATAAACCCCTTTATTTTAAACACCCACAACTTAGTACGAATTAGTGCAAAAATATTTCTACATATCAAAGCAATACAGAACCCCTCTCAAAGATTTACTCAAACAGACTCTTGGCTACTACAAGCTTTCTCAATAAAGAACCTACTTATAATGTTCCGAATAGTTATGAGCAACTACCCTATCAAATGATCATGCGTCATTTCTAGATTTGTATTAAAACATCTCCAGTTAATAAGAATAGGGTATAAAGTCCCAGATTTCTTATAATAAATCCAAATTTTTGTTATTCAATATCGATCGGTAACAAGACGTTTGTCCGCAACAGGTTCAGCACCCACGTGGTGCTCAACATGAACGCAGTGCCGTACTGGTCGAAGATGGGCGTGCTGTTCGCTAAGATGATGCACTCGATCACGACGAAGGTGAACCCGGGCGAGTTCTTCTCGGTGGTGAAGCCGCCGTTCTTCACGAAGGACAACCAGCACGATAGCTCGGAGTTTTTGGGGTGAGTTGCTGGATTTTACAGGGTGATAGGCATTTTTTGTAGCGAATTTTAAAATTGGAGTGCCGTTCGCGGATTTTGGACTGAGATAAACTCGAACGAGGTTTTGGGGTAAGTTAGTATTTTCAGGATTGAAGGGCAATTTTATCGAACTCGGTAATAGGATGGCGTACATGTGGGAGGTTTGAATTACGAGTCCCGGTGTTCATTAAGAAAATAATTGTAATAATAAGTTAGTGATTTCTTATAATGTAAAGTTATTGCTTTTGACAGGCTCTTTAGGTTTTCTGCTGCTGGGTTTGATTCTCGGTGGTATTTAAGAAAAGAGAAATATCTGGGACGTGCGTCTGTTTCATACCATAATAGGACTGGAAACTTTTAATTCACGTCATTCGTATTGTCAGAAGTAACAAGCTTGAATTTATATAGGTCAGAAAAGCTATTGGTAATTCATATATATTTTAGTGCAATATTGCATGTAAATCGTGCCTCCAGAAGAGTCTGACATTATTTTTATCTAACTTTCTGTTACCTGGGTAAATCGTTAAAAATAAAGACATGACTTCTGTTGTAATTTAATTATTTAACTTACTTCTGATTATTGTTTCGATCTCATAAAGTTATGTTTGATAAAATAAGTCAACTTATAAATACATACGTATTCGCTCATATATCTAAAAATAAATCAGTAATAGTGTTATATTCATATTTTCCCTCTCGGCTTGATTGGCCATGTCGAACTATTTTTGTCTTTGATCTTTGACAAATACAAGGTATTGGTCATTATGAACACTCCGATGGCGCGTGTGAAATGCCATGTATTGATAAAGTCCGCGTTTGTGCCACGCGAAACGAGCTTCGGCATTAATGAATCGCTTTTATCCATGTCCCGCGTGCGTTTCTATTATGTTATGAATGGGCCGACTCTCATCAGGGAAATCCTCGCACAGAAGATAGCCATCAAACAGAAGCGTAATACTGTCGAATTTCGTTGAAACTACTGAACCCTCAAATCCTCTTCCAAATGGCCAAAGTCATTCCGTATGCAATAATGTTAAACCTACATTGAATTTTATTGTGATTAAATTCGAAACATATTACAATGACACAGCTTTGTTATACAAAAATCAACTTGATTATCTAATAAAGTTGTGTTACTCTGCAGAAACATACTTTTATACTCCTTATCACTCCCGAGGGCATATTTCTGGAAACAATTAAAATAATAACGTGAAATCGACTAATTATCTCTTCTACTCTATTATAATATTAACAAAGATTAAAAATCCTTATTTATTAACTGAAAAGGGGGTGCATTTATATATATCTAAAAGTTTTAACGTCGCATTCTTATTGTTTCCGACATAAATTTCGTCTAGTTTTAGTAGTTACTAGGTCTATATTGAGTTTGATTCTACGATTTTTACGTCCCACTGAAACTTCAAAAGCCTTGTTACCGCTCCCACGACCTGTCATGTAAACATTTGTAGCGGAATATTGACTGAGTTGCAGTCGTGCATCCGTAAAGTTGGACCCATACACAATTTACGTGAAAATGTTTAAAATAGATATTCCATTGGGTATTCACGTCTCACGTTCTGGAACCACAATCGACGGAGATAATATCAATTAAAATTTTGTCTGTACTTTCCTTTACAATAAACAATAAACAGAGACGCTTCAATTCTTCAACTCAATTGTAAATAACTTCATTGAAAAATAAGTCTCGAATCGTGAGAAGATAGAAATTGCACAAAATAGAAAAGAAATCCATAAGCGAGCATTAAAATTAAAATTTGCACTTTGATTCACAGCGGAGCAATATTTTCACACGAAACATTTCCGATATTCACTTTATTTTGATGATCGGATCTGTCGGTATTTTGTAATATTCGCGGCACAATCATATTTCTACCTATTGTTTGAGCCGTGCATTCGAGCACTCACAATTCTAGTTGTAGTTCATAAAGTTGTTTTGTCTTCTTTCGATTTCATAAACCTTATAGAGGTTCTAGCATTTCCCGGGGCTTTCGTAATAAAATTTCGATTAGACAGCAATCAACAGAGTGGATTCGTATGAACATTCAGAGACTGTCATTAAACAGTTTTCCCTAATGTAGCCCTGGGCTAAATATCGGTGCTGCACATTTCAGATTTACATGGGCGCAATACATGCAAACTTTAATGAACATTTAGCTTTGATCTAAGTTTGCGATAGTGGATTTGTCTTTCTTATTTCGCAGCACGTTTGTTAGGCAGAGTATATAAAACGGTGTTTGAGTTGCATAATACAATCAAATGGAAAGCTGAGCGGGCAGATAGACGTACTGTTCGACGTGCAAATAAGTTATAACTTCGCGATTAAGAATAGATGAGGCTGTAGTTTTACAAGATTAACGTTCAAGTTAGTCTTGGTTTTTAATTTAATGATATCAAAATTTTTTTATAATAAAATCCTAAATTAGTATAAAGGTACCTATTATTATACTGAACTTCACCTTAGACGGATAAATCTTTTTTAGCTTCGTTATATTGACACTGGTCTAATGATAGAAGAAAGGATAAGGAGTCCTCAAAGAAGCAGCTCGGTTTCGCTTTTAGTCCTATTTCATTCAATTTACAGAATGCATCTGTGATTTCTTATTATAAAATTCGAGAACGTAACTTTTTATTTTGATGTAGATTGGCCATTAAGTGAATAAATAGAATATATGATTTTTTTTTGCCAATAGCATTTAAAATTAAAGTAGGAATCTGCCAAAAAAGATAATATGCTAAAAAGCCATTGTAAGCTGGTGGTTGATAGAATCGATTATAAATTCTGAGGTATCAAATGAATTTTAAAACCTTCAAAAAATTCTTTTCACTCTTCCATTGAAAGGGATTGAAAACCTAAAATTGTGCGTCGAAAGCTTAACAAAGTTATATAAAATAGATCGATTTTTGTCACAAATGTTTCATCAGATGTATGTCGGTTTTATTCAGACATAATATTATCATTAATATTTCGTACCATAAAATGAAAAACGTACATCGTGGTAAACGTACATTTGTATTACCAATGATAAGATTAAAAAAATGAATAAAAATATTACTTTCCTAAAACCTATAAAATATGGATAATAATAACATGACGAATTTTAGGAGGCGATTCCAACGAATATTAATGGATAAAATTTTCTCCTGGTCAGTTTTATTTCTCTTGTTTGTTGAAATGACTTGTTTCTTCGTAATCCAGCAATCGCTGACTCGTTGCAGTTATAAATCAATTAGCAGGAGGCATTCAATCACATTTTTGACAGCTATTTATATTCTCGTGTATTGAAGTACTTGTATACAGTTTTGTATTACTTTATTAAGGTTTACACTCAAACAAAATGTTCCAACAAGAGCAGCAAACAGTTTTTGGCGGGCTGTAGCTGGGCCCACTAAACCAACAGTGTGCGGTGAATGTATGATCGGTCACAGTTATTAGCTGACATATAGCAATTTTAAACTAGTATTGGAAACGGTTCCAATATACTTTGACGATGCTGGCTTTGAGTTTGTTTCCGTTTGAATGTTTGTTGTGATGAATATGTCTACATGATAAAATGTAAGCATTATCGCGATGTTATTTGAATCATTTTTTTTGACTACACTAGGTACTTGTATGAATAGTGTTTTAATTGAATTTTCACGATTTTCAAAGCCTAACGAAGCGTGACTAATATTCAATACTGGATCGTGCTTTATATCGGATTTTCTAGACTTGCTTCAGATATCGATTTTACGCCAATGATTCAATTATTAGTTTTTGCTTTTCGTCCCTTACCTGCTGGAGCATTTTCTGACTTTTCAAACGTGGAAGTTACTAAAGCATCCACAATAGCTTTTGCTATGGATCCTCGTGGGCCATAATATGTAGATATGGCCCACGAAGGCCTTTTCATAAGAGATTTAAGCTAGACATTTAAAGATTTGAAAATATAATTTGAAATGCTATCTTTGAATCCTATTATTCAATTTACTTGATTGGACGGTATACGAGTACTATCGATCGGTATTTCATAATTACGAATTTGCACTTCAAAACTTTGATACAAAATTATGTGAGTAAGCTTAGCTTATACTCTTTTTGCATAAAATTTTACAATCTCATTTAATTAAAACAAATTAAATAAATATATAGAATTCAACTTTTATGTTCTATAGGTTAGACAATTTTAGCAGTCAATTTCTTAATTACGACCAGTCTGAATATTATATATTATATAAAAATATCAATATATTTTTTTTATATCATAAAAGTATATTTTTTTTCTTTGAAATTATCGCTTTTACTATTGAATGCTTATTATTCTGTAGAACAGTATCCTAGCTATCTTATACACGTGTCTGACTGAAGTCGTTATATTCCACTTACGTACCTAATAAAGCATCCTCCAAAAAATTGCGTCTGAAATATTATTTGTTACATTTTTATGAAAATAATTGATATAATCTTATCATCAACATACTTATAGCAATTATTTTTTCAAATAATTTCCGTAAGCCTAAAATCAATATATTTATAGCAATTATTTTTCTAAATATACCTGATATATTTATTTTTCGTGTAACTCATTATTGCGCGTGAATTGTAAGTAGGCGTCGCTAAGTGAAGATTTTCCTTGAAAGGAAGCTTGTTTTTCTTATTATATATCTCTCTAGAATAAAGGGAATTCTAAGAATGTTTACAGCCCGTAGCGAATTTCCGGTGAGAAATAATAAACTGTTGCGTCCAGCGTTTGCAACGTATTTTATATTTTGAAAATGTCTGGAAATACCCTTTAAAACAAAGCAAATTAACAAGCGTTTTACAAGGGAAAAAAGAAAACTAATATGGCTGTTTGCGAAGTTATAAATAAATGGAGATAACATTAATTTCATACAAGCAATCTGACCCGGCATCGCTTTGTGGTATTATATTTCAACGGTTGAAGTGCCCGAAGTGTAGATTTTTTGTTATTTGTTGTTTTTCTTGATTAGTGAATAAAGCAGCGGGAAGAAGAAATGACTGAGAAAAAATTAAAAGAAATTGAATATGGAGGATTCAGTTATTAAATACTCTTAGGTGGATTAAATTTCTTGACAACTATTAAAACTTTTTGATGTCTTATATTTGTAGAATTCTTTCAGCTATTTTAGTTATAGATGAGAGTAATATGATACCCTCTTATTTCTGTGAAAAATGTATTTTAATAGCCTTAGATCTTGTACGTTTATGTTCATGTTTATCTACTTTGTAGGTATTATTATACCGATTTAGTTCGCAGAATACTTCTTAGATATTATGAAGATTTTTCTACCTAGGTCGAAGAGTTTATATCTAGGTAGTATTCTTAGAACTTTACATTTCCAATGTAAATACAAATCCAATATTGCGTTCAAATAAATAGAAAATATAACGACGAGTCTCACAAACTTGTTAGTTATTCAAGCTCAGCGATTCTTTACGAGGATAAGCTTGAAGCGTATTGAATTGGAGGTAATATATTTCCAGTTACCTGTTCGAGTTGCTGCAATCTTACGAGCACAGCTCCGATCGGAACTTCGACTACACGCACCCGGCAGTGTTGAATGCGAACCGTTTTCGCTTCATCCACCCGCACGCTCAGGCTTTGCCGTCTTGTCACTACAGGTAATTAGTTAATTAACTGCTACATATTATTATGTTTGACTTCTATACGTTACATGTAAACATGGTAATGTTTCATGAATTGCATCTAGATGGATTTTAATTATATGACGTATTTCTATACACTTCAATGAATTAACATTTTCTTTTATAGCGAAGAGCATTCGGAACCGAATCGCTCTCGTCGCTCCTGCTCGCCCCGGCCCGGCAGCAGCACCGCTGGTAGGTTTTCCTGAACTTGATTTAATTAAGGGCCAATTAATACAAAAGTTATTCTTGTGTTTGATTTTACGTGAGTAATTATACACTTAGAAATTAAAGATTATAACGGATTTTAAACTCGATTTGTTTATATTACTATCCCTAAGTTTCGCACAATTTGCAGCGAGCGACTCCTCGTGACCGTTGCGTGTTGAAAATCCTTAATTTCTAAACAAAAGTTATTTTTATAATTCGAATCGAATTTTGTACATATTTTGTTTAGATGTAACCGTAATTTTATAGTAACCGTGTGTGGTATTACAGCGGGATCGTGCTCGAGCGTGCTGAAGCGGGTCGGGGACGGCGATTCGATGGGCTCGCAGAGGAAGCGGTCCCGCTTGAGCGAGACGGTGTTCCTGCGGCGCGACTCGTTCGTCGACTCGATGTTCGGCGGCGTGCTGCTGACGCGCATCGAGTGCGTGCAGTGCCGCTCGTCGTCGCTCTCGCGCGACGTGTTCCGCGACCTGCAGCTCGCCTTCCCCGAGAAGCCCGAGGGCTGGCAGCACAGCGTGCAGAGCCTGCTCGAGTACTACTGCTCCAAGGAGAGCCTCACCGGCGACAACCAGTACGAGTGCAACGACTGCGGCGGCCTCCGGGACGCCGAGCGCAGCGTCATCATCGAAACGACGCCCAAGTATCTGATACTGGTGTTGAAGAACTTCAAGTGAGTTGTTAGCTTTTGGGTTAGGAGATTAAGAATGTTTTTTTTAATAAATTTACATTTTGTTTGGGATTCAATGATTAAGTATAATCGATTTTGAAAATAAATGAGGTTATTCAATAAAACAACTACATATTACTAAGAGATATTATAAATGTTTAATTGATCAATCTCTTAAATTTTAGATCATAGATAGTTTGTTATACGAAATGAAAGTTAACCCAGTCGTCGCATCGGCAGATTCAACGCGAAGCTGCAGGTGCAGACGAAGCTGATGCTGTCGGTGCTGCACAACATGACGATCACGCTGCCGACGGTGCGGTCGCAGCAGGACCACTCGTCGTACGTGCTGTTCGCGGCCGTGATCCACGCGGGCACCACGCTCGACTCGGGCCACTACTACACGCTGGCCAAGGACCGCGACCAGTGGTTCATGTACAACGACGACGTGGTGACGGTCGCGGACGAGATGGAGCTGAGCAAGCTGAACCGCGCCAGCACGCCGTACATCCTGTTCTACCGGCGCACCGACGTGGAGGAGGGCGCCGCGCCCGCGCTGGACCAGCTGCCGCCGCGCGTGCAGGAGACCGTGCTGGCGCACAACAAGGAGTACGTCGAGACCGTGCGCAACCTGTGCCGCACGCGCCCATGACGGTTAAGGTCCGACAAGTTCGTCGACTTCTCCGTGCTGGACTACGTCGACTCGGAGTGAGCGGCCCCGGATTCCGGCTCACCAAGGCGGCGCCCCCACGCTATTTTTTGTTCGAAGCTTTTTCGGTGCCCGTAATGCACCGCGCGTGCCGCCTTCCCCACTTAGTGTTACGTGAACACGTTTCCGTCTCGCCGGTTCGATCCCGAGACTATATGTTAGATGTATTGTAAGCCGTTCCGACGGATTGGTGCCATGTTAAGTCGATCGTCAAACAATACCAACTTAAATGCGAGCGGGAACATGTTCTTTTCCACATATTCTTATTAAAATAATATGTCGGAATATTAACAAGTGTAGTATAGGCGCAACAATTTAAGAACACGGGTATGTAATACCCGATCACATGATAGATTTCTCTTTCAACCGTATTATCATCAATAGATCTCGCTCGCACACCGGCGCCGGCCAGTAAGCCGACGATCGAGGTTCGAATACAAACTTAGTATAGACATGGCGCATTCGGGTTATACAGGGTGTCCCAAAAAGTAGTGATAAACGGAAGCTGGGAGGTAGAGGACCTAGAGGGCTATCCGAATCACCCCCATGTATGTTATGCGATTTTTCGTATTTTCGGAGTTATGACGTTTTTTTCAATTTTTCATCTATCGCCGAGTACAATGATATTTTTACTCATGGTGACGTCAATTATTGGGTTATTTTAAAAATGTCTGGTAATTAAACACTTATTTATTGATTTTAATTTGGTTATAATTATCATCATGTTAATAAAAATTATGTACTTACCACATTTAGATTTAAATTTTTCGATTGAAGCCTTCTGAATAATAAAATGAAATTTTTAGGGTACCTGATAGATAGAGCAAGTTTTTAAAAGCTAAATGGAAAACTTTTTTTAAGTGATTTTATTTTTTTATGGGCCCTTGAAGTTGTGAACATACTGGGTAATTTTATCTTTCTTGGCATTTAATTCTTTTTTTTTAATTCCATTCGAAGATCTAACGATAGTAAATGTTACCATTCTGAATTGGCCTATCTTTCAGCTTAGAACACAAAAAAATCAAGCATCTAGTGCGATAATTCACGTCACCATAAATAAAAATCTCATCGTACTCAGCGATACATGAAAAATTGAAAAAAATGTCGTAACTCCGAAAATACGAAAAATCGCATGACATACATAGGGGTGATTTGGATAGCCCTCTAGGTCCTCTACCTCCCAGCTTCCGTTTATCACTACTTTTTGGGACATCCTGTATATACCCGATCATAACCATCTTTTATTATGTTTTATGTTTCAAACCGTCACGGGTAAGGCTTAATTACATTGGCACCTGTATTATATGGTGAATATTTAGAGATATTATAAATGTATCACAATACCTATGAGTAGATTTAGAAATATGTTATGTATTATATTAATAGAACTAGATGTACATTTTTGTTTTTGTTTTTGAATTATTTTTATAATACAGTGAAACCTGGTTAAGTGAGACATCAAGGGACCTGCAATGTCGTTTCACTTATAGAGGTATTCCACTTACCCAGTGTCTCAGATATACAGGTATAAATAAATATCTGTCTCATTTACAGAGGGTTCCATTAATAGAGGTGAGAATACAGATTCATAAACGGATATTAACTTCAGTTTTTCACGTGATGATAAAGATTGTAGCTTTCGTTTTGACATTTTTCAAATAAATATCTGTATGATAGTAAAGCGGAACTAAAACTGAAGGTAATTGAAGCTCAAAATTTGTACTTACGTACTTGGAATTATAGTCGAGACAATTTAATAGGCAACATTTGACGTCTATCAATTTTATCTTCATAGGGTAGTAACCTGCTTAAAAACATCGATTAAAGTGAATTAATCGATACGGACTTGAAACATTTGTCAATCGAACTTGAAACACATGTCAATAATTTATGATAATTTTTATTCCCAAGTAATCAATGCATTCGATTCTAGATGACAGATTTCGATATTTAGAGTAACGTCTCTGGTATTTAAAAAGAAAAAAGGTTTATTGACACAAAATTGTAGCGACGTCAGTTCTTTGAATCAGAAATTGTTTATTATGTTTAGAATGGTTTATCAGTAAAATCAAATCCTAAAATTACTTGTATCGGTCATTATTATTATAAATATGTAATCATAATTGAAAAAAGTTAAGCAAATGTGCAGTTCTAACAAAACGAAATATCATATTGTTATTCTATGTCGTCGTTACTAGGTTACGTTGTTGAATTTTGTTGAACTGTCAAATGTTGCCTATTAAAATGGCTCTACTATACGTGTGGAATTTGTGGGTAGAATAAGAATCAGTAAACAAACAATGTTATCTCAGTTACAGAGGTTTATGCATATAAAATTTACTCGCTGTCTCAGTTATAGAGGTAACTATGACGATAAATCGAAAGAACAAATCCCAGATATAGAGGTTTACCTCGTCTCACTAATAGAGGTAATTCAGTGCCAAAGTGTTGGGACCTCAGCATGAGTTACAGTTATGGAGGTTTCTCACTTATCCAGGTCCCACTTAACCAAGTTTCACTGTATATATCCAACTCGTTTCGTGTAATTACAATTATTATAGATAATAAAACTAGTAGTCTATAATATTTAATTACTAACTATAATTATATTATTCATTGTCATGTTTGCTGGGAAAACATAATCCATTTCTTCCATAAGGGAATAGTTTTGGGGTTTATTCTAATTTTACTTTATTGTATAAATATGTGGTTTTTAAAAATGAAATGTTTATCGTTAAGTTGCACGGCATTTACTGCCGTCGATGATTTGATACTCGGTATGGTTTATTTTAAAAACACTATGAAGTTGAAATAGAAAAATATATTTATATTATTTCGTACATACGATTTTACAAGAAAAATGAATTTTGTGAAAATGGATTTATCAATAAGTTCGCGGATATTTTCTTTAGTGTATTCATCATTACAGCAGAGAAGTTTTATAATAACAAACAAAATAATATACTTGAATGTGATTTCTTAAGCAAAATTTGTATGTTATTCATTTTCCTTCCCCGCCTTTATTGCTTTGCGTAATTTTTTATTGCAACTTATTAGATTTTTTATGCTAAAATATTTTATATATATGTATGACTGAAAGTTATCTTCATAATTAAATAAAAAAGCAAAGAACTTTCGTTCATAAGTGGATCTTGTGCACGCGCTCGCAATTGATATTTATTTTTATTATGCATACTTACATAAAAATATATATTTCTTATGCTTCTATATCTCAAATAAATAAGGCGAAAGGCGAGTATTGTATTCATGTTGGTTGTTCAGTCGTGCAAAAGTGATAATGTAGATTATAGAAAATGCTATGCAAATTGTGAAGTGTGTCTAATGTTTAATTAGCTATTGCGATGGTATATAAAATTTCTCTATGTGTTTTATGTCGAAAAGATTCCAATTAACAATGAACACTGCATAATGCATTAGCCTTACAACTCGACCAAGCTAAGCACCTCGTTGGAATGCTCCCACGAGGTGCAAACTGCAAACAAAACAATAAGCGCGAAGTAAAATCTAACAAATATTTGTTTACTTTTTTTAAGTCATAGTGAATCCTTTTTTGAAAACCGTACATGAGCGTCAATGTGACGTAATCGACGCGAGGTGCTAACTTAGCTTGGTCGAGTTGTACATCATTTATCCTACAATAATATTATAAATGCGAAAGTTTGTGAGGATGGATGTATGTATGTTTGTTACTCTTTCATGCAAATATTGCCACACTTTTGTCCCTTTCTCTGTTTTTGTATTTATTTTCTTTTATTATATCTGTTGTTGGCCTTTAGTAAATAAATTATTTCTTTCTTTCTTTCTTTCTTTCAAATACTACTGAACTGATTACAAGCACACATAGAGGGTAATTTGGATTAACACATAGGATAGGTTTCATTCCGGAAACCCGGGGTCCAAAGAAGGGAACAATGCGGAATTTTTCTGTGAAAACGCGGGCGAAGCCGCGGCGGAAAGCTAGTAGTAGTAATTTTTTCTATGCTCAAAAATGTTTTATCAAAAGTTTGTGAAGATGTAAGTATGTTTATCCCTCTTTCACGGGAAATCCACTGAACGGATTTCGATGATACTTAACAGTGATGTTATTTATTTACCAGAATAACACATGCTATAGAAATATACTTGATTTTGCCCGCGGGTGAAATGTGCCAAGCGGCACATTTACTGATACATTTTAGCGAAATTTTTGAATAATGTATATTTTCAAGTTCTTATTTATAATTAATATAACTTCAAATACCTAAAATAATAAATTTGCAATTCCAGTAACAAAAAAGTTTCCATCTATTACATAAACATGTATTATTATATTATTCTTTTATTCGACGCGTTTCTAGTGCAGTTACCAAACCATTATCTGGGTCCACACCGGACGATCCACCGCAATCCAAAGATGCGGGCGGTGTGGACGTGCCGCGCGCGATCCATGCGTGTAATTTCACTTACTTGGATGACATTTTAATTATACTAAATAAAAAATTACGTATGACACCCATTTAACAACGAATAAAACGTCTTGTAATAAAAATATTGTGTCTGATGGATCTATCTAAAGGCAAAAGATTAAAAATTACGCGTTAAAAAATGACTAAAGTTATGTATATCTTCCTGTGTAGATATAAACGCAACCACTACCGCCAGCCAGACAGCCCGGGCTCTAACCGAAATAGCAAGAGAAACAGCATATCAAAAACCCAACTATACTAAAATGACTTTTTTTAAAACGTTGGTAGCTCCCGTACCATTATATTATGTTCTTTTAATTTTTTGAAATAACTATCCTATTTAGCAGAGTCCTTGGCAGAGTCCTTAGAATGTTTGTATTTGTGACATTGATGTTATTCATCATTAAAGAAACGGAACGGTATTTAAATATTGTATTTAAAATGTGTTGGTAGGCGTGTTTTATTAGCAAATTGTTACGATACTTTGTTGTACTGTTGCACAATGCATTATTCGTATCTACTATTACAAAATTATAATCTGTTGTCAACATATTATCGCTAACGAAATTGAACTGTACCTAGATGATAGATATTTTCTTAGGATATTTTATTAAAAACTGAACGAACTCTTTATTTAATGATTTTGATGCGGGTTTTTTATCGGGAATTTTTAACTATAAAGTAGGTATAAAGATAACATACATAATAGCGTCCGTGCGAAGCCGGAGAGCTATCATCTAGTAGATATTTAACAAGGATGTCTACATATATTTTCAGCAGAAAACTTTTAGACCAATTTAGATAATTTTATAAATATAAATAGATGGGACTATAGCCGATAGACTAATATAACATTGGAAAATAAAAAACTATTCATAATTTATGAAACCTTGAAACGCGATAAATATATAATTTTAAATATTTACTAATTCTTTTCTTGTTTGTGACCCCGTCTAAAGGGCCATAGGGTTGACACTGGCTGCCTACTTGTAGATTTTGCGTTATGAAATAATGTAGTTTTCTGTTACCTTCTTAGAGCTTATAAGTTCAAGATCGTGTATTACAAAAAAACTACTATCCATACTAATATTATAAATGCGAAAGTAACTCTGTCTGTCTGTCTGTCTGTTACTCAATCACGCCTAAACCACTGAACCAATTTGCATGAAATTTGGTATGGAGATATTGTGGGAGATATTTTGTTACCCGAGAAAGGACATAGGCTACTTTTTATTGCGAAATATATACCACGGGCGAAGCCGGGGCGGACCGCTAGTAATATTATAAATGCGAAAGTAACTCTGTCTGTCTGTCTGTTACGCTTTCCCGCAAACCTCTCAACAGATTTTTATGACATTTGTCACAGACAATCTTTAGACCCTGAAAAAGAACATGGGCTACCTTTTATTGCGAAATATGTACCACGGGCGAAGCCGGGGTGGACCGCTAGTTATAGATAAAATGAGACAGTAAACCATTTTTTTTTAGTTTATAGCTTGAGTATATTGGTTTATTGTTTATAGTAATGTTATCACAAATTAAAGTACACAGGTATGTATTAAATAAAAAATGTTTCAGTTAAATCGTTTATATTACGTATAAAATTTTGTACATTTTACCAACTTACATTTTAATCGTTTTATTTTGATAATGTATGTTTTTAAATTATTCCCACATAGATTATGGCGTGTTTAATTAATAATAGTTGCGCATTCTTAAAAATAATCAACACGTTATTTCAATTTCGCAAGAGCATATTTAAAACTTGGCTAAAATAGTGTAAATAATTATCTAATTTTCAATTTGCGTGTAGCTAATATATATATAATAGGTTGACGAATATGTACCTATTAACTAAATCCATTCGTAACGATTTGTGATAATAGTCATTTACTTAAAATTAAATGAAGGGAAGAATAACCAACCATTACTTAACTATTATTTACAAAATATGTATATAACAAACAATTAATGTTTATAACCCTACAAGTTTACCACCAAATGCGTTAAGTTTTTCGGATGCTGTTCGCGTTATTGATCTCAATATCGATCCAGGTACCTGAAAAAATAAAGATATAAGTAGGTACATATACGTACAGTGCTAATGCATACATTTTATGACTTGTGTAAATTTACATTTTGTATAAAATTATTTAAGCCTGCCTCGAAAACGACGGGAAGAGTCTTGAGTGTTCTTAGCTATGTTCGATGTAAATCGGTCAAAGAAGCCGTGCTCCTCCTCAAAATGGAGGATTAAATATTGTTTCACAACTGCCCCCATATCCATATGGGTATCAAATGTAAGGACTTCATAAGTAGAATCCATACTAATATTATAAATGCGAAAGTAACTGTCTGTCTGACTGTTATTCAATCACGCCTAAACTACTGAACCAATTTGCATGAAATTTGGTATGGAGATATATTGATACCTGAGAAAGGACAAATAAACAATTTTGATTTTTTTGATTTTTGAGAAAGGACATAGGCTACCTTTTATTGCGAAATATGTACCACGGGTGAAGCCGGGGCGGACCTCTAGTACTATATATTATAATACATAATGAAGTCGGGGCTTTGTAAATGTTTAATTAAATTTTACTTACAGCTATTAACGAATTGATGAAATTTGAAATGCTCTCAGCGCCTCCGACGATTGCGCGGCCTGCACTAGCGAATTTGTCACCGTCGTTTCCATACTTTTCCTCTTCTTTTATCGTGTCTACGATTGGTTTTGGCTGTTTAAAAAAAGTGTATTATTAAATATTTTTGTAAGAACGGTTAAAATTATGTGTAATATAATATGGTAACATGTAGGTTACGTAATATGTTGACATCGTTAGGTTCAATATAGTTCAAAAAGGCTCATAATTAGACTTAAAAATAGTAACAAATAGATATCTACGTCATGTTCACCAATCATAGATTTCAAATAATTTGTTACACAGTCCTCATAGTTTATTTTATCTACATGAAATTAATAATGTAGGTCTTAGATGTAGGTATGGATTTTTAGCAAAACAATCGAAATTTTTAGGCACATAAGTATATTATGTACCTAGCTAAAAACAATAGTTATTATATTATTAGTATAGGTACGTACTTGCAGTAGCCCTGCAGCAACATGCTGAACATTTTCTTTCACGGAGAGCGTTTTGCTTCCAAGACCTTCGTACTCCAGGTGTATGCTTGGGTCTTTCGCGATCTAAGAAATAATTTTCCATATATAAAAATGAATGAAAGCCTGGACCGATTTCGATAATTATTTTTTTGTTGTGTATGTTATTGCCAGGAGAAGGATCTTATGAAAAAAAAACTTAAGAAATTTGCCAAAATATATATATTTTTTAATTTTAAAGGAATTAAAATATTATAATTTACTAGCTGTACTATGTATTATTAATGTGATGATAAACAGCCTATGCCCTATATCCTTCCTCGATAAACGGGCTATCCAACACCACCGAAAGTATTTTTCAAATTTTTTCGTATTTTTTTTTTGTTCTTGAGATTAGCGCGTTCAACCAAACAAACTCTTCAGCTTAATAATATAAGTATAGATTTAATTTACATGGTTGTATACTGTTAAGGTAGGTCAACATCTCCGTTGTAAATTTAATATGATATTGAATGAAATGGGGAAAATTAACAGTATTCTTATTTACACACCTGTTTGTTTGGATCATTATATGGAATAGTGTCTGCTGTCTCGAATTTGTTAGAGATGAAGTTGGAGTCAAGCCTATACTTGGTGTCATCGCCAGGATGATTTTCAGCTAGCAATGGTTCTGCTAAGTGAACGTCAGCAGATTGAGCGTACGGGCCTCCGCGTCCGGGCTGGTCGTACACTGGTAGGTCGATTTTGATAGGATAGTCGACTGGTGAAGACAGCGCATTCATTGAATATATGCATAGTATAAACAGCGTTGAGTACATCTGAAATAAAAAGAGTTGTATCAACAAAGTGTATTCAGAACTTCAGTAAGCTTTACAAAATGTATTTTATAGATTTCTCTTATATGCAGACGCATTAACATTATAATATTGGATAAGTATAAATCGTTAATAATATTAATGTGCGGTGTGCAAAGCGGTATTGATAATATAAAATTAAAGCAATTTTTTTTCTATCCATTATTAATTGCGGTTAGGTGGGATAGGCTGAATCAGATTTTAGCATAAAATATTGCCTAACGTTTCGTGATTTGCGGGAGCTTAAAAAATTAAAAAAAAAAATCTTACATTTCATTCATTTTGCATTAATTGAATGGTATGTAGGTAATATTGTTGCGTTTGTGCAGCAGGGTAACTTGGATTAACACATAGGATATTATTATGTACCTTTTTTCGTTCCTAGTATAACATTTATTTTAATACAATCTGGTCTATGGCTAAGGTTATGGCTGTGGGTTATGGCCACAGTTAGGCCTTTGAAAAAATGACAACATCAGGCGTCCGTCAGGTTTGTATTTATTTAAAGTTTTCTTTTATTAGGTATGTCGTTAACCGTAGGTAACTATATCATTTCAAAAAGGAAACTATAACTAGTTACTTAGAATCTGAACACAAGGAAGTATAATAAATCAAAGAAGATGGATAATATGCCCGAAGTAACGCGTTGTTTTGGAATGTTCCCTCCAAAGTATGCTACGTATTTAATATCAATATTCGGATTGGGGATGGGTGGTACGGGAATAGCTGGAATTGTGCTTTATGGTCTGGTAGAAAAAGCCGTTACGGCATTCTTTTTCAAAAGTGACACGGCACCGGTCGATGATACAGTGAAGAAATGTGTTCTTCTAACTATTGGATTGACGTCATTGCTGCTCACTATTGCCAGTTTCCTTATGTTCTTGGGCGCTACGTCTGGCTCACCCGGCCCTCTTGCGGTGTCTATTTGGATTATATTCGCAATGGATTTGATACTTATAGGGCTCTCTATCGCTGCGCCAATGTCCTGCTTCTTCATGGAAAGTACATGTGTCGTGAAGAAACTGTCGACTACTGTTTTGGTCCTTTGTTTTCTGGTAATCACTGTTTTTTTAGAAGTATGGCTCTATTTCATGGTCGTTGCTAATGCTTATCTGAATGAAATTGCGTGAGAATATTTGTGTACGAACAGCAATAAACAATAGTTAAAACTTTGTGTTTTTAGTTAATCGATTATTAAATTATAGATGCACGCATTTCTTACTTATTATTTATTAAATGTGCATTTTTGTAATGGTAGATTCAATATATATGTCGTTATTATTTAAGTTTAAATAAAGACCTATTAATTTAATTATTGTTCACTTATAATATACTTACCTAACATGCCTAAAACTTACCTACTACTGCAGTTCCTAATGCTTTTTCAAGCAGATTAATAACAAAAAAAAAATTACACATGATAAAAGCGGTGACCCCATAAAATAGGTAACCCTGAATTGTCTGTACTATTTTTTCCTATTTTTTCAATGGTGATTCAGAGGATAATAATAATTTAAAGTAATTACTTAATCAAATAATGAGTGTTCATAAGGCCAACGTGATCGTAATGATGTTACCCTAAGCAGAAATACAGTTATTATTCTTGTAGTTATCAAAATAGTTAACCGATTTTTTGATATTATCAAAATCAGTATATTAGATATACCTGAAAAATATAGCTGATGGATAAAATATGTAAACTGAATTATCTCTGAGGTTTTTAACAGCAGGTTGGTTACTTGGTTAGTAGACGTAAGTAAGGTTAGTAGTACCTACAATATATTGTATATATGCAAAGTGTATGTTAGTTAACAGACCGTGATATTTTAGCTTCAATAGCAACTAACAAAGTATTGCATAAAAACAAGTCACACCGCAGTAGGAATATAATATTTAGTTTCGGTAAAAACCTGCGAATTCGGGCTTTTAAAAATTACTGAGCAGTGCGCACCATAGAAAGGGGGCTGTGCATTTAATTAAAATTTCCATAATTGTTATAACTTAAATTACTTATGTAATTCATACTACAACGTTTCGTTACATTTAAATAAGTTATACTTACTTAAATAATTATCCTTTTATAAAATCGCAATTAAACTTAAACATAAAGTTATTTACAAAAGAAAGTAATAATCTTTTTAACTTACCTTATTAAATATACGCACTTAAATTTGGCATTAAAACTTGTCCAGTGGTTCGCGTCTACTGCGATTAAGTAACAGAGTCGACTAACATCTGATGGCAAGTGGTGGTCGAGACCCGTCGACTTTCACGTGTTACGTCACTAAAGCCTTGGCACTTGAGCCAATGTGGTATCTGGTTAAGGATTCCCAGATATCGTAATGTGTCTATTACAAACGTGTCACGCTTGCAGTGAATAATACATGTGTCTACGTGACTAAGGGTCAAGATAGGCGACTGTTGGCGATTGACGAAATTATAGGCTTAGGTAGGAATCTTCAATTACTTACGAGAACTATTTTAAAGGGTCTGTCTCTGTTTGTAGGTAGAGGCTCTGGGTATAGGCAATAGGTAATATGATTATCGGTCATTCCCCGGGAATAGTTATTTTGAAAATATGTAATATTTACAGTATAAGAGAGACCACTTCTACTACCTACCTATTTAGTGCATTGGTTAGTGATAAAACTATTCAAGTGAGAGTCTGGTTCGATCTCCTGTGTGTCTGAAGCTGGGGAATTTCAGGAGCCTATAATATACTATGTAAATGTAGGTACATATAAAATTAAGAAACGCAGCGGGCGTGTAGATTAAGAATATTTGGATTTTGTAATGTTTGTCCTTATCGAGAAATCTTCCATCCTTCTCTTTAGGCCCCGTTTCCACCTGCAAGTAAACTTCTGCAAGAACTGTCCGACAGTCTGTCTGACAGCAGCTTGCATGTGTAAACTATGTTGCAAGTTCTGTCGCGACAGTTTGTCAAGCGCTTCTTGCGAGAAGTTGCGACAGCATGTGTAAACATGACTGCGTCTACTCGCGACAGTTCTCGCAGCTTATCGGTCTAGTTCCGTATATCTCGCAGCAAGCTGCAAGTATCGCCCACATGGCTTTTGATTTTTGTTTATTTGAAATTAATGAGTCGTGAATGCTCTTGTGAAGAATGAAGAAACTATAAAGTCAATAGGATTATATGAGATCTTAAGATGGAATAATGTGATTATTTTTTGAAAATGAAGTGAAATGAAAATTTATTTGTTGAGTTGTGGTTACAAAGTTTTTATAATAAATTTCATGTCCGCACAATTCACCAACAAATTGGCATACAATATATTTATATTATGCTTATCTAATTTTATAATTTAACTAAGTTATTATTTAAACAATATATTATTTACATTAGTTCATTAGATCATTTTACATTAAATAGTACACATTATAAATTATAGTATACGATTTATTTCACAAAATAGAATAGAAAAATTGTAACAGTAATTCCTATCCCGTCACTCGCAAGATCTGGTGTGTAAACACCTCCGCGATAAGTTGCGATAGTATGATGCGCGAGCTTCTTGCATGACATTTATTGCAGCAATAAATTGCAGGATATGTAAACGACATTGCAAGTAACTCATGCAAGACTTCCGCGAGTTTACTTGCAGGTGGAAACGGGGCCTTAGACCTTTCAAGTTTCAAAATTAGGAGCCGCCCAAAGGTCCGTATGTATAGGTTCACGATAAATTTAAAAACGACTAAACCAATTTTCATTCTATTTCCACAAATGTAAAGCGTGGTTCTTGAATAATATTTAGCATAGACAATGTATAACACCCTTGATAACACCAGCTAATAAGACGTAAAATTATTTATGGCAATATTTTTCATATATTTTATAACTGCCAGAATCTCAGAGCAATAAACCTATTATTGCTCTGAGGCCAGAATACTTCCGCAAGAAATTTCCCGACCAAGTCCCAACCTTGGTCCCAACCAAGAAGCTATAAGCTTCTTGGTCCCAACCATGTCCCAACAGTCTGTCTGACAGCAGCTTGCAAGTCTGGCGGCGTTTCCACCTGCAATTAGTAGACTTGCAAGCTGCTGTCAGACAGACTGTCGGACATTTCTTGCGGAAGTTTTCTTGCAGATGGAAACGCGGGTAAGTCGTTTAGTTTTATACAGAGAAATTAAAATTTAAGTCTGGCATAATATTATTATATAAATCCATTTTCGCCTGTAAAATATAAACGTAAACAGTACACAACTTTTAATGGAACAGAATGAGAGTTTTAGTAGGTTTATCAGAAGTTTGTCTTCGTTCGGCCTCTTAAAAATTAAATAAATTTATATATTATATTATCAAAGTACAAGGTAGTAGTTCAAAGTAGTTCAAGTTTAAGTAGAAGTAGCGTTTAGCTACTATTATGTATTCAGTGGTAGAAGACAGACTAGATATTTTGTTCACATTTTGTTGATTTTTTTCCATTCGTTCCATTGAATTACTTCCATACCACAGGCAATACAAACGTTTTTGCCTTTATTCCTACATTATAATAATATGTGGTTAATAATGATCAATAAATAATATGTTATCTATGACCACAGACTATTTGTGACGTGATTGATGTCACCTGTGGATGTCACTGTCAGAAGTGTCAGAACAATATTGTTTGGACTTGAATGTTGTTCAACTACGGATGTCTACAAACATTAGTGTTTTTAATTGTTTAGATAGTTTAGATACAAGTAAAATATTGTTGAATAATATAATATTTAAAAATGTGTCGCTTTGTTATTTAACATAATATAATTCTTCTTTTCAGAAAATATTATGATATTGACCATCATGTATCGTACTTTACTACCAAGTTAAATAATTACGCGATACATTTAAAAACTGCGTGTTCGCATAAATTCTTGAAAAAGGATTTATTCAGTAAATATATTCTGAGTTAAAACTGAAAATGGGCAGAATAAATAATTCATTCCTCTGGGGAATACTTTTTGCATCTGCGACGTGGAGTATTTCGCTTTACCTATATTGGTTATTGAATATGAGCGGTGAGTTTTTAATATTAAATATACACATATTTACGTGAATGTTTTCTGTTTATTAATTTGTCCGTCTTGTGCATGAAAACTTTAAATTATGCTATGATAATATTAAACATAGTTTGCGTCAGTAAACTAGTTTTCTAATAGGTCGTGATTGTGGTTTGTCCAGTTTTGCGAGTTATAACAACCTTTATTATGTTATCGAACTTCTATTGTTTCCATGCTTTTGTATACATTCCATGACCTATAAAATTTATATGCCATATTCATCTTGTTTGATAGATGTTCATGGTTTTAGGTGAAAGTTCAATAAAAAATTCAGAAAACGGGATACATTATCGCCTTATCAATACTGAAGAAAGAAATCGTTTAAAAAACAATGACAAATCTATTGCAGCATTGGAGGGCAAAAATCTTCTATATGATAATCCCAAAGCAAATGATAGATTTGGAAATAAAATGTGGAAAAATCAAAGAGATCATTCGGATTATTTAAGAAAAATTATCTTAAAAGAAAAATTTGCTAGGCAATTTCAACAAAAATCATTTGCAAAAGTAGACAAGAGTCTGGGTGAGTCCAAAAGCAACTTTTTATTTTATAAAATTGAAAAAGGGAAATTCAAAATATTACTTGTGTATTTTGTCATAGTTAATGATAATGCATGTTATTTTCAGAAAGTCAATTTGGTTTAATTCGTAATGCAGAAGATGTTAGAATCAGAGAGAAAGGTTACAATGTCCATGCATTCAACACTCTTATCTCACAACGAATTGGTAACCACCGAGAAGTTCCTGACACTAGATATAAATTGTAAGTAATTAATAACTACTTCAATAATTGTTGATTTTCCACAATTCCCATATTTATATACTTATTATATTGCAGATGTGCCACACAAAAGTATCCCTATAAACTTCCAAAAGCATCCATTATAATTTGCTTTTATAATGAACACTTTGAAACACTTATGAGGTCCGTGCACTCAATATTGGACCGTACAGAACAAATATATTTAAAGGAGATAATACTGATTGATGACTACAGTGACATAGAAGGCCTGCACGATAAGGTTCAAAAGGCTGTGAATGAACTAAACAGCAACATGAGGAAGGAAGAAGAAATGCTTGAAACAAATAATATAGACCCTGACAATATTGTTGCTGACCATATAAATGACGATAACAATGTGGAGAACCTTAAGAAAACTACAGATAGTAGCACTGGCAAATTGAAGAAGAGTGGATTAAATATACGGCTTCTAAAAACTAGTAAGAGGGAAGGATTGATTCGCGCAAGGTTGTATGGAGCTGATAATAGTGTGGGTGAGGTAAGTCAAATTAAATACCTAAAAGTATCTTGGATTAAGCAAATCCATACTAATATTATAAATGCGAAAGTAACTCTGTCTGTCTGTCTGTTACTCAATCACGGCTAAACTACTGAATCAATTTGCATGAAATTTGGTATGGAGATATTTTGATACCTTAGAAAAGACATAGGCTACTTTTTATTGCGAAATATGTACCACGGGCGAAGCCGGGGCGGACCGCTAGTTAAATATAATTATGTCAATATATGCTGATATGCTTGAAACTTAGTATTGTGTTATTAGAAGAATTTAAGTCCTATGATCTGTCAGATCTAATATTTATATATTTCACTAGCTAACCGCCCGCGGCTTCGCCCGCTTTCTCTAAAACGGTTTGAGATTTAAACTAGTTATCCTATCTCTCAAGTTGGATCGAACTGCACATGGTGTGCAAATTTTATTATAATTGGTTAAGTGGTTTAGGAGTCCATTGTGACACGAAATTTATATATATTAAGATAAATACAGAGTTTTATTTATTTTAAATTTAAATAAATACAATTTAATTTTAGGTACTACTTTTCCTAGACTCTCATATAGAAGTGAATGTTAATTGGCTGCCACCGTTACTGTCTCGACTCTCTGAGGGAGTAGATGGGGTTAGCACTCGCTATTCCCCCCGTGTGGTCGCTCCCATTATTGATGTGATAAACGCTGATACATTTGACTATACTGGCAGTCCTTTAGTGAGAGGCGGCTTCAACTGGGGGCTACACTTTAAGTGGGATAATCTGCCAAAGGGCACATTGAATGGTGAGTACGGTTTTAGACAATTATCATGTTTATGTTTCAAACTTACAATCAGTTGCAAGGCTCCATCTGTTTTCTGTGAAAAATTAATGTTGTTATAGCTATGAACAAAACTATATAAGTTTATAACTTATATAAACTTGATAATGATAAAGGACTGTCATTGGTGTTCTGTAAAGTATTCAATTTATCTAATCCATACTAATATTATAAATGCGAAAGTAACTCTGTCTGTCTGTCTGTAACTCAATCACGCCTAAACTACAGAACCAATTTTCATGAAATTTGGTATGGAGATATTTTGCCCAAGAAAGGACATAGGCTACTTTTTTTCCCGGGGAAATGACGCAATCCCGGAAATCCCACGGGAACGGGAACTATGCGGGTTTTTCTTTGACTGCGCGGGCGAAGCCGCGGGCGGAAACCTAGTATCTAATAAATACATAAAATTTTCGTGTCGTGGTGTTTGAAGTTAGTATGAGAATTGAACAAAGTCTATTTTTCACACCCCGAAGTGATAAGAGAAAGGCGGAACAATGTTTGCTGGGACAGCCAGTATTTCTATAATGGCAGGGTAATAAATTGAGTGGTCGCGGAAGAATTCTAATCAATACCCGCGGCCCCATCATTAAAGCGGCTCGACGGAACACAGTGGGGTTTTAGTCGGTAAGAATCCGACATAACCCACGGCTCCTTCCCCGGGGGCCGTGGGTATCTTTGGAAGATTTCCCCACTATAAAAAAAAAAGTATAAAAAAAGGGCAATAAATTGAGTGCTTTTGGTAATTTTCATAACTTTGCAGAAGAATCAGACTTCGTGAAGCCAATTAAGTCGCCAACAATAGCGGGTGGACTGTTTGCTGTATATCGCGAATATTTCAATAAGATTGGTAAATACGATGCGGGGATGAATCTCTGGGGCGGTGAAAATTTGGAGATATCGTTCAGGGTAAATGTTATCTATACTAATACTAGCTTACCGCCCGCGGCTTTGCCCGCTGTCTCTAAAACGATTTGAGATTAAAACTATCCTATCTCTCAAGTTGGATCGAACTGCACATGGTGTGCGAATTTTATTATAATCGGTTAAGTGGTTTAGGAGTCCATTGAGGACAAACATTGTGACACGAGATTTATATTATATATTAAGATTATATAGCTGAAGAGTTTGTTTGTTTGTTTGAACGCACTAATCTCGGGAACTACTGGTCTGATTTGAACATTTAGATAGCCCATTTATCGAGGAAGGTTATAGGCTATATTTCATCAAGCTACGGGCAACAGGAGTGGAGCCACGGGGGTGAAACTACGCGGAGCAGCTATTAAACAATATATTAAGTTAACTGCTTTCATATCATGTCATTATTAAGTTCTTTGCATTACTATTTAAAGCAAAATTTACTATTTATGTTAAAAGCCTTGAGGATTAAATAAAAAAAAAATCCTATCTTATTTCACTTCAGATGCATATGCTTATTTGTGTTTAAACTTCAAAGAAGTATCATTGTCAATACAAACAACATTATGTATTTTTTTATAATACTGTGTGTATTAGTCGAATTAATATTAATGTGAATTAGTTAAATTGCCAATGCTATCCTACATAAGAAAACATTTGATAAAATTGCACTAACAACACTTGTCTTGTAGATATGGATGTGTGGAGGAACATTGGAGTTGGTACCTTGCAGTCGTGTCGGTCACGTGTTCAGGAAACGTAGACCTTATGGCCTTGGTGATAAGGAGGATTTCATGCTGCATAACTCGATGCGGATGGCGCGAGTGTGGATGGATGAATATGTGGTAAGTATTTTGGAGATAAATTCTATTAGCATTGTTTATACTGCGGATTCAATTTCAGACTTAAACATCGATGGAGATAGGAGGGCTGCAATGATTCATTGTTTATTTATAGATAAATATTTTGCACTCAAAGTTCCGGCAGTTGGTTAAATAAAAAATAATAAACATCTTTTCACTATTGAGTGTAGCGTTAAGTTCCTATTTCCTAAAACAAAAAGCCAGCTTTGCTTCGAATGCAATATCACATGATATGTACATAGATGGACTATAAGAAAATTACACAGTTTAATATTTACATCATTCCAACTTAGACATGCTAAAATTCATGATTTGCTCACGAAAAGGACTAGACTTCAAATGTATCTCTTTCATTTTACAAACAAGAAAATATATAACTATTATGGAAACAAAATCCCATAAGCAACATAAGTAATAAGTAGACACAAATTATTTATTTATGTAGCCTATGTAGTATGTACTCACTAGCAAAATTCTGATGATTACAATATAAGTTAAAATACGTCCAGCGGTTTGGGCTGCAGGACGTGCCAAAAATACACACACTCATAAAACATACCTAACCCTCGTTCTGAAAACTTAAAACTTAAGCTGTACAGTAGCCACGGACATTTTCAGAATTAATAAATACAAATCTAATATATAAAAATCAATGCCACTTTTCGTTGTAATTCCATAACTCGAGAACGGCTGAACCGATTTCGATAATTCTTTTTTTATTATATTCCTTGAAGTACGAGGATGGTTCTTATGTAGAGAAAACGTTAATATGTACCACGGGCGAAGCCGGGGCGGACCGCTAGTCTAATATATAAAAATCAATGCCACTTTTCGTTGTAATTCCATAACTCGAGAACGGCTGAACCGATTTCGATAATTCTTTTTTTATTATATTCCTTGAAGTACGAGGATGGTTCTTATGTAGAGAAAACGTTAATATGTACCACGGGCGAAGCCGGGGCGGACCGCTAGTTATTTTATAAAAATTATATATTATTACATTACATACGACCACTTTTGATTTTTCACTTATGATATGATTTTCTACTCAATATTTTGTACATTCATATAAAGGAGCCTATGTTACTCCTGAATATTTTAGTTTTCTGTTGGTGAAATAATTTTATTAATGATCTTTTCGGTCCTATGATCAAAAAACATATTGTGAATAAGGTTATAAACTTTATCTCTTACCTATTACATTTGTATAGACTCGTATTATTGTGAATATAATTTAGTGGTTTTCACTGAATTACAGAAATATACACGTAAATTTAAAATAATATAAAACTTTTGACAAATAATATTGTGTACCTATACTATACACACATGTAACTTTTCTTTACTCATTTTACTATAAATATGAGTACACAATTTTATATAAATTAAAATTACTAATAATAGTTCTAGTTAGGGCCGATTTTTCAATGCTTGGATAAAACTTATCCGTCCAATACAAGAAGCTTATATCAGATGTAAGCTTCTTGGTCCAATAAAGTATTACACGATAATATTAAAATGTCACGTAAACTGTCAAATACGGGCAATTAGAATACGTTTTTAAAATGGTAGTTTTATACATTATTCAACGAATAAGTTTTATCCAAGCATTGAAAAATCGGCCCTAAATTAGTTTACATCTTAATTGTAAGATTCAAATATCAATTTGAAGGTATGATAGGTTAGAAAGGAGATTGCCCAAGTGACTATGGCACTTGGTATCGCAATCAAACTTATTGTGTCAAGATGAAATATAGCTCAATTTGAAGCTTGATGTTAGTACTTTTAGAAACGATTAAAGTTTTTATAAAAATAAGCCGCAGTTCGCGACAATAAAAATAAAACAAAAGTTTTATTCAACGCTTCAAAAAAATACTTTATCGAGTTTAAACTAACGATGAACGTTAAGTTTTACATTTATTACATAGGTAATATTTTAATTTACAAGATAAATGTGAAAAGTAAATCGTAATAAACATTATTTCAAAATAAATAACGTCGAACAATGCGTCGAACATATTCATTCAACTATGACATATGACGCAGGACGCCTGCAAGAGAGATAGATATATGTGTCAAAACAAAAACTTTTACTTTTATTTCTATTTATTCGGTATAATTACGACTTAATAGTGATAAATATGATCATTATAAATACAAATAGGAATTAACAATATCACGAACACGTGACACAACTAGTATTTTACCGATTCCATACGTGGTCATACATGTTTCAAAAGAATAACTTTTACTATTATTTCAATTTATCCGGTATAATTAAGACTTAATATTGATACATATGACCATTATAAATACAAATAGGAATTAACAATATCACGAATACGTGGCACAACTAAAATTTTACCGATACCACCCGTGGTCATTCTCCTTTAAAAATCAAATATTAATCAATTATTTTATAATAATTTTAGAATGAAATTGAATTACTGGATTTAATTCGTTACATATTGCATTATTAGTTCTGTACAATATATCAAAAGTATAATAATAGTTTTCTAAAGATATCGAATGATAATAGTTAGTTAGGTATAACTTATAACAATTCAGTATAAATAGTTTAAAATATATCAAAATGATGAGGGTAGTACGAGGCGACGTCGTCTCAACCAGTCTCAACTACCGACAGAATTAAACAAAATACATAGGTTTTAGGCTGAGCACACGCTACGCGTGCACTAAACTGCGCGCTTTTTATCGCTTATCTGTAACCGCCGAGAAATTTAGAATTTAAATTTATAAGTGTATTAATGTACTGATATAAGAAAGGTAACTTGATACGTTTTGAACACGATCTATTACCAAGCGATTTTCGTGTGTCCCATAGTAAAAGTAAGTCATGTGCAATGTAAAATGTACTTGAATAGCGATTAACCGAGATCTGTTTATATTCTCTCGATTAAGATGATATATGTTCTAACACACTGCTTGCAATACTGTATGAAAGGTACCAAAAAAAGATATTCTGATTAATTATCGTGATACCTACTGTCGCACATCAATGTACAATCTGTAAAAGTTTATTTTCTAATGTCTTTGATATTTTAATTTTAATAACAGAGAGGTAGGTCTTTAATTAAGTGAAGCGTCAATCGCAGTGCATCGGTATTGCGTTTTCAGTTAGACATAAAAAAGTTCGCGCAGTTTGTGCTCAGCCTAGCGAACCATCTATTTAAGCAGAGGCCGTCGTTTGAAAGTTCCTTTTTCGTCACGATTGTTCACGATCACGCACGTGGCCACACTGACCACGCACGTCGTCAGTATGGCCACGTGCGTGGCAATCTTGTTCTTCGCTTCTGTAAGTAATTTGTAATTAGTGTAATCTTATTTCTTTAATATGAAAAAGTTAATTAATCTTATATCTGGCGATAAATTGTTACCGGTGAGTTTAATAGTAAATATTTAACCTGTTTTATAGTTACGTGGTTCCGACCGGTTTTTCCACGTTGTGTTTGGTTTTTATATCATCCGTTCTATTTTAAATTGAGATTTTGATTGAATTTTGAATTGAGATTTTTCGTGAAATAATAAAATCTTGGAATATTCCAGAACAAAGTTATCGAACAAAACCCATCGGCTGCCCACGTGTCGATAGGCGACATTAGCGACCGCCAGAAACTTAGGAAGGAATTGCAATGCAAGTCATTTAAATGGTATTTAGAAAACGTGTATCCTGAAATGGAAGCCGGCGAAGATACGATCGCTAAGAAGAGAATTGAAGCTCTTAACGATCCGGAGAAGAATAAGTTTCAGCCGTGGCATTCGAGGTGAATATTATTTTTTAATGTTTGTGGTTCTTAATTATTTCATTATGAATTTTAGTGCAATAACAAATGGACATTGGTATAATATAGGTGTTCGATTGAATTTTTTCCGAAACACGTGCTTAAATGCACACGTGTTTCTTAAGAAGTTAATAAGGTTAACACAAATGAATTTACTTAGATCTCATAAACTACTTAAATTCTATTTAATAAGCGAACTTTATTTAAGCTATTTATTGGTTTATTTTTAAGCAAGTGCTTAAACTTTTATAAAACTTATTCTTTCCTAATATTTGAGCGTTTCTACTCACGATGCAAACGACGAGTTTTGATTTTGATTTTATTTTTTGGTTGAATAGTGAAAAAGTGGGGTTGTGGGAGTGTTTTGCCACGTGTAATGCCAAATGGCCGCTACAACAAAATGGCGGATTAAATATATTCACATGTTCTCAATATAGGCATCGAAAGTGCTTGACTAGTAGAATACTAAACAGACATCAACATTATTTTACAAATTAGTGCAATAATAGTAATATTTTTTTTTTAAATTTAAGCTACTCTCCCGGATACACTATTTTTTAACAGTTTATAAATTTATAATTTAAATAAAGCGCACAAATTATACATTATTTTCATTTTACAAATAAAGACCAATAGGGATATGTACCAAGGAAAGGATATGTACCAAGATATTTGTTTTCAGAAAACGCAATTACACGGATTCATACCAAATACGGCTCAAGAATACTTCGCTATGCATCCAGAGTGCGACTGACATCAAAACCAAAGGCAGCGGCCTGATTCTTGCTGGATGTATAAGAATTATCAATCAGGTATTTATTTATTCTATTCATAAAGGTACCTTACAGCTGTTATTAAGATAGATTATGCAAATTACATATAAAAATGCCAATTCATTATGATTTCTGTGTATATAAATACTATAAACTATATTTGGTATATATTAAGTAATCCATACTTATAATTAAATTAGAGCGTCTGTTTGCAATATTAATATTTTAGATAGATTTTTGCTAATTGAATATGGACGTATACGCGGTATATATGTCGTGGTCATATCGTAGATTTGATCATTTCATGATATGAGTGGCCATTTCACGAAATGGTCGCATATCGTGAAATGGCCAACATAGTTTGATCAGATCGTTAAATCGTCAACGTTTCACGATTTGGTCATCCACATTTGGCCAGATCGTATAAAATATAAAGAGTCCATAAAATATTAAAAAATTTCAGAATAACTATATTCTAAAAACTTGTTTAATGTCATTTAAGTTAGTGCTGCGGCAGCGGCCGGCGAATGCCAGAAGCGAATCGTTTTTGCAATAGAAAACAATTAGGTTAGGTTAGGTTACACTTTGATAAACAACGCACGAGCCGAGCGAGCAAAGCGAGCGTGCCGCGGCAGCGGCCGGCGAGTGCCAGAAGCGGATCACTTTTTAAAAAACAAACAATTATAATAATTTAGAAGTAGTTCTTAAATTATTTTATTTAAGTCGCATTTTTTCTTAAATACATATATAAGATATCCACATTTTCCATAGTACTCGTACCTCTTCGTCGTAAATTCTTTGCTATGACTTTCTTCATAATATTGTTATTGTTTAATATTGAATGAATTATGAAGTTTTTAACTTCGAATAATTTAATTTTCGGCAGCGGCCGCCATCTTATCACATAAACACAGAGCTTGCAGCGCCTCTACCAACGATTAATGTAACTATTTTACGATATGATCAAATAATTTTGGTCATTTCATGAAAAAACCGTGTGTGAATTGGCCATATCGTGAAACGATTTCTTATCATTGATCTGCCCAAACCACATCATGATGTGGCCAAACTAAATTGGCCATTTCACGATATGCGACCATTTCGTGAAATGGCCACTCATATCATGAAATGATCAAATCTACGATATGACCACGACATATATACAGAAAAAGTATTTTTTTAATTTTTGTCTGTCTAATCTCTGCAACGGCTTAACCGATTATGACAAAACTATCACCGACTGATAGCCGATGTAATAAGAAGTAACTTAAGCTACTTTGTATTCAGATATTTTATAAGGTTAAGGAACATTAGGATTAAAAGGAAAACTTATTTATATATCTTTACATATATAAATATTAAATTGTAGAAGACTTTCGTGCAAAAATAGCTAGATAGATATTTATGCGTGCGATTGATCGCGATGATAGCTAGTATTATATGTAAATGCGAAAGTAACTCTGTACGTTTAATTCGCTTTCACGCCTTCACTGCTAAACCGATTTTGATGTTTCGGACAGACATAGACTAGAAAGGGAGATGAACTGAAACGAATATAATTAATAGGTTATGAAAGTATTTATGGCTATTTATTGCGAGAGTTTAGAACGAGAAGAAAATAAAATTGTCATAATATTTTATAGTTTTTATTCAGTCCTCTCATAATTACTTAGATATCTCTATAAAGGAAGATTTTAACCGACGTTTTCCAAAACACGCATAGGTTTTCATTTCGTAGCGTATATTTATTTTTTATATAGTTTATAACTATTATTAATGTTACACTGTTGAAGGTAATTTATTTTTCGAGCGTCTGTCTATATCTATACGGTCTTCTTAAATTAAATTGAGATTTATCAATAATTTAAAATTGAATCCGGTTGCATTTTGAAAATTCAGGGGTGAATGCATGCAATGCGGTGTATTTGATTAGCATTTTTAGTATTCGCGGGACGTTCTTAATAAAACTTTTTCTTTCTATTAGAGAGTTTGTAATTCTACGGGAAAAGGAGGATCAATATTTTTTAATATGGAATTGAGAAAGTCGTGTGAAAGATTTTTCAATCGGGGATTGTGTTTCGAAAACATTAGAGATTTGTTTGATTTGTTTTTAGTCCGATTTATATTATACTAGCGGTCCGCCCCGGCTTCGCCCGTGGTACTTATTACGCAATAAAAAGTAGCCTATGCCCTTTCTCGGGTATCAAAATATCTCCATACCAAATTTCATGCAAATTGGTTCAGTAGTTTAGGCGTGATTGAGTAACAGACAGACATAGTAACTTTCGCATTTATAATATTAAGTATGGATGTTAAGTTTATTACGGTCAATTTTGTTTAACAGATGTGGTTTGAGACGGACCGCAGCGAGCTGGTCCTGGGCAGGACACTTTGCTTGGACGCGGTGAACAACGTGTCCCCGATGCTGGGCAAGTGCCACGAGCTGGGCAGCACGCAGGAGTGGAAACACAAGGGATCGGTACGTGCCTTAAACATTTAAAATCAACTGTGCCCTGCGGTTTTACCCGCAGTGCTCCACTCCTGTTGGTCTTAGCCTATAGCCTTCCTCGATAAATGGGCTATCTAACACCGAAAGAATTCAAATCGGACCAGTAGTCTCTGAGATTAGCGCGATCAAACAAACAAACAAACTCTTCAGCTTTATAATATTAGTATAGACTATAGATAAAGCATGCACGTGCTTTATAGTAACTAGCTTTGTACAAAACAAATGTAATATTTAATTTGCAATAAAATGCAAATTATTTTACCCAAAAAAAATAACCGGCCTGGTGCGAGTCTTATTCGCGCACTGAAGGTTCCGTCAAAACCTGTTTTTTTAATGTTGCTGTAAACTTATATGTACTTTAATAATTTTTACATTATCTGTGCTATAAGACGATTCGTCCAAATTTCAAGATTCTGTGTGCACTCGGGTTTTGATTCCCTTGAGAATATAGAAATTTGTAAAAAAATTCAGCACAAACTACTGTATATATTTTGATTGCGTTGGCTTACAAGATTGATTTTTTCACAGCTTCAAGGAACGCTTGAGTATTCACTATAGGGCTTGATACCTCCACGTATTTCTGAGAAAATGTTTCTTGTTCCTGATCCTATAAGGGTTCCGTTTTTTCCTTTAGCGGTTTGGAACCCTAAAAAAACACATTTTTTTTCATAAATGAACGATTGTTTTTCCAGGCTGGAAGTCCCATATACAATACCGCAGCGGGGATGTGCCTGGGGGTGGAGCGTGCGTATCGCAACGAGCCCATACTGATGGTGATCTGCGACGATCGACCCAACAACCATTGGGACTTTGTGAGATCCAAGATTTAGTTTAGGACCTGACATATTCGTATTTCGGACATTTAACAGATTAGTATTTTTTCTAAAACTTTGGTATACACGGGACTCATATTTTCGTTTGTGAATTTGGTCAGATAGGGACATTTAAGGGATTTTTTAAGAATAAATATAGCATTAGGAGTCAATAATAATTGAAAGGTAAAATCAACTTGATTTCATAGTATGTTAATTTTGACAGGTTTTTTAATGAAAAAATATGGCATTATTCTCCTGGAAATTATATGAGGAGTTATTAAGTTTCTTGAAACGTAAACTTCGATTGGTCGTGCAAATATTAATAGTTTATATGCTTATATTAGATGAAATGGTAAGATATGTTTCTAAAGCCATATTTCTTTCATTAAAAATATATATTTTTGGACTATATTTTTGGCATTACAGGCTATCGAAATATTATTGACAACGTAGGTTTTACCAACGACATCATAAAATAATAGACACCGTCTTAATTTATACTGAGAAACTTATCATTCATATTGAGGTCAGCCATTAACTAAAACGCCTCCTGATCCCATTGTGGTATTATTACTACGTGTAGAGAAGTAGGTTTCTAAATGTGTAAAAGTACCAAAGGGAGGAAATTTTTCGATGGATGAGTTTCAGGAATTAATTTGCAATTAATTTTCGCGTTAAATCTCTAAAGAGATTGTTGGCGCCAGTTTAATTTAATGTATAATGAATTGTATTACATAATGTATTAAATAAATAAATATGTATTATCTGAAAATATTCTATTTTGATACGGTGTCTATTAGATTATAATGTCGTTGGATTGACCAATCAGCGGTTTTGGACTTTTTGTTATTACAACGTGCAATATTAATCTAGTTACTTTTGACAATTAACTCCTTTTTCACGGATTTAAAATAGGTATATTTAATAATTTCTTTCATTTTATTTATATGTAGGTATATCCCGACGATTCAGTACGACTATGCTTATTTACTAAAATAAAAAGCCGTAACTCTTTTTTATCTTAAATGTTAATTATTATATTTTGTACATATTTGGTTACATAATATTATAGAGTTGGTGCATAAGAGACATGAATTTTTGCTTGATCAGATAAAATATAACAATCTGTTTTAAATTTTGCTGTTTGAAGTTTGTGTGAATGGTAAATAATAATTTTCAGCATGGAACCAATTATTACTAATGAATTAATTCTACAAGTTATGCACTCGTATTATTAATATTTTGTTATAATTTTTGCCCACATCTTGCATATTAATCTTAGGAGTAATAGCAAACTAATTAATTTACATTAATTTTAACATCAGCATGAACAATATTATTGCCACCTGCGGTGTTCTCGAACAACTATGACATTGCAATTGGGGCCTTCAAGAAAAGAGCTTTTTTGTCCATTAAAGGACGGTAAAGCACCTGAGTGTTACAGGTGTTTATGGGCGGTGGTGACCACTTAACATAGGTGGCCCACCTGCCCCTTTGCTTGCTCTGACATAAAAATCATGTGCACGCTTATGCAAAATAATCTGTATTATTACACCAATCGATAAAAAATATATAAGTGATGCGGATAATAATTTTTGAGGAGAGCAGGAGGGTTTTCTTTTAAATTGTAAACTTTTTGTTTAAATTGATCAAGCAAAACTGATAAGATTTGTATGACCGCACTATAATGTATATGTTATGGTCAAACCCCGAAGCTCGGGCACTCGTAGGTCGGACTGGTCAATCCTCAGGTATGGCATTTCTAACCTGATTGGTCAGTTTACGTGATTTTCACTTTGTATTTGAGATGCTTTGGAATATACGGAAGTTAGTTTACAAGAATTGTTGGTGAGGCATTGAATTTAATTTTTATTGTTTCAATAAAAATTGGATCAACGTTTGGCCGAGTTTTGCAGTCACTTCTAGAATTGACTAGGCCAAAACCGAAACAGAATAACTTACGTTCGACGTTTGACTGAATAGTTGGGAGCTCCTAGGTTTGGGTAAAAAGGGTAAAATTCAAATTCCGCGAAGAAATTGTTTCGAGATTTGACTATAACATGTGTTAATATCCTCTAAGATCCCTTTAAGTACAAAGGATTCTTATATACTAGTATTTAATGTTAATCTTAACATCAGCATGAACTTTTATTTTATATATAAACATATATATATAAACATATATACATAAATTTTATTTTTGTAAAATTAATTTAGTTAGCTGCACGTATTTTTACGAATCTCAAATTTCGATAGGTTTAGGTATATTTTTATCCAACTTCAAAAAGAGGTTCTCAATTCGGCCGGTATACTTTTTTTCGTAATTCGCTTCCACTTCGAAAGGCGTTGACCGCCTCCTTGGTACAGTGGTTGACGTGTGAGCGTAGAACCGAGGGGTCCTGGGTTCGTTTCCCGGTGGAGACGAAGAAAAAAAGAATGTCTCGGTCTGGTAGGACACAGAAGGCTGATCACCTACTTGTCCCTAAAGAAAATCGATCAGTGAAACAGATGTATGCATAATGCATCTGCCCCTTACCCCACTACGGGGACACGGGACTTCACTTACTTCGAAAAGTCGTTAAATGTAAGCTTAAACTATAGAAAATACGCATGAGACTACTATGTGTTCCCTTAGTTTATAAGAAATGCATTAAAGTTAGTATATGTATTAAATAATTTTAGGAATCTGCATGTAGGTGCATGTATGCATATCTTAGTTCGTATTAATCAAATTAAAAACTTGGAATACTTTCTGATATATTTGTGTTTACTATCCATGTTCTGAGTATCTTGAGCGCGTTGTTTTTGAGACAGTCTCAAAAATCTATTTGTAAAACTAAAGTCCCCTTTGGTATGAATGGCACGTTAGTTGGGTGTTACTAATTGAACAATGTAGCTAGGTGTAAGTCGACATAAGAACTCGTAATGGCGCAGTGATTCCCGCCGGCTATGTCTAGTGTCTCGACATAACGAGCATGCTTCCCTCCGACTTAAGGCCTAACTCTTTAGCCTCCGACTCTTTGAATATATGTTTGGTTGTGTTGCAATTTAGACTTAGCTCGGAGAGGGGTTGCGTTTGGTGTCCAAATGCGTCAAACCCCTCAGAGAGCGATATTATTGATATTAGGGAGAACATACATTCCAATAGCGAAATTATTTCACGTCGGATGATATTTTTCTACGTATACGGTTCTTAAATTGTAACATTTTCGTCGTTAACATTGCTTTGGATAATTTTATTGTATGTATAAAAGATGTGTTACAATTTAATCATCAATAAATTACGTCGTAGGTACATAATAATAACTTTATTATATAAGTAGCCTTTTTTACAGTTATTTTTTCTAAATAAAAAACTTCATTTTTTGTTAAACTATTCTTGGTGGTGGTAAAGATTCTTGTTCTACTTTTATTGTGTTAATGTTATGCAGGATACACTAGTTTACGCGCATGATTATTTTTTGTAAGTTTAATAAAAAATAAAATGTGGTTATAAAAATATACTTATTTCATTTAACTTATCCCATATCTACAATTTATATTACTTACTTAACTACCTAGTATAATTATGCAGGAATGAAACAACGATGTTTATATTTGCATTTCTCCTGATATTGTACTTGCCTATATTTTTAGTGAGTTGAATGTTTGATTATACTCTTTAACGAGAAAATCACTGAACATAATTTGATAATACTCAGCAGTGATCCAATGCAATTTCAACATTTAATTTCATTTGTTAAACTTAAGATAACTGTAAAAAATTAATTAATTAATTAATTAATTGTATTCTTGCATTAAATGCAAGATAAAAAGTCATAATATAATATACAAAGTTAGAATATGTTAGCAGTGGCGAGTTCAAGGCGAGTTGATAACATTAATAATTGGAATAAATAAAACAACATTATTTGATATGTTATTCAACATTTATTTTAACATTTAAAATTACATAAAAAGAAGGCAAATTGCCTTAAAAGTCTTTGATTATACCATATATGGCCTACAGAATTGATTTCATTTTTAGAGTGATAAAAGAGAATAAGAAAACATGCTATCACGCAAGCGCATTGCACTATATTTGCAATTAAATAAAAATATGTGACGGATTATTCATAGAATTTTCAGTATTTATACGATAGCAGGTTCACTTACTAACAAAACGTTTAATAATAAAATATGTTTTCAGTAAACAAATAAGATAAATAACATAAGCAAACTTAAATTAACATGTACTTAATATCTAAACATAAATGACTAGAAGATACATATTTTAAATACAGCTTTTATACAGTTATTAGTAAAACATAGTTGATTAGGCAAGCTGTGTGTTTGTCCTGATGACGTCCTATTTTTACAAACAAAACTAAGGCGATTTGTAGAAGTTGCAAGTAATATTCTACCAAAGGCGTGTAAAAGTGAAGGACCGGGGAAGACTATGCACTAGGTGTCATTTTAAAATACTTAGGACATGAAATTAATTCCTTAATTTACAATGGTAACTAAGACATAACTTACAATAAATCTACCCCCCTAAAACGATACAGCTTACAAGTACTAGATATTATTGTATTTCTATGGATAAAATAAAAATTGGTTCTAAAGGCAAAAATATTTAACAGTTTTAAAATTATCCTATTACCGCATAAAGAAATCTAAGTTTTCGGAGGTAGATTTAAGACATAAATGCTCCAAAAATAAATAGGTATACTAGGTATTTTATCACTTAAAGCCATTATAAAATTAGTAGAATGACAGTAAATAAGATAGATTTCCTTAATATTGTCAGAATTAGAGCCATTCATAATAATTTAGGATTAGGTATCATAGATAAAGCTTATAATATATGGTTAAGTGAGTAGGTCGTGTCTCAGTTAATGCTGTCTGTTAGTAGAAAGAAAGCGGCCATCGTAATTACTCTTTATCCACACCCATTTATATTGTCTTGAGCACAATAGATTACATTGGCTGTATTAAACGGCGTTAAAACTAAAAAGGTAAACATTTTTGAATCCAGGAAACTACTAAATTCATTCATTGTACTGACTAATGAATGCTTCGATGCAAAATAATGATTTAACTTAGACCAAATAATGTACATAATTATTCGAATGTCTATTTAGCGACCTAATAATACCTACTTATGCTTCCATTTGATTATTCATTTTAATGTTTCAAGTTAATAGCTTTCGAAACTTTTAGATTTTAACGAAAAAGATAATAAAAATAAAAAAAATAATAATGAAAACAAAATACCAGCCAATGCATCTTAGATAGACAGATATTGTGATGTATCTTGATTCGAATTGGTCCCAACACTTTCAGGAGTTATTACGTAGGCATCTTTATTTCTTAAACATTGTCGAATTAAAAAAATGGGAATCTGTCTTTGGATTCCATAATATTATACCTATATTCCAAAATTTAAAATATTTAAAACTAAAAGTTGTGGCATACAACATTATGATATGATAATTTATATGATAATGAAAGGACTACTTTGGGTCCTATAAATTAATATTAATTATTAGATATGTTATCAGTATAATTGCATATTATAGATGTAAAATAATTATTTACTATAGAGATAATTAATTTTATTCTATGTTACGACTGTTTTTAAGTAATACGTGATGCGGCATTTGAGTTTTGAAGAGTAGGTATACGTTTAAAATTTAAATGAGTGAATCGATAAGAACTGTATAGTTTGTAAAAGTTAAAACATTAATAAATAAGAGGAAAAAATAACATCGATGACTTAAATGTTAACTATATTAATATCGTACATACAAAGTTGGACAGTTACAATACACACCTCCCTTATTATTACAAGATGTTGCGAATGGATGAGCGGCGAGACTCCGAACCAGCTTGAACGCGTGACGCACGAATGAGACGATGTAAGGCTCCGTGCAGACAGAGAGCGTTCTGCGTTCTGCGTTCTGCGATCTGCGTTCTGCGTTCCGCGTTCCGCGATCTATAGCGCAGCGCCGCGGTTGACTGCGTTCTGTGTGCGCCGGCGCTATAGATCCTTCGCATCACAAAGAACGCGAAACGCAGAACGCAGAACGCTCTCTGTCTGTGGGGAGCCATAAGAAGATTTATGTTTACGTGAACTTTTAACATTCGTTGTAGCAACCCACAAATTATCCTTTCTGGTATGTACAATAATAAACTAATTGATAATATTAGCTCTATAAAATGAAATACATTTTTGCAGGACTTACCTAATGTTACCTTAGCTAACCTGTTTTCTTTTGAATATTACATTGATTAAATATGTTCGGGGTTTGGGATTAAGAGCTAGGGGCTGACGTGGTTTAGTTTACTGAAGAACATGCTAAGCCTACCTATTTATCCACCATGTACATGGAACTTGCATTATAATAATATTATAATGTGATTCATATAGTAAGTATATCATATATTATAGAACGTATATATTTTTCCATATCCTATTTTTCTATTTTTCTATATGATTCGGCTATATTATACTTTCTATTAGATATTATATTTATTTAACTATTTTATAAAATCAAGGAATAATTAAAATAAAACACTACGTATTACGTGCTCGAACACGATTTCTAAGTTTTATCATAACTAGTGTGATAATACTACTTGATATTTTTATAATATCTATCTAAGATCTGCCTACGAAGTGACTCAATTAAGAGAGAAGAGAAAGCAGATCGAAAGTGAAAAGAAAAAAGACCGCGAATTTCTGAAAATGTTATCGTGGAAAATAAAATGATGAAGTTCCTACTGATTCCTGATTGTAATAATAATTGATATACGAAATGTATAAATAACATAGGAATGCGTATGAGTTAAATTAATTTAATTACCTACCTATTTACTTCTAAATGATTGATTATTTGTGAATGGGTTCTTAATATTTACACTAGTTCCCTCTCCACGAGGTACTTACATGGGAATGATATGAGTGTTATCTAACTATTTACGATTATAGATTAAAATGTTGCTAAAAATTATTCAAGTAGGTACTTAATATTTACATTACCCACTAATCACTAAATTTATATTCTACTAGATTTCCGCTCGCGGCTTCGCCCGCGTTTTCAAAGGAAAACCCGCATAGTTCCCGTTCCAGGTGGATTTCCGGGTTTAAAAACTATTCTATGTGTTTATCCAAGTTACCCTCTATATGTGTGCTAAATTTCATTGTAATCGGTTCAGTAGAATTTGCGTGAAAGAGTAACAAACACACACACACACATCCTCACAAACTTTCGCATTTATAATATTAGTAGGATATTAGGACATACCTACGATATGCTAACGGCAAAATTGATTGAGATGGAATTCTGTTTTTTTAGCATTATTCCTTTTTAGTAGATGAAATTAGGAACAGTGTCTTGATATTTCTTGAATGTTAGATTCAAATCAATAAGATGAACGATATATTATGGAGGTTTGTTTTGATATTTTAAATCTAAAGCATTTAAATAAAAAAGGGTACAAACGTGGTTTATTTATCCACTCCTGTTAATTTGATATTCGCACGCGGGTACAGCAAAACTGGCACTTTTTGGTAGTGCTGTAACAAATATAACTATTCTTTAGTCTCAAATTCGAGCAGATAAAAGTTTTGTTGGAACGAGTAAGTATGCCGCTTTTGGTAAATTTTTGGATACCGTCAATGTCTTTACCACTGCAAATGGATTTTATGAAATTGAAATGCTTAATTGGAATTTTTATAATCGTAGGTATGTACTGTATGCTAAAGTATTATATTGTTAGGTACTAAACTATTTTATATTAAATCTTACTCCTATACCTTACGACGTAAGGTTAAACATGACAAATAACGCAGAAGAACATAATTTGCCACTGCAGGACATCATCATCAACTGCAGCCTTATTTACAAAATTTCCGAAAACTATTTGCTTCATAAAATACAGATTCCTTCACGTTTTAAATAAAAAAATGCAAATTATAATATTTTAATTTTTTGTCTATTTTTATGTACCTATCCGATTCAACGAGTAGGCATACGGCCGATCGGTATTACGATTAGTTACGATTTATTCTTCAAATTGTAATGGGACTCTCAAGAAAAAAATTTCGAACAACAAAGCTTGCTGTAAGTTCGTCACGAGGTCATTCGGAACGAACCACTAGCTAGAAAGATTAAAAATAAATACGCCCTGAGTATTTTCAAGCAACATTAAAGTTCATTAAAATAAAAAACCGAAGAAAATTTAGAAGAGCTCAAAAATACGTTAAACGAATCTGTATTGTATAAATGATGTAAAACCACATTACTTATCATGTTTAAAAAAACTTATTTTATATACATCTAATCGAGATATTGCTTTAACTGAGAATGCACGCACGACCAGTGGTCGTTTTGTCAGAAACGCATATATATTCATAAAACCTAATCAGAAATAAAAGATACATACACACCGAGCAAGTTTCGATACATGTACACGTGGATATTGGGTAGATATAATATTCAGTTCGTACCTTACATTGGCGACGATAGGAACTTTCTGGAAGGTTGTGTTTATCTGTAGATCGTAATGTATTCATCGGGAGCATCAGACTTAATTATTTTAGATAGGACCACTTCATACCCGCTAGCTCTAAAATACGAGGGGGACACATTTATCTTAATTTTTAATTGAAACACCGTTTTCTCCACTTTAACGAGTCTCGAATAAGAAAAAGTCAATTTGAAAAAAATATATATCTAAATACATTGTAAGAAACTTGTATGAATATAATATTCATAAGTAAGATTGTAGTTTAAAGAAAAGTTTTAATTGCATTATTTTTCAGTAAAGTGACATAAATTATTAAAATCATAACTAACATATTAGTATAAAAAAAGAATAAAATAGCGTTGTGATAAGTGAATTGTGTAAATCTGCTGACTGCTGAGACTCGATAAAACTGAAGCGGTCGCGGTGCTAGGAAGAATCGTAGTTAACATTTACAAACATTGATACATCGATATATTTCTTAAAACTACAAAGACTTTCATTAGATCAGATTAAAATTACACGAGTAATTCGGCTTTCCTTAAAAACGTTGCTACGTCGCACAGCATTCATGAAGATGTCAGATAATTAATGAAACTACTTTACCTTGTCCCAAAAGTGGGACCGCAGTGGTCGCCAATGAACCTGCTGCTTTAAAAAATATCTCTCTCTCGTAAATTCGACACGACTCTATATCCCCGAATACTGTACGACGTGTGCAATTTGTGCCTGGTCGAAGAAAACAAGAAGCACAGGTGGCAACTGATGCCCTGGAAGCTTACTTTACTCCCAGAAGTATACAACCTTAACGTTTAAAACAGGTTAAAAAAATAGGAGTTAGATTTGGATATATTATAGGGTGTAGATGGGTAGCGTGACGAATGTACGAGCGCCGTGTCACAACTCGTCAAACCCACAATTGGTCACAATACCGATCTACGAAACAAGTTACACCAAATAAATGTATGAAAAATCACGAGAGCATACCCGTACATGATTCGACGTACATTTAGTGGGTGTTACGAGTGAGGGTTGCCGTAAAGGCGAAAGTGGAAGATCATGAGAGAGCGCTAGGCGAAGGGCGCTAGGGGACAGGCATGAAAACTTACGAGCTACGAATGTTTGTAACAATAATGGCACTCGCACTTTGAGCGCGTCGTGCACAATATTGTCGACAACATGAACAACGACGAGTCTCTGAGTTTCGATCACAATTCATCAACCTTAAATAATTTGCACACTAATCGTATGATATACTAACTAGACCAATACTTAATTCCACTCAGAGACCGGCGAGTGCAAAATACCAATATTGGATTATACAATGACACCGATAATTTTATAAAAAATGGGTCGGACACCATTCAAATAGTTGTTTCATATCTACGATAAATACATAGATGCGTGAACGGTGTTCTTACTCCGACCTACGTAGATGGTTATCGATATTTTGCAATTTCTAATACAATTTTATCCTACGTGTATTAATTCCATCTACTTGCTAACTCTAACATTAAGTTGTTTAATCTGAGTTCTAAACATTGATTGACACTATTATACGTAGCGTTGCGTGTGGATTGAGTGTGAAGCAGCAAGGGGTGACAAGCTATCGAGAAGTTAGCAAGTAAACAGAAGGGTTGCAAAGCCGCACGTTCACTAAAACATGCTTAAGTCTAATTTATAATAGGTGATGTACAATAAATACTGTAAATAATACTGCCCGATTTCCTATCACATTTCATCTGCAGTCTGTTAGATTTTTGAATTATTGACACAACTCTGGGCCAAACTTAAGCAGTAGGTAGTGAATTTCATACTATGAACTTAGATCTATTCTAATATTAGTGAATAGCTAGAAGCTCATACGAGATAGGGGTCGTCAAGTTAAACATTTCAACATAGCGTACTGCGTACTTTTTTCAGATGTTCAAAATACGAGAAAAATGTAGAAACTCAGATCATTCACGTACACTATAGTTAAGGTACTTATACAAATACTTCTTCTCATATTATGTTATTCAAAGAAGTATAACATTGTCCAAATATATTATTAGCACAATCCTGTTGGGTAAATGCACCAGTAATGTTTAAAAAGAAATTGTGAGAAGTATGTACAAGTATAGAGATTTAGTATTTACAATTCCATTGAATAAAATAGTACTTTGTCTTAACTAGAAATAAATTTTAGATGAAAGTTTCCTTTTGAATTTAAAAATAAATACTTAGCTTCTGGTGCAGTTAACCCTAGGTATGTGCCGAGTAATCGTCGGTACAATTAGTACCCCTAATAGAGTACAGGAAATACAAGATCATTATTTTATGGCCATGAATGACAAACCTTAGCAGATATATCAAAACTAGATAGAAGTAACAGCAGAAAAACTAAAGTACCTCCCAAATACGTAATTGACTGGAAATCAATCAAGACAATAAGTAAAAACATGTTCTGTTATGATTTATCATGTCACTGGCTTAAGTCCAAATTGATTGTAGCTCGGCCAGCATTAGACTTGCATTACGACTCATAAATATAAAAGAAATAGTAAAGGAATAAGTAAAATAAATAAATATTTCAATTAAATATGATATATGCATAATAGGTAAACACAGGCTCAGTCGTGTGAATGGCCGAGCTTTTTTCAAATTCCAAAATTTTAACGTTGGATAGGTGGCTGGTATCCATGCGTCATTCGTTCTAAGAATCGGTGCAAGTCGTGGAAACGCGGTCGCTGCATGGGCTCTCTGCGCCAACACTCATGCATGAGGTCGTAGAGCTCCCGGCGGCAGCGCGGCGGAGGCGCTGCGGGGACGCGTGCGCCGCGCCCGCCGCACCGCCACTGACTGGCGTTGGCTACCACCTTCAATAAAATAAATAATCTAACACCTTTGACAAGGGAGTCGTACAACAATCTCCGAAAATATTGGAGAGTATTGTACAATTTATTTGCTATATTCGGTGCATCGGCACACACGCGTGATTATGCTCTATGCAAGTAAAACTTCTTACGTTTTTAAAGATGTAGTCACATCAACCGAGGTAGTCCGTAAGCGTATGCCATGGTAGAAGGTAATGATTAAGAAAGGTTGAAGTAGTTCTCTCCTACCCCCCTTTATCATTTCCTCCTCACAGGCGTCATATCTCTTGAAGTCAGTTTTCAAGGAAATTAATTAAATTAATTGTCCGAGTAAAATAGAAGACATTTAAAGCATCCAAAACTTCTCATTGATCGTTTTCTTATTAAACAAATTCTATTAATATAACTAGGGAATGCTATATATATATATTTCTAGTTCGATTTTTCAATCACTTGAATGAAATCATCTCTCTGTCGAACAAATTAAATCTATAATGTGCAATAAAACAGACTGATTATTATTAAATAAATTATAGCAATATCAAGCTAAGCTTAACCACAGAAAAACATGTCACACAATAATAGATCAAGAACTTACTCCGTGACAAAGTAAAGTAGACGCTGAAATTATTATCATGAAGAAGAGATGTTTTAAAACTCCTAGCTTCTGTTACGATATCTGACACCGGACGTTAACTCAAATCAACACTCAAATATTATATAGGATTTAACGTTAAAAGATAAATACCAAATTAGTATTCGATACTTTTCATACCATAAGAAAACTTAAAGAATTAAATTACCTGATCGTCGTTCATCTCCTCGAAGGGTTTGGCCACACAGTAAGTCAGCACTTCCCACACAGTAACTCCGAATGACCACACATCGCTCGCTGGTGAACACATTCCCTGGAGAAGGAGAAATCTTACAATTACGAGCTTTAACAATCATCCTGCGTAACAAATTACCAATTTTTAAAATAACTAAAATAGCATTCTTAAAAATGGCAAATGTCGTCTACGGGAATACAAAAGATTTATCGATATCTTCGGTAGATTGCTAGTTTCCTAAGAAATTACCTAATTCATCGTTTATTGGAAACAAATTAGCATTAAATACAGTTCCCAAAAGATAGATAATAAATATGATAAATATGATCTAAAGATAGATAATATGAAGAATGTTTACCATAAGCAAGCTCTCCCAAGCCATCCAACGCAGGGGTACTCGAGTCCCATCAGCCATGATATGGTAGTCTCCAATGAATTCCTCGCAGAACATCGCGTAGTCGGACACTTTAATGTGTAGGTCGTTTGTAACTGTTACGTTTCTGCGAAATTGATGATTAATTTAATTTTGTTGGGTCTCCTGAAACCCAATCTCGCTTTGAAGAAATTCAAGACGTCATAAGGAAAGAAGTGACTTAATTATAATTTATTTTTAGAATTAAATGTTAAGGAAAAGTCAGAAGCTCATTAAATGTGTTTACCTTGCCGCGAGATCCCGGTGTACTAACTCGAATGACTCCAGATACTTCATGCCGTTGGCAATTTGGCAGCATATGTGAATCAAACTCGAATAGCTGGTGTGATAGGAGAGGTTAATAATAAAATTAGTCGATGAATATATTCAATATTGTCACACTAACTAATAATATACCCGTAGCGAAATATTAATATAATTTTGAAACCTCCTTGAGTTTACATATTGACGACATTGTTGTCTTAACAAATCTTTGTTATTGCAAAGATAGATGAAACTCATTTAATAATGAAAGAGAATAACTAAAAATAAAAACCAAAATCGCAGTGCATGATAATTTAAAAAAACAATGATTAAATAAATATACATAATATATGGAAAACCAGTGCTGAATTTGAGAAAATCGTCTATGTTTGTTAATTTTTAGTATCTATGGTAGTTGTGGTATAAAACCACAGGGAATCAGTATATGCCGTATCAATGCCGTTTAATTGCACAGATTGCTGTTAATTCTACAGGAAATTGGATAAAGGACGCAATATGTTTGTACTGGTGCAGTTACAGATACTTCAGGTCAGCTCACCGTAACTTTGCGGTCAATTAACGTTACCTGTACAATGTTATGAATGTCTAAAGGATTTACGCTAATATCCAGTCTATTTTCATATCATTGGGAGGAATGCAAAAGCCTTTGTACAGAAGAGCTTTAGAAGATTACCAATAATTCTTATCACAATTGCCTCAGCTCATTATTTATTAAACTCTCAAAATTACTCGGTCATTTTGCGGAAATTGGAATAAAACCACGGTTAATTGATGTACAAATTAGCTTCAACAATAAGAGCTGTTAGAAATATTTCAGCTCTAGTTGCCGGCCGAAGCAATCCCCTTAGTTTAATTCTTTACCCATGTTCTTTACGCATAATTTCATTTACGTAGCTCAGCAGTAGTAGATGCTTGGTCAATGTTAACGGGGGCTTACTTCAATCTCCGTTCCATCTTCAATATCGTCGGGAGTGGTGCAGCATCGCCGCGGTCGAGTGCCGCGCATGGAGGCTCCAGCAGGCTGAGGCCAAGCACTCGCGCAAGTTGCGGGTGCTTCAGGCCAGCCCCCCAGGTAGCTTCGCGGGCAAACGCCGCTCTGTGTTCATATATTATGGTAATTACTAGATATTAAAGACATAATAGTCAGCAAACATTGTATTTGTTGTAACGTTATGGTGCCGTGCGGTCATGATAGAGATGACTTACATTTATATAAAATGGTGTGAAAATTATGATCATGCTCATATAAGATATATTTTAAAATACAAAAGATTGTAAAATTTTCCCTTTTGTAATAACAGCATTTTACAATTTTATAAATTTTCCTAGATTATCTGCTTTACTCTATGAACTTAAATCACGGGAAAACTAGCGAGTCTATATGAGATTTGAAAGGAAGATAGCTTACAATCTGGGGCCTACCTCGTATCCTGACGCGGGCTACTATGTAAGCTAGCTCAGGATAATAGGAAGGTAGGAAAAGTGGGTGGAAAACAAAAGATAAGCTAAGAATTTCTAATTTGTGGTTTAAATAACGTATGTTTATAAACACAGCTTTATGCGATCTCGTTTTAAAGCTATTATCTGAAGTTTGCTTGGATTTATAATGTGTTTTGCAAATTCATTTTTAACACAGTTTAATGTCATGAAACAATTGCGCGATATAATAAACACATCAATGAGCAATAAAAACACCGTGATATATCGGTGAAATAGCTTTTAACTGCAATAATTTGCATTCACTTGAAAGAACTTATTGCATGAAATGCTGTGATTTATATAAAACGTCGACTCGGTTGACATCGCAATAATGCACGCTAAAAGGTTTTTATGTGACGTTTTTAGTTCGCGATTGCGTGCTACGCGGCATTCAATGGTTATTTCTATCTCACGAAGGTGGATAAGATATGATTGAAATTTCAGTATCGGTAAGGCGCTCGTGAGAGCGTCTCGAAACCGCGGATCCTAGTACTAAACCCGAAATGGGAATGTAGAACGACGGTACGAATGTATGCTATATTCTGTACGTATAGAGTAAACTTTAGGAGAGGTGTAAGCAGTATTGAATACTTGACAGGCGACAGCTAGTGACACTTTGTTAGGAATTACGAGCTGGTGATTTTGTTGTATGTTTAAAATATCAAATGGAGGAAGTGTTATGTCTTGTTGTTAAACTATTTTTTTTAACTACAATACATAGTTACATATTTTAAAAACTGTTCACATTATTTCTACCCACGTCACATTAGATTCAACAATATCCTAACAATATATTATATTTTATTATGATACAAAAATATTGAATAGTGGGTTTTAGTGGCTTGTCTTCTTACATTGGTCAATACAATCTTTATATCTTGTGCGTGTGTTGGTCACTGAACTCCTAAAGCTGGACCGACTTAATGAAATGATCTGCTCTTCAGATAGATTCGAGAATGGTTAAGACAACAACTCGAAGGGAAGCGAAGGTTGAGGAAAAACCTAGTATTATAATCCAGTTCAGACTCACTTGATATCGTTATGGCAGCCCCGCCACAGCGTCTTCACGATGACGAGTCGGCGGCGGTCGCCACTCGGTAATTCCTCGTCGCTCAATTCCTCGATGCCATCCGTCTCGCAAATCTGGAGCTGTGGGACAACTTTTCTATTAGGAAAATTTGAATTCTATTGGTATAGAGATACAGTTCATTTTTTATGTTTACTGAGGTCGATAGCACAAGGTCTAGATGGGTCACGTAAGATTTTACACCAGTATCTTGTACCTTATTACAATAACCAGTATTTGATTCACCTGGTATTTTGTGTGAATTGTCAGAACTAATTGCTTTTCATCCAGGGCTTTTTAAATTGGCTTAAAATAAAGCGTAGAAGCTTAACTGATTTAAGAAAACAGGTCAGGCATCGAAATCGAATAAAAGAAATGCAATACAAGAAAATGATAATTAACAAACTAAATCACGGAAACTGTATTGAAAAAATTAAATAATTTCCTCCGCAACGGACTAATACTTTCCAAGATACACAAAAGGCTAACGCTTCGGATTCAAGAAATATTAAAAATGTTATCCGAACAAACTTTGGAAAGCCGTAACTTTTCCGTTAAACGGATGTTTAAGAGAATTAAAAAGAACGAAAGAATCCTAAATTTACATTTTTATTCCCCGGCACGTGGGAATTTTTAAGGAAAATAGTTCTTAAGCACGTAAATAGTGAGGGCGTGGAGAATTTCCTGTATATTTCGCAAAAGCCTACTTTGGCCCAGTTTCTAAGTTTACCGAGCGTGGAAAATGGCTTTGCGCCTACCGGATTTACAGACCTTGAGAAAAACCTTTCCGAAGTATACTTTCTATGCCTAGTTGTAATAACAAATTAATTTGACTAATAAATTGAACAAAATGGATATTAAATGTGATTTTTGCCTGAGTTCCCCTCTGAAGGAAATTCTTAAGCTCTTCTTGAGATTATAATGAGGGTACATTCTTTGAGATAATAGTTGAAGCTGGAAAAATATTCTAAGGACAGTTTAAATAGTTAAATGTTATTAAATGTTGTTCAATGCTACTTAAACAGTTTAAGAGGATTCAGTTTGAACCAACCGCATTCAGTTTTATATATTGAAACGGTTACTTAAACAATTTTCAAGAAGGCCTGCTTTTAAAGAGAGTAAAATACCTCACAAGCATTTAAAAGACACAATACTTTGAATCGCATTGCACGCTCCCGGTAACGTTTCATTTAAAAACAAGCTTTAAGATTCGTCGTCTTAAATAACTTAACCAATCTTTGTAGTTAAGGTGCATAAAACGATTGTAACAAAATAAAGAGGAAGAAATCGCTCAAAACCGAGTACCTAAGTAATGGGATTAAAGTATTGTTTGTTCAGGTGTCTTGTACGTGTGTAAACGAAACTATATTGTAAACAATGAACTAAAACTTTGGTCACGATAATAGAGTAGCGAAGGAAGTGGTTTTGTACTAAAATAGAAAATTAATTTGAAAGTGAACTCAAACACCGAACTCACTATAAAATGCTGTAACGCTACCTAACTTTCCTATGTGGGTTTATGTTTAACAATATACATGGTTAATAGTTAGTGTACCTATTACATTTATAATATTTAAAGCAGAGGCGTTTATTTTACTTTATATTCGTATACAACAAAGTCACGCAGCACGACTCTTCATTTCAATATTAAAAACCTTATAATACAAACTCAATCCGTTCACGCTTATTATATAAAATATAACGAGGGTCTTCCATTGAATTTCACTCTTCAATTGAGTCCCCCGAATAGGTAAACAAGTAAAAAGAATCAAACAAGATTCCCCTAAATTTTACGGCGTAACGTGTTTAGATTAGGTCAAGTGCAATTGTTCCTTAAGAGAGCGAGCATTTTACGAAGGTCGGGAAATACTTTTTCTCTCTTTTGATATCGTAGTGCTAAAAAGGAATGAGTGTGATAAACGTCGTAATGATGCTAATGAATATAAACGCTACGTATTTTTGGTTATTTTGTATTGAGTGTTTGATAGTCACAACCGACTTCGCATTTTGGACTTTTAGTACAAATAGCATTCATGTGTTCGAATTGTTTTCTTGTGAATTTAGATAGGTTGGAGCTAAGGGTTGGAAGACCTAAATAAGTATAAAGATAAATTTAATCTTCAAGTAGCATTGTAAATATAAATATATTTTTAGCAGTCGAACATTTATGATATAATTTCATATTGAGGTTTCACGGCACTATTTATTTTAATTGATATAATGAGTGTCAGTAAACTCATTATACATTAAGTTCGAAGCTAAAATTTAAACGTTTATGCGATGTCGAAAATGGCGAATAAGCAGAGTGGTGTCCGTCCACGGAAATGTTTAAATACGTATTGTTTGGACGATTCATTTTATCAGTGACAAACATAACGGTCATTACGGCTCGAGGTAATTAATTAAGCAAAGTTTTGAAAGGAAATATATTTACATTTTCCTCTGCGGTTTTGTAAATGAGTATGGAGAGGTACGGGCTTGGATGGGTGACAGTGAAAAATTAGCTCCAATGATGCCGCTGTCATTTTAATTTTTATATCTGTTTTAAATTCAAATGGGTTTTATTTGCCATGCTACATCGAAGTGATTAAAGAGAATTACTTGTGCTTCTTTTTAATTACTATCATTTTAATAGAACTAGGTACTTTGAATTTTTTTTAATATACAAAGATAATGTATATTAGATAATAAATTTTGCGGATTACAGTGTACATATTTTAAGTATTGAAAACTCTTATTGAATGAGTATTGAAAACCCAGTTCCAAAGGTCAATGCAGAGATTATTTCATTACCAAATTCAAGCTAATTCAACACTTATACTATTTAAATGCGTTTTTATAAAAATAAATTTAATAGAACTTAAAACGAATATTTTATAACGTTATACGTAGGTACTCTTATACATCTCATTTACTACGGTAGCTCATAAATTTGGTTAAAGTATAAAATAAACGTCGCAAGCTATTAGGGAGGGCGGGAGAAAGGGGGAGAGGATGGGAGTGGACGGTGAACGTTAGCACTGAGCAGCAGATTGCATTTTCTTACGGCCAGTAATCAATTTTTATGAGCATTTTTGTAGTACTGCCCCCTCCACTTGATGTGCAAACTTGCCCCGTGTCCTCTAGGGTTGCCAGTAATAATATTAATTTAACACAGAAACTTACCTTTGCTTTAACACCGAATAATTTTACATTTCACATTATTGTCTCTGAGTGCTTTTGTTACTTTAATAATATGTACTTCTAATAATATGTACTATAAAATTAATGTCACTGTTATTTTTGTTTAGAAATCACTGTGTTTTTTTTTCAGTATTACTTTTTTTTAACTTTTAACGTCGTTTTAAGTCTCTACGAAAATGTACACTAAAATATGTGTTATTATAGTGGAAATTAATTTTGGTAGCCCTATTTTCACCCTCCATCAATGTGCAATCTTTGCCTCGCGACACACGGGTGTAACTAGCTTCGACAATAATTATACCTCCGTGGAATTTAATTTAGTAAAATTTAATTTAGTCTAGTGATGTTTGGATGGAATTTCACTTAGTTTTGTTTCGAAGTGTGCTGAGTGCGCTCCGTGAGAAGGGGTTAACAGTTACAATGTTAATGCTTTTATTATCTCACAAGTAAGATTGTTACTAACTGGGGTGATGTTAAGGATATAGGTACTGTATAGATAGTAGTAGTGAAGTCCCATGTCACCTAGTGGGGTTAGGGGCAGATGCATTATACTGATGTTTCACTGATCGATTTTATTTAGGGACAAGCAGGTGATCAGCCTTCTGTGTCCTGCCAGACCGAGACATTTTTTTCTTCGTCGCCACCGGGAACCCTCGGTTCTACGCTCACGCGCTAACCACTGTACCAAGGAGTCGGTCAACAACCGTTTATATAAGGTACCTAATATCCTTTCTAGAACGAATCGAGTCGCACCTCTCCCTTTCAATACATGAAGCTTCATACAAACTAGATCATGAAATCGGAGTCAAGTGGGACTTAGAAAGCAATAGCTCTCACTGTCGATGCACCCAGATGATCAGGGCGATGGGATTGGCGTGGCTAATGCACTCATAGACGCTTATCGATTATGTGAAGCGCTAATGGTCGGAACGTAATTACTATCTATGCCCGCCGATGGACAATTGACAATCGATCAAATTGGAATTCAATTATCAACGTTTTCCGTGATACACTAGCTGATGATGAAGCCCGCAAATAGGAAAAGATTGGAATATTATAGATAGATCATTTTTAATACTCTCTTTTCTTGGTTTATAATATTATTATCATCAACTCTATCAAATCAAAACAGGTAAGCTCGTAAGCTTTATTTTGAGACAACTTAGGTGTGGAACTGTCCTTCCATTTTTTTATTTTTTGAATACTATTTAGAGTTTATTATAAGAATCCGTTCTGTATGTTTTTAGTGGCCCGAGTTTAAAAATAATAGAAGAACAAAATTGAATCTAAAATGAATTATAAAAACCCTCCTTTTAAATTCTGTAACGGAACGACGAAAAAAAAAAAAAAACTGGTCCGCCTCTTGTACAGTACAAACCACTTTATAAACCGATTGAAAATAAATAGAAGCTCGATTGGATAAGCTTATAACAATTTTCTTGAACGGGGACACAATTTGGCTTTGATGAACTCTTATCGATATATTTTAAATAAGTAATTTTCATCGACCAAATTGGAGACCACGTATTTGATAACTGATGCAAGTAACAAATTTGTGGTAAAAATGTATGGAATATCCTAATATCTTGTATGGGCCTGGTATTTGGAGGTAGCATCCGTAGCTAGAGGAATTTCACAAGCTGACAGCTGCCTCCTGGATACGGAATTTATGATGTACGTACATATTTCTGGTAAAATACAAAATTGCTGAGATTTATACAAAAATATCTTATATAGAATACCTAACGAGTTTGTATGTATGATGATTTAAAGGAGCCGTAATCTTATTATAATAAGGCTAATAAACATTTTATGTAAAAACAGATGAAAATAACTTGGAACATAATCTCAAGTTCTCTTTCTTTAAAATAGTCACGTTCCAACTTATATTGCTACGTTAATGTGATAAGCACTACGCTACATATTTGTATTGATCGAAAAAAGTATACGTACAAAATCAACCACATACCAAAGTTTTATTTTATGTTACGAACGTTGAAAAATACGACTCACATCGTAATGTATCATCTTGTGTTTGACCATTAGGTAGGTACTGGATATAATATGGGCCTTTGGTATTTTTATGAATTTCATTTTTTTTGAGATCTAGTGTCGTGTGAAGTATTATGTATAATGTAATTTATAATTTAAGATATTTGCACGCTCAACTACGAGCAGAATGTCTAAGAACCTAGAATCTATAACCTAAATTTGTACTTCAGCTATGTAACTACATTCAGCAAATAAAGACAATTTGAATTTGAATTTGAATTTGAATTTTTGGGCAAATTGTTCTTACTATGAGTACGCTCCTTTATATACATAAAACGTTATGATGCGAAAAAATCTCAGGCAGGTGTTTGATGTAATATCCATCATACACTGTAGTTACACACATACATACATTTAGGTAAAAGTGGACTAAATGTTTGAAGAGGACCTTAATAAAGCATTCCTGTGGATAAAAGGAATTTGAAGATATTTGTAGCGGTAGTTTATGGAATTTTATCATAGCGTTAGCCTTTACACAGGCCGTGCCCGCTTTATTACATAACATCAATATTGTATAGCCTTCGAATTACAGCAGATATTAAAGAAAAAAAGGATATCAATCTTTGTGTCTTTATTGCTTGAGATGTGAGTGGAATATGAAAGGAAATGTGGTAATTTGATGTGAGAATATTCCTATCTTCTAAAATATTAGACTTAAAAATTTTATTTTATTAACTACAGGTCACAGGTGAGCTTTCACTAAACATTTTTAATACCGTAGCTTTTGCAATATCCACGGATGACTAGGTAATCAAAAAAATCTTTTCGGATTATTTTAGTACTTACTAATATTTACCTAATATTACGGCTAAGTATTACGGATTTTATTAGGCTATTTTTTTTTGTACTCTTTTTGAAGGTATTGATAATTTAAAACTTTCTTCAATAACTCCTTCAAACGGCTAGAAGACAACTGTATCACAAACACGTATTGTATAATTGAATAAGAAACCTTTTAAGTATAATAAGATTCCTTTAAAAGTAATGTTGTATTGTAAACACCAGTATAAAGTTTGAAGGAAAAATGTTACATCGCGATGAAAAGAACAAATTCAATTACGAAAACAAACATTGCCTGGTTTATCTTGTACTTATACGTTGTACGGATACGAATCTTACTCGTACGCCTGTATTCTGTAGCCTGTAGGCTTATTATATTTTTATAGAAGCGTTATAAGTTGTGAATTGATGCTTAAAGGTATAATAGTGTATACTAAAAACAGTGGAATGTTATAAGAAACTCCAGTTAAATTTGTTATTAAAATTTCTCATATTAAATTTAAACTTTAGAATAACAATTAAAACGTACGTCTTGTAATTAAAGACATTCCTAGAATAATCAATTAAGAGTGATTCTTGATGCTTTATATTAGATTTTCAAGAATGTATAATATTCATGGATTATACAAAAGTAGGTGGAATATTACTGATATAATAGTAATAAGTTTTATTCCTGTGACCTTTACGTGTTGCTTGGTAGCTACGCGTAAACAGGGCGTACCAATATTGTCTTTTCATTATAAAAGTACAAACATAGTGAATTAATGAACCACGGCTCGGGTTAGCGGTGTTCTAAACCCTTTGATGTGGTTCGGGGCAATATTATTCTCATAGCATTTTCAACATTTTAGGTATATTTAATCAGTTAATTGTTGTACTCGTAAATAACAGGTTAGAAACACTCATTACACCCGCAGTGTGAAGTTAATTAGGTATTACAATATTATCTACATAATTACTGGCATGTTTTAACATTTCGTCTCTTAGATATTTCTTCGAGGTTACGTAATATTGAATTTATTATATTGTAAAGAAATAAAAAAGTTTGAAGTGATATTGAATAATTAAAGTAACGATAAAGGAGGTTTAAATATGATACTACGTTGAATTTAACTTCTTTTGTTACAGGTTTGACAGAAGAATTTTTGTATAAAAATAAAAAAAATATTTTTGTCACATTCAAACATTTTTCTATAATGTAATAAACTCGTTTTCTTTTATAACCAGAGCCATCGATCCAAACCAGGTTCTCAGGACAATAACCAAGCCTTAACCTAGCCCAGTCATGGATGAATTCATAAAAAATATCAAAAATAAATTTTCTATGGAAAATATAGTAGAGCGCCTGAAGGATGGTATAGTATATTTTACATAATATTATTGCCTTATTATTGCTTTTATTTATCTAGTCTTGATATAAAGAAACATGTTTTATAACATTTGACTTGTGTTAGTTATAATTGAGCAGAATAGTATCATAGTACCTAGATTAAAAGTAAAAATACACATATAACAAAAAAATAAAAATGAACAATATATTGTTATTATTCCAGAGATAAAAGAAGAGAAAAATAATGTTCCCGAAACTCTTGAGAAGGTAGATCCATCAAAAATAGCCAACATAGAGGAACATGTATCGAATTTACAAGAACAACCTAAACCTTCCCTTCAACCAGCCGATGATATGAAAAATAAACAAATACCGGGCAATATTCAGAAGAAAGAACCAACCGCGAAGACGAGTATGAATGTCCTTCAAAAACCTATAGAGCCCGAAGAATTTAGGGATCCGTTCCGAGATGACGAGAATCTTTTTAATTTCTATGATTGATATTTGATTTTATACATTTTTTCAATAAATATACTTGCTACATAACACGCCTTTTAGTAATACCTTATTAGTAGGTATTAGTTCTTAATTACGAGAATGAACTTTTGACGATACAGATAGTTCTGTACATATATAATCCTGGCATAGGTACTTTATTTTCAAATATCAATATTAATAGCTAGTTGAAATGTAACACGATCAGGCTTCCTATTTGCGAAGCTTCAGATAGGTTGATGTAAATAGAGTATTTACATTACCATGCATGATGAGGGGGACTTAACATTCTGCAGCATCTCTTGTTGAGTGTCGTTAATTGGTAACCTAATCCTATCGTACGCCCTGCAAGCTACACTAATGGTTTATGTAAAACGTCTCCTATAGAACCGCCGACTTGTATTTTACTTTGCTCTAATATTCAGTATTTACGCATGGAGCCTATGTTATCTATTATAAGGTATCCTTTATACAATAATTTATGTGATGTGAATCATTAATTTCAATTTCATTGCGAATTTTATTGCAGATAAATAATTTACATAGTTTTTCTAATTATGAATTATATTCATCTTTATTTGCATAATATACACGGGAATTAAAAAAAAAATCTGTACTTAGTACGGTTTTATATGATGATGCTATAATTAAACTTGAACTAAATAAAATAAGGGTGCAATAAGTGCGCTGCTTATGCCATAATTATCATTGATGATCCATTTCATTTGCACATATTATTTTAATCTCATCCTATTTCTCGACTATTTCTAAAAAACAAACGAATGATCCGAAGTTAAGTATACCGTCGTTCATATGCTCTCTTCAGAATCCTTTAGAATGCGGTGATCCTGCCGTATAAGCTATAACGTATTGTTAAGGTGAAGTAATAGCTTAGTATAAAGAGAGGTACTTACAGTGCCGTGCGGTCCCTCGCCTAGGAAAGTAACCGGTCGCATGCGCCCCCGCGGGAAATCCAGCAGGGGCGCCACTCCGTTTGGGGGCTCGGCTTCAGGTAGTTTGATGGAGGTGAACAGCCCCGGGGCAGGGCGCTCACGGCGGCTCAGCCGCTCGTCCGGGTACGTCTGAAAATGTCACTTTTTAGAACGACTCCTCAGGATTATAATGCATCGCTAAACAACATAATTTGTCGGACGAAATTGAAATACGTTCCGTTTTTAATTCGAAATGTCATTGTTTTTTCAATTTATTTTGATTGAAGAATTTAGATATTTTTTGTAATGTGGTTTTTACAGAGATCATTAACATACTGAACCACACTGAAAATAAATAGTACTCAATTCAATTGAAGAACCTTTAACGCCAAAAGAAAGTCCAAATTAAAGGGGATTCATATTTTCTGCTGTATAGACGTGTGTGAATATTTATCTTCAAAGGTACGCTCCTATCTACCTCTATAATATCTGAATCCTGATAAATTGTGGGGTTTTTCAGGTCCATTAGTCAATTAACGTCAGTAACCGATCGAAACGAAGGCTGCTATTACGGTACACACCGGCCAGTTTTTGCGCCAATATTAAAACGTTAATATCACTATTTTATGTGGTGCGGTAATAACCCACTTTCAGAATAATAGCTAGCTTCCATCCTACAAGACTGAACCTATAATTTACGTTATATGACTTATTGTTCTCTGCTGACGTAGACGCAGGTAGCTTAATTATTTGATTTGATAGGCTGCCATCATTATGAAAATGAAAGTTTTAATAAGATAAAAAATAACTGCAAATGTTTACATAATATTTATAAATAACAGAGCGGCGTCACAAAAACACCCAAATTAAAAAATTCGGAATTTGTAAACAATTTAGGACGCAATTTAACAACGGTCGGCTTACGTGTAAGCCTTACAAAGCTGTGATAAAACATTAACAAAACGGACGAAAAGCCGGCGGGCACGCAAGTCGCTCCTCTCATAATACCGTCCTTTACTCATTTATCATTTTGCAAACAGCCGCATAATACCCCTAATGAGTAAAATCCAAGCATACCTTAGGCAATACCATTAATATTACGAACCCCGGCCTTTCCCCTTTACAGATGGGATACCTACTACACAATAGTTTAAAGCACATTTACCTCTTGGTGGCTTTCATTTGGATTCGGGAAGCGTTCCACGTTTGGCAAGAGATTCATTCTTATTTCTACTTATTTACGGCTATTCCACGACTTTTAAATTTAGAAACATGACATTTTATTTCATCGCTATTCTTTATGGTCAGAAAATAATGGAAATAACCGTAACTGTATATTACAATCTCTACCTGGGAAAATACACCATTAAATTCTTATTTTACGTAGCTGAATGTATCAAAAAGTGGAAATAGATTAGAAAATATTACAAGGAATCATACAAACCATTATTGTAATTCATATTCATAGATTACTTTAATGATACTGCAGTACTTTCGGTAACGATCACAGTGAAACTAAATTCATTTAAAACAATTAATTATCTACGCAGAGGAGTTTCGCTAAGCTGCAACAAGAAAAAAGTAAGTACTTTAAAAAGACGTTAGAGAATTAAACTCTTTTTATACGTTGAGTTAGCAATTAAATAAACAAAGCTATCAAAACTTTAGCTCACTATTTTATACAGCTGCTTTCTTAACGATGTCACTAAAGTTTTAGCCGGCTTATTGTTTGATATAATTAAAACTAAGCGACCGGAAAAATTGTCCCGGAAAGTGCAATAGCATAGCGAACATGCTTATAATGTGGTTAGGCGTTCTGGAATGCTCTATGACTATACAGAAGTATAACATTGTTCCCTTTCGAAGCTCGTTCTACGCTAGCTTCTTGAAACAATGTTAAATTTAATATTTGAAGTGGCTCAAATGTCCGGACCGATACGTAAAGAATGTGTTTTTTTTGTGAAGACTTTTGTTAAGGTCTTTGTGGAAAATTAAATATTACAATAATAGGCTAAGAAGTTTAAGTAAGTATAGATTTTTATAACAATACTATTTACAGTTACGTACTTCGACGTAGCAAAAATAAAGTATCAATCAAGAAATGTTATCCATATCAATGTTATATAATATATTATAGTAGGTTATAGAATAGAACCAAGATAGAACCAAAGTAGCGCACGCGCGTCATCATTATCATTTTGTAATATTATTATTGGATGAATTCATATTATATTAATAGACGCCATTACACCACACTGACAAATTACACTTGTGGTTAGAATGATCCAACAGCTATGCATAACCAATCCATTATTTAATTCTATAGCGATGGTGTGGGGTGGACTGGGAGGGTGTTTCGGGATGTGTGACTTATTCACAAGAGGGGGGCAGGGCAGTTACAGGCGTATGGGTTGTAGCATCTAATGGAGTATTCAAAGATGTCAACGGTGAATGACACGTAAAATGCATACTGCACGGAATAAAATGTAAGGCGAAAAATTGGTTCTCACTTTAACAAATTCTCTTACCCCTTAATAAATTCTATGAAGATTATATTGACATACTTTATCGTTGCGTCGTTATCATTTGTTTAGATACATTGTTATATACGTTTATTCTAAGTACATTTTGAAATAATAACATTTTATAGTAAAACTTTTTATAGCAGTGAATTAAGAAGTTTAAATAGACGGTGAAAGTTTGCGAGCGACTTCTTTGTTTCTTTGGCTATACTCGTGAAAATTGATCCGAGGTAGGATTTTAGACTTGGTAACGAAGGCGAATACAATTACCCTGTTATTTGTATGTATGCCTATTATTTAATATTTTACAAGCATTTACTTTATGAAATCACAATTTACTATCTAGCAGAACTAAATTAAATTTACCTAGGCGTTTTTTCATAAATAAATAATGCATATTTTGGTAAATCTAACTCATAAAATAGTATGTAATTTCACAAATAACGTGCCTCATTCTTATTCGGCTTTAAATTTTATAAAACTACTAGGTTTTCGCCCGCGTCTTCGCCCGCGCAGTCAAAGAAAAACCCACATAGTTCCCGTTCCCGTGGGATTTCCGGGACTGCGTCATTTTCATTTTCGGGATAAAAAGTAGCCGGCTATCAAAATATCTCCATACCATATTTCATGAAAATTGGTTCAGTAGCTTAGGCGTGATTGAGTAACAGACAGATAAACAGAGTTACTTTCGCATTTATAATATTAATAATATAGTATGGATTCAAATATCGCAATTTAAATTAACGTTGCAGAGAAACATACCGTTTCATAAAAACTCAAATTAGATACAAGCACAGACACATCCATTATTTAAGTAAAACTCGATTAAACATATGAAAAAAATAAGAGATAACACATATAAACTGTTCCCCTGAGAAATGCGAGGAAAGTTACATGAAATAGTTTATAGTAATAACTCTCGTCCGCTGGATGCTGAATATTTAAACGAACAAGTGCTACTGGTTCTGTATTTTTTATAAGTAACCGAGTTTAAAAAGCTTTTGCTCATTTTTGGAATCATTGCCTGATGTTTGATGGCGTCCCGAGTTAAATTAAAACGTTGGGATGAAAGAAAAAGAAAAGCTACGATGCATTTTGTGGTGTATATGAGCATGCATAATGACTATTAATTCATATACATTGTACATTTGCACTGAAGCCGTGCACTCAACTACAACGTAATTAAAAATTAAGCGCCACCAAAGCTCAGGTGTTCTTGAGCAAAATGCATTAATTAAGATTGCCCGAAAAACCTCAAACATGCTCTCCAGTGGTGCACTAATTACTTCGGTTACGTCATAATATGTTTAAATTTAGTACACTGTTCCAAATTTATTAAAAAAGGCGGCCGAAAGCACATGGTGCGCTCCACATTTTATAAAACTTTTGTTTTTTATTTTCCTCAATGACTGAACTGGTTTTTATATCATGTATAAAGAATATATTATTTTGGTTTGTTGCTTATTTTATCATTGTATGTTCAAATGAAATATTGCTAGTTCCTGACGTTTTTCGTAATAATTAGGGAAAATTGCGGTTCTTTGGAAGACGTCGTTTTGGTCGGCATACATTAGCGTGCTTTTGAATGTAGGGCAAACGAATGTTGTGCTCATTAAAGCTCGACAAACGACCTTAAAATTTAAGAAAGTCACAAAATACAAGGAGATAGCATAGTTAATGTACCTAGTTTATTTCTGTAGTCATACATCATATCAATAAATAGTTAAAATTGCTTTGCCTGAGAAATACTAAGAAAACGTAAGCAAGTATAAAAATATAATTTTCCATTATTATTTCAGCACCATGCAATTTATTTTCACCGACATAACAACCTAAACAAATATGTTTCCCTCACGAACTAATTTTATCACCATGCATAAATCCGTACCTTATAAGGAGAGTAAATATTCAAAGAGTCCTTTAAAATGTATTAGAATGTACGGAACAATTTTCTGTACCACTCTTGACGCCTTTATGTTCGAGTGATACACGTAAGAAATGGTCGGACGATAAACAATCCCTGAGTGGGCAGCCAGCATACGTTTGAGCTCCCCGTGTCATTATAAAATACGAGAAGTAGCGAGGATTCACTTTGAGAAATGGGAGCAGGGTTCGCTAGCACCTGGGACCGCACCAACGAACTGCCTCACCAATGTTATTCGCGTTTTTGTAAGTTAAAAAGTCCGTAGAATAAATTTATGATCGCCTCGTAAATGGCGTCCTTTTAGCGACCCGCGGTAAAATTTTGGTGAACTTGTGGCGTTGATGTGATGTTTTATGGTAATTTATTTTCGAATGTTTGAAAACAACGATTATATGGGTTTTAAATGCATATTACGCAAATAAAGATAGGAATGTTAAGGTTTTGTCAATTATAATAATCAAAGCATTTCGGTTGTTAGACTATACATATATATACCTACTATTATCTATAGTAGGTAGACTATAAGGGAAAAAACCCCTCTTAATTCACTATAATATTTAGATCATACTTTGTTATGACCAAAATATAAAAATATTCCCAAAAAATTCAGAAGGTGAGCTAGCATAGCCATTAATGGAACCCACGCTGAGCAAATCGAGATCCCTCTTGTCCGTCTTTAAAATAGTTCCCCACGAAATTGTAGAACTTAACATATATTACAGCTGAGCAAGTAAAACTCTGTGTGATAGTGCTGTTAGAATATTTATGAGATTTTACCTTTTTTCGAAGATTTTATATTCCGAGTGGATTCACTTACAAAGTATCCCCGTAAAAAGATATATTTATGGAAGAAGAATCGAGAGAAACTATTATTAAAGTTATCGTTGTTGCATGTCCTCACAACTTTATAATATTTGTCTAAGTTAAACTATGTTAGACCGTATCAATATCTGTCTAAAATAAACTTAAAATACCTTTCTAAACAACGAATAAACTCAAAATACATTTAATATTTCTGAATACACTATGCTATGAAAGAAACGTATCAACATTGAATATCATTCGAATAGTTTAAAGATAAATACATTGAATAGAAAATAAAGTCTTATTTCCTATAACAACAATTTAATATTCTCACTGATAATATTATCTCATAGATAAACTTAATAAGAAGAAAAATGATGCGCGTTTATTCCGTGAATTCAGGCTTCTAATTACGAGGTGATTTGACTGCTTTAAATTATAACCATTGGAAGAGTTAATTTTCTAAAGAGCAAAAAGGTGGGAGGGTGTAATATTATGTTTTAAAAAGTTCATTGTACTCTCTCTTGAGATGCAGTCTTCGCGGGCACAGGTGTAGCTTACGAATGAATATTTATAACAGCACCTGTCGGATCGCAATTCCATAATAATACAGTTTTAATTAATATTTTAATTAATATAAAACGGTATTGTAATATTAAAAAGTTTTTCTTCTAGTAATCGATATTGCGTAGAACAAGTGAGAATTACTATTATTCCAATGATTTTGTTATTCGAAGTTATCGGATGAAAAGAGGTTAAGATAGTATAAGATTCTTGTGTAGGTACCTAAGTATAATTAACAAGACATCTCTAATGTTTATTGAGGAATAAATACAAAACAGTGAGGTGGCATCTTGAAGGTAATAGAGTATGTGATAATATGAAGAATATTCTTCTACTTTATCACAGTCCATTGAATTCTTATAAAGTTTTGTATCATTCTTTGATCTTTCAGTGATCTTTTTGCTACCAATCAGTTAATGCTAGCCACACTTTTCATTTATTATAGACAATATGAAATCTATCCTAATATTTTGATGTTTTCATTTGTTAAGAATGCATACAAAATAATTAACTATGAGAATCGAGTTGTAATACTATCACATACTAACATATTTTCAATTAAACGAGCACCAGATACCTGTACTTTCTAATTATTTCTCGTGAACGGTGAAACCAAATATGGGCTATGTTATTAATTTGGATAATTTAACCCGTTTCATATTAAATAGTTTGATGACGCAGTAAATTCAAGTAATCGCGTTACGAAAACAGTGTATAGCTCAAATTAGATCATTGTTATGTATGCGGTCGGCCATATTGTCAAACTAATTACAATGTTTATTGTTAGCGAAATTGCTTCTGTGTCTCACTCGATTGGAGATCTTGTTCAATTGTAACTAAACACGACTTATGTAGCTATAAACATCTCGATTTGATTGAACATTACGTTTAATTTAGATTATAATTATCCAATTCGAGCCACATACTTATAATATGCTCGATAACTTGAAAGGTGAAACAACCTCTCCCTGAATATTTATTGTGTTCGAGATATTACATTATAAAGTATTTGTTAGAAATATTCTGTCGCGTTTACATTGCACGTTTGTGTTAGCATTTCACAATAAAAACGTGAGATCAAAGGATGCACTTGGATTTAGCATTTTATGTTTTTGCATTAAACAGTATTTACAGCTTATCATGCTTTGTCAGGAATATGAATGTTTATCTCTATGAAATATTTAGTTACTTTTGAATCGAAATAATATTCTATACCTCTGTAAGGCAATATGAACTACTAGATTTCCGCCCGCGGCTTCGCCCGCGTTTGCAAAGGAAAACCTGCATAGTTCCCGTTCCCGTGGGATTTCCGGGATAAAAACTATCCCATGTGTTAATCCAAGTTACCCTCTATATGTGTGCTAAATTTCATTGTAATCGGTTCAGTAGTTTTTACGTGAAAGAGTAACAAACATCCTTACATCCATACATCCATACAAACTTTCGCATTTATAATATATATATGAATATATGAACTATTTTTTTATATCTTTACTGCGTAAATACAGTACTCAAACGATATTTAATCAGGAACTTTTATAGCATCTTAAAAGCACATCTTTTCAAGACACTCAAAGGAATATAGAGAGAAATTGATTAATTTTTGTTCCACTCCATTGTAAGAGCACTAGGATATTGGATAACCAATCTACGTCAAGCTGTAAAATGTTCAGTTTACGACTCAGTGTCATGTCGAAGACAGCTGTTGCATCGATATAAGTAAGCCTCTTGAGCCTCTGATCTTGGTTCTTGTCTGTTCATACGTGGGAATGTTTGTGACATTGACGCAATCTTCAGCATTTACGAGAGGCAATTTGTATTATCACACAATACGTGTATATACGTATACATCTCTGTAGTCTGTATATTATGTTTAATGTATAATTATAACGTTAATGTCTATTTAGATGTTAATTTATAATTTTTATATGCATGTTAATATATTATTTTACTTAATGTGTGTTCATTGTTCATGTTCCTTATTAGTAATTTTATAAAGGAAACGTTAATCAGGTGTAAAAGTGATGAATGTTGAGGATAATAAATATATATGAAGGTTGCCTGGCATTTGGCTTTGAGCCATAAGGCCGCAATTTGTACATCTTAAATAGTTCTGTTTTATGTACTTTTATTTTAATATGTTGTACAATAAAGAGTAAATATAAATAAATAAATAAATAACGAGAATGCCTTAATGTTACCAATTGCTATGCAAAATTACTCAAATCGTTAGATGTTGCCTTAAGTTTTTACAAAAAACCTTATTTTTAACCGACTTCAAAAAAAGGAGGAGGTTATCAATTCGGCCGGTATATTTTTTTTTTTTTTTTTATGTATGTACACCGATTACTCCGAAGTTTCTGAACCGATTTACGTGATTCTTTTTTTGTTCGATGCGGGATAGTGTCGAATTGGTCCAATAATAATTTTATTCGGATAGGCCCAGTAGTTTTTATTTTATGAGCATTTTTGTCTGTAGGTATTTGTAAATTTTGCAAGTGCAAGTTTGAAGTCGGTTGTTTTTAACGCAGTTATCACTTGTCTTTTCTTTATTGTTATTAGATAAAGGAACATTACATGTGACTTTAGACTATTCGCTTACACGGTGCTTTATTTTTAAAGTTAATCAATCATTAGGATAATAAGTTCATCAGACGATTCCGTTTCATTTGATTCAAAAGGGAAGGGAACACGGTAATATGTTTCGATTACCGGTGCCCGACTCCGTTTGAATTGAAAAATGCCTGCATGTTCCGGCCGCCCCTTCAATTCTTTCTGTTTTGACGGTCCGTTTTTTTGTTTCACTATAAATCTCTCATCCGATGCGATATCGGATGTAAATGTGTTTTAGATCTTTTTATTTTGGCGGGGAATGCTATTGGACGATGAAGAATTTTATTTAAAACCAACTATTTTTTCAAATATGACGATAAAATTCTTTGGTACAAACGGCGATTTCATTGTGCCGCTTTTTGGCTTGGGTTAAAATTCGTGAAATATGGCCGTTTATATTCCCGTTAGCCAGTTATATTGATTTTTGAAGATATACTTTTTGTTAAATAAAAAAGAAAGAAGCTATGTAATCTGAATTTTATGTTGGAAATATTAAATTATCATGTATTAATCATCTTTTGAATTTTCTTATCTTTGAAAATTTAAACATATTTAAATTGTTAAATTGATCGTTTAGATCCGCTTTGCTAACTCGGCGTGTACTCCCACAGTTGCGTGTACTCAGACTTTGAAAGGTAAAGGGAAGGGTGAAAGGCAAACATGCGGCCTGTCCATCCGTAGACTGAATAATGTCTCTATTTTTATTTCCTTTCGCCTCTTAATCGCGAAGCGTTTGTGAAAGCTATTACTTTCTTCACTCTACAACTTGTTAATTCTGTTATGTCGATTTGCCGACTTAATTTGTGAGCTAGATAAATACGACACGGTGTTGATTAGTTTAATGAACGATGGATGTCGTAACTTATTTCATAGACATTAAAGCATTAGATAATAATTGTATTAATTATAACTCTGCAAAGTTTCCATCTGTTCGTGGAAATCTAAAGTTATATACGTGATATTATGTTAATTTGTTTCAATTCAGTATCAGACTTCTGCTGAGTATTTAAAATGAATTATGAGTTACCTGAACTTCTTTTTGTTTGTATCGGAAGTACTTAAACAGCAAGATGTCTGCTTTCAACTCGATTGAAACTTTGTTAAGAATTAAATCCAGTTATTTTCCAAATCACTTAAACTTGAAAAAGTTAATAGTCTCGTAAATATTATCTGTTAAATATATAACTACCAACTTACCAATTACCATACCTCACATACATTTACATGAAACACGTCTGTATATTATCTATACTCATATTATAAAGCTGAAGAGTTTGTTTGTTTGAACGCGCTAATCTCGGGAACTACTGGTCCGATTTGAAAATTATTTCGGTGTTAGATAGCTCATTTATCGAGGAAGGCTATGTATGCTATAAATCATCACGCTACGACCAACAGGAGTGGAGCCACGGGGATGAAACCACGCGGAGCAGCTAGTAAGAAAATAAACAAGACTAATATTTTTAATATAGTTGTATGAAAACGAAAGAGAAGTTTTAATTGTATCGATAGATACACACGGCCAGCGAATGGGTCAATCATTAATTTCAATACAAAGTAAAGCATCCATCTAATTCTGTGTAAGATTGATCTATGCCCAAGTAGTGAAATTCACTAGAACTACTATTATATAGAACAATGGCGTCGGAACAATTTAGCGTTAGATCTAGTGGGGTGTAACTAACGGCTCTTAACTGTGACCTCATCCCGCAGCTTTACAACTACAAATTTAACCCAGTTTGCAACCAAATGTCTATAGGAAGTATCTTTTAAAATGCATAAATTATCTTCTAAATGTGTTGCATAAGGCACAAAAATATACCGAAGGTGTAATCATAGTTTTATTTTATCCAACACTTTTCAATTAAAAATTAAACGCTTCCCTGCTTTGTCTTAAAGTCCTTCCATTTAATGATATTAGACTTGATTAATGAATTGTCCTTTACGAAATACCTATCTGAAGATTAATTAATTACTAGGTGTTGCCGGCGACGATGTCCGCGTGTAGATTAAGCTCCTCCCTGCCCATTTCATCTAACAATGACAGTGTTATGGACTTTGAGCTACCAAATACAGATATGTTGCTATGCATAATATGGCATAACGTACATAATAGATGCTAGAATTGCACTAGTATTATTAATTTTGAAATAAGTTTTTATAGGTATCTAGTCTTGATGGATGGATCGTTAGTTTTTAAAACAAGCTGCATAACCAAATATTTCATAAGATACGAATACCCTTCAGGCAACTGAAATGTGTTTAAACGAGGATGAAACTTTAATGAAGCTGATTTCTGACATACAAACTTGGACGGAGTTGTGGGGTATCGTTAGTGCAACGTAGTATGTTGTGTGTACTGAATTTTTGTACACTATGAAAATCTAAAACCAAATATGAGTATAGATAAGGACAATAAATTAATAAAGTGCTTGCATATCATAAATATGAGAGAGATTCCTATATTACTCTATAATAAGTAAATTAATTTTGAGCTTAATTTTGAGAGATAAACTATGGGTTTATTGTGCAATGGTATGATACGATTGTGTACAAAAAAGCATATTGTATAGATTAACTTTAACTTCAGAGCGAAACGTGTCCATTTACCGAATCGGAGCTAAAAAGGTAAACAAAAATGATTTATGAATTATTTATAAAAGTACTTCTTCCGTTTACAATTCTCAATGAAATTCTGCACTCAGACGATTTAATTCTTACTCCAATAAAGAACCTATTGTGTATTATGGATTCTTAGGAGAAATATAAAATGGCTTACTATTGTGTTATTAAATTTAAGCGAGCTTTTATAATACCACTTCGATTATAGAAAATGAAAAGTCGAGTCATTGTAAATCCTCATCTTTTATCGTAATCACGTTAAGAAGTCTTTCTTCATATATCAGCATTAACATGCGAATATTTCAAAGCGAAATTCGAGTACAATTCCTTTAATACTCTGCGATTATTCAGTTATAATAATAATCAATGGGGTATCTCAATATGTGCTAAACCCCGTTACACAATACTAGGTATTACATAATATACTGGTATTGGTCTCAGTTTCAGCATCTCTTAGTGAACGCCTCAAGCCATTACCATAATTGTAACACATTACCTAATCAGTTTATCTATCAAGATCCAAACGCCAGACTCAATAGGATTTGACATGGTGAATTCATGCGTGTCTCCCTTAGAAATGATGAGTTATAAATGAGCTGAATAGTGTAATATATCATCTTTGTACTGCGGTATTAATTAAAGATAAAGCCAATTAATGAAATCTAAATTAGTTTACGCGGTCTGATATAATGTATACTAATATCATTCTATACTAATTAATAAAATATACTTTAAATTCATTATTATGTTTGCAATTACATTGTCACAACTGTATTAAAATATATAAAATGTATCTAAATACCCTTGTTTTAAAAAGCAACAATATTTCCTCACTCCGCTTGGAAACTGTCAAGCGAATTAACCTCATACAAGATCAGCTTCCGTCGTGATATGAATATGTAAAGAAAGTCTTTACTAGCAATTGAGAAGGATCGTGCGAAACTGAAACAATCGAATTTCGGTTTGCAGGTACCGTACGTATGATCTGTATAATTAGTGTAGACGTGAATGCCCGTAAACTATGGCTGGAGGCTGCAATATCCGATCCGCTTGATACACGATTCGCCGGTATTGTCAATCGAATGCTAATACACTTCTGTTGCATAGTGAATTAGATTTGAATGCTCTGCCATAGGACTTTTGTTTCCAATATACGTTGTATGGGACTAATTTGGGCTATTTAGATTGGTTTTGCAATATTTATTAGACACGTTTCGATGTATTTGCGGTGTTACTTGTTTGCTGTTCTGAATGAAAATATGTACCTACATTTTTATTTCAACTATTAGTAGCGTAGTCGTGTTGAGTGGCGGGAAAAGACGATGTAAAGTAAATAACTGCGACTCTTTCAAATTAGCTTAAGAGTTGATTAATTAATGCTGAGAAGTTTTTAATCTTGAGTTTTTATCTAAAGATGTAGCCGAACTATTTAAATTATTATTAGAGTGACCTTTTGAGTCAAATAGGAAGATTCAATTTTAATGATTATTTTTCCGACCCAAATATCGACCAATAGAATTGCACCATTCGACGTCACGTGGTACAACCTACATGGTATTATGCTGATTTTATTTTTAAAATTTTCTCTGGTCGTTGACGTCAAACTGACAGGTTTAATTCAATTGTGAAATTATTCACGAAAAATAATCTCCCGAATACCACACGAGCTTCAAAATTATCTGGCATTTCCCTCAAGGTTCCCTGCAAACAAATAAAGTCGTCAAGTTTTTCAGGAAAAATCACTCGCGCTACGCACTCGTGATTTTTTAGCCTTGACTAAAAACTTGACTCCTTCATTTGTTTGCAACGAACCTATCGGAAAATACCCGATAATTTTGAAGCTCTTGTGGTATTATAAGTGAATATTTTTCATGACACTCAAAATTTATTCGTCTTGATGAGTATTTTGAAGATGTTGACGACAATACAGATGAATATTGAAAAAAAAAAATTCGTTAACTCACATAATACAATTTAAAATTGGCAAAAGTATTTTGACTTGTACCACCATTCGTTCTTTTGGCGCACGATTTTAAAAAATCCAACAAAATAGTACCAATAAAACATTCCGGTCGAAAGCGCCGAGCTCACTACATCCAAAGCAAACACTTTATTTGACACCGTGAAGTGTAAATAACGAATGGAAATTCAATTCCGGTAATAACAGAGTGTAATATCTGTCCGCAGAATCGGAGCGGACAGACGAAATGATGTCCAACAATAGCGGGATCAGTAATCGAACATGGAGCGTTCGGTTTGGAAATCTCAATTAAGGGGCTGTTAACTCGCGTTACCCTTGTTTGAGCTGTCATCACAGGGCAGCTTACGACCTGTGTGTCCACGCTCTATTCATGAAGATACGCTCCATCTATTGCGATTACGCACTTGATACCTGCCTAAATCGTTTTGCTCCCTTGCCTTGGAAGTACTTTGGTAAGAGAGTGAGCTATTGTTGACATGGACGAGGTTTTAATCACTTTTACTGTTTCATCTTTATATGTAGCTATAATAAGTTGTACGATGGTTCTATTTTCCTCCAGAATTTATTAGACGATGAATAATAAAGGGCAATTGAGTAAAGATATAATATATTTAATTTGTTTACGAGTGAAATGTAGAGGGTCTATAAAGTTTGTACTTTAGCCTTCTGGCTCAGACGGACCTTTTTACCTCTCAAAGCTAATGGAAAGTAAAAGTTTCTCAATGAAGTGCCTATGTTGCGTAGTTTTAATGTTTTGTAAACAGTTTCAACAAGTTCAGGTGTTTAATGCAAATATTATAGTATTTGTTTGTGTATCCATGGCATGAATAAAGTGATGTTTCATATTTTTGTTTTGTATTTGCTTTTAATGGACTTAATTATAAATGTCGAAAGTAATATTAATTAAATCTTTTCTGATAAACATTCTATAAGTTATCAATCTATAATAAGGTAAACTATTTTAGATAAACCGATGAGCCTAATAAAATAAACATGCCACAGTTCCATACAAATTGGGCATGCAGAGTGTGTTAAACTAGTTTTAAATTCAAACGCAGGGGAAGCGCAAAAATATAATATAACCCGGATAAATACGGGGAACAACAGCGCTCATTATATATTAACCAGCAATTGGCTTGTTTGGCGTCCGGGCGCGGATCCTACGGGAAATCAACCTGCCCTTCATAAAGTAAAACGCCAGCATTTCTATCGACTGTACTGTTTACAAATGAATAGTAAATGCTCTGAAATGGGTCGTCATTTTTTAGATTCGCTTTCAACTAATCGGCAGAATTATTACCTATGAATTTCAGTAGGTATATTGATTTGTTTAATTGACAACAAGATTGTGTGATTTATGGTGTTTATTATTTATTTAAAAACTACGTGTAAATAAAGATTAAAAGTGTGAAAATGTGTGTGTCCAACGCCGCTATAAAACACTCTTTTGTATATTCCATCGCAAAAAATTGCTCGTTTTTTATTTACTATTTGGCAACACATTCTATCTCACATATTTCATAATAAAACCATATGAAAATAGTAGATACGTACCTATACGCGTATTGCATAAAACATTTTGCTATTTTTAAAAGAATGTTCAATTTGAGGTATACGTTTTAACAATAAAATTCATCATAGTATTAAAGAGATTAGTAGAGCTTAATTTTAATATTTAAAAAAAAATTAGTTGATAGAGCATTAATTTATATATGGAATTTAAATATCCATAGTCTTTTTTTAGAGTAGGTACCTAGAGGTTTTTTGCGCTCTTCTCTGTAGAAATCACTTACCGAAGGGGTGGTAATGGTAAAACTATATTATGTGTTGAATAAGAAGTCTAATTAAATAAATACATGTTTGGGTTTGAGTCACACGCTCGATACATTGTCTTTTTGTTATCCTTTGCAAATATCCTTTGAAAATGTATTTATGTACAGAAATATTAGTTAACCGGATTAAAGAAACACGGGAAAGCTTTAAAAGTCGAACTATTGCGACGGTTTAAACCGAACTGAGTTCACAGAAATAAAAGTTTCAATACCTGACGCAAAAGTTATCTGTTTAATTTTGTTCGCGCGTTTCGTTCTGAAATATAGCCGTTAATTGTGTTATAACTTCGCAATCGACACGATTTGCCGATAAAAGTTTAAACTAAGAATATTAATTAAGTTAACAACCACGTTTTATTTTTACAATAATAGGTATGTATTCTAAAATTTAAATAAAAGTTTGAGGTAGTTTGGACACTGAAATGTAACGTTTTGTCACACCCCGGACACTCCATACAAAATTATCGTTTTGACAGTCACACTGTAGAGACTGCAAATGTGTGTGTTAACGCTTTATGGTTGGCACATTTTTGACTAGCGTAAAAAAAATTCGCGTTTTTCTGATGAAATACATCCGTAAACAGCACAATATCTAACCATTTTCTACGAAAACGATAATCACAAATCCAAAATAATAAAATTACTTTAAGTCAATTTGATTAATGTTGTCAATCTTCGTTGCGTATCGTCCCTGTAGAAAAATATGGACCATTTTATGTCTGATCGTGCGGGGTGAGGTAAGTGTTTAATTTTGGCGGGAGGCGGAGAGTGTCCGTTCTGTAGCGTTTAGCTACTATTATGTATTCTGTGGTTTTGTTATTCCAATTTGCAAGATTGTACACATGATGTCTTTGTAAATTATAATATAAATAAATCTTCTTATATATAAAAATGAATCGCAAAATGTGTTGGTAAGCGCATAACTCGAGAACGGCTGAACCGATTTCGATAATTCTTTTTTTATTATATTCGTTGAGGTACGAGGATGGTTCTTATGTAGAGAAAACGTAAATATGTACCACGGGCGAAGCCGGGGCGGACCGCTAGTTAAATATAAAACTGTGCTGGTAAATTGTCTGCATTAACAGTAAATACGGTATCACACGCGAGTCACGCCTGCACCTAAAACGGTGTAACCGGTGTAACGGGAAGTAAACTTCTTCTAGGTTCTAGCTTTACAAGATTTTCTTTCGTATGAAAAGGGATCTTACTTCTTTATCACATTTGCATTCACAATGATCATTAGCATGTGTTATACGATACCTGTAACTTCATATTAAAATGATCGACAGGATCAATGAACTATGCATAATGCCGTATTCACTTTGTGACATAGGTATAAATGAAAAGCTGATTAATATCCAACGTGGGGTGGACATCGTTATTAACATCAAGAGATTGGGAACATGTCAGACAGCCTTCTATTATGCTCTGCTACCAGATTAGCTATACATCTATACATTTATAGTATATAATAGGTTGTGGTCTTTGAAAATGTCCAACCATAACGACGATCGTTTAACTTCCTTTGTACCGAAATTTAACGTTGCTTGTATGTATGATTAAAATAGGGGGAAGTTGAACATTAGTGCGAAAGTTTATTCAGCAATGTTATGATGCTCTATTCTATCTTTTATTATATTCGTATAAAAAGGTATACACTGGTAATATTTAGTAACTATTATGAAAAGCAGAATTTAAAAAAGAAGTAAAAAGTATAAATAAAGACCAAGAAAGCTCTACGCTAGAATTATTACGTTTGTAATTTTAAGTCTATTGTGTTAAAATGTACTCCACTGTTTATTATTAACTTCGTTTCCTACAAAAACAAGAGAAAACACTATATAAACATTTTAAATCCGGAGATAATCTTGTCACTTCAGATTATATTGTACAAGACTAGCCCGAGAAAAACGGGACTTCGGAGTTAAATGAAAACTTCTCTCGATGTCTGCAGATAGTAAGAATTTCTCTTCAAATTACATGATTACTAAAATCTCTGAGTTTAATACCGAATGTTAAAGTAATGCAATTGGACGGTGTAGACGTGAAACTTTAGCTGATTTTACGTGAGACCTGCGATAAAATAATATCTAGTTCGAATCGACTCAAAATTTCGTGCTCCAGTTGCGGTGCGATGCGCTTAGATTGAGATCGATCTGAGAGAGCACCTTCATATGAAAAGTATTTTTGGTTTTATTACCTACTAGCTTTCCACCCGCAGCTTTGCCCGCGCAGTCAAAGAAAAACCCGCATAGTTCCCGTTCCCGTGGGATTTCCGGGATAAAACCTATCCTATGTCCCGGGGTAAAAAGTAGCCTATGTCGGGTGTCAAAATATCCTTATATCCTAGGGTACTTTCTCGGGTATCAAAATATCTCTTTACCAAATTTCATGCAAATTGGTTCAGTAGTTAAGGCGTCTTTGAGTAACAGACAGACAGACAGAGTTACTTTTGCATTTATAATATTAGTATGGATAATATGTAAGCAACATATGTAATAAGACTTTTTATTTGTCTTATAGAATAAGGTAGAATACGAAGATTATAGATTATGCTTTGCTCATCTGCATCATAAGTGCTGCGCTGGACCAATAATCACAATCCAATAGGCTGCAATCAATTCTACACTCCAATCAACCTTTGAATTATAACGGTTCATAATTAGACATTTAATTGATATTTTGATTAGTTGCGTGGTGGATTAATTAATTCTGTATATTGTTCTCATGATTAACTGAAATGTAAATAGTTGCTCTGTGTAAATTATAAGGAATGTCTTTATTGTGTAGATTAGTTCTATACCTAGAGAAGTCTACAAATAGTTGGACATTGACAAGTTTAGTGTTAATCCTGCATGTCTAAAGAGTAATACTACATAGACATGCAGGATTAAACTTATTCATTGTATTCACAAAACAAAACAAAAACACATCCTGGAAGACCACACGCTCAAACTTTGAATACAATGAATGAGTACCTAACCTAAACTTATGTAAATAACTTACTCTAAATCTTTAAACTAACGAACGATATTTTTTATAAATACCTATATTTAAAATTAAGTTTCTCATGGAAGTGACTTAATGTCTTAATGGGAATAAATGTCTTTAAACCTTATACTACATCGCTAATACAAGATTCAATGAAAGCCTTTGTATCACACTGTAGTGTAGTTGAAAGGAGCTTTTAATTGAGTGGTTAATGTACGGAACGTCATATCAGAATGGTGATTGGATTTGATGCAAAGTAATTAATTTTCTCTATCATGTCGGTAACTAAAATTTGGCACCGAATCAAGAAAGTCCCCGTAAACTACCTATAAGTTGCTCATAACTAGTAAGACCTACTTTTTGCTTCATCGCCATACATAAACATTTAATTAAATAAAAGAGAATCAATTACATTTCATTAAAAGTCAAACACAAAGTAAATGCATGCGTGACTTGTTAAAGCAAAAATACGTGGAGTGTAATTATAAATGGTAAAAGTTAAAATAAACCGTTCAAAAGAGAAATCCTCATTATTTCAATTTACACGAGATGAACCGAGTGCAGATTGATTGCAAAAAAATGCAATTAAAGTTCCAATTGATATCAGATACCAAGCAATCAGTGTGTTTAAGCAGAAATCGTTCGCATATTTAATTTACGAGTGTATTATGTAAAGTTTTTTTCGTTTTTATAACGTAATTTTATTAAATATATGCTTTTGAAAGAATGATCGGACCTATAACTCTATTTTCCTATTGTGACTGTGTTGAAATATGCATAAGTATTTAAAAATTTCGTAAGGCAGGAAACGAAAATTAGAATTTATGTTAATCTTCATTAGTGTAGTATTTTTTAGAATAAGAAATCTGTATTTCTTGCTTATGTTGCTTACTCTGTAGTCAACATAAACAAGGCAAATAATATAGAATTCTTATTCTATTTCCTGAGTTTAAACTATCAGTAAGTTTCATAAGTACTTGGCAGTAGTAGGCATGTAGTGTTCTGAAAGAGTAATCTCCTAATGGCATCTTTTAGCACTTTGAGACGAACTCCGTAAATACTTGGAATTCCTTATAAACAAAGTTAGACGGTGAAGCTGGAAAACAATACGAATGACGTTCTTAATGGATAGTTTAATGTGTATGAATTACGATTAATTCCTTTAATCGTAAACTGGATATTCGAAGTATACTACGATAATCGATATACTACGTAGTGACTACGATTATTTCTTTTAATTAGTTATCGTTGTAGGTCTAGTAAATTTAATTATTAGTTATATTGGTGTCGATAGAAATGTCTTGACTCTTGACTCATTTAGTATTATATTATCTATGGTTAATGGTTATATAGTATCGCATATATATATTATATAATATATATAGGTAAGTGTATAAGCCATAAGGTACCTAGAAGTCAATGTTTAGTAGGTACGTGACGAAAAGAATATTTCATGTTTTGGGTGACTTTGAGCTTATTACTGTGATGTATTGAATACGAATTGAGTTAAATACGTCAAGTATACTTGTGAAGTAAATACCGTTCTCAAATATCTTTATATACATCGTTCGGTACTTTGAGTAATTGATCTGGGTCGAAGTCCTTGAAAGTTTCTGTATCATTTTTCATTCGTTCTTTTCTCATTTTAAAATAAGCCACTATATTTCTCCTATCGTACAAAATTACAAGTTTTTTTCATTCACTAATTAATTATTTTTCTCAAAGTTACGAAAAATTATTTATGAAATTTAGAAATTCCGAAAATATACGAAAATGTTGTATTTCAATTTCTTTAAATTAAATATTAATTATTCTTACTTAATACATAAGAAATTTGCGTGCTTACAATAAAGAAATACGTTAACATTTTCCCAGTGTAAGCAGTTCTACACCGCCTTTGGTATCTTAGCATTCTTCAGTTGGATGCGTCAACACACACGGTACAAATGGAGCGATTAGTCACTCTATAGATAAACCACGGTTGACGCCTCGAAATATCCTGTACATTTTATCATTTATCACATAAAGGAATATCACTTACATGGTGAATAATATCTGTGGCAGCGTAGAAGCTCTCGTGAGGGTCCGCCCGTTTCATCATGTAGGGACGCGGGAATTCCGGATCTTCGCATATTTCTATAACAAAATTATATTATTACTTTACATTTTACGTTAATTAAATTCTTGTGCGTAATTATGTGTAACATTGTTTTAAATTCGGCGTCGTAATTAAAAATAATGTTTGTGTTTTTTTAGTAATTGGACGAGACGAAGCCGTATAAAAATTTTCGATGGAATGTGTAATACCGCAGAGTTGATGTTTTTGAAAATTAGTTTTCATTTCCTACATAACATTAGCTAAAAATACGTTCAAATCTTGACTATAAATGCAATATAATATAATATGTATTATTCGTTCCCTCTGTTTAGCCGTTTGTAGTTCAAGGGAAATGTTACAATGCATCATGTAAGTACCATATTAATACGCATTCACCGGTATCGTTTTCGAATAACGATAAATAGGGTACCTACCACAATAGGGTAGTCAAGTCACAGCTCAAAGTGATCTACAGACTCTTTACACGGTATTCGTAAAGAATCACCCCTATTTCATGGCAATGCATCTTTACAATACGCTACCGATTGAACAATGCGCCTTTCCTATCGGAAGTCCGGCTTTTGTAACGAGCGTTTTGCGTCTTTGAGTTGCCTTTGAGTAACCAAGGGTATTTTATACCAAAATATTAAAAAAAAATAATAAATAATTTCATTTAGTTAAGGGCTGATTTTTCAATCCTTGGTTAAAACTTATTCATCGAATAACGTATTAGACTAGCATTTCAAAAATGTATTCTAATTGACCGTATTTGACAGTTTACAGGTGACATTTTAAAATGTTCGTGTAATACTTTATTGGACGGATAAATTTTAACCAAGGATTGAAAAATCGGCCCTAAGAAAATAAAGGCGCCAAGGCCTTAAATCGACATCGACAGCATTGATTCTCACTGCAAGAATAAATACTATTAATTAGGTGCCATGTGAATCAGTATAAGGGAAAGTAACGAACTACAGAAGAGAGTAAAGAGGTATGAGAGTGCTTGAAATGGTAGTTGCAGTTGAGAGGCGTGTCGAGTTTTGCACGGGTTAATTCAAGCTACGTGAAAACATCGCACTGGCTTTAAAGACGCTGGTTTTACTAAAAACGTTGTGATGTTAATTTGGAGACTGTTTGAAGTGAGACCAACCGTTTGTATAGATTTACTGAAAATGCCAGTTAAGCTTCTCGCTTCACCACCGATTAAATGTGGTAAAAACTATCGACTTTGTGTTTTATAAAATTTAAACTTTATGAATTCTTAGTCAAAATAAAATGGATCTTTTGCAAATATTGCGTATTTATAAAAGGGTACATGAGATTGAAATAAAAGTTAAAAAAAAACATCTGTTAAAGACTTATTTACATTTAGGGTCAAACCCTGGCAATGTTTCGCAGTGTGCGTTTCTAATATTTACTTTTGTTTCATTTCGTTTCTGAGGCAAAATGCCCACAAGGTATTTGATTTAGGTGGGCAGATGAAAACGGAATGATCCTTTTGTTAGGTGTTTTAATTGAAACAACGTAAAGCATTTATATCGTGAAACGTTTCGTATTACGTCTGTTGTGATTACACATTTAATGAAAAATACAACAATTATAAAAAAAGATTCCTTACCGTTATATTCGTTTTGATCGTGATTTTCACGTTTCTGTCGTCCTAGTGTTTCTCGCCATATGTTGTAGGGTTCACGATAATCCTCGTCGACGACAGCCGGACTGCTAAATAAATTAATCATATTAAATAATCGTTCTTTATTGAATTAAATACTCAATAAAAAAATAATAACCATAGAAACTTACCGTAGCATGTGTATAGGTGGGCAATTCGCTAGAGCTAATGCGAGTCGAGGCGCTCTTCGATTGTTCCTGGCATTACTTCGCAAGGAGGGACAGAATGGTTTTTTCAGCATGTTCGGAATGCGCCTCCTCGCTCGCTTAGTGACAAGAATAGCTGTGGCTGCGATGAATGCACCTCCCCCAACTATCGCCCCGCAGGCGAGACCCACGGATACTTTCAGTGAAGAATTGCGTTTCTTTCTAGATGTCGGAGGAGTATCCGTCCTATAGTATTCATCTAGGAATTCTGTAGATTGATTCACGACCGTTGGAACTGTAACAATGACATTACTTACAGTGGAAGCTCCACATTTATGCGATATTTTAATTCATTATGTTCCACGTTAAAAAAATATGGATAAGTGCCATTTAACTTGAGAGTATTGAGCGAAGGAAAACAGTGCCCGTCTAAGGTTAAGACAAAGCGACGTAATGAATAGGTGTCGAGCGCAGAGCTAATTGTTGTTCTACAATGGGACGGAGCCAACTTAGGAACCAGATGGGTTTTGTGTGGAGCAGAAGGTTCCGGAACGCCGTAGATTATTTGCTGCGCTTTCTGATTCATTATAAACGGGCCGTCATTCGCTGTCTTAAAGACCGTCGACCTAATTTTTTGATAGTCTTTTAGTCTCCGTTACAAAAGGCGTTGTTTAGGTTTTTAAAAACAGTATAGTTTCCATCAACGTCAGTTAATTATAATAAACTTACAGAGCAATGAAAAATCTCAGTTTGCATAGCGCGAGTAAATGACAAGAAAAGTTAAACAATGCCGCCATTAGCAAACTTATTGCAATAATTTGTCTTTCCCGAGTTAATAAAGAGTAAGGTTCGTTAGCCGTTATAAATTGTCGCGTCAGCCTTTAAATAGCCGGGAATGCTAAATCTAGTGGAGTCGTTAGTTAGTGTGTCAAACTAGTAAAACTAGGTTTAAGCCTAAGGTGAGAGGAGATGGCTGCGTGCCAAAGTCACTGTGTCTATGTGCCAAGAGTCAGCTAATACTGTGCTGATTTCTAATTGTGTTGTAAACTAAACTTCGGGCCGCTTTCTTGGCCCGCTGTGGTATTTGTATTACAATCAGGTCGAGTTTTCGGAGTACCATCGTAGATAAAGATATTGAAAATGTTTTTCATAGAAATCGTTTACCATATTTGAATGGCTACTTGTAGTATAAGTTAATCGTTTGAAAATATTTTTGTAAATTGTTAAATCTTAGTAAAACATCCACACTTTGATTTCCGTTTAATGACCGACTTTTACATGTTTTTTTTTTTAATTTTCCCAGAGTCAACTATTTTTTATTGTTTTTTTTTAAATATGTTGAATGTAGGTAGGTTTAGTAGCCACGCAAATCTTTTTATGGCGGCTTATGACGTTTTTAATATTCTTCATAACAACAATTCGTTGGTTTTACTTTCAAAAAAACTTCGCCCACATTTATATAAATGCAAGTTTCAGCAACTGTACATAATTTTGTTTTAGGATAAACATAACATGGTAGCGGTCCCTAATAAAAGCAAACTTATTGCAACAGCTATTATGTTGGGAGATGAATGAGGTCCAAAAGCCCCTAGGCATATCCACGCTCCCAATGCAAACTTGTAAAATAGTTTTAATGACTAATTGCTGTTGGGCTTTGATCTTATTTATGAACACGTATCGTTAGTAGCAAACAGTTAGTGGAATTGTTTTGATAAATAATGTTACAACTTACAATACCCCTAGAAACATAAACTCGGGTATTGTCACCGACTCCTACTGCCATATAAAGTAATTAATAATTTACTATAAGTGTATTATATACCAAATAAACTTTTGCTGGTCAAAGCATAATATGTCCACCAACTAAACAGAACTCTGCTTTCTAAATATACTAAAATCAAAGCTATTAACGCTTGTAGTAATTGGCTAGAAACTGAGATCTCAAGAGACTACACTTTACGCCATCACGACAAATATTCGACTTTTCGGTGTTAAAATTGGTCTGCATTAACTACTGATAAATTAGTTTATACATATATAACTTTCTGGGTATAAAATATCGCAAGGGAGCTTGGATTTAACGTATCCGAATGACAATTTCAGTGTGTTACACCAATAATAATTAGGGTTGGTGTACATTTTACAAGCATAGATGTGTGCATTGTGAAATGTGCATTGGATTATTCATAAGATTAAAACTCTAATATACGGTGCAGCCGTGGTTTGTTCAAAGCTCTCGTGGTGTCTGAAAATTTGATTCCGAGCCAACCCAAAGATGCGGTACACGTTATTTTCATCTTCGTAAAATTGAACCTCACAAAACCAAATTAATAACACCACCCGTATATTATACACCGTTATAGCATACAAGATATTATATCAGCTCCATTAGTCTCACTTTTAAACTAACTATTATTTCGTTTTCCGGGAAAATATGTGATAGGTAATATTAATACAAATATTATCATAAAAGACAAGCAGAATATATTTTACTTGTTTAGATAATTAAAAAAATGATTAACATAATTTAGTATTATTTTTGGGTTTCATTTGTTTATTACTTAGTTCATTGCTAGCATAATATGGTAATAATTTAAACTGTTTTTGTTGTAATTATGATAGTAACATACTATAATAACTGGGAAACTAACCAAAGAAAATTAATATTACTTGTAGTCTTCACATTATTATGTGGCAAAATATAATGTAGGTTATTTGGATCCACTTTTTCAGCTCGTAATTAGAGCCCATTGTGACAGTCATAAGGTTTCTAATTGGAACAGATTATACAACACTGCTGACTCGGTTAAGCGGTAATCTTAGCGATCAATTAAAAATGTGCAAACGAATTTCGACACTAAGGCGACTACTAAACATATAAAATTATCCCATTTTAGCCTATTTAGATAGCGGAAAAGCGAAAATGTCGTGTCGTAAAATTCTTTGTAATATAAGATAACAATAGTGCATGAGATTGTAGCGCTTGTTACAATGTTTTATATCTTTTGAGAAAGGTAAGTGTGCTAACCTTTTAGAATGTCTCGAGAGAAAAGCGTTGCAATGCATTTTTAATTTTATATTTATTTCTTGCATTTGCTTTATTTTACACGGATAGTTACGAAACATTTTTTCCTATGGTAATCACTAGAAACCTTTTTTCGTTGTCACTTTAAACTTAATCAAGTTAAAGGGTACTTAAACAATCAGACCGTACAAATTATATTTAAACCAAAAATATTTCATGATAATTGGATTTGATTAATCGCGATCAAAAATTCGTTTTAATTACAAGTTCCCCATTCGGCGGATGGCGATTTATCACTTAAGGGGCGATTTCCTAAAGCTATGGATTAATTAGAGAAAGATAAAATTTGTGATATAGCTGGAGGCTCGCGAGTGCTCGGAACAGATAAGGAACCTCGATGAGAACGGATCTATTAGCGTGCCTCACTTTGAAGCTTCTTTTTGTTCCAATAATCTGATTGTTTCTTAATAGTTGTTAAAGTTTAGCGAAATTTCGCTGGGCTTATGCGCTTATCGGGAACAACACTGAGATTGCTTTCGACTTTTTGGCCTTCACATACAGTTAATTTAGTAAAAGGCCAGTGTATTAAACAACAGATTTTACGGAGCTTAGACGTTGTGTGTTCGGAAAGTTTTACTTGTTTTGTTTGTTCTAGTAAATAAATGGAAGGAAACACAAAACAGTGGATACCAGTTATGTATCAATGTACTAAAGGACTACTGAATTAAATATTGCTTTATTCAAAGCAACTAAGACCTAAATAAATTATGATTACATATAAATTAGCTTATGTATAGGATGTAATACACATGTTAATTGAACTTACTTGATTTGAAAGTGACTTCACTAATCAAAATCCACTCGTGTTGAAACTTGAGTTTCACCATAATGTGTTTAGCGGTTTTGTTCTCCAAATCTATGTGGACAGTCCGGGCGTGTTCGGACACTTTATCTTGTTTAGGTTCATAGGAAATATAGTCTTCCTGCCAACGCTCCCCTTCCAGTGAGAAGTACACTTCTGCTTCTTTGAAAAGCTGTTGGTAAAAGTTCAATGTTTAGTACTTGATAAGTATTCCAGACTAATAAACGACCACAAGATTTTCTTAGATTAAATTAGTAACAAATGTTTCTAAGTCATTTATAGTAAAATTATCGAACGTAATCTTAGAAGCCACATACCTGAACATCTTTTGTGAACATGTTGTTGGTGTGTATATCAACATGTTGGAATAGTCTCGTATCAGTGAAGTTGAAGGTGATCTCGACCTCGTCATCAACCAGCATTGTCTTGTTCCAGCCCACCCAACGTGTTCCTGAAATAATACTTCAGTAACTCTTGTTAACAAACGCCAGCATACAAAGGAAGTCATTATTACCTTGAGTGTCCAAGGGATCGGGCAGCTCGAAGTCATTCGGGCCTAGGAAAGAGTCAGTTATTTGACCAAGGCCATCGACGAGCCTTGAGCCACGAACAACGCCGTCATACGACAGGTCTTCGAATCTCGCACCACCAGTCATGGCCTGCATGTCGCCTCCTTTCGGAGCCGCATACGCGACTAGCGCCTCTGAAGAAACATAACATTATGAAACCCCCACAAATATACCCAGAATGCCCAGCCAGAAACATTTATCAAATATTTAAACAACATGGAAGTACATAGTACACAAAATACATTCGCATAAAAAATCGCATTGCAGGCCCCGGGACACGCCAGCATTAAATCTCTATGCTTGTTGTACCTACGTTTCCAACGACATCCGTATAGTTCAACTCTCATACACGCGGTCCTGGGATGGGCTGCGTAAGGGAAGAACCGGACCTTCGAAGCCACAAAGGGAGCTTCTAGCGTCGTTTTTCTTGGTGTGTATGTGTTGCTGTTGCCAGGGAGAAGCTGTGAAAGAAGACATATTAAATTACTATTATACTTTTTTATAGGTTGTAAGTAATAAGTAAAAGGAAAATCAACGATAAATATATCTTAGCTATCATATGTAATAAAAGTGGCGTATAAAAAACACTTACGATTCTCAACAACGCAACTGTATCTAGAAACCGGCTTTCTTAGTGTACGGAAGTTATTTTTAATGGCACTCATTTTAAAATTTCATAAGTCAGCTAATAGAACTTTAACAAATCCAGAAAGTAGACGTCTTATATGGCAAACTCCAGCCACTCATACCTCTTTTGCTCAGAAATCTTTCTCTTTCTTAGGTCCTTACTTATATACTAAAATTAACAATATATTAAATATTTTTAAAATGACTAGATGTAAACTAAAAAAGTCACTAAAAGTATGGATGCAAGGCCTTGATTATATTCAGACGGAAGAGATTTTGAAGTTGGAAGTATAGAGACCTATCTAAATTACTCACACACACCCAAACACACACACATACACACACACACACACATACACACACGCGCACACCCACACACACAAACACACATACACACGCATGTTCAACAGTGATTTATATAATTTGTATTGTATAATTATTAAAAAATTTGTTTTTTTGTAAAAATTTTATGCAAATGGAAGAAACTTGTTCCCACGACACAGGGAATCCTAGTGTGGGAACAAGGGTTCTTATATTGTATGTATCATATTATTTTGGATAATAAAATTATTGAATTATTGAATTATATTAATAATTAAGGTTCAACTTGTAACAAATGTAGGCTACATTTGTTACAAGTTTACACAGAAATCGGTGCCTTTTTATTGAGGCAGTAACAGAACGGGAACTTATTTTAGAAATGCATACCATATAATTTCACTTCAAGTATAAGTGTCACCTAGATTCTAGAACACAGTTTCAACCGTAATAAATTGAATATTCAACATCAGAGTCGTAGCTTGTAATTTGTATGACGAACCAGGGCTTAGGGTTTCCAGTCGCATCGGGACTAATTTGGTAAGAGGATCCTTGCAAACTGAGCTCAAACTTATGTGTAACCACGTATGTGAATAGTTCGATAACTATTAGCAGTACTGCTGAGCAAAGGGTTCTAATGTTTAAAGTTTTCGCGTACAGACTAGTTTATTATACTTAATGAAAACCGTAAAGAAACTAGGAGACTAATTATGAGTACAAAGGACAAAGGCTTGTTGGAACATTTTTTTCTTTTTTTTTCTTATAATGTTTCTAAGAATAAATTCTTAATTGCCGTGTAATTTGTGCTTTTAATCAAATGTATATTAGCGTAGTGACGAAAATTTAAGTTTGTATTACTTTAAATTATTCAATATTGATTGATGAACATGAATTGTTTATAGTTTGATGATTTTTTATTATAACAAGAAACATGATCGACCATTTTTTTGAATATCCTAAAAGGGTTTATAAATTATAATAATCACAATCACTACACATAGTATAAAACTAAGTCGTTTTCTCTGTTTTTCATGTTTTTTTTAATAGATAGAGTAATTCTCGAGGAAGGTTTTAATATATAGTTTATAAAGTTTTAGACGAAGCGGGCGAAGCCGCGGGCATAAAGCTAGTAAAGTATAATTCTATAATATATTTGCTACGGCGTAGAGATCACTACCGATCAGCTACATTATGCATGATTATCCACATCTAGTCTATTAGTACCGAGAGGAAGCTTCTTATTTCCACGTGTTAAAATTTACATAACGCTAAGTAACATTTCATGTAGCGGGAGCGTGTAATTCGTATAAATGTAGAATCATAAATGCAAAACTTGAAGTGCAAACGACAATAAAAAACAATTAAAGCACTTGCTTTATGCGGCAGGAGACTTGCGCAACAGATAATTAACGGTTAATGACTTTTTATGGTAATTGTGTCATTTATTAATATCATCCTGCTAAAATATTCGTAAAAGTAGAATTAATAAGATGTTTTTTGGTGTTAATTGTTTAATTATAAGCTAAAAACAAAAATTTAAACTTTTAACATTAATAGTGCATCAGTCGATAAGAATCCTTTTACTACAATTAGGCCATTTAAAGCACTGATTCCTAATTAATTAACACATATCCCGGGTAATTACCATATTTCATACGCGTATTTAACACGACCTTAAATTTTTATGTACCAAAGCCTTCCTCGTCCATACTGTTTACACTGTAGGCATAATATCGTTGACTATACAAAACTAACAATGTTAATTACAAAATTAATTATTCCATTTACTCACTCTGCTGCCATTGAAGTCCTTATATTTGACCCAACGGCCGAGACCGTCACGCCAGTACTCAACAGAGTAACTTTCCACGAACTCAACGCCGACGGAGTTTGCGAATCTGCCTTGCGATTCTGTTGCCGTAATCAAGTATTCATCACGGAGATCTATTTCCAAGTATTGGCGGCTGTGGGGCGATATCAGGCCGTTGGGACACCAAGCCCCGCCGCGTATTTCAGTCCGGATTCTGGTAAAAGAGACCATGGTTAGCAATTTTGATAGAACATTTTTTTGACAATATGAAAAAAAGATCACGGAAGTTTATGTAATTATTGCATTGTCATCGATCCTTGATAAGAGTACGAAGTAAGAATTATCGAGGCTAAAGGAGTCCGTTGTAACATACGGGTGAAGCTAATAAAAGCGTGTTAAAAATGAGAAAGTAAACACTGTAGGTACTAGTCGCAGACTTTTTTTAATTTATAGGCTTCACGTCAATAAAATAGTGTATAGAACTAGAAATATTAAAGTAAGTATTTGTGTTAAAATGGTATCAAAATTCAAGTCACACTCGGGGCGAGTTTCGAAGGGGCTTGATAAATAGACATGTCATTGGAAGTATCACTTTCCGTAAGAACAAACATACATTCGCTGTTAAACATAAGTAATGGTTCGCACATCTTGAGGTATAATGTTTGAATTTCTGATATATTTTCTGTACTATTTTATTATTAAATTTTTATTTGTTTTCATAGTATAAAGCATTGGTTTTGAATGAATTTTCGTTTGCAGGGTAATAGGAAGACAAATTTGGTAAATTAATTTTCTATATAGAGATGCCGAGATATATAAAAAAAATTATATAGAAATGATATTTGATTAAACAAGTATAAGACCTGTTATATCTTATAATACCGTACGCAACTTTAATATTCTTTCACATTCGTTGCAACGTGAGGTCTGTAATCCCTGCTTTTGTTTACGGACCTTTATGCCGAGGTTCAGGACATAATAGAAGAAAAAGCATTTCACTGTTGAGAATACCATTTTAAATATAAAATATTATAGTATACAAAATGAATTCTAAGTACGAACTCTATTTAAAACATCATTAAGTTACTAAATGTAATTAGACTAAAGCCAATTTATTCCATCTAGTTTATAAGCAAAATTATTTAAATGATTCTCTAAAAGAATTTGTATTCCACTTCAACTGTTATTTCAAAACTGTGACAACATAAATATAAAGGCAAGGCTTTACAGTTACGGTATTTTTATTCCGTAACTGGGTTACTTAAACGAGGCTCTTATAAATTTCAGTGAGAATTCACTTATAATGGCGTTATAAATAGTAATGCATTGGCATTAAGCCTAAGATTCTCATTAGCTCAAGGAGTACGCGCCGAGTACCTACTGTTACCGAATTCATATGAAAATTTAATTTTCTGTTAGTGAATTTCTCAAATGAGCGTACAGTTTTCCCTCCATTGTCTCGCTGGGCTTATGCGGGCTTACGAGCCGAATGTGAAACCGGTTGTTAATTGTTTGAACTAAGTATGAACGTTTTGTGGCTGCGGGATTCACAATTATTGTAACAACACCGCCCTATTGTGCAGCCTTGTTAGAGAACAATAGCCGTTTAAATTATCAATATCGATTACGATGCAATTTGCGTTAGTTTAACGCCGTCTTGCATTCTTGTTTAAATCAACCACAATAGAGTTATAGCAGCTATTTCATAATTACGGAGAAGAGGATTAGGCTCCAGGCTCTGAATGGTTGTTGATCGCGCATTGTGGTGAAATACTGGCGGTTTTGTATTCACAACCATTATTTAACTTGAATCTATTAAATTCTTATCGTTTTCAGTTAAGAGCGCCTTTGAATTTTACTCTTTTATTTGCGTTGTATAGAAATAAAATTGTATTATTGAAATATAATATTCAATTTATGATAAATAATTTGGTGAGAAGTACGAATATTACGAATAAGTATGAGGATACTTATACATATATTATTTTCGTTTATTATTCGTTTTCTTGAGGAGGAAAATCCAACATTCATTACACACATAGTAATAGAGGGTAACTTACCTTGAGCTCAAAGGTGACACGCTCTGGTCATAACTGGAGCTGGATGACAGAGAATCGTTGGAAATCTTGCCGTTCTCCATCCCCAGCGGTACCTCGCAGCTTCCGACTTCAGCTACAAACAAATATACAATTAGCAGAGTTTTTTAATTATTGGATACAAGCTGACGACCTGAAACTTATCTCGCGAAAAAAAGACAGACAAACACGCAAACGTATCTACTCTTGCATTTATAATATTAGTAAGGATACAGATGAGAAGTGATGAGGAGATAATGAGTACTGAAACATAGCAAAGACACTGCATGATACTCTTTTTAAATTACAAAGTAGTATTGAGCAGACTCTAAAAAGTGTGTCGATTACAGTATGATGTTTTGAATGCCTTAAATTTGAGGCAAACGTCTGAGTAAAGATCTTATAAGAAAAGCGTCTTGTCGAACTTTACCATCATACATTTTGATTTATAATTTACAATACTTTATTTCTATCATGCATTTTAAAGGCACTCTATTATGATACTGTAACCACAATAGCTAAGCTTACAAAGGAAATATTTTAGTATGTTTCCCGCAAACTCCTAAAATCTTACGCTACCGGGATGCTGTTCAAGGAATAATAATAGTGCTTCAATAAAGCTGTAAACTTTCGTATACTATAGCGTTACATTTAAGATTTTCCTTCCGACTAAAAATTTGTACGAGAATTCCCACTGGATTTCTTGGTTCCGATAATCAGCGTAATTTGCTTTCGAGTAATTACTTGTACCGTGTATTTGTAGGTTTGCACTTAATGAGCGAGAATAATGGTTTCCAGAAGGGAATTTCAATAAGCTTGCGCTTTTTAAATTATGGTGTCATATAATATTTTATTGTAAATTTCACTGTTTTCATACAAATAAAGGGTGCTTCTGGCACTGTTAAAACATTACTTTAAAGTCATTTAAATTCAGAGCTGTCTAAAAATACACAACTTTTGCCGAGATTTTTTTTTCCTTCTTTTTATTTAAATAAATTGATGTTTTATACCCACGTAAGATACAAATATCTTATACATTATGTTTTATATTGTATTCTAAGACTTGTCAACTTCAGTATAAAGATCAGAAGTGAAAAGTATTCCCGTAAAGTTTGTTCACATGTCGTCAATATGGTTCCTTATCGAATAAATCACATTTATACGGAAATTGGGTTAAGATTATTTGCATGTTGAGGTGCATACAAAGAGGGGATCGAGAATGTATGGAACATCGAGAAAATTGTATAAAAAATAGATAGGTATCTACTTTTAGGAAATATTCAGTGCATTGGCTTGTTTCTTAAACAGTAAACTTTTATTTATTTATTTATTTATTAATACTTTATTGCTCTTAAAAATTACAAATTGAGACTTAATCTAGGATACATTGTAACAAACGGCGGCCTTATCGCTAAATAGCGATTTCTTCCAGACAACCGGTTGTACAGAGAGAAATTAAATAAAGGATAGGAGTAGGGCAGAGCATAAATAAATATATGAACAAAAATAAAAAGAAGAAGAGTTATAAAAAATGATATAAAATAAAAACAGCATAATATACAAGCCACAAAAATTAAGAGATTAAATAATATACATACACACAAATAGATTACATGCATATGAGAAGAGATAAAAATAATATAGTTAATATATATACTAATAAAATATATAATATATTACACATAATATATACACTAGGGTAACTGAGAAAAATAATGATCACGAACCATATTTTTAAAAATATTCAAAGATTGCGCCTTCTTGATTGGTTCCGGCAGTGCATTCCATAATTTAATCGCACGAACAGTGAAGGAGTTACCCAGAAAGCCTGTATGATGAGCTGGCATTCTTAACCGGAGCATTTCCGATGAGCGGACAGAGTTCCCGTTTTCTCCTCTGAACACAAAATTTTCCTTGAGATATTTTGGTGTTTTGGGGTTAAACAAAACTTGATATAGTAGTTGCAGCACATGAGCATCCCGGCGAAATCGAATGGGTAGCCACTTGAGCTGAGAACGAAACTCAGAGACGTGGTCATATTTCCGCAGACCAAATATGAAGCGGATACAAAGATTTTGGAGACGTTCGAGCTTGTTTAATTGGTCTACGGAAATATCAACATAACTTACATCGGCGTAGTCAAGTATGGGTAAAAGGAGGGATTGTGCTAGCAGAATTTTGGTAGGGATGGGAAGAAAATTTTGAAAACGACGGAGTGAACCAGCAGTTGCGTAGACTTTCTTACATACCTCCTTAATATGACAGCTCCACGAGAGAGTGTTGTCTAAGTACACTCCAAGGTTCCTTACAGCTTCACTATAAGGAATAGGTGTGCCGTCGACTAAAATAGGAGGGAGATTCACCCAGTTAACCCTTGCAATCAAGGAAGGGCTGCCAACAATGATAACTTGAGTTTTTAAGGGATTTACTTGAAGACCGTAATCCGAACTCCAAGTTACAATGCTGCTCAAGTCCTTGTTGACCGAAACGATTGCCTGGGGTAAAAAAGTAAACTTTTAATAATGCACAAAATGATTAATTATAATAATCGATAAAATAATAAGTATTTAGTGAATTATATTATTTTCTTTAAAGATTTGTTCAATTACCACTAGTTCCCTTTATTAAGAAAAGTATCCATTGTCCCCATATACAGTGTCTAAAAGTACAAGCTGATAGAAGGCAGATAATAAAGTGCTCAACTTATATTTGAAATAATTATGCATCCACGTATATCACGATAATAATTTAAGATTTATATCTGCAATTGAACCGAACTTCCTCAATTAGTTACAATCGTTGTGGCAAATTAGGTAATTACGTACTACCCGTGGGTGAGAGAAAGAAATTGTGATATTGAAAGAATATTCTTTATAAAAATAGATGATTAATACTGCTGGAATTAATAATACGTACATTTATTTATACGTTATATTTAAGAGGGAAAATAATTCCTGGATGATAAATTACCAAACCAATTTAATATTTATACGCAAATAGATTAATAACTGCACGAGTTGAAGCTAGAATTTATAAATTAAACGTACAAATATACCTAGTGTTTATATTTATAAAGTAAAGGAAATGTTAAGTGAATTGGCGCGCTTGTTCACGCTCTGCCTCCGCGGCCGCAGCGGTCTTGTCAATGTAGTTTACAAAACTCGATTTCTTCATTCACCGACTGCATTTATATCACTTTGGAGTTCCTCGATCATTCATTTTATATGACGACGTAACGGGATGGAACTCAAATATTCCGTAATGTGAAATATTACTTTTCCGTTTCCTAACACATATTTGAGTTCCGACTTCATTTTTGTTGTACATCTGTTTATTTTATCACTTTTGGCTTCACAAACCTGTTTAATTTCGTTGAGTGTTTTCATGTATGGTACATGACGTATTATATTGTAGTAAATACATTTTCGTATTGAACTGATATAATTAGAATTGAAGGAAGTATACATAAAGGTTTTCCTATTTACCTATCACAACATAATATTATGCCCATTATTATGAAAAAAAGATTTGCAATATTTCCTTTCCGTGTGGCCTAAACCCAAGGTTTAAGGGATAACACAAAAAAATAAATTATCCCAAAAATTTAAAAGGAAAGTGTTTCGTATTTCCGTAAATTTATCTTGCATAGATAGTCTATGCTAGTAACGAACACAATAATTTTGCACCGACGTTGCTCGCTGGCACCAAACCAAGTGAGTGTGAACGGACAACTTTACGTCATCAACAACTATATGAAGCTGTGTCTCCTCGTCGACGGTATTTTTATGATTTATCCACCGAAACCTTGCACATTCTTTGTATTATACTTTGTTGATAACTGGGAGCTAAAATGAAACACAAAGCTCAACAAATTTCCTAAAAATTTTGTACTGAATAGAAAACTTTATTATATACCAACAAGAATGTTTTTTTTTAATTTATCTGCACATTGACCAAATCACTAATGCTCCATTCAAGAAAGAAGAATGATAGAGTTGGTGTGTCGTAAAATCAAGAAGTATGACTGTTATTGCGATTTCATTTCAACCATCCCTTACGCGCCCCTGTATGTAAACTTTAGTTTAAATACATTTATTATTGTAGAACTAGAGAAAATATGGAAAGCATGGTTTTAATGTGTTAAATCATGATACAAAGGTTAAAATCGTATTGGATAGCCTTTTCGAAACGACAAGTTCGGTCTTAATAATTTATAGAGCTATTAATAATAGAAAGCACTTATAAACTACTAAGTAACACGTTTCTCGAATATTCTATCGTAGTAAATAATTTATCAACAACGCGCATCAATCTGCACTTTGAAAGGTGATAGGTTATGGCTTAAACTCTTAATGGAAGCCGTATTCCTGGTAACAGGTACGTTGACCGATAATAAAATAGTTAATAGTGTCTATTAATGTAGGTATTAGGACCTCTGGTTACGGCATTTTCCTTAAAATAGAGTTATTCTAAGTACGAAACATAATCACCTAATTGTATTGTCTCAAATTGTCCATATTTTTCGATTTACATAACACACGTATAATTTATTCAGAGGAAAATTATTGTAATATTATAATGAAAAGTGTTAAGTTTTCGAAAATACGGATTTTCGGACATCCCAAAATCAATAGATTTTTAATTAAGTATAAGGTTATTTGTATTAGGCCAACGATGAATAATAAACACATTTTTATAACTCAACGTATATTTACACGTGTTACCTATGTTGTTGTGAAAGCAAACGTCCGAATTTTTATTTATTTTCCTCCTTTTAATGAAATGAAAACACAATACACGACGTCGGCGGGACACAAAAGGAAAAATTCAAATTCACTTATGCGGTATTATTTTAACATACGTACTTATGTTTATTTTTCTTTACTGCCTTTTGTTCGAGATTTCTCAAGATAAAATGTTATTATTTAACAATGTTTAGATACATCCCCTCTTATTTTCTTTGAAGGAAGTTGAATCATATTTCCTTTGTAACCAAATCATATCTAATTGTTAGGATGATTGAAATGCCATCTGTGTATTTATCGTTGCGTAGGCGAAATGTAAAAAATATTTTTTGCTAAATATTAAATTTTACGTTTTGCGCTCAATCAGATTTAAAACTATAATTTCATGCCTGATGACACATATAAAAAAACTAGCTTTCCACCCGCGGCATCGTCCGCGCAGTCAAAGAAAAACCCGCATAGTTCCCGTTCTCGTGGGATTTCCGGGATAAAACCTATCCTTTGTCCCGGGGTAAAAAGTAACCTATGTCCTTTCTTGGGTGTCAAAATATCTCTACACCAAATTTCATGCAAATTGGTTCAGTAGGTAGTTAAGACGTGCTTGAAAACAGACAGACAGACAGAGTTACTTTCGCATTTATAATATTAGTATGGATAAACAATTTAAATTTGTTTATCGTATAAACCTTTTATAAAATACACGAATAACTTTGATAGTGTGAACTAGAAATGTCAATTAGCATAAGGTTTAGGTAATTATAGATTACACTACAGGGACTGAATAAAGTATCGCTTATAGGGAATTAATGGATCATATCTACAAACTTCTTGGCTTTAGTTCACTAGGGTTCGACTATGTTTCAATTATTACCAATTTATGAGAAAGGTATGTTTTCATTTTACACAAAGCTTTAAAGTATTTATTAAATATATTTTTTATTTTTCCCTATTATTAGACACCAATACTAGGTACTTAATTCTAAAACACATAGTACCTACCTATTCTTCGTTACTATTTACTTCGAAACACAACCGAACACACAGTAATTCATCCAAAAGAGTGGAACTTAAATACCGTTTAAATAAAAATAGCGACACGTTTAATAAATTTACGTACGAATTTATCAGAAAACGGCTGTCGTTTTTGTTCACGGTCTTAATCATACATATTGTGAGTGATGCGCTTAATCCGAGAGCGGGACATGTGATATATTACATGAGCAAATTACGCGGTTGGGAAGAAAAACAATTCATTACGAAGACAAATGGACCGCAGCGCAACTGTCGTCAGGTGATTTTAATTATGATCTCCTAATCCATCGTCGGCTTTGTTTGTATTAACGTTACACTAGAAGTTTACTATTGCGCAAGAGAAATAACTCATTAAAATTCATTCTTCAAGCGGATAGTGAACGGGTACCTTTGGAAAGCGCGTACTACATGCGACCACAAGCGCTGCCCTATTTAATTGTCAATTAAAATTTATAGGATTGATATTGTGATATTTCGTTTCTAGCTTCTCCATAACTTAACATATTCTGAAGTGTTCTGTTTGTGATAGTCAACAGTCCAGTTGGTAATGTTAAGTAAACAGTGCTAACTATCAATTGGCTTAACTAAGCTGGTCAACACTAGAATCACCATTTACCACAACTGACAGCAATATATCCGATATATATTCACTCCCTTGCGGCGGCGGCAATCTAAGCAAACAAAGAAGAGCTTACACCGGTATACTGGACAGTTGATAAACAATGCAAGTAAATGTATATATTTAGCATGCAAGTACATTGACGCGACTGTTTACAACACCATTTTATAGCTAATTATATACTATAATTGCGGTTAACCCTTATCAGGCTAATATCTGCAACCTCATTTTCTAACTGCCGCTTACAAAGTTGAATAACTGTCAAAAATTACCCGTTCTAACCTCGTACCAAATTCCCTTGACTTTATTAATATTTAATATAGACGCCTTGCCCGATCCTTATTTAAAATTCTTACTAAACTTAATATTTGAGTAGGCGAGGTTCTCTAAGGAGCCAGCGTGTACTAATAACGTTACGGGCCTGGTGAATATTCGCAGTTATTTGTTTTAGAATGCGTATGAAATTTGAAATGTTTGGCGAGTTTGTAAATATAGGAAGCGATGGAGAATGTTTTGCAATGTAGCGACGAGTGTTTGGGGTATCGTTTTACGTCCGAAGTAGTCCGGGGGCCTTACACGCTCAGGGAAACATTAATTTTGGTGCCGCAGCGCAACCCAGCAACGATGTCCGCCGTGAAGCTAAATTAATGTTTCATAACTAACAATATTTATGCGATTAATGAGAGAGTCTCGCTATTTATTGACCCAATTTTGGAATGATAAAAAATAACAGTCCAACGATTTAAAAACGTCCGCATGATTATGTATCTATAAAGGCTTTTATGTAGGTAAAAAATGCTATTGTTGAATGCATACAATAAAGCTTAGAGCCCCTATAATTGCAACTGCGGTATGAAAGACAATGGGTTCATCACAGATCCTTGAGGAGATGTTTCTTTTATTTCCCGCTTTATTACTACGGAATAAAGAGTTGCGATGAACAAAAAGAGGGGTTTTCCGTTTGGTTACATCCTTGCATACGTGCTATGTTCTTTTAAATCGCTCGGAAAGATACGAGTTATATGGGGTAATATAAAAGTAAGTGAATGATTAGATCGGCACTTATCTAAAAATATTGCGCGGCACTGGGACCATTATGTTTTTATTGTCACAGTATCTTTTGATTTCTGTGAACGATGCTTTCAGCTAATGTTTGATTTCTATGATAATAAATTATTATCTTTGGTATGGTTTTAAAGCGACATTATTATAAAAATTAAATCTTTTGTCTCTATTTAAATAATTTTATTATTAGGTTCTTACAATATTTTTTTTTGTTTAACGAGCCAGTAATTAATTCTTAATGTATGCCAGTTTAAATTTCACACCAAGACCTTAACGTACCTACGAGATAACGCACAAAATCTGTGTGCAAAACGAAAGGTTCCTTTAAAATATAGAAGCAAAAGTCCAGAATCAACTCATGTTAAACGGGCAGTTTAATACAAACGTAACCACTAGTTACCTGACGCAGTGAACTATTACAATTTCAAACGTTACAAAGACACTTAATACATAGCCGTCGCCTTTCATCCCAGAATGAGCTTTGGACAGATCAACGACTGCATAAAACAAAGTTTGCGTCATTTCCAGAATCCTTTGAACAAGAACGTAATATTACGTTTCTATCCGACTTACAATAGCAGATTATTAACGGAGTGTACAAAGCTCACAAATATTCCCTTCAATTTTGAATACCCAGCGGGAAGTGAAGGAAATAATGTAAGGGGAAAAACTCGTTATTTCAATTACTAATTTTCTCTCTCATAATTCTGTAATGAAATGCCTTCGATCTTAATTTATTTGTAGGTATATTTATGGTATCTATGTACACAAATATTATTTATTGAAAAAGCTCTTTGAATTAGAATATAAATTTTAGTGATTTTATTTTAATTAATTGTCATTGCAATAGATGTAGTAACTTTTTATAATCAGTTTTTAACAATTGATTCATAAATCCTTAACGTAACATTTTTTGTTGTTAGACTCGATTAAACGATAAGTATAACAATTACTTGATTACTGTGTTTATTTTTAATAATCAAATAAGTATACAATTGTTATGACTATTCATTCCTTATAAAAATCAAAGGTAATCTATACTAATATTATAAAGCTGAAGAGTTGTTGTTTGTTTGAACGCGCTAATCTCGGGAACTACTGGTCTGATTTAAAAAAATCTTTCGGTGTTAGATAGCCCATTTATCGAGGAAGGTTATAGGCTATATCATCACGCTACGACCAACAGGGGTGGAGCCACGGGGTCGAAACCGTGCGGGGCAGTTTGTAAATAATATAAAATATAATAAAAGATCCACATCATTAGGAATCATAATACTAAGTTTAAAAACGTCGTTTTATCAAAACGTTTTAATGTTAAGTAGGAGCGTATACAAAGAAATACAGACTATCTACCTTCACACATTTGATATGCATCTCTCAAAATTACTAATTGATTACGATTACTGTCACACGATTGTTAATCATGGTCTTATCTCGCATCTTGACACACGAATGAATATTAATTACACATAACAATACAATAGGAGTTATAAAGGCTAGAACACAAAATGTGGTAACGTCTCGGTTCAGACATTAGGTAGAAATTAATGATGTGGCACGCTTACAGACAAACGTGTATAATGTGTATACAGCTGAACACGAGCGGAGAAACCTGGAGAACATTCTGATTAAAGGATTGTAGTCGTAATACAATTGTTCTTGAGCTGGCGCAGAATATTTATTTCATACATATTTGAAGCCCCACGTTCTACCCTAACCCTTTATCGCGAAGAAATGAACAAGCCTTGTTTACTTGAAATTTTCGTCCAACTACCTACAAGATTGCTTAGAACTCTTATTTTGTTAATTAATTAAAATGTTCCATTAATTAAGTTAGTTTCTTATTTAATAGTTTGTTTTATTAATTGAAAAAGTAATCATTAATTATTATTTTCGATCACTGTATCAGCTTTTATCTCGTTTCTATGTCATTCATTTACTTGAAGCAAGCAGCTTTATACACTCAAGAGAAATAAAACGTATCTGAATGTTCCATCAGCATCGTAACAACACGACCTTGAATAATTATTTTGTTTTAGTTCCCTTACGTATTGTTTCACTTGAGAATTAAACCTTACTGTAATTGTTAACGGTAACATCTATTGCCGGCGGGCCAATAACCCTCGTGAACCTGAGGATAAATTTAATTCAAACTCCGGCGAAAGCTGAAGTTCGTATAAATTACATCTAATGATTCTCGTTCTAAAGCGCATATAAATTAAGTTGTAATTCGTATAAAAAGTTGCTTCAAAGTGTCGTACGGGGATGTATGTGAAAAGTGTGTTTATTCTACGCTCCTTCAACTGAACTAATTTCGGTATTTTGTTCTGCGAATTTAGGTCACGTAGACCCGAATCCGCTTTAAACTCCTAACCCTTTGCAAACTTTCTTCAAAATGTCCAAAACATGTGAATTTCCATTTAATATGAATCTTCTTGGAAGACATAGGAAACAGAAACTGCGTGTACCATTTGAGAAATCATATTTGATTTAAGTAACAAAAAGGACAAGTTTCAAAAATAAAATTAGTACCTAGTTCTGTTAATTAATAAGAGGTTCCTTTACTATTCATACAAGTGTCCTATATAATTGGGTTATAAAAGCACCACTGGCTTAGATATAAACATGCTTTTTACTACGTATTTTAGTTCTGTATCCAGTCAAGCACAAAGGTGTAATTAGGCTACGGGACTGCACAAACTCATTCGACATAGCTGAATGAGTTTATCGCAGTCTCACAAATTATACTGATACATGTTGATGACGTTCGTTAATGCACTTGTTTTTGTATTAAATTTGCATGTTTAGGAACACAAGGGGCGGTATGATTGCTGGTTTATGTTATGTTGCATAATATTATGTAGAAGCAGCATTAGAATTATTGGAATGTTTTCGTATTGATTTAAACGCACACAATCATAATACAGCTAAAAAATAAAGTGCTCTAGCCTCTAGTGCTCTCTTTTTAATTCTAATTTATATTTATTAATTAAGTTATATGGATGCATTAAGTAGTTAGGTATGAGTATTAGGTATTTTATAAATAATAAATTATACCTAGCTGGATGGTATATGATTGACGCCACCCATAAATTTTCACAGAAATTGAAGAAATACAATCTGTAGCCGGCCTTTAAGAATGTTGTTTCCGTAACGAAAAAACACGAGGAAAGTCATTGCTAACAGAAGTAATGCGTGGTAATAAAGTTATCTTATAAGGATAATATAAAGCGAACAGTAGCAAAAGAAGACAACATGATATAAGATAATCAAGTAAAATAACATTAGTGTCGCAATGTAGCATTTAATCATTAGAAGGCTGATAATGTTGACCTAGTTTTTAATGTTTCACACTACATGTTACATTACGAGTTTTGTATAAATACACGACGTAGCGTTGCTATTTTCGTTCTCAAGTGTACGCTTATATGAGCGTGTATGTTTTGAAGCACGTAGTCTTGTCTTTGAGGTTGTACACTTTATGTGAGCGCTCATTAAGCACAAAATTAACGGCAATTTAGAATATTTTTGAAGTGAAACTTCTTTATCGGGGTTGGAAAAAAATTTAGTGTAACATTTTTCCGTTACGCGCCATCTTTTTCTTATCCCTACCACGCGTGATTTGACGTATTTCTGTAAAGTTGCATATAGTAAATTATTTTTTGAAAAATAAGATTATAAAGAAGTTTCACTTCTTACGTGTGTACACTAGTACACGCACGTCGCACACATTTTTTTAAATATAATATATGTTTTAACAACCACTTTTATAATATATACATTATATTTTAGCTATGCAATATTTTGTCAATTATCTGGCGCGAAAAGTTTGTGTTCATATTACTCTAATGTGGTATAGAGCGGACGTATTAATTTGTTCTTTGAAAGAGACGTAGCCTTTTCTGCCCAGTAGGTATACCAATATACTAAGAATTAACTTATAAAATAATAATTAAAACATCCAGAAACTTCCTATGATTAATAATTATAGAATTAAATCAGCTAATCTAATATAATTGTATAAATATGTATGTACAACTTTTGAATACGCAAGCATGTTTATAAGTGCGTTTATTGTTTTTCAAATATAATATTACTTGCCGACTTTATCCCCCGAATTACAATCACGAATTATCCCCGAATTAAACTAATATAAACTGAATCCAAATTGATATTTGATGAGGAGATAGCATAAAGAGCGGAAAATCATTTAGATTACTTTGTAGAGCGCGTGTAAGTTCTACGTTTCGGGCATCTTAATGTTCTTCAACTTTACAAATTAACGTGTTTTTTTTTTAATTATTCTCGTTCGGTTGAGTCATATTATATCAAAGTTCTGCATTGAATAGATAAAAAACTAGTTTCAAGTAAAATAAAAAATGAATAAAAAATAGAGAGCGGTAAGATGTATACCCAATTAAAATAAAGCAATTACTTATACGAAAGTTATTTAAGTTATATAGGTAGGATTAAGCACTTTTTTATACACCGAAGCGTATAGCCTAGTCGTAAAAATGCGATTACTCATAAAAAGAAAATATGACTAGGAAACTTTTCACGCGCCGGCACTAAAATATTATTTTCTTTTGAAATAATAACATGGATACTCCAAATGAAAGAATAATATTAATTTGTTTGAAATATTAAAATTGTACATAGAAGGAAGTAAATAGAATGGAAACATAATCGCAAGAGCTATTATGAATAAAATAATATTTTTTTTATATTAAAATCTACACAATATGACGCGAACCTACATTGCAAATGCTAGGTAATTTATTAATGTCTTTGATAATTGCTTCCAGCTTCCACTAGGTTTAATTTTTAGCCAACATTGTTTGTTTCATTTTGAGTTTTGAAATTCAAATGCTGCTGTATAAATATGAAACTGAATTCAAAAGGATTCAAAACATTTTGTTTCAAAATATCTGTCAAATGTAGCACATAATTAAAATACGCCTTATATGACTTTTTATCATTTTCGTGGTAGTAAACGATATTAAAGTTTATTACACAAAGTTTGTTCCAAGCATACATTTGAAAAGTTTATCGACATTTAAAACAAAGAATAAACGTTTGTAGTGTGTAAATTTGATGTTAGGTGAAATGCATTTTCGCGTGGCGCAAACAGTTTTATAAAGCCAAGGTTCTTTTATAAATTTTCCGATGTAAGTACTTATATTTACGATAAGAAGTTGCGATGTGCGTTTTTGTAACTATCTTGACTTTAATAGCTTTTAGTTTTAAGTACAAAAGTAGTTATCTCGTATATTTATTAAGCCTAGAACTTTTTCGTTCTTAGCAGATAGAAATGTAGTTTGACATGTACACGGCAGGTAATATTATATTATTATGGTAGAATAATTATACCTACATAGCAATATTCACTAATAAGTCGTATGGTCTAAGATCAGAATATAAGTCGAAATGCAACGGCGTGATATTAGAATGAGACCAATTTTATATTAAACTAGCGGTCCGCCCCGGCTTCGCCCGTGGTACATATTAACGTTTTCTCTACATAAGAACCATCCTCGTACTTCAAGGAATATAATAAAAAAAGAATTATCGAAATCGGTTCAGCCGTTCTCGAGTTATGGAATTACAACGAAAAGTGGCATTGATTTTTATATATTAGATTTAGTGTATTAAAAAATGTATTAAAAATGGGTTGACTGGGAAAATCCTGGACAGGATATTTTTTATTAATTATGAAAAAATCTTTTATTTACATTTTTTTTTCATCATCCTATCAAGTGAAAGTAACTGGTACCGACATACCTGTTTATACCTGCCAACCTAGCCGTTTGTCCCGGTAAATATTAGAAAACGGATATGACTGCACATTCTGTAGGTTTCATACTCTAAGTCTATTATATTTTTTTTTATTATGTTGATACTGCAATTAATTAATTTTTTTTAAGTACATTAAAAATGTCCTGTCCAGGATTTTCCCTGTCAACCCATTTTTAATACACTAAATTTATTATAAAATTGGTCTCATTCTATTATCACGCCGTTGCATTTCGACTTATATTCGGATCTTAGACCAGTACGTATGTCGTACGTCTCTGTTTTTGTCGATATATTCGCGCATCTAGTTATACTTAGTTATTAAAGTTCTATGAACTTGGCACAGATGGTAGACCAATATCCTCAATAAATCTAACTGAACCTAAGACCTGCCAGGCGCAGCTAATTACTCAGTAACTAATTACTTGCACTAAATCAGACAATCATAATTTTTCAAAGAAATTATGTTATACTTTCTGGGCAATTTATATTAGCAAAAATGCTTTTAAACGAGTCAGAAGTCAAATGGAGTGCATGGCGATAAAAGTCCACAGCAAGCGACGAGCGCTACGGAAACGAACTTACATTCAGTAAACAATATTTTTTTTATTTAAATTAATGCATGAACATTGTCCGCAGTTTGCAGTTTGCACATAGCGAGCGAAATAAAAAATGCGGCATAGGTGTGTTAGACAGAGTTGGAATACCTTTGCTCTGGCGGGCACAATTTGTCACTGTCTCCGCCAATTTCCCCTTGTAACTAGTTTTTTCTTTCGCCGCGTAAATTTAATTTCAGCTCTTTGTTGAACCAGTTCGAAGCGATTGTAGGTGACTAGAGTTTACTAACATTTTTTAACGTACACTTCGTTGTTCTGTACTTGTGGTAAAATAAAATTTTAAGTGTTTGCAAGTGCTGCTTTTCCGTTTGTGCGCCCATGAAGCGATTCGTGCATTGACTGAGTAAACATTTTGTTTACGTTATTTTCTTGATTATTCACACTTTGTACAAGTTTTGAAGCAGAATGTTTATAGCAGCACTTAACTATCAAAATAGAAATGAATTTTTAATATTAATATTTATTGAAAATTAATAGATAAAATGATGAACTTGAAAGTTATTTTCTACACCCAATATTCTTACTTTAGGCAATCCAAATTTAAAGAATATTTAATTATTTTATCCAGAATGAGATCAAATGAACAAATGGTTTATTTTTATTTAATATTAAGCAATGTATTGCAGATGGAACGAGAAATGTATAGCAGCCGTATGCGGAACATTGAAAAACGTTTAAGAAAAGAGGAACGACTTTATCCCCCGAATTACAATCACGAAGAGAAATATTTTTATTAGTTAGATAGCTTTGCCAAATGTAAACGACATCCGAACGGTTCTTAAGAATAACATTCATCGTGGTTAGGCACCGGCTACGACAAAAATGGCATAGCGCCAAATACTCTCGGGAACAATATATAAAATTTCTGCTTAAAAGTTTTCCTTTGCTTACAAGAACAAGTTCACTATACACCAATTTTTCAAATCAATTTAACATTTCAAGATGGGACGTTTATATCAATAGTAATTTGTACATATTCATGCAAATGTTTCGATGCTACACAATATGCAACATTTGTTTCATGTTCGGAGCGACATCTCGTAGAATATAAGCCAGATTACGTTTCACATTTAGAGTTAATGGACATCCCTAATGTTTGTGTTGTGGTATTTACTTTGTACATGAACGAGGCCGCACGACTAATACGCGCTATAAACAAAGCCGAATATAAATCAAGTATCTATCAGGTGTGGGTTCATTACGCGTTTCGTATTTCTAACCATAAATCCGCAGGAGATACGAAAATAAATTTCGCCTAAACGATACATAAATCGTTGAATTTAGATTTTTCCTCCGAATTCCGAAAGCCTTTTTGATATTAATATCAATTTGAAATTTATTTAATCATTGCTTTATTACGGGGGCGGAATTTCAAATGATAACATTATCATCACTGTCACGTACACGGGCTGTTTTCGAGTGGTCATAAAAATTTCCTCTTTTAAGTGTAATACATTAAATTTATTACATCAGTTACATGCGTTTTATTTTTGTGTAAATATCAGGTAATGCACGTGTGACAAGATTGAATAAGAAGTCGTAAATTTTTTATGATAATGTGATGATGTTCTTCCTTCGGTTCTCCATCTTATTTATAACTGATTACCTATATCCGAAGAATCTTTATTTGTCGATTTTTTATATACTCGTTTGATAATAAAAAATATATATGTATTTCTTTTATATGGTCCAAACATTTTTTTATCATATTTCCACAATATGCCGATGTTAGTGCCAAGATTGTAATATCTATTTCATTACGTACACAAAAAACAACTAGGTCTACGCAGTTATACTTTGGCATAATCCGTATTAGATCAATTCCGAACAATATCAGCTTAGGTTAAGTTATACAATATTGTATCAATGGAGACCCGAAGCTTTGCATCAGCAAGCAGACCAGCTGTTCTTATGGATATTACTCGGGTCTTTCGTTGCATAATATGAATACTTTATCTATAATAAGATCATCGAACATCATTTTAATAAAGTGGTTTTGAATATGTTTCGTTAGTTGGGTATGTGGGAACTCGGTAATAGTTTTGACACAAAGTGTGTATAAAACTTGATGCACATTTTTACAGTTCATACTTTCTATTATGTTAATTATTTTTAAAGTTTATAATTTATGTTATAGAATGTAACTTATTTCATAGTTAGCAAACAGTTCCCGGTCCGTGTGTTGAGGCTAGAGATGACATATTATAGTGACGAGCCATATACCGAATAACCTATATTTTAACGAATACTCCTCAAGATATTTGTATAGTTGAATTAATAATGAAATATTTAATTCAAGGTATTGACACAGTTACGCCAACCTCAAAATATACGCAAATACCGCTGACGCCAGCGGTTAAAGGGAATTTCGTAGTAGGATTATAACGAGTTTCAGTTCGATCGCTTTTGATATATTATGTGAACCAAATTGTGAAGTTATTTATGAAATTTTGAAATATCGATTTATTTTTTTTATACAATATGTAACCTCATGTCAATATTTCAAATCACATAGGTATTATGTACGTACCTATGCCATAACGTATGCACATTTCTGCTGTAAAACATAGAGCTGTTTCAAAGTAGCAACTTTGAAATAAACATCGAGCAAATAAACACTCTTAGTATAGTTGGTATTTCATTAAATTAAGAGAATTCTAGCAATATTATTTGAAGCCAGCAAAGTTTAAAAGTATACCAGTTGCATTAATTGCTTGTGGTTAATTTTTAATGGTTTGTTAAGAACTGTACATAATTTATAATTACTTTGTCTTGAGCAAATCTTAACAAGTTCTACATTTTTAATTAAAATTTTTTATTTTCACAACTTCGCCGTATTTCCATCGTTCTTGTTTGCGCTGGAAAACTACGCGCCTAATGAATTTTAATTCGTTTGTGAAACCATCATTATTTTTTATGTAGCTTTTGTTTATTGTCAATTATACAAAGCAATTAAATTTATTTTTTCTCAATTAAAATAAAAATGAATTAAGATCAGATAAGATCATTATTTTATAACGATTAAAGCATTTCTAATCTGCATCTTATAAAAAACTATTTGACGCACCATTTGTTATACAGATAACAATATTCATCAAGCTTATGAAAAGCTTATTTTATTTTGTGTTACCAAAGAAGATAAAAATGTTGGGTAGAAATGAAAAATCGGTTTTTACGTCGACCCATCTATCTAATAAACCTAATATTGCTTCGATACGCGCTCAAGAGGCGTGAAATGACGACCCGACCCCTCCTCCTAGCTGGCTGCTCACCAAACTGCCAAGACCCCTCACCTTCCCCTTGTCTAGCGTTTCGCAAGACTTTGCCAAAGAAGTTTGAGAACGCTACGGGTCTTGATACACTGGTTGTTTGACATTTCAACCCATTCGGCAATGTGTAATTAAGAGCCAGTAATGTGGTTTGCTCTGGTTGTTTTCACATTCTATTTGTATTATTTTTAATGGGATATGCAAGTGGGCATGGTGCAACTTAGTTTGTATCTAGGTAACAGAGTGGCATAATCAAATGCTGGTTAAATCCTCTTCAATATTCTTTCTTATATTTTAAGGTAGAAAATATCTTTATTAATTTTATTAGTATTAAGAGCAGTGGTGGCTCAGTGGTGAGACCTCGGACTTCGAATCGATAAGTCCGTGGTTCGAGACCAGGCGAGCGCGCAGGAAATAAATTGATTTTTCAATTTATCTGCGCATGTTGTAACATCACCACTGCTCGAACGGTGAAGGAAAACATCGTGAGGAAACCGACATGTCGAAGAATTAAAAAAAAAAAAAAAAAGTTCGACGACATGTGTCATCCGCCAACCCGCACTTGGCCAGCGTGGTGGATTATGGCCTGTACCCTCATAGGAGGCCCGTGTCCCAGCAGTGGGAACGTATATGGGCTGATGATGATGATGATGAATTTTATTAGTAAGGTAAAAATCAATTATTATTTTAACTCCAGCAACTATTGAGGTCTACGAAAGAATAGATTCAGGCAGTAATAATTTATCAACACTTTATTTATCTACCATCCATCGCTATCTCTTAGTCCATCCCACATTCCAATGATCCCGCAGCATCACAAATTACGTGAGCATCTGCTAGAAACAAACATGTGGAATAGCTTCACGCTCGGGACATTCCACCGCCCTTGTACAACTATGCGTCCGGTCGCGCGAGGACGTCAAATTGTCTTGAAACCGAATTTCAATTGCATACGAGAACTTTGTCAAGGCGCGTAGGTACGTCAATTTTTCACTGAATAGTTTTGTTTGAGTATTTGTTGAGTATTTCTTTGATGTAATTGAAGGGAATTTCTTACACATATCTTCGTTCGAATATTTGATCATTGCGTTGTTTATATGGACTGTAGGATTAATTGAGCAGTGTTTGAAACTACCATTTTTGTTTCATTGTGGTCATAATAAATCAATAAAATTATTATGCGTTGTAATGTTTATTGCGTTGTTTATTAGCACTGCAATATCCGTTCTGTTATAACGATAATAACAATCAAATTTTAATCACATTATTCATAGTAAGCACTAATTATTTAAACGTCCATTAATACGCTAGTAATTAATTAAAATGTGCCATATTTATTGTGAATTTATTTCAGAGTAAGTTAAAAATAAAAGCAGCATTTTGAAAAAGCGTTATCTGTTAGTTGAATTATAATTTTTACGATGTCACCTGTCTACCTTAATCAGGTAATGAGGCAAACACGTACGGCGTAACGAGCATTTCATTTAAATATTATTTATATTTAAAGCTTTCTGACCGCTTTGGGTAAATCCATACTGATATTTTAAATGCGAAAGTAACCTTGTTACGTTCTCACGCCTGAAACGGTTCGTGAATTTATTTTTATATACAATTTAAGATAAATATTATTTTGCACGGAGACAGATATATATGGAAATCTGTAAAGCTAATGGCTGTGTATTTTCAAATATTTTTCCTTTGATGGAAAGTAAATATAATTTACTCTACATACTATGGTTCATATAATTGTAATTTACATGGACTGCTTCTGATCTACTTGAAAGATATGATTCAAGATTTTGTTTTGACAGTATTTTTAATAACTTAACTTATTTCCATGTTAATTAATGGAGGATATTAATAATAATATATCCTGAAACTTGTGTTCAATTAGCCAGTCTAGACTAAAGTGTAATAGTTCGCTTGATAAAACAATTTTCTGCTGGGCGATGATCGACCTCTCCATTTATTCTATGGACACTTCATTTAGCTACAAGTCGTTAGATTAATAATTATCGTCCATCTCAATTACGGTAGATCATTTTAAAAGCTTATCACATCCAGTATGTAGATCGATAAATGATGTTTCAGAGATGAGTTGATATTAATTTTCAAAGAAAGATAAGAGGTTCATTACTCAAACACTTTTTACTATATTTAACTAAGATATCTGTTACATACAACGCTTCTTCCACAAGTTTATACTAACGTACTTACTTCTTTATCTTTAATGAGCGAAGCGGTGAGACTTTGCGAACATATTATGAGATCAAACTTTTACCGATCATGTTTCAGATTTATGTAACACATCAGGAACTTATTTTCATATGTAGCTATTGAATTATGTCCATAAAGACTGCCATTTAAGGTAGAGAATATGATGTAATACGTCAAATAGTAATGTAAATTGCACTTACTATGGTCGAAAAGCCGGGGATCGACTGTAGTAGTCGTCGTAGTCGGTGTGGTATGTTCATCCTCCTCCTCAGGTTCTAAGGTAGTAGTGGTGGTGGTAGTGCGGCGTTTCTTGCGGCCCTGCCGGCGCGGCGGGCCCGTGGTGCGCACGGGGCGCTCGTGCCGCTCCTGTGCGCGGCCCACCACGGCTGTGCCGCTGTCCGAGCCGGGCTCAGCGAGGGCGATCGCCACCAGTGATACGGCGAGCAGCCGAATCACTAGTGGCGCTAAACGCCACATCTTCCCTGTGGACAGAAGAGAAATGTAAATGAGTTTTATAATGACCTAATTGTTTAGTAGTTTAGGGCATTATAGTATTAAGTTAATACTAATAATGCCCTAAACTATACTGATTATAATATACATCACTAGCCAATACTGTGTTTGTAAAATTATTTTACTCGAAACTATATTGTTGTAGAGCTTTTTGACTAGATTTTTCATTAAGTAATCATGACGAAAATCTAACTTATTAACTATCCTAATGAGACATTTTCATTAGAAATCGTACAGTTTTTGAGTCAAGGTAAAATAAATACGTGTCGCGTAAAGAAGTGCAACAGTATTAACCACATTTATATTTGTCTGTTTGTACCTCTTGTGTTTTATGACGTGGAAAACAAGTTTCCAATTGTTATGTTTAATACCAAGCCAGGTGTAGTTGTCAATGAGCAAGCACTGCATTGTTCTTTTTGCTGCAACCATGTTCTCAACAAATCGTATATAATAGGCTGGCCTTGTTTTATTACAATTTTTAATAGCAATGATGTATGTGGGTGTTGTATTTTCTGTTATTTTATCGTAAAAATGGGACAGTACGTTACATTTACCTTTACTGCCTACGTAATCGGCTTACTTATAAGAAGAAAAAAATGCACAATGGTTGCTTTATTATATTCAAATAACATAAGTTAAATAGACTGTATTTGCATTTCTATAAAACGTCAAACAGTCTGAAAACGCGTTTCAAACATCACATTCCAACATCCACTGCGAGATGAATTTCAAATAGGTATTTAAAGATTCAAAGTGGCACAATAATGTATCATGAACACAGAGGAACTGTCAAAGTTTTGTTAAGCACAACTACGCGTAGAGGTTATAACTGTCAAAGTTATTATTACTCGCCCGGTTTCCATTACGGCCGCTCTGATACATTTCCGACTTTATACAGTGCTGTAATAAATTTATTTGGCAGTATCGATAGTTGGGCAAATCAGATAGGAGTGTAGCGAATTAGTTTACATCGTGATAAATGTCAATAAAACTGAGTTATATGTGGATGCTTTTATTGTTCGGGTGGTCAATTATGCGAATTTAAATGAAGTATCTGAATGGTTGTGTATTACGTTAGAACTGTATATTTGTTATTGAGATATGATGAGCAACTTTTTTTGAAAGGTATTCCGCAATTGTTTTCTATAAATTTTAGTAGATATCTATAAGGGCGGCCGTACACGGACCGCTCGAGCAGTTAACGGCTGAGCGCCTTACACGGACGGCTCGAGCGGTCGGTCGTTGACGGCTCGAGCCGTCGGTTGTTGACTGCTCGAGCCGTCGCTACCAACCGCTCGAGCCGTTGATTTTTTGACTAGTCGCGTCATTGATTTTCAGGGGGAGAGGAAGCCGTCGACGGCTCTAGCGCAGTCAACGGCTCGAGCAGTCAGTGTATGCCTCACGACCGCTCGCGAGCCGTCAACGGCACGATGGAATTTCGTCATGCAGTTGACGGCTTGAAGCGGTCGCGACGGCTCGAGCCGTCACGTGTACGGCGGTGAATGAATGCCTATAGTTCACCGCGCGGTCGCGGCTTCAAGCGGTCGGTCTCAACTGCTTGAAGCGGTCCGTGTACGGCCGCCCTAACTAGTTATCATCTAGGTACTTGTTTGAAGAAAATATCGAGAATTTAAACTTCTTGTTTTTAAAAGTGTCAATATTACTTTTCAATTATCAACCAAGACGATAATTGCCTCTCCACTTTTAATCTAGACATTAAAAAGCGTAACACAAAAATACTGCTAAAACAGTTACCTTGCGGTCCGCAGCCTTTTAATCCTCATCCCTTGAGAAATCTATGAATTTATTTAAGATCTTCTAAACCAGTTCTTCTTCGCCAGTGTCAATTTTAATTTGGAATTTTCATTTACAAATTAGAAGTTCCATTTCATAGAGATTGTTTTTTTGACGACGCTATTTCGAGTATCGAAAATAATTTATCAGTACGAAAATAATATGAATAATTTAGTTTGCAGATAGTAGGTGGATATTATCCAACGGTATCTTAACATTTGTCGTAATAGCATTTCGTATAAATTTTGAAGATGGAAGACAGTCGTCAAGTATGATGTCATTATAAATTCAATAGACCGAATGCTAGAACGGCGCTATAAACTGCGGGGTTAGGAGACTCCAGGCTTTATGATATACTCCTCTACTACTAAGGCTTTATAAAATGATTATTGTTATTATAGTTATAGATGTAATTTTATTATTAGTATTTATATAAATGTAGGACCTCGGAAAATACGCGGGCAGACTGAAAATCAGCGCTGTTCGGGAGCTAGCCCACAGCATGGCTGAGTCTGTTCCGATTGCCTAATATATTATGTTTACTTTTTAAGTTAAGTTAATCTAAGTTTTTGTTGGCAATAAAGCTTTATTTCTTTCTTTCTTTCTTTCTATTATAACGAGCGATTCCGACGAAATCGCTCGTTCCAAATTAGTGTTGACGATTAGTGTCTTCACATTATTCATTAGATTATGTTTTAACGAAAATAATGTACAGGTTCTATATCCGACTTTGTTTACTTGTAGGCGTAGCTAGCTCAATTTAACTGATTATAAGATTACAAAGGCTTTGTTATCTAGAATAAACATCGAATAAAGGTAAGAAATACATTCAATCTGCTCAGGATTTATCAGTTTTTCTTTGGACAGGTCGAGTATTGAACATCAAAGAAGAATGTTTAGTGTAATGAAAACTCGATATCTAGAGAGTGGTTGCGGCCGGCCCGTGTCAAACAATTTGGGAGCGATTGACGTTTCTCTCCTCAAAATAATTCCTTCAAAACTTTGTCTATAACACAAAAATGCTTTTAGATAAATAACCTGCTGGGCATGATAAACTTTCGAACCCAACCTAAACTTCTGGGCTACATTTGGAGTACGTTAATAGGAATCGATATTAAATGCTGAATTAAATACGGTTATGATAGTGGTAGGTGAATATGCTTTTACGATAATAAATTTATATTATGCTGAATTTCACATTGGCTTTTAGTCTAAGCCGGTGTTTGAGACTATCCCACAATATTAAGCACAGAGTGGACGAGAAATAATATTTAATTATATATTAAATATGTCTTATATTTTGGTTAATTTAACTATAGATAGGTACCTTAAATATAAGTTACGTGAACAAAATTTATAATAATCAAATTTAGCACACTGTATTTGCCAAGTCTATCTGAGGTATTAAATGACCACATTAAGAGCTGGATTTTATTAATCATATTTTTATTAATATTATAAAAAATAAGGAATATTTGTCATTCATGCGCCAAAATGTGGATCTTTTTAAAGAATTTCAACCAATTGAAGGTGTAAAAATGTTTTAGAGTTTTGTGTATAAAACATTTTTGCGAACCTATTTAGTTAATTCTGAGGTGTTTGATTAAATTTTTCATAGATTTACGATTATTTTAGTAAATAAACATTTTTATAGAATATATTTATTTAAAATGCTCGCGTCCCGTCGCTGAGCGACTTTATTAAGTCCTCATCCTATACTAATGTATTCGGGGAAAAATTCAGTGATCTTAAATTAATCTTCTTCTTTAGATCTGGAGCCTTATATAGTAGAAATACCTTTACTTTGTGTTATTAACGTTCTATAAGAATTATATAAATTTATAGCAAATAACAAGCTAAAATAGCAATTCATAAATTATGTAGTAAGTAGCTAACCCTAATTAGAGAACTTTAATGTTACTCTTTTTAATTTAGCACTCAAATTTTTCAGCTAACGCTTAAACCTTAATGTGAGTTTACTGAAAATTCGAATGCATTTAAGCAATTTGAAGGTGTTATGTAGTTATTCTCTTTGTTTATTGCAACTGTAATTTCCAAGGGTAAATCTAACCAACAAATGTTCCAAAAAATTCCTTTAGTTTGTTAGAACGCCGAAGCAAAAAGAACATTATTTTTATAACAATTCTTTAAGCTACAACAATAAAGCAAATCTTCCCAAGCATATGAAATCATATGGACGGTAATATAACAGATATATGAGAGCTAGAACATTGATTTTGTAACAATAAATCAAAGGTAATCTTTTACCTACATGCAAAGTTTAGTGGAGCAGATAAATGGAATGCCTAGTTCAGGCTCTCGGAATGAGTTGCCAGCTTTTGTAGGAAATATTGCTTGTGTGCATTATTGGTATTTCAGTTGTGGATACATGATATTTTGAATTGAAAAATCATGGTGAGAGGTGTGAATGTACGGCTTCTTTTGAAAGGACGTAAGTAATCTGATTTTGTAGTAGCAGAATATGTTTCAAAAGCTCTTTTTCGATAAGTATCCATATTGTTTTTAACATTGTTTGAATTTTTCATACCTGAATATTATTAACATAACTATAATTAAATCTAACAAGTTTTTGAGTATTCCTTAAACAAACTGAACTTCCCTTATCCCTCATGATAGTGCAGTTTCCTAATCCATCTAATAATATTCATATAAGCGTGTCGCAAAAAATGCATTGCAGTTGAATATTTAAGCGTGGCATCAGGTGAAGCAGCTGTTCCAGATACACTCGTAGGAAACTTTTAGCGCCTCTACGCTACCCCTTTCAATTTATGACACCGCCGTGCATTTGAATAACTTTACCATAAAAATAGGCGTTTTGCGGCCAGGAACTTTAGCAATAAAATGCAAATGGTGACGTTGGTGACGCCTCCGCGTTACGCGGGCCGTAACCTAGACGTGGATGGTTACTACTGTTTTATTATATTTTATTTGTTTATATTTTAAAATAACACTTCAAGTTTATGAAATGTTTATTATTCGTCTCTTTGGATATTCAATTTTATACTGCAGAAATACACCTTAATCAAATGATCAGTGTCAATATTACCGATAATATAAAGTGTCCAGAAAAAACCATTACAATCAAGCCAATTTCTAAGGACAACTTCACTCTAGAGCAGGAAGTTTGGAACGCAGGTTGAAAGTAATAAAGATAATAAAAATATTAATAAGCACCATGACCTGGCAATATCATCAAAAACGGTTTCATCCAAAATATATTAAAAACCTGAAGCTGGAATTTACTCAAGCTCGTAAAAATGAAGAATTTTAATTTTGAACATGAGCGTGCTGCGAGCTTTTGCAATAAAAGTTTTTATATATAACTACAGTATATGTTTATGTACTGTTCCGGGGTAATTTAAAACAGTATTATTGTTATTATGCTTATGCCTCAAGCGTATGGTGCGGCTGACGTTTTTGAGATTATGTAGGAACGAGTAGGGGAAGATAACAAAATGAATTTACAATTTCAAACACACATTAATATAATATAAAACACAGTGAGAAAACGATCAGACAGCTGTTAATTATAAACTCTTAGTACAAGCAAATCATAGTTACTCCTACTTTAGAATTCATTCTCATGAAAGGATGGTTTAATCATAAGAAGTAGGTGTTAGAAGTTATCAATCACTCTTATCCACATAATTAGGAATGGTACAAGTGCATTGTACATCTGTTCCATTGATCGGTTTTTCTCATCAACTTTTTCCCTACCGGTAGCCTACCTTTTGCTTTTTTCTGAGCATTTCCTATAGATACAATATAATAACTTACAGCACGTCATTATATCAGATCATTATTCCCGGAGATGACAAACAACTTTTTAATAACGTTCCTATTAAAATTTATTGTTAGAGTACGTTAGTTTTTATGAAGTCCTATACTAACAGGACTTCATAAAAACTAACGAAATACTTCGCAAATACTAATTTGTGGGGTTGTTAACAGATGTTTTTTACAACTGATTGAATTTCTTTACGGGTAAGTAAGCGAGCACTTAGAGGATTTTACGCTCGAATGCTTAGGTACCGCTTGTCAAACGATAAACTGTTGTTTTTTGGTAAAACATAAATCATACATACTAATATATACAGACAAGACTATAGAAATTTATGTTTATCACAGATTTATAAATAAATATTTAGTTCCAGTGATCGATCCGACACTCAAGCGCAGAAATCATCCCGCAGAAATCATCCTGGCCTATGTAGTCCCGGGGAGCACAAACTCGAAATTTGACACAGAAAACGTAACGATTTCTACACGCCCTCGCCCGCCCTAAAGTTTACCGTATTCACTTACGCGAAATTTCGTCATTTTTAATTTGAGATTGTTAGAATTACCTGCGGCCGGTTCCATTGTAGACTGGGTTCAGTGCGCCCCCCTGCGGGACCGAAAAATTGTTCAAGGTACTTTCCACCTCAATGAAACTGGGGTAATTAACTGAAGGGGGACTTCAAAAGCTGATCTGCCATTTAATATGAGGAAAATTAATTTAGATAGACTTTGTTTTCATTTTAGGTGCCTTTGTTGGATGATGTTTAATATTATATGTATAAATGCCTTTGTAACTAATTAATGTTTAATCATTTTAAAACGTTTGTTTTTATGTGTGGTGTACACGTGGAACACCTAGTTGCGAAGCACGGTTTATTCTATGAGAGAGATTATAATAGAACAGATTATAAAGATACTTTAAGAGAAACGTCGACATCCTTATGAAGAAAGACAAACAATATCAAACTCTTTGGAAATTAATTTTGGAATCTTTAGACTGTTTTAATCACTTAAAGTTAATGTCACATAAGCTTCATAAATAAGTAACAGAATTACTTAATGAAAATCAAATACGGGTTGGAAATTAACTTTGTAATAATTACATAACTACAGGGTGGGTTTATTTAATTCTTGAATACACTGACTGAGCCAATCTCAGTGAAGCCAAAAAGGCAATGTCCAACAGTCGTTCTCAAATGTTTGTGAATCGAAAGCAAATATTACCTGGAGCAGTGCACACATTTCATGTTTTACAGGATGTATCAAAAAGTTCTTTAGCACACATTGATCTTTCTTTTAATTACATTTAGAAGCAGTAAAAAGACGAATAGAAAAAGCTTTTTCCATCTTTCAAGTGGATAAAAAACAAAATGTGTGCGTGTTCTAGTATAAACACGTAAGAAGTGAATCTTCTTCATGACCTTATTTTTCAAAAAATAATTTACTATATGCAACTTTACAAAAATATGTCGAATCACGCTTGGTAGGGATAAGAAAAAGATGGCGCGTAACGAAAAAATGTTACCTACAATAAATTTTTTTCCAACCCCGATAAAGAAGTTTCACTTCAAAAATAGACATCAGTCATCAAAGTAAGTGTACCTACATTGGTTAAATTGAATTAATCGAAACAATCTTTAGATAGTGCTTTAGCAGACCATTTTAAAAGTTATTTAAATTGAGTCCTGTAAGTGACCCCTGAATGTTATACTTCTGTAATATAATATTGAAAGAAAGGAAAAATGATAAAACTATGACAGATATGTCGAATCACTTATACATTATATATAAATGAATGCAAATCCGCCCTGTGTTACACATCGTATTTTTATTTTATAAAGGCACCCACCCTATGATGTCGTAATAAGATTTCAAAAGCTGACTGACAGTATCAATGTTTCTCTGTACGAACGATCCAATATTTATTATTAAATGTGATTGTTTATTCCGTTTGTGATACTATTCGAATTTTGTATACAATAAAATATTTAAGTTAAAAACATTTTTGTACACATTTATTATTTAAAGTTGAAAGTTCGAAGGACAAAAGGTCGTATTTTCGTTGTGTGTACAGTTTTATGTAAATATGAAAATGTAGTTATAAACCCCATATAATATTATTATGTTAAAAAAAACATACACGGCTGAATGAATTTAAATTAATATCTGTTTAAATCAAGGCGGACCTTTTACTTTGAATTGGATTCACTCCTGTGCTGCCCGAAACTTTTCAATGGTGTTTGTCAAACGCGTCCCAAAAGGACCGTGTAGGTAATTAAGGTCTATTGACACAACTTTTCTCTGCGGTCTTAAAAACAGAATGACAATTAGTATTTACCTAAATACGTGGACACGCAATTAAAATTAGCACCCTGTTTATATTTGCACAACCTACGAGCTGACAATGCTTGTAATTTGGTGATTACACACTTTATTTATCTACATAAAGCCATTTGAAATAAGTGTGTTATGTAATAATGCTTATAATTGGATAAAAAAACTTCTGACTATTTACCATAATGTAAGTCCATTTCAAATAGTCTTCGTTATATCTCCAAGTCTAAGTAGTCTGAGTTGGAGTTTAATATTTTAAACATGTCAAAAATTCATAGTGGAATTTGTCATTGTTATCTCATATTTAACTTCAAATTGTATCCAAATAACAGTTTAATAAAGCAAACAGCGATATATTTCTCGTTAAATATGATTGGATGGATAAATCGTTTTGTTATTCAGTAAAATAGGAATCATTCCCCGGCAAATTATACTGCCTTCTATTTTAGTCCTGACGGTATTCAAGCACGCAAAGTTTGCAAACTATGGTCGTCTTCAAGAATGTCAGCTGAAAACTATAAAAGTCGGAGCCCTATTATAGTGCTCCGCCACGATATTCATGAGCTGTTCGAAATGTAAAACGTCAATTCTACGTCGAATCCTTAAGAATTATACTCGGAATTGGATCGTGGTTTCGGAATTTTACAACGAACTCACCCAGAGTGAGGTAACCTAATTTTATGGTACGTCGTCGGAATGGTATTGCTTTAACGTGTCGTGATGCCTCGCGAAACCGATTAGATTCGATCGAACATAGAAAATTGTGTGTTACCCGTCTGAGAATCTGTTACGGTAATCATTCGGTAATATGCCCCGTCAAATTATCTAAACCACAGGCCGGAGAATTTAATATTATTATGCGAGTTACGTGTAATATTCCGAAGTATTTAATATTCCACGGTATTATAGTGGTGATCGTAGTTTGTTAAACAAATCTTTATATAAAACTAGTTGAATTAATATAGTACCTATTATGTAAGTGGCTTCATACCAACATTTTATCTCGTGTTAGTGTTACATTTCTTTATAAAATATAACGTGTTTTATTCCAATGAAAAGATGTTTGATAAGATGGTTCACGCGACACGTTTATTTGAAAATGAATTTTGAACCGGAGCGTATGAAAGGTGATAGCATGCTAGCGAGCATATTATAGTTAAGTTACAGAGGCGAAAGGTTTTCCTTATTTTCCTGCAGTCTCCCTATTTTTCACGACGGGCATCCACATGGGACGCGCCCGTACATGGTTTTTAACTTACCTAACATTCTGAACTGCAGGTGTGACGGCGTTTTAATGCAGTCTTCGAGTTTTAAAACGGGTATCGTGAAATATCGCCTCTTTTACTGCATTTTCATTTAATAATAGATGAAATGTCTAAATCATATTTCTCGTGGTTTAGAGACTATAAATATACATCACTAAAATCTGTTTAACGTTTGTGGAAGCTTTTAGTGAAAACATATACAGTAACAGATTATCTTGAAGATGCGAGGCTTGGAAATGAATTGCTCTACTTCACTCCAAATACTTACTATGTATATTGTTTTGCACTGTTGTGTTCTGTTTTGTTATAAATAATCATGTACCTGTATATAATTATAAGCCATGGTAATTTACGTTCAATTGTTTCAGTCATTAAAGCTCGTTTAAATTAATAGGATGGGTTTAAATGATCCAATACTTTCTGATTAAACTGAAACAAATTTTCGAGCTAATTTTTTTGACGCAACTGGGCCATATTATATTATAGTATTAGCAATAACTTTAATTAATAAAGAAGTGATTAAAATTGTTAAGTGAGATTATTATTATTACGTAAGCGTATTAAGCAAAGATTGTTTTAAACCAACGTACAAACATTTTTACTCCATATCCCAGTGCACATAAGGGTAAGATCGAAGAAATAAAATCAGCATTGCACAAAAAGGAAATTTCCCTGAATGCTCCTCGCAATGCATCGATTCACTAAACACGTTTTACACAATCGTTTTAAATTGAGAGGAAGCGACAAAAACTGTTCCCTTGTAATTTTAGAGTCCACAGCACAAAGGCTATGAGTGTATCCAAAAAGTAAAGCAAACATCTAAGCTGTTGTGCTATTAACTTTGGTAAGGTTAAACTTTTCACATTAGTGCTTTTTATCGGACTGCCAAAAATACACCTTATCGCCCAATCGTTTTTGGATACTATAATAGTAATTTTGAGTTGAGGTTGGAGTAAGAACGAAAGAAAGAAAATACATTAAATCACAAATACAAATAAAACAGTTCAACTTACAACTAATACACTTTAAGAACAATAAAAATTTAGATATAAAAATGCATTGAATATTATATTCTAATATTTAGTCAGTATTTGTGATTAGGATTAGTAGTTAAGGGCACACGTTAATGCCTGACAAATCAACATGATGCTTATAATTAATATAAATTAATCTGTTAAAATTTTAAACAAAGCGAATCTAACATTATTATATTAATAAAAAATGGACAGTTGCTAAAATGTAAATTAAATTTCAAATACAGTAAACTTTTATATTAATATTTCCAAGTTAATTTGATTTTACGTTATCGCTTTGACAATCTAGGATAGCTACAGTCTACCGTATCTGCACTGTCCTCCGTAAATGGAACTTAGTTTGCTATGTTATCTATTTTAAAGTGTCACAACACTCAGAGAGCGTGCCTTCATAATTTGGTTAAGCAATTTTAAACTGCTAAAATTGAATTGCACTAGGTAATAAAGCAAGGTCCTTTGTTGGACTGTGCAATATATGAAGTTTGCAGTAGCAGTGCCACGGCTACGATATTACACGGAGTAAAAATATTAGTTAAGATTCAAAAAGTGTTATTGCATTAATATTTTTAACATTGCATTTCGTGTGAAGCGTTTCGCGTTTATTCGGCAAGTTTTCTGTGTGCTACGTTGAAATATTTTCCGCTGGTATGCGACACTTTCCTTGAACTCCTGTTGTACTTTTTACGAATTTTAATGCTACTAATATAAACTAATTTATTGTAACAGCTCTTTCATTAATGCTAAAGTTATTTTGAACTATTTGTGACTTATCAATAGATTGAGATTTGATGTCATTCAAAACTATGGGTCTGTAATAATAATGAATTACGCCCATAGCAGTTCATAGTACCACAAAATAAGTCGAAGTACTGAAGTACGATCTTAAAATACAGTTCAAGTCACAATACAACGTACAACACTCTCTAATTATATTAAACGAGCGTGACATGAAAGTGGGGTACACAAATGACGTTATAGCACAGACTACATGTGAGATGATGTGCACAAACTTCTGACTGTGAAACTTTGCTTCGTGCACCGGGTTCCGTATCTGCATGTAAACAGAAAACATCAGTAATCCACCAACTTTTTGCGTACGACAGACTTGAATTTAACTTCCGCGACACAACGTTGTCAAATTAAATCAGTTCCTCTATCAAAATGTTTCATGATGATTCGAAGCAGCTTTACTAAGTGCTGCCTACTGTGACGATTTTGCATTATTCTATTGTTTGAATTATAAATAGTAATTAAAAGAAACTTTAATGGGTATAATAATGTATGAGGATATTTTTATATTCATAAAAATCAATTCCTGTGCATTTGTTACTCTTATAATCGTGTAGGATTTAGGACGAGTATTTGACAAAATTTCGTCTTGAAATATCTCTGAACGTTAAGAGAAGGTTTACACGGTGTGATACCTAAACAACAAGCTATGATAAATATTTTTCACAACTATAATATAAAATACTTAGGTGATATGAAGTTCTCCGGTCATCTTGTTATTTATAAAGCCCCGTGACGGGGCAGTTTTTTTCTTGTTTCTTTAGGAGAAGGGATTATTTTAAGACTGACCTACTTGGTCTTATTTTTCTTGAATTCATCATCTATCTATTATCCATTAGATCGCTTAAGTGCAAGACGATTAAATAGCATATGGTAAGAAAATAACATCTCTGGATTACATCATAATAAATGGTTTCTGTTTGAGGATATAGGAATGATTAATTAAAAAGGATCATTGTGAATTTATTTTATACTAGCTGCTCCGCGAGGTTTCATCCCCGTGGCTCCACTCCTGTTGGTCGTAGTGTAATAATGATATATTATAGCCTATAACCTTCCTCGATAAATGGGCTATCTAAAACTAAAATAATTTTTCAAATCGGACCAGTAGTTCCCGAGATTAGCGCGTTCAAACAAACTCTTCAGCTTTATAATATTAGTATAGATGATAATAAAAGTCGTGTCTATTTTTATTTTAGTGCAGTAATACAAATGAAGCAAACATAAATTTCGGTAAATAATACTCAAGAAGCATGTTAATCTCATATTTAAGTAAGGCAAGAAGACAAAGGCACATTAAAACGCCTCCATCATCAATATGATGGGACTCATCAAGGGAGCACCAAAAACCCTTTTGTTGAATTCATTAATTTATTTAATGAGCTAGACTACAGACCTTTGTTCCGTCTATACGTGAGTTCATTGTTTTCTAACAAAGAATGATCTTATTAGTTATATTGATGATGTAAATACGTTTATTATAATAATTATCCGTTTGCTTTGTTATTTGGCAATAGAATCAAATGAGCGAGTTTATGTAGTAATATTAATAATACTTTGTTTTATTATAAGATTTTGTCACGGAACAGAATAATTCATACATGCGAGAGTAACTCTGTCTGTCTGTCTGTTACTCAATCACGCCTAAACTACTGAACCAATTTTCATGAAATTTGGTACGGAAATATTTTGATACCCGAGAAAGGACATAGGCTACTTTTTATCCCGGGAAAATGACGCAATCCCGGAAATCCCACAGGAACGGGAACTATGCGGGTTTTTCTTTGACTGCGTGGGCGAAGCCGCGGGCGAAAACCTAGTCTTATTAATATATTATGTGTGTTAAGAATACCATTTATTTGAAAAATTAATTAACCGTGTAAAGATTTTGTGTTCATTATGTTCTGCGGCTTTCGTATTCATAAATGAGTTATTAATTATAGCTTTTTATCTCATTTAATAGTCTAATGTATATCTCGAATATATCTAGCTAGATATTTTGTTGAAATAAGAACATCTTACACTTGATTCATGAAGTAATAAAACTCCATAGCTATCGCAAATGTAATTAACTCATTCGTAGTTAATAAAATAATATTATGATAATAGCAAACCGCATAAATATAACGAGATTAAAACAATATAACCCAGGATAAAGTTCTGCAGATTAAATGTTTACGAGGTTATTGTATGCGGTAAAGTGAATGGAAAGATTTCAATTGGGGCTCGCGTCTTATTGAATTATAGGTCGGTAGTACGTGAGCGAGTGCGGGCCGTGATCGGGCCACCGTTGTTCGATGTTTGTTCGATTTCCGTACGTGTGTTGCGGGCTTTAATCGATTTTTGAATGATTCCCGTCGCGTGCTTCCGCGCTCGTGCATGCTCTCGCTCCAAATTTATTATTTATTCTAGAAATGTTTGAGTTAGGTAGCCATCGAGCGGAATTTTAGCTGCATGAGAGACTTCCTTTGTTTCTCTGTGTATATTATTTTACGTGTCGTATATCTTCAGCAATATTTCGAACAGTTTTGCCGCAGTGGAGTTTATTTTCTCTTAACTATTGAGGGACGTTGGTAAGATGTAATTTTAATAAATCGAGGACACGTAATACTTTTTACGGCTCATTCTCCTTTGTTACTAACCAATTTTGGAATATATTATTGGGAAAATCTCCTACCCTTGCTTATTTAAAAGCTTAATGTTTGACACGTACAAGGTTCATTTATAATTTTAAAAAGGCCTAATTAATACCCAATAAAAAGGAGAGATAAGAGAGCGGGCAATCTAAAGAAATTTAATCCGACGATGGGCCTACCCACTGACACAATAAGTGAAAGGGGTTTACAGGTACTTCGGCAAAAAAATTGAGGTAATGGAACGTGAATAACAATTCGGTCCTCAGGGCGGGGTGGGGGAGATTGATGGTCCCCGTTTGTAGCATCTGTCGCTCCAGTGATCATTGATTATAGTATACACCTAGTTTCTTCGTTTCAACGTTTCTTGTCACCCGATGACTTGAACTTTGGCGCGGAGATTACTTTCCCTTTACGCGTTATTTAACTTCGGAAGGATAAGAGCGTATTTGTCTGATGAAATTGAAACAGCTTTTGTTTCGGTTTTTTTTTAACACAATACACTAAAGACTCTGAAAAGAGTTAAGTCAGAGTATTTTGTTTATAATTTTACATAGTATTCAGTTTTAACTTTTATTACTGTAAATAATTAAATTAACGAAAACTAAGAAAAACTTTCAAATGTCTATATTGTAACGCTAATTTGTTTTCTTTGGTTACGCGTATTTATTATGCTAATTATAAAAGGGTTAATTAATCATAGCGTGATTTACAGAAAAGGCTTAATCTGTTCATAATGAGAGGATCAAAGAGAGCATACCTAATTTAGATTAATAATACTTTCAACACTTTTAATACCTAAGATTTTTTTGTTCCTATACATTAACCGCATTATTTTGCTTTATATTCTTAAGTGTTGGGTTTTTAAAGGCGTTTTCAAACACTAAGGTACATTAAAATTAAATTTATTCATTCATATTACGGTGTTCAACAATTGCCTGTCTTACGCTTCAGTAGGCAATATAAATAAGGTCGGTGAAGCAGCCGACATTCCCTGGGCGGTATTTACTTGGACTAGACACCCTTGATAGTTCAAATCATAAAGCCCAATTACCTCAGCTGCCGGCAGTTTGATCTGCTCAGTATCTTTACTTAGGCAATTAAACTTACGCTATAGCTGAGCTGAACAAACAAGAAGTTGTATTGTCTTAACTCAAGCAGCGTCAAGCGAATACCGTGAGTTGCAGTTTGGAGCATGGCATGGGATGCTGTTTTTACATATCTATATAAGGGGGTGATGTTTCAAAAGCTTATATGGTAGTTTCTTTGTTACATTGTGCGAATTTATATGCGATAAAATGTGGCGTAAAATGGACTCAGTTTTTAATATTACAAACGCTAACTAAGTTACTTACATTCCAACGCACCGTTCGCGTCTTTGGAATTTAAGTTAGTAAGTTAGTGAGTATGTTAACAAGATTTAACGCAACATTTTTAAAACTCTGAGATTTAAAATATTACATCATTTAAAATGTAACGAAATATAAATACAATCACATACATCAATAGGCCTTCATACAATCGTACACCAAAAGTACAATACTTCACAAACTTTCTCAATACTTCTTAAGTAAGGTCATTTAGGTAGTAGTTCTTATTTATTGGTTTCAAAGTAAGTCACGATAAAGTAAACAGTTAATTTATTAGCTGTATAAACAAGCAAAATACGCTAATACGATAGTTTCATTTTAAAATAAATGCCTTTGCAAAGTTCGTGTCCTTGTTAAATTGGCATAGTATTGCGAAGTTTCAGTGTCCTACTGTATTATTATGATCTAAGCTTGATAACATCTAAACATGAAATGGCTCTTTGAGGATGAAATAAAATCTATGAATTCTGATGCTCACTGCTTCGGAACACGCTAAGGATGGTTTAGAGGAAACGAAAACAGGTCTGAGCTTTGCCGGGGGCGGGCGCGGAACTCTGTAACCGCGAGGCCCTCGGCTAGGGCTGTCACAAACTGAAACATTGTATCGAATGAATCTAGAATTTTATAAGGTTGTCGAGGTACACTGAATAAATAATATTATGCAACGTCCGTTATGTATGCAACATTTTCAATTTCACGTCATACGATACTGGGAAAATATCACGTAAAAATGTGGCGTAAGAAATGCTTTGCATTTTAAAGGTTGTTTTTATAATAAATTTTAATTTTTAATTTTATAATGTATCAAAAGAATGGAAACATCAAAGAATTTAATTCGAAGCTACCTATCACTTATTACAATAGGCAATTTATTTGAGCTCGTTATTTTTATACAACAAAAGCTTTTAACCATGGTCACCGTTAACACCGTTCCTTCATTACACGTGCACCCTGTAGCGCCGAAAACGAGTTTCGACAACCCTAGCCATACCAGTAAATAAGGATTAAGGGATATTGGAAATGGGTTATTCACTCCGTAAGGAGGATTTACCGCATACGCTGAAATATAAAGTTTTCCGTCATGTTAACATATTTATACCTTTGATTGCTGGTTCTTACCTGGCGAGCTAAGCTTTTAATCAATGAAAACTTGCTATGATACTACAATATATAAAATAAATAATATAACGAAGACTTAGCAAAAATACTTTTTTTGATAGATTTTATTGTTATATATATATTGTAATTTCAATTACTACTGTGTACTAAAATAATAAAAGTTTGTACATTCTTATTAGTTTATAAAAATATAATTAGAACCAAACATGATTATTACAATATCAATTACGATTGTTATATTCACAAAGTAAATGCATTGAAAAAGGAAAAGGAAGGAAAATACAGTGTCCATAAAAGTTGTCTACATGTTGAATTCTAAATCTACACGATCGAGAAGCATGTAACAGAGAATCACTACAAAACAACATACATGAGCCTATGATATATAAAAGAGCTAGATACGTTACCCGCTCTCTATTTTGGCAAGAAAAAACTCAGGTAAGTGCCCGAGTTTCACTTAGTCACGCACCATTCAGCGTCGTGGCTGGACGTTCTTTTTATATTTTAATCGGCAGTTGTTATTACGAAGTACATGAGTGAGACATGTATTATGTCTCGTGCGTGAGAGTGAAAGAGAGAACAACTGTATTGGTGATAATGCGTTAGTAAGTAGGTATGTATTAATTACGCTGTTTTTTAGTGCAATGATGTTGGCGTATGCCGCGTCTACTAGTATAATAGGTCATTGACATGAGCAAGCTCATTAATACAGCCCAGATTTATTGTTATTAAAGTTGCATAGTTAATTTCAGCGGGAAAGGAAATTTCATATTCAGTATGAGTACGATACAAGACTACAGCATATGGCGACTGAAACATATCGCAGGTAAAACGAAGCTATATTTCACGGGCTCTAATCTTAGAACTTGCTGGAAATATAATGTATTTTTTAGAATGGTAATAAAATAATTCGATTACGTTTACGCTGTTAAGATTGAAATATAAGTAATTGAATGTAGAATGTTTATCTGTTTTTATATGCTTGATGCCATTTTTTATGCAAAGAGAACAAAGCTCGAATAGTTTGCTCACGACAAGAAAATAAATTGGAAGATGGATTTTATGACAGTAGTGTATAGTGAAGTTAATTATGATGATACAAAATTATTGAAAATTAAATCAAACTATAAGGTATGGTTTTGGGCACAGTCCCATTTTTAATTTTATAATTAACTATATCTATCTAACTAGTTGTCCATATTAATTTACCTATTCAGTTGTATAAACGTTATTAAATAATAGCTCTCCCTTTGCTTTATTATTAACCTTTATAATAGATATAGGACGGGGTGCCGGTTTATGTACTATATGAAATAACCCCAAAAACCTAAGCACGTTGTGGCAGGCACAAATTTGTTAATAATTTGCGCCCCAAAGGTTTACCTTCTCGTAAAGGTAATACCAAAATTCTAGGGGTTCGAAAATAAGCCTCATAAGATTATGTAGAATGAAAATCACGATGCAAAATGTACTTAGTGGGATTAGGCATACGTGTTAAGCTTTTTGCTGTGATGGGATTCTCTCCGGGTGTCTGCGACATTTTTTGATATAAAATGTCGACAAATTTGTCACTTAAATATTCACGTGAGACCCGAAATTAAGGAAAGGTACTGTCAAATTATTTGTTTCTTTATTTTAGTTCATTTAACTTTCTTGAAGAATATCTTAAATAAATGTTTTCCACAGTTGTAGGAAATAATATCAATGCTAATTTTATTGCAATGAATATTATTATTTATGAGTATCTGTCCATATTTCCCGTTCGATAACATTGACCTAATAAAATGTTGGCAATCACGAAAGTAGTAATTGGAAATTTATTGGCCAATAGGAAAGATATTTGGATTTATCATAGTATTTTAACATAACCGAGGCCAAGGAAATATGGGTTTAATTATCATTAATAACAAAGTAACATTTCCATCATACGCATTGAGCACTTTGTTGATTCGAATGTTTTGAGCATCTTACCCCGAAATAGCGAACTGTACGATATGTAATATTTACGCAACTTTAGTGAATGAAATAAAATAGTAAGTGAATGTATTTCACCGGCTAAAGTAATACTAGGTGTTTCGGAAATTGGATTAACAAAATCTTCCGCCTCGCCAATATTCCCCGGATAGGTTTTCCAGATAATTTGTAGTCTGTGCCGGCTGCGATTCTAATACGATCCAGATAAATAAAGTTCAAGCAACGAGTCAAGCAGCGGCGTTTCAATTAAATGTTAAATCTATTTAGCGTATAATGGCGCCAATGTGATTGCGTAATACAATTACGGTTTACTTTTTGTAAAAGCTACGTGTTAATTGATTTTAGATAAAAAACGATCAATTTCGATAATGTACCGAGCGCTCCATTAAATAAATATTCTTAAAAAATTAAGTGCCAAGAGAAGGACGATTTTCTTTGCCTGTTTCATTGAAATTTTCTTTAATGTCGTCTTTGTGTCTACAGGACTGTGGCACTTTTTTATCCGTGATAGGAACTTGCGAGGCGCTGGTACTAATTAGAAATTTCTGTTCTAAGAAATTGTATGGAGATGAATTAAATACATATTAAAAAGAAAACTTACTTGAGAGATTTCCTTGGAATTAATTTATAAAAATATATTCGTTCGTACATTCACCTTATTACGCTAACCAATATTTGTTTTGATAAACTCCAGTACCTTAATAATTAATATTTAACGGTAAATATATTTTGTCTACAACGATTTTGATTATACAATATTAATATAATACACATTTTCTAATGAATCTTTACCATAAAAATAACTAACGAAGAGTTAAGAGTAACAACATAATAGGATAATGGTTAGATACCTATATCAATAAAACATATTGTGTATTGTTTTGAACATGGGTATGGAAGTAGTGGGTATTGAACTACCCATATATCTTATCTATATAAAATACAGTATATACAATATATGAGTAGTTCAATATAAGTAAAACATAACAATATAACTACATAGATTTAGGACGATCATTGCTAAGCTAAGCATATAAATATTATTCTTCAATCATTTCCTTGTACAACATAATATTATGTAGGTACGCTATTTGCAATCCTTATATCGATCATATTTAGGTAATATATACGGAGTTAGCTCTATTTATATATATACCTAGTACATTGGTATCTCGAAGATTTGACTTGGAGAGTGGTCGCAGATTCTGAAATCCCAAATGACAGATAACATCTGCGCAAACTACTCGTTTTAAAGTTCTAAAGATGCACCGTGTTTCGTATTAGGTAGGTACGTGTATGTATTGCTTCCTTTTATATTTTAGATTCAGGTTAAATGTGAACATTCTTTATTAATATAATACACAAATGGCACCTATAAAATATATATAATATATATACATATATAAAAATGGCATCACTCTCCTCAGTGTCCATTTTGTCCTTTAGATTTCGTAAAAAGTATTATTTCAATAATTTTAAAATAAATAAGTAAAATTTTGTTATTTTAGTAGGTATGTACAATGTACATATTAAACTGTATACTTAACCTGTTAATTAAAATATCTAAGTTTAAAATAAAACGTAAATTGGTCGTACCTACTTGGAGTAGATTCAGCATATTTGACGTTTAGGCAAATCATAAAAACTACCTTTTACAAATACATAGTTAGATTAGTCGTTAATGCGTCTAATCTAGTTACCTACTACAAATCAACGGTAATTATATATCGTGTATCCTAAGGCGAAGAAGCCTTATTCACTGTAGACTTGAGCCAGGCTTAATGACACTCGGATTTGTAATACTGGAAATCAATATAATTGTATAATTAATCAACCATTGGACATTAGCTGTTGATACATGCACGTTGCACCGTTTCATTTTCTTCGTCCTTTAAAATACGAAAAAGGTCTGAGTAGGTAATAATATAAAGCGGGAATGACGTCACAGCCCTAGTAATAAAACGGTTGACGGTAGATATTAATGCAATGCACTGTGACATAAAAGGAAACCGGTGCCCTTAAAAGCTTTTGCAGTATCCTTGTTAAGTTTAATCTTTTATCTTATCAGTGCTTTTATATTATATCTATGGCAAGAGCAGATTTTTGAATACAGTTTAAACAAAGAGAGGGTTTTACTTTGCGTGTAAAATATAAAGTAACTTAATTATTATTAGTAGACCATTTTCTTAATTTGCAAGAATGATGATGATAAAGAATTTTATACTTTTGTGGATATATCTGTTTTATATTATATTTCCATAATAAGATTAGTTTATCCATTTACAAGACCGAGGTGTTTTTACACATTTTAAATTTATGAAGTCGGTGATGGATTCGACTTTAAAATTGTAAAAGTTTTGTGGTGTCTCTTTACGCAAAGTTTTTTGTTGTTGTTTTGTTTAGAATGCATAATCAAACGGAAGATTAGATGTTAATAGGTACTTTGCAGAAATAAAAGTTTTGTCCCAGAAGTTTGTTATCAGTATTTACTTGTAGAAATTCTTGCGCAGCACATAGAACAAAAAAGGACGTGTTTCGAGCACACGTGTCAGAAGAGAAACTTCTTTGGCAAGATTGAAAGATACCAAAATCGTCGCCTTACTCCATGGCGTGACGGTATTGCCATGACGCGACTTGAAATTTTTACTCAAAGCACGAAAGAAGTTTTACTTCATAAATATTTTCAATATCATTTACTGAATTTACTTATTTTATGATAGGAACATGCTATTTATTACTTTGGATCCCAAATGTTTGTGAACTTCATATTTCAATAATGAATTTGCCGTTTTTGACAGTAGGTACTTCTGTTTTCAGCCATGCAGGATGAAATCATTTGAGCGTTATTAAAACGTAAGGTGAGGCTAAAGTGTGATTTCAAAGCTTTCAGATATTCTAGGAACCGGTTTTATTAAGTTATATACTAAATGTGAGTGTGGGTTTCGCCAAGAATTTGATTTTCGCTAAGAACATAGATATTGCCAAAGAAATTGTGTAATGCTAGTAAAAAATGATATAAATTGCGATTCAAGAGAACTCGCAAAGAGCCTACATGAATAAAAGGTTTTAGTTAAAAAGTTCTACGAAGTTTTTAGTTTGAGTTTGAAGTAAAATATTTTATATGGTAGTTTGAATGTACTTTTAAGTTTAACTTTTTCTACATAATATGTGACACAAGTGCGTTGAAGAATTTTGTAAGGCAAAAGTTTACATGCAAATGATAAAAAGATTATTGTTTCTACAGACTAATGTTATTAATTTTTTATAACTGAGTATGTTGTGACAATAATTAATGAAATGCACCATATGTCGATTCACGTTGTTTGGTTAGTAAGTTGGTATTATAATGTGAATTAATAATTATTTATTAGAACTTAACTTCTTTAAGAATTTCCTTATTTTGCACCCGTTGAAGTTTAAACAATTTTATCCATCTTCCCTACTAAATCACATTATTCTCATGATGAATATGCAATGGGTGACCACTAACAAACAGAGCCCAGTTGGACCCATTTACCTTTGTGTTGAGAAATCGATTAGACGGGTAGTCCGAAGTAGTAGTTAACGATACATTATAATTTAGTTAACCATACTTTATCATTCGCTAATCGCTTGTTTGCTAACAGGACAATGCTTATTTTTTATAAGCATTTTATTTTATAACAAATTTGAAATAAATAATGAATACTTCTTTCTATGTTTTCTTTTGGAGACAATGAAATTGTTATTATGAAATGAATATTTGAAAAATAAAATTGAACGAACAATAAGCTGTTACCATATCAAATTACCGTACATTTTAAGTTGTTTCGTATGGTTCCCAACTTGTTTGTTAAAAGATGAAAAGCTTAATAATTTCCCCGCTACGATAAAACTTTGGTCCGTAAATTTTGAAAACACGAAGTAAATTATTAACAGAATGTGAACTCTAAGACGTGTGGGTATGGCTTAAATGAGTTATTGGAAATCGCCTGTAACTGAATAGATTTGAACACCTGGTGCCTGTAACTTGTAAGCCTCTGCTTACCTATGGTAAGATGATTTTGGTAATATTTATGGGTACTAGAAATATAAAAGGGTATTTTGACTATACGAGGCTTTATTTTTGCTACAACAATCATGTATATTAGAATTTATGATGTGTAGATGTAATAATATAAACAATACCATATTAATCAGAATTAAATACATTAATGAGTATTAAATACCATATTAAACAATACCATATTTTAGAATTTATGATGTGTAGATGTAATATAGTTAGCCTGTTGTATTCCTTTATGCTTTTAATTCTTTAGTTATTTTGACTAAACGTAGAGCAGATAATTTCAATTTGATTTCGCTATATATTAATAAATAGGCAAGTTATTTAGGAGCCTACTGGGTCTAGCTTTCCGGAGTTAACGAAAGAGCCATACTGCAGTTTATTCCTTACTTAAAAAGTGTAAACTGTTCTGTACGAAGTAATAGAGTAGTTTTTATTACAAAGCCCGATTATCTGACAAATCGCTGCGTCACGTTGTTAATGAATTCTCACGACAAATACCTAACCATTTCTCCTATTAAACAAGTAAATAGTCGTTTTTCCTTCAGTATAATAAAACTTGCAGTCTCTAAGCGTTCTATAATGACCCCATGGCATTCCGAGTCTGTTGTGCTCGCCGCGTCGGTATTTCACAAGGTTTTGCTCATTTTATGCACTCAGGCAAGACTAACAGCTAAAACAAATGTTGCTTTTTGCTATTCCTTCGATTGCTTTCCATAAGGTAAGAGTAATGGCTCGGAAAGTGCAGAGCGTTCCGGTTGGGTGTGTGACTTTTTCTCGTATGTTGAAGGATTTTTAAATGTGAACGATTGCATGTTGTTTTTCAATTAGTGGACAAATAAGTATAAGAAGATATTAACAGTTTCAGTCTACGGTATCTACGGTAAATGTCTATTACAGATTTACTACTGCTACAAGAAAGTGGTTGTTGAAATTCAAGGCGTTATAAATGAAATAATTTGTAAGGTAATTAATCTTGATACAAATGTCTATTTGTCTATTTTAGCTGTTGGAAATTTTTGCATGTAAAAATTGAGAGCCCACTATATTTTTTTATTCACACACGTCAACACATTCATAATTACTTTACCCTTTTTTGCACCAATCTTTTCTAAAGCAAGTTATTAAAAGCATAACAAGAAAGTCCTTCAGCTCTCATTAAATCGGTTTATTCTTTCCAACGGATTCTTCCAGGTGCCATCGAAGAAAGTGAAATTGATAAATTTCAAATTTAATTTTGAAGCCGCTGCGCTCGAGGTGAAAACAAATTTTAGCAGATGGAATTTCATTATTTAAATGATACACTTACACCGTTTACTTACGAAATTCCATTATAGAAGACTGCAGAGCCCGATCGTGACTTACCTGAAATGGAGGAATATTTTTACTTAATATTTTCAATGACGATGCTATCGTTAGATTGGATACACTTAATTTTATAAAATGGAACAACAAAAACCTTATTTGAGCGTTGTCTAATATAAATTAGAATTAATCATTCAGTACAAAACTTTTGACGCAACATCAAGCCGTAAATTGATTTAAAATGCACTGTTAGAAGTTGAACACGTATAAACTTCACAAAATTCATTGTAGATGAAGTTATCCAAATAGGAAGCAAACAAACTTGAAGTCCTCATTAATAATACGGGATTAAAGTATTACTTTTAGTTCCTATATTACGCCGTGCATTCCGAGACTAACGACGAGGTAATAAATTCGTAAAATTCCTTTTAAGCCGGGGGGAGATACCCAGAGCTCATTTTGTATATCGAGCTGTAAAACTCCTAACTCACGCGTGAAAAAGCTAATATTTTCCCAAGAAAGCCTTAAAAACGTTCATTACATTCAATTTACAGAATGGCTGGAAGAAGATACAGCGTCTTATGGAAACAAGCTTCATTGGTTTGGAAATGAGTTCTGATTTTGTATTTACCTAACATATATAAATTGTATATCTCGCCGAACCGTTTATTAGGTTGAATATACGCAGTTTGGCTCTATTTGTTTGTGTGTTTGGTTTGACGAAATTATTAAAATGTTGTTTCGTTAGGTTTTGCTATATTATGTAGAGCTAAGTTACTTTAAGTCTATTTTTAACCGACTTCAAAAAAAAGGAGGAGGTTATCAATTCGGCCGGTATATTTTTTTTTTTTTTTTTTTATGTATGTACACCGATTACTCCGAGGTTTCTGAACCGATTTACGTGATTCTTTTTTTGTTCGATGCGGGATGGTGTCGAATTGGTCCCATAAAAATTTTATTCGGATAGGCCCAGTAGTTTTTATTTTATGAGCATTTTTGTCTGTAGGTATTTGTGAATTTTGCAAGTGCAAGTTTGAAGTCGGTTGTTTTTAACGCAGTTATCACTTGTTATAAATCAGTAGCTTCTTTAAGCTTATTGATTCAATTGAAACTTACTTTTTGATTAGTTAATTTGTATTGTAATTACAGGTAATAAAGAAATTGTTTTTAGTTTTAATTAAAATTATTTTATTTTATTTTAATTAGATAAACTTTTATTTATATTACACCGAAGAGCATTGCATAAATTTTCCTCAAGAAATACACAATTTAACATAACCTCATATCTATTACAAAAATCTCTTTACTCCAAGCATTGTATTCCTCACAAACAAGATTATTTTCTTATTTAAATTTAAAATTTAATCTTAAAATACCATTTCAATTTAATACGCACAACGACTCCACCTTACAAGCTTCTGAATCAAAGTTTCACAGAAGGCCTGGAGCGTACATGAGCCAGATTTTATCTTGTTATAAGTAACAAGACACGTTAATAAGGAACATAACCATTTTCATAACAAAGGGCCCTGTATCAAGAATAATATTATGTTAAATTTTAACTCTAAATAATGTTTATGTAAGGCTCCTGGTCGATACGACCATAGCCATTACTAATATGAAGCAAGCGAGCGTTATGTACTTTAATACAGCTAGTGTATTCCAATTTTACAAAACACATAGGTACTAAGTATAGTAGGCTAGAGATAAAAAAAGAAAACAGTTGTTATAAATTAACTAATTCATACATTATATATCCGCAAAGAATAACAGAATCAATTCAACTTTTAAATAAATAAAACGTTCATCATTTACCAACTAAGGAACTGGTGGAAAATTGAATACACGGATTCGTTGATATAATAAATAATTAAAGGTATTGTGAAACTTGATCGTAAATTTGAAAGTGTCGTGAGGGAATTTGTTTGCTTTAGGTAGCGTGAAATAATAATTAGGTTAGAAGGCTGTAATCCTTGGAGCTTGTGTCGAGCTAAAGCTATATAAAGAAAATAAAATATCCTTTGTATATATTGCGTACAACATCGTTGATCGTTGATTATATCCAACATCGTTGATTATATCCAGAGACAACATAGAAGATGTACTTTGACAGATTCTTATACAGCTTATGTTTTATGAGTTATGTATGGCATGGTGCTCTATTTGTTTCTTTGCGGAAGTATTATTATAGCGTTAGGCATTTCATTATATTCAAGACCATTTCGATGAAGTGAATTTTAGTCAAAGAAAAAACAAAAGTTATTTTTTTATTTATTACATAAAGACATAGGGTGTGTTATCTCCCTTCTTTCTACATTGATTCGCTACATTGGTTGTACCATAAACATAGAAACTGGCCCGTTTCAGATATTAATTTTAAACAACGTTTTTCGCTTTGTAAACGAAACGTCGGGAGTTTTCCAGCAAAGTAATAGCTTTATGAGTTTCCCTCATCTTTTTTTCCAAATAATTCCTTCGTATAACGAACGAAATTAAATTATTGTGTCCACCGCGGCGTCTACCTCAGGTAAATAGAAATTGGAATGTCGGATTTTTTGTTTGGTACAAATTATATTTACTGTAATGAGTTTTCGTGCAACCGCGCTCTGTATGGGTATTTTTGTGACAAGGAGGTAAATTGCTATGGAATAAGGTTGAATATTGATAGTGAGTTTCTGCGACTGTTCTGTTTATTTATCGCGCTTTTGGTCCATGCGGGGCGGTAAACATGGAATGTATTGGAGATTTTTGGATTCATTCAAAGAAATAAATGTTTCATAATGTTTGCAGATGGTACATTTTATAGGAATTAATTAAAGTAATCGTAATTTTAAAATGTATTTAAACAACCAACTAACAATTATTATATAGCCTACCTATATATACAATGGTAAGAATGAATAGACAAAAAAGCGGATTTCTTAAAAAGCACTTGGAAACTACTCAATATTATAATCCGACTTGTTGCCAACAAAATGTGAAAGTAAAATCAATCAAAGCATACAAAGGTAAAAAATACTGGCAACACTAAGAACTATTGTAGGAAAAAACAAAACTCTCAATGGAATAGGCACAAAGGCACGTGTAAATAGGGTAACATCACTATGTGTGTACTACGCTTTCCTTTTCTACTCGTACTTAAAAGGTTGAGCACACAAAGAAAATGTCTAACGAGATTTTTTAAATGTATTCATGGTGAATATAATCTGAGACGGGATAAGCTCTCGACTCCTTATAAATAAGGATAGGATTTGAAGTCGCAAGGTTATACTTTATGATTTTAATTTATCTCTCTGTAACGAGTTCCTTTTTGATCATTAAATCACCCTTGAGGAAGGTTCTGAATTAACGTACTGATATATTCAATGCGAATTCGAATTACGGATGAATATTTTAACAATGTTCATATGAGATGGGAAAATACTACACAAAAAGATGATCTTATTGTTGGAATTTTGATTTAATCGTATACACCCTGTGTACGATTATAAAACGTGACGTCAACATGGGCTACTCAAAGAATTAATGGTAAAGTAAAGGGTGCAACTATTTGAGATGTCGTTACTATGTTAAGTTCCCAGAGGGCGTTAAATCATTAGTAAAGCTATATTGCAAATATCCGTAGGCGGTTCGCCTCACATTACGAGGGGACGATGGAAATTATAACAAAATTGATAGCATGCATGGATGCCGGCATCCAATTTAAATGTCTCGTCTTTTCACATTTCAAATAAATGTTTGTCCTGCCATTTTATCCTAATAGGTACTGTGAATTTTGAATTGAATTTCTTATATTCAAATTAAACTTATAATTGGCTGTTTATGAGTGTTTATGATACTCAGAATGTAATAAGCTAGCTTATTGGCAATTATACTTTTTAAAACCTTTTAAAAAAGTTTGCAAATGTGTTGATATATTATTATTATTAATGTCTATCAAAGGTCAAACGTTTTCAAAGGTTTTTGCATTATCTATGTATTCTAAAATGTTTAAAATAAAGTAAATCTTATTGATAATTTCTTGAACTAAAATAGAAATCATTAGATGAATGATGAAGGTTCTTTAATACTCAAATTAAATTTAACAAAATGAATCTTTACAATATTTTTTCTTTTAATACTTGTTATAAAATCTAAATTGAAATTCTCCTTTAAAAGAAAATAATAACATAGTATTATTATTTTCTTCTATCAGTATGACAAATTAATAATATTTCTAACTCAGAACACTAGTCGACCATTCGAGACGGATAATAATAATTGTTTTATAGTTTCACCTCATTAAGGCTCTACAGAGACATCCGTGGAGAGAAAAAACGCAACTAACCAAGATAGCCTACGTCGTTACTGGGTTATTTTTTTAATTCTGGCAACTTTTAATAAGTCTAAAAGTGAAGGGAAATTTTAATTAAGTTTTACAGCGCCGGAATGTGAGTCAAGCTGAAGGATTGCAGGAAAAGATTTCTACTAAATTCTGAATGCGATGGTCTAAATTTACAATAATAATGAGATTGATGGTAAACTTGAAACAGTTTTGTGCGAACTAATGAGGTTGGAAATTAAAAGTGAGAAGCAGCTTTTTACCCGGATCCCAAATGACTTGTTATACAATACCTGTATACATTTGTAATTGGCGGAATAATTAAAACTGGTGTAGTTTAGGAAGAGGTCGTTTTTAATGCTTGACCTAAATGTCTCGAGGAAAATGTAACTATCTGATATAATATTAAAAGCCTAGAATATGAGAATTCACGTAGGCATTGCATTTTTTAGTTTTATAAATTGTCATGTTTTTCATGCTTGCAAAAATATTATCTTTTATAGACTATGCAATGATATAATAATTTACCTATACTGTATTTAATCCAGTATCAAGTACACATTAGTCCACGTGCAAACATATAATATATTATGCTGAGTCACTTAGAACATTCCTTGCTATTCTATACATATATCTATCTAATTCCACAGCAAATACACAAACATATTAAGAACTAGCTTCCGCCCGCGACTCCGTCCGCGCGGAAAAAATAAGAAAAATTAAGATTTATTTATTTTCTACGTATTTTTCCGGGATAAAAAGTATACCATGTTTCATCGAAATCAAACCGTTAGTTTTCACGTGATGCCTTCACATACAGACATACAGACGGACAGACAGACAAAAATTTTTTAATCACATATTTGGGTTTGGTATCGATCCAGTAACACCCCCTGCTATTTATTTTTTCAATATTTTCAATGTACCGAATTGACTCTTCTACAGATTTATTATATATAAGTATGTATATAGATATCGCTAAGTGGATGGGTTGCAAGGTTACATATATGTCAGGAAGCAGCTGTGCGATTACCCAAGCTTGTCCCTACATTGTATTTGTTGTTTACGATTCCATGATACAAGCTTTCTTGGCCATATTGTATTTTGTGGGACAAAAATGCGAAAGGCAAAGGGAAATTGAAATCTTTGTATGATAGATGCGAAATAAATATTATTGTCCGACACAATGAATCTAGGAAGTTATTTTTATGTAGCAATATTTTTAATAAATTGAGTGGTGATATTGTAAGGTATTGTCACAGTTGTATATTGTCAACAAATAAATAATTAAAATATTAATAGTTTTTATTTTTTTCTGTTCTCGTTTATAAGGCGTCGAACGTCTCTAGCACAGGTATATTCCTAGTTGAGGCGATCGTCGTGTCTAAATTGTTTTTGTTAGTATGTATTGTTTCTAAATACGATTTTTTTTTGTTTATTTGTTATATTGGTTTATTTAGATAAATAATCTCAAATATTTCATACGAAGTAGTAAGTGTACATGTATAACGGCTTTAAAAATAACGTGATTTGAAATCTTGGTAAAATATATTTTTTATCCGGCAAGCAAATGAAGGTCGATCCTATTTGAGATCTTACATTATTAAAATATTTATGCTTCAATAAATTCAGATTCAAATATATTTAAGATTTTGCTTCTTCAGTTGTTTTAAATATATCAGAAACTGATAAATATTAAAATTGGCAATCGTTAGAATCCAGGAAACTTTGAGTTCTTAATGCTACGCTAATCGTAATATTTAAGTTGTCCTAATTAAATAAATAAACAAATTTTGCCGGCTCTGTTTTACTCTTGACCTATATTTATAACGCATCTTCTTAATAACTGAGCTGGATTAATTCAATATTTCGCAACAGCGCGTTAGAGCTCTTGTATTTACTGACAATAAAAAGCTAAAATGATTTTTTTTTAAAGATAAGGTTAAACTTTCTTCGTGAGCCTTATTTTATACAAACTTAAAAGCATTTGAGTTCGTACTTATTATACCTACATATTTAGGAAGTCTTGGACATTCTCTTGCAGACTGCAGACATTTCGGCATTTGAGCTTATGGAGCAACATCAACAATCAAGTTTTTTACGCCCCACAAAATACAAAGAAATCTCAAGCCTAGGTTGTATTCTAAAGCAACATAAGCCTGACAAATATATTTTTCCCTACAATACAACTGAATTTGAAATACAGCGTGACTATCCCGTAAAGTAGGAAAAAGTGGTCTCATTTATTTTCCTTTTAGCGATAAGGGTGGCGCGCCCATTGAAGTCCTACACCCGTCACCTGTCAGATTTCACGTAAAACTGACTGTATCCCACAAAAGTGTACATATAAATTGGTTTCATATTTATGAAAGGGAACAGCGCCGAAGAGAAATTGGCTGTGAACGAATTCAATAATATGCTTTATATATTAACGATAAGCCTCGAGCGACGATGCTAATGGCGTACAATTTAAATAATTGAATAAATAATATTATACTAAGACTGAAGTGGCAAACAAATGTGTACGTGAAATATCAGAACGCTCTTCCTACAATGGCTTACATATTTCATGCTAGTGATAGTAAAATAACCATTATAATAACTTATAAATACAGCGAGAAAATTGTTTACGCTATAGTCCATAAGCGTTATTTACAAGTTCCAATATGAGAAGGCATTTATTTCGTAGATAAAATAAGAGGCGCCTTACGTAACTAAACATTGCGCAGAATTTGGTCGTAAACTAGAACCGGGCCGGTCAAATTAGTACTAATGGTTAGTCGAGCAATACAGTATCGCGTGACTGTGTGGTCCCTGCAGATATGGGAAAAGACAGGTAAAATATTTTTATTGCCACATCTAGTGGTTAATAGTAACCATTAAGCGGTTCGTTGTTTTGTTTGCTGTTCCGCTGTAATGTATGTGTGCACAACAAATGGGTGTTGATGTTCATCCGATTTTTTGGATTTTAATGTACGTCGCTTTTATAAGGCTTAATTGGTAAGTGCTTTGGTTTTATTAAAATTCTTCTTTGCTCTTATAAAAAGTACATGCAAAGTAGGTATATTTTGTACATGACATTTTCAGGGCAACATCATTAGGTAAATTGAACGTTTTGTATTACTATTATAGGAAATGTCAGGAACAACAAAATATACAAATTCGGTGCGGCTACAGATTGTTAAAACTAAAGAAGTAGACGTAGTTTTAAACGTAAATCGTCGATAGAGCTGACACCTTCGTATTTCAAGAATGTATAAGATTTTCCTATCTTTATTTCGTTACGAAGACGAGAGATTTATTTGCAGCGTATTGCAAATATTGCAACTTCACAGTGTGGCGAAAAATTGTGTTCAATTTTCGAGTCACGGGCGCGTTTACAAATTCAAAAAATGAAAACCTATACGTGGGCGGCAAATATTATTTGTATCTTTTGTGAGCTCTGAATGTAAATAAAAATATTTTGTTGTGAAAACAAAAGCGGTAATTAAGTTTAATTTTTTAACGAGCTGTTTATAATAGCGTGGGGTTACGCACGTTATCATTACAATTATTTTTTAATTTTATGTTAAATTAAACACGTAACCTTGTTCAACTCGTTGAGGGTTTAATTTAATATAATTAATTATCATACTAAATTTACACACATATAGTAAATTCTAATTTATATTCATTATTTAGGGTAGGTATTCCATATCACGCATTTAGCATTATCTACAACCATGGTTGAAATCCAATAGCTTCAATTAATATATTATTTATTAATAATATTCCATTCAAAATAATTTAGGTATAGGTACATAAATCGTATGCTATTATTTTAAAATAACGTATTACTATAATAAATAAAGAATGGTCAATTTCTTGTATGAATTTTAAAATCATTACCTACTAGTAATTAATGAATAATTACATAGTTCAAATTATCTCAATTAATATGTTTTGTAAATAAATAAAGTAACGACTCTAATTGAGGTCATGGTGGTAATTCTCGTATTATATCTGAAAGTAAATTGCATCTAGGAAATTCGCATTCCATAATATAAGGTAAGTATAATTCCTTTTGTACTTTTGTTTTGCACAGGTGGTGCCACGGGAAAGGCAGGAGGAAATTGAAATTGTTTTTAATCAAAACATGTACCTAGAGACCGCATTATTGAATTTGTTATAAGCGGAAATTCTATTTGTCGTCATTTACATGAAGGTATTTTTATGCGAGATGGAGATTTTTTGTAATAAATAGATGGTATTTTTGAGATTATTGGGAACGAGTGTTGCCAAATTATTTAAATTTTATTAACGAGACCGAGGAGTTATTTTATAAGTAATGGTTCGTTTTAGTAAGTAGTATGTCTTTAAATAAAATTTGTTAGTTTTAACTGTTACAAACAAACGATATTATAAATAGAAATGTATGCATGTTTTTCTTTCAAATATATAACCGATAGCTCAACTCGTTACTACTCCTTTGAGTACAAACATATGTGAAATACACAAAATACTATCATAACAATAGATACAAGATACAAACAATTTAACCGAATAATTCACGGTTTTCGAGCGAAATATATGGCATTGTCATGTAAATATCAAGGATTTGCACGAGAGAGAAAAACAATCCTACATAATTCCTGTTATTTGCGAATAATCGTTCGTATGTAGGCGTGAGATGAACAAGATATGTCTAACAGTATGAAAATGAAATATCTTTACCCGTTTCATGTTTGAATGCTATTTATTCTTCTTGATTTTCGTTTATTATTTACAAGCGATGTGATTCAGGGCTTGAATTTGTGTATGACTTTGTACTATTTGTATTTTGTGCTTTTGTACTATAAATATGATTTGTAGACGTTAAAGTTTTTGTTGTTTGATAATAATGGTATTATATCAATCCTGCTTGACTCTATCCTTTTTATTGTGCTAATTTAAAATATTAATGCAGATTTCATTTTAATGTAGATTCAACTTAGAAATTCTTTAACCAAATTTTGTGCTTGTTATTGATATTTTATATTTCAAATATTGAAAGTGAAATTTAGTTTTGGTATGACACTGTAGTATATTTTTTCAACTGCAGATGATTGTTAGATAAGTTTTCCTCCAAGAATCAAAGGCTATGATATGATATAATTACATCTCTCTCCCTTATTCTTAATATTAGGATTAATTGTGGATGATTTATATCAGTTTTAGAAGGTGCAGTAAAATTTTAATGACGAAAATTAGTTTCCTATAATAATTTGCACAGTAATGCGTTTACACTTATTTAGCAGCACAATTGGCGATGGCAGTTTACGTACTAAGTATCCGCGAGTTATAAATTTCCATATCAAATGTAAACGTATTTGAGCCGTAAATAAATGGTCTTTAGGGTGATTATTGTTTGTTCAATAAGCATAGAAATTTACAAGATGGCGCCAGCAGTAAATTATTATTGCTACGGTTCTGGTTTCGCTCTGTTTGAGCTCTATGGTACGTGAAATAAACGTAAAATGGTTAGCGTGATTAAGAATAAGAATAGTATTATTTATCGACAGCCCAATAAACATGCCCCGAGTTGTGAGGGCAAAACGTACTCATGAAAGATTAATATTTTATTGTGGGTTTACTCTTGGAATGATCGAATGTTTTTCTATTTTATTTCATAACAAACAAACCTAGCTTACTTAAATCTTCCGTATATTGAATTTTTGATGTTGTCATGTCGAAGGACAATTTCTATAGAGCCCCGCGTTCCTCATTTACTGTCCGTAGACGGAACCAAACAAAAAGATATTTGCTGTCGCGAAGCATCCGCCATATTGAATTTCTGATGACGTCATATAACTCATAACGTTTCACATGTTACATCCATCGGTGAAATAGTCATGAAGAGGTCTCTTTGATTCAAATGTAAGATTGGAAAATCATAAAACCCATCTTTAGGATTTGGCGGAATGTAAATCAAAATTAATTAATGGAATTTAAATCAAAATTAGAAACATATTAGTAAAAAAATAATTATTGCCATATTTTCATAAAAAAATAATGCATTAATAAAATTTAATGATATTTAAATTAGTTAATTATTTTATAAAGCAGAGAACTCTTAATATTATGTCAGCAAACAAAATGGACAACGAAAATTGTCTACGAACTCGTAGTAAGATTTCGTAGCACTGGACGCTACGTACAGGGTAGCTACTACTGCAGTATAATTCTATGAATATTCTATGTAGTGTAGGCTTTAATGTATCGCAGTAAATATGGAAAAAACATTCAAATTTTGTTGCTTATACAAATCAATATGTTATTACATTAGCAGATATATTACATTAAAATATTTATTTTAAATGCACATATTATTATATCTACATTTCCTTTCCTATAAATATTTTATGTTACGACACAAAGTCAATAATGTCATGCGAGTCAAAAGGCCGACGATTATGAAATAAAGGACAAACATTTCGTTGAAAGAAAAATAGCGTCATTTAAAATAATGGTTTTATTAATTCCATCACGTAAATTCGCTACGAAATTTAAATCGAGACGCTTACAAGCACCTTTCAATAATTGATAATTAATGTCAACAGCTGAAAACAAAGGCCGAAGCGTCGAAATTTGTTTGGCATTAAATGTGTTCAGTGGTCATTAGGTAAGTGCCACAAATACAGGATTAATTCCGTTGTTTACCCGACGCCAATATTACCATACGCTCCGGAAACAAAACACGGTGTAGTCAGATGGAGAATTTAATTGGGCTGATTTTACTTGATTATCATTAATTCGTACACGCAACATGTGCTTTGTTTTTCCATGCCTCACATGGAGGGTTTATATCCAGACTACACTATAGGCTACATGGATAGAGTATTGGTGAGCACGTGATCGGCGTACCGAAGAATATATATAGGATTAGCAACATTCTCTTCGCAAACACCCAATCAGTATGTTGACACTTATAGTCGCATTGTCTGTTTGTAAATTAGTATGTCAGAACAACGCTCGAATGCTAACAAACGTTTACAAAGACGTTCAAACCTCTGTTTACAGTGAGCAAATATACTCGGAGTTAACACGTCGGATTGTGATACTTAATCATACGCATCAATATTATGCTTGGGCACACTATAAAGGGTCTCGTATTTGCCTCTATTTCATGTCTAATGTAACTATTAATTATCGCTTGCTTCATTTATATAAATTCAAGGATAGGTAAAATACATTTTAGAGACATAACGTATAATTTATTTTATCTGAAATGTAAATTATGATTGGCATTGAAATAATTAATGCAGTGTATCACACTGTATTATCTTTTTCGATAAATCGACCATATATAATTAAGCCAATTTGGTCATCATTATACGTTAAGTGGCCTTATTTTCCACTTAATTGACGCACAATATGAGCTTATCGGAAATTTGTTATAATTTGTGTAAAGCCTCGTATAAAATGATGTCATTTGTGAAATGTCACGTATGCTGTTTTGTTAGTTTGTTTTGCGGGTCTGACAAGGAATATACGGATAAATTTAAAAGGTCACTTCGGCCAGCCGTGTTGGATGTATTAAGTATGCAGATCTGTGTTAAGGTTTTGCTCTAACCTCCTACTGTAATTGAGTTGGTATGCCTAAGTCGTCTCCGGGAGAAATTATATTATCGAGGTGGAACGACGCGACGTTTGGTATTAACATTGATAATTTAAGGGATACTTCCTTATAAAAATGCTAACATGACAAATTAATATGCACTTAATAGTATCTACTGATTGTATTATGGTTTACCCCAGTTTTCCTGTTTCTTCACACCCTTTATTTCAATTGTCTTTACAGCGTAATGAACGAGAAATAGCGAACTAAAAGCGAAACGTCGCCGTATTTGATTTCAATGAATTGGAAAGACACTTGACTTGTATTTGAGACTCATTTCATTTTTATACACAATTATATGCCATTCAATTTACAAAGAACAAGTACACTTTAATTTTTTTGTTAAAATTTATACTTGAATTTATATTTTTAATATAAAAATTTTCCTTTCAAACGGCATTCTATAAATACGTTTCGTCAATTTGAGCCAAAAATTGGGTAAAAAAATTGGATTGACAACGCGAAAAGATAAAAGAACTCAATACAAAGATTTCTCAAGAATACGAAAGGGGCTTCCATTAAGCCTTAAAAAGCAGCCTCGAGGTGGGTTTCATAATAATTAAAATATATATAGAACAATGATATGGCTCGCTTTGCTTAATGTTTATCGACGGACTACGCACTGAACCCTTTGCGATTTCAATTTGTAGAGGGCTAAAGGTCCCTGAGCTCCTGACTGACGCCCACACACGTGCAAGACAGAGATGGAAATACAATCTTCCCGATATGTGAAGGAGATGGGGGATGACACTTTTGTCATAAAACAGGCAACTTCGGTTTCAGTTCCATTAGAACACGTTTCGTGTGATGTCATTTTATGTAATGGAACACGTTACAATGTAGCAATCTAAAAATTGTTTTAAATATTGAAGTATTTTCTTCCCTTATAAAATATCCATAATAAAATAAATTTTATTATATTTTATATAATAAACTTATATATCATAGGAAATAGATTTGATGTCTTAAATTTAATATAAGAGAATAGACAGAATTAATCATGAGGATTGAAAGCTCCTTTCGCATTAGCCTTCACCACAGGACCACTCGAGAACGCACCTCTGTGATCGAATTAGTTCTTCTCTTGCTATTTGAGTGCCTGAACCAACACGACATCTATCAATAATTATTATAAGAGTCTCCCAAGAGTCTCCTGACCAACTTGATGTATTCAATATTCATGTACGCGGTATAATCTCGATTAAATATTTTTAACGAAGGGAAAAAAATAAATATTTCAGATTTAAACTGTTTAAGAAATGTACTACTTATGAACTTATTTTATTTATATAGTAATTAATGTACCTATGTCAAAAAACATATTTTGAAAGCTTTAACATTATATGTGTTATATTAATGAAACAATAATTAGAAACTAATAATAACTAATGAGTATTGAGAAATCAAAGCGATACCCGAGTTAAAATTAATTCTAAATACAATATTCAACGGAATAATCAGTAAATAGAACGTAAGTACATAGAATTTCCACGTATTCAAATGTTTATTCGAAATATCGCCTCACCGCAGATCCGCGCAAAGACAGTCTAAATAATAAATTAGTAGGTAATTCTGCAGAATGTAGGAAAACTACCGTATTAATAATGTAGTATGTGTGTGTTTTGTACCGGGATTACGTTGGATGTGTTCATAAGAAGGCGAATAATCTGTTGTACTCACGGACATTCATATGTAAGGTATATTAACTGAACGGTAACTATTCTGATTGTATAACATTTTTCTTAGCTGGCTTTGAATGGAACATCTAATTTATATGAATTTCCCTTTTATTATAACGATGGAAGTATTACTCTAACAATAATATTATTATTATTTCCTTTGCAACGCGATGGCAAAGCATATATCATATTTTCATAAAAAACATAACAGTTATTAGGTATTAAATAATCTCTGGCTCAAAATATACATTTAAAAGTATTCCCCTGTTTATAAGTTTGTTTTTAGAATTTATTTTTTCAAATTATACAGTATAGATATTCAACGCCACTGCAGTCAAAACATAAAGAAGAACGGATAATAGCGATACATTTTCCGTTCAAAAAGAGATATTGCTTATCAGGTGCATTTCTATGTTCGCGAATAAATTCACCGTAAAACCAGACATAATAAAAACGCAACAAGCAACGTTCAATCCTTCCCCGTCTTTCGCATAGCGTATCAAATACAATATAATCGAACCCTTAGCTTTGAGTGACGGGCCCCACCGTGTTTCCCTACGCGTAATTATTTAACAGAATGTAGCAATCAAACAACTTGATCAGGAATCCATCGTAAACAGTGTTCGTGGAGGTTAGTCGATTTGTTTTTTTAAATACCTCTGTCGATGTTGCGTCTGTTTTGCATAGGTATGCAAGTCAATATCATAGAAATTTGCCAGTAGATATGAAAATGCATATTGTTATATTATTAAGGTCTAAGAATGCTAATTAAACCTTCCTATAATAACAATGATATCATGTCCTTTAAACAGTCCATTCGGGAGTTGAGACGCTTCAGATTGGAATAACGTCAAATTAAGCCTTTAAGGGTTTTATTCCCACTTCATTATTGCTTGTTCGATGACAGGAAAGATATCGGAAAAGAATAAACCTGTAATCGGTAATTAATCCGAGAGATCCTCAACTTAACTCTTGGAGGGCTGAAATAAAATACAAGTGACAAAACTGAGTGAAATTCAAAGACAATATTGCGATGGAAAGTTGGGAATATCCGGACTAGGTCATAAATCACTCTGCGATTCTTGTGCGGAATTTAAAATTTAATGCGACATTGGCATGTTGGATTTATATTTCGGTCGCGAATTGAAATTAGTGCCGTTTTGGAAATGTTTCAATTTGAATTGGACATTATGATTAATCGGTCATATTAATCATCATTATCAATGGACTATCATGTTTTAATTTGAATATTGATAAGAGCTGCATAAGTATATACAAACTAGAATAGAGCTTTGATTCTTGCCACACACAATAATTGATATTTGGAACCCAATAATCAACGCTAAAAGTTTCTGGTATTTCAGTTCCACCACTAAGTAAAATCGCCTTTTTCTTGTGTATACATTATCTTTGAAAACCACATAGAATATAAACATTAAATTAAATAAAACATTTATACAAAAAGCAATTCCCTCTACCGTCCTTTCAAATTCGCCTTAAATAATTCATAAACCAGATACAATCAGTTTTAAATATTAAGAGAAACTTATGCTATTGTGATTTATCGTTGCAACTGGTGTACCAGTATGATTTAATGTTAAAGTTTGTTCTATATAAGCTGGGGAAGGTAATAATGGTGTTCAGAAAGTTTTACGTACACAGGATGTTTCCCAATAAACTATGGAGTGTTGAATGCAGCGCTAGTAGTCACTACTCTATACAATGCTCTCTTGTGAGAGGAATTCGATCGTGTAATTTGATTTAGACTGCAATAACTGAAGGTGTAATATGAATTTATTGGCTTTGTTTTCACTGCGAGCTTAAACTGTAGCATGCTAATTAGCCGTTCTAATAAAACGATATTAGCAGATGTTTTACTGTTAATATAAAGATGACAATAACGTTACTTTATCAAGTCTTTTCTTTTATTATTAAAAAAAATCACGAGATAAAAAAAAGTGAACAACTTTAAAATTGTTCGTTTAAATATTTTTCCCAACAGAATGAAACATGAAATATCGATCAGTTATCGTTACGGAAGCTAGGCGGTACAAAGCTGTCCTCTGCAAATGGAAGTTTGACGTTGAATAACAAAGGCATTAAATATTCTAAATATATTATATCACGTTTGACGGGAATTTTGGCTATCAATGGCAAATGACGGGTGATTCAGTAAGCCAGAGGCTGAGCCGGCAACGGGGAAGCACTTCGCGTCAAATTCGCGTCAAGTGGTATAAATTGATCTTCTTCCCCTACCAGCTACGTTATGATAAATGTACAGCAAATACTGATCGTTCCGTTCAATGGCTAGACTGTTTTCTCTTAATTAATTTTTGAAACATATCCCTTTTTATAAAAAAAAACACGCGATATATTCCGCACAACTTTCGGTGAATACGCGAATATTACAAATTCGGTAACGCTATCAAACTATTTTTTTAATTTGTTTGCGATGGTTTATAGTTCGATGTGTATACGATACTGTGTAGGAGTGGAGGATGAGGTTGGGGAGGAATTAAACTATGCAGACCACGTCGCAGTACCGGTTTTTACTACTATGTAAAAACAATTTGCAACTCCCACAAACGAACTGCGTTTGTTTTAAATTCAACGCATGTTTGACCTCTAACATTGTGAAGTGACCGTTGGTTCTAGAAAAACTCTCGCCGACTTCATAGAAAATCATATAAAATAATTCGCGCAAACTTGCTGATATATTCTAGTGGGACAAATACATTACTTAATAAAGTTATGAATGCCCCTTTATTTTGGTCCATCCCTAAAATGGATTCTGAACATCATGTTTTTAGAGTAGAAAGTCCTTTGCGCTTCTAGCATCGGTACACTGTCGAACCTTTGTCATTTTAATCATACTTCCGATCTTTCAAAGTAGGTTATTGAAATATGTTTAATTTCCTACGTTTGAAGAGAATGGAATTTCAAATGTTTAAATTAAATGTTATCTAAATCTATTTCCCTACATAGTTTGTTGACACTAACGTTTATTTTAGTTTGTTAAAATGTAGGTAGGTACTAATACTAATATTATAAAAGACAAAAAGTAATTAGGCATTAAAATTTCGGTTCAAGCTATTAATTTGTTCTCAGAATAAATTAAACAACTATCATATGAATAATAATTTATATTTCCTAAATAATAAACGGCCCGAAGTAAATAAGACTACATTGTTAGGTGCAAAATTAAATTATAATTCCACGAAACGAAGTCGCGTGTGACAGCTCGTATATAATAACGAGCAAAATTATACAACCGTCAATGTAGGCTTTCAACCACGAAAATCTCTAATGATTTTCATTTCACTACCCTTCAAACAACTTAAACGTTTCACTGACTCACTCACTCTTTCGATTTTATACAAACAGGAGACCGTCGTATTAATTTTATGACGAAATTATTCGAGCCAAAAGTTTTTGTACGGAAATATAGAATTTGGATATTGCTCATGCAGAGGGCAATAAAAATACCTCACGTCAAATCTGCGCCGCAATTATTCATTCAAAATGCCATCCAGCCTGCTATTCCACCCACCCCCTCTAGTGTTGTGCCTATATTCATAAAATATAATCGAGATTCCTTATGCAAATTATGCGTATTGAATGATTGAAGGAGGCACTCGAATATAAATTGATATATGCATATTTGAACATTATACTTTCACACTTTTCAGGCGGTATTTTTATTACCGCTACAATTCCTTACTTTGTCTTTTTTCAGACTGATTGAAAGAGTTACTTTCATACAAAACGAATAGTTATTAGAAATGTGTCAATATTATTATTTAGAAAGAATGGTATTAAGGTAAGTAAGACATTTTTCTAATCATACTATTCTATCTAGAGCCTTCTAAATAGAGCATTATATCATTTGACAGTAATCACTTTTGACAAAATTTTAACTATGTTTAACCTTTTGTATATTAATTTCGTTCGATTTTCCTGCAAGAGTGTATGGTTTGATGTAACAGCGAATGTAGGTTTAATTTTATGTTATTAAAACGTCGATAAATCAGGATTAACTTATCAATTTTGGCTTAATTTATGAGCTTGTTGAATTTTAATAGGTTTAAAATGTTCGCGTAATTCTTTCACGTATATTTTAAGAGTGGAGAAATCAAATAGAAGTTTACCTGTAGAAAGTTAAATATTATATATCTTCTTTTTTTCACACCCACACACACAAACACACATACATACACACGCATTTTAAGAGTGATTTATTTAATTAGTATTGTATAATTATTAAAAATTTGTTTTTTTGTAAAAATTTTATGCAAATGGAAGAAACTTGTTCCCACAACACAGGGAATCCTACTGTGGGAACAAGGGTTCTTATATTGTATGTATCATATTATTTTGGATAATAAAATTATTGATTATTGATTATTTTTGAGTGTAGTTAACTGTTAGATAAATAGAATAGAAATAACATGTTTATTCTATTGATTCAAAATAAACTTTACAAACAAAGTTTTCTATCGAATTTTAACTGGTCCGTCCGATAGAAAAATCCTGTTAATCTTCAGTTATATCCAACGCTGTGACGACGTGCGTTCAAAAATAAATTAAGCGAAAAAGTCCATTTATTTGAGGTCGAAATTGAACGTCAAGTAATAAAACCGTCAGGCCTCGTAACGGGCTAAAATAGTGATGTTCAACTAAATGCTTTCGTGACAAATAAGTGCCACACAACGTTGGAAAGGGATTCCCGCGTGTACTCTCCGAAATGATTTCTCAGTGTACAAATGTCGTGTCATGTCAAACTGCCGTTCGTTTGTCGCAAATCGCACGAAAGTATTGGTTATTACACAGGGTTATTACGACGTGCAATAGCTATCTGGCGTGCAAGACTCGTTTGCATACAATTATTCGCGGCGAAATGGAGAAAATAAATCGTCCTTCATTTTGTTTTTTGATCGATGTTTATAAAAATTAATTGTGTATAAATCATACACTGGAAACCAATTCAGTAATTTTATTTTCGCTATTTTTACGGTGTAAGTGGAAAATCATGTTTGCTGTGAAAGGTCGTATTTATAAATTTATGGAATTTAGTTTCGAAAACAATAGCACTCACTTAGTTGTACTGTAGTTATATCACAGCATCTAATAAAGTAATAATGATTTTATTTCTCTCCGCGTTTACTTATACATCACATTAATACAATATGCGATAAGTCTTTGACAACCTTTACAAATTTTGTACCTATACTTCTCGCAAAATCCTCTTGATTTTCAATGTTCACACAGGTGTGGGTCCTTAGAGGTGCGATATACCGTCAATATAAGCTTCATATTTGTCGGTATTTCGTCTACACAGTCATACAAAAGCCATAACCTATTCACATACCGAGAAGACGCTACACAATACCATGAATGACGCATGGCTGCTCCGTAACGGGGATGTTGAGGTCGTAATCGAATTTCTGTATGAAATACCTTTTACATTACCCATCGTAGCGTCAATGTTTTGATTTAGTGTTTAAAATATATACGAATATTGTTAAAGAATTCAAGCGAGTATAATACACACGTAAGGGTAATGAACTCACAATTAAATTCTTAGTTGAACAGTCATTAGGTAAGAAAGCTTTAAAAACTCTTACATTTTTAGCATAAAATCATCTTTCATTTTAGGTGTAAATGTTTTATTTTCTTAAACTAGCTCTCGATGGCGAGATAGTTTCCTGTGAAATAGCTGTTTACTTATTAACAAACTGCATTAATTTCCCAAGAGAAACTTTTAATTAGAAATTTCTTCTTTAAATATTTATAAGAAATATTTCTTTTTTGATAGACACCAGACTCTACATTGATTTTAAGTTTTACTGTAGGTTTAACGTTTTAAAAGTGCTACAAACATGGCTTTTTCGAATGTTTAATTACGAGAAGATATTTCCTTAACGATATAATTATGGTGTTAAAATAATTATTATTCCAGGGAATAAAAGCGGCGCATTAACGTTGAATATTCAGTTTTTTTAAGTATTAAATATTAATTCTATAAAGAAGTTTTGGAAACTTCAAACGTCTACGGTACGTGAATTTTATGAATCTTTTAATGGAGTCCAATCAAAGGCAAAAATTAAGTGTCGTTCTGCCGACACGATATTAAATATAAAAGGAATGTCAAATCAAACGAGATGAAGTTAGATGGAGTGATGACATTTTCTTCCTTTTCGTAAAAGGTGAACCTTGGGTCAACTGCCGGTTATGTCAAAGGGGAGGTTAAGTTTTATAGAGATGACTTATTTGAGGATAGCCCAAGAGTTGTACAAATAAATTTGAACTACATTGTACCTCATTTACTTTCATATAAAAAAACGACGTTTGGCACTCGGGGACTGCCGCGGTAAAGCTATTGCATGTTATGCCTTTGTAGCGACACCTCGCTCTGAATCGCGCAAGCGAAATTTTTTCGTTACAGAGCTAGGTATATATACAACTTTCCGACATCATCCATTGGGGCCTTAACGGCCGAGATTCATCCTTTTCGATGGAGGAATTCCACCTTCCTTCCTCCACACCTTCAAGCCACACCTCCGCCCGTCGTAGTGGGGTAGCGTGAGGTTTTTCGTTACGGAATTTCTCGATTCGGTCCCCGCGCTCAAGGCCCGCGATAGAAGCTATGCAATAGCTTAATATGCAAAAGCTTAATAACTTTTTTCAAATCAAAAATTGATTTCCCATTGTTATGCAACTTATTCATAATACATTAACCTTCTCTAAGTATCAATTTTTAACATAGTATTGTACCATACTTGTCCGTGTTATATACAGTGAATATTGTATCGTAATACCATCAGTTCTTCGAAACCTAACCTCCGAAGTTTTTCAGTCGTTAACACTAGGTGTGAACGTTCTTGCTTAGTATCTACAATGCCACCTCAACCGTACAGGAATGTCACCAATAACGCATAGTGCTCGTCCATTCACAATTCTATTGTACTGAAGCTCTGGATGACATTGATAAAGTCGTCCACTTTGATCAACGGATTGACTATCGACCTTTGGACTGTAAACAATGTTCTTTTTTAAATGCATTCCAATTTCAGATAGTGAATTCGGAATGGTATGCAGATAGGACTTTCTAGAAGTTTTATAGATGTACAATCGATTGTTGTCATTACAGATTTGAAGCGCTTTCTTTATTAGTTTCAAAAAATGTTACATAATATAGTTACATGTGCTGCATTGAACCCCACACTAGGATCCCCTAGTGTTGTGAGGCTCAATCTCTTTCGTCGCATTACATAAAAAAATATTTCAAAGTTTACTTGCCATTTTAAATTCTAAGTGTGTGCATACATATAGTAAATGTTTAAATTAATATTTTAATCAAGATATTATTGTAGCGAGATTTTCAGTTTCTAAGTAGTCTAGATTAAATAGCCAATTTGTAACATATAACTCTATATAACTCTATGGTAAATATATTTGATTAGTTCAATTTTTTCTGTACTATCGTTCTAACTTTGAGAGATAACGTGATGGAAGATAATAAATTATTACACAATGCTCTCAAGACTCATAACATGCAGCTGTTTTGCCCAAACTAAAAACTAACAATTCGCTTCTTCGTTACTTACTATAGTTCTGTAACAAAACTAAAGAATGATTGATAGACATTCATTAACTATTTACTTACTTATTGCTATCGGGTGATTTCTCCGGGGAAGCAACATACCCGGGGCCAATTATGAGAGCGTTCGGAGCATACGTCAATATAGCTGATAGTCAACTTCTCAATATAAGTAATTGTCTGTCCGTGATTGTATCACTCATTATGTGTTGAAATATTTCGCGTTATTGACAGTGCGATACTGTCCAATGTTAAGAACTTAGGTTAAGAATTATATATTATTTACGCTATGTCTTGAGTAAGTATATGCTATATATGTTAAACCTGACATCAAGGTCTAATATTATGCATTAATCTCTAACTTCCGAAGAGGAGTTCAAATACTTGGTAAAGGTAATTTCGATGTAACAGCGCGTTTATTACATTCTGTATTGATATTCAGACAGAACTGAAATATTATTAGCAGAAAGTTTTGAAAAGGGCATTAAGACGGCTCACAAATTGACATAATTTGTAGACCTTTGACTATTTCTGAACAATACTTCTAAGATACTTATCTGAAATGGTAATGAAACGTATAAGTTAGCTAATTATTGAAAAACAGATTCCAGGAAGGTATCGTCGTCTGTTTAAATTTTGTTAAAGGTCACTGGAACCCCTCACAAATAAATCTTATTCAAAGTTAACGGGATTGAGGTTGGCAGACTGAGTAGACCAATTACCGTGCTCGAAGCATGTTCAGTGGTATCCCTGTGATATGGGAACACGCAATAGCTTCCATTAAACGAATAGTAAATGGTGAGATTAGACAGATGAGATTATAGTTCAGGATACATCGCCCATTTTTGCAAGTGACTACTATCAAGCTGATTTTCCGTTTGTAGCTTTATTTTGATGAGACACCGAATAATTTCGTGTACGAAACTCTCGATTGTGGTAGCTAACAGAGATAACAAGGATAAAAATTTTTGATTTGATGGTTCTCAAATATTTATTACGTAATTTGTAGGACAATATGTCTGTTGAATTATATTAACATTAACTAAGTGAAAACAAAAAAATCAGCTTGTTAGTAATCATTTATGATGACCTCGTTATCGATACACTTTGGAAAGGGGGACTCTTTGAACCAACCATAGGTTTGTAGGACAAATATTTTTTCGAATAATTTAGGTATTTATCTTGAGATTGAACAAAAAAAAATTCAGTTAGTAATAAATATTTGAGAACCATCAAATCAAAAATTTTTATCCTTGTTATCTCTGTTAGCTACCACAATCGAGAGTTTCGTACACGAAATTATTGGGCGTCTCATCAAAATAAAGCTACAAACGGAAAATTAGCTTGATAGTAGTCACTTGCAAAAATGGGCGATGTATCCTGAACTATTATGTAGGTTGCTTTTGCTTTACTATGGATTGAAAGACGTGCTTACAGCGACATTTTAAGAAATTATCATGTTCATGTCTTTGGTATAGTAAATGTAAAATATGAACAATACCCACAATATGTATCAATAACGAATTATTTCTCTATTTGGTGATCTATTTCTGAAAGATAAAACAGTAGTAATGCTTAAAAATTTAAAATATTTTTTATCTAACCTACCTACCTCCCAATTCAAAATTATTATTTACACAGTCGTTACCTAAATAATTTTTTTTTAAACCATTTATAGATAGAAAAATAAACATACATTGGGCATACAGAATAAACACCACATAAATCGACACGATTTGATCGTGGTGCACATGCATTCTAGACGTCAAACAAATACTAGATAGATTAATATAAATTTTGTTACATTACATATGAAATTACATTGAAGAATACATTAAGATGGCAAGTAAATTACACAACAGAAAAAATATGATGTACAATAGGGTACTTGTGGAAAAAAATTTTTGCGATCACCTACTGTGCTGGCCGAGTCTTTATAAACGTGATATATAGTATGATTTTAATTGACGGTTAACATTTTTACAGTTTATTTTATTTTTAATGTTATTATCTAATTTATTGATTAAACGTGGAATTATGTATGAGCATCTTCTTTCGCCATAGCGGTTATTGGCTCTGATAGTACATAATTTATTTTGTGTTACTTTTCGTGTGCCAAGGTTGTGAGATGTAACTTTTTCAGTAAATGTTTTATTAAAAAGTTGTTCTTTTAAGAGATGTACTTCTACTTTTTTCGGACATTCAGACATTGGTTAATTAAAATTTACCATTTTAATTTAGATTCCCGTACATTTCCCTGTATTTTGATGGGATCCATAAAGTTACCTAGTCAGGACCGTAAGATTTATGAGAAAAGGAGCTTGCTAAAGAGAAAATAAACAAGCGTGCTTTCTTTTAATTTGGTTAAAGAAACTTTTATGGTATGGCGGATGTGTACTTAAGCTGTGACGTTATTATTTCATTTTCCTTGTTTTCATGATTTACGATTCGGTGCCCCGCAACCTCTGCAATTTATTTTATATATTACATATTGTATTTATAATAACTTCATAACTAAAACTAATCACTTGATCTTACTACTTAGGGTGCAAGTACAAGGGTACAAGTAGCTGTGCTTTTATTTTTATAAATTAGTGTTGAATAAAAATAGTCTGAAACCAATACAAAAAAGTACTATTACCATAAAATACAGTAAATTTATCAACAATATGAATTTCATACATACATATATTTATAAACAACAAACCATAGCTTCTCTTATTCATCCAATACACGATAAATTCCGTTCCACATAATACTGTATCGGTAAAACAAAAACTTATCTATACAATATTGCGAATAAATGCTTACTCATAATTACGAAAGTTTTTAAACAGAAAAATAAAACGGGACCGTATTAACCGAAACGACGGAGTTAAGACCTCTGAAAAATGAGCACGCATTATTTATTTGCAAACCTTTTTGGTTTTAATTCGGATTTATGTTATACATTAGAGAAAGAGGCTTATAGGACTCATAACATAGTTCTTAGCTACCTGTTTTTGCGAATACAATTTAAAACAATGCTTTTGTGATGTTATTATCCTTTTGTTGGTGCTATGTTTGATATTACTTGTAAGTGCTCGGTTTAAGCGCCTCTGTGTTGTTCTTGAGAAAATATGAATGATTTTCTGTCGTTGTTGTACTAGGTATATTGTGTTATATTTTACACAAATTGACTTCTTTATTTTTTTTCTACAGATATTTGACAAAAAGTGCATTTTTCAAATATTCGTTTTTACTTAAATAAGGAGTTTAAATACTGAGAATATTATAAAGGTAATTTTAGGAACGACCTATTTCTGTCCCCGATATAAATAAAATTAAAAAACCTTATAACCAACACCGCCCACAATCCGCCGTTATTCCTTTTAAATCATTAAAAAGTACTTGTAATTTTCACAGAAATCCCTACCGATATACATACGGCTATTCTAACAATAAAAAAGGGTCAACCCTCATTATTTTTTGTTGCTTCGTCTCTGGATATTCTATAACACCCTTTAAATTCGTCACTCGTATGACAAATGATTGTGAGTGGGCACTTTTTTTGACTAGCTAGCAATTTAACAATTTACGCTTTGCCATTATTATTGTACAATGCCATTTATTTTCAACCAATAGCTGTATTCAAGACTTCATTGTATCGTAATAAGCCCAATCTCTAGTACTATTACAAATTATTTTTTCTTTCAACTACACATAATAAAACAAAGTCGCTTTCTCTGTCCCTCTTTTTCTGATTCAATAAGAAGTTTTTAGTATAATATCATTTATTCGGTTTTAGACAAATCCGGACGTGCGGACAGCTAGCTATTACATAATTTTCTTTAAACCTGCTTCAGACTATTGCAATCATATACTAAATTTATTTGGATTATAAAAACGAAGTGCACCCTATCAAAGTATTACGAAGTGTGGCCAAACGAAGCGAATCAGTGACATTTTAACAGAGACATCTGAAATCACGCACGCAGCGCTGTAGCGTTCACATAACACGTTTTGTGGGTTAGTCAACCGACCATTGTGGTCATTTGAGCACTCGATGTGTTAGGCTTTGGGTTTGTGCATTGTAATGACTGTATGGAGTCTTACACGGTAAACGGATTTTGAGACTTTCTTTTAAATTGAAATAGGCAAAATAGAAACGAGGAAATACATCAGTTATGATCATCGTTACGTTTTACAAGAATGTGAAATTACGTGTTTAATACAGTAGGCTATTTTTCGTTTTAAAAGTTACTATGTTTATAATATATAATAACGTGTTATTTTTTAGTATTGATCCGTACATTTAATATCGCTTTTAGTTTTAAACTAAGCCAATACATCATATTCTGACACGTAAAACCTAGTGTTTATTATTCATGTCCATTATGCTCCGTATCCTGATATTCTTCAGCGTTTTCTCGCGAAATAAGTAAAATAGTTTATAACAATATGTTGTTTAGTATAAAATATTGAACACTTTCGTATCTGATATTGACCTTTATATATCGCTTAAATTCAAAGCTCAAATATTAGTTTCGTATTCGTTATCAAATTTAATAATTGTTGCCTGCCTTATCGTTCCCTCAAAAAACAGAAAGTTCAACATCATTAAAATGTATTCAGCACCTAAACCAACAATAAGTACGCAAATGTAGGACTACTCGACGAGTGACTAATGTAAATTTCCTTTCATCCTCCAAAACTTTCGAGCTCAAACTGTATTCAGCCTCTTATGTATGTGTCGCATGAAAAGACCTTTCACGGAGCAATTTTTAATGTATTTTTCGGCCATACAAGCAAGTCCACTGAATCGATTCGACCCTTTAAAATAGCGAAGGATGCAGCTATCCGATCCGCAGTTATTGGGCCGATACAATGTCGGCACGATCTGCTACCAGTTTGTATGACGTCTGTTCTTTCAATTTGTAATAAAGTTTAGAGCGTTGGTTCACGTCACTAGATTCCGTTATGATATGAAGAGTTCACAAGTGCAAGTATTTGAAAGGTGCAATTTTCAATCCTTACATTTCACGACAAAGCAGGTATCTTCAAGTATTGGACGAAATTCACCCTTCGCGGTGTAACAGCACAAATCTCCTTTATTGAACGATAATTCAGGTTTGGTGTAAAAATGTGTTAACCAAAAAAATTTTCAATCAAATTACTCCGAATTGTACGCGAAGTAAAATCAGGCAGATAAGCTCAATGGAAGTTTCAGATACCCGTTACACGAGACATTATAACATCTACCTTTAAACGTATGTATAATTTAAAAGGTATGGCTAATACAAATATTTTACATATAAATCAAGGGGTTGCTTTGCGCTCGCAAAATTTTGAATTGAATTTTTTTCAATGATACGTAATTGATACTGTTAGCAAGACGTGTTTACGCATTTTTGTCGACATTTGCAAATTTTATGTGCTCCGGTTATGGGCCGAAATTTAATTAAAGAATCGATGACTGAGTTCTATTTTATGAGGGGCCTGCTTATTAAACGTTGAGCTTATATTTCATTTGTTATACATTAATCCTAAAATGTAAGCATGAGCTCCTGATCCTCCTGAATTTTCAAGAGTCCCGCATTACAGCACAACAATTTACGATAGGAGTGTTTTTTGTGTCTGAAGAGAAACGAACACAATAGAATAGGAGATACCAGATCTCATTGAAATTTAATCTTAATGGGGATCTGAGTGAAATTAGAAACATCTGAAGCGAAATTACAATGCACTTAGCTGTGCGATTGACGTCTAGGGGCGCTGAGATCAAAGCAATAAAATGGACCTGCGAATGGCATGGCTGTAAAATCATGTTTTGTGAGTAAAAGGTATTATATTTTCTCTGTATTATATAATGTGTAGACAATAGAGGGAGGATACGGTACTAGCTTTGAATAAAATTTTAAAATACGGACCGGATAAGAACTGTGGGATTTCGCTAAAGGTGCACTGGACTACGGAAACTTCTTAGCTGAGATCTTCAAAAAGATATGAGCGGTGAATAAATTTATACGTTACAATAGAAAATAGACTTACTTTACATATATTTCGTTTAATATATTCACTGCTATATCAAAGTCCTGGAAAAATCTTATACTTTGGCGACTTTACAAAATCATTTTACTGGTAAATATTTAATCATAAGCACGTGGAGGAAAATTGTATTTTTCTTTGTAAAAGTGGTATAATCTTGTCCCATCTAATTTAATCCATGAAACAGTTTAAAACCAAATATAAGGTTAATGTGAAATCAACTATTTACATTATAGGGAAGCAGTTACATAACTTTTATAGTAATCAAATATTTTCAAGCTCTTAAAAAAATAGTTTCTTATATTGGGTCAGTAGATCATGCACAAAACCCGAGCACGTATAAATTTAATGCAATGAGAATTAAAAGTAGCAACTTCCATCCTACTAATTGATGCTTAAGTAATACTTAAGAGCTTGCAGTGAACTTTTCATTACAACGAGTCACTTACTTAGTGCAGCGCCCCGTAGGAAATATTTTGTGTAATTTTGCCTCGAGTTTCACCACATAGTTTTCGAAATGTTGGAAAATCCGTTTTGATTTTTATCTGTACCACATTTTATATAGGGCTTATGTAACCTAGTTCTGGAGTACTGTGAAATATTTAAATAAAATATGTTGTATTTATAAATATTGTGTGGTTTGTAAATGTGCTGAAATTTTAGTTAACAGCTCTATTACTCTGATTAGTTTCTATAATTTATTAAATAATTTTCAATCACAAAACTAATTGTCATGGTCAATCGGTCGGTCGGTTCTTATGATAAGTAGATATTATTATAAACCTCACCTAACCTAATAAGTATTCTAATGAAAACCTACTAAAAGGGTAATCTTTCGGAAATATAAATGATATTTTTACAAGTTTATAAGTATACATGCTTTCTAATTCATAAAAGTTATAAACCACTTTATTAAAAAATACAAATTCTGTAGATGGACTTAACTTATGCTAACTAGTTATTATTATCGATATAGTGTTATTATCGATAAAGCCGCTCTTTATACATCTCTATTTTAGGCTATCTTAACTAATTTCTGTGTACAATAAAGAGTATTTTAATCATTCATTCATTATTACCAATTGTGCCTTATGAGCTATATGTTTGAGAGAGGTATGAGAACAAACTGTTCTATTAAATTTTCCAGTTCGTTAGGCAATTTTTATCGTATTTCTACTGTAGAAACAATTATTCCAATATACGAATGCGACCTAGATCTGAAGCAAATCTATGCCCGCCGCGTTTCCCGATTGATGAAAAACTGAAGTATTCACGTAATCCCGAATATTGATTATGTAATACCAAAAATGTGTTCCTCCCTTATCCTTTATCCTCCTATTTATTTTAAGTAGGAAAATTTTCTTGGTAAACGTACACGTAGTATATTGCTTAGCACTCGAAGGCTGTGTTACCAGCTAGCTGTTAGAACACTGTTTCGCTTATTTATTGTACAGTGACCATATTTTAACGATTTTTTATTGTCCTTTTCATCACCACAGCAGTGACCGAAGATTTTTCCCATAATCCCATCTAACGTACACAAATTCGACCGATTCGAGATGAAAGAACGCTCGACCGAGTCGAACCATTGACAGTCGAGCCTGGAATTTTTTGAAATACCTATAGCATTGTCATCTCCATTAAAGTCAGCTTTCGATTCGGGTGCCATATATCTAGAATCGAGGTGCATTATCATAATGGGATGCTTGGATTCCATTGTCTGGCCCGCATGAATCGAATCGATGCAGCGTGTGGCTCAATAGTCCGAATATGCTGACCAACAAAGCGTTTTAAAATGCTCCACTTGTCCTTATTTCGGGCAATTGTTTTACGCTCGATTTTCACACTAATGACAGGTTGCAGTTTTTGGTTTTATTTTTGAGGTATTTTAATGGCATGTCTATGGCAGGTTGTGTAGTGTATGTACACGTACTTGTTTATACATATAAATTATAGTAAATTATAATTAAAATAATGTCAAACTAGATGTTTATTAGAAAGTGTACAACGAAATAACGAATATAAAAACTGTTCAAAAGTTAAAATTATAGTAGTGGTATTTAATTATCAGATTTGGAAAGAGTCTAGATATGAATATGTTTATATGAATAAATACATGCTTCTATTTACTGCAAAAAATTAACTCTATGTTATGAGAACCAAATTCCCCGTTCAATTTAAATAGATTGATTTGCTATTCACAACTTCTACATTATATAACTTTGCGACACCAAATAAATTAAGTTTTAACTGGAGTGTTCTTGCTTCGTTATACTCAATAGATGTCAGTACTCAGTAACTCCAGTTTAAATGTTCGAATCAATATATTTTATCCAGTTATTGAGAAGTCACATCGGCTCTGACCCAATTACTAAACTTCGGTGTATGTAGACATCAAAATCTTTTGATAAACTTCGGTCTTATATGCAATAAACCATTTATCGGAATGATTGATTTTGGGATATAAGTTTAAGAAGTTTAAACATTTTATGTAGTCGTCAAATATTCAAATTTATTTGCTTTATTACATTTGTATATTGTTTACTTTTTTTTAAGTACCTAAATATTACTTTTCAATATTTTCGTCATAAAGGTAAAATAAAATAAAAAACATTGTATTGATTCCCCATAGATTTTTACATGGCTAAACACTGTTTTAAATAAATACGATAGAAGGATTTTTTGCGAGGACCATTAAGGCCGTGTACGCGGTCCGTGCGCTGTTTGGCTCAAATATGTGATTTTTCAAACCAGATTGTCCATCAACCACTTATCTTACAAACATACGAATTACTAATAATTTTAGGAAATTTTATTGTCTATATAGTTAGTTAAGAGTTTTTTTTCAATTAATACAGTATTTGTGAATACCATCAAGATAACTGAGCCGATGATTACTTGATTTCGCTTTTAGTGTCAATTTCGAAGCTAAAAATATCTGAAATCGCTGATAGATCTAACACACAATTTTTTTTAACTAACTGCAAAAATCCTTATTAAAATAGTTAGTTAAAAGATTTTTTTATTTTGGACTCCTAACTTACGAAATTAAAATCCGAACAATGTGAATTTTTTTAGAAATTATAGTCGACAAAATGATAATTTTCACCAAGATATTTGACTTAGTTTAATATTATTTTTACATATTGCAATAAAAGAACGTCTTACTTATAAGATAAAATTTAAAAAATCAACTAAGGTACCTCTATTATTTTTCTACAATTTTTTTTAAAGTACTATAAAACACTGCGCGCGACCCGATTAAAATCAGTCGGCAGCGAGCCTTTCCAGAGAGAGGACATGTTGCTCGGCGCTCTCCTGTGGACTTATGCTGTTCATAGTAAAAGTATAGCGCAAGCCGCGATCTATCGTAATAGATCGCGGAGATTTTGACTTGCGTTAAATTGAATAAGCCCTCTTAAGGAAAGTTTAGCAAGCGATAGTAGTAAGTAAAATGCAAAATCATGTTTACCTACCTCGAGGGCACTTGCCTAATCTCTTAAATCTTTTAATGGACTTTAAAATCTAGTTAAGGTGTAATCACTATTAAGTGTTTTAATGTATTAAGTAGTTCCTTATAAATAATGCTACAAAATGAACTAATCCTACTGTAAAACGAGTCTTTGAATACCTTGCGAATATCACCTCGAAAAGGAAGTGTAAGTAAAATTTTAAATTCGGGTACATTACTTCAATTTAACATTTAGCTTAATTCTGCCCCGTATCAGATGGTAATAAAGACAATTTAAAGTGGAGAAAATGTCATGAAAAGTGTAAAGTCGATACGATTATTAGCCTTATAGCGATGGAAATGAAAGACTAGGATTTGCATTTAAAATTTACTCCGCTTTGGACCATTTGTATCTTGTTGAAACACTTTTGCTCTTTCGAATGACTTACTTGACTTAAGGTCTTATGGCCCCTATGTGGGGCAGAGGGCGTCCACAGTGCGCCGACATCGCGTTCGGTCTTGGGCTACGCTCTTCAGCTCCTGCCACGCTCTTTCGAATGCAATGCAGATATTTCAATGTTCTTGCGAAAAATTATCGAGCTGGAAAATAGCATCATGCGATTCTAAGTATCGGTAGCTTGGACAGATATTCTTTGAGACTTCAAGTTTTTACCTTTTCATAAATTATTATTTTGAATTATTCAAGTTGAAAATCGCGACGGTGTCTTTTCAGAGTTCTTGTTTTATAAAAACAAATTCAATATAATATATTAAATATATATACGTATATTTGTAGTTGTAGTTATTTTTTATTACATTCTTAATACCAATTATAGGCACGTTAAACGTGCCTATAATATTATACCCATTCAATTACAATTAACAAAAAATAATAACGAAAATTTTATAAAATTGATTAAAAAGATTGGAATAATCCTTTTTGTACATCGAAAAGGTTTACTGTAAATTGAATATAATATTGTTTTTTTATCACCGGAAAGCAGATGAGACCCACCTCGATAAGCGCATGTGTACACAGCAATTAGGGACGGGTTGTGGGCCAAATAATATTTGGGATATAAATGGGTTTGTAGAAAAAGGCTATATAAAAATAGGTTCTATATAGCTTTATCGTATAAATCATGTAAAACTACTAAAAGCTGTTTAGTGTTGCGTATAGAAATGAGCCAATCATCAGTATTGCTTAACCACATTTGAGTGCAAAACCAAAATTAAATAACGTACAATATTCTACGCTTCTAATATGATATTGTATCTAAAATAACTAGCAAATATTTTGAAAACTTCTATTCCACGCTTACACTTTCAGCTTCTGTTAAAAGGATAATTCTGTAAGTCGTAAACCCCAGAGTTCCCAAGGGGTAAGTAACAGAAAATACTTACTGAAACTTGACAAAGTTTTCCTTCATTAAGCTATATGGGGAATATTATTTTAAAGTAAATAGAGGTATTGGATAAATGCTGCAAACGCTCATTTCGTTTAATTCGCTTATTTTCAGTTCAATAAAAGAGTTGAACTCTCGATATTATACATGATACTAAAGTCCATAAAATGTATTAATTAAAATTTAACTCAAGATACATACTTATTCATTATATTATTTAATCAAGTTAGGTTGAGTAGGCCTTTTCAATATTAACAAGTAAGTTTATTAAGTAATGTTCTAAAACAAAGTTTCAAAAAATGACACCACCCACTCCACAAGTAACAGAAATAACCATCCTAAATCTACCAATTTTAAGTTCACCCACCCATATTTGAAATACAAACTTTGCATAAAAACACGGTCCGTTTTTTTTCGCACCAAATTATATAGTTCACACGCGTAAAGTTCAACAGCAGCAAAATTGTCCTTAACGTATTCGTCCTCACGTACCCCTGTTATCTGACCCCAGCAGCCGCTCTACACCGTGTCAATTGTTTATTTCTGTGGATAATCTTTACAAATACTTCTAGGGTACTCTTATAACCGATAAAAATTCAAATCGTCCCGCCTATCGCTTAGTTGTGCAGCTATAAACGAAGCATATGCTATCAGATAGAAAATAACACTGCAGCGGTACGTGATTGAATTTTTAATTTTTAAAGTGTCTGTGGAAATCGCACGGTATGATTCGTATTTAGTTAATATCCTTTTGGAACAGGTTAACATATTTTATTAATTTTAATCAAAATTATAATTCGTATTGGATGGTTCCGGTTGTAAACGGTAAAATTATGTTATGACGATTCAAAAGTGTTCCTAGAACAAGACTAATTGAATAAATAAGTATTTAGTACATATCTGTTACATAAATAATTAAGTTTGAACTTGAGTTTATTTAATCGATCAACAAGGAGTTTAATCAAATTTTAAATAAAAAGCTTATCTTTATCACAGAGACGTTTAAATTTTAACCCCCAAATCTTAATATCGAAAATTGAATCTTCAAGGCCGCTATGAACCACGGCATTTGCTTGCTTAGAGGTTTCGACTCTTACCTATTTCCCTACGATCATTAATGTCATCTCGAACGACCATAATTTACTTTTTCCCACCATCCTAAAACCATTACGTGTAAAAATACTCGAACAGGCTAAATAATATATATTTAAGTATAATTCGTCGGCTCTCAAGGGTCGTTATGCAAAATGAAGCCTAAAACAACTCTTTGAGAACATAAAACGATATCAGTATAGCCTTTTGCAGTAAAAGGGTTTCTGTACTTGATGACTTTACGCCAATTTGCCTACTGTTATCTTATTTGCTTATTAACTATAAATTATTGTGTGTACTCTGAACAACGGTTGCCGGAGTTTCTTATCAGATTGTATTATACAAATACATTAAAGGATACTAAAGAAATAATGTTTATTAAAATATTAATTTCTTTTCTTCCAAACAGTTAAATAAGGAATTATGGCCACTGAAGCATCTTTAAAAGATTACGATTGAAGCTTATTTACGCAAAAAAGATTAAAAAGTGGATTACTTTCTTTTTGTATACTATTATATATACATATTTAATAAAATTCAATTGAATTCTATCAACAAATAGATAATCTCTTTTAGCGATCTATAATTAAATTCACTGTTCTGTTAAACTGTGTGCAACGTTTTACGTTTAAATTTTGTCAGCAAAATGAATTTATTGAAACAAAAGACTATCATTTAGTGAATAAACAAAGCAACAGTATAGAATATACACAAATACATAATACAAATAGAAGTGGGGAAATAAACCAACTGTTTTAGTGCTAATGAATAATTTATTTTGTGAAAAGCTGCTAATGTACCATTAGCGATGACGCACAAATCGATTAGATTAAAATGGCATCCATTTTAAGAATTTGCACGTTTATTTATTAAGCTGTTGATGGAATATAACAATTTTATATGGCCGAGAATTAACGATGTTTGAGTAATGTATCGTTATTACGCATATACATAATATATATATGTTCTAGTAAATTCATGATTGCTGTACAATTATATCACAAGTATGTTTTCATATTTATACACACACAGTTACACTATTCATACAATTATATTATGTCGACTAAAATCAAATCCCTAATATAAGAAAATATTTATTTTGAAGCAAAGAAAGTTTGAAAGGAAGAACGTAAGAAGACTTATAATTTATATAATTTCGATCCTTTCAGAATGGCTGTACGGTTATTGCTATTATTTTTATTCAAAGAAAAATTAAGAATGGTTATACGTATATTAAAATATGGTTTAACATGGCATTGCGATACGAAAGACAAAGTTGGCAACGCAACGCAACTGAGACAAGTTAAGCATATGGATCCCGAGATTATATTGCTGTTTTATTGCACTTTAATAAATACCAAAATTGTGGCTGAAATCCATACTAATATTATAAATGCGAAAGTAACTCTGTCTATCTGTCTGTTACTCAATCACGCCTTAACTACTTAACTAATTTGCATGAAATTTGGTATAGAGATATTTTGATACCCGAGAAAGGATAGGCTACCTTTTATTGCGAAATATGTACCACGGGCGAAGACGGCGCGGACCTCTAGTACCAAATATTATTGTTATTAATTGTACTGCCTTTTTTCAAAATTACATAAATAAAGATACATATCATATATAGGACTTAATTTATCAGAATAAACAATAGCAGTAGGTAAAAGATATTTATCTAAACCGTCCGTGCCTTCTCAAAGCGCAAGAAGTTAGTTTATATTGTATCCACGTTCCAATAAAGGAAAATCAATCATCGCCACACTTGGGAGAACGAAGTTCACTTTTAATTGTAATTCGAAACTGTTACAAAGAAGTTTACTCGGAATCGTATAACGTTTGCAAAAGGGTACACTAATTACAAGACATAGAGCAAGAACGGCAAAAAATATCAAGCAACTTGACTCCTTTGCGAAAATAAGATTAAAAGTAACCTTAGAGAGACGGGAATCCTTGCTTCGACATTAAATTACAAAGGGTGTCTATTTTATAATTAAAATAAATTACACTGGATTGTTAGTATCGAGCCAACGCCTGTTGGAATCCATTGTAAAGATAGTCTTTTATGTCAAAGAAAAATGGCATTATATTTTTTAAGACGGCGAACAATTAACATGATTCCTATTGTTCTACCTAGCTTTGTTTTAAAATAATGTCCATTTTATTATTAAATAAGTATTTCCTAAACTGATTCTCTTTTCACAATTCACGACTTGTATAAAAAATGTCAAAAACGGATTTACCATGTAAACGACACAATAAACGCTGTAGGTTCGAAACCAAAAAGTAGGTAAAGGCCGCCTGAATTAGAGTGGTGTCGAAAAAAATGTCACCTCCGTACAACGTGAGATATGACCAATAACCATGATGTACGCAACCCGGGTACGCCCGGTCAATATTGATACGGTTTATGCCCCATTTACCTTTTCATTTCGCGTGTTATGGCGCAGAGGAATTCCGGCCGTTTTAAATTCATGCTGCTTCGATACAGCGACTTGTTTGCATGCAAAGTTAACTTTTTTACCGTACATCGACTCGTAGACCAACGGGCTAATAGTAACTAACAGCCGTCGATAACAATTTGGATTTGCTGCATATTTGATAAGGAAAGTTGCATGGGCTTACTTTGTCGTTTTATATGATTAGGGCAGGCGAATGTGTATTGTATAAAGTGTAATAGGTACTTGTAATAGTCTTCAAGTCTTTGGTTTATAGTGTGATAAATCGGAAAGCTTAAATCTGATACAAATGGAATAAACTTTTATATGTGAGTTATGGGACTAGTTTTTAATATTTTTTAAAGTACTAGGAGCCATTGATGTATAATATTTAGTAATCACTTCCATTTATACTAGCTTTTTTATGGTTTTCTATGTCCTACTCTTTTTCTAATTTGTATGACTACGAATACTCTCTAATTCAAGATATCGTCTTTCATTATACTTATTTACTACGGTATTGCCACTTATTAATGAAAATAGTATCTAAGAATAGCTAAGTCGCCAAGAATTCAATAATAACCACAAATTAATTAATACTGTAATTATTATTTATTATTATAGTTGAACCACTTAGTTTCATTCAATACTTAATATACGATCTCTTTGAGAACTTTCTACGGGAACGTTCGTAGTATTTCCAGAAAACCACATTCAACTATTTTGAATTGTGAAAGTTTTCATATTATAATATTATAGCGTTATTCAAATAGGATATTTTCGTATTGCTTTGCAAACACTAACTTGTTTGCATTCAATATTTGTTCGTACCTACAATAACTTTTAAAAAGCTATTCGGTTTCAATTTTATTGTATAAATTGTAGGTTTTAATATTTTTGTTTTAATATTTTTGTTTTGTCGAAAAATATTTTTGTGAAGAGTTTGTATAAGCAATTCGCTATGTCTAATGTTTATTTAGGTTCCATTTTTAAATAGGAGATTTTTTGCTTTTCGTCCTGTTGTATTACTGTTTCGCCGTTTATACTGAAAACTAAGATAAAAATAATACCCATATTAATAAATAATAATTATTAATCAACTGCCCAAACTCACACTGTAACTACCATAAATAACAAAAGAACGAAAATTAAAATCGAACACCTCCACATTAACCCCCTAAAGTTTTCTGTGAAATTAGAATAATTCCCCGTTACGATAACGTACACTTGATGTATTTTCCCATACAAAGAGTTCTCAGAAAGCTTATTCACTTAACCCTGTCCGAGGCATTGGCAGCTGCTCACGTTGAATGCATCATCATTCTTACTCCACTTCCGTCTTTCGACAGGGAGCTATTCTAAAAGCATTCAACAACTTTAACAGGGTAGAAAATTAACTGCGAAGATTTTTGCACAATTGCTTTGTGCATCATTGTAGAGTACCGTGTTTTGTGAGCAAGGTAAACTCGTAATTAAAATGAAACTTTTTAACATTTAACGTCGCTTTAAACGGCACTTCGTTGTGCTTTTGTCGCCAATTTGTTTTGAATAGATAGTTAAAGGTTACTTTGGACAAAAAAATGACTTCGCGTAAGAATAAATATCACTGAAATTTGAACTCATTTCATGGAAATCGTCTGTATGGAAAATTTACAGGAGAAACTATAAGATTTTTATTATTGTCATATAAATAACAAGACGTCTGGTAAAATTGTGATATTGAGAAGGAAAATAATTCAAATAAACATGTTTCAATAGACGCCTTGACGTTCATTACTCGAGGAAAATACTAATGAATCGAAAGCAGCTTATAGAACCGAATATTTGCAAGTAAAAGGAGAACAAATAGAATAAATATCTAAAGGTGTTGAGTCATAAAATAAATTGGTATGCTTCGTCTATCAGAACTCGCGGCGGGACGCAACGGGCGCTTGCTTCCCGGACGATAAATCAACTCGACGCTTTTATGTATAAAAAAGGAAAAGACCAAGAAAGTCGTTTATTTGTTTCCAAACTACATTCGAGCGATTCCCAGGCTCCGATACTTTAATAAAAAATCTTTCCGTGGAATTGAAATTTCACATTTCGTCGCACTAGGGTGAAGGAATCGAGTTTGCGCTGAAAAAATTGATAACTGTTGAACTTTTCAAAGTGCATTTCCTTGTTGGGACACGTATAAATTTATTTTTAGACAGGTACGAAACCGGAATTTATAGCTTTCGCTCTGCAGGAGAGCAAGTTACCTACGTGTGATATCGTTTCTTATAGCTCAATAATATAAATATTATTTTCTAAACTATTTCCAGTGCTTTTTCATTACTATATTATTGAGTTTAGAAAATGTCATCTTCTATTTAATAAACGAAATGTACCCCTTGGTTTTGGCAATTCTAGTTCCATAATATTATATTGTTATGCAAGGCCATAAAAACCACATATAAGTGCACTTACATGTTCGTCCCATAATTTATCAAATAATTATAACAAGTGCGTCCCATGCTACCCATTTTTCCCGAGAAGGTAAACTGTGTTGCTCAAGTCATTGTGGGAAATGTTCAGATGTCAAGCGTGTTCGTAATGTGATTGATGTTCCTTTAAGATGCTTCATTGTTAGATATTTTTCCGAGTTTTGGGCGTGATTTAACAGGTGGCGTTTGTGTTATGGCCTTTCCTATAGAATATACGATATCCATTCATGGAGTCGATTTTCGCTTTTCACTAACCCCTATTTGTCCCTTTTAAATAATATTTTCAATTTAATAGAACTCTAATACCTAAGCGTAAAGTTAATTTTCGAATAAACGAGCAATGTCAAATAAATTGTACAAATAATAATTAACTTAGAACAAAAGTTTAACACGTATAATATTTTCTCCGTCGTTCGTTGGTGTAAACGCCTTCTTTCGTTAAACTCGCTACGGCTTAAGCGTTTCATATAAATGTTTTCCTTATTAAAAAAAAACAGTCGTAATTTTTTACTCTTTAAATATGTATTATAAAAATGTGAGCCATTTTGTTTTTCCCTCTGGTATCATAGCGTATGAGGCGTAGGTACGCAATGCAGCAAGAATATATCTCGGTTCATTTTTATAATCTTTTTTTCGTAAAGTAGACGCAAAAACCTGTCATATTTCGAATTCTCCGTACTTGTGACCTTAATAAATGTATAAATAAACTTTTATTAACCAAGTTTATGTTTGTTCTTTTAACAACCGCGATTTCAAACAATGTTACGAGCCATCGAAGTCTAAACACATCAGTTTGCTCAACTAATCTTTGGTCTATTCCCCCAACGTTGATGTTACGGCCTGTAAATTACTTCCTCCATATAATTAAAGGGTCGAACGATGCGGTAGCCGTCGAACAAGCAGAGAACCTCGTGTTCAAATTGCATTGTAAGTACAAAGTTCGCAACTAAAATTTCTTGCCCCTAAGTAAATTCAGGACAACTGTAATTATTTACCAAGTCATCAATAAACACTTGACAGTGTTCGGATATTGTGCAAGTTTGTAAGTCTTTAAATAACTATTTCAATTTGATCGCGCATAATCCGATGTTCGTGACGATTGTAAAAGGATACAATCTATCGGACTGGTTTATAATTGCTTAAGACATCGTTATTAATACTGTTATTTATTAACTATAGCGTCTATTATACGCACGACTGAGTTATTGGGATACGTATGTATAAATTATTACGCTTCAATCAACTGTCGTCAACCGACATGTAGGTTAAGGAACTTAAAGTGCGGTTAGTGTATTGATGGGTGTCCACTAATTGGTATTTCAAGTAAGCCTATTCGCGCTTCAGAGAGCACATTAAATGTCCTCAAGTGGGATTGATTTAGTTTAACATCTCATTGACTAACCAATCGATAAAAATATTCAATATAAATGTAATCGATTATTAACTAAGTAATTAAGTGATAGTGATCATAATGAAATCATATTTTATGTTTTATTTTAAATGGCGTTTTAAAATTAGTATTTTAATCTTTAGTTAATCTACTAAGGGCTGATTTCTCAATCGTTGGTTAAAACCAAGTTAAAACTTATTCATCAAATAACATATTAAACTACCATTTCAAAAATGTTAAATACGGACAATTACAATACATTTTTGAAATGGTAGTTTAATACGTTTTTCGATGAATAATTTTTAACCAAAGATTGAAAAATCTGCCCCCCTAATATAAGATTTCTATATTTTTGGAAACCGATGTTGTAAAAAATAGATTAATTTATATTAAACCTATTCCTAAAGATCCTATAACAACATATTTTATTTTTTTCCGATATAGACTAAGGTAATTAAAACCTCGGCATATCGCGTGAAATCTTGTTTCATTTTTTTTTATAATTCATAGCCTCGCGCAGGTCGAATTATTAATGTATGGTACCTTCGCGCATGCGCTTCGAGCTCGCGTTCAGTAACGAACAAAGAAATCGATATAAATCAGTTTTAATTTATTGTAAAGCTCTTTTTTTGTTTTTTTTTCAAATAAATTAATCCATTCATGTAATTAATTAATTAACGCAAGTGGATAATATTAATTTCAAAATCTGTGTTTAGGTATTTAATAATAATTTGACTGTCTGTTGTCCGGGTTCGACGCAAAAAGTAATGAATTAAATTTGATAAAACTTTATTATTAGAGCATAATTGCTCTGAACAAAATGAGGACTGAGGACTAATGTCTTCAGTCCTCAATTTGTTTTAAAGCATTTATAGATTAACAATGTAGATTATCAGCTATAATTTAAATCTACGCACGCACGAATAAAGTTGCGGGTAAAGTTTGTATTTAAACATAATTTGAATAATATTTGCATTTATATTAATACTACTAGTGTTCCGCCCCGGCTTCGCCCGTGGTATCTACATGTTTAAACTATCCTATCTCTCAAGTTGGATCGAACTGCACATGGTGTGCGAATTTTATTATAATCGGTTAAGTGGTTTAGGAGTCTATTGAGGACAAACATTGTGACACGAGATTTATATATATTAAAGAAGAAAGAAGATAAATTTATTTACCTACGATTTTTTATCTGCGCATACGTCGTTTAAAAAGACGTCGCTCAAAACAAGCTTATCGGGCTACGGGCATCTACAGCTACGCGCGGTTGCTACGGGCCTACGCTATGCACGCTACATTGCATTAATTTATTTATTAACATAGCTTATTTTATTTTATATTTTTAATTTAAACATATATATTTTCAATTTTTTACTTTTTTTAAAGTCTTTATGTGTGTCTATATACATCTTTTTTACCTGGCGTAGTCTTCAAATTATAAAAAAGTCATAAATCATATTATATAATTAATAAGTGCAATTTTTTACGTTAAACGCCATTAAAAGAAAGCAAATTAAAATTCTTCTATTTTAAAGAGCATTTAATAGAATTAATAAGGACATTTCCAAAGACGTATCATTGTAATAATTTAATTCTGATGATTTCGTTACTAGGCTTAATCAGCGTACTTTTACCCTGACCGACGTTAAAAGGTTTGTAACTGAAGCCTATATAAGAATTAATCTTACGTCAACGCATCCATCCTTTTATTGTGCGAGTAATTACCAAATCTGTCTGAAAAATCCTCTGCAGGTGTGACGGCTCCATAAATGTTGAACTGCGCTAGGAAAAATATTGCATGCATTTGTCACACTTACCTTCTCATATAGAACCTCCTTTATTACTCCTGGCACTATAATAAATCATATAAAACTAATCGCTGCTTGCCTCTGAATTTAATTAAACCGAGTACAAATTGAAAATTTTACAGTACGTTTAGCAAATATTTTACAATACAACTAGAACGATTATTTTTTACGTGCAACATTTACAATATTTTGTCTGATACTCGATTTTAGTGTGAATCCAAAAAAAAACGAAACAAAACTAAACCGCCGCGTCCGCATACGAATAAATTTTGATTTGATTGCGCATTGAAAAGTTACATTCACTGAATTCCAATTTTGTAAGCGATTGTTATTTCAGCGTGTATAAAAATATTAAGAATTTATTTAACAATTTCGTTTCGTGTTTGTGCGATACGCTATTTTTTTGTAAATAGCGAACAGCAAAAATTTAAACAATTTCATAAAATATAATTCGCAATAAATAATTTATATCGAAAAAAATACAGATTTAAAGGGCATTTAACTGAAATTTTTTGAGTCAGTAAATAAAAATTTTGCAGTGCAGTAAATAATATCATTAATTCCAAATTTTCCAATTTTCACCACAACAAAATAAATTCCATTTTTGGTTTAAAAAAATTAAAAGTATTCGATAAAGTTTTAAATAATATTACACAGTTAAATCAGCATTGCGCTCGCTTTCAACACTAAAAATATCTCAATAAAAACTTTAATTCTCACATAAAATAGAATACAACTCAAGAGGCAAGAGCAAGAGAAAAGTACAAACGTAAACACGTACCTTTAGTCACATGGCATCGCGAATCGGCACTGTCCCGTAGCTATCTGAAAAGTCCCACTAAACTAGACTTACCTTTAAACCGAGCCACTCTGCACAACAGCACGACACATACCGAATATTCACAAAGTCATTTTCACAAATCACAGCACTCAGTCCAAAAAAATTACGAGCACAGGTGACATTACTACGTCACTGGCTATAGCGCGGGTACTTTCAGTATTTTCAGTTCCACCTCTTCGGAGGGTGTCTAGCGAGGATATGAGGGCCAAGCGGACCCGCTCGCCCTTTTATAAGGCGATGGGGTGGAAACGCGCAGGCGTCCAACACCCTGTTGCTTCATAGGGACGTTCCGAAATTTGCATTCGATATCGATGTGAATAATTGATAATATTTTAATGCGGTGAAATTAATTGAAATTGAACAAACAAATACAATAATATCTAAAATCACATTGATTTTATAGGATATAATTAACATACTTTAATTATTTTTGAAATATGGCTTCACTAAAGTGTATCTCATGTCAAAAATTGTGTCAACACACTTTTTTATAACGATTAGTGTCTTATATCATGTTTTATTTCTAAGCATAATGTTAAGAAACCCTTATAATTAAATCTCCAGGTGAAATACTACAATTCGAAGAATATATTATTCCAAGTCGTTAAATGCATTTCGTTAAAATTATTAACATCATAAAACTGTAACAATTGTGCAAAAATAATACATTTGAGACCTTCAGTTTTTAACACCATACAATTTTGTTATTATACTACATAAGTACATACGTTATACAACTTTTAATCTTACAATATGAGTCGAGTGAAAAAACACAACATTTTCTCTAAAATAAGAAATTAAACGTGCAAATTATACATATTTTTATCGATAGATAATCTTGCACGTCACTAAATGACCTGTCCTCACACCCTTGCAACCTGTAACGCACCCGCCACCCCACCCCCGAACACCGACTTATCAAAAAACTTATGTTTAAGTTATACCACTACGAATTTAAGCACAGAAACGAAACACGAGTTAGGTATCATATGAAAAAGAATATATTCAATTAAAATATTATAAAAAACAAGTTACGGTATGACCATTTCTTCGATTTTTTTCGCGAAAAGTGATGGAAGTGGAGTTTGTGATGATGCGAACTTATAAAGATTCTATTACAGGAAACTACGATTAGTTTTATTTTATAGTTTAACCAATTGTTGAATTTTGTCCGATTCCGTCGGACAGGTAATTTTCTGCGTTGAAATACATTTTTGAAGATTTACCTACGTTTCGGCTGTTTATATTAATTCAAATGTATTTAAATGTCTGTAATAAATTAATACAAAGCTTACAATTAAATATAATCACAGAATATATACTGCAAATTATGTAAATTAAATTAATATATATATTATGCGTACATTTCAACTTCAAAACTTACAGACAGCGCTTAATAATAATAATATATTAAAGTTTGTAACAAGTTTTCTTTGGAATACTCACTGTGAATTATTTATTTAATTTTATTATTTTGAACCTTGATAAGTACGTTAACTTTAATGTTGCGCACAATTAAAAATTTTATTGCATTAAAATAATATTGAATATAATGGATATCTAAATGAAGTTCTATTTTTAGACGAATTTATATTCGTTTCTATTTTTAGACGAACATTATCTTAATATTTTGCCAAAAAAAACTATCCGCAAAAAATAAGTTTCGTTAAATAGTCGGCATTGAAAAGCATACAAAATAAGCACAAACTTCTCAAGTAACAATCTCGAAAAATATTTGACTGGCAATTTTAAAATACCTTCAAACAAAGTCTTAAATAAAAAGGAAAAACGATCACTTGTGAAAGTTTGTTCGAGACCAGGTAGAAATATAAAGTTATTATTTTACGGATTTTTCAACAGCGCCAATTCAGAAATGTAGGTTACAAAGTAGCATTTCTCATTAGTAACAGAGATTCAGCCCAATTAGCTACAAATCTGGCGTCTCCTAATTACTGTGAAGACAAAAGTCGAAACTACAGCTTGTATTATGTAACCTACATGCCTTAACGATAGATCCTTTCGGTCCCACTGCAGGGATCGAGCCTCCTTTGAGAGTTGAGGCCTAAATCCATCTTTTGCTGTCGCGTAATGCGTAATGACAAAATTGAAAAAGCATCCATTCAGCGTATAATATGCTAGGTAAATGTTTCTAAATAATTAATTCACCTCGACTTCTGTCAAGATTACGCAGTTTTTCATAAGTTCGACACAGTTTTACCAAGAAAAAGTGTTTTAGAAAGAGTAAGACAAATAAAAGGAAACTTCTAAAATTTGTACCATCCGTTCTTGTGTCAGTATACTAATCTGCTTTCATTCTTATAATATTAATTAGTAGGTTATTAGATCGTTATTTCGTTGCTGACGAAATATATAAATATTCTAAAGCGCTCTGATTTAAAAGCGGTTTGGTAAATTACAGTGTAGTTTAGTCGGTAGTTTACTATTGCAGTGAGAATCCGATATTACCCAGGGGTTGAGAGCCTTGGGTATGCGCAAAGGCATTCCCCACTTAGATAAAAGACTAAATAATATTTGAGTTTAGATCCACTAATAAACTTAAAAATTAATTTTAGTTATTATCTGATAAACACCTGCGGTATTCTCATGTAAATTGATCAGAAAAAAATAACACTGCCCCGAAAACTTTTGCCAGACATTTTGACGTGTAAAGTTTTAATTTGACAGAGGAATTGACCGCTGAAAATAGTGTACCATGACTTTAGTCTGCGTTCTTGAATATTTTTCGCTGACGTTGAATTTCAATTTTATGCTACCTTATCAAAATAATAAATCGTATTTTTTTGCTAAATATCAAAATAATTACCATGAAATGCTAAGACATTCTACCGTTTGATTAATTTATATAGTTACTAGTGGTCCGCCCTGGCTTTGCCCGTGGTATATTTCGCAATAAAAGGTAGCCTATGTCCTTTCTCGGGTATCAAAATATCTCCATACCAAATTTCATGCAAATTGGTTCAGTAGTTTAGGCGTGATTGAGTAATAGACAGACAGACAGAGTTACTTTCGCATTTATAATATTAGTATGGATTTAGTGAAAGTAATCAGATGCCTTTATTCAGAAATATTATATTTTGATATCTGTAAGTGGGCTGATATTGATGGTTAATTAACTCATTTATTAAAGGAAAATTAATATTATTGATATTTATTTCCGTCATTTATTTGAGACACGCAGTAGTTCAATCGAAGTTACCGAGAAATAGTGCTATGTGGGTATTTATTTTTAATTTGATCACGGTTTCATTACATCTAGTATACATACTTTAGAACTTCCTTTTTTAGGGTTCCGCACAGAAAGGGTAAATAATATTACTACAGAATACATAATAGTAGTTAAACGCTACAGAACGGACACTCTCCGCCACCCGCCAAAATTAAACACTTACCTCACCCCGCACGATCATGCTATAAATTGTGATGGTTTTTCTACAAGGACGATACGCAGCGAAGATTGACAACATTAATCAAATTGACTAAAAGTAATTTTATTATTTTGGATTTGTGATTACCGATTTCGTAGAAAATGGTTAGATATTGTGCTGTTTACGGATGTATTTCATCAGAAAAGCGCGAATTTTTTTTACGCTAGTCACAAATGTGCCAACCATAAAGCCTTAACACACATATTTGCAGTCTCTACAGTGTGACTGTCAAAACGATAATTTTGTATGGAGTGTCCGGGGTGTGCTATTACTGAGACTTCACTGTCTGTCCATCTGACACCAAGCTGTATATCATGAACCGATATAGTGGAACATTTGAAAATTTCAGAGAATATTATGTATTGCTGTTTCCGCTATATTAAATGATTAGAATAAAATAATATTTATTTAAGTGCGCCTAAAACTAACTAGAAAAATAAAACTTTTTTGCTTGATACTGATAACAGATAACGTAAACGCCTTAAATATTCACAGAATTTTAGTTTATTCACTTAAGAAATATATAGGTAAATGAAATAGAGTAAATATTTAAGATATAAAAAAGCCTGTTTTTAGAAAGTGTTTGATCGTTATTGATAAAAGCGGCATCTATTGGCAATGAACCCAAAATATAATTACGGAACCCTCAATCATAACTGACTCGCACTTAACTTAAGCAATTTACCGATTTTTATGGTTTCCTATTGATTAAATAGCGACGTTTAAATATTATCTATCTAATTTTAACTGAAATTGGACGACGGTGTATCGGCGTAGTAATCAATTTTTTATGTAAATACTTATAATATAATTAATCAAATCAGTAAATAAAAAAATAGTAACATTCAATCTCAATTTCTATACATAACTGTAATATACATTGTATACTATTAGGCAAAATAAATATTATATGAGTGTCAGTAAATATAAAGCGTAGAGCGGCAACATATTTCGCAGTAAAGAGTACAAAATTTTAGTGAAATCCCCAGTCATATTAAAATACACGTTCATCTACATTTCCATACACAAATTACATGCTATTGAGAGAAACTTAATTACTTTTCCACTGCAAAAGATACTCTCTATCGTGAAATTTCATAAATAAATTGCATCCTTCAATGTTACTGTGTTTACTGATATATAAAGGGATCTAATAATCTCATCAAAGCTTTCCTGTGATACCGACATCCGTGGGCGAGATCAAGGTTTTACATTTATTTATTGGAATTGTTATATGGAATATCTGCTGTAAGGCACAAACACAAGCTTTAAATAACTTTACTTTATAATTTAATTTTATTTAAATAATATCAAAGGTAATTAAAATTACATTTATACCATCACAAGTTTTTCAAATACTTAAATAGTGCAATTATTGTAACCTACTAATGTAGGCATCGTGTTTATTTCTGCGTATGATTCAGTTAGCAGTTGGCACATAGACGCATAGACGTCAAACACTGAGCAATCGGTATAAAGTCTACCTATGACCTAAGGGTTTGTATATTTGATCCTGTTTACGAATATCGAACAAGGCCTATAGTCAAGTATATATATAGATCACGAATCGAAATGCAGTCAAGTATTTCATCTATAATTGTGGCGGATACAAATGGCCCTATTGAATAAAATTGGCTCCGACAAATTGGCCTACGTTCCGCCTACAAGTTAGTTGGATCATCATCATTAGTCGTTTACTTGTGTAAAGAAAGAAGGCGTTTTACATCCATTAGCATTATTGAACAAACAAACGAACGTATGTACACAAGCATGCACAACATTTACAATTGGTGCTAATAATTGTAAACATTTCTTTGACAAATGTAACAGAGTGCTTGCGTCATGGACGTCTTAAAGTATTCAAGTGTCACAGCCTATAATTGGTTTTACATACAGACGTAATTTACTAGGAATGTACGTTTACAAAGGACAAGAGATTACAGTTTGATGAGCAAATCTCGGAGTAGCTACTTATCTTGTCTATTTAAAGAAGAGAACTAATATAAACAATAATGGAAGAAATAATTGGTTATCGGTTTCCTTGATATACCTAATCCCAATACTTAGGTATTTATTTATGCAATTCTAGTTTCCATATTCATAGACATTGATGCGATAAGGCATAGCAAATTGAGGCGCTTATGGTTAGTTGCCTATACACTAATGGTTCGATGCGTCGTCATGCTCCGCTGGTAAGAAACCTGATATGTGCTAAGATTGTTCATGGATGATGTGACTGATATTTCACCTGATTGCCTCCGAAATAAGAGACCAGGTTAAGGAGCCTTGCGGTCTAATTCTGACAACTATACAAACACAAGTAGACGATGACGCAATAAAAAGAATGTTTAGGGCTACAATTATAAAGACCAAGTGAATCAACATTTTGATAGTTCTTAAAGAAGAAATTTGTGTAAAATATACTCGTATATTAGAGCGTGGATACAATTTTTCCCGTTGGTCTTATTGAGATAAAATAGAACACTCCGTTTTACTATTTTATTTCAATTCAAGTGACATCAAGCATTACGCTGCGTGGTACTTGTATTGCTTATATGACACGACGTACCGTATAGCTAGCTAGCTTACTGTGTACGGTAAAATCTTGACTTTAACTTGGAAAGATTATATTTTTAATAATTTATTTCATATACAAATTCAGTATAGGATTTGTGTAATATATTTATTATATTATAACGAGGTGCTCATTAAGTTTTATGTTCCTATCATTTTAAGGCTTTTTCGAGTCGGGTTGAGATTTTTTACGAAAATGGTACTGACATATAAAGGTGCATATTTATAATCACTGTCAATTTTTATATGAGAAACTTTATGATAATAAAATAATACTACTTTGCATGTAGTTTTAATAAACGTTTAAGCTAGATATTATCGAATAAAGCATAAACGTTTCTCTTCACGGTTGGCTCGGTAACAAAAAAGATTGATAATCTTAAGAAAGGCTCGTAGAAAATATCTCCAGAGAACACCTGTTGACTCCCATCTTTTTAAAAATACAGCACGTTGTCAACTTTTATAATATTTAAACTCGCATGTGAGCACATAAACTTATAGAAACTAGCCTTGATTTGTGTTATATTTCCCTTTTGATATGAAAACGAAATATTTGTACAAGGGTTAGCATCTACGGAGTTATTAATTCTTAATACATAATTGATCTCAGAGCTTACAGACGTCTTCAATTTCAATATTATTGAACATGTTGGAACAGTTGGTTTTATTACTACTTAGCTACGCGCTGATACCATGCGGAATGTATTGAATTATTATCCTAACAATTATTTTTCTTATTTATAATGAATACTAGAGGAGTTAAAGGTAATTTTAGTAGGTAACAAAGCATAGACACACTAGAATGATGACACCCAAAACTTAAGTTTTGCATTAGTTAAATTATGTTTTAGATTATGGGGATGTACAATAATATTACAATATTTTATCTTTACGTACGTTATATCACTCAAACTTCTAAGGAAATACCTAAACATTATAAGAGAGTTATTTAAATTGTTACACAGAAGACCAATCAATCGCTGCCAGTACTTCAAAACCGGTCGAATAATTAAGTTTATATCTAATTGGATTAAAGAAGTTGAAAGAAGATACCTAATCGTGGCTGAGATAGCAACTGGAAAAATGTTTTTAAAATAAGATAAAATCTCATAAATGATTCGTCCGTTATTGGATTTACGTCCTCGTTGGCTTAGGCCGTCTAGACACCATTTTTAAGATCTGTACCTACTATGAATTTTTCAAACGCTGTGTTAAGATATGTGTTATCTGCCAGATGTGAACAAAACATACAGAAGTATAGAGGAATACTCGAGGTTAGACTAGACGATTATCGCGTATTAAGAATTCACAAACCACACTTATGTATTGTCTATAGTTTCGTATATATAATATAATCGTGACAGGGACCAGTATCTCAACAAAGTAATGATATAAAAAAAAATATTTTTCTATGACCTAAGTCTCCCCAATTTTTCTTACTCGACCTTAACCTTACTACACGAAGTGTGCATAAGTGTGCAACTGTGCATATAACAGATTGATTCAGTAGGTCACTAAGTCTAGTATTTGTAAGTGCTCGCTTTACAAACCTCCATATTATGGAGTCAAGAAAAAATTAATCCGTACTTTGAAGCAATTATTTTTAAATAATTATAATCACATGAAAAATGTAATTCTTTAATTTAGTGATTAGGCAATAAAAATTTCCAACTTCACATTTTTAAATACTTACAATATTTCTATAATATCTTGAAATAAATTCTGATTATTATTTACAGTACAAATAATAAATGCTATAATAGCAAAAGCTCACAAAACAAAGACGTTGAGACTTGATCCGCAACAGATTACCGTATCATAATAATTATGGAACAAAAATGTTACCTTCTATTAACTAAAAGGTAACATTTTTCTTTTTGCAAAACAGACCAAGAAAAAGTATTTATAATTCAACCCACGGTGAGAAATCTATTTTGATTCGATTTCCTGGCGCGACCAGATAACAACGTTAACGTAATAAAATATCGGATTTAAATCTTAAGCATTCAATGAAATTTTCTGGGATTAAAATAGTTTAATATTTATACGCTGAATAAATGTATTAGTTCATGGAGTTACGCAACGGTTGATATCGTTTTTACCGACTTCAAAAAAGGATGTTTAGCGCATAGTCTTTTAGGGCCACTGAATCGGTAATTAATAAGGAGCGTACCTGCACTCCAGTGCAAGTGTAACAAACAACCTACGTAGGTGGTTAGGCTGGTTGCAGAGCTTGACCGACCATCAGTGCGTACGTCAGTCGCGCTTGTCACATGTATGGAAATTCATAAAACCGTTCATAGCTAGACCGACCATACGCACGCGTATTGTCATGCGCATTAGTGTCATAGTCATACAATTGTTGATGCGTATCGTCAGGACCGACGGTACGCACTGACGGTCGGTCAAGCTCTGCAATCAGCCTTAGAGCAGTATTATTTCCAGCGTGAGAAAGTGGTGTTATTCAATGCTAAATAATTCTTATTTCTTCGTTTCGTAAAAATATTTCGTTCTTTAGAAATGTAATAAAATTCGCGTTGGCTCTGCTTATTATATTGATTGATTTTTCAACAGCAATTGGGTATATTGATTCAGTAATCTAAAAATAATCCCGAATACATACTTATATTGTATTGTAGAGTAAATCATAACCCTGAATTATAAAATAAAATATATTTCCTGACTTTTAATTATTCAATCATATTTTCATCTCAGTTCAAGAGGTAAATTTCATATTTTTATCGTACAATCAAAGGAACATTAAACCTTACACGTCCCAGGTTAGCATTAAGCATGATGAATAATATCTACGAAGGCTTACTGTTTGGTTTCCATTTACTCGATTCAGGCGGCTTCTAAACAAAACAAAACAGTAGGTACGTACTATGCAAACGCGATACGAAGTTATATTTTGTGCGGATGCTTTTAATGAAATATATAAGTTTACAATTTGTTCACTGCCGTCTGCCATTTATTCGCGATTTTATGAAGATTCTTCCTTGATCATATTTCAGAACAGTTAACGGTTGTTACAATTCAAATTGAAACCCATTTTACCATAAGCATTTTACTTATTATGAATAGGTAAGTAACTAAAGGTAACCTTTTGTGTTTTTTTTTTTTTTGATGAGAAATGTAGCTGGTTGCCTAATAAACATAGGTATTCAAACGAGACAATTTTTTGTGAAAGTAGGGACTACATTTACGATTTTGCATTGAGTACAGACATTGAGATATCGATATTTTAGAAGATTGTCAAATTGTGGTAACGGATGACTATAAATTTTAACTGTTTATTTATTATTCTTTTTGCATTAAAAATACATAATATAACAAAGACAAGAAACAGCAAAGGGCGGCCTTATCGCTAGGCAGCGATCTCTACCAGGCAACCCAAATAAATATTTAGTGTAGGTAGCAGATTTATACTCTTACTTAAAACAAATCATCACACATAAGTGTCTATATCATAAAAAAATTGTGTTTGATTAAAAAATCTATATTAAAAAATTATATGTTTTCAAATAAAATGAATCTATATGGTATTGTTTTATGTTTTCATATGAATTGTGACTGTTAATGCACTAAAGCTTTAAGCTCTTTACCTGATATCCCTTCGTCAGAAATATGGTTTACATTTGTGCAACATAATAACCTTTTGTGCTGTTCCGGTTAGAAATCTAAAATCAGTTATCAGCTCTGATAAAAGATATTTAGAATATGAAGGAATAAGGGAAGGTACATATGAGCCACGTCTCCACCTTTACCATTTATGAAGTCTTGGAACTACTATTACCAACTTTTCTTTTAAGAATGTATTATTTTCACATCGATAAAAATATGGGGTTTTATTTGCAGTTGCAGAAAGCATTAAACATTAAACATGCTGTGTAATATAATAAATAACTCTAATAATATAATATTTATCAAGACACCCTTAAGTACTTTTATAAAAGCTAAGTTACAACTACGGTGATTAATAAACGTCGTCATAGTAAATTAAAATGAAATCCAACACTGAATACATTAGATTTTTCGTTCGGAAAGTAAACTATCGTTTAACTGTTTTCTTATAGATTGTCATGCGAAAGGAACACATTCTTTTCCGAATTCCTTTCAAGATAAGTTCAGATCATCTCTGCACGATTTCACACTGATTACACCCTACAAAATGAATTCCTCTGAAGAAAGGGAAACACAAGTCATTTGTACGCCCCTTGACTTTTACACCTCCAGTTTTTATGTAAGGATTAAAAAGTAACTTTTATTTCTTCGTGTATAAAATTGTAATGACATAAATTCGTGCCAGCTACAGCTTATTGAGTTTATCTGGAGTTTAAAGATTTATTTGATATTGTTGATTACATCAATTGTATTTTGTAAATAATTATTATGAGACCATTGTTAAAATTATTTTTTTTTAAGAAAGTAAAGACCCAAACCCACAGGCGTAATAACAGCGATGAATGTACCTACGGTTCATCATCATCATCAGCCCATATACGTTCCCACTGCTGGGACACGGGCCTCCTATGAGGGTACAGGCCATAATCCACCGCGCTGGCCAAGTGCGTGTTGGCGGATGACACATGTCGTCGAACTTTTTAATTCTTCGACATGTCGGTTTCCTCACGATGTTTTCCTTCACCGTTCGAGCAGTGGTGATGTTACAACATGCGCAGATAAATTGAAAAATCAATTTAATTCCTGCGCGCTCGCCTGGTCTCGAACCCCGGACTTATCGATTCGAAGTCCGAGGTCTCACCACTGAGCCACCACTGCTCCACGGTTAGTCCACCTACGGTTAGTCACAGATAATATATTGTTAGCCCTCAAGAATATTTGCTATGCTATTAGGAAGCGTAAGAATCATGAACAGGCTATGAGAAGAAGCCAATTACATTCATTTACATTACCTCTGACCTAATTGCGAATAGCGCTTAGAACTCTATGTATTTACACCTATAAAATATATAAATATTTAATGTACATTAAAATGGGCTAACAGCAATGTCTGTTATGTGTCCGACCACAAGTAATTAAGGTTAAACGCGACGAAACCTGTTCCATTACCGTCTCTCATTACTAAGTTTCCAAATTTAGGATAACTCAGTAATTTGACGAATTACTAGCTTGTTTACGCCGCAGTACAAATACCTACCTAATAGCCAATATCTGAAAATCAAAAATCAAGATAAACGCCTTAATTCTTATTGGTGATTATTATTAGTAAGTTAGTTGTGTCTTTTGAAATTATTATCTATACATATAATAAAATCGTAGGAAAGTCAAAACTGTACATTGAATATTTTTTTAAAAGAATACATAATCCATGATCTATAATCGATATAGAAGCCAAAAACATAGTTTTTAGAATTTTTGTCTGTTTGTCTGTTTGTCGGTTTGTCTGTTTGTCTGTTTGTCTGTATATTTGTCCGAGCTAATCTCGAAAAGTACCGCATAGATTGACTTCAAATTTTGCATGAATATTACTAACAGGTCGGGTGAGGCTTTTATATACACATTATCATGCTATCACCTCCGGGGGAGGAGCTGTGAACCTTTATTTTTCTAACGTATTCCGTGTATTACACAGCGTACAATCTAAAGACTCATGTTTAAATGTTGTTTTTGGGTAAGCCACGCTATTATCTAGCTTTACACTATAAAAACTACGTCATTTACGTAATTTTGGCAGAGAAACAGTTTAATGAATCTTAGTAGTATAAAGACAAATTTGAAACAGCGCCATCTATGAGACTTCATTAAAATCAAATCAATTTACATGTTTAACGCTTCTTGCAAATTTATAATTAAAAATTAAATAATATGATGTTGGTGGGGTTTTTAATTGTACTTATTTATTTAACTTTTTAACCCATGTTTTCCCAGAGTCCACTTCAGGTGCTTATATTTTATGTGAATATACTAAATAAAATTTTACAAGTGAGGGTAGATGTTTATTATTTGATGTCAAACAAGACACTATTAACAGTTAATTGTGACATTTTAAAAAATCCTTCTTGCGTTCCCACAAAAGGTAAGTTGTAGCTTTTATATTTATTCTTTATTAATTAATTATATAGTTAGACTCATGTTTTTAATTAGAATTGAAGTTACGACAAAATAAGAAAATGATGAAATTTTATTTTTATGTATAACTTTTACAAGACTATATTACACGCCCAAAGAAGGTCACTTTAGTTCTTGATAAAATTTTATTTGTTAGTAGATTTTTAATAAAATTAGGTAAAGTAATCTTTTCATTTTTTTTATTTACAGATTCAATGTTCATAAAAATTAACGATTTGCATGAGGATGTAGTAGAAATAAGTATCCTGGCGCGTGGTCAATTGTTGACTAAAGTTAATTTCCAACGTATGGTACAATCATTGGAAGAATCTTGGGTAATTTTAGAGGATATTTTTCGGGAATGAGAAAAGGGGCAGCCAACCACGTATCAGCGTGCGTGCGTGAGAATCTACCTACGTTTTAGTACCAAAAAAAAATGTTATTTTGAAACATAAATATTGCATTAACAACTACTGTACAAGTATGATTTTTAATCGTGCTTTACTGTCATCTATTATCGTTATGGCTATCGCGGTACAGATCGTACTGGGATCAGAGTACATATTATTTATCAATTGGTGTGGTAATATACGTACCACACCAAGTAAAATATTTACAATCATACCAAATGGATTAACACGGTATGTACATAAGGCGGTCTTATCGCTTACTAGCGATCTCTTCCAGACTGCCCAAGGTAAGAGAAAGAAAAGAAAGAAAGAAAAGAAAAAACATTTATTTCAAGGACATAATCAAACAAAGTCTTAAAAACATGATAAACAAAACAATAAAAAAGTAAAATAATAAAGAGAAAAAATAAAAAATAAAACGAAATTTGCACGGTAGGATGTCCTCGAAAAAGGGTGACCAACTCAGCTAAATACTGTACGACAGAAATGCACGCACAGCGCTGGTTTTCAGTGGCCCCTAAATGTTGTCGCAATAATCAGAGTGACCTCCGTTACAGTAATAAAATATTAAAATACATATAAATAATAAATATGAACAATTAAAATAATACGTCTATGTGCAGAGATAAACAAAAATTAATAGAATAAATATAATATAAGTAGTAATAAATATACAAAAGAAAGTATAATTAACAAATATAGAAAGAGAAGAATTAGAGAGATAAAGAATTATACTCATGATCCAGGAATTTTCAACCGAAAAAGAAGTTTTTCTGTAATTGGTAGTAATTGTTTCATTTATTTATTTTAAATACCTAATTTTACTTTTATATTTGCCCATTTGCATTACATTCAGCTTCCATAAAACTTATAAAAATTTTATGTTTATTTCTGTCTAATACTCTTTTTTAGATATAAATAACAAAAACAACTTTTATTAAAATTTAGTACCTTGGGAAGATATTATCTATGTGTTAATAGAACAATACATAAAGGAAATTATGTTACGATTTTATACACAGAACAGTTGTGATTTTATACAATGAAAATATGTAAAAAAATATTAGCAGGTGTAATTATTAAATTGATCCCGAACCCAAAACTGTAGTTAATTTTTTCGTCATTTAGTGTTTAATTCATGTCAATTGGTTCATTAATAAAAAAAATTATTATCATTTAAATAATCACGGCGAACATTTGCTAAGGCATTCATGTACAAGGTTTAATCGTTCAGTGTGCACAGGCGATTTTTTTTTTTGTAAGTATTACAATAACAAAAAACTTTAAACTGATATCGAAAGTAGTTACTAACCTAATAATGGCCATAATAATTTTTTTTAAATAAATCGAGAAATATCAAAAAAAATATCTTTAAACCCTCCCATACATTAAGTACATAATATTATGAAATATGAATAATGAATATCCCATATACATTTAATATGAAAGATTTTAGCTTTCTTTTTCTTTTTTTGGTTGTCTGCTTTAATTACTTCGCAAATTTGAAGTGGCATTTTCCACGCTTTTTCCGGACATTTTCACGCATTTTCCGGATATTTTCCGGGCATTTTCCGGGCAATTCCTCACGCATTTTCCGGGGATTTTCCAGGCATTTTCCACGCCTTTTCCGGACCATTTCACGCATTTTCCGGATATTTTCCAGATATTTTCCAGGCATTTCCCAGGCATTTTCCTGACATTTCCCTGACATTTTCCGGAGATTATCCAGGCATTTTCCACGCTTTTCCGGACATTTTCACGCGTTTTCCGGATATTTTCTGGGAATTTTCTGGGTAATTCCCAGGAAATTTCCGGGGATTTTCCAGGCATTTTCCACGCTTTTTCCGGATATTTTCCAGATATTTCCCAGGCATTTCCCAAGCATTTTCCGGACATTCCCTGACATTTTTCCGGGGATTTCCAGGCATTTTCCACGCTTTTTCCGGACATTTTCACGCATTTTCCGGATATTTTCTAGATATTTTCCAGGCATTTTCCAGGCATTTTCTGAACATTTCCTTGACATTTTCCGGAGATTTTCCAGGCATTTCCCACGCTTTTTCCAGACATTTTCACGCATTTTCCGGGGATTTTCCAGGCATTTTCCAGACATTTTCCTGACATTTTCCGGGAATTTTCCAGGCATTTTCCACGCCTTTTCCGGATATTCCACGCATTTTTTGAATATTTTCCGGGCATTTTCTGGGCATCTCTCAGGCATTTTCCGGGGATTTCCAGGCATTTTCCACGCTTTTTCCGGATATTTTCCAGACATTTCCCTGGCATTTTCCGGAGATTTTTCAGGCATTTTCCACGCTTTTCCCGAACATTTTCACGCATTTTCCGGATATTTTCCGGGTATTTCCCGGACATTTTCACACATTTTCCGGGGGATTTTCCAGATATTTTACAGGAATTTTCCGGATATCCCCGGAAAATGCCCCGGATTTCCGGAAAGTACGTAAGTTTTTTAGCTTAGATTAGTAATAAATTCTATTAACTATTCTATGAATTGTTTATGGTAGTACGTGTTTACTAAATAATTGTATGTAAAGTAGTAACTACTATGCAGTCGCTATTCCACGCGGACGAAGTCGCGGGCACAGCTAGTTAGTACTAAACGAGTGGAAAGATTTTTTAATTTTATATGGATAAACTCACTAAGTGCTTAACAGATTCTGGGAATTCTAATAATAGTAGGTAGGTAGAAAGTTCTCTTAGTTTTAAGTAGATCCTACACGGTGGAGCGTGGTAGCGGAGGATTACCTGGAATATAGAGATTTATTCGATAATTCTGGTTTTGTATAATATAATGAATTTTATAAATTACCGTGAAATACTTGGATTGCACATCAACTAGACCATAAATTATATCAAAATTTCTAATTTAAGTTCAATAATTAGTAGAACAAAATATAGCACTGCTGGAAAATAATCTAATAATAAGAAAGTACATATTATAAAGTGAAACAACAATATTATTATATATTCTGAATAACTGCATTAAAAACAACCGACTTCAAACTTGGACTTGCAACATTTACAAATACAGACAAAAATGCTCATAAAATAAAAACTACTGGCCCATCCGAATAAAATTTTTATGAGACCAATTCGACACCATCCCGCATCGAACAAAAAAGAATCACGTAAATCGGTTCAGAAACCTCGGAGTAATCGGTGTACCTATATACATAAAAAAAACTTCCTCCTCCTTTTTTTGAAGTCGGTTAACAAGAAACATCGTAGAGAAAGTCGTCCAACATTTCAACGTCACTCTGGATTCATCGGTCAAAGCACTATGTTCTGTGTGCCACAACTCATATAAAAATACACTTGTATGAAGTGTACTTCAATTGAAATAAATTGAATAAGAGATGCATGCAACACGTGCGCCCCTCAGTCATAGCGAGGGTACAAATAATGGAGAACAGAGCCAACGGACATCACACGACTAGGGTGTAGCAATTTTTCACATACTTGCACACGGAAATCTCGACCCTAACGCCTAATCACGACTGACGTTAATCCTTAAACATATTTGCATTTGGATTTTAAAGCTCATACACTGTATCATGAACGTAAACATTATTGATTTAGGTGGCTGAATAACACTTGATGTAATCTTTATTCGCAGCGGTAATGTAGTCATATTGTGTAAAGTTGATCAAAATTTATGATAAAAAATAAATTATTTTTATTGCGTGCTAAATTTAATTTCCTTAATAGCAATGTTGATGGATATTAATAACGTAATGGGACAGAAAAAATTTCTCTGTTGCATGTAATATTTAGATAATAATATAATTCTTAGAAAAGAATACGTGATAATTTTATATTAGGGTGGTGTTAATTGTGTGAAAGTATGCGTGTGTTTACGAGCCATTACGTATAATAACTAATAAGATAAAAACAACATTTCTTTGTAATATAAGTACCTAGAGCGATTTTCAGGTACAAATAGATGTAGATGGAATCCGTTTCAAATTATTTTGCAAAAGGTATATTTAAAAAAAATGATTTGTATTGTTATATATAAAATTCTCGTGTCACAGTTTTCGTTGCCATACTCCTCCGAAACGGCTAAACCGATTCTCATGAAATTTTCTGTGCATATCGGGTAAGTCTGAGAATTGGCCAACATCTTTTTTTCATATGTAGGTACCACGGGGGAAGCCGGACCGCTATTTGGTTTATATAATTTCGACTTTTATAAACAAATCTAAATAGTATAATACGATAAACTAGGTAACACAATATTGTTCGTTGTTCCTTAAAAAATTATAATGACGTTTCCAAAAACCAAATTAGGCTAGTTTAAAATATTAATTGATAATTGACATGCCATTTTAAAATAATTATCTCCGCTATATTGTGGCGTCTCTGGTTTGTGGGTTTCTTTGATATCTCGTGGGTGGTTGAATAACATATTATGTAGTATAATAATATAGCTTAATTGTAATTCGTAATTTGTCGTTAAAATGTTAACATTAATTAACAATTATGTTTTCAATTAATATTAAAACAGAAGTAAAACTAATTTTGTGACTTTTGTTAAAGTATACCTTTGTTAATGAAAAAAAAAAATATTTTATTATATATAATAAATACATCTGTCGAATTATCATCAACGAAAATATAATGTTCATTCAATGTTTTCGAAGAAAATTATAACTGCAAGATCAATTCCATCTTCAATTTAAAAACACCTGATGTTATAAAAACAAGGATATTAAACAGACAATCACAAGAATTAAATGCGAGTCCAGTCTGCGAATTACTCGTATGCACCAAAATCACCCAACTCAATTCATTACGAGTCAATGCTTACAGGTAACCCGTAGCATGTCCGCGCTCCCTCTTGTAAAACAAAAATATCAATACGCAGTACCATCTAGCTATCTCCCATGTGTGCAATTCAAACATATTTTTGTTTATAAAACTCACCCTTACCGATATTGTTCAATCATTGGACTCCCCCACAGTCGTAATTGCAATATTTAATGCTTTAGTCCGCAATAAAAACACCGTATGCAGCTGTGTTGCATTATCCACGCTTGTTACATGCCGAACAATTTATTATTTATTCATATTCATTTATTTTATTTTCAACAATAACATTACAGAGTTGGAGTTATGCTGCGATCGTCCGGAATTGTTAATTAACTGATGTAATCCCGCCTACTCTTGTCAATAAATAGATATACGTCTTTACCTTGTACTTTACCCGCTATAAAGTTTAGTATTTGGTTGAAAGGTGGAGCGGACTATGATAAAGCACGGACTGATTATCAATGCACGGGGGAGATCAAGTTTAAAATTGTAGCGTAAAACTAAAGTTATCTATCAATGCTATAACATTTAAGATAGCTGAGCTGATAAGGTAATATCGACCTTTTTACCAAACTTCGAACTAAAAATCTATATTGCATAATAAATAATTAAAGTTTTTATTTTAAATAAAATATTTGTACTGTTTGTGTCTAGTGTTATACACATTTCTTTAATAGGGTAAATAATAATAAAATTGAAAACTACACATTTTTGTTTATGTCGAAAAGTATTTCCCGGGTGTTAGTGTTAATTATCTCCAGCAAATTACAGCCATAAAAATAACTGCACACAAATATGTTTTAATGTTCCGCTAGAAGTACACGTAAAAAATGCACCGGGCAAAGCCTTTCGCTGTATCGACCGGTCCAGTAAGGAATGTTCTACACTACGTTATTATTTGATGCGGTAATATACAGCTATGAAGGCCTGCAGGGGAAGCAGAGGGGACGTCAAAGGAAGCAATATATTGAATTTGGATGGCGGGAGCGAGAGCGTAAACGCTTTGCCAGATAAATGTTCGCGTTAAGATACACTATTATCCGTAACAAATTCGCAATTACGTTTTTCTGGACGTTTGTTATTTTTTGTCAGTTCAGGATTCATTAGGGGTTACTGTTTATTAATAGTCTGTCTGATTTGGTCGTGTAAAACGGCCCGTACCATACTACATATTTAAATAATCAGTATTTTCATTTAGTAGTAGCTGTGTGGTAATAGTGTCTTAAAGGTCCTCAAATCTTTCTGCTACTCTTTCTCTACAGGACAATATATCGTAATATTTTTCTAATTTTCCAAATATTATGCGCTTTTCTTGAATAGGTAATAAGTATCTATTCTGTAGGTACAACAGTAGGGAATACTTGTTATAAGCAAGTGGGATTGATTGGCGAAGAACCGCACACATTAAGAACAATGGAAGTGTAGTCAGTGATGTATTAACTAATAGTTCTAACTTAACTTAGGAAACTGGTTTATTTATGGATCTCTTTATACTTACACTCAATTATTTACCTTTGTTATAATTCAATTTCTTTTTATTTCTAACAAGTTGACCGTGTTTTGTGTATCGCAGAAAGTGCTGATATAAAAATTGTTATAGAACAAATTTGTATCTGTTTTTCATGCCTCTCGTCTTCCGAAAAGAAATATTTTTCTCGTAATTGGATTTATCATTGTCGATTTACACTTACAAAAAGTTTGTTGGCAATAAAACATAATAAACTTTATACAAAAACAGTAAAGCCTCTGTGAACTTAAGTTTAAAAAAAAAGTAATAAATCCGCCCTACGTTCAGGCGTTTATCAATAACATTGAACACCTGATCTAAGTCACTTTCTAAGTAATGGCAGTCTTTAAGGGGCCAACTATTTCTTTAGATTGAATGGGGAAGAAAAATAACGCCCTAAACGGTACCTACGCAATTCTATGTGGACCCAAATTTTTCTTTATCGATGGGAGCTTTTTAGGCAGGGGGGTTTTAATGCCTTACGTTTGTTTGAAGTTTTAACATTGCGATAAAGGAATTACATAGCACCATATTATAGAGAAATACACCATTTCTTTAGCATTATAAACAAAGAAATATATTATGTTGCCAATTATAAAAAATGACCCAAAATAAAGTTACTATTCAAGCAAGAAACGGAACAAGATCTAGAGTAGCTATTAGTTAAATTCAATAAGAGAAGCAATTGCAATTAATTATCTTTCCTTGCCTTTCCTGCAATATCACTGTTCTAAATTCCTCGAATGAACGAAGTGTCTATTTTTAAGCTTATTTATTATGAAGGTATTTCAACGAGAAAATGTCACCTTCATAGAAAAATGGCGGATGAAATTCTATATTTATCGTGGACATTTTTTAAACTGACTTGTTTGATAAGTTTTCATTTAAACGTTGGAGGAGGTGACGCTCCCGGTGACATGTCGCGCTAACGCCCGTCGCATGAAATGGCCACACGGGAAATCAACATCGTATGTCCAACACACAAAAGGCAACGCTCCTACACGATATGAAGTTATGAGCCAAACTATTCATACTAAGCGTTCAGCGTTTATGCTGGAGTAATGCGTTTGATTGTCTAATCTTGAGCATGGTAGCGGTTCGATAGTTTGAATTTCTGTGAACGCAAGACAATATGTATTGCTTTACATAAATATTGTGATAGGAATCGGTTAAATACAAAATATTCTCAACTATACTTACCTATCACAAAAGAGCTGTTTACGTTAGTACTTGAATAAATAATAATAAACAAGGAATGACGCATGACACTTTAAACTCTTTCTATTAACTCTCATAATACTATCAACTAGCTTATCATTAACTTATATTTTAATCGCATCAAATTAAATAAAATTGTCATGTTAGTCTAAAAATTGATTTATTTTATCAAAAACTAGTTGAGCTGCATACGCATCGAAAAGAAAATGTATGTGGGAGAACTCTTTCTTTGTTATAATTGTATGATCAATAACATTAGATAATTTACTGAGTAGTAGAGACACATCATCTGGTGCCGACAGGAAGTCTTCTGATGAAGAGACGACCACAATCGAAGTGGTGACATCCTTCAAATTGTACCCAGGTGGACGCTGCTGCCCATATTTCCTTAAATTTTCTGCGCTTCCAAAATCAAATTTTCTGAAATGCCCGCTTTTCATCATTTGAAAATAGTGAATAAGAAATTTCTCTGATCCTCCCGAAGATGTAGCATCTAAAATAGTTGAAGTAAAATCTTCTTTCATTACGTGCTTTCCACCGTACCGCAAACATGTGAACATGTTACTGTTATTATTACAAAATATCCTCATTACTTGCTCATAAGCTGGACCTTTTGGGACAAATTCTCTATTTCTGGCTTTGCTCAGTACAGCGGAATTTTTCTTACCGTCCAAATAATGCACATACTTCAAAGATCCTTGTGCATTCGACACAAATGCAAGTGGTGCTAAAAGGACACATAATTTTAACATATGATTGTAACGTGGTGCTGAAGCAAGTAAAACTAGCAATTCTGCACCACCTGAAGAGTGCCCAACTGCTACTATCTCAGAGTTTTTTTCACTCATATTAAATATATAATCAATGATAGCGGATAAATCGTACACTCCTATTTCATGCAGAGAATAATCCCAAAATTCAGAAGAATTAACAGATTTTGTTGCGTGGCTTTTGGAAAATATATTTCCTCGTGAATTAGCTAGCCATACTTCACAGCCAGCCTTTAAAATTATATACGGTAAAGATTTATCTGGGCCAACAAGGAACCAATCTGCTGAACTACCAAACAATCCGTGTAGCAATAAAACACTCATTTTTCTTCTCTTGCCCAAATACGTAACAAATGGTTTTATTTTATGAACTGTTAACATATACCCATCTAAAGACAGAACTGTATGAGTTTCAACATGATAACCATGGTAAAGGATAAGAGTTGATAAAGTCATTCCCACATTTGGAATATTGTTTGAAAATCTTCTCGTTTTACGGCATTCCACTTTTTTATCTCTAAATGCTACATCAATAAAATGATAGAATTCCTTTTTTATTTTGCGTCGTCTTGCTTCCAATTGGCTTATAGATATGTTGAAAAATTTTACAATACTTTTAACAAGTTGATTGAATGAATCGCGGACTTCATTGCGTACTTTGGGCAATTCCTTTAGTTGTTCATAATTATTAGTATCATCAATATTAAAATCGACTTTGTTTGATTTTGTTACGTTAACATGAAATATTACAATCAGAATAATCACTTTGTTCTTCATTGTCTGATTCTAGTTAATTACTAGAATTGTCACTAAGAACTACAATAGAAGACCTGTTACAGTTAATATAAATAGTTTCAAGCTATATTAAATATTTATGTTGTACTATGTAAACTTCAATGTACTCCTTCACTATAATGGTCTCAATATTAAAAAAATCAAACAATTTATGGGTTAGTGGTTAATCAATTATGTCAATAAAATATTATACGAAATAAATATAGCTGGATTGTCTATATCGTGATTATTAAAAATAGGAGAAGGAACGAAAATTGCCTCAGAAAATTTCTAAATCAATTAATTTCAGAAAACAGTTATTTCTATGTGATAATTAGAATTCAATGATACAGAACCACTTATCTTGCAACTGACTGTTCTGTTCAAATACCATTTAAGTTTAACTTGCGTAGGTATTTATCGTGAACTTGTAGGCAGTGGCTTCCTTTACACTTTCCTGTTTCCGTTCGTCTTTATTCGCACATATTTATTTTATTTCCAACAGCAGAGCTTCTATTATTGTATTATTAGATATAATTTAATGTGCTTATCTGTTGTTATACAGATTATATAGATCTAATCTTGTTATTTATGTAGTTTTAGATTATTATATTATATCCATTTTTTGGTTATTGTGTCAAAGTATAAGAATTTTTGTGTCCCTCGCACGAGTGTTATTTTGTAATAGAATGGAAGAGTCGACATCACGCTGCAGTTGCACGATGGATCTCGTATTACCGAGCTTCAAACTTGGATTATGCGTTAGATTATCATTTACTTCATTTTACAAAATCTCTTTTAATTTATGGCAATAAGTACTAAATTGCATTTATGATACCGAACCGTTATAATTAATTAATGACAATATTTTAAGGCCCTTGTACTGTATATTGCATAATTCGTCTACATAAGTAATTGCTATGAAAAGTAAGTATGAAAGAGAAAACATCGCTAACAGAATATTTAATTACAAAATGTAGGTACATTCAACTTGTTAAAAAGTGAAGAGGGGATTTTTTACACATTTGCATTAAAATACGTACCTGTTTCTATGCGCCGGCAAATAAAAAAGTTTTCGGCTAAACAATGTGGCTTGGTTAATGTGCCCAGACGAGAATAAAGACGAATTTGTTTTCCAAATTAGTTCTGTTTTTATTTGTTGATTTTTCTAAGCCTGTCTGGGCCTGTTCTGACAGCGCCTTGCTTTTATTAATTAGCAAAAAATAAACATCCTTAGAGGTAATATTGATTAGATGTGGACGCAGGATGTGTTTCCATTTTATTATCAAGTAACATTACGTAACTCAGGCCCCGGAATCACAGACACAATAGAAAATCTATTGTGTCTTGGACCGATCGGGCCGCTTGGGGCTCAATGGGTTAGGTGCGTGTTTCTTTTTTCTTGACAAACTTAAATATTTTCATTTATTCAAAATACTACTGATTAGACTTGAAGGAATAAGTCGCAATTACAATAAAAATACATAACCAGTGAGATAAATATAAAAATAACTTTGTCCTAAGACCAGTAGTGGTGGCGGCACTTCACATTTATAATCGAATAAAGTAGTCCATTTTCCCAGATGCCATTAAAAATTTGCAAAAAGCTTCCGTTTCCTATTTCTGTATTTGCTAACAATAGACGTTAATTAATTTGTTAAAGTTCAATAGAATCAGATAATGTTGAGAACATGTCAACTCTGAGATCGGATCGGAAACTCCCCGAGTTTTAGTACAAAATTAGCTAGAGCTCGGGCTGAAACATACGCATCTAAAAGTTTTCTCATCTGACGAGATTACTAATAAAAATGAGGACGTTTCCTTCATTTATAGTAACTGACATCTCAATTAAACTTCGGTGGTTATGCATAATAAGATAGTTTGATACACATTGAATACTATATAGTACGGTAACTATTATAATATTTATAATATAATATTCTAAAAAAAAAAGCTGTTAGTCAAATTTGAATGATGCATTATGCGGACGTATAGCGAAATTATTAAACCTTGCATTATCTCGTTAACTTATAAGAATATATAAAATTTTATACATTGAAGGTAAATAAAATATGACGTGCATTTAGATAACTTTATTGTACAATTATACTTCATTTGTTTTGAATTGATCTAAGCCATGTGATAAGAAATCAAGCACTTTATCATATACTACACTAGCATCTGTACCCCAAACAAAATCACCATGATGCAACTTCTTGTCACGTATGATATAATGATCAATAGCTCGAGGTATACTAAAGAAAAGTCTCAAAACATCAGGTCCAGTGGACAGCCAATCGTCACTAGAAGATATCAACGCAATTGGAACAGTCACTTTATTCAATGGATATTCATGTTCTTCGTCACCGAATTTGTGAAATTTTCCGCTTTTTATTAACTGTGCATAATGTAATATGGTCCTCGTTGAACCCCCAGCTGGAACGTGGTAAAGTAACCTTGCAATAAAATCAGTATCCCAAATATCTCCTTCGGGTAATCCTCCAGAAAAAAATAAAAACGGATTTTCGCAATACATCAGAGCGCCTTTACAAAACTTGGTTGCAATCCAATGAGGCACTTTTCTGTTGGCCATAAACTCTCCTTGACCTATTAGTTTGATTAATTGTTCAGGAGGATAATTACCCATACACTTGAGCATTCGCAAGGGCCCATCCACGTTTGTTAAATATGCAAGAGGTGCTAAAAATATAGCCATTTTAATATATCTGTTATATTCTGGCAATGTGGATAAAAAAACTAAAAATGTTGTTGCACCCATAGAATGGCCAATATAGTTCATAGGTTGAGTTGAATTTTTTACGCTGTTAATGTAATCAACAACAGCTGGCAAATCATATACACCCATTTCATGCCATGAAAATTTCCAGAAATCAAAATCCTCTACTTTTCTTGATATATGCCCACGTGAGTAATAATTACCTCTTGCATTAGTCATCCAGACGTCGTAACCAACATTTGAAAGAATGTATGGTAGTGAGTTATCTGGTCCTGATAAAATCCAATCTGCTGAACTACCGAGAAAACCATGATGAAGCAGGACTGTTTCTTGTATACAATCGCCGCTCGTATAATTTTTGTAACACGAACTAATCAGTCTATGTAGAGTAAGAAGATAGCCATCTTTGGTAAGAACAATATGAGATTCTACACGTTTTCCATGTAAGGTTGCGAGCTGCGGTGTAGACATTAAAGCAGTAGGTTCCGATCTTAAATATTCAGGAGATTCTATTTCACTTTCAGCCGCTGCTTCTTCCACAAAATCACTAAACGCCTTCTTGGTTCTTGGCCTTACTCCGTATTTATCCATATAATCGAGTTCTCTATCAACATATTCACCCGGAAAAAGGAAGTCTCGCATTTTAATTTTAAAGACTTTGAAAGCATTTCTTACGAATTGTGCAAATTCGTTAATTTTATCAGAAAAAGTATCCAAGACTGTAGCAGAACTAACACAAAAACTCTGATAAATAATTAAAATCGTAAAGAGACTTGACAACCTCATTATAAAATCGAAATGTTCTCTCTAGCAAGCCTCAAGCCACACTAGTCTTCAATTGTTTTAATTAATGGATCAATATTATGATAACTTTATAGGTACATTTTGTATAATATTGAAGAACAATAGACTGCGCGTAATGTAGGATAGTGACATTATTTACTATTATTCTATTACTGAAGTCAGTGTGTAAAAACAAACGACCGGCAAGATTACACAATACTACAATAATTATTATCTACACTATAATATTATAAAGAGGAAAACTTTGTTTGTTTGTTTGATTGTAATGAATAGGCTCATAAACTACTGGACCGATTTTAAAAATTCGAAAGCTACATTATCCACGAGTAATATAGGCTAGGTTTTATCTCGGAAATCCCACGGGAACGGGAACTATGCGGGTTTTTCTTTTAAAACGCGGGCGAAGCCGCAGGCGGAAAGCTAGTATTCAATAAACACAAGTAAAATTCCAGCAAGTAATTCCCAAGCTTACGTTTATTTCCACATATATTAATACTTACAATCACGAAAATCCCTGATTCCAAGAACAATTTAACATTCTCTCTACGAGCTTTCTTCTAAAATATAAACGTATACATAAATTTGACAGCGGCTGAAATAAACAAAAACAAAAGATGTTATCTACCTTTTTCGTAAACATTTCAGGTGTTCACAATTACGAAATATAAAATATCTGTACATCACAGCGTGAAAGTTTCCGCCTCTCCGCAGTTCAGCAAAGTTTCTTTCTTAACGACGTAAACAATTTAAATCTAATGCAATATGCAGACCAAGGTGACTACCCATTTCCTATCTCACGCTTCCTACCTGCGTTCTCATTAAAAATGTATAGAGGAAGCGAAGGAAAAACCTTTTCGAAGTGCTAATTATATCTAACGATTATTGTTTTATTTCGTTACTAGTGTAACGTGTGAAGTTAGTGCGGGACCGTCTGGCTGTTTAATTACGCTAGTTTCTTATTAGCACGTTATATCTGTTATTATTACTGCAATGTCCATACAAAAATGGTTAACTTTGCTTTATTAGTATTTCCAGAAAGCGGAAGAATTCATTGTGTCTTTGTAAATCACATTTTTAACACAATAAACTAACCAGGAACTTCATTCAATATTTACGGGAATTACTTCTGCGCTGTAGAAGTAATTGCACAGTAAAAGGCTGGGGATCTTAATATAAAGTCCTTTATGAAAATAAAATTTTAATTTTATTCTGAACCTCAAAACAATAAAGCAGGGGAACTCTTATAAGATCACTTCATAGAGCGTAGTAAAAGCCCTGTCTGCCTTTCCATTCTATGCCGGTATTCTTTTCGCAGAATCATCTAGTAATTAACTTCAATTATTCTCTCGTAATTTTTTTCATTATATTTTTTATCATAATATTCTGTCACCGTAAGCTTTAAACTCTTATCAGATTCTAGACTTTATTACCTTTTACAAAATTATAGTTTAATTTCAAATTAATATTGCATTATTTGTAAATGAAAATTTCAGTTTTATACAGAGCGTTAGAATTATTTTCCATTATTTATATAAAAGAACACGAAAAAGTCTAGGAGGTATAAGGTTATCATTCTGTTTTTACATCACAGCCAAATAGTGAATCTTGATTTTATGTAGAAGTATTCAGTCATATATAATTCATCTTTGGATTACTTGATGGAGACGAAGCCTCTTACACTAAAAGCCGACGTTTAATCCGCACGCGTTAAGTACAGAATGGAATAATAGACCAAACTCTACATACTATTGTATGCTATAGAAATAGAGAAATTGGGTGGATTTACCTACGAACACTGCTCATGCAAAATGCAGCGCACACCTTCCCTCCTATTTCATACCCCATTTTTCCCCCCATTTATAAATGATTCTGGCTCAATTCCACCGACTCCCGACCTGCGATATTGTTTGACTTGTGGACCTGACTGACCTCACTTTAATTTTATTTACTTTGTACTTTTTTAATGCGTTACACTGTTATTGATTTCTGTAGTAGTTGTAGTAGTAGCGTTGTCGGTAATAAACACTAAACCACACAAATACACCTATGTAATTCATTATCTGGGGGCACGGTAGTGCCCCCGCCAAGACTAGCCAAAGAAGAAAGCGAAGCGCACGGGCACTGCCTATCTTTTCTCGAAGCGCTTCGACGTTTTTTTGAACCCTCATAACTTGGGTTTGGATTATGCTAGATCAACAAAATTTTCGGGATATATTTTCAATAGCGGACTTATTGAATATATTAAGTTTTAATTACATTAGCTTTTATATTTCAGATTTTATTTATATCTAAAAAACGCTAATTTCGTCACTGACTCACTGATGATCATCAAAATTCTTAAGGTATTTCCTAATGTCCTAGAAAGCTGAAATTTTGTATGTAAGCTAGTATTAGCACACAAACAACAAAAAAATTATAAAACTTGTAACTTTCATCCCCCAACCCCTTAAACTAGGGGATGGGAGTTTGTATGAGACCTGTAATTTTAAATTAAATTTTGATGACGCTAGAGGTCTAATATAATAATCTAAAACTTGGTTCCCCTAGATATATATATGTATAGGTACTCCTTGTTAAAAAAAATATTTAAAAATTTAATCGACATGCAAGATATATCGAGACATTACTTCAGATCAGATCATATAAATATGAATAGAAGTGTTGCAAACGTCTCCTGCCTCTTACGTCCACACAGTAGCTAAAAATAAAAAAAAAATTAAGAATAAGAAAAAATAAGAGAGTGGGCTATAAAAAAGGCGTCTCTGATGTGCAAGAAATACACCCCAAAAAAAGAAGAAAAAAATATAAAATTTTTTTGTTACAAACAACTAACAAAAAGAAATGAAATCCCGCCAAAAACATTTTCATGTAAAATGTTGCCAACCCATGCAGGATCACCCATATGACTCGCACTGTCAAAAAGTTATCAGATCTAATGTAGAGCCAAGCTTCTAAACACTACACGCCCTAACTCTACAAGGCCTAAATTCACAAACTCTACTCCTTAGTCAAAATATGTGGCTGACCGACCACCGACACAGACACCGACACAGACACAGACACCGACACCGACACAGACACCGACACAGACACAGACAGACACAGACACAGACAGAGACACAGACACAGACACAGACACAGACACCGACACCGACACCGACACAGACACAGACACAGACACAGACACAGACACAAACACCGACACAGACACAGACACAGACACAGACACAGACACCGACACCGACACAGACACAGACACCGACACAGACACAGACACCGACACAGACACAGACACCGACACAGACACAGACACCGACACAGACACAGACACAGACACCGACACCGACACAGACACAGACACAGAGACAGACACAGACACAGACACAGACACCGACCACCGACACCGACACAGACACCGACACAGACACAGACACAGACACAGACACCGACACAGACACAGACACAGACACCGACACAGACACAGACACAGACACCGACACAGACACAGAACCAGACACAGACGCAGACACCGACACAGACACAGACACAGGCACAGACACAGACACAGACAGACACCGACACAGACACCACTACAGACACAGACACAGACTCAGACACAGACACAGACACAGAATCAGACACAGACACAGAATCAGACACAGACACAGACTCAGACACAGACACCGACACAGACACAGACACAGACACAGACACCGACACAGACACAGACACCGACACAGACACAGACACCGACACAGACACAGACACAGACACAGACACCGACACAGACACAGACACAGAACCAGACACAGACGCAGACACCGACGCAGACACCGACACAGACACAGACACAGACACAGGCACAGACACAGACACTGACACAGACACTGACACAGACACAGACACAGACACAGACACAGACACAGACACAGACACAGACACAGACACAGACACCGACACCGACACAGACACCGACACAGACACCGACACAGACACCGACACAGACACCGACACAGACACCGACACCGACACCGACACCGACACAGACACAGACACCGACACCGACACAGACACAGACACCGACACCGACACCGACACAGACACCGACACCGACACAGACCCAAGACTAGCCAAAGAAGAAAGCGAAGCGCACGGGCACTACCTATCTTTTCTCGAAGCGCTTCGACGTTTTTTTGAACCCTCATAACTTGGGTTTGGATTATGCTAGATCAACAAAATTTTCGGGATATATTTTCAATAGCGGACTTATTGAATATATTAAGTTTTAATTACATTAGCTTTTATATTTCAGATTTTATTTATATCTAAAAAACGCTAATTTCGTCACTGACTCACTGATGATCATCAAAATTCTTAAGGTATTTCCTAATGTCCTAGAAAGCTGAAATTTTGTATGTAAGCTAGTATTAGCACACAAACAACAAAAAAATTATAAAACTTGTAACTTTCATCCCCCAACCCCTTAAACTAGGGGATGGGAGTTTGTATGAGACCTGTAATTTTAAATTAAATTTTGATGACGCTAGAGGTCTAATATAATAATCTAAAACTTGGTTCCCCTAGATATATATATGTATAGGTACTCCTTGTTAAAAAAAATATTTAAAAATTTAATCGACATGCAAGATATATCGAGACATTACTTCAGATCAGATCATATAAATATGAATAGAAGTGTTGCGAACGTCTCCTGCCTCTTACGTCCACACAGTAGCTAAAAATAAAAAAAAAATTAAGAATAAGAAAAAATAAGAGAGTGGGCTATAAAAAAGGCGTCTCTGGTGTGCAAGAAATACACCCCAAAAAAAGAAGAAAAAAATATAAAATTTTTTTGTTACAAACAACTAACAAAAAGAAATGAAATCCCGCCAAAAACATTTTCATGTAAAATGTTGCCAACCCATGCAGGATCACCCATATGACTCGCACTGTCAAAAAGTTATCAGATCTAATGTAGAGCCAAGCTTCTAAACACTACACGCCCTAACTCTACAAGGCCTAAATTCACAAACTCTACTCCTTAGTCAAAATATGTGGCTGACCGACCACCGACACAGACACCGACACAGACACAGACACCGACACCGACACAGACACCGACACAGACACAGACAGACACAGACACAGACAGAGACACAGACACAGACACAGACACAGACACCGACACCGACACAGACACAGACACAGACACAGACACAGACACAAACACCGACACAGACACAGACACAGACACAGACACAGACACCGACACCGACACAGACACAGACACCGACACAGACACAGACACCGACACAGACACAGACACCGACACAGACACAGACACCGACACAGACACAGACACAGACACCGACACCGACACAGACACAGACACAGAGACAGACACAGACACAGACACAGACACAGACACCGACCACCGACACCGACACAGACACCGACACAGACACAGACACAGACACCGACACAGACACAGACACAGACACCGACACAGACACAGACACAGACACCGACACAGACACAGAACCAGACACAGACGCAGACACCGACACAGACACAGACACAGGCACAGACACAGACACAGACAGACACCGACACAGACACCACTACAGACACAGACACAGACTCAGACACAGACACAGACACAGAATCAGACACAGACACAGAATCAGACACAGACACAGACTCAGACACAGACACCGACACAGACACAGACACAGACACAGACACCGATACAGACACAGACACCGACACAGACACAGACACCGACACAGACACAGACACAGACACAGACACCGACACAGACACAGACACAGAACCAGACACAGACGCAGACACCGACGCAGACACCGACACAGACACAGACACAGACACAGGCACAGACACAGACACTGACACAGACACTGACACAGACACAGACACAGACACAGACACAGACACAGACACAGACACAGACACAGACACAGACACAGACACAGACACAGACACAGACACAGACACCGACACCGACACAGACACCGACACAGACACCGACACAGACACCGACACAGACACCGACACAGACACCGACACCGACACCGACACCGACACAGACACAGACACCGACACCGACACAGACACAGACACCGACACCGACACCGACACCGACACAGACACCGACACCGACACAGACACAGACACAGACGCTGACACAGACACAGACACCGACACCGACACAGACGCTGACACAGACACAGACACCGACACCGACACAGACACAGACACCGACACCGACACAGACACAGACACAGACGCTGACACAGACACAGACACAGACAGACACCGACACAGACACAGAGACCAACACAGACACAGAGACAGACACAGACACCGACACAGACACAGACGCTGACACAGACACAGACTCAGACACAGACACCGACACTGACTTAACTTAACTTAACTTAACTTAACTTAACTTTCAGAAAATACTAGCGGTCCGCCCCGGCTTCGCCCGTGGTACATATTAACGTTTTCTCTACATAAGAACCATCCTCGTACTTCAAGGAATATAATAAAAAAAGAATTATCGAAATCGGTTCAGCCGTTCTCGAGTTATGGAATTACAACGAAAAGTGGCATTGATTTTTATATATTAGATTACACAGAATAAAGTGAGTGTTATAAAAAAGTTTTCAAGGTAAAGAAGATGCCATCGCAAATGCCATCGCAAATGCGTTCGCAAGCGCGTTCGCAAGCGCGTTCGCAAGCGCGTTCGCAAGCGCGTTCGCAAGCGCGTTCGCAAGCGCGTTCGCAAGAGCGTTCGCATGCGCGTTCGCAGGCGCGTTCGCAGGCGCGTTCGCAGGCGCGTTCGCAGGCGCGTTCGCAGGCGCGTTCGCAGGCGCGTTCGCAGGCGCGTTCGCAGGCGCGTTCGCAGGCGCGTTCGCAGGCGCGTTCGCAGGCGCGTTCGCAGGCGCGTTCGCAGGCGCGTTCGCAGGCGCGTTCGCAGGCGCGTTCGCAGGCGCGTTCGCAGGCGCGTTCGCAGGCGCGTTCGCAGGCGCGTTCGCAGGCGCGTTCGCAGGCGCGTTCGCAGGCGCGTTCGCAGGCGCGTTCGCAGGCGCGTTCGCAGGCGCGTTCGCAGGCGCGTTCGCAGGCGCGTTCGCAGGCGCGTTCGCAGGCGCGTTCGCAGGCGCGTTCGCAGGCGCGTTCGCAGGCGCGTTCGCAGGCGCGTTCGCAGGCGCGTTCGCAGGCGCGTTCGCAGGCGCTTTCGCAAGCGCGTTCGCAAGCGCGTTCGCAAGCGCGTTCGCAAGCGCGTTCGCAAGCGCGTTCGCAAGCGCGTTCGCAGGCGCGTTCGCAGGCGCGTTCGCAGGCGCGTTCGCAGGCGCGTTCGCAGGCGCGTTCGCAGGCGCGTTCGCAGGCGCGTTCGCAGGCGCGTTCGCAGGCGCGTTCGCAGGCGCGTTCGCAGGCGCGTTCGCAGGCGCGTTCGTAGACGCGTTCACAGGCGCGTTCGCGCAGGCGCGTTCGCAGGCGCGTTCGCAGGCGCGTTCGCAGGCGCGTTCGCAGGCGCGTTCGCAGGCGCGTTCGCAGGCGCGTTCGCAGGCGCGTTCGCAGGCGCGTTCGCAGGCGCGTTCGCAGGCGCGTTCGCAGGCGCGTTCGCAGGCGCGTTCGCAGGCGCGTTCGCAGGCGCGTTCGCAGACGCGTTCACAGGCGCGTTCGCAAGCGCGTTCGCGCAGGCGCGTTCGCAGGCGCGTTCGCAGGCGCGTTCGCAGGCGCATTCGCAAGCGCGTTCGCAAGCGCGTACGCAAATGCCTACGCAAATACCTTCGCAAATGCCCTTGCAAATGCCCTCGCAAATGCCCTCGCAAATGCCTTCGCAAATGCCCTCGCAAATGCCTTCGCAAATGCCTTCGCAAATGCCTTCGCAAATGCCTTCGCAAATGCCTTCGCAAATGCCTTCGCAAATGCCTTCACAAATGCCTTCGCAAATGCCTTCGCAAATGCCTTCGCAAATGCCTTCGCAAATGCCTTCGCAAATGCCTTCGCAAATGCCTTCGCAAATGCCGGCGGCGCAGCCGCCGGCCGTGCTGCGCCGCCGGCCGTGCCACCGGCATTTGAGGTTCGAAGACCTGGATATGACTTTGGGTACATACAGTTGCTAGTTACATATTATTTTTTTATTGTTGCCCCACCTTGAGCCCATGGCTAGCTACGCCCATGACTGTAAACTGTAAAGCAAAAAACCGGCCAAGTGCGAGTCGGACTCGCGCTCCGAACCTATTTTTTATATTGTTGTAACTTTGAAAATATATGTTTCTAGCAATTTTTTATTTATCTGTGTTATAAGACGTTACTTTTACCAAATTTAGAGGCTCTGTGTTCATGAGAAGTACCCTGTAGGTTTAGAGTCCCATGCGAATGTCGAAATTTTCGAAAATTTACAGCATTTACGTCTGTATCTTTTGATGCGTTGGCTTGTGAGTTTGACTTTTTTACAGCATCAAGGGACCGAAGACTTGAGTATTCGATATAAATTTCAGCTTGATACCAAAAACAAAAACATAATATGAATAAAATATATTATGAAACCTTAGATTGAACCAAACCAAATTCACGACAAATCTAATGAAAATATTTCAGTAGCCTACTTTTTGTCATTTTTGAAGCCTAATTTTTTTTGGTAATACATCCGTAGGAAACTTATAGCATCTAAGGTTAGACAACCAATCAGAGCCACGCTTGAGGCGTGGCACGAAAATTCGCGATGCACGTGAGTCTGACGTTGCAGCAAAATATAAATAATACTTTATATTTTAATATTTTGGTCGGAACCGGGAGAACCGGGTTTCAAGCTATTCAGACCCGGTTCTCAAGATCTTCAAAAAACCCGGGTTTACCCGGGTTTTTCGGAACCGGGCAAACCCGGGTGCATGCCCTAACCGACACAGACACAGACGCTGACACAGACACAGACACTGACACAGAAACAGACTCAGACACAGACACAGACACAGACACAGACACAGACGCTGACACAGACACAGACACAGACAGACACCGACACAGACACCAACACAGACACAGACACAGAAACAGACACAGACACAGACACCGACACAGACACAGACACCGACACAGACACAGACACAGACACAGACACAGAATCAGACACAGACACAGACACAGACTCAGACACAGACACAGACACAGACACCGATACAGACACAGACTCAGACTCAGACACAGACACAGACACCGACACAGACACTGACACCGACACAGACTCAGACACAGACACGGACACAGACACAGATACAGACACAGACACAGACTCAGACACAGACACAGACACCGACACAGACACTGACACCGACACAGACTCAGACACAGACACGGACACAAACACAGATACAGACACAGACACAGACTCAGACACAGGCACAGACACAGACACCGACACAGACACTGACACAGAAACAGACTCAGACACTGACACAGACTCAGACACAGACACCGACACAGACAAAGACACCGACACAGACACAGAATCAGACACAGACACAGACACAGACACAGACACAGACACCGACACAGACACAGACACAGACACAGACACAGACTCAGACACAGACACAGACTCAGACACAGACACAGACACTGACGCCGACACAGACACAGACACAGACTCAGACACAGACACAGACACCGACACAGACACAGATATAGACACCGACACAGACACAGACACAGACACAGACTCAGACACAGACACAGACACCGACACCGACACAGACACAGACACAGACAGACACAGACGCTGACACAGACACAGTCACAGACTTAGACACAGACACAGACACCGACACCGACACAGACACAGACGCTGACACAGACACAGACACAGACACAGACTCAGACGCTGACACAGACACAGACACAGACAGACACCGATACCGACACAGACACAGACACAGACACAGACTCAGACACAGACACGGACACAGACACCGACACCGACACAGACACAGACGCTGACACAGACACAGACACAGACACAGACACAGACTCAGACGCTGACACAGACACAGACACAGACAGACACCGATACCGACACAGACACAGACACAGACACAGACTCAGACACAGACACGGACACCGACACCGACACAGACACAGACACCGACACCGACACAGACACAGACACCGACACAGACACAAACACCGACACAGACACAGACACAGACACAGACACAGACACAGACAGACTCAGACACAGACACAAACACCGACACAGACACAGATACAGACACAGACAGACACCGACACAGACACAGACACCAACACAGACACAGACACAGACACAGACACCGACACCGACACAGACACCGACACCGACACCGACACAGACACAGACACAGACACAGACACAGACACCGACACAGACACCGACACAGACTCAGACACAGACACAGACACAGACACAGACACCGACACAGACACCGACACAGACTCAGACTCAGACACAGACACAGACACAGACACCGACACAGACACAGATACAGACACCGACACAGACACAGACACCGACATAGACAGACACAGACGCTGACACAGACAGTGCCAGATTACCTTAGGGACATAGTAGCTAGCTATTTTAAAAACAGGGTCCTCATATATGACACTGAAAGTGGACCCAAAGAATACAACGTCACCGGAGGAGTCCCACAAGGTTCAGTGTTAGGTCCACTTCTATGGAATGTTATGTATGACGGACTGCTCAAATCGGAGATACCAAGTGAAACACAACTGGTGGCATTTGCTGATGACCTAGCAGTAGTTGTAGTAGCCAAATACTTGGAAGAACTGAATTGGGCTTTCGATAGGACCTTCCAAGTAATTAGTCAGTGGATGAAATCGGCCGGACTGCAGTTAGCTGAACACAAAACCGAGGCCGTACTTATTACTAGCAGGAAACGGATAGAAACAACCTCACTCAGAGTCGGTAATTACGAGATCGTAACGCAACCATACGTTCGCTACCTGGGAGTAATGCTGGACACACGCCTGAGCTTCAATAAGCATGCAGAACATGTCGCTACTAAAGCAGCAGTAGTTGCAACAACACTATCCCGACTAATGCCGAATATTGGAGGCCCTAAACAACAAAGGAGAAGGCTCCTAACATCGGTGACGACGTCAGTGCTCCTGTATGGCGCCCCACTTTGGTCAAATGCGCTGCAGCTGCAACAGCCCAAACGTCAAGTTGTATCGACGTACAGAGTTAGCGCACTACGCATTGCCAGCGCATTCCGCACTGTTTCTGTAGAGGTCATCATGTGTCATCTCTGGAATGCTGCCAATCGAAGTCTTGACAGAAGAACGAAAGAACCTTTACTATCGCCAGAAGAGCGGCACCGCACTCACAAAGACCGAGCTGAAAACGGAAGAAAGACGGAAGAGTATAGAAAAGTGGCAACGGATATGGGACACCTCTACCAAGGGAAGGTGGACCCATCGCCTCATTCCACGGATTGAACCATGGGTCAATCGTAAGCACGGTGAGGTTAACTACTATCTGACCCAAATGCTTTCTGGTCACGGTTGCTACCGAGATTACCTACATCGGTTTAAGCATGAAGATTCTCCAGAATGCCCCACCTGTGGACAAGACGAAAATGCAGAACATGTTTTCTTTATATGTCCAGCATACAAAGAAGCCCGGGACACCTGGGAAACAACAATGGGAAGAAAAGTATGTCCTGAGAACATAATCGGAGTGATGTTGTCAAACAAAGAATCGTGGGAAGCAACGAGCGCTTATGCAACGGAGGTTCTGAAAGAATTACGAAAGAAAGAACGGTTGCGAAAAGCTTGACGGCATAGAACATTAGTGAGAAAAGCAGCAATGCTATACGTCCCCCCGCGAAGTTAAGCCTAACGGCCATCCCGCGGGGATATGGTCGGGAGAAAGAGGGTTGTTTTAGTCGGTATGGACCATGAGACCATGATCGAGACCGACATACCAGGTCGCAGATCTTGACCTGAGATACTTAACAGTATTTTTCCCTCTATAATAAAAAAAAAAAAAAAAAAAAAACACCGACACAGACACCGACACAGACACAGACACCGACACAGACACAGACACAGACACCGACACCGACACAGACACCGACACAGACACCGACACAGACACCGACACAGACACAGACACAGTCACAGACACCGACACCAACACCGACACCGACACAGACACAGAACCGACACCGACACAGACACCGACACAGACACAGACACCGACACCGACACAGACACAGACACTGACACAGACACAGACACCGACACTGACACTGACACAGACACAGACACAGACACAGACACAGACACTGACACCGACACAGACACCGACACAGACACCGACACAGACACCGACACAGACACAGACACCGACACCGACACAGACACCGACACAGACACCGACACAGACACAGACACAGTCACAGACACCGACACCAACACCGACACCGACACAGACACAGAACCGACACCGACACAGACACCGACACCGACACCGACACCGACACAGACACAGACACCGACACCGACACAGACACCGACACCGACACAGACACCGACACAGACACCGACACAGACACAGACACCGACACAGACACAGACACAGACACAGGCACAGACACAGACACCGACACAGACACAGACACAGATACAGACACAGACACTGACACCGACACAGACACAGACACAGACACAGACACAGACACCGACACCGACACAGACACAGACACAGACACCAACACAGACACAGACACAGACACAGACTCAGACACAGACACAGACACAGACACAGACACAGACACGGACACCGACACAGACACAGACGCTGACACAGACACAGACACAGACTCAGACACAGACTCAGACACAGACACAGACACAGACACCGACACAGTACACTATTATATTTTTATCTATTATATATTTTTATCTAATAAAAACACTATCTGGGGGCACGGCAGTGCCCCCGCCAAGACGAGCCAAGCGAACAAGCACGGGCACTACCTACCTTTTCTCGAAGCGCTTCGACGTTTTTTTGAACCCTCATAACTTGGGTTTGGATTATGATAGATCAACAAAATTTTCGGGATATATTGTCAATAGCGGACTTATTGAACATATTAAGTTTTAATTACATTAGCTTCTATACTTCAGATTTTATTTATATCTAAAAAACGCTAATTTCGTCACTGACTCACTGATGATCATCAAAATTCTTAAGGTATTTCCTAATGTCCTAGAAAGCTGAAATTTTGTATGTAAGCTAGTATTAGCACACAAACAACAAAAAAATTATAAAACTTGTAACTTTCATCCCCCAACCCCTTAAACTAGGGGATGGGAGTTTGTATGAGACCTATAATTTTAAATTAAATTTTGATGACGCTAGAGGTCTAATCTAATAATCTAAAACTTGGTTCCCCTAGATATATATATGTATAGGTACTCCTTGTTAAAAAAAAATTAAAACTTTAATCGACATACTTATAAAATTTTGTTACAAACAACTTACAAAAAGAAATGAAATCCCACCAAAAACATTTTCATGTAAAATGTTGCCAAGACGAGCCCATATGACTCGCACTGTCAAAAAGTTATCAGATCTCATGTAGAGCGAAGCTTCTAACACTACACGCCCTAACTCTACAAGGCCTAACTTCACAAACTCTACACCTTAGTCAAAATATGTGGCTTGGCCGTTCGTTACTACAAGAACTATTGTATAACACAAAAGTAATGCACAGTGAATTAATTTTTCACCTTACGCCGATGTGAATGTAGCGAAATGGCCAAGCCACATATTTTGACTAAGGTGTAGAGTTTGTGAAGTTAGGCCTTGTAGAGTTAGGGCGTGTAGTGTTAGAAGCTTCGCTCTACATGAGATCTGATAACTTTTTGACAGTGCGAGTCATATGGGCTCGTCTTGGCAACATTTTACATGAAAATGTTTTTGGTGGGATCCATATTTTTGCGTTCCAAGAATCCAGAGCATGTAATCCACGTGCTTGTTAGCAATTTCTTATTTATAGCTTATTTTTATATTAACTTCGACTATACAATGCGCCTATTATTCGACTTAGAATGGAACGAAGCGTATGATTTTTAGAATTCCAATCCATTTTCTTATAAAAACAAAAATACCTTACTTATTACAATATTATATTAAGAATTCATCACATTACAACGTAATGGAAAAATCCTAACATTTTTACAGGTAGCTTTCTTATTTTGTGATTTAATTTTAAATAATATAATGAAATAAGAGCCGGTAATATTTATTTTGTGTGTTAGCTTTGAAACGAGTCAATTCTATGTTGTGAAGCTTTCCTTGGGGACGCGTGAACGCATATTGGAAATGGACCGTCCCGTTTGAAACAGGGCAGGTCATCACGTTAGCCAATATACTCGATAAAATATTAGAATACTGCATAATCTGTTGTGTTTGTCTGCGTGTAAGTGAGCTGAGTGAAAATGACAAAATAATCTAATCGAAAGGCAATTTGACACTGGATAAACTTGAAGAATAATTTAAGTACGGATAGCATTAACAGTTTATATATATCCATCATTTAGTATTAACCTGTACGTTTAATAAATAATTATTTTAAACGTATGTCATAAATGTACACACAACGAGAGCAAAAAAAGCAGTAATAAAAACACCCTATTCCCGCAAAATTAAACGCCGTGTAAAACACGGTAAATGAGCGTCAAAAATTGAATATAATGTTATATTGTGCATCTGGGGAGTCTATCAAGAATTTTTAATATCACATCTAACACCAGTGCTCTTCACGTGGATTTTATTAAATACTCTATCGTCATATTAGTCCATTATTAAAAACGTTGACGGTTAAAGATTCTCAACACGGTACATAAAATTAAAATGCAAGATGTCTTTTATATATTGTTTTAATCATAGCCGGGCTTTCCGACAGACATCAAAATAGGTTTCCGACAACGCAGGATTTAATTAAAACGACACCTTTGAGAATCTAATTTAATTAGCGTAAGGCACAATTTTAGGGATCGCCGCTATTACTTCTCTCCATTTTATTTCCTTTATAGGTACATATTACAGTTTTTGCTTTCGCTTCACATTATGCAGATGCTAATGGAATGGTTCAATATAATTCAAGGTATCTTATATTTCCATAACATTTTTTTCAAATTTTAATTGGTATGAAGTAGGAACGATTATTATTTTCTTATTATTTCTGTTGAAATTCGGAATTGTGATAAGTTTTTAAACTAAGTTTAATACGTTAACATATATGATAATAATTATTTGAAATAAAGATTTTCTATTGATCTAAAACCCTTTTATGTTAATCAACACATTGTCCTGTTTAGGAACTTGATTTTAATCTTTTACCTACTTAATATATTTTTTCCAACAAAATACCTAACAATTAATGACTTTTAATTGTGTATTTTATCGAGGTTTTAATACCGAGAAAAACAATACAAGTTTGGTATAAAATAATAAATAACTAGCGTCCTCATTCTGCTTTCAATCAAACTTCCGTAGTTCGTAGCGCAACAGCAAATATGCTAATTTGTGTCATAATAGGAATAGTACGGCAGGGTTTTATAATAAACTAGCGGTCCGCCCCGGCTTCGCCCGTGGTACATATTTACGTTTTCTCTACATAAGAACCATCCTCGTACTTCAAGGAATATAATAAAAAAAAGAATTAACGAAATCGGTTCAGCCGTTCTCAAGTTATGCGCTTACCAACACATTTTGGGATTCATTTTTATATTATAGACTAGCGGTCCGCCCCGGCTTCGCCCGTGGTACATATTAACGTTTTCTCTACATAAGAACCATCCTCGTACTTCAAGGAATATAATAAAAAAAGAATTATCGAAATCGGTTCAGCCGTTCTCGAGTTATGGAATTACAACGAAAAGTGGCATTGATTTTTATATATTAGAAGATAAGTGATAATATTATGTTCATTATATTTACAGTATGAAAATAAGCGAAATGTAATTCACTACGTATAAAAGTCTCTTCCCGCTGTCTGCAGTCCAAGTATGCTTATTTTTAAATTTTTCTTTGCGATTTTTTTCAATTATTAGAGTTGTTCAAGGAGACGGTTTTTTGTTTAAAATTCTAAGTTTTGTCCAAAGCCGGTGAAGCCGAGAGCGTAAAGTTAGTACAGAATGAATAAAGAGTTGCGAAAAAAAATCGGATATATCATATTGTCGTCAGAGCCTGGCGTAAGATGGCGAAAATCAGTATTTGAAAAAATTTCCTCTTGCTTTGTTTCGTCAAGAAAGTAAAAGCGATGGCCTAATTGGTATTTCCTATTGTTTGAAGAAGTCTGAGATTTCATGCAATTTTGTAAGAGTTTTTGCTTTTAACGAAATTTGAGGTGTTGTCACCTACATTATTCAATCCACGCTTTATTTTTTCATTTTACATTCATAATTAAAATATAAAATACTTACTTACCTACTTTTATTTTTATTTCACTTCATACTACTCTCATATTTATAAATGTATCTTAAGATATACTGTTTTATTATTGAATAAAACCAATACAAATATAATATGTATAAATCTGTTTGACGATATTACAGATTTCTTTCATAAAGCTTATTTATAGTATCCAATAAGTAACATACAAATCATTCAATATAAAGCAATATTGTATGTGCATTTTGCATCTAAATTGTATAAAATCTATATATATAAAACTCAAAGGTGACTGATATAGTGATCTATCAACGCACAGCCCAAACCACTGGATGTATCGGGCTGAAATTTGGCATGCAGGTAGATGTCATAACGTAGGCGTCCCCTAAGAAAGGATTTTATAAAATTAATCCCCTAAAGGGGTAAAATAGGGGATGAAAACTTATACCATGAAAATTTATATATTCCACGCAAGCGAAGCTGCGGGCAACAGCTAGTTCCATATACAGAAGTTCTATGAAATCGAACTCGAGTTCAGTTCAATAGTAAGTAATCTATTTTATAACATTTTCTATACCTTCTCATTGAACAGAATATTAAATCAGATATGTTTATCCCAGGCATTTTTATATATTTCTATTTTCCTTTATTTAGAGTACTTATACACCAAACAAATGATTAAATCTTGTATCCATATATCAATACGAACATTGGGGTGCATATTAAAAATGAAACTAAGTACAGGGCCGCACGCTGCAGGGCTATATTCGTATAATTGGATCGACACGACCAGCCAAATTAGTTAGTGAAATATGCATAACGTTATTAAGCTTTCTTCGACTTATTATTAGCAGCTCTTAATTATTCAAAGGGCTTAGCAAGATTAAAGGGGAAGATTTTAATTCTAGCATAAAAAAGCAAAATTAAATTAATTCGATTAACAGTTTTATGTCCATGGTTCTTTACTGTTTTTGTAAGTGATTGATATCGTAAAATTAAAATCAATATTTGTGTACGATTATAAAAGTCATGCGTAGATGAGTTACACGCATACGGCTTCAGCTGTGTGATGGCCCCTCTCGTATACGCACTACGAAATAGTCCTCATCAAAAATTAAAGGTAAGAACGAACTATTGACCCGTTTCGCCCTTCGTGGCTCCTATTGGTCAACGGTCTATTGTATGGGACTCCTCTTAGACTTGATAGCTTTGAAAACTAATTTTAAACAACTTTAATTACTTTAATGGTCTTATGATTCAATAAATAAATACGTTTTTGTTACAAACTATTATAATATGGACTGTCTCTTGGTTATTTAGAACACGCTCAGTAATTAAACTGTTTTAACATTTAATATGATGACTGTATTTAACACGTATTTAAGTTGTATGATAATTGATAATATTATTGTTAGGTAATAAGTTGTTAAACTAATATTCAATTTATTGAGTGATATTATTTTGGCAGACATATTTTTTTCAGCTTCATTAATTTATAAGATTAATTTATTTCCCGTTTTAGTATTTCATGTATTTCAGCTACCATAATTTTATTTCAATACTAGCTGTGCCCGCGACTTCGTCCGCGTGGAATAGTGACTGCATAGTAGTTACCTACTACTTAACTTTTATTGAATAACCACGTCCTAACATAAATAATTAAAAGAACTGTTAGTAAAATTTAAATACTAAACTGATCTAAAAAAAAAAAAAATAAATGCCTAATTAATTTTCTACGTAAAATTTATTTTAAATTATGTCATATTATTTTTTAGGCACCAGGAGGGAGAAGAGCAAATTTATTTACCTTCCTTCCTTGTATGGATGCTTTTGACAATATATTGTGCAGCAACTGAGTGCCGAGACAAACGTCAAAACGTAAAGGAATAGAATCCGCTATCGATAGATACTAATTGACATAAGCGTATGATGTTTTGCTAAGGATTTGTTCACCCTACCAACGACGACGACGACCACGAATAAAATTTTCATCCAGTCGCAATTTAATAAAATTGTGCAAAACACAATTAGAATAAAAAATTAAAATTACCTGTCGTTCTGGTGCTTGGAAATTTTTTTTGAGATCAATGAATGAAAAAATAGATTTTTCGTAGAAACGGTGGCTCCTAGAAAAAAAATGTATTTGAAGTTTTTTGTAGATAATATTATGATCTACAATTTTGGTAAAAGGTACCAATTTTTATATTAATTGTCCTCGAATTGTTTTTCTTTCCGAATACCAGTATGACGGTAAATTTTAATATTTTATTTTGAACTAATTTTGTCTGGAGGACAATTTTGGTCGTAGTCATCGCCGTCATTACTAAAATATCATGAGTTTATGACAAAAATTAGCGATAGTCGCAGGCCGAGACTAATGTCAGAGAATAGAATAACGCTAAGGAATAGAAACTGCTATCGATAATTTTTAACATAAGCTCATGATATTTTAGTAATGGTTCGGTCACACTACCAACGACGACGACGACCAAGACCAAAATTTTCATCCTGACAAAATTGGTTCAAAATAATATGTTAAAATTTACCGTCATACCGGTACTCCGAAAGAAAAAAAACAAAATTCGAGGACTATTAATAGAAAAATAGGTTTCTTGCGAATTTCGCCGAGACGGTAAGTTAATCGTTTCCTCCTTAACTTTTACCAAAATTGTAGATTATAAAATTATCTTTAAAAAACTACACATACATTTTTTTCTAGGAGCCACTGTTTCTACGAAAAATCTATTTTTTCATTCATCGTTGATCTCAAAAATAAAAATTCCAATCACCAGAACGACTGGAAATTTTAATAATTGATTTTTAATTGTGTTTAGCACAATTTTGTTAAATTGCGACTGGATGAAAATTTTGTTCGTGGTCGTCGTCGTCGTTGGTAGGGTGAACAAATCCTTAGCAAAACAACGCTTATGACAATTATTATCGATAGCGGATTCTATTCCTTTGCGTTTTGACGTTTATCTTAGCGCTCTTATCTTTCCTGTCTCACGCCTGCAGTAACTAAACCGTATAGACCGTTCAATAAAAATTAAATTAAAAAAAACTCAACGCAACGAAGAAAAGTGCATAGAAAGAGGAATAAATAATTTCACAAACTTCCCGAGGATCTTTAAAAATAAATATAATAAAAAAAACAAAGTCGTCGGGGCTGCTATACCACATTATCATAATATCTCTTATATATATATATATATTTTTTTATTATGGTACTTAATTTTAAAGATCGTCGGGAAGTTTGTAAAATTATTTATTCCTTTTCCTTCGTTGCGTTGGGTTTTATTTTAATTTTAAACTTCGACTTCTTATTTTCATGTAATATTTTCAAGTGAGCGAGACCTACTTCTACCTCCATAATACATTCCTACATCATATTGATAATATCTATAAGTTTGTTGCTCCTTGACATCTTGTTGGGCCGTAACCGTGCATAAATTTGGACCACAGTGGCAAAAGAAGTGGTATATTTAAGAAAAAAAATTGCCAAGGGCCAGGCCTATGTGGCTTTGAGAAGAGTTCAAAATTTCCAGGGTGTGGCTGTCCTCTCGCTCCCCTATCCCCCTCTTCTTTCACAGACTTTCAAACCTTCCCTTTCCGTCTCTAGTAAATGGCAGAACCGATTTTGATGTAAATAATATTATCTAATTGTACCTGGCTATATGTACACGTCATATCTTATCGTTTGATGCTCCATTTGGTTTATTTATCTAACCACTGTCACCCCTAAAGTGCCCCTAAAATGTAATAAACGGATGAACCGATTTCGAAAAAACATTACTAATTGTAATTCGCCCGTTATGCACATTCATTTGATATATCACTAAGGTATATTTGACAACATTCGTTTCTTTCATTCCCACTTATACCTATTTATAGGAATAGTAAATGGATGAACCGATTTCGATTAAATATGTCTAATTATACTTTACACGTCATGCCCTTTCATTTCATATGTCACTTGAGTCAAAATTCACTTTTTTTATTACCTACCACTTTTATACCTATATCAAATAAATGGATGAACCGATTTTGATAAAATTTGACTTATTTTTACTGATAGGTCGTTCACTTTCATTTAATATATCACTAAAGTATATTCGACAACTTTAGTTATTCTCATTCCCACTTTAACCCCTATATACCTAGGTACAATAAATGGATGAACCGATTTTGATACAGTTTATTTAAGAACCAGCGTCGGAAAATATGCTGCCTACCAAAAAAAACATCATCTAATTCGGATTACCTGCTAGCGAGCTACGGTGGCACAAACAGATACACACACATAGCGGTCAAACACTTATCACCCATATTTTTGCATCTGGGGTTTATAAATATAATACGACATAACTTAAAGGATATTTTATGTATAAAATTTACCTAGAAATAAGTATAATTTTAATTTGACCCCTCCCCCCTACTACCTCAGCTTACCCCCCCACCCTTGGGGACTTTTGATAATATGATCACTTGGACATAACTGTAGCGTATAACAGATAACTTACGTTTTATCGTACACTGTATAGTGTACCATAGAATGCCTTAGCAAATGTTCGCCGTGAGTACTTAAATGGTCATAACTTTTTTATTTATGAACCGATTGACATGAAATAAACACTAAATGTTAAATGAAGATTACCACAATATATTAGTGAAAACCGCATCTAAATCGGATAAGCCGTTTCTGAGATTAGCGTGTTCAAACATACAGACAAACAGACAAACGGACAAACAGACAAACAGACAAAAAAATTTTTAACTACAGTTTTAGGTTTGGGATCGATTTAATAATAACCCCCGCTAATTTTTTTTTACATATTTTCATTGTACAGACACCACTTTTCTAGAATTTTATTATATGTATTGATAAGCGATTTGTATGTCTATGGCAACGTTCTATGGTTATTATTTTACACACGAACCTTATTTAAAATGTGACAAAACTAGACAACAATAATTAAAATATAAAATGAATGACATTTGTCATAAAATCTAACAATTTATATTTTACACGTTAAAAATATGTCTTTAATATTATCTAAACCAATATTTGAGTATTGTAAAGTGAAAGATGGAATCCAACTATTTAACAATATTAACAAGCGCTTTAATTCGAAAACAATTAAGAAAATTGACTCCGATATTTCTTCTTCTAATTCGAACAAAGCGAATGCAAGTAAAGAACTGAAAAAATTAAACATAAATGGTTTAGGTAACAATAAGGCTACCAGTACCTCCAGAAAAACACTCGCAAAAATTGGCGCATGTGTATATTTAAACAGTCCTTACGCAAAATATTCTACAAGCTCCAAAAAACCTGAAGATAATAAGGCCGAAAAACCACCCAAGAAATCATCAGATTCGGCATTTACTGGAATAGCACCCAAATCAGCTGCAGGTGGAGCGAAGGGAAAAATTATAGCAGTTATTGGTGCGGTTGTCGATGTACAATTTGATAAAGAATTGCCACCAATTTTAAACGCTCTTGAGGTTCCCGGTCGGAAACCACGTTTGATTCTTGAGGTGGCACAACATCTAGGAGAAAATACATGTCGTACAATAGCTATGGATGGTACGGAAGGTTTAGTGCGAGGCCAACCTATCGTAGATACAGGAGCACCCATAACAATTCCCGTCGGTGAGCCTCTTTTAGGTAGAATAATTAACGTTATAGGTGAACCTATAGATGAACGTGGACCAATTCAAACAGATCAGTTTGCACCAATTCATGCAGATGCACCTCCGTTTGTAGAAATGTCAGTTGAACAAGAAATTCTTGTCACTGGTATAAAAGTAGTCGATTTATTAGCGCCATATGTCAAAGGTGGTAAGATTGGACTATTTGGTGGTGCAGGTGTGGGTAAAACAGTGCTCATTATGGAACTTATTAACAACGTTGCCAAAGCACATGGTGGATTTTCTGTATTTGCTGGTGTAGGAGAACGCACGCGTGAAGGTAACGATTTGTATAATGAGATGAAAGTTGGTGGGGTAATTAAAGATGACTATAAACAGTCTAAGGTAGCTTTAGTTTATGGGCAGATGAATGAACCGCCTGGAGCAAGGGCTCGTGTTGCTTTAACAGGGTTGACATTAGCTGAGCATTTTAGAGACAAAGAGGGCCAAGATGTTTTGTTATTCGTGGACAATATCTTCAGATTTACCCAAGCTGGTTCTGAAGTATCAGCTTTACTTGGTCGTATTCCGTCTGCAGTAGGCTATCAACCAACGCTAGCTACTGACATGGGTACGATGCAAGAGCGAATAACAACAACAACAACGGGCTCTATTACAAGTGTACAGGCTGTTTATGTCCCAGCTGATGATTTAACTGATCCTGCTCCAGCGACTACATTCGCTCATTTGGACGCTACGACGGTACTATCGCGCGCCATTGCTGAATTGGGAGTATATCCAGCTGTTGATCCCTTGGATTCTACATCGAGAGTCATGGACCCAAATATAATCGGCCCTGAACACTATGGAGTTGCGAGAGGAGTCCAGAAAATATTACAAGATTACAAGTCGTTACAAGATATTATTGCTATATTAGGTATGGATGAATTATCCGAAGACGATAAGCTTACAGTAGCTCGTGCTCGTAAAATCCAACGATTTCTTTCTCAGCCTTTCCAAGTAGCTGAAGTTTTCACTGGCCATGTTGGCAAAATGGTTAAATTAGAAGAAACAATTAAAGGGTTTAAAAGAATTTTAGGTGGAGAACTGGATCACATTCCAGAAGCAGCTTTTTACATGGTGGGCACTATTGAAGATGTTATTGCGAAATCGCAATCCTTAGCGAAGTCCTAAAAATCGTGCATAAATTATAACTTTTTCCCATTAATTAATAATAATACGACAACTCCTGTGTGTTCTAATAAAACATTTCTTTCTATTCTGATTTCGTTTTCATTTAGATAACAACTAAAATAGCACGTTTATATGCTCAAGCTTTTGTATCCTGTAAATTTAATTTAGTGGGAAAGTGGGTTCGCTGATCGAGTTCTTGTTCAGAATGGCCTAAAACTGGTGTAGAATAAGTTACAATTGCTCCACAAAGTTTGGGCGGTGAGGATAAATTTCAGACGCCATAATGCAACGCTCGCTCGAAATCCGGGCCAAGCAGAACTAGCAATAATTTGTTACTTTTAACACTTAGGTATCTTGATGTTCTAAGCTTTTATAAAACAAAAAAAAATGCTTCCATAGAGCAAACAAAAATTCTTATATATAAAATTCTCGTGTCACAATGTTAGTCTGCATACTCCTCCGAAACGGCTTGACCGATTCTCATGAAATTTTCTGTGCATATCGGGTAAGTCTGAGAATCGGCCAACATCTATTTTTCATATGTACCACGGGCAAAGCCGGGGCGGACCGCTAGTATTCTATAAATTTTTGTGTGCAGTTTTGTTATTCAAGGTACGTCGCGTTACCTATTGTGGTTGTGGTGCTTTTAGCGGACGTTTGTGCCCACTTTGTGCCTCAGTGCTCGGATTTTTGGTGTTTGTTTGCACTTCAAAAAATATAAAAGTTTGTAAATATAATACAAAACCAGTTTTTGTCAAAACTCTGTTTATTTTACACATGAACATTACATTACTTTATTGTTTTGTGTAAACTTTTTTTAAAGTTCAAGTAAAAGCGTATAAGATGTTTCATAAAACTAACCATAACTGGTTGCAAACGAAATAAAAGTATCATAACAAGATCTAAACAAAACAGTACATGATTCGGAAGTAAGAAGATAATTAATATCTTGCAATATCACGAGTATATTGATCTCTATACAGCGGGGTCGGCCCCTAACCTGCATTATAGTATAAAATAGCAAAAGTATTGCGAAACCACGTTGTTTCTTTTTATTTGTTCAACCCTTAGATATTATATAAACCTCAGAGACTTGTTACTTGGAATGCAAGCTTGTATGAAATAAATAATACCGGCTTAAAAAGCAAGAATAAATTTACTAGATTTAATTTTCATTAGATAATATTTAAAATTTAAATGTTGGCCATGTAATACTGTAGATGTACAAAGTAGCAATAAAAGGTTTTTTTTATAAATTGTTAACAAGCTGTTACCTGTAACAAGGATCTTTACGCGAATTCAATCTATGGAAATAATATTTTTACATTTCAAGCTTTTATTTTGGGTTGAGCTTTTTTCGGTAAAGAACCATCAATTTTTCTTTAAATGAGAGATCATGCATCATTATCTAACAATCATCAATTAATATAATCTAACTAGTTTACCGCCCGCGGCTTCGCCCGCTTTATCTAAAACCTAATAAATTATATACCTACTAAAACCTTCCTCTTCAATCACTCTATCTATTTAAAAAACCGCGTCAAAATCCGTTGCGTAGTTTTAAAGATTAAGGAATACAAAGGGACATAGGGACAGAGAAAGCGACTTTGTTTTATACTATGTAGTGATAGCACAGACCCTTGACCATTCTGTTGTTTAACAAGTATCATAGTCCAGAGCCCAGGATATGACCAATATAAATGGCATAAAGGATTACATGTCACTTGTGCTCACACATCATACATTACCAGCGCACAATCAAACGACGATTCATTAAAAGAATTCAAGGGGAGCTGGGGCTGTATCCGCAAAATGCAATATTGGATTAGAACTACAAATAATCGGGCAGGGGTTTGGACTGCCAGTATTATACGTTTGTTGGCTTATAAGCTATATTTTATTTGTCACGGTAACCGAAATGATCTGTGACTTTAATTAAATGTGTACATGTGCACGTGGGTAGAAGTTTGTATTTTGGGGTTGATGGTAAAAATGTACTTAATGTATGTAAACACATTTTTGTTGAATTTTGGTATACTTAATGTGAACATTCCTTAATGTTTCGCATTTGAAAAGTCAAATTTTAGTTGGAAAACGATTAAAATGTGTTTGTTCCACAGTTTGTTCCTATGGTTTGTTCATTAACTATGAAATAATTAAATGCTAATTATAAATTAACTTCTAAAACCTTTTTATATTTTTATGTAATAGAGAGGTATAGATTAGAAATAAAATAAACGATTACGACATCGATTGTCACATAGCAATTCGTATTGACAAACATCACAAACACATAATTCTTCAAAATATCCATTTATATTAACATAAATAAATCACATTATTATCTATACCTATTTATTTTATAAACACTTTCATATTAAAAATGCCGTTAAGGAAAGTGGTGAAAGGAACACCATTAGACTTATTGCCTGAAGGGCTACTGCATCATGACGAAGATGCACTCACGCCTTGTCAGAAGGAATGCACCGCGCGGCTGGGTGTGACAATGCAGCTTGAACAGGAGGCATATTTATCACAACATCCAGAGGTAGTTCATAAAAGTTGTTTAGATTCAGGTGATAAAGATTTTAGTAGGTACGTTAGAGAAGAGGTAGAGATGTAAGTCGTTTATGTTCTTTTTATTATATTATTTGCATCCAACTTCATAAGAGGTTTGCGATTCGACTTTATTTTTTGGGGGTTTCTTACCTCAGAATTTTGACTGTGTGAACTGATTTAACAATTCTTTTTCCTTTAAAAACTAGTGCCTTCCGGTTGATTTTATTAATATGTTGACCAAGTCTGTCCTTCGGAAGACAGTTAATTTTTTGTAAAAAAAAAAAATATATTGAAGCACATCCATACTCTTATTATAATATCGATGAGGAAATAATTTCGCATCCAATAGCAAATATAATTACTTACAGTATTAAAGGTATCTATTAAATGAAGCTATTTTAGTCTGGCTGGGTCCTTTCATCTTTGTAAAGGGCTTCGATTGGCAGCAGAAATTGAAAAGAAATATAAAAAGCGCATTTTGAGTAAATCACTATTACATTTAAAGACTCCTTTATTAGATAATTAATATTTATTAGTGATGAACCAATTTCTTGACCCTACGGAACATAAATTTAGAGTCGGTAGTTCTTGTTACTATATTTAGATTAGAAACTTTATAAAATGTGAACAAAGTAAATTTTTAAAAGAATATTAAATTTGATTACAAACATTAATCCCTATGAACAATAAATTCCAATGAATAGAAACATAGCTATTTGTTCTTTAACTATAATAGATACATATTATCAAGTTTCATTTCATTCATTCAATATAACAAGATGCGCAATGTGTAGAATGTAGATATCTCACTAAATTTGCTTACTAATAGCGATGCTTCTTGCTATAATTGAGTATCAAATTGCTTCAATTGCGTGATAGAATATTAGAACTATTTGCAAATTAACTGATACGGGAGAGATCAAAATAGCTCTACGACACGAGTAACAGTGTTATGAATATGCCGTGCAATTCGGAAACTCAATCAATCCTCTCCTAATATAAAGGCGAGGTACGCTTCTCACAGCTTCATATATCATTTCCATAGTATAAAGAGAGAAGTATGCCAACTCGCGGCGTTTAAAGCGCACGGTACCTAAACCCGCGAGGCACAGGGTCACTTGTCACATTGATATTTTAAATAATTGTAAAAACCAACACCGACCGCTCACAGCAATGGCGCAGCCTCACGTGACCGATACCTGATTATAGTGCCACAAACTTATCTGACCCGGTGACAAAAACTGGAACTACGTGCCGCCATTTTGAAATGTCACATTTTCACAGACTTTTCATACGGAATATTTTGTTTAAATAAAAAGAAAGCGACATCAGTGACACTGTCACCGGGTCAGATAAGTTTGTGGCACTATATAGTGATTAGGAAGCGTGCGCCGTTGTGTGCGTACGTACGTACATGAACGGGCAGCGCGTCGGCAAGCGCGCACTCCGCGTACATACAAACGGTGCGATGTTCCTTTGTTCGAAGATAACTTACTTTTCTATTTATACTATGTCATTACTCTTGCTTCGATGCGTTCCTCTGAATGCTTTGTAATACTATTACAAGTAAGATGCTTTATGCTCCCGGGTACGAGAAGCTGCATAAAGTCGGATTCACAAGGATCCCAATTCGCAAGTAACTATAGACGGAATCATAGTTAATGGTAATTTGCTGTAGACTTCAAGGTTCAAAATATTCTAGCGCTTTGTACCGATTTTATTGAATGTTATTTAATTAGAGATTCGAGTTTTAAAAACCGTGGTCGATAATCTGGCGAAACGTGTAAAGGTGTAAATCAGTACAATAATTTTTGTATTAAATAAATTTTGATATTCATTTTAATATAAATATATGCAATGTTCGGCTGTAAAAATAATTTGTTTTTTTTAATTGGTATTTCCACGAATTAATTTGAATATACTTTCAAAATACTGATAGGGAAATTTGAACTATATATTTTTACCCATGAAAAATGTTTTCTGTATGTAATCTGTATGTATCATATTTAACAGATAATTCTCTGCTAATTGGGGGCTCACACACGGCAGGTTTCTGCACCCTAACAAAGGATCAATGTTAAATTAGTGGAACACTTATATTTTCCCAATTCGTTTAATTGGTAGGGTTCATGGTTCATGTTTCTAGCCCTCATTTTCAAATTGATGAAATTTTAGATTCATTCATTCATTTTTACCTATTTGTTAGAATAGCTAAAAGATGTTTCGGTTCGAAATATACGTTTTCTCAACATCATTTATAATATAAAAATTATAATAATATGAAACGTCCTATTGAACAAGCTTGGCCTTCCCTATTAAGTTTCTCTCAATGTCAGATATAATCCGTTCTGTAGATACACGTGCCTTCATGGTATTGTGACTTTATAAGGAAATAGTTATACCAACGTGACAACAACATAAATAAATACCTGATAAAAATAAAATACAATAGATAGAAGTGACTAGAAATTTTCCTCTTCAGATCCGGGCATTGTTGGAAATATTTGTTGGGAAAATATCACGCACGAATAAAAGAAAAGGTATTTTAAAAGAAGCCGCGGAACACTTCACGAGACCGGTCGAACAACTCGATGCAGAAATACGAAACCACCTCGGCTTGCCGCAAACGGATCAGTATGTAAAGGTTAGGGTATTTTAATTGGTTATTTAATTTTTCTAATTCAGTACTAATTGTAGAGCAGTGGGAGGTCCGAGCTATCCGTTTCTCATATAATATTTTTAACTTCAAAAATTTAGCAAACAAACAATGCAGCAATTTCAAGCAGAATAATTATTAATCAGTTTTTCAAGACTATTTATAAATAATAATTAATGAACCAATAGAGAACATTTTTAAAATATCTCAATAAATCATTTTACAAATCGTATGAGATTTGAAAAGAGCAACTGCAAAGTTTCTTGCCGACTCACCCGTCTGGAAACTGTTTTCCCGACCGGTCCGTCGGTATCTAATTGTTTATATAATATGACGATTAGGAGCGATTCTAAGAGAAATCTCATTGAATGAAGAGATGTTCGAGTCCGAGTTTGCTCTAAAACTTTTGGGGTGCACAACATGATTGCATGGCAGCGATTGGTAGAGTTTCACCTGAACTAAGTCTAATTCCTTACACTCTATATCTGTTCGGTTGCTAAGATACTAGAAGGGCCTGCGGCACTTTCGCTAAAGAATAGAAAAAAAGTAAAGAAATAATTCTAAATGTGGTATTTAATTTTATTGAAAACTATAAATATTAAATGACAACAAATCCAGAATATCATTACATAAAAGTGTATCCCAAAAATGGAAAAATATAATGAAACCAATGAGACGCACTCTGACTCGACGACTTTTTATGCTTGTTCTTGTAAAGGTTGAAACTTCAAAAGTAAAAATATATAATCAAACTCTCTAAATGCTCGATCAACCAGCAAGTCGTACATGTAGCAAACAAATCTCACATTCTAAGGTCAAACGTGAATACGTAACATAATAGGATGACTAAAATAGGTTTAACTGGAAATGCGAGCTCCCTTTAGCGAGTCCTTTAAGTTTAAAGTTCAAAAGCTGTGTCAAAGGCGCTTATTAACTAGACATCAAACGCTTACTGCTTCCTATTATATTCACTATTCACTCGGTTTCGAAATGCACTCCGTTTAATTATAATATTTTACAATGTAATACAAGCTTTAAAGGAATTTTGTTTTTACGAATGAACTTTCAAAGACGGAATAACTCGAACGTGCTCATTAATTTCCTTTGTCCATTGTGAATGCATATGTCCGGAATCTGGAGTAGGTATGTAATAAATGTATTCAAATAAAAATGGACATCGTCTACCCAATTTTATTTTTATCAGGCGTATAAAACACAAATACGTTTTTAATAGTACAAAGAGAAAACATTCCTTTTTAACTTTCAGTTGTTTAATAATATAAAAATAAATTATTGTTTCTTTAAGTTTATAAATTATTTAATTTAATAAAATTATTTAATTTAAAATTAACCATAAAAGCTTTATTTATCCTATCGTCAATATCCAATGGATACTTTCATCACTATCAGTCTATATTGTTCCGACTGTTCAGTTCGAACCATATTCCATCGCGCTTTACAGTTGGCCAAGCGTATTGTTAGATTCCATGTTGAAGATAATATTCAACTACACAAAACGGGACAAAAAAGAAGACAATATTATTTACCGTGTTTTCAATTGTTTTATTTTTTGTTGCTGATAAATATGAAACTTTTGAAGTTATACTTCTTTTGGCGCGATGGAGAAAAATGATGAGAGTGAATTTTCACGATGCGCGCGCAAACCGATACCTAAATTTAGCATGAAGTTAGTTCTAGGTGGTATGAAAATTGATAACTATGTTCAAGTTGTATATTCTAATATTTTTCCCTTACGACAAAGAAGTATAACTTCTAACGCGTGTACATAAGTACACACACTCTTTTTTAAATAATTTTGCATGTAGAGTATGTACGTATATCGTAGATAGAATTAAATTCCACTGTCCACCCAAAAAAATATAGGTATTTTTGAGGTCGTTGATTATTTATAGAACATAGGATTACATATTAAAAATAATTTTGAATTACTTATTTCAGGAAGGCAGTAATACATTTGTTTACAAAGACACTTCCCTCATAAATGACTTGATTGGTATAATCAATACGAACTTCCCCCCTGAGCCAATTCGAATACCAACGCCAGAAGTTTCGTCCGTCAACACTGCTTCGTCCTCGTTTATTTCAATTATGACTTCGGACACCACACTGCCTACTCCGGGTGAATTCTTATTGTACATTATATATAACATAGTAAACATAATATAACAAGCTGACGCGGCAAACTTTTTTCTGCCTTTTCACTAACGGTTTACGGTGCATTCACATCAAACGAGTGCATGCTCATTGTAACTCCAATATGTCAAATTCTGTTAGTGTAAACAGGCGTAGAGCATTCTTTTGTTATTCTTAGTGCGTACGAAGAGATTCTATGCAATGTTTCTTATTCTGTTTCATCGAAACCTCTCAAATAGCTGGAGCGGAATAAGGCAATATTATATTGTTTTTAACTTTATAATAGTATTGATTTATAAGCTAAGAGTTTAGAATAATATATTGAGAAAGCACTCCTGCAGAATATTCATGTACCAAGAACCAAAGGATAATATGTGATTTTCATGGTAAAGCTCAGAGACGTCAAGATGATAAAATACAATATCTACTTATAATATAAATAGTTACGGGAATTTCACGTTTATTATTACAAGACATAACGAGCTACAAGCTCATTATAAAACAGATTAGTTTGAAAATATTCAATAACTCGAGTATAATATAATAACGTACATTGTTAATATTGAAGGTGTGACAACATAAAATAGGTACCTACTTTTAATTGGGTGTTATATTTGTAACTTGTTAGTTGTTAATAGATAATGATAATATGAATACTGTATTTATGTATAAATCTATAATACTACAATATTATAAAGCTGAATAATTTGTTTATTTGTTTTAATCTCAGGAACTAATGGTCCGATTTGAAAAATTATTTCGGTGTTAGATGGCCTATTTATCGAGGAAGGCTTATAGGTAAGCGTGCGAAGCTAGTCATATATAAATATCTATTTATTAAAAAAATGTTATGTCTTGGCCAATAGATCGTTTGCTAATTGTTTTTTTATTCGTTATCGAACACGTGTTTAGGATTATATGTTGAATATTTGTCATCTCTTTTACGAATTATGTTACAATTCTGTTGGCTTCTTACCAATCATTTCTACCAAAAGTCAACAATATTTTATGCTACAAAATTACTTTCTATACTCTATTCACTAGCGTATTATAATAATAAGACAAAATTAATTACCTATGTCTAAAAATATTCATTACTTTTTACCTCTAGCCACTCACCCGAATTATCACAAACTTATTTCTCTTTATTTTTCTTATTACCAACGGTATAGTGGTTGGCGCGTGAGCGTAACACCGAGAGGTCCTGGGTTCGATTCCCGGTGAAAGAAAAAAAAATGTATCGGTCTCGTAGGACACAGAAGGCTGACCTACTTGTCCCTAACGAAAATCGATCAGTGAAACATGTATCTGCCCCTTACCCCAATAGTGGACATGGGACTTCACTTTTTTTTTCTTATTAACTAATAACTACATTTAAACCCTCACAGAGCCCATACCAACACCGGAGCCAACATTATCTGAACACTTATTCGGTTTGGTATCCAACACGGTGGACAAAGCTATATTCCTACACGTGGACGACGGAGCCCTACGCTATGACACCGCTTATGTGGAACTTACCAAAGCAGTGGAAGAAGCCATGGAGATACCTGTCGTTGAAATAAAAGAAGACATAGCGGAATTGTATTTTAACGCGTATAAAATGTTCGAAATGGATATTATGGAGAAGGAACGTATCGGTAATTGCGATAGTATTTTATGCCTAATTATAAAGTTTGGGTTACGATGGTATTTTTGAGTTCAATATTGACGCTACATTGCAAAGCTTTGTGTTATTAATTTATTTATGTAATCTAGAAGAAGAAGAAGAAAGATATATAGAAAGATTTATGTATTCTGTATTATAGACATAATAATTATTATATTGTTTTACAAAAGCATGCTTGCGACTTGCTATAGCAAAGCCAACTGTGAATCTTATAACAACTAATATTATTACAAATTTAAACTTATTTAAATCGTGGTTTATTTTTTTATTATTTTGTGTATTATCATTATTTTTCGTATAAATTCAAATAAGCAATATTATTCGCAGCGGCTGAAATCGCTTGGGAAAAGCGAATGCGTAAGAAAATGAAGAGGACGCTAAGACGCCTGGATAATTTTAAAGGTTATTTATTTATTCGCGCGAATCTCAATCATACTATACTACTACTATTATAATTATTATCCCATAATTAAGTTAAGCTGTATTTATTTGTTTGTCTCTCCTTCACATCCCATCGCGACACGGATAGTAAGTAAGAACGGGTCTTTAAATAGTTACACGTTTTTTATCACAAAATATAATATAATGGGTACTATAGGTACCTCAGTACCTCGGCGAAACATTTTCTTTGAACACACGGGCAAGACCGCGGGCGAAATGCTAGCTATGCTAGTATTTTATAATATAAATTTCATCTTTTGTTTTTTTTAACTGTCTTATACACTCTTCTCTGCTGTATAAAGCTTACCTATATTTACTCTTACTTATATTTACTCTGAAGTTTGTTTCACGATTTTTTTATTTATTTAAAATGCTTATACTACGATTCTATAGGATATGCTACTCCTCCAACACCAAAAAGCGAGATTTCATCACACGAGAGCTATAAGAAGCCCCCACCCAAACCATGTGTGTGTCACCCACAAATCCATTATAATCGCTATCCTAAGGTACAGCACCTTATTTAGAAAAGTTTATTAACATTCTAAGTGTGATTCTAAGTGTATGACAGGCATAAGAGACTTTCTTGCTATCGAATTTTTTTTTTCATTGTGTCTTTGTATAGTGCATACTTTAAAAAGACTTTAAACAAAGAAACTATATTAATTCATCAGATTATGGTGGTAGAGAATTTAATTTTGGTTTTTTTATAATGATTTATATCTAGCTTTTGCGATTTAATTTTGATAAAAACGACTGTAATTATCCTAATTTGCAATGTTTTTGAATACTCGATGATTTAAAAATAAATGCAATGTGTTCTACATTAATGCATTTCAACAGGACCGCTTCGGTATATATCTACCACGTGAAACAGAATTCAGCGAAGGCAATGTGACAGTCACTCCAGCGATATCCCTGGAAAGTGTGGCCGGCGAGCCAGCCGAAGAAAATGTTGACACTAAGTCAGTAATGAGCAAAAGGTCTGCTACCTCTGCTAAAAGTGCTGTCAGCAAGAAGACCACTTTTAAGGAATAACGACGCCATTTTATTTTTAAAGCTGCACTTACAATTTATTTAGGATATTAAAAGTTGTTATGAAAATTCTTATATTTTCACTAAGGGACGATTTTTCAATCGCTTGTTATAAAATTCGTCGAATCACGTATAAAATTGCCAATTCAAAAATGCGTTCTATTGGCCGAGTATTTAAGTATTGCAGGTGACATTTGTATTGTCTAATACTGTATTCGACTGATTACTTTTAACTGAGAATTGAAAAACCACCGCTAAACCCACAAAATAGACCCCAAAATAACCACAAGATTACGTAGGTATCTTTATCAATCATCGTTAATCATAATAATAAGTTATTCGGCTCATTATCTAAAACAGTGAGAGCAAATGTAAATATATTAACGCAGCAATATTCTCTGTGACAAAGAGTAATGACAATAATTTATAAAAAAAATATCGCAAATGCGAAACAATGGAAGGGAAGAAATGAAAATAATAATCTGCTTAGCAAATCGTTTAGGATTTTTCTCTGTCTTTGCTAAGTCCTATTGTCTGTTATTATTCTTGTCTAGTAGAATGTAAATACACCCAAATATCCGTAAATGATAAATATTTGAGGATATAATATTTTTATTGGATTACCTATTATTTGATTATATGAAATTTCAATGTAATCAAATACTAATATTGATTGGGATAAATCCTTTTTTACAAAATAAAAAGCATAGAAAACATGTTTTGACTCGAGCAGTAGCAGATGCTTTTATGCTCCACAGGCTTTGATAAAGAAATGGAATATAGGACATGAGATTAGTCGCCGAGTGCAAAATCTTTGTATTCTTGTATGAATAAATAGAGTTCTTAAATATAAAAATGCCCTAAATAAGGTAACTATAAACATTTATTTTGATTAGTATTATCTTTTCTTAAATTAGTAGGTACCAATTAATAAAAAGAGCAAGTAAAACAGGCGTCTAGTTTAAGGATTATTTTTATTAAATAAAAGACATTAACATTTAGCTCTCTTCAATACAATGAACACAGAAAAACAAAACAAAAATAATTAACTACATTTGATGTCCTGGGACGTAATGTCGGACTAGGGAAAGAATAATTGAATTATTATAGTCACAAATATAATAAATCATAAATTGAAATAACTTAATGTTTAAATTGAACTTACAAATATAAAGAAAAACAACTAAAATTAAATACCGACAGTGTCGTTTAAACTATCATAAACTAACTGAGGACTCTAAAGAGATTTAATAGCTTAATTAAAAAGTTATTAAGTGATAGATATCTATGTATCTAGATTAGCGTTCACTTTTAACCCTTTTCTTGCAAATTGCATCAGGCTTGTCGTCCTTGCTGTCGCCGTAGAGCAAAGCTCTAAATGAGAACGGTTTAAAAGGATATCCGCTTCCAGTATAGAATTTACTCATAAACTCGACCCTGAAACGTGACATTTTCACATTTACACATAATTCCTGCATTGTAAGTACTTATTTCCTAAAGAACAGCCTCTCATTAAGCCTCGTATGTCTAAACATTTCTAGAGCAACTGTTGCTCAACAATGTTGCTGAAACTTTGCGTTGACGCATGTCAAGTGAGAACATTTTGAGATGTTCAACATGCGTTATGAACTAAACACGCAGTGTTGCCAGCAACATGTTGACAGCAACTTCTCAACGTGTTGATTCAGTATTGCAAAGCAAACGTTTGCCATGAATACGGCTTAAGGCGATTATACATGTATCATGCGTTCATATTTGACAGGAATTAACTATGCCTGCATCTCGAAATATGAAACCATCAAAGTCACCCTATAGCCCATCTGTTAAAACCATCATTAGTATACTGTATTCCTCAGACGTACGCTATAGATTTATCGTATTATCAGACAATATCGAAATTGATACTTGGACGTGACGCAGGATTTACATGCTACGTCAAGATGCTCATAGCTCTGGGCTGACAACTTGAGAATAGCTACTGCTATTTTATTATTATACGACATTTATTAAACATGCATAAACATATTAATGGGATGAAATTAATACTTTCTTGCATTTCCTTTTACATGAGTGTTCTATAAGGAAGAAAGAAATAAAGGCGCTATCCCTTTTTTATAAGGGTTTCGTATCAGAACAACGTTTGCCCATTCAGAAACTAGGTAATATTATAAAAACTCTTGACTTATGTTTTTGTGTTAGAGCAAAAAAAACATGATTCGTAAATGTAGGGAAAATTACATCATACTTTAACTTACCAATGCAATCGAAGAGTATGTAGGAAAGCCGACAACCCTTCCATAACCACAAGTATAGAGAGGGTGAAAACCGCCCAGATCGCGAATATAAAGAAAAGTTTTATTCCACCACTGACTGATGTATCCCGTAATGCCAATTTCGCCAAAATCATTATCCATAACATCTCTGACAACTCTGAAATAAAGATTTCAGTGATTTCAATATGATCGTTTTATTTTATTGAATAGCTTTAAGTAAAGTACTTCTTTTAACCAAAAAATTGGTGTGTGAGTAACGTTGTGGTAAACGGTTTGTCATCAATCTTACTTTTAAATGCGTTAATTAGTTCATAAGGTCATTAAAACGTGTAAATTATAGTTGCTTCAATATTATAAATAAATAATAATAAATTTTATTTATTTGAAAACATTGTCTCCCAATATCGTTTTGGTTTATGTTTGAAAAAAAATACTAAATCACCATCCAGTGAAACGAACCATGATAAATATTTGTATAATCAGCAATAACGAACTTTTTGATGAAGTTTTATAAATGACAAAAGGCACCATTAATAAATAAATAAAGAAATAAATTAATAAAATTACCAAAGAAAGTCTACACAGAGCCTAGCCTAAAAAGAATAATCCTTTTACAATCCTGTCCAATACGTCACAACTACGGCATACTAAAACAATGCAGACGACTAAACATGTCCATATTTTCATTTTTTCTTTCATCATATAGCTCATTCGGACTTTGAGAGCCTCCGTAACGCCCCAAGGTATAATAAAATCAGCAAAAATTTTGAAGCGATAATTAAATTTCATTTAGCGAGCTACGAACGTTACTATATTATTACGATTCTGACGCATCGGAATCGGTCCACCTTTTTTCATAATAGATTTTGCAGAGATTATTCGAGAATTTACGAACTCACTTTGATAGGATCGATAAGTATGAGCTTATAGAACAAGAAAATCCCACCAAAAACATAAATGTAAAAATTGGAGCCGAGTTCAATCGTTGACTTAATTTGCCAAAAAAGAAATGACGAAGGCTAGTTTTTAGAACTTCACAAAATATAAACAGTATGTAAAACTAGCCTCATCAAATTATGGGGTTCAATAGGTCATTAGTTGTTTGCTTTGTGAAAATAATTATATTATTCAAATTAAAAAAGTTATATTTTGGAATAAACATTGTTCTCTAAGGGAAAATAAAACAATTGAGTTTTCAGTCAACCTAAGAACTTAATACATCTTTATAAATAAATTTCTGGACTGTCTGCAGAACTTGGCACACATTATTAATTAGATCTCATTTCTTTTTTGGCAAATTAAGTCAACGATTGAACTCGGCTCCAATTTTTACATTTATGTTTTTGGTGGGATATCATTACTTTTTGTACAGAAAATTACTCTGCAAATTTGATTTACTTTATGAATATAATTATACTTTTTAATTTTTTATATACGATTTTTTTTTTTTTTTTCTTGCGGATTCTTTGTATGGTTTGTTTAGTATTATTTTCTATATTTTCTTGTATGTTATGAATGTCAGCGCACATTGCCCCGTCATTATCTGCAATTTTTTAAACTCGTTTTCTGTTTAAAAGATTACATGATTTTCTAAACATCCAGCGTGAATATGTACACACACTATTACAAAGATGCAAAGATCGTTGTAGAAGAATCGTCGCTTTACTCCATGACGTTACGGTATTGCCATGACGAGGTTTTGAAATTTTACTCTAAACGCGCCTAAAGATGTTTCACTTATATTAATATTAATATTACGCAAATTAAATCATTTCGACCTTCGACAAAGCCTTCTTCCATTACACTGAAATTACAAATAAACTAAACACTCATAAATCTATACATATAATAAATCTGTAGAAGGGTCAATTCTGTACATTGAAAATATTAAAAAAATAAATAGCAGGGGGTGTTACTGGATCGATACCAAACCCAAATATGTGATTAAAAAAATTTTTGTCTGTCTGTCTGTCTGTCTGTCTGTCTGTCTGTCTGTCTGTCTGTATGTGAAGACATCACGTGAAAACTACCGGTTCGATTTCGATGAAACTTGGTATAATTATACCTTATTATCCTGGGCGTAAAATAGGATACTTTTTATCCTGGAAAAATACGTAGAAAAAAAATAATCTTAATTTTTCAGTTATCCATAGACGTTGTTCTGTAGAACTGCGAACACACGTTGCGTATTATTATAGGCCTAGCCGTATTTGGGTCAGATAGATATTTATAAGATGTCATTGTCAGAGTTACTCAAAATGGAGAAATAAACCATTTTGAGTAACCACGCGAAGACCGACATCCGCGCGGACGGAGTCGCGGGCGAAAGCTAGTAAAGAATAAAGAAATGTGAATTTGTAAAATTATATATTATTTTTAATTGTATGAGCAATATTTTTATTACAATTTTCTTTTATTTTACGTTTAATAATAGTTTTGAATAAAGAAATCATGCAATCGAAGTAATCCGCCCTAGCGATACTAGCGCGAGTGAGTGTGATGTCAGAGGCGCATCGAATCTACAGATGTTTCGCGCTAAAATATGTAAACTTCAATAATCTATATCTCAGTCATTTATTGATGGATTTCAAAATTTTTTTCGGCCACTGACTAGTTTTGATCTATTTTTTAAGACTAGTAAGGTGAATATACTATTTTCTATTTTTTTAAACTTTTCCATTTTTCCATACAAACAAAATTAATGTTATTGAAAAAAAAATTAAATACAAATAAATTCAGTATTTTCTGATTTTTTCCTTTGTACACTCACTATTACCTAGCTGATTACAAAATTTGAACTTTCTAGGTCATCTGGAAGTGGGTTAGGTTTTGTATATGTCTATAAGTCAGTCAGTCTTAAAAATTGCGATTTTTGGATATTAATATCTACGCAACTGTTTAATCTGTATTTATGAAATTTAAGGTTCTTGTTTATCTTGAGGTCCTCTTGATATGTACCAAATTTGGTTTATTTAACTTAAATAGTTTTCGAGTTATAAGGGGGTGAAAAGTGGCTCGAAATGGTTCGTGTAAATATACACACGGCTGCTGCTCGCCAGTTCTCTTCGCTTGAACTCGGCTTGACACGCTGCCGCGTGTCTAGATATAGAGGTGGCAACTGGCAACGTTTAAGAGTTATATTATATTTTAACACATTTTAACTATTTTCGAACCGGACCTTGGTCACGCAATATTGTTTTATGCTTTTCATTATTTAAAATTAAAGGACGACTGAAATAATAAAAAAGGACGAAGATAAAGAGACTGCCGATAGAAGTGAAAACTTTTATGTTAGAATTTTAAGTATTAACTTTTTAACTTTTACAACAATAGATCGTCGGTGACGAGTACCCATAAAATTTCTCTACCAAAAAACGCTCAACGAAACAAAATAATTTTTCACTTACAAAATATTTATAGACCGGGATCCCTCGCCCTTTTTCGTAAGTGATTACTAACAAGCTAATTTTTCGTCAGTAGCTTCATTTTGACGAGACGCCCAACATTAGCTAGTACAAAAATTTCGTAAGTGGTAGCTAACAGGGGTAATGAGAACATAATTTGTTGATTTAGTGGTTATCAAAAATTCATTACTAACTGGTTTTTTTATTTATAATTCTTATAATAATAATCTAAATTAGCCGAAAAAATATTTGTCCTACAAAATGCTAGGTTTGATCAACGAGGTCCCATTTTTGCAACATGTACTATTTACGAGGTCATGAAAAATTATTACTAACCAGCTGATTTTTTTTTGTTGGTTAGTTAATAATTATATAATTTAACGCCCACATTGTCCTACACATTACGTGGAACGTTTTTCTAGTCCTAGACTCCTAAGTTGTCCATACCACAGGACCATTTTTTTTATTAGTAACTGTAGGACAAAAGTATCACGTGATACATTAGTGTGTTTTTTATCCGAATAAAACAATGTCCTACAAAAAAACTGGTATGCATCCGTAGTCCTACAATAATCGTAATTTTCCTTTTTCCTATGTGCAACATGAGGTAAAGTGAAAATATATTTATTGAAATAAATCAACTTTATTATGTAACATACATGAAAAAGTAGATATTTTTATATAAAAAAGTAATTAATTTTCATCTGACTCATCAGAAAAACATTCATCCTCACTACTGGCATCACTCTCCTCATCTTCATCAGTATCTTCTTCATTCTGATCTTCCGTGGTATCTAAATCTGTAATAATATGAAAAAATTAATTAATGTCGCCGAAAAATTAAAAACCAAATTTCAATAATATTAATAGGGTACCTTGCAATTGAGAAGATAATTCTTCAAAGGATGGGCTTTGAGGACCATCAAACCAATAATACTCGTATTTACCATCAATTATTGTCCATCCATAATTTTCAGGTACTTTATCTGTGGGGCACCGCATGTGTGCATTACACCATACATTGCTGATGAATACCGTTCTTTTAATTTGTTGCAACAATTCTTGTTTTGTTGGTGGCAAACTGGAAGGATCATATCCTATAATATTTTTTTTTTAATACTTTTTCACTTCCACCTTTTGATCTATAGCCTTTTTCAAATAGTTCATACCGTCCTCTGTTGATATCATTTTTGGTTTTTAATGAGTACACTCTACATACATACTCTTCAATAATTCGAACTATTTCATTTGACGTTGAAATGAAATAGTTCGAATGTTCGCCTCTTGAAAATTTTTATTTTTCTTAAAAATACTGAAAGGTCTTTTTTTTCCTTTACGGAAAAAAGCGGGATTGTAATCATTTCCTGTAAAAATATGGCATATAGCAAATGAACACGATAATTGATCTCCAAGCTTGGCATAAATTTCATTTATGTTCAGGTACATTTTTTTTTTATTTGTGCTTAAATTAATTATTACTTGTATTTCATCTTTTAAATACTTGAAATTAGCCAACATTATTATTGGTATATCAGAATCTGTACAATGTATCTGCACACGATAGTTACGATTAAATTGACAAACATGGTACACAATTTTGGTGTCAGCTTCTTCATGATAACAAGAAAGATTATAATCAATAATTCTTTTTATTTTAGTATCACTAGACACCTCATAAGTGTAACATTGATCATAATTAAGTTTAACAGTCTTCCCTTCAATCAAGGTAAAAAATTCATCTCTTGTCCAATCTTCAATTAAAAATTCGACAAATTTTTCTTTAAAGTTGCTACTCCTCAATAATTTGCAGAAATCCGCAGGACGATTATTGTCTCTACGTATGACGTCATACTGTGTATCCTCTTCACCTCTCAGATCATGTTCAAAATCTTTGATACTGGGTTTTTTGTACTTGTCAAATATAATATGTACTTCTTTTTTATTATATGTAAGTATTTGTAATATATGTTTCGAGATTTTACCATATCTGTTTGGAACGTTTTTCAGCGTATGTAATAAATAAAATCCATCAATTAAGTGAATGTCTGCTTCTGGAGGATTTTCAATTTCGGTTTGATATTCTAGTAATTCTTTAATAATCACAGATTTAGGGGTCTTGCATATCGATCCATTAGTATGACAGAGTGAAAAAGGAACAGGAGCTAGAGGATAACTTAATGCTTTTTCTATATCAATTTTATTTTCTACTGATGCATAAAGTAAACGGCCAAAAACATCTCTTTGCATTTTAATTTCTTTGACTTTTCCATTAATTTTGACTTTTTTCGTATTCTTGTAATCAAAATTAATAATTTTATTTTTACTAATGGCTCCATCAAACCTATCTGGTGTTATACGAGTCTCAGTAATGAAATTCTGATGCTGTTTTTCACCCTCTATTTCAACTGATGATAAAAATTGATATATTTCATCGCTAACGGACTGACCTTTCGATATATTGTAAAGATAATTTTTTGGCAGATCGAACGAGAAAGGGTTGGTGTACTGCTTTATTAGTTGCATTAATACTTCTAAGTTTTTCGTAGCTTTCTTAATGGATGACTCCTTTAAGTCTTTCGTTATGTCATCGGTGGATTTCATATTACAAAACTCCATCATTTTTGATATAACACTCGTACGTAGTGAATGAGTAATTGACCATTTTTGTCGTGCGGAAAACGAGTTTGTAACGTTAATAATTCCAGAAGCTTTAGAAGCAGCATCAGCATTGATTGTTTGTTCAAGTGTTAAATCAATCGGTATTCTTGAAAACGGTTTCATTGTTCTGCGAATGCCCAAAAAACTTTTTTGACAATCATTAAGCAATCCAGGATGTGTTGTTTCAATATTTATTAATTTATCCCAATAAACAGACATAAAATTCATATCTTTGAAAATATTAACTTTATCGTGAAAAGTAATTGGACCTTTTTTATTGGTATTTCGATAAAAAATATAAAAAAAAATTGTCCGGTTGAAAAATAACAATTCCTTGCAATTGTTTAAACAATTTCGGTTTAAACAATATGGCACCGGGTTGCCCCATGGCAACATGCATTTATATCATCAGTAGGGCAATTTGAAGAGGATCACGTAAAAAAATTGAGGTGGAATAGTTTTCGGTACTCATGCGCCGATTCCTCCTGGACTAGTACGCAGCATCGCGCGCATGCGTACTAATATAACTAAACTCCAATAGAAAAATGTACAGAATGAATAGATTTTTATTGTTATGAATTTCAAATTCCATTGGAGGATCAGCAAAATATACCATGCAATTTGTAGGACAATGTGGGCGTTAAATTATATAATTATTAACTAACCAACAAAAAAAAAATCAGCTGGTTAGTAATAATTTTTCATGACCTCGTAAATAGTACATGTTGCAAAAATGGGACCTCGTTGATCAAACCTAGCATTTTGTAGGACAAATATTTTTTCGGCTACTTTAGATTATTATTATAAGAATTATAAATTAAAAAACCAGTTAGTAATAAATTTTTGATAACCACTAAATCAACAAATTATGTCCTCATTACCCCTGTTAGCTACCACAATCGAGCATTTTCGTAAAGGAAATTCTTGGGCGTCTCATTGAAACGAAGCTACTCACGAAGTTTCAACTTGATACTAATTATTTTTACATCTAGTATTTGTACTACAACCTAAGAGTGTCGGACTAGAAAAACGTTCCACGTAATGTGTAGGACAATGTGGGCGTTAAATTATATAATTATTAACTAACCAACAAAAAAAAAATCAGCTGGTTAGTAATAATTTTTCATGACCTCGTAAATAGTACATGTTGCAAAAATGGGACCTCGTTGATCAAACCTAGCATTTTGTAGGACAAATATTTTTTCGGCTAATTTAGATTATTATTATAAGAATTATAAATAAAAAAACCAGTTAGTAATGAATTTTTGATAACCACTAAATCAACAAATTATGTTCTCATTACCCCTGTTAGCTACCACTTACGAAATTTTTGTACTAGCTAATGTTGGGCGTCTCGTCAAAATGAAGCTACTGACGAAAATTTAGCTTGTTAGTAATCACTTACGAAAAAGGGCGAGGGATCCCGGTCTATTACTGGTAGCTATTTTTGGTTAGTCGTCATATTATAAGTCCCAATGTTTTCTGTTGTCAACTTAGGCTTATTCGTTTTTTGTTTTTTATTTTGCCTTCTATGATATATGACGATATATCATAGAAGGCAAAATAAGCAAACCAGCAAGCTGGATATATTATGAAGCATATGAGATGTATAATTGTATAGATAACAGATTTTCTATTGAAGCTTTTTAAAAAAAGCTCTTAAACTTACTTGTATACGACAAATCTCCAGGTAAAATCTAATGTTTCGCGCGATCTTTATAGTAACGAGAAATATTACTTACGTTCATGAGCCAACGACAATGCCCACAGTCTGAGGTATGAAGCTGTGTGAGAGATGGTACTGAGTACAAACTCAATTGTATGAACAGCTTGATGTATCATAAGTTCGCCGAACGAGTGTGAATATTTAGCTAATTCAGCTAGAATTAGCGCTTCTTCCTTTTTATCCGAATCCCTTCTTTGGTATCTGCGAAACTGACTGATTTTTTTCTGCAATGAATGGAAAAAAAAAGCTAGAAACAGAAAAGCGCAAATATCTTGTAAACATTCACTCAGCCGGCTAAGTGGGGTATTACCACGTAAGTCTCAGTTTTACTCATACCGCCTGATCGCTCCCCGGTCGCGTGTGAAAGAGATATTATAGTGCATACAGTGTATAATTACTTTGGTGCAGTTATTTTTTATAACTGGATATGCACGATATTTAAAAATAAACATTCGCAAGCACCTATTTGGTGCGGATACGTGTAGCATTTCGTAAACATACGTAAATTATTATAGGAGTTCTAAAACTTTATATTTTAAAGAATCGACATACCAACTATCAAAATGCAAGGCTTATTAAGGTAAATGCTTTAAGAATATTTATTTTTAAATCATGTAAACAGCTGGGTAAACAACGTTAAGTTTTGTCTTGTTACTCTAATCTCTACAAACTATTGGTCTACTGCGTCATGACCAAACCACTATCAAACATTCGGGAACAAACGATCATCATTACAGATATTCCTAGTATAGAATGTAGTTCAGGATGCTAAGAACTATCTATTCTTTACGTATATTCGGAAAAAATACCAGAGCCTCTTCCCTCTTCTTCTTATTAATTTTATTCAAGTACACAGGTGACCCAAACAGTATAATGGGAACACAGAGCAAGGATATAACAACAAGCATCCTCTGGAAGCCTTCTTGACCTTCAAACATGTAAGCATCACATTCTTCTTCAACTGGCTTCGAAGTGGATATCAGAACCATGTCAATGAATAGAATTAATATCAGTGGAGCGCAACCCGCACCTGTCTTTATGTCAGCTGAAACATATTATTACGTTGCTGAATATTACATACTAATTTATATTTATCATTTGAACATGTATATTTCATTTGCATAATATTTCGATCATTCGTTATGCACAGAAGAGCTTAAAAAGTATAATAACCAAATGTCTACAATTAGTCTTTGTTTTTTTTTTCGTATCTCACTTATATTGATCACGTCTTTATTTAAAATAGTTTAAAACTAGGGCAAGAAATATTATGTACTTTGTACAATGCAAAATACAATATAGTAAGAAATAACAAATGCTTGAAAATCACGCAACCTCGAATTAAATTAAAATCGAAGCTGAACGTAGCGAAGTCGTCTAATTAATTAATACACGTAACGTTGGCTCACTGTTCTATTTAACGGAGACGTTAAACACAGCAGCACAGAGAAGTGTTCAAATATTACGTTTCAATTCACCTCGTAACATTAAACAGTTCATTTCAAAACTAATGTGTCGTTAATTGCTCATTCCACTATTGCTACGTTAGTGATAGTAGCGTTTATGCAAATCAAAGGAAATAATACTACGAAAGCAATCATGTGAGCACAATGTAAAGCAAATCTTGCTCATTTCCTACACCGGCGTCTCGTGGAAATACAATCGACGTCTGCGAGTAAGGAGCGGCGCCCACTTGATACATTTAACGCTTACAAACTCGATGATGAATACTCAAAAGGTTGAGATAAAATCAATCTTGAGTGCAATTAAAATGATTTAATTACATAAACAAACAGTAAATACCTGGAATTCTTCGAAAACACTTGGAAATAGATATTTTGATTCTATTTTATTTATTAGGATTTGTTCAACTCAATACAGGAGTTATTAAAAAGCAAGGAATATTTGACATACTTATACAATCTCAAAGGAACAGAACAAGTTTATTGGATAATATATAAAATATCATATATCTTACAGATTATGCGTCCCTTGTAGGTAATATAATATTTTCCGCTAACCGTATTATAATTCTCCATATAAAATGCACAACATAGTCATGTCCATAATGCGAACATTGTCACCACTATAGTGCATGTAATTCGTTTAAAACTGATGAAAGTAACAAAATAACTAATAGCAATAACCTAACCCTGCGCTTCCCGTGGAGGATAACCCAATTACCCGGCGCGCACGTGAAACAGACTTTTAAAAGGACTCATAAATTGACATGATTCTGCACCAACTCTCGTGCTTCACGCGGTAATAATTTTTTCAAAGCTTTGCATTTTAGAATATTGATAATTGACTGAATGGAATGGTTATTCAATTACGATAATTTAATAAAAGTGGTTTTCGTTAATATGTAATCCATACTAATATAATAAATGCGAAAGTAACTCTGTCTGTCTGTCTGTTACTCAATCACGCCTTAACTACTGAACCAATTTGCATGAAATTTAGTATAGAGATATTTTGATACCCGAGAAAGGACATAGGCTTTACTTTTTACCCCGGGAAATAGGATAGGTTTTATCCCGGAAATCCCACAGGAACGGGAACTATGCGGGTTTTTCTTTGACTGCGCGGGCGAAGCTGCGGGTGGAAAGCTAGTGATATATAATGATATTTATTAACATGTACATAAGTCCAGCTGCATTAAATAAAAGATGGCGACTCCTGTACAACCTCTTTATAGTATCATGTTGGTTATCATGGCGCGAAATTTTGTATTCAGGTTCAAATCTTTCATGATATTATTGTAGACAAACACTTTTTTTGCTGCTAGTTTGCATTTTAATACATTATAAAAAAAATACTAATAACTTAATAACATGCTGAGAAATTGTAATAAATGTATTTTATTGATTTCTCTTTTTTTAGGGGTTTCTTCAGTTATGTGACCGACGAGACAGAGAGATGTGTAATAAGTAAGATTATTATATCGACGTAAACATTTTGACAGCAGCTAATAAACCCTTTACTTAACGAACCTTCATTTGAACCCTCTCTTTGATGCAGTTTTGTATGTGCATGTAGACAATACAACTAAATATGATATAGAGATAAATTCATTTATAAAATACTATTGTAGAATGCCAATTTAATTAGCTATTTTACATTATTAGGTCTTCAAATAAGGAAATGATAAGAAGATTAAAATAAATTATTTTATGAATGTACTAACTTGATTTTCCACTAAACATATACCACTTCATATACATTAGTATAACCAACCAGAAGAAGAGTCCACATAGAAACATCATTTGTGGTATAAATTGCAAATAAATAGCGTAGTGGCGTTTAAAATACCTTAAATAAAAATAAAATCATGTAAAAAAGTTAGACCACATAATAATTATGTAAAAAATAGTAAATATTTAAAAGAAAGCTCACAGGTGATTAAACAGACTTAAAGATAGTCCAAATATCATATGAATAATTCCGATAATAATCGACAGTTTCATTTTCAACGAATTCAAGTACATAATTTTATTTTTCGCCAGCTGCAATCAGTTAAAAATTAAGTTCAGATTACATTTTACGAAAAAAAGATGTCATAATATCGTTACTTTAATATTTTTACTTTATTTTTTCTTATAAACGATCCACACGACAAACATAATATAAGAAAACATTTGAATATAAATTACAGCCGTTGGAACTTGGAAATAGTTACATCGGCCTATCTATCATCGGTTTACCGGTGCAGGTTGCAAGTCTACAAAGTTTGGTATTCCGATTGCAAGTATTATCGTTGTAAATAATAATATAATATGACAAATTTCCACTCAAGTGCATCTGAGTGGATTTCAATTATATTTCCGTCTTTGGATTTGTGTGAACTAACATTAGTATAGCTGTTAAAAATCAAAGCCTAGCAAAGAAACTGCGATGTCTGAACTTACATTAGTAGGTATAGATGTTAAAAAATCAAAGAAACTGCGTCTAACCGGGCAGAGTCGTAGCGAGCGGCTTGTAAATAATAATTTGTCATTCTATGAAATATAATTTAAACAGGTTACCGCCCAGAGGGGATCGACGCCGAAGATGTATGGATGGTTGGTTTCAAACACAGGGTTCAACGTTAAATATTGACTCTGCTCAATATCCTCTTTGCTAAAGGTGTTCTTCCAATATGGCGTCATTAACGTGATGGATTTGGAAAAATATACGTTGTACAGGAATCCCGTGAAAAGTGTAAACATGCCCATTAATAGGATCACATAACGTCCTGAAATTAAAATATCAATAGATACTTTATTTATAAAGATCACGCTTTTGTACGCGTAATATACCTACTTTTAGTAATGCAATATTAATACTGACAAAATACATAACATACAGCAACACTCCCGTGTAATCATATCTTTACTACTAAATATACGTACCCCCAAAGAATATATTCCAAATTTCGTTAGATGAAGGCCGGCCCATATGCTTCTTCTCCACAGAGACCATCCAACCAGCGAATGACAACAATATCACACCGTGGCACACGTCGCCAAACATCACAGAAAACAAGAAGGGGAACGTAACAACAGTGTATAAACCTAAAATATTATATAACTTCTTTAAGTATCTGCATCAGGAACATTCGCAAACAAAAATATCTTCAGGTAGGACCTGATAGGACCGGACCATTTTGTAAGGATCGTCTGATTAGAGGCGAGATGCGCATATTGCTAAAATCCTTCTAATGAAAATATGCTTAGGTAACAGCAGCTGACTTCGTACGTCAGTTAGCAATGTTGCACCCTTAGAGATTGTTGGAAAATAAGACTGATAAAAACGTAGACTAACGTGCATCTTTTTGTGCGTTATATTACCTAAATCCTACCTAATTAGTAACGTGAAGTTAATTGCAGCTCGAATGTTGCAAAGATTTCTTTTGACTTTCTACGATAATACTATGTTTAAAATTAAATTCCCAAATGATCTCATTTATCATTTTCAAGTATATTATTTTATTGAAAAAAAGTAAAGCTATTTTAACAGGAGCATGTATACCTTTTTTTTTCTTTTTTAATAGTGGGGAAATCTTCCAAAGATACCCACGGCCCCCGGGGAAGGAGCCATGGGTTATGTCGGATTCTTACTGACTAAAACCCCACTGTGTTCCGTCGAGCCGCTTTAATGATGGGGCCGCGGATATTGGTTAGAATTCTTCCGCCACAAGATATATGTATACCTAGGTTTATATATTATATATGCTAGCATTGTTACCACAATTTAAGAGAAGATAAGTATCCCTTCCCACTTTGTCTTGTCTAATTCATTATTTTATTTTTGACCTGCAAGTTATTTAAATTGTCTACATAAACCGTTAAAAGACAAGAAGCGCTCAAGTCATAGCCTCTTATTTTTTTATTTCATAATCAGTCGCCGTTCAACAATGTTCGAAACAGACTCTCAAGTACACTCAGCAGCGACTCAGAAGGGGATAAGTTTCCCTAGTTATAAAATCATCCCCTCTTAAATACTAAACGCACCCTTCATTTTATAGACTGGCCAATACTTTGCCTGCTTATGGAACCATTTTCACTTATAATGTTACTACCATTCATAACTTTATTACCATTCATGTTATCAAAACAGTGCACAAATAATAATGAAAAACTCAAACACTTTTTTATTAGTAGATAACTATGGTTGATTTCAAAGAAAATGCAACGAAGTAAAATTATTGATTCAAAATCTTAAATCTGCGCATTCAACTAAATAATAATTTAAACTTAAAATGTTTAAACGTATAACTAAAAACATAAAAATATTAAATAAAAAACCACAAAATAAATTGCAATATTAACTATCTACCTATTAAATAAACGCGGTACAATATGTTCTAGACGTAACGGGGCGCTTGTTAAACTATTAGTTAACTTATTTAATAGTGGCATTTACAGCTGATCGATTTCTCTACTAACTGCAGCGCTCTGAGTATTACCTCTATTAAAGTATTCGCTTGGGAATCAATTAGTTTGTGCTTTGTTGTCATATTAGTGTTTTATTTTTAAACTGATTTTGTATAAAATCATCTTTAAACTAATTAATTTGATAGGCCAAAGTAAATAAGTATGCGTTTTTTTATTTCTTTTTTTTCGTTAGAACAGATCTATTTTATCGCATGATATTTATTTCATGTCTGTAGATCATTACAGTATGAAATAGGTTACTTTTTACCGGGGTCAAGCATCTCATTCCCATAGGAATTTCCTTTTACCACGCAGGAATAGCCAATTGCAAACAGGTAGTATACCACAAAATGTTTAATCAATTTAGATACCTGGATTAAGTTCACCATACGTAGAATCACCATATGCGTTGATTAGCGCTTGAAAACCTTTAGTGAATTTATTAGTGCGATGAAATGTAGGTGGCTCCTCTTGAGTCTCAGCTACAGATATAAAGGATGAAACATTACTCTCCATTTCTTCCTGCAATTTATCAAATATAATATTATACTATGTAAAAAAGTGATAAGTTATTAGAGCTCCAAAAGTGGCACTTTGAAATCTGGCTAATTCGCCACAATATACTTCAGTTGTCTCTCTTTCGTTCACGATGGTTGGATCTTGCTTCATACTTTGACAACTAATTGGGTGTGCATTAGTGTGCCGTTTTTGAAGATCGATTGTTATGTTGGTAACCTATTTCCTTCCATATTTAACTTATTGTATTTTATAATAGTTTTGAAGTGAGATTAAATGAGCGAAAAAGTGAGGTAATGACAATACCGTCACGTCATGGAGTAAGGCGATGGCTTTGGTATATTTATTAATTAAGGTCTAGCATTTAAGTATGTTGAGCTCTAAAGCATGTAAATGATTATATTTTACGTATGGTATTAAAATAATGAGCTATGATTTTGGCTTTTAATTAGGATTTTCGAATATGAATCGAGTCACCTTCAAAGAGCGTTGCTACGGTCGCGGTGCTAGCATATTTTTTCGGTATGTGATTGGGAGTCAAAAAATAGTTTATGTTCTAAAATTTAAAACTACTCACTTGAAAACAGTATCTATCATATAGGTATCGGTCAATTAAGGAAAGCTGGCACGTTCACAGTACTCACACTTATGCAATTTCACTTACAGTATGTTCAAAAATAAATGCGACTCTAGTTTCATTTTAGACTTGAATTGTAAAATGGGTGCGTTGTAGATAAATATATTATGCAAATATAATTATGAAAGCTCTCATAATTTACCTGTAAAATTATACTTTAAAAGTAAATCAATTGATGAAGTTAATTATTTATTCTAATAATAATCAATTTGATAAAAGTATTAATAATCATTCAATTATCAAATAATAATTAAATTTCAGGTCATAAAAACAATACAAATAACACGTGCGCTCACTCCCAACACACGGATGGTTGTTTTGATAATGATTTAAATAACGGACGTCTTCTGCAGTTGCGGAGCAGTCTTGTCCTGACTTTAGTCGAGTAAAGATATCTAAGAAATATTATATTTGTAGTAAGTACGTAATACCTACCAATACGCGCTAACAAATATGTGTTACATGTTTATTGTATAATTTTCACACTATTGGTTTTAAACTCAAACTCAAACATTTATACAATTAGACTTCTTCTAGAAGCACTTTTGAATCGTCTTAGCAGTTTAACAGTTTTAACATTTACCACCAATTCAGAGAGCAGTATCTATAGAGAAGAAGAAGAATCTATTTAATCATACCTAATCGTAATCTTCTACTTCACTGAAACTTTCATCGCTCGAAGAACTCGCCGTCAGTAAATGAGTCAGTGTAATTATCTACTTTTGGTTCTAATTGAATATATTTTTCCTCATGTTCTCGCGTCTTTCTCCAAACGTCACTAAACATATCCAGACTAATATGGCATTTGCTTCCTTTCTAAATAATTCTTCCACAGTTTTCAAGTTAAAGTTAACATTTTGTGATGCTACTTTCCCTTTAATTATGCCCCATAGTAACTCTATTGGGTTGAGTTCTGGATGGTATGGTGGAAGGCGCAATACACTATGTCCATGATCTTTGAGGATTGCATCAAGTAAAAATTGTGTATAGTTTGGCTTATTTTTTTTAATAATGTGATAACTCTGATTATTAATTAGTAATTTGATTTTTGAAAAAAAAAATGCCGATTTTAGTCAAAATTTATATTTTTCTAACAAGATCCTTATCATCCAAATTTCCACCTTGGTGAGAAAAATTGACATTTCTAATGAAAATGAACAAAAAATTAAATGATTTTATTAAATACTGTAAAATAGTCTATAATTCTTCCATTTACTATATCACAAAATTCTTCATAGATTTTTAGATATTCGTACTACACCAATTACATCACCCTGTATTTATAAACAATTGCAAAATATGACACATACATAGGCCGGGAGATACTGACACAAAATTTCGGGTCATTTGTAACAGAATGGCGGTTCTACAGAGGTCTTATTACGCAATGACTAAAAGAAAAATGATGGTCAGAACGCTGGTACCGGCGGACTAGTGGCGTGGGCGTTAGTCGAACTCGTCGTATAAATAGCGAAAGTCAAACGATTTGTAACACAAAAATTTTAGAATTTACCGATAGCCCATAAAAAAGATGTAGTCCGCCGGTACCAGCGTTCTGACCATCATTTTTCTTTTTGTCATTGCGTACTAAGACCCTTCTAGACCGCCATCCTGTTACAAATGACCCGAATTTTTGTGTCAGTATCTCCCGGCCTAACATGTGCAATGTGTAAATGTGTTGACGTTCCAGCTCTTCTTAATATATCAATACATCTGTCTAGTACACAAATGTCAAAACAGATTTGACATTGGCGGCCATTTGCAAAAATGAGAGCATCTTCCAATAGGGTGATTTCTTTTGGCCCACCTTGTAGGTGCTCACGTAAACGCAAGCAGATACTTATTCCATACAAATGATACCTATTATAGGGTTTTCATTCGCTTTCAAGTATAAGTAATGCGTATTAGAAAATATTTTTATTCTGATAAAGTTCAATCAAATGAAAACTTTCAAGCGTAGGAAGGTACTCCGATTACATTTGTTAAGGACCAATATTTATTTGTGAACTAAACAGTTTTTCCTGCATATGTCTCATGAGGATTATTCTCAGATAAATAGAACTTCAAAGCACACTATGTTACTTGCGTACTTTTAATAAGGTGGATCAGTCATGCGTGAACTAATATAGGGAGCTATAAGCGTATATGATTTTGATCCTTATTATGTGAATACGAGCGATGTTGCTGCCAATTGGAAATTTTAAATGAGCTTTTACAATATTATTTACAAACGTGTTTTTCTTTTCGAAGAACGATAACTTTTAGATTTTAAACTACGATATCCAATATCTATAATTTGTTGCTGAATTTAAAATTTGTTTTGAACGTGTAAAATTTATTATTGTACTTACTGATCGCTCTCTGATCTCTCTCAAACATTGTGCCTCGATTTTCGTACAATTAATTGAAACACCACCGAGCTAATCTCGCTTACTAAGTGTCACAATAACTACCAATATAACTAACTGTTGACTAGGTTTATTAATTTGATATGCTTTCAACCGATAATCTCAGTTAAATCACAGTATATTTCGATTATATTCAATCTCTTTTTACTACGATTTATGCTAACAAGCAAATCATCAACACAATAACTCTTACTATAATCGTATAGGTTATAAATAAAATTACCGTGAACGAAAAATTACTAAGAAAAGAACAACATTAAAATAATACCGAGCACGTTTCCAACATCTCTCGTATGCCAGGCAGATCCATATCGGGAACCCAACATTGACCGATGAGACACTTTCTAGTTATATCGAGGGAAAACATATTCATCGTGTGATAGATCGCTTTGGATTTTTTTATTTGGCACAACCACGCCTGCCATTGTCTGGCGACCGTGCGCAGGGCTTTGCACCTGTGATATTTCGTTTTTTTTATTACCTGCAATTATTTTTTTAATATAGACATAATAATATTGATATAAGGGTTTAGGGTGGTTACTAGGATTTAGGGTGACGCTGAATCTGAAAAAATAATAAGAGGATCTATAAGTCGGAAAACTGCGTGTTGTTAGTGAAAACTGTTAGTGCTGATATGTCCGACTTTATCTAATACGTGACAAAGAGGATAACCAATATTTTTGTCGTTGAATAATAATTAATCGATAGCATCTCAGTATAAAAGTAAAACGGGTAAGATTCCGTTTCAGTATTAAAGTAAAAACTATGTTCTGTCGCTAAAATCATCTATGAAAGCATAAAATCCATATCCATTAAAATATGTTTTAATAAAAACAAATATAATCTTATTTTGTTTACAAAATAAATGTATTTCAATTTGTTTCAAAATAAATAGGCACCTCGCAACACGGCAAAATTTAAACCGCCACCGAATAAACTCCATTTGAAATTACAAATAAAATAGTGATGGAAACCACGTTTTCACAAATATAACCGCTAAAATACAAAAATACCTATTGAATATGTTTTCCTCGCCACATTGTGTATTTGTACTTATGCGTGCGTTAAGGGTGTTGTGGAAATATCAAAATTTATTTAATATCACCATACAATTAAAAAAAATATTCCACGTCGACAAATATTAGGGTTCTATTTCAATGGGATATTATTAGCTTTACAAATAAGCTACAGGCTACAAATACGAAATGCCAATTAAGTATAAAAACATTATTTAGCCAATGAATTTATATCAATCAACATCATATACATAATATAGTGTTTATCATTTATAAATTATCATTTTAAAAGGAAGAGTGTAATTTATATTTTTTTTACGTATCATTAGGTATATAATATGCAAACATAACTGTTCCTTTTACAATGGTCGATATCAACAAAGACTAACCAACGGCACGAAGATTGTATAATTGTATATATAGCATACGAAAATGTTAACACGCGCTTTTCAAGCATCTCACGCTGGAATGGAACGGAAGATAGATCAAGGACAGCTTAACGTGAACTCCAAAGTGTAACATCCACAACTTCAAGACTACTGCTATGAATTCTTACGAATAATAATTATTTTTACCTACGAGTTCTTCTGAAGCTTAGTCTATATATCATTTCTAGCAGATTTATGACTTACGCACCTTCTCTAAATCCCCAATCCTGACATCTAGTTTATGTAACATATCCAGTCTCTCATCCAGAGTTTCTGGACATGGGTAGATGTTGACTCTGAACCCGCTACAGACCTTTTCCATCCTTGCGTTCAATGCTTCCCCTTGAAATATAGCCAGGAAGGCAACTTTGCGGATCTCTTGTCCCTTTTGAAGAATATACGATATGCATTTGAGTGGTTATTGGTTACATTCATTAAATGTAAAGTCAATGTGAAACAAAATTACCCATAATTCCATTTTGTACCAATATTATTATAAAATATGAACTAAACTAAAGTTACGTTTTTCGACGTAATAAAAGACCTAGGCGTTGTCGATAGACTTATCCCATACTATACTATTGCTGCCGATCCATGTCTGGTGCCGTGCAAATTTTCAATTACATATGCCCACGGACGTTCTATTAATTATTATTAATGATGGATTTAATTAATTACAAAATTCAATAACATTTTGTTCCCGGTGAAATCATATGACTGCATAATCCGTAATCCAGTGCATTAAAATAATGGACAAAAGCTTTCAAATACGAGGCGAAATCCCATCATTGGCAGACTATCCCTCAATATTTTTATACACGAGTCAGAGCACAGGTCGGAGTAGCCTGTTCAATTGGTCGGACACGTACAAAGCCATTTAAGCCTTGCTAGTACACAACTTACAGTTTGCGGATCGTGCAGGATAGCGTCCTCGGGCGCTTGACGGTAATATATGTTACCGCGCGAGACTCTCCAGAGCATGATTTCGAAAGGAAAACATCTGCTTCTCCGCACGACCCCACACATCACGGTCAATCGACCGGAGAGGACCGCGTCGCCGGCTGCCGCTCTGGTGAATGATACTCGATCTTAGAATAAATCTGTTCAACTATTTTATACTTTAAAATGTACCGAGTCATCTGAACGCTGCCTTATATTTTCCATAGCTATCTGACTTGGGTATAAGTCTTTCCAATAAAGCAGTTTTACCATGCATTTTTATGGTTCCTCTAAGCAATACTATCTCATTATGATACCTTTGATTGGTTGATTCGCAGAATAATGATTAGACCGCTGAGCGGCATAAAGGTCAAAGAAAAATTCATTAAAAGTTAGATATTCTGACATAGGTATTAATTATTATTGTCACTATTTTTGTCGTCTACATTGTCCTACATTGTTGTTGAAAATGATATCGGCGGACAATAATTACCCATAGTCGTATGTATGTAAACAAATTTTCCAGCATTAGATATTATGATACCGAATCCTATAAATTCAATCGTGCATTGTTTAGGACAATTTTTAAATCGATACTATCTATCGGCAAATACAAGTCAGTCCAACCGCGTACGGCGTAAACTGACTGGGAATAAGAGGTATCATAATACGGCCCCTGTGCGTTTTTCCATATCAAAGTTTTTGCTGACTAAAATAAAAACAAAACCAGGACTATTGAAAATTTATAATAAAATGTGATTATTATGTAGGTAAATCTGTAATCGTAATCGGTTTCTAAACAATCATCATCTCCGAAGGACAATTTTATTCTTTGGTTTCATGGCGTAAGTATGTATCGGAACAAAGTCACAACTTTCTGAATTGTATCCTCGTCTACAGGACTAGGAAATACCTACAGCATAATGTAGGAGAAAAAACTCACTTTCCAAACAAGGACTCGGTTGTTAGCTCCGCATCACCCAATAAGTTTCCGATATGGCTCAAAACGTAGTACATTTCAGTCAACTCCATATAGTTCTTGAGGAGACTAACCTGATTGTCGGACATATCTTGCACCTCACCTTCCCATTTTTCTAGCAAGTTCTGGAACATTTATTTTTAATAAAATATAACATTATCATTGAGGTTCCATGTCCGCAAATGGGGTAAGGGGCAGATGCATTATTCACACATCTGTGTCACTGATCGATTTGGTTTAGGAACATGTAGGTGATCACTTCAGCCTTCTGTATCTTGCAAGATCGAGACATTTTTTTTTCACATTTCATTTCAATTTTTTATAAATACGCAATATTAATTAAAAAATGCACAGTGCCTTAATGCCATAAAAAAGCCTTGAGCTCACCATACGTACGATCGTTTCGATTATGTACTCATTTTCCAAACGAGAAATACGCGCTTTGTGTTTGTACAAGTATTTTTGTGTGAATGAAATATTTTACAATAAGATTTAAAGGTAAAACATTCCATAACATTGAGTTCGGGAAGCCTCATGGAATCATTAATTATTTATTAATGGGTATATTACTTTTCAACATTCAGCTAAATTACCACTACTAAAAACTAAAAATAATTCAGAACAACACAAAGATGAAAGTCAAATGCGCGCTAAAAATAAATATTACATGCCATTTAATCATTCGAATACTTTAGGTATCTAACAAATCTCAAAGCTATATAATATAATATCCACGTCTAATCAGTGTACCTCCAAAGACTTCATTTCATTGAGAGGCAAAGCTTTAGGCTCCCTCTCTATATCCGGTATATTTATCTCATCTTTGAGCATTTCGCCTTCCATATACATAAGTTTTCGTTCCATCTCGACGCATCTACACAGTTCCATTATATAAGATCGATTAAAGGGCTTCACGTCTGGAGTCATCTGAAATTATTGAGAATATTGAAACTGTAAGCTAAAAGCGCTACGACTTCAATATCAGCGTATCGAATCGTTCTGTATTAGATATTTTAATTAAATTCCATCAGGTGTACTTCGAATAGTAACGTTTTAATAAATACATGTTTATTATTATTTTCAGATTCAATCGTCGTATGCATACTTCATGGTACGACAAATCGGTTACGAAAAATGTAAATAAAAACACTATCGATAATACCCAATATTCGAACAAATACAATATAAGGGATAAGATTAATAAAGAAATAAAGGGTAATGAAAACATAGCTATTGAAAACCAACTCAAACTCTCAGACATGAAGGGCCAGTCGTAACATCATGAATCAAAGTCCTATAGCATTACCGTGTCACCGATTCAACGTAGCTCATGTGCCCTCGGCTTTCTTTTTTCTATTAAACCTTCGTGACTACGGCCCATTGAACAATCACAGACGTGTGCAATGTCCGAATAGTTGACTTTATAAACGCAATCGGTACAGCCATGTACGGCGAGGCACGTCTATTGTATGCAGTTGCAATTATGCAGTGCGTCGCTCTGCACTTACCTTTTAACACGTTTTCCAATAGGACAATACTATTACTTTTTGCTCAAGATGTTGTAGTGTCGTTTTATAAACAGTTGTCTGCTGAGTTGGCATTTTTATATCCTGTATACTTCACAGAGTATAGTTCAGGGGTGGTCCGTGATAATGGTATAGAAATTAGAATCATTTTTTTTATGTAACTACATGATTGATTTTGTTTACAGTTTAAATTACAAATTGTAAAAGTAGAAAATAATTCTCGCAAATTGAACGAAATCAAAATGATCATTTTTTTATTGAAAATAGGTAATAGTCAATAGATACTTATTTAACGAAGAACATTAAAAGTGAAGTCCCATGTCCACAAGTGGGGTAAGAGGCATTATGCATACATCTGTTTCACTGATCGATTTTCTTTAGGGTCAAGTAGGTGATCAGCCTTCTGTGTCCTGAGAAACCCAGACATTTTTTTTCTTCGTCTCCACCGGGAATCGAACCCAGGCCCCTCGGTTTTACGCTCACGCGTCAACCACTGTACCGAGGCGGTCTAAATAAAAAAACGAAGAACATTACGTGCAATTAATTAATCTTACAAAAGTATGGAAAATAATTATAAAATGACGTCCAAGCGAGCTTAAAACACTAGGCATTAGTATGCATTTAGAGATTATTTTATGTGACTTCATTCGCTAAATATGAGAGATCTTAATGCATATTTGATAATCTTCCACACCGTAATTCCTAAATCGATTTGGATTATATATCCAAAGTAGACCAACACCTGTATACACTTTATCGTAGCGGCAAAAACGTCGTAGCAACTGCAAATGCATTGCAAAAGATTGCTGATACTTCAAAATATTATATTAGTTTTAAAGAAATATGATTTCAATAAAACAAAAAAATATATCAAACAAAAATCTTCTGCCTTAATTGATCTTTCCGCCCATTACGAACTCCTGTTCAAATTGATACCGAATGTATTATTCAAATGACCTACCTGATAGAAACTAAATTAAAGGATCAAACTTAATGTCACTTTCATACAAAAACATAATTATCGTGAACCATACAAAAATTTATCGTGACGACATAGTATGAACCGACCCTAAGTAATATCCGGGATTACCATAATGGATTTTAATCTGAAACCAACGGTAACTCGAAGCTGGGGAGAGCTGGTACCAAATAAAGAAAAGCTAGACTAAACAAATGGCAAAATTTCGCCGTGTTATTATTAAGCTGCACATCGTTATAGAACAGTATGCGTTATTTTGTACAGAGATATAAAATTTCTACGTATATTTGTTAAAACAAATAATGAAAATTTTCGGTTCCTACTATGTATTTCTAAACTATAATACTAATAGGTCTTCGATAGATAAATTCAAACATGCGATAGCGAAAGAACTAATGCCTTTTTATTAAACAGATAATAATTATTAAAACAAACGTGTATTGTATTAAATAATACGTTTATTAAACCGAATCCACACAGCACCGGAAAGCTAATTGATTCAGACTAAAGACACATCCTCGAACAGTAAGACGCGACGCTATTTGCAAAAACATTTTATATCAAAGAAAAGACGAGTTCAAAAGTCGCCAAGAATCTTGTGCAACTGGATAGCGGAGAAAATTCCTTATTTCTTAAATATCTCGTTAAGAATGCATCAAATGTCTTCAAAGGTAATTTTAAAACTTACAGACATACAATCATTAATCTAGTGGGCTTTTGTTATGGTAATGAGAGGTAAAACAATGTGCTGAAATGCGTTTATAATATTTAGGTTTTCATTTCAGAGCTTTTGCAATACTTCAGTTTATCAAATTTACTGCTAATGTATTTAAGGCAGTTTTTCAATTTGATGCATGAATAAACTAATATGTTAAAGCAAGACTAATCAACTTATTATATATTCAATCGGAACTCTACGATACGGACAGAAAAGAGCTTGTAATATACACAGTTGAAATAAGTTATGATATATTGTGTAAATAAATTGTATTTATTCTACAAATATACGAGCTACTAAGCATATAAATATTTGTTTTTTTTTAACATAGTACTATCAAAAAATACTAATTAGTATTGTGTATAATGTACACGACTATTTATTTTCAAAATAAAATGAATGTTTTATGGAACTATAACACTGTGTATTATTCAGTACAGTTATAATGTACTGAATAAGGTTTAAAGTAAATGACAAAAATCACCGGTAAAATAGTATCGAAAGCTGTGCACGTATAATAATTATGGTAAATTATAAATAATGGATATTATCAGCTTAACTTGGACACAATCATCGCCCTGACAAAATAATCTAAAATCAATAATATCAACCAATCAGGTTTATTAATTAATAGTTGCTGTCTGGCGTTGATTGCGTGCCTAACGTTGTTAACGGAATATGTATAATTGTATATCAAAGAATAATAGTATCATGTTTAAAATATTCATATTAATTTGAACAGGAATAGTTTTCAAATAGCGGCATGTGTACAAATCTTAATTATCTATATTTATATGCAGAATTAATTGACACTCCTCGACGAACGAAGCATCATTTCCAAAAATAATGAAGACCAACAAATGAATTTAAGACTGGTCAATTAAGGATGCTCATTACAGAAAACAAGCACATACAGCTTGATTCACAATAGTATATTATTAATTACATAGTCTAGTAAATGTTATACTGAAGAAATGTTAACAAAAACCGCTCGAGGTAACGACGCCGGCGCCGGCCGGCGCGGTTGCTTTTCTTACAATAAACGCTTTTCTGCGATACTAAACGCTATACATAATACGTATAATATCATCTAAATTGGCGTGAAATTACTTATAACAGAGCTTTTTTTGAAAATGTATGGAGTCGTTCTAAAAAATATGTAATAATATTGACATATTGTTATGGTGTCTAATGATTTCTGAGTATTCGTAACGCCTTTTTGAATGCGTCTTGTTAAATCTATTCAGAGTTCTTCTGGTTATCGCTTTCACAATAAACCATTGTTGGGACAATAATTTAGACGGTTTCATTATAAGATGCCCATTATTTTATGAATTATATTTATTTCACAATAAACAACAAATAGTTTTAGAAGTAGAACTTTCTTACGAATTAATTGATCAACTCAACACTTAGACAAAATATCTTTTCTATCTTTTTAATGATGTATAGACGATATCCTGATTGGCTGCGGTGACCAATTTCGATTAAGAACTACACATCAAAAATCAATAATAATCTTTTACTTTCTAACTTACATCCAAAAACTGCACATTGCCGGATTCTCCCAGCCTGGATAGAATTTCGAATGCGGTTTCTGGCTGCAGAAATATTTCGCAAAATGACATCGGATCGCTTCTTAACATGCACCCCATTCTTTAAAAGTAGAATACATATTCTATAGTAGATATTATAAAAATAAATGGATTTAAAACTCAATTTATACGAACCTGCATAAATATATTATTTATTTTGTTATATAAATTAATAATTGACACTCGTATGCTTCCACGAAAATTCTGACATTTAGAATAATATATTCTTCTTTTATGCAAATTAAATCAAATGTCCGAAAGAGTATTTATAAATATTCATAATTACTAGATAGAGAAGAGATAGAGTATGAGAAAGAGAGAGAACTTTTATAATAGATTCATATATTAATTTTTTAAATTGTAACAATTATATTATGTAGTTTTAGAAGTAGAACTTTCTTACGAATTATACGACCAACTCAACACTTAGACAAAATATCTTTTCTATTTTTTTAATGATGTATAAACGATATCCTGATTGGCGGTGACCAATTTCGATTAAGAACTACACATCAAAAATCAATACTAATAATCTTTAAGTTAGTAAGAGAAAGAGAGAGAACATTTTAAATAGATTCGTAACTGATTTTTTAAATTTTAACACTTATATGTAGTACTAGCTTTCCACCCGCAGCTTCGCCCGCAAAGTCAAAGAAAAACCCGCATAGTTTCCGTTCCCGTGGGATTTTTGGGATAAAACCTAAATTATTTCCCGGGGTAAAATGTAGCCTATGTCCTTTCTCGGGTATCAAAATATCTCCATAAGTTACCAATTGGTTCAGTAGTTAAGGCGTGATTGAGTAACAGACAGACAGACAGAGTTACTTTAGCATTTATAATATTAGTACGGATTGTATGATACTCTTATTATTGCTTGAATTGATCAATTACATAATACCTATGAGTTATGTCGACATATTGTGATAGATTTTTGTCCATATATGGGAATGTATTACAATGTGATTCATTTACACTTTTCTCTCATGATTCACATGTTTTAACCTAAATATTTTGTTATGAATAAGTCGAAAAACACAATATTAATATTAACATTCAGGTACCTACATTAACGTTAACATTAACATCCAATTCCTACTAATATTATAAATGCGAAAGTTTTAAGTTGGCGAGGATAGATGTATGGATGTTTGTTTCTCTTGCACGCAAATACTACTGAACCGATTACAATGAAAGACTTGGTAGTTTTAGGTAGCTGAAGACCCAGAATAAGATATATAAGTACTTAGGCTACATTTTATCCCGGAAATCCCACATTAACGGACAAAAGGCAGGTAGATAATATGTGCCTACGTCTAAAATATATAATGTATCTAATGAGATCTACTGTCGTCTGTCATCACACTACGAAAAAAAGTTTCGTTAAGTAATCATCAACATTATTACAATAACTTAGTACATCTTCGTGAGAATTGGTTAACCGAATTTTCTTTTGATGGGAAAATTCTTGCCGCGTCTACGTAATTTATTGGTTTTATACTTGAAGAAGATTTTAGGGCACCATTAAATATTTAAACTGTAGCAGCATTTTGGGAATAGCTTGAAAAAAGAATGCGATAATATTTTTGTTTTGATAAAAAACCACAGACAGAAATTAAATGGTTTTTACCATATTTATAACTAGCTTCCGCCCGCGACTCCGTCCGCGCGGATGTCGGTCTTCGCGTGGATGGTTATTTCTCCATTTTGAGTACCTCTGTCAATAACATCTTATAAATATCTATTGGACCCAATTCCCAAATACGGCTAGGCCTATAATAATACGCAACGTGTGTTCGCGGTTCTACGGAACAACGTCTATGGATAAAACTGAAAAAAAATTTTTTTTTTTTTTCTACGTATTTTTCCAGGATAAAAAGTATCCTATTTTACGCCCAGGATAATAAGGTATAATTATACCAAGTTTCATCGAAATGGAACCGCTAGTTTTCACGTGATGCCTTCACATACAGACAGACAGACAGACAGACAGACAGACAGACAAAAATTTTTTTAATCACATATTTGGGTTTGGTATCGATCCAGTAACACCCCCTGCTATTTATTTTTTCAATATTTTCAATGTACAGAATTGACCCTTCTACAGATTTATTATATGTATAGATGTGAGAAGCTAATAAACATCATAAAGGCACTTTAAATAAACTCACTACATTACCAATCAGTATGACAAAACAAGAAACTCCGCTTCCCAATAGGACGTAGCGAACGAAAATTGAATCTTATTTAAATGCAACCGATAGAAGATTAAGGCTGGTTGCAGAGCTTGACCGACCGTCAGTGCGTACGTCAGTCGCGCTTGTCATATGTATGGAAATCAAGTGGAAATTCATAAAACCTTTCATAGATAGACCGACCATACGCACGCGTATTGTCATGCGCATTAGTGTCATAGTCATACAATTGTTGATGCGTATCGTCAGGACCGACGGTACGCACTGACGGTCGGTCAAGCTCTGCAACCAGCCTTAGTGTCATAGTCATACAATTGTTGATGCGTATCGTCAGGACCGACGGTACGCACTGACGGTCGATCAAGCTCTGCAACCAGCCTAACTATCAACTCAATTTATATCGCTTATACTTCAAAGCTACTAGATACTCGTACTAACTCGATTAAAGTCAGGTACTTCGTTTAATTAAAGTGTAGTGCGCTGTAACTAGTTTTTTGTATCGTTAGTGGTAAATCAACAAGCCCTCGTTGAAACGAGTTCGATTTCCCTTCTGAACGTACCTTCTTGTGTTATTCTTCAGGTCCCAGGGGTCCGCAACGGAATAATTTACTGTTTCCAACTAACTTAGAGTTGGCCCGTATCCCTAGAGCTACCGTAGTTTGTTTTATCCTCACGCGCGATACTCAATTAAATGCGTTTAAATACACCCACACATTTACGACATACCTACCTGCATACGTGTCTGTAGTGACCCTTTTTTATCATGTAGTAGCGGTCCGCCCCGGCTTAACCCGTGAAACATATTTACGTTTTTCCCTATATAAGAACCATTCTCGTACTTCAAGGAATATAATAATAATAAACAAAGAATTATCGAAATCGGTCCACCCGTTCACGCGTGATGCCGTGACCAAGGAAAATGTTTATACATATTAATATGTCATTTTATGTTGTTGCTTCAAAATATATAATCATCGTTGACACTGAAATGACAGAAAAAGACACATCAACGATCGTTTCTATGTAGAATACATACTAATATTATAAATGCGAAAGTAACTGTCTGTCTGTCTGTTTCTCAATCACGCCTAAAATACTGAACCAATTTGCATGAAATTTGGTATGGAGATATTTTGATACCCGAGAAAGGCTACCTTTTATTGCGAAATATGTACCACGGGCGAAGCCGGGGCGGACCACTAGTATGTATATAAAATGATTTGGGATAATAATATATCAGTTGTGACATTATGGAATTCTAGTTATTTATGTTCCATAATTATTATAGTCTTACATAATATTATGTAATACTAGCGGTCCGCCCCGGCTTCACCCGTGGTAAATGTTTACGTTTTCTCTACATAAGATCCATCCTCGTATTTCAAGAAATATAATAAAAAAAGAATTATCGAAATCGTTTCAGCCGTTCTCGAGTTATGCGCTTACCAACACATTTTGCGATTCATTTTTATATAAAAGAAGAAGATTATATTAACAAAACCGCATAGTATTAGGTACTTATGCTTAAAATACGAATAAACTTTTATGCATCATGCGCAGGTATATTTATGTTAACGTAAACTAAAAATAAAATGGAAATCCATTAGCAAAGCTAAAATATGTTACTACGCAAAAGGTAGACGTAATGCCATTGTGCATTTTACAATACACACGAAAAACCTTTAACACAAGCTTAACTCGGTTTGTTAAAAGGATCTGGCTGCAAAACACGTTATGAAAAGTTTTCACTCATGTTTTTTTTTAACATACTTAATATATCCGGAAAGTATATACATTAAAAGCTTACTCACACTCCTTTGTTTTATTTTCTTATGAAATCTACTGTTTTTCAACGGATGCTATTTTTTTATTATTGTATAAAAAATTTTATACAACAAGTGATAATTGCGTTAAAAACAACCGACTTCAAACTTGCACTTGCAACATTTACAAATACAGACAAAAATGCTCATAAAATAAAAACTACTGGGCCTATCCGAATAAATTTTTTATGGGACCAATTCGACACCATTCTGCATCGAACAATAAAAGAATCACGTAAATCGGTTCAGAAACCTCGGAGTAATCGGTGTACAAACATTTAAAAAAAAACATACCGGCCGAATTGATAACCTCCTCCTTTTTTTGAAATCGGTTAATAAAAAATATAACTATATTTTTAAAATTGGTACATTAATTATATTGACCGACCCGCAAAGGCACATTTATTGTAATAAAAAAATTACATTTAAATTATATCTAACTAAACTACGTCCCTCCGGTTCAATGTTGGAACCAAGACTGTCCATTGTCTTCGGCGGGGCAGCGTCGCGGTGGTGGTGATTGCCGTAATACTTTTTGGAATCGCAGGTGGGCGCGATGTCGCAATCGTTACTGGGTACAGTGGCCTTATGCATCTTCTTATAATTAATGTGTGTTATATGTACTTAGCACATTTTTGCTACTATCTAACAATGAAAGAAAGAAGAAAGAAAGAAAGATCGTTTATTTGACTCCAATTAACACCACAATTAACACAGAATACAAATTACAATAAATTAAATTAAAATTAAAACAACACAACATTAAACAAAACAATACAAGAATAATAAACGTAAAAGTAAAATGCAAATATGAAAACATTATTTATTAATTATCAAAATACAAACAAGGGATCCGACCTAATCGCGTATAATCGATTAAACTCGTTTTATACCAAACAATTTTATTATAGTAATTAAACTGTTGGGTTATAATTTTATAGCATTGTGGTATAAAATGGAAAAACCTACATTGCGCCTTCCCTGATAGCATGCAATAACTACGACCACACTACGACTGTGTACCTACTTACGTCGATTTCATCAAAAAATTATACGTTGAAGTATGAGTATTCTTCTGTATTGAAACAGTCGTAGATAATAAATAGCATATAATTATAAATTCATTTAAACAATGTAGTGAAACTTGCAAGCGTTATCTAATATATAAAAATCAATGCCACTTTTCGTTGTAATTCCATAACTCGAGAACGGCTGAACCGATTTCGATAATTCTTTTTTTATTATATTCCTTGAAGTACGAGGATGGTTCTTATGTAGAGAAAACGTTAATATGTACCACGGGCGAAGCCGGGGCGGACCGCTAGTATTATTATACGGAGCTTCAAAATTTATTGTATACCTACACAAATCAAAAAAATGATTTTTAACATACCTTTTTCTGTGTGTTTTATAAAACTTTTTCATCATAAGTTTAAAGAGTTTACTTGTGCAATAAAATAGCAACAGTCTAAATAAATTTTGCAATATCCTATAATACAGAGTAGAATATTCCATGCAACTAATCGATGCAGATAAAAATAGATACGCGCGCAATGGTATATTTTTAAAAAGTTGCATTAAAATTGCTAATATTATGGGAAAGCTGAAAAGAAAATAAGACATTAATTATTCAACCATTGTTGTCAACGTAGCAACTTCTTAATGCTGGTATTTAACATTCCCACCGTCCCCCTGAAACCTCAGGGAAATTGTATTTAAATAAAATTTAAATGCGGTTTTAGAACTTTTAAATGTACAAGCCAGCCTCAATCTTGTAAATGGTAAACAGTGTCGTTTAATGTTATAATTTGAATCATAGCTTTCTAAATAAGTTACGGTCAAAAGCTTTTATATTATTATTTTTTTATCATATTTGGCTATTGATTGAATATTCATTAATTATTCCGGCGAAATTGGCTCTTTGAATAATACATAATATATAAGTCTTTAATTATGGATACATTTCATTGGTTTCCAAAGAACTCTGAAGCACTGAATGTAATAAAATAATTACGATAGATTTTGATTACCGAAATAGCTCTAATTTTCTGTATTCATAGTTATAGAAAATAAATTAAAATGAAACCCTCACAACCAATTGATTACAGTTAAATATAGATACGGCAATATCAAAAACTGGATGGTCTGCCTACAATCGTTTACCAAAGTTTCGACTAAAATTAACTGCTCGCCAATATTGTATGAGTCTGTTAAAACTAACGTTAGAGTTCTGAGCTGAGCGTATCTTGAACCTAGAATACTAAACAAGACTATGTTTTATGAACTTAAGTATTAATAATGAAAGTTGAGGTAAGCCATTACCCATTACTCCTAATAGACATGACAGGTTTGTTCCATTTCCAGTGTTATAATAGATTTGTCGATTGTCGAAGTTTACAAAAAACATTTCTATAATTTCAAATAAAACTCGTTTTTCGTTTTCATTAAAATAATGACAGTAAATAATTCGACTAAACAAGCCTAAGCGCGAGTCTACACTGAGCCTACACCTATCGTGGACGTTGTGTCTGAAGGCAACGGCTATTAACTATTCTGTGGTAACGGTATAAATGCACATTGCACACTTATAAGCTCAAAATCTTTCTAAAATAGAATTTATTTTATTATTATTCATTTATGACGTCGTTAATAAATACCTTCTTTATATACTAAAATTACTTTAGATTATATAAAATTTACGTTCTTTTAGAGCTGTAGGCGTTGTATTGAAAACTCAGAGCATAAAATTCATACATCTGTGATTGAAAACTAACATACATATAAACAGGTTGATGTGTACGCGTCCTTATGAACGAAGCCTAAACAGAAACACCCCTTATCGTCTTCAATTTCCGACCGGAACTATCGGCTCTATGAATTTGCAGTATCTTATGAACGTGAATTAAACTTCACGCGTAAATTCCCTTTCTGTATGCATCATTGTTAATATTATTATGGCGGGTTTCGTAATAACACAATATTGTTTTGCTTTTTTGTGAAACCTTGTTTTGAATAAGATTACAGTACCCTTCGCTCTTATGAAAATTATACCTTTGTTTTATCATAAAATAATTGTATAATTATTGTTTGTTGTGCTGAACCTGTGTTGCAAAATAAAATATTATTTTGATGGAATATCAACGTGATATACCTTGTTGTTAGGAGGAAATATCATAAAACCTGCCTACCTATTATATATATTAAAGCTAGTGCCTTTAAATTATGACAATTGAACGTTCAAGGCTGAACACGAAAGAAATCTAATTTTTATCACTGATAACGCTGCAGACAAAAGCAATTACTTGAGTGAGGTTGAGGGACTGTATGCAAATTTCAACTATTTAATTTTACTGAAGGGTTATTTTTATCTTGTAATTTCTCATTTTAAAAGGTAATAAGTGTGCACGGAATCTGCCTTCTCTAATGTTTTAACTTGAATAAAGCGACAAGAAGAGATGAATAAGAATCGCAAGCGCTCGAATGCTAGCAATATTTAGGGTATTAACAAGTTCCTAACGCAAACAAAGTTATACTCTGTGTGTTATAATAGAATTGGTATTAGCATCGCAGTTACAAACTGTCTCTGCTTTAGTAATGAGCTCCTTAGTGCAAAGTTGAACCCTGAACTGAATTCTAAGTTTATAATTAATGTATCCCTGCTTGTACACTGACTCATCTTAAGGCGAATTTCAAATTAGACCTGTTAGTGATAGCCCGTTAGCATATTCAACAGGTTAAGAGATTTTCGACGCATAAAGTGTATGGGAGTTTTGACCATAAACCTAACTTTCTTGGAATAAAATCTATGAGAGTCTGGTCTGCTTCTAACGACTTTAAAGTAGTCTAGTTAAACTTCGATAAAATGGTATCGTTACGCAAATTGAGCGCAAAAACGGACACAGTTAAAGTTTAAAAAGAACGTCCACTAAGTTATCGTAAATATTTTTACTTGATTAAATTTCTTAAATATTAATCATACAGACAGACTATTAATGATGATTATGTCTGATCTCCCATATCATTAGAAAAGTAATACTTGTAGAATGATAAGTGAAAAGTAGATTTATCGGTCTTGTATTGCCGCACAACCAGGGCTACGAAAAAAGAAATTTGTAAAGAAAAATTTATTTCAGGAGAAGACTGTCAAGTGTCACGTTATAACACTATATTCATAAATCATAATAGTTAATAATACTTTTATCAATCGATTTCAAACGAGTCTATAGGTAACCATATTAAAAAGCACTTACTGTCGCCAAAAGCGACCCCTCGTATGTGAATTAAAAAGAAAAACACAGGAAATATGAAACCTACAACAACGGATGTTTCTGTTAACGATAAATTCGCTTGGAAGTGGACATCAAAGGAACTATATTCCTATTCATGGACACATGACAAAGTGCCGTGTGTGCCTTTACCTTCCTGATTCTTGTGAACCTTTGGCGCCAAAATGAAACTACCGGTCTGTGAAACACAATTTTAGTGTCTAATTAGGGCTTCCGTGGACTTTTACAAACACGATTCAATTATTAGGTTATCTTATAGCAACAAAATTTGATCATGTACTTTTCTGTGCGATGTTTATAAAAAGGAGCGTGTGTGCCGAATACACATGTCACCGTATTCCATGACGTGACGGTATTGCCATGACGCGACCTTGAAATTTTACACTCAACGCGCCTAAAGAAATCTCACTTCAAAATCTTTAATTTCGTTTTCGGTTCAAACCTATTTAAATGTAAAGTTAGATCAAGCAGTGTGAATGAACCGCCAACTTTTAGTGTGTCACAATTTTTTCTATGAAATAGTGCTTTCTCCAAAACTTCCGTGTTGCACTTATAATACCTCTACTATTTTCTAGAACATTTTGAGGCCGTAGTACATTGTTAAAATGTTTATATAGCTAGCGAGAATTCTATAGAAATCAGGTCATCCGTTACTCATTTGTGGGCTGTATGTGAATAAATAATGAGTACGACTGCAGTCTTATTTATAGGATATTCTAAAATTCCAACTAAATCTGCTTAGCGCCTTTCCCTATGTACAAAAATAGGTTAACGAGCTGGCACAAACAATTTCTTCCAATCTTAGTTGGTAAACAACAGTTCTTTGGTATCCCTAAAGGAAAACATTTTGCATTTTTAATATGCCGGCCTTATTTTTACTGTACAGCAAATTTTACAGGCGTTTTTCATTATTAGTAACCTGACTTTTAAACACTTTTAACATAGCCAGGAAAAAGTGACGAACCACCACCAAAAATAATTACCTACCTAATACCAGCTTGTTACAAATGATCAACGGTTATATGTATTTCACTAATCATAAGTCTTGTCCTATTAAATGGAGGGCCATGTATTATGTATCTTGAAAATGATGGTCCATGGAAAAGCCCCAGAGTTCAACACATTGCATAATGTTACGCAGGAAGACAAAGCACCAACACCAAACTGCATCAGAGATTATTAATAAAATGAAAGCGTTGTCAATTGTCGAAGATTTTAGTATTCAGCATCTGTCTACGATACATCGTCAACATGAATCGCAATTATTTGTAGAATCTACAATAGGTAATGTTCTAAAAATAATGAATAATTTGTACTACGATGAAGTCGAAATTTCACCTTTATTTTGACCTACGTTCCAATGCATGTATGTTACGCATCTTAAATTAAACAAGTCTGGATACGAAATGTGAAATAATAAATGTATTGCCAAACAAAATAAACTATAAGGCATGTGTTTTACTTATAATAAAGGATAATGCGAAGCGTACGTGAGACGAAACGCGGGCCTAAAGCTAGTATGCAATAAAAAAATTTGGATATATGTAATTAAAAAAATTCAGACAAGGATTTTCTGTAAAATTAAATTTATCTTTATTAGTAGAGTCGTGATTACAATAGGAAATAAAATATCAATACCATATTATGAATTATAATCTACTAGCTTACCGCCCGCGGCTTCGCCCGCTTTCTCTAAAACGATTTGAGATTTAAACTATCCTATCTCTCAAGTTGGATCGAACTGCACATGGTGTGCGAATTTCATTATAATCGGTTAAGTGGTTTAGGAGTCCATTGAGGACAAACATTGTGACACGAGATTTATATACAGGGTGTAATCGTTAAGTGTGCACAGGCGATTATTCCGTAACTATTACAGATATCAAAAAACTTTAAACTGATATCGAAAGTATTTAACCTAATGAGTAAAATGACCATAATAAATTTTTAAAAATAAAACGAGAAATATCTTAAAAATTAACTTGAAACCCTCCCATACATTTAGTATGAGATACGAATATCCCATGTACATGGGTTGATCCAAAAGTAATGATAATCAATATTAAACAAGGTCATTACAGTTATAATAATTATGTAGTTCTCTAGATATTCTTCTAACTAGAATATTTTTTCTTCAATATTTTTTTTCAATATTTTTTTTTCCTAAACTTAAAAAAAAAACTTTGACTTCATCCACTAAAACCCCTCTTAAAATAATTTATTGCTAAGAAAGTGTTTCTTGGGCCGAGGAAAGAGATAAAAGTAAATAGGAGCTAGATCTAAAAAATAGGGTAGGTGTTCAAGCATTTGGAATGCCGATTTTTTAATGGCAGCCATCGCAACTGACGCTTTGTGATCTGGTGCGTTGTCTTGGTGAAACAGCGTTCAGGTCCGCAGTTTGCCATGTCTCTTTTCCTTACTAACCTACCGCAATCTTTTAATTTGGTCTTTTAGTGAGAGCCCAATAAAGTGGCTACCTTTTTAAAATATTCCACCATAATTATTCCTTCAGCGTCCCAAAAAACTACCGCTTTAATCTAACCTACTGATTTTCACTTTGAATTTCTTCATCGTCACTTTGGAAGCTCGCATCCAGGACATTGATTGTTTTTTGGTTTCAGCATAAACATGGTGAACTCGGGTAAAGTCCATGATTACAAAACGTGACAAAAAATTATCCTGATATCATTAAAAATTTAGAAATTTACCCTCTACATGTCGAATCATTGTTTCTTCTTTTCGTCGGGAAACATTCTGGCACGCACGGTTCACATTCAAATTAGTGTAAATAATTGGAAACGTGGCCTGTTGATATGATTTTTTTGTGATTACTTAGTGAATACATGAGCAAGCAAAAAACATTTATTTTATATTTTTATGTGCACAGGAAATAACCAATTATCATTACTTTTGGATCAACCTAGTACATTTAATATGAAAGATTTTAGCTTTTTCTTTCTTTTTTTGGTTTTCTGCTTTAATTACTTCGCAAATTTGAAGGGAATTTCATTTAGAAACTGTAAATAGAGCTCCTCATTGTATTGCATAATGAGGACATCACTTCGAAAATCTGCTATGAGTACAAAATGTATGGGAAATAAAATGTATGGGAGCGTTTAATGTAACATTTTTGGATATTTCTCGTTTTATTTTTAAAAATTTATTATGGCCATTTTACTCATTAGGCTAAGTACTTTCGATATCAGTTTAAAGTTTTTTGGTATCTGCAATAGTTACGGAATAATCGCTTGTGCACACTTAACGATTACACCCTGTATATTAAGATTTACCGCACAATATCTAACGATTGTTGTGCTTATTTAATTTTAAACGCAACCGCAAAGTAAAACAATACTCCGTCTAGACATTACTAGGTCAAGCAACTAATTGAAGAGAAATGACTGCGATATCGAATATATTTTACTAATGTACGTAGTTTTCACAACAACGGGACAAGGTTAAGTCGTGAAGAATGATTTCGGAAATCGATCACGGGCGTCCGCGCTTCAGATTTTCGTGTAGGAAATCAGATGAAACAAAAGTCAGTATATTTCGGTGTGGCTCACGGTTAAACATAGTATCGCCCACGCCGCTCCGCCATACCTCTCAGCCAGAATATTCAGTTCCATCTTCCTTCTCGACGCAAATACACGCTCCAGGTTAGTCTTTTTATTTTTATTTGTCGGTATTTACCGCTGCGAATTTTCTTTTTTATTAAATGCTGTGCGATTTTTTATCATGCTTCTCCAAATAAAACTCAATGCTTTTTCATAAGCATGGAACGTATCACTACTCTGTTATACATGTTCAGTGATATCGGGCTATATTTACTATAGTTTACTACCAAACATTCAATTACTTACAACAATAGTGTTCGGACAAAAACCGGGTTTCGCTACTATAAATATCCCCATATCGAATGTTTGCGATATCTATTTTGAAATTGTACCAATGTTCGGCGCACGCGTCAGTGCTTGAGAATGAAAGGGAAAATGATCGATTGTACGCTCAAACGATATATTTACGTAATGTTTTTGTATGTTATCAAATTATATAGTGATGATTGTATGTATACATTTAGTTTCATTCATAATAACCGGGATTCATTCAAATATTACGACGCCAGTAAGATTATATCGCACGTAGGCGTTGTTTTCGTAAGAATATTAACATACGTGTTCATAATATTTAAAAGTTTTAAACATTCAGCGCGATTATTATACATAAAAACATAATTTAACGGGTGCTGTACGTTGCTGTCATGTGATCACACTTTTATTGTTACAAAAACATCAGTTTACGAGACTCGTTAAAACAGTTTAAAAGCATTCCACGGAAGCGAGAATAAATAGAAAAAAATATTTTTGAAGATTTTTGTAATACTATCTACTTATTTACATAAGCGAAATATAAACTCGGTAGTGTTTACTTTAATTTATCGAATACTTTTTCAGTATACAATCATTTTCTGATGAAACAAAAATCCATTACTTTCGTGCAAATGAAAGCAAATGCATCATTTCCCGAATATAGACGCGTCTGGGATTCAGTTTCGATAAAAACTATTAACAAGAAAATACAGATTGTGTTTCCGTGTGAGCTTCATTCGTTACCATTTGAGTACAAAACTTGAACAAATCAAATTCAAAACCAATCTCAATTTTAGCATAACAACGAAATTGAAATGCCAAGCTATCAGATAGGAAACATACTAGAGTGCAGTTAAAACAGCTGGATAAAGAACACAATAACATGTGTCGGAGCAGGCAAAATAAAAAGAGATTGGATTAATTATTTTGTCAAATACAAATGCTGGATAACATATTGGATATACATACACAATTTGCATACATTTCTCAAAGTTATTTTGTGGCCATTTAGAAAATTCTTAAAATTGCTTTTGATAATACGATTCTTTGCAAGCAGAGACACATTTTCAGTCACGAACATTAATAGATCTATAGTTCAGAACGAGATAATTTTATTTAAACTTCATTTAAAAATACTTTTTTCTTAAAAAAATCCGTAAACTGCAGAGCTGCACTGAATCCAAACGTTTCTTTATAGTATTAAAAATATAACGAGAAAATAATTGGATCCTGTTACAGATGAAAAATTACATTCCATTTCCTAGATAAACGTTTGTTTACATTAACCTTTTACAATAAACAGAATTAGAGAGAGACAAAAGCATACGAAGCTCGGTTAATTTTGCGTATGACCCACATTTCGTAAAGTGCATCTATTCGCTTGCATCCCACTTCAAAAATATGCAGGTGGGCACAATTGTGCTTTGTCTATCTCCCAGATATTAAAGTTTGAAGAGTTATTCAATTTTAGCATATGTTTTGTTTGTTTTTTTTGTTGTTAATGGAATGGAGCATCTGAAAATACTGAAATATATTTTCGACATCAACGTTTAACTATGATTATGTCCGTACATTACGTTATACCTACGTAAATATTTTTATGTTATACCTAATTTTAAATGCGTGATGTTTATTTGTGAACATTATTTTGGGAATATAACACGCTACAATAAAACTTTTGATGCAGGTAAACAATGAGTCGTCTTGGAAGAACAAGACGCACACGCGTCTATGACTGCAACTACAACAAGGGTGAGAGTTACTACCGCCCGGTACTGGACCGTTTGGATGGCAAGGTCCCAGTGGCCCGTGAGCCCGAGAAGGAGACCATCAGGTCTGAAGTGCAGAACCGCATCAGGAGCGCTCTAGAGGACATCGAGACACCCGCAGCTGCTGATGATTTCTTCGACTCGAGGGGAGCACGTGCGCAACGCGGCAGACCTCTCTCTTCTGCTTTTGAAGATGACGAACTCAATGAGGATGTAAGCATTCTTGAGTTTTAATTTGACACTAATCAACTAAATCAATCTATAACAGCAAAACATATTCACAAGATTTATTTTTACATCATTTTCCAATATTCAATTTCCCGCCGTTAATAAAGACGGCAGAACTACAATTTCAATATCTATTAACATCCACTCCTACCTCGGGAAAGTATGTCGAGTAAAACTATCTGAGTGCAAAATTAAATTAAGATATCGTTAAAACAAGCCAATACTTTCAAGATCGAAATATCCCAATCATCGGAAAATAATTCAAAGTAAATATTGTAAACACTCATATTTTTCAATTAACCTCTTCCGTGGAAGCCCTTCGGAATTAACAACTCAATTTCATGAAATATCAGAAGTGCTTTCGAATCGCTAATTATCATTTTCCCATCAAATTAACTCATCGTCAGATTTTGGCAGCACTCCCTATCATCTTGAAATAGTTGACTGACAGCGCGACGCTGTGAACTCACATTTCAATTTTCCAACAAGCGGACCCGTCTATTTTCTCACAAAAATGTCGAGTTATTGAGATCGAATTTAAATTCTATAAATGGAATTCGTGTTGAAAAAATTTAAATAATGTACAATATGATATTTTTCCATTGTTATTCTATTTCACTGCATTATTATAAAGTTTATAGTAACCAAATTTTGTTAAGATTTGACCTTCTTCTTGAGACAAGTATTTTAATGTCCTAGCAAAGATTAAGCTAACACAGATTAGCATAAATTAATAAAGTAACATCAACAATAAATACGTATCAAATCATCAGAAGCAACTTTTAAAAGCTCCACTTCTTTCTATATTTTAATGTTAGTTTCAAATAATAAATATTTTTGATCTATTTAGACTAACCTAATCAAAGTTAAAATGGTGGAATCGAGATATAACCAAAATCCTAATACATATTCAATATTGTAACAGTAGCCGCAAAACATGATTAAATACAAACATATTAACTACAATTTTTTGTGGTATGTTATATAGGTAATTAATAATGAATCCTCTAATTATACCACTGAATCGTAAACGAAATTCGCATGTTAAATCAAACCAAATCCATTAATTACCGAATGAGATTACATTTTAAAAGCTAATATCAATTAATTCAGTAGATACTAATGCATTTACAAAGTTTACAAGTGTACACTGTACAATGTACATACTGCGTTGGTAATATCGCGCTTTCGAGTCCACAACGGATTCAATAACATTATTTAAATTATAAGAGGCGGGTATATTGCATTGCCCCAAGGTATTTTCAACATTGAAACAGGGTGAATCTGTTTGATACAAAACCAATATCCGTCTCCGTGTTGATTTTTGACCATTGGACTATGTCTGTGTGACGTATTTATTAAGTTGCAATATAGCCTATAATAAAGAGCGGAACATGTGTGGTGTGTGTACTCAAAGTACACAGTGCTTGCAAATATTATGATGTTCGGTCTGTAACAAGCCGTTTTCGAGGAAATACATTAAAGTCATTTCTGTGCGGTTTACTCGGGGGAGCTGTGAAAGGGTGAATCTACGTTAGAGCTATAATTGCTATGGCATAATATCTGTTGATTATTGATATAAGGTTAGGGAACATATTACGTGTGAGGTGATCCGGGTTGACTTTAATTAGTTCGGAAATCGCATCCTAATTTTGAAAGACTTTTTCAATACAACGCTCATCATTCAATGTGAGTTATTCAATCATTCGTCAAATGGCTTTTCGCGTTCGCTTTTTATAAGACTGACATAAGCTTATTTTGAACGAGGTAAAAGGTATTTTAAATAACGCCTAAAACATTTAAACAACATCTAAATGTTGTTTTCATGGATCAAAGTTGTATAGATAAATAAAATTCAGCACAATATACAACTACTAGCAGAAAAACGATAGTGCAGAGTCTTTCGTTACAATTTCATGCCATTATACAGTGAAATGCAACGGCTTGCTTTATGAACACGTCTTACTGATTAAGGCGCTTTTTGTCTTAAGCTGCATATTCGCGGACGACGGTCGAGGATTAGCGGCAGCGATACGCTTTCCAAAGAATTACATTTTAGAAGCTAAAAACACGGTGGGTGTGAATGTTAATGTTTCTACGGCACTATTTTGTTTTTCGCTCGGATCTTTAACGCTTATTTCAAAGTTTATTTATTAACATTACCTGTTTTAAGATCTGGAATACAATCGTACAACACGATTCTTATTATATAACCAATGTCATTACATTCGTTTGGAAACTCGAATGTCTGTATATTCAGTACATCTAAAGTAATTGATCTACGAACGTATTTCATTTCGCCCCGCTTCCCGCTGTCCGCAGTCCGCATACTTCCTCGTTGAGCCCTCCGCGGATTGACTCAGCCTCGCATCTGACACGACAGACTCTCTTGGACGACATATTACTTTAAAATATCCTAGAGAAAACACTAATTTTATCGTATATGAAAACACATGCTCCCGACTCAGACAAACCACTAAAAGGTCCATAATAAAACACATTATAAAAAATCATGATCCCGTATGGGATGTGTGTATTTTATGTACACAAAGCCATGGTAATTGCACATTTATCACGCTTCATGTGTTGAAAGGGATACAAATTTGCAATCAGTGATTGTAACTGTAATTAAATTCTATTAAAAGCCTTTGTAACGAATTGTCAAGCCCTCGTCAAACGAAACTTCATCAACAGGTTAAACGTTAATGTTGAGACGGACGCGTCAATGTAAATGATGAATATTTTTTTCTTATTCACATGCCATCAGTCACGAAATTGATATTACATGCCCAGTCACTTTTAAATAGAAAATGACTTCCTTGAAGCATAGTATCTAATAGATAGATAATATATCTATTAATTGCACTAAGGTTCTAAACCTTCCGGTCTCCGGGCACAATACCTATAACAAACTCTATTACAGATTATGATCCAGAAACCTATTTCTTGAGAAAACTCCCAGCTTGAAAATAAAATATTTTTTCTTAAACAGGTGCTCATTCTTCACTATAATTATGGAGATTTAACGATCAACCTTGTTAAAAATAATTTAAATTCTTAACAATTAAATTCCTCTCCACCCACACGCATGCACCGTCTATATGCAGCTATAATATTATGTAGGTGGGTCCCTCGGCACCCAAGTCCCATAAATGCATAAAAGGGATGATTAATACGTGCGTATTTTGATCACGAAAATAGATGTGATGTGAAAGAAACCATAAATAGCCGAATGACCGAATGTAATGCCAATTCCGATTAATCCTTTTGAATCAGCACGGGCATAATGAGCGTTGGATGTATTCCATGAATACACATATAGTAATTAATGGAGGCTAGTTTTGTTACGGCGACACTAATTTGTGGTGTATGTGAAATGCGATTGATGGTTTTAATGCAAACAATATATTGTTCGCCCTTTGTTTAATGCGATACAGGCACGGCGGATCATTTTACTGATTGATTAGGTATTCATGGGCAAACAATGACCTATTATACTAGTAGACGCGGCATACGCCAACATCATTGCACTAAAAAACAGCGTAATTAATACATACCTACTTACTAACGCATTATCACCAATACAGTAATTGTTCTCTCTTTCACTCTCACGCACGAGACATAATACATGTCTTACTCATGTACTTCGTAATAACAACTGCCGATTAAAATATAAAAATAACGTCCAGCCACGACGCTGAATGGTGCGTGACTAAGTGAAACTCGGGCACTTAGCTGAGTTTTTTCTTGCCAAAATAGAGAGCGGGTAACGTATCTAGCTTTTTTATATATCATAGTGGGCAAAGCGTATTGCTTTATAGTACGGGAGCTAGCAACGTTTAAAAAAAAGTCATTTTAGTATAGTTGGGTTTTTGATATACTGTTTCTCTTGCTATTTCGGTTAGAGTCCGGGCTGTCTGGCTGGCCGCAGTGGTTGCGTTTATTAGTGCGCATCTTATCTGCACAGGAAAATATCCTTAATTTAAAGTCATTTTTTAACGCGTAATTTTTAATCGTTTGCCTTTAGATAGATCCATCAGATATAATTTTTTTATTGCAAGACGTTTTTTTCGTTGTAAAATAGGTGCCATACGCAATTTTTATTTCAAAATAACTAAAATGTCATCGAAATAAGTGAAATTACATCAACATGATTCCGCTTAAAAGGTAAGTAATAACTTTATTATTTATATTATATTATCCTTTTTTAATACTTATATTGAATAATTAGTAAACTAATATTTTTAATAGATGGTTTCATATTTATTACACTTTTGGGTATAAATATGAATTTGATGATATTTGTATTTTCTAGTGTTTGATTTTACGCGAGTATTATACATTTTGAAATTAAAGACTTGAGAAAATAATACAATGAATAAATCGCGTTTAAAATCCGTTAAAAAGTCTTTAATTTCTTGATGATATTTGGTTTTTATCAAGTTTACATTAACGTCCTATTTGAGGTTCGTTGGGAAAAAGGAGGCGATATGGTAGATTGTTGCAAAAAAACGGTAAATAGTAAAATGAATATTATATATAGTATAAGTAACACAGTGATTACTTATCCTTCACTGGGACTCATGTTGATGGAATTTCACTTATTTCGATGATATTTTAATTATTTTGAAATAAAAATTGCGTCTGGCACCTATTTAACAACGAACAAAACGTCTTGCAATAAAAAATGTATGTCTAATGGATCTATCTAAAGGCAAACGATTAAAAATTACGCGTTAAAAAATGACTTTAAATTAAGGATATTTTCCTGTGCAGATAAGATGCGCACTAATAAACGCAACCACTGCGGCCAGCCAGACAGCCCGGACTGTAACCGAAATAGCAAGAGGAACAGCATATCAAAGAACCAACTATACTAAAATGCTCACTTGTCAACGTTGCTACCTCCTAGAATATTATGACGCGTGCTTTCGATGTAAAGAAGCGGTATCTTTTACTAATTTTGCATACATTTAGGCTGGCATTGTATGTCGTCAAAGTATAAAATTTAAAGATAAAGTTTTTATAACGATGGAACAATGATATAAAATAAACATTAATTCTTGGCAAATAGCGGTAATGATAATAAAAACCTAATTAATAAAATAGTTTGCGTCCGTGAGAGAGCTTTGTAGATAATTTTAGATATTTTACTTTTGATAAAGCAGAATGTTTCATTTATTGTCGTACCTATTGTATCACTGTATACAGTATACCTCAATACATCTCAAAACGAATGTACAAATACATTTCAAAGCAAAACATAGGCGCGTTGCAAAAAAGTAAATACCTAAAAATGATAGTTAACTATTAAAAAGTAAGCATGATACACGAGTGAAAAGGTAATGCCTCGGAAACACACAATTTCGTTCATTTCATAGACTCTAATTATGGAAGTGCATTACAATACCTTAAAGGTAAAGCTGAAAGCAACACGATCACAAAACCTTCACTCAGTGTTATTAATAAATCCCGAGCAAGGCGTCTGTCTGCTAATGAATTGATGATTGATTTTTATATACAGTAATGTAATGGCTAGGTAATACCGGGATTGAGTATCGCCTGGGGGTATGATGGAACGTATGGCAATATTAAAACCATTTTATTCCGTTACTCAGACTTCCTTTGTGGTATTATAGGATAAGCTCTGTCATTGCAGGTACTGCTGGTATTGTATTTATTATGCTTTGGTTATATTTTATATGTATTTATTATGTCTACCGATATTAGTTATAGGAGAATGAAGAAAAATAATAAAAACACGTTTCTTCAATCACAAAGAAAATGAATCTTTTACCTGTATCTAATATGTTAAAGTATCTATTATAATAATCTATTTCTCGCAAACGACTCCAACTACTTTCAAGAAAGTGAATATTCAAGGGGGTTCAGTTGCGATAAATCGATCTAGCAAAGGCCAAGGAATCATATAAATGTAGAGCAAGGTTTGGTCAGCTTGTAGATAAATTTAAAAAACGACGTGTGGCACTCAGGGACTGCCGCGGTAAAGCTATTGCATGCTATGCCTTCAAGCCACAACTCCCCATCGGAGTGGGGAACGTGAGGTTTTTTCGTTACGGAATTTCTCGATTCGGTCCCCGCGTTCAAGACCCGCGATAGAAGCTATGCAATAGCTTAAAAAAATGTTTACTAGTTAATATACGCAACTATCAAAATTTATTTAGATATAGATATTCTATTACAAGCTGTTATTCACAATCCTTTTATATCTTTCGTTTGATCTACAAGTGCATATGAAAGGCACATCATTGTAATTGCTGATGCGCTGGAACAATCTGGTAGGAGTTTTTTGATATTGAGCCAAAAATGTAGCCCCAACGTCATACTAACATTATGTTGCAGTAATAATAGTAGTTCAATATTAAGAATAAAAGTTAGCATTTTTTGCATCCAGGCATATCTCATAAATGCACGATCGTGTGCATTACAAGTGATAACTGCGTTAAAAACAACCGACTTCAAACTTGCACTTGCAAAATTTACAAATACCTACAGACAAAAATGCTCATAAAATAAAAACTACTGGGCCTATCCGAATAAAATTTTTATGGGACCAATTCGACACGATCCCGCATCGAACAAAAAAAGAATCACGTAAATCGGTTCAGAAACCTCGGAGTAATCGGTGTACATACATAAAAAAAAATAAAAAAAAATATATACCGGCCGAATTGATAACCTCCTCCTTTTTTTTGAAGTCGGTTAAAAACCTACGTTTGTTCAAACATTTTAACACGTTAGCTGCGAAACAGGGCTTGAAACACCCTGTCCGTGTCTCGTCGTTATAGCGGTAGGAAAAAACTTAAACTTCTCTGTCGTGCGGGAGGCATAACTTCCATCTGGTTCAGTGTAGGAAAGTGATATCTATATATCTGAGATGTGCTATTGATTCCTAGTTCAATGGTATACCGACCTTAATACCGGGTTTCTTAGACCTCGTGCCGCACTGAAAAAATAAAAATTCTAACACAGTGCGGAACGAGGTTGCGAACACCTCGTACCACCACGCACCTCGTACCGCACCCTAAGCTAGCTTCACGCGGTTAGTGTTGTGTAACGCATTCGAGACTATTTGTGGAACAACTTATTGAAGCTTTTACAAAGAAGGACTTGAATGTGGATATAGGTAATTTTCAAACATCCTAATTACTCGTTATAATAAATATCGTTAATAGAATCGTGAATGTGACATGTTGAGTAACTTTCTTCAAATAGGTTGATAATCATGATTACTATTAGTGTGTTTGTTCATTGAATCAACTATTATTGTTTGGCCTGTTTTAATGAAAAACATCCATAAGTTTGATAAATAAATACAATTAAATAAAATCGATATTTCTTTTCCCATCACTAAATTATATGAAAAACTGCTATTGTTCAGTGCGGTATGGGGTACATCAGACCCCACATTTTATTTTACCTCTAGAATCTAAACTAACTAATCTAACCACGGGCGACGCTAGATTTAGGTTAAGGAACTCATTGTTAATAATAATCACGACAAAAGCCGCACACTTTGTCTTATTTGGCGCCAAAAAAACGATTTTGGTCTCCTACGGGCGGTGGGGTTTAATATGCCTCGTGCCGCCACAATATCTGGTATAGGACAAGGTTTAAAACGACCCGTAACGCAGTAATGGAAAGTACAGATATTTCTGTGCCGCAGTGAACGTGTTAAAGCAATCAATTAATCGCTTATTTAATTTCAAATTTGAATATTGAAACCATGTCAAAACAAACATAACACGAATCCGATTTTGTTAATGCGTATATTTTAAGTAATTTCTCAAACATTCATTATTAATTTTTTTTATGTAGATACAATTAAAACTGGTTTTTCATAGCGGGCAATACGAAAGTTTTCTGAATAACAATTATAAACTAAAGGCATGCCCCGCGGGCGCGAAGTTACTTCTTATGTATTTCAGGTTTCTGTTTCACGACTAACTTCTTGATTATTTGATTTATACGCATTACCGCCACCAATGTACCGAACTAAACTATTAAATCATGTACGAGTATAATATGGAATATGCTTTAAGATACATAATAGCTACAGATGCATTTAATTTCGTAGAGTTTTAATGATAATGCTTAGAGTAATGCAGAAGATTTCTTAAAAATTCCTAAGGAAAAACGTGAGACTAAAATAACATCCAATCTGAATAATAGTGATAGATGAAAATGTTTCAAGTAGGTACCCGACTCATATTGCTAGGTAATTAAACATATATTTTATTCAATTGCTAAATTCAAACATCGACTCGACGAGTTGTTTTCTTCACATATATTCTGCCAATTTAATAGAAAATATAATATTATTCTAATCATAAAATAGGTTTATACTTAAAAAAAAACTACAAACATATTGATTAAATTCACGTGTATATATTTTTGTAAGTTGTATCACAGAGATGTTATAGATGACTATGCCATACACGCGACAACTGCCCACTCTTCCTCACTCATTCAATTGAAGAATCTGTTTTCATGTTTACGTTAAGGCTATGTATCAGTTTATATTTAAATAATTCGTCAACATAGTTTGCAAATAATTTATTACTAAGAATATAAATATATAAATATTATATTATGAAGGTAACTGTACCTATAGTACGTTTAGATTCTTTTACTAAGTAGTAAGTACTAAGTACTAAGTAGCTAAGCTTTATGTTTTGGGGAGAAAATGTTGAATGTAGTTTCGTCTACATCATACATCAATTTGTGTATAAACTACTTAACGTATAATAACTGACTATAAACTATAAGATAGGTAGGTACCTTAAAACTTACGAACCATTTTTATGATAAAATTTAACTATAGGTATTTATTTTTAATAATTTTGTCGATGATTTTGACCATAAACAATTCTTAAACGTATAAAAACATTGTGGTTCCTGTAAAGGTATTTTGATGTATAGAAATGCGAATACCTTGGCGAATACCAATTTATTTTCAATGTTTCTCGCGTCCCTCGTCAAAATGCCCTTTTGTGTAGAAAAATTGCAAATCTCAGAACCATTCAGCCTATTAATATAAATTGAGCAGTATTTAGACATTTTGTTAATAAGTAAAATATGTTTTGTCCGATATGCCTAAAATCAATTATGCCATACCTACAGCTCTGCTTAAAAATTAATTATTTTCGCATTATTTGACGAATTTTTTTTTTAACGACGTTACCATCTACTAATATGTCATTATTCTACACAATGTTTACTAATAAGTAAATTACACATAAAACCAATCACTGGCCCGGTAACCCTTAACTCCACTGCGTCAAAAACAACGTAATCTGGATTCCTTCCCGTGATTGATGGTCAGTTTTATGTGACACGTGCCGCTCCGTTGGTTGATCTTTAACAATTGGATGATAAAATTAACTATCAAACGCAAGACACCATTACCTACATGTCGTCCGTGTCAGCCAAAACAAAAATAGATAAAAGGAACTAGGTACCTATGTGTTACGATATTCCGATTTGTATTACATAATACATATGTATTTATAACTCCACAACATGCATTGTCATAATATTTTCATGTTACAATATTACACGTTTATAAGCAAATGTGATATCCGATCTATTGTTTTGAAATTGTATTGGCACTAGCAGGTTGGAATATTAAATTACAAATAGTTGCGGTTTATGTTATGCAATGATAGTTTTATTTTTCAAATAAGTAGTCTCTTCAATTATAAATTGAAATTCCAGTAGTTTTTTCGTGAAAGAGCAACAAACATACACACCTACACATACACATACAATATACATCCATCCTCACAGACTTTCGCATTTATAATATTGTAGTAGGATAGGATATTTAAACCTACCGCTTTTAGATCTCCTCACCGCAAACTGCGGTATACTGAAAACCGAATATAAATACTGGCCATAGGTCATTACGTTAACGTTAACTGCTTTTCTAAGAGACAGTCACTGAAACCACTGAACTATCTTATTTCAGGTGCATGCCAATTATAGATCCACTCGTAAATGTAAACCGTAAATACGTCTTCACCTTCTTTTAATTAAAGTCATCATCATCATCAGCCCATATACGTTCCCACTGCTGGGACACGGGCCTCCTATGAGGGTACAGGCCATAATCCACCACGCTGGCCAAGTGCGTGTTGGCGGATGACACATGTCGTCGAACTTTTTAATTCTTCGACATGTCGGTTTCCTCACGATGTTTTCCTTCACCGTTCGAGCAGTGGTGATGTTACATTACAACATGCGCAGATAAATTGAAAAATCAATTTATTTCCTGCGCGCTCGCCTGGTCTCGAACCCCGGACTTATCGATTCAAAGTCCGAGGTCTCACCACTGAGCCACCACTGCTCTAATTAAAATTAATTAAAGTAAACTTATCGTATTTGTTGTGAAATGCACTCTACCTTTTTGTGTATTGATAATATTTTTTGCATATAGATATTATGCTACACGTTTATTGATTATAATATTGAAAGAATATTTTTGGGTATAAAATTATTTTAGAGAGAAATATATATATTTAATATTTATTCATAACAATGTATTATGAATCCATTAAAATGAATTGATGTATTAATATATTTCCATTAAACTTTCAGATTTCGGAGTCACTGAAACGCCTCCGCGCCAGCAAGAAGGTATCTCGTTTCTCTGACGACATCGACTTCGAAAACAGCGTCGCGAGCATCGAGAACCGCATGAAGATTTCCGACAAGATACTCGAGAGCGTGGGTCTCGGACATTCAGAGGTATCCGGTGCTCGAAGGGCCTTGCAGGAAAACGAAGATCGCACAGAGAAACGTATCGCGAGACGATTGAACGAACGATTGAACGAGGACAACTCGCTCACTAAATGGACAGCTGTCAAGGATATCGATGACGAATCAGCTGCAGTACAAAGAGCGAGGGCGACGAGGGCCCGCTTGTCTGACTTGGAAGATGAAATGTCAGAACTGAGCGAAAGGACCGCAGCTAGGGAGAAGAGAGCCGCCCGCCTCAGGGCCCTCGTAGCTGACGCCGAGTCCAGCGACACAACCACCAGCGTCACCTCCTCCAAGGTCACCATCCGTTCTGAACGAGAGAAGAAGCAAGTCACCTTTTAAACAAATTAGTAAACATAACTTACGACCGAACTCTATACCTACTGTAAACTCGTAGAGCTCAGTTAGGTTACACGATGTTTTGCATTTGTCAATGTTAAATGTTGAAGTTGGTGTCTATTTTATACTTCTATATAGAATAAAATTATAATTACTTCATTGGTTTTATTGAAGTGTACAGAATATTATTATTATAAAAAATATCAAGTAGGTATCGACCTGCGCCTTGAACCTTCTGAAGTTTTTATGTAGGCGTTGAAGTCGAATGAAATCTCGAGATCTTAACAGGTTAATCCCTAACCTGACTAACCCTTGAACGCCGCCATGCTAATGAAAACTGGATTCTATCCTAATGTAGATTAGTTAAACAATGAAACTGTCTTGTACTATATTATATGAAGTAAACTTTTTATTAAACAGATTTGATATTATAACTGTCCAATTACATAATATGGTATTCATATATTTTTATTATATTTGCTTGGTAATCGTAGAAGCAATATACATCTGTACAAATAGAAAATTTTAATGAAAATATCAATGTTTTTTCTTAGGTGCTATTCAACGCAATAATTCCTTATTGTATCCAGACATTCAAACACTAATGAGTGTCTCATAAATAGAATTTAAGCCTGAGTAATACTACTCATAAACCACTTGAATATCAGCTTTAAAATACATTGATATAAGATATTGAACACACATTAACTACATTACGAAAAGGATAGAATTGGAGAGGATTGTTAAGGAACTCGTATTGGAAAATCTTACTCGTTACACCCGATCTTCTGTGAGTGTCCTCCAGTCCTGTCTGAGCCGGCACATTCTTACCTCAGTGGAGCAACGCTACCATATGACTAATTATATTATATGACATTTGAGAAACCTGCAACTTTTATTTTAAACTAATATTATAAAGAGGAAATATTTGAGTTTTTGTATGTAATGTTTTCCAGCAAAAGCTACTAGACCGTTTTCAAACATTCACTGGCAATTAATAAGTACCTTCTTGCGAATGTATGGAAAATTAGTATGATGTGTCAACTATTCATTGTATGAATTACATGATGTTTGAAGAAATACCAAACCAAACGAAAAAGTGACCGCAATAATCAAAAATCGAACATTTAATTCAAGTAATGAGTTTAGGAGTGAAAGCAATACATACTATTTTAATTAGTAATTTATCATAATCTACAACTTAGAGGTGATACCTACTCTTTACATTCAGGTTATAATATACTCAACAACTGAATCCTTTACCTACTCACCATACTTTTTGCACTTACCAGACCTTTTTTACATTTACTAAAAAAATACTTAAGGATTGAAATCAACGCCATCTTGTGGATTTTATCTAAACAAACGGGAGATTTTCAATATATTATTATGTACTCGTTCCATTCTATTTTTAGTAGGTCTAAACAGTGCTCAATAAGAATATACTACCAACTTTACTAGATGTCATTAGAAGTACCTAAAGAAAAAATAGAATAGATCATGAATAGCGTGTTAGTGTTTTTTTTTCAATAAGTGCTTAATGAAAAAAATCACTAATACCTACCATATTATGTACTATACAATTAGAATTGATAATGGCAAAAACTCATTTTCGAACCCTTAGAAAGTGCACGCACGTAGCGACGCAACTCCCCATACATAGATGGGAGAGACAAATAGTTGCGGAGACAAAGTTGCTCGTGCGCGCTAGCTCTTATTGGTGTCACGAAGTAGTTTTTTACTAAATCGGTAGATGTCTCTTGTCTCTACTACACTTACCTAGTACGAATAAGAAAATGAAATAATACAATAAATTCAGAAACATAATATTTATGTTCATACAAGTAATATCTATGTTTCCATCATAGTAACCTACCATAAATGCATGATCCCACAAACTAATACCCTAAAACATAATTCAACCAGTACATTTTCACGTAAAAAATATGTCGATGTAAAGATAATATCAATTGTTACAAGCACATAGATTTTGTTTTATATTCCAGGAGTAAGTTGTCATACCTACCCGCGATCCCTTCACTGAAAGTGGCTCGACAGAACACAGTGGAGTTTAGTTGGTGGTCCACTGTTGCCTCAAACGCCCGACATGACCCAGGGCGATTTCCCAGAGAGCCGAAGGTATGGTTTCTCTACAAAAGAAAACTGAGTAACATTAAAATAAAGTCCTTAATAGGACGCATGCTCTTAAACTTAACTCAAACATTATTTTTATTTAATTAGACTTCTTCTAAAATCACTTTGAATCGTTAAAATATATAAACTTTAATATTCTTAAAATATATTATAATTTAACTCATTACAAAATACAGCAACATCTACTTCAAAGACTGAAAGAAGACAGAATGTAAATTACATACAAAACACACAGAACTGCATAATAAATATTATACGTTATATTTATACGTTAAATGATTTTGGAATTTACATGATACACTGTTAAATCTAAAATTTTGCTCGCTTTATATTTACACAGCAAATTTCTCATTAAAAGTTTCTCTTTGGAAATTAATGCAGCATGTTAATAAGTACCCAAATAGCCATTTCACGATACAAACTTCACGCAAGAAGCGATCTGAAACTGAATATATCATTTGTACTCAAATTATATTATGAATATTCAAATCTCAAATCATATTATGATTACCTTTGGCGAAAATTTTTTTTAATGAAACACATTTGATTATTATTCGACTGACGAATCAATCCATTCGCTTGTTTAAGACGCTAGATGGATAGATGGCGTTGCAGTAGTCAAAAATTACACAAGACATTAATGCAAATTAACGTTTTAAATATTGTATACTGAAACAAACATTTCCATTTCCATTGAATAAAATAAATAAACTACGATACAACACTAATTAATATGCCCGATGGCTTGTAAGCAACGCTTCCTCGAAACCTTCCATCTATTCATATAGAAGTGGCTTTCTACAATTTGCAAATAATAATCATAATAAAGGATTCTCGCAACTGCGCTAGCGAGCATTTGTTTCGAAGAAATGAGCTATCTCCTCAAGTCCTCATCTAGTCCTTGAGACAACAATATCAATCACTGAGCACGAACTTATGTATTACAAATTGTAGCACGGTGTAAAATATCTTCCATTGTCTCAAATATACTAGAAGACGCTTGTATATTAGAACCCTGTGAGAACGGATACTAATTAGCAGGGTATTAAATCGTCTCACATTATACACAAATTAATTTGATCGTACTTGTCGAATAAATACCGACACTAGTGTGTGTTAAGCGACTTATAACTTCATAGACGTTCTGGTTAACCTAGGAACGCTTGGAAGGGAAACGGTTCTTGGTAGGTCTCTACAATTTAACGTAGGTATATAAGCTTGTTAGTTGGTATGGATTCGAAGAATAGCAGTCAGTAGGTACTGCACAATTTAAATGTTTTATTTATGTAATAATAGATAAGTATTTTCTAGATCTTACTTTTAATATACTAAGTCTCGTAATTATAAATCAGTTTTATATGTTTTGCATATATGAATGAAGTTGAAATATTTACCATAAAATTGTTCACTATATATTACCAAGGCAATGATATAAACTAGCATGAAAACTAACGACGTCATAAGGCTATGACGTCGTTGATGAAAACTAAACAGAAGCACCCATAGAATCGTAACGTAAGTTCTACGGTATATCCATGACGTAAACGCTCATTCGAATGACCTGAAAAATACTTGCCATATAATTTTATCAGGATAAATTTTATAGTAATAACAGGAAACAACCAACTATTATATGATATTTAAAAACTAATCCTGCACTCAGTATATCACTAATTCACTAGATCTCAAAAAATTCTTAGAGAGCTATTTTAGAAAAATTAACTCTCAACAAATAAGCTTGCAAAGGGTACGATTAATCTAGAATGGAATTTAATTTTTCTGCAAGCTTCTTTGCTATTTTAAGTTCATTTGATATCACGTTAATAGAGATACATTTTCTGTTATGGTAAATAACATTGTAGTAATTGTGAATAATATGCAATTAACAAGTAAAGTAATTGGTGCTGCATATGATAATGTAAATGTATGTAATCCGTCGTTTTATACAATTCCTAGGAAATGTATGTAATTCCTAAAATCGCACGGAAATGTGTTAAATAAATTATTTTGTACTTACACATTACACATTTCCTAGGAAATCTATACATTTCCTAAATAACAATCGGAAAGGAAATCTTTGCAAGAAAAACTGTGCTACAGCGTGATGTCTGTGTTTTTAAAATAAAGTATTATGCACTTCCAAATACCATTCGAGCTTAGCCTGCAAATATAAATAGCTATATGGACTGACAAAGTATCTCTTATATATAAAATTCTCGTGTCACAATGTTAGTCTGCATACTCCTCCGAAACGGCTGGACCGATTCTCATGAAATTTTCTGTGCATATCGGGTAAGTCTGAGAATCGGCCAACATCTATTTTTCATATGTACCACGGGCGAAGCCGGGGCGGACCGCTGGTTGACAGATATATATTATAATTACTTAATTATCAGACTGATTGAAATGAAAATTTGATTTTATAAGAATCAATATAGGTTGATTTTGTGATACTTACGTTAAAAGTTAATAGATGGTTGATTTTAGAAATGTTAATTAGTAAGATAATATGAACATATTATTATTATTTTATAGTATAAGTAACTGTTACCCGACTGTCCCAATAAGTGCTATAATAAAAAAAAAATAACAATGTGTTTTATTACAGAAAGCATTTACTTTATACATTTCCTAATACGATATTGGCATTATATACAATTCCGAGGGAAATTATACTTTTCTAGGATAACTATGTTTTAAATAGTTTTTATTCAATATTTTATACATTTCCTAGGATTTGTAGGTATACAATTCCTTGATTTTATACATTTCCGGTAACTCATACATAGATCACAAACTTAAAATTTTAAATAGTCGAGGCAATGACGTTTTACCCAAATATAGTTAGTGTTTTAGTACTTAGTAGTAAGAACTATTAAAACATGTTTTAATAAATCAAAGTTTTCCGAAAGGGTATGTTCACATGTTTAACAAAATGAGCGCACTTTTACCACATGCTTTTACCGTATTAATAATATACGGTATATTATCATATTATTATCATCTAATTATAAAGTAGATAATCGACACATTCCTTACACCCACATCCCATTCCACGTTACAAAATAAATGAACTGAAATTTCAAACAGACGTCGCTATAATTTATATCAAAGGTGTAAGGTCATGGATACACGTTACAATAGAAATAAAATTCGCATGTGAATTGGCGCGTAGAGCGAGGCAATCTAATTGAAGCCAAATACATCAATATTTTTGTTTCAGTGACACCGATCAGCTGACGGCTAAATTGACGATTATATTTATAGGGGCTTATAAAATAATTGTACTGGTAAACACGATAAAATATATTATGAAAAATTACACAATTCTTAATTATATTTATTAACTCTTGCAATGATATAAAAAGTACTTCAATGAATTGTAACTTTAATTATATTTTATTAATATGAAATCTCAATTTATAATGTGTTTGAAACTAAAAACTTAACATGGACTTTTTATTGACGCAAGTAAGACATCTTGGGACCTATCGGGAAGGAATTAATAAGCTAATTAAAAGACTTTATATAATCACAATCACAACATACATTAAAAATATAAAGCGTGTAAAAAGACGCGTGGCACTCGGGGACTGCCGCGGTAAAGCTATTGCATAGCATGCCTTCAAGCCACACCTCCGAGCCCGTCGCGGTCGGAGTGGGGAGCGTGAGGGTTTTTCGTTATAGAATTTCTCGATTCGGTCCCCGCGCTCAAGGCCCGCGATAGAAGCTATGCAATAGCTTAAGAGTGGGCATAAAGTCAGAGAATTTCTAAAGTTATGGGCCCCGCCCTAGCGCGCCATGCCGCGCGCAATCATTCTTCCATCATACACGGCTCACCGTACTTACGTAAAGTTCATCGGACGCTAAATTAAACACAATATTCTTCGCGCGTTCAACGCGTATTTTCGGTAGTTAGTACACACTACACAGTGAAGTTGAAATCATGGCAAATTATGTAATATGATAATTTATTATTATTTTTTAATTTTTATTTATAACTATTGATGATAAATGATAATCTATACGTATATAATAAAACAGTAAAAAAAGTGTATACGTATGTAATATACCTATTCAAAAAAACGATATTAGGGAAACAGTATAGAGCACGAATCCGTAAAAAATTCTGTCTGTTTGTTTATGTCTGTTTGTTTGTATGATTTGAATGAATGTTAAATTGTTGTGTTTATACTTTATATTATATTTATTATATACTAGCTTTCCGCCCGCGGCATCGCCCGCGCAGTCAAAGAAAAACCCGCATAATTCCCGTTCCCGTGGGATTTCCGGGATAAAACCTATCCTATGTCCTTTCTCGGGTATCAAAATATCTCTATACCAAATTTTATGCAAATTGGTTCAGTAGGCGTGATTGAGAGTTACTTTCACATTTACAATATTAGTACAATATTAGTATAATATTAGTACAAGGTAAATTAGCTTGGAGAAATATTTGCATATCTAGTGGTGTGTATATTACTCAGATCTTAGAGCGCGTTTCCACTATAACGTTCAGGCCTATACAAAAATGTTTCGATATCCTTACATTACTATTTAATTTTATACTTATTCCTAGCAACACTCTGATTTTTGTTTTCAATAAAAACAAGTTTTTATTTGAAAGAAAATGGTTTTGACTTTATAAAAAAAAAATAATTATCATTCAATTTCACGTTCTTGAGCAAACGACAAAACGACTACCGTGAAACAATAAAATATCGTGTCCATAATAATTTGTTTCGTTATTAATATTTGACCGTAATAATTACGAAACAAAACAAATAAATAAATCGTCACTTGATAGTTGAAAGTGGAAACACGCACAAAACCAGAATAAACCAGTTTACGCTGTCCGCAGGTACCACGTGCAGTCCGTGAGTCGCTTGGTACCGTTAGAACATAAAGCACACATTTCATTCAAAAGTTATAATTATTACGTAATTGTTAAATTTTGTATTTGTTGATTGTTGTTATTATTTGTTATTATTGTTATAATATTTGTTGAAGTGTTTAATTTGTGTGTAAGTGTTGTAACTTTATATTGTTAATTGTTAATGTAAAAGTTATACGTATGTTAAATGTGCAAATATTAAAATAAAGTTTCATCTTTTTCAGAGGAGAAACACATATAGTTTAATTTAAAATCCCATATACAGGGTTATTTGTAAAACACCGGCAACCTCGCAGGACAAGATAGCTAACATCATAAGAAACATTTGTTCTACGACTTTTGGCTGTTGGCATAACGAAATAAATTATTTTTAAATGATTTTTTAAGCTTTTATTGTACTCTCCTAACGTTTGTAAGTCTATGTTCTACTCATCATCGAAAGGACAACCGCGACGCGACGCCCCCTTTCCCCTCCCGTTCGCTTCTTGTTTACGTAATTTTTGTGATGCGCGTAGAGTTTATAATATTCAAACGGAAAATGAAATGAATATTTATTTTTTTATGAAAATAAAATCTAACAAAATATCAAAAGTCGTAGAACAATTATTAATGTTGTTACTTATGATGTAAGGTATCTTGTCCTGCGAGGTTGCTGGTGTTTTACAAGTAACCCTGTATATATAATAAAAACTAAAAATAAAATGTTGTTTTTTTTTATTTGCTGACCATACACTACTACAAACGCAAAAATTTAGCAAAATTAGAAAATCCCCGAATTTGCATTCGCGAGTGTATTCATACTTAGGGTTGCCAAACAGTATTCTACTGTTTTTCACTAAATTATACTTTTTACTCAAATAAAAAGTATTTATACAAAAGACTATTTTCAGCATCAAAGTGCAGACACATAATATAGACAGATATAGGTAATGTGTTACATTTAGACGCTCACAATTTTTTTTTATTTAGTCAGAGGGCACACACTACAATAAATACTGTTTAATATTTTTTTTTACACGGTCGTAAGAGACGCCATGGACAGAGACCGGTGGAGGCAAATCATCCGCTCCAGATGCAACCCTGATGCTGACCACGATCCTCAGACATGAGGGACCGACAAGAGAGAGAGAGAGACCTGAATAATGAATATACGTACTTTATTTCTTGTAAAAAAAGTTGGCAACCCTATTCATAGTGTTTGTTTATAATATAGGAGTGGCAAGGTCGCCGTCGCGTCGCGCGCAATTGCTGCTATCACCGTCGCTTGAAACCGGCGCTCCAAAAATGGATATTCCATCTTTTGATTCACGCGCAGGACTGTCGCGAAATTTCTCTTATTGGATTTCGTATGTAGGCATTGTACGAATGTTGTTTCATATGAGCGCAATCGAGAGCGCTCCGTTTCGCGTGTTACTTATGATTTATGAATGATATATGTATTTTATTTGTAACGTAGTCTCATGTAGAGAAAACGTACATATTTACGTTTTCTCTACATGAGAACCATCCTTCATCCTTCAAGGGATACAATAAAAAAAGAATTATCGAAATCGGTTCAGCCGTTCACACGTGATACCGTGACAACGCGAAACGGGTTTCATTTTTATATGTACAAATATTTAGACGAGTAAAGTTACTTATTTTATTTAATTTTACGATAGATTTCAAATAATGAGCAGGTATAACTTTATAATTTACTAGAGGTCCGCCCCGGCTTCGCCCGTGGTACATATGTATTTCGCAATAAAAAGTAGCCTATGTCCTTTCTCGGGTATCAAAATATCTCCATACCAAATTTCATGCAAATTGGTTCAGTAGTTTAGGCGTGATTGAGTAACAGACAGACAGACAGAGTTACTTTCGCATTTATAATATTATAGTATGGATTATAATTATTTATGGGAGTTCACTGCACCAGTGATTATTATAATACAGATTGTGAATATATTATATTATATATATCTACTATTCACAACCTATTTACGTTATTTACTGGAACAACCATAGGAATCTACAAATAGGTAGTAGGTAATCATAGTAGTAATGGTAATAAGTAATTAATAAAAAATATACTAGGTACATATAAATCTTTCTTGATTTTATTGATGTAACACTATGAATGAAATATTTGTATCCATATAATATATACCTATATATATGTTTGTATACCTAAGATCGTCGCGTCAATACTCAGCCCACGGAAACGAATTTATGCATTTGCATAAATTCGTGTGAGTGTGATTAGATATTACATATTTATGTAATATCTAAACTCACCTGCATAAAGTTTCTGAAATGAATCGAAAGTCGTATTTTTTATTAATAAATAATAATTATTATTATTTATTATAAATAATAATTAGGTATTTATTAATATGATTACAATACTATACTTATCTTCGAAAATTAGTTAGATATCATTTAAATATGAATCTCTTTTAGTTCTCGTTTCTGAAGTTTCAATGTTCTTTTGTTGTTTACCATTTTCAAAAAAACAATATTGAAACAATATTATTAAAAAATCGGCGCGCGGCACAGCAATTTAAGCATGGTCTACTCGTCTCAACGGAGCGATAGCGTCTGATGTATGAAATAGAATTATGTTTGAAGCTCCTAGAACGTGCGATGCAAGATGATTTCTTGCGTAATTAAAAATATAGTAAGCGCCAAAAGTGTTTTATCGTGATTAAATCAAAACAAAAAGTAATTAGACAAAAGTGGTATAACAAAGTTCTCACAAATGTTTCAATATAATTGTTTATGAAAAAAATAACATAATATGCATAACCATGTCAAGTAAAAAACGTCAAAGTGTGAAATTTAGAGGTAACTTCGTGAATTATTTCTATCGAGTCAATTTCAATATTTTATGTTTTTGATCAAACAGGATAATCGAAAATATCATCAAGTTTTACATATATTTTATTTTTTATATTTGGTCTTGAATATTACACGTATCAACTAAATGTTGATTGGTGATTTGACTTTAGTCGCGTTCTTAAAAACAAATATTGTTCCTGTTCATATCTGCTACACCTTTTTATTAAAAACCTAATCTATTATAAACCCATATTCAAGCAAGACTGGACTTAATAGCGACGAAAAGATAAAAATTCATAATATTTGCAAAATTTTTATCATTGCAAGTTCTTTAAAAAGTAAGGCCTCGTTATTAAAGGATTATTCCGACTTGTTAACAAATATTGCAAGCTCAGACTTCTATAAACTAATTGACTATTAAACTTTCCACTCAAATATTGAATATGTTTGTATTAATCCCACTTCACTTATAACGGAAATGGGGAATGATTTTCTGAACAGCTTTCGCTCATTATAAATTTTATTACATCGAATATAAAATACACAACGATATTATATTATATTCGCAAAACATATTATTTTCGCATTCGTATTGAAAATAAGAATACAAATTTTTTTATTATATAACAAACACAAAAATCGGTATGGAAAATAACGAAGCTTTTTTTCAATAACATAACATATTATTACATTATGAAAATTTCGAATGTTTTTTGTCTGCGAATTTAAGTATTATATAAAATAATAAATTATTTCTTACATAATATAAATAATGATCAGGAATCTGCATCGACACCACATCTTTAAATTACTGCGAATCTGTGTTGTTTCAATGAAATTAAAATAGATATATAATATATAGAACGAAAAAAAAAATACAACAAATTAAATCAATTTTATACATTATGTATGATTATGCAAAAAATGTAGCCTACCTATTATAAATTATAATTCAATATTAATGAGATAATTATGTATTATTATGACTATCTGCATAATTGTAACATTAGAAAGTTTCTCCATTGAATCTGTCTAATACCTATTTAGCAAATGACGTAACTAAGTGGTATAACATAATTGTTAATTCACTGTACATTAGTCATACTGAATCAATAGGTAATAGGCCCATTTGTACTAATTGCTGGAGCATAAGAGAATATCGACATAAGTACATCTAGTATAAGTAACCAATTGTCTTCGCATATTGACTATAGATTCTGTTGATTATATGGTACTAACTAATCTTAATATGTATATATAAATCTCGTGTCACAATGTTTGTCCTCAATGGACTCCTAAACCACTTAACCGATTATAATAAAATTCGCACACCGTGTGCAGTTCGATCCAACTTGAGAGATAGGATAGGTTTTATCCCGGAAATCCCTCGGGAACGGGAACTATGCGGGTTTTTCTTTGAAAACGCGGGCGAAGCCGCGGGCGGAAAGCTAGTACCTATATAATAGCATCGATATAATTTAATTGACGCTTTAGTTGAGACTTATTTAATATGTATGTGCATTATAATTTGAGTTATGTAGATGGTTGAATGTTGATCCATTTTATTGTGGTACAACAACAAACACAAAGCTGCAACTAATTACTAGTTTAAAAGGAGAATGCCCATGAAAGTATGGACCGCAGTATAGTGTTGCGTCAATGCCAGAGTGGTTTTGGAGGGTTCTTCGATATTCAAAAGATTTTTACCAATTGATTTTTTTGGGATAAAAACAGGGGTTTTCAAGATATTGAGAAAAATGTGAAATAACCTCAAAACTTAAATAACCCCGATTTAGTTAGGTTTATGTGTGATTTAGGTAGTGTTTTATCGTCCGAAGGTTATTTTTCGTTTAACATATTTAATCTATGCGTAGAGCTTATGCTTTCAGACAAACTAGGTAGGCACCAGAAATCTTCCTGAGATGGATTTCAAGAAAACCTAAATATAGATTAATAAAATGCCAATAGAGCTCATATAGATTGTTTTATTCGGTTTACATAATGGGAGTAGCTTCAAGTAGACAGATATTACAAAAAAATAGATCTAGTGGTAGACCAATTTAACGTAAAGGGTACCATTCACAGGCGCACCAATCCGTCACTAATTTAATAATTCCATGAAGGTTTCGTATTTCATTCTAAAGTAATTAACAAAATCAGGTGGTTCACAGGACTGAATGCATTGCAGCAATTTCATATGTGTATATTTTTTTTGTTGTTTCAGCCATTCCTTTGCCCACACGCGCTTTTTATTTTTGTTCTGCGTAAAAAGTATTGCACCGACTACTAGAGCCACTTTTTTGCGTTTTGAAAGCATCGGTACCTTGGTAGGGTAGATACGTGCAAGGCTCACCAATGTTCACAGTCGACTGGACTACAACTCAGCGCTCGTGTAGTGTGTGGGCGATGACGGGTTTGTCCACGGATTGGTACAGCTCGGGGCTCGGCTCGCGGTGCGTGTAGTGAATGCCGGACTTAAGGCAAACATCATTCGTCATTTTCATAAAAAAAATTATCTAAATATGGAGCCGGAGCAGTTACATCATTGTAACGAGCCCAGCTTAGGTACCAAACCACTGTCATTACGTGTGCACAACATCCTACTGTTCGCCTACCAACGAGACAGCTGCAACAATAACCTGTTATAGCTTCTAGAGTATTTCTTACAGCATCATCTCTACTTATTAATAAATAAGTGTAATACTTACGACTATTTACATGTCTGGACTTAATCCTACCCCTTAATAAATAGTTATTCAGACCTAACATCAGAGGAACATCATCATCAATTTCATTATTTACCTGAACCCAATAAATGCCAGATTGACGAACATGCTCTCCAAAGTATGACCTAGCTTGTTTCAGTTGATATGTGCCTAAAGCAAGCCGTTTAAGATCAGTTATTGTAAGTTGTGGAAATGTAGTTAAATGAGGATGTTCGCTATCAACCTGTTGAAATCTCGCTCTCCTTCTATTGACATTTTCACTTTCCACGTACACTGCCAAATGATTTTCAAGTGAAAGTCTATTTTTAGCAATACTCACATATTCAAAAGCCTCTGGTGGGTCATTTACGGTAACATGAAACTTATTTAACAAGGCACAAGCAATTCTAAAATCATCTTTGAGGTGCATAGCAGCTCTATTATTGAAAACATCCCGAAAAAGTCTATAATCCCTTTTCACACGACCATTAACTACTTCTACAACCCAACGACACATAGTTACCAAACGAGACCGATTTGCTTGCAGGGTTGTTAATTGGTGTTCATTATCAAGGAGAGACTCAGGCATATAGGCGACAAAACCATGGTCTTGAAGTTCACTCACAACATCTCGAAATCCTCTATCAAGAATAAAAATATCGCCCCTTCTGAAAAATTGACCAAAACCAGAATCCTCGTTATTTAAGTTTAAACTAGTGATTGTAGCATCGTTAGTAGTGGCCTTGTAAGGACCAAGACATTCCACAATATGACCATCGCAGCATACAATCAAGAATGGTTTTACTAAGTTATCTAGTTTTTGTAAACTATATGTTTGTTTTTGGTATAAATAATTGGAACTACTTTGCACAAAAATATAGGTAGCATCACAAATAACAATTGCAGGTTTAATTTCTGCAGGTAAATGGGGATTACCAAAAAATCCTTCTGGAATAATCCTATTCCGAGAAGCAACATCTTGTATAGTCATATGATTAAATCCTAAGTACAATGGGACAAAATCATTAATAAAGCAATTTCTAGCTTGAGTAATCAAACGTTCCAATGTAGCTCTAGGTTTATTGAAAAGAGTGGCTAATCTGTTGTTGCTGTCACCTGTTCTTAATTTAACTAAATAAATGCATAATGCTATAGTAGCGTTTGGTACTTGTTCTGCTAGATTGGGTATACAATTTAGTAATTCATGAAACTGTTCAAGATTCATACCAAGCCAATAATGGCATAAGTGAGGAGGCATCAATGTAATATTTGAAAAATCAAATCTATGGTTGGCAGCTCGCTGCATCATAGTCATAATATTATCAAATTGTTTACTAGTAAAATCTCTCAATTGAGAAGTTAACTGGTCCCAAGAACCATGATTTAAATGGTGACGACAAATGCGTGCACCCGATGGTATGTAAAACTTATAATTAAACAATATTAGGTCTTTGATAGTAGATGGTATAAGTAGGCGTTCAGGTTCAAAACAATCAACAAATATACAGTGACTTGGAGTGTTAGCAGCACGTCTATACAATGATGAAATTATTTTTGGTATCACTGGTTGAACAATTTCTGGGGTTGTTGGTGGCAGAGGAGGTGGCACAGGAACAACAGAATCACCACTTAATTCAGTGTCAGCCAGAGTGGGGCGATTTGAGTCACGCTGTTGCTGCCTTTGTACTTCTCTTGTTGCTGACCTCCAACATGCAGCACATACACGATCCATTCTTGAGACCTTAAAGAGTTTAAGAATAATTATAAGATATACTTTCTATTAGACAAAAACTTACTAAGGCACTTTATATAAACTCAAAAATATATACAAGGTGTTGTGGAACAAAACGAATTAAAACATTTCTCTCTTCACGATCATGTCGAACAGGATATGTCCTTGATCGTAGAATGGAATTTCCACAAGGAAGACAGACTCTTCTATGTCCAAAAGCAGGCAACGGTAAAATGCTTCCTTCACTTGTTGTGTTTGCTCGATTTTGAAGTAATTCAAAACATTCATTACAAATGATGTTTTCTGAAGAAACCTGCAAAAATATTATTGGAATAAAGTACATTCTGTTTAATAATTTAATACAGTAAATATTATGTTAACACAACAAAGGGTTGGAACTTCTGTTGGATTTCTTTCTAGTAATAATAAAATTCTTATAAACATCACCTGCATTTAAAATTCGTATTATATGTCAAGTAAACTCCATCTAAAACAAATACTCTAAGCTCTAGGGAATAAAGTGGCACTTTAATCCCTAGGGCAATAATGACATTTTATTACGGACTTTAGAAGAAATTAAATGAAAAACCTATTTGAAACAATAAGTAAATATGTACAATTCAAGCAACTAAACAATGTCTGCTCACCTGAGTAGGGGCTATCCATGATCGTAATAAACTGAGCATTGAATTCGACGCTTCTTCCAAGTGATGCCTCGTCATGTTTCTCGGTATCAAGAAAGAACAATTTATGCATCGTTTTCGCTCACTCGAGGTGTTAGCCATTTTCAGGAATAAATAATTTCTAAATAAGAATTAACACAGGCTAAGTAAAGAGTAACACAGGCTGGAAAAAAGTATAAACACCTCTAAAATAAAACGTCCTGTCGTCAGCGTAATTGCGCTAGCCCATTGAGCCCCGAGCGGCCCGATCGGACCACGACACAATAGATTTTCTATTGTGTCTGTGATTCCGGGGGCTGAGTTACTAGCGCAATTACAGTATTGGCACTTTATTGTAAAAACGTCCTGTCGTTGACAAATCAGCAAAGATAAAATGTCTTTTGCTTACTTTCACACAATTCGATAATAAAACACAATTAAAGTGGAGAGTAAAATCAATCAACACAATGTGATGTGACGTTTGATATGACAGACTCATCTTTTTTATTATTTTTTTATTTATTAAAAAGGTTCATCACCAGTTGTTACATATGTATCATTCACGTTTATAATGCGTAAGACAAATGAAGGAAACATTTTTTGCATGGAATCAAGTATTTTACTTCACTATCTATGTTAAAATAACCTACAGTGTATAAACAACACCATAAAGAATGATTTTATGTTAATTGATTTTTTTGTAATTCAATGAAAACAATAATCGATATTAATACACTTAAATATTTACTATGGCAACACTATGTTCAGATGTAAGCGGTAATGGATACTAAATCTATGGTAACGGATCTAAACAATTACATGTCTTATTAGATTTTACAAAACATTCCCTGTTCAAAATATATTTTCCGATGGTAAGAAGGCCTCTAAATTGCCGAGATTTTTTTTAATATTATTTTTATCTTGATGCATGAGAAAAACCTATACCAAAAATGGGCATTCTCCTTTAACCTAAAATTTATGATTAATCTATCGCCAAACTTTTCTAAAATCATGTCATGTTTTATAAGACGCTTTCGTTATATACTTTACTGGCCAACCATCAAAAGCTTCGCTGATTAAATACACACTCTTTTATCTGGGATTGAAGTCCATTAGAACGATACAGTGCGTACTCCCTTACTTACACCTTTAGACTATACCTAATTACCTATGCAATAATTTGAAAATAATTTTCCTATAAGAAATATGTACACTGTACAGTTTACTATGAGATCTGTAGATGGCCACTTACTTACCAAAGCACGTACATTATCAGTCCTGTGCAGGATCTGTGTGTCATATTTCCGTCCCATTAGACAATAAGAGCGAGGGATTGGTGCACCTGCGTTTTTAAACAAAAATAACAACACTTACTTACGTACTGACTAGAAATTGTTTACAAATCATCAAAATATTTTAGAAATATTTGACGGACAAAGGAATGTACCCATCTCATTTTTAGGCACAAAAAATTGTCATTAAAGATTTTTTATGACTAAAAGTAATTATCTTGTTAAATATTTGCATCTACACTTATTATAATAAGATGGAATCTTCTTTCTGTATTATGTATATGCGTGTCAATAAAAATAATGACTTAGCATTGATAAAATTTTAAAGTAATAATAATGGTACCTTTCTGAAATAATAAGAATACCTAATAACAAACGTTTAAACTTAAAAAGATTCTTAATAAAGATAAACTGGTTCATAATTAAAAATATAATTTACAAGATAATTACTTCTGAGAAAATTGCTATAAAAGTTAAAAAAGAGTGGAGATGACAGAGACTGACTGCGTAATATTACGTTCAGTTAGAGCATGGAATAAAATTACAATAATAAATGGAGCATTTTAATTTTAACACTTTTTATAAATTCGTACCAACGGGTACTTTTACACGTAATCAAAGATGTTATAAAATATTACGTTATATGGGTAGGTACAAAAAATAATTAAAAAACTGTAAAGCCTAAGACAAAGAGTTCGATACAAAATGAGTTTATCCGCAAATCTAAATTTTTCTACACCGCCTTATTTTTCTTTTTCCTTTAGACGTAATATACGTAATTATTACGTTTTAGAAAAATGTTCAGTTCTAAGAACGCAACTTGTACCAGTCTCCTTGAAAAGCTTATAAAGTACATATTTTATCTCTCTATACTCGTAGATGCATTCATTTTTAGCACAATCTAAAGTGTCATACTGCAATTAGAAAACTGACGTACTTATAGCTTTAAAATGACATGGTAAAACATACTCAGAAATGAGAAAATCTCAACAAGTCTGCGTAAACAAATACTCCGATACAAGTACCCTTTTTGCAACATAAACTGAGAGGGTGCAACGTATTTACTTAGTCAAGGTAAATTAATTTAATATGAGCCTCCGAATGTATTAGGGGAAGTACAGCCAGACACCGAATGCTTTCAAAGAGACCCTTAAATACTAGAGTATTAGCACGTCTGAACACTTATTAGCGTGCACGTCATTTGTTTTCGTAGTTTTATTTACGCATTCACCGAAATTATAGGCAGGGTGAACAAAAAATGTTACCAAAATTTTAATAATATCAGCAAGTGGTGTTTTTTAGACTTTGAAACAAATGAGTGATTGATATTAAAACTAATAAATGAAAATATTTTTAATCAATATAATAAAAAAATGTGAATCATATTTTTTATTGTTAATGCCTTTAAAAAGTGGGCAATGCATTTGCAGTGGCCCTAAATCTGTAAAAGTTGATGGGCGGCGATGGTCGCTACCATCATGCGACCAAGTCCGCCCTACTTAAAAATATGTAGGACCCTGAATACTCATCATACATAGATATTAGTTCAGGATACATCGCCCATTTTTGCAAGTGACTACTATCAAGCTAATTTTCCGTTTCTAGCTTTATTTTGATGAGACGCCCAATAATTTCGTGTACGAAAGTCTCGATTGTGGTAGCTAGCAGAGATAACAACGATAAAAAATTTTGATTTGATGGTTCTCAAATATTTATTACTAACTGAATGAATTTTTTTTTGTTCAATCTCAAGATAATTACCTAAATTATTCGAAAAAATATTTGTCCTACAAAATCTACGGTTAGTTCAAAGAGTCCCCCTTTCCAAAGTGTATCGATAACAAGGTCATCCTAGATGATTACGAACAAGCTGATTTTTTTTTTTTTGTTTTCACTTAGTTAATGTTTATATAATTCAACAGACATATTGTCCTACAAATTGCGTAATAAATATTTGAGAACCATCAAATCAAAAAATTTTTTCCTTGTTATCTCTGTTAGCTACCACAATCGAGAGTTTCGTACACGAAATTATTCGGTGTCTCATCAAAATAAAGCTACAAACGGAAAATCAGCTTGATAGTAGTCACTTGCAAAAATGGGCGATGTATCCTGAACTATATAATATTAACTTTCCACTCACTCACTACCTATTTAAAAATATTGAACGATATAACTACAAATAAATGTAAATTCAATCTACCTAAATCTTTCATAAGTCACAAAAGCTCTTTCTACACCAAAAATTCTTACATAGAAGAGAAATTTAAACAAAAATATTGAAGTCTCGTCTAATAAATACGACTCGGTTGCACAACAACGCTGCCAGTTTTCAACAACGCATCAAGTTTTCACACTCAGCATTGAATACCTGTTTTGGTTTGCGTAACAACAATGTGTGCATTAGATTAGCTCCATCAAATTTTAGCGTGGGCGTTCTTAGCGGGTGGTATGGGCTGGCGTGTTTATGTAACCAATTCGCTAATTAGAATTATTGAAGTGTATAGTTTCGAATATGAGGATGACATGTTTAATGCTTTATTGGTTTTGGATAGGAGTACGTTTCGTCTATTCATTTTGTTTTCTTCTAGTATTAATATATCTAAAACTAATATTATATAGACGTGATATAACTGCCCATAACTATCGCAATGAAAGTGTTAAGGGCAGACCACTTCTAAATCTTTCCAAAAAGAATAATTGAACAATACGTTGATTACAATTACCTATTATAGTACATGTCGCCGTAACTTTACCAATTAAAACAAAATGCATTCAGAATTACCTGTACCTAATACAATATGACTAAGCTCAGTTCCCTCAACAATATCTTACGCTATGCAAACGTTTACGCAGACAATTCTCCATGAATCCTATCGTCTACAGTCAACACGGTGTATTACATAATACAAAATACAACTTCAAACTTGACGTCCAGCGGTTATGTTTGCGTGGACTAAAGCCGTCTTCACATTAGGAGTCAGGACGTGGGAAGTGCGGCATAAGCATATCCCTTCAAATTATAAGAACAGCTACGAGTTAGCAGCGCGGCAGCCGCGCTGCAGTTTTGGAAAGTGACGCACTTCATTTGAATACATTTCAATAACAAAACAGGAAATCCAGTCAGTAGTTCATTCCAGTTTTTTAGGGTCCTGTTGTTGTAATTGACTCACAACAATGCCAATGAATTTAAAAAATAAATGGTTCGTTAAAAATCATTTCACAATACTTACTTACGTGCGCTTGCAAAACTGGCTCATCTCACACGTGGTGGTCCGATTCTACAATTATATTTTGACACATCAGTCGCGCGACTGCTGCGCTGCTGCTGTGCTGCTAAAGTGGCCCAAATGTGAAGGCGCTCTTATTATGTCTACACAAACACGATGCGCAGGAAAATAATGCTCTACTACTAGTTAGTTGAGGGATTTTGGTCAAACTTTATCCATGCTAATTACTCATTTAATTCATTAGAGTGCTATAATGGTAGGCAATCTTCAACTTTGAGAACAACTGATACTTATTTATATTTTTACTCTCTATTGTACAATTATTGGCCCTATAACATAAAAGTGAAACTAAACCTATGCGAAAGTTAATTCCACAAATGGCCGTCTTATGGTTCAAACTTCAAAGCTGATAATTGATTTCATCTTAATAACATTCTAGAATATCAATTATTACGGACGGTGTTGCCTATTAAACCTATGTACATTATACAACGTTCATGCTAGTATAATATTAATTTAATATGTAATTAAATTCCCTCAACAAATTTTCCCATCAGTTTAGTATATCAAAGTAAATGAGTGCTAGTGCTCATTTTCAGTGTTACAGGTTCCAAGTATTCGAGGCGATTATTCAGTGTACAGACTACAGATAATTTAAACTCAAGTATACATCATATAAATTATTCCTGCGTGATATAAAACGCTTTGTAGTTTCAAACTATAATAAACATTGAGTAATATTATGTTGACAGTACGAGAAGGTATGTTAGAGATTTATTATTATTACTTTTTGGCTAATATTATAATAATTAGTGTGACACCAAAGATATAGTTTCAAGTAGTGATAAATACACATTTGTTGCACATATTTCTGATAAACCTAAACTAAACCTGGTTCACCACAATTACTCTAGGCAGAAGAATTATTTCCATAAATGAAAGTTAATAAAGGCAAAAGAGAAGAAAATTGTACAGTAACCGACTTAAACAGCTATAATAAGGCTACGGTTAAATGCAGCTCTAGAATTATAAATATTTGTAGGTCTGAGGTTTAAGTATGAGATTCTACATTTTTCCTTTATTATGCTTTGTTGTAAACAGTAGACGTACTATAATGAAAACATGCGAAAAATGCATTGAGATCATGAATAATTTACAAAGATAGCAAAAGATGCAATGTATTTTTTTTTTATCCGTTAAAAATGTCCTCTAGCCAAATAAAGATCGATCAATAAAACCATAATCAAACAGACGCAAGCCACGCCCCAGTAAACGGAAGTTCGCTTATGTCATTTTCCACCTTTAAAATTGGTTCTTCCGATTATACGAACGGCTCGTCCGATGAGCATAGTTTAAAATTTTAACAGCGGCTTTAGTGCGGTTTATAGAGTTTTAACACGTTATAATTATAAGAAACTTTACATAAAAATATAGACATACAATAATTCTACATAAAAAATTTAAAATATTGCGGTTCTTTATATTCTATTTAATATATTTTCATCCCACGTAATTTTTACTCAAGATAATATTTATTTCATTTATTTTAGAATGTGGGACACGCGTACCTATTTTTGTTCTTAAATTATAGGCACGATTAGATAAATTACTTAATAAAATGGACGCTTTACGCACCTATCAAATGGTTGAATCCTGTAGTATTTATAATGTTTCTGTATGCCGGCGATAATTTGACGAACTCAAGGGTTTTAAAAATAAATAAAACTAAACATCAACTTATATAATAACATTAAAATGTTTAAAATAGTGTCCAGCTGTAATCTATGAGCGACAGTAGACATAGCGGACATACCACTAGTGCCAAAAAGCAAAAAACTTTTAAACCAGGAAAAAATTAGACGAAAGATATATTTTCACGATGTTTATAAACTTACTGAGATGCGCATGCATCATTTCCGAGAATAATTGTGAATAATAGAGAATCTTAAATTTATTATTTCAGATGCACTCTTATTTAACACTGTCTTTCAATCACAGTATATATAATTATAAATTATACAGGGTGTCTCAAAAGAAAGTTTATATTTTGTGGATGAATAAAAAAAAAGTAAGCGGTGTATTGAAAAAATGTTTATTAATTATTAAAGTGCATAATATGGGAATTTATTTCTAAAAAATAATATCGTCCATATGCAGTCCATTGCGTTCACAGCACTCATTTAATCGAACAGTAAAATTACAGTATTAATAATTATGACAGCTCGGCAGGTAGACACAGTGATGGCTGCCATTTCGTGCTGGATATTTTCTTTGCTCTAGAGAAGTTGGTTTGTTGGCATACACTTTAGATTTAAGATACCCCCACAAGAAATTATCAAGAATAGAAATTAGCGAGGAATTATTGGCCCTTACTTTTTCGATGACGAAAGGGGGCGTGCAGTTACAGTAAATTCAGAGCGATGGTAGACGAGTTTTTAGTGCCTGCACTGCAAAACTTTCCTGGCTATAACCAGAGAACATGGTTGCAGCAAGACGGAGCTACATCACACACATCCAATATGTCTTAACCTCGAATTCATGAAATTATTCCGGGAAAATTGATCTCTAGGAGAGGTGATATAAATTGGCCTCCACGCAGCCCTGATTTAACTCCCATGGACTTTTTCTTGTCGGGGTAAGTGTATGCCAAAAAACTAACTTCTCTAGTGCATTTAAAAATAAATATCCGACACGAAATGGCAGCCATATCACTGTGTCTACCTGCCGAGCTGTCATAAATAATTTTAGTGTTCGATTAAATGAGTGCCGTGAACGCAATGGACTGTATTTGGACGATATTATTTTTAAGAAATAAATTCCCATATTATGCACTTTAATAATTAATAAACATTTTTTTCAATACACCGCTTACTTTTTTTTTATTCATCCACAAAATATAAACTTTCTTTTGAGACACCCTGTACTTAAAATTAATAAGGTTTCGAGTTATATAACTAGTTATTAATACTAAAATTATAATGGTCCATCCATACTAATATTATAAATGCGAAAGTAACTCTGTCTGTCTGTCTGTCTGTCTGTTACTCAATCACGACTAAACTACTGAACCAATTTGCATGAAATTTGGTATGGAGATATTTTGATACCCGAGAAAGGACTTAGGCTACCTTTTATTGCGAAATATGTACCACGGGCGAAGCCGGGGCGGACCACTAGTATTATATAATTTAATATTTGTGGGTGCGATGGGTCGCCTTCGTAATTGCGATAAAAATAAGAAATTACTATTTCTTATTCGTAATATTCTTCTAATTTGCTCTATAATGAGCACAAATAGTATTCTTCATGATTATTAGCGATTTGTATCTGTTATCTATTTTTAATATTCCAATTGCGCACAGATTTCGTATTTATAACATGGAACGTGTTTAACGTAAACGGAGGTATAAAAAGTAATCTATACATATAATAAATCTGTAGAAGGGTCAATTCTGTACATTGAAAATATTGAAAAAATAAATAACAGGGGGTGTTACTGGATCGATACCAAACCCAAATATGTGATTAAAAAAATTTTTGTCTGTCTGTCTGTCTGTCTGTCTGTCTGTATGTGAAGACATCACGTGAAAACTACCCGTTCGATTTCGATGAAACTTGGTATAATTATACCTTATTATCCTGGGCGTAAAATAGGATACTTTTTATCCTGGAAAAATACGTAGAAAAAAATTAATCTTAATTTTTCAGTTATCCATAGACGTTGTTCTATAAAACCGCGAACACACGTTGCGTATTACTATAGGCCTAGCCGTATTTGGGTCCAATAGATATTTATAAGATGTCATTGTCAGAATTACTCAAAGTGGAGAAATAAACCATCCACGCGAAGACCGACATCCGCGCGGACGGAGTCGCGGGCGGAAGCTAGTATTATAATAAATCTGTAGAAGGGTCAATTCTGTACATTGAAAATATTGAAAAAATAAATAGCAGGGGGTGTTACTGGATCGATACCAAACCCAAATATGTAATTAAAAAATTTTTGTCTGTCTGTCTGTCTGTCTGTCTGTATGTTCAGGCATCACGTGAAAACTAACGGTTCGATTTCGATGAAACTTGGTATAATTATACCTTATTATCCTGGGCGCAAAATAGGATACTTTTTATCCTGGAAAAATACGCAGAAAAAAATTAATCTTAATTTTTCAGTTTTATCCATAGACGTTGTTCTGTAGAACCGCGAACACACGTTGCGTATTATTATAGGCCTAGCCGTATTTGGGTCCAATAGATATTTATAAGATGTCATTGTCAGAGTTTCTCAAAATGGAGAAATAAACCATCCACGCGAAGACCGACATCCGCGCGGACGGAGTCGCGGGCGAAAGCTAGTACCATATAAAGAACAATATTATATTTTTCATTGTTCATCAATACTTTAAATTGTGATTTTTATTTAATTAGTTTGTATTAAATGTTATCAGTGTTATAAATCAGTAGACGAAATACTGTTAATACTCTAAGCTTTCGGACAAGATGCAACTTAGAACCAGGTGGAAAAGCTGTCAAAATGTCTCAGTGCTTTCATTTATTTAGACATCGACATTATAATGCACGATGTCCACATCATTATCAGGTTCACAATAGAAGATTAATCCTAACTAATCCAGCACTGTCGCTTAATTAACGAACACCTGTTGCACATAACGTGACGCCAGTCTATTGTGTGACATAAAAATAGATGGAGCGCAAATTACGATATTGAACTGTTATTTAAGATCTCATGACAAAACCTGGCTCTTTTCCACGCAATACTCATCCGAAATTTTCGTAACAAGTTTTCTGGTAATTGTAATTTTTAGGGAGACAAAACGGGTGTCAATTGACAAATATTTTTCTAACCGCTCTCTATGTTCGAGTACTTCAAAGTGAGCAATGAAAATTGGCACTGTAATTAGTGCGAATATTTTGATGAACGGTTGTGTATTGACAGAGCATCATTGGCAAACGATAGGACCGTTTGCCAATGAAGCTAACATCGCTTGCGACAGCCAGGTGGGGTCGAAGGGAGATAAATCGAGAGGCTGCCTATGTTTCTAGGGGACAGCGGCTTCAGTCGCAAACGAACGATACACCAGTCCACACGCACTTCTTAATCCATTAAAAGGTTGGTGACAGTGCGGTGATCGTAAATAGTGAATGCATTTCAAGTGTACAACAACAATAGTTAATAATATGAAGTGGTTTTTAGTCTTAAAGATAAAGCATCGAGATGTGGGATGACGTGGTAGAGGAAGAGAAGCCGAAGGAGGCGCCAGCCGCAGATGCTGCCGCCCCTGCCGCTGATGCTGCACCAGCCGCCGAAGGAGCCGCCCCTGCTGAGGGCCAAACTGAAGTAGCCGACACTCCTGCGCCACAGAAACCCGAAGATGCTGATAAGCCCAAGAGGCTTGTTTGCAAACATTGGGTCAGGTAAACATATTTTTTTTTACTACGGTAAATAATAGAGAAGTAATAATGGCGATTATTAAAAATACCATCCCTGTTTATAAAGAAAAGAAAAACATAAATTGTCGTTTATTTACAATCATTTTTTTTAATGACATTTATTTGGGATGAATTATTTTTAATATTCTGAATATCGTTTGCATCGCAGGCCGAAATTCTCCACATACAACTACCTCTACGAGTTCCAAAAGAATTACTACGATGACCTCATCAACTACATAGACAGACGCAACAGAGGGCTACCGGTGGAGAGGCCGAAGCCCCAGACGTGGGGTGAGAGGGCCCTCCGCAGCTACTACTCTCAAGGATACAACTATGACATCGCCAGATCGACGAAAGAGGACAGATACCTTCTCCATCACATCTCCGTAGGCGCCAAGTTCCACCGGGCCCACACCAAGTCCCTTATCTCTAGGAAGTATTCCAACCTCGGATTTAACACCGTATACCTCTAGCTTCGCTTTTACAACCCCGCTTGACGTTGCTTCGCGGACCCCACACGAACGCTCTTCGTGACCTTACTATTCATGTTACAGGATTTCGTTGTCGTGATTCCACGCGCCGTTACCATAAGCGGCCCTACAATATTGTTGTGATCTAAGTCCGCATTCCTCTGTCAATGTCTATCGATTTTGGAGAAGACAATAAACACTAACTTTAAATGAGGTTTTTTATTGCTTGCGTTACGACTGACATGGCTCTTTATTTTTTAATATGTTTTTATTTGTACTACTTAAACTTTTTATGTGCAGTGCGAAGTGTGAAAATGCAAAGCGATGTCAGTTGTTACGACGATCATGCTACATATTTATAAGGTTCAAATTTAGTATATCATAAGACAAGTATAAAAAAAACTAATATGAACCCCTAAAAAATCAAATACATCATCATAATTTACTATGTAACACAGCAATGACGTTAACCCTGGTAATGAATAATTGAGACAAGCAATCTATGAGCCAAGTTCACTCTCAATTAAATAATTACGTTTAATTAATTATCTAATTGATGATTAACACTGTCATGTACGAACACAAATAATTATCCATCAAATTTTGTTTCTTTTTTTAAATATTTATAATTTAATTGATTTTCATGCAATTAATTTAATTAATATAGTAGTAGCACTGAAATGAGGGTAGTATCATCAATTTTTTAAAATTTATATTAGAAAACGTTTACTTTACACTCAATCAATCAAAACAGACGATGAATAATAACAAAGATTAAACATGTCCGTTTTCAGGCTCGTTAGTACGGCGATAACAATTAAAAAGCACTTAAATCATATCTCACATCTCATATTGTGTAGCCAACGTACGAAAATTTTCAATGTCGAGATATCTAAAATAACTTATCTTTGACAGTTCAGTGAATGTAATCATTTGGAAGTCGGCCAAAATGCTAGGCTACCTAGCAGGTACAATCGGCAGTACGCCAAACGCTGCATAATTAAATGTTACAATGACTAAGGGTCCCCCAATGTTGATTTCGGATTGTGATAAAAATAGATTATTTTACAATACATTTTGTTAACCACCTTGGAGTTTGAAATCAATTAATTTGGGTGCTTCATATTTTGCTTTTCATTAGCGTGTTGGATAGCCATAACAATGCAAACTTAGTGAAGTGTGGAAAATAATGAGCTTTAACATTAGTTATTCATTTATTATCGTAGAACAGTAAACTTATTAGATTTTTGTAAAAATGTTTCAAACATCATATAACTATTCGTAAATAGTTAATTATAAGCATCCATTATCAGTTTATTTGAAGAAGACATAATATTTGCAGTGAAATGTCGATGATTAAAACGTGTACATTTTATTCTTAAACTTAAAATTCATTTAAATATAATAAACAAATTCAGCAGTCATCTTTAAAATTAAAAACATTAACACTATAAGGCTTAAAAGCAGCAATATTAAAAATTAAAAATACTGAAATCAAAAGAACTAACTACCTACTTCTGGACAAAATAAGCTAACTTATTTCACACGTAAAAAGCTCGTTCTGCCTTATTGCTCTCAGAAATTAATAGAATGATTAGCTTGATTATATTTTTCATTGTCACTTTCGCATGTATTTCATTGCTTTACAAGCGTATGCATACTTTTAACTAAGGTAATAGAGCATAGTAGAGAGATTTTGAATATTAGAACCTTTTTTTATCAACCTTTACAAATCTATTTCACTGTCTACATTCGTATGTCTAGTGCGTAGCATTGACCTCTTAACATAATTAATATTTTCTAAGAGTAGGGCCGATATTTCAAAACAATATAATTAGTCTTTTCACCAGTAGGTACGTGTGTACTGACTGCAATCTTGAGGACAGTAATATATGACTCAGGAGGTAATTTTTCCCCAACATCACAATAATTAAATCATACGTACATATGCTTAGGTATATTAAAAGTTACGGTAAAAAGCATGCACAAAATATAAGAATTAATCAAGGAAATATACTTCGAAATATACTTTTCTCGTTGATTCCTGCAAGCACGAGGTCTAAATCACTTCCACCACGATTCCACAGCGACATTGCAATTTCCAGCTCCATAATTTCCTTTAAGATTGACAACATTCGAATTATGTGGCAACCGTTTATGGTGTCGGTTGTTGGAAAAACATACCTACATTATGTAGTATACGTTGTTTATAGATAACAATGGACTGAGCAAAACTGAATATGACCACGCAATTATCATATTAGGCTGTCCATTCCACAGAAAATTTAAGTTTCTTTCTCGTATACGAAGTAGCCATAATCCACATATTATTTCAACAATAGCGAAATGTGTACATTAAAGTTATACGTAGGTAGTAATAACATAAAATGTAAATATAATATAATACATAAAAACTTTTCCATATTATTTGGCAATGAATCTAAATGGCACTTTCTCCATATACAGTCATACTAACCCATCATATTATGTATATGTATGCACTGATAGGAAATTTTCCAATGTTGGCAATTAATGAATTTTACTTGGCACCATGAATGGGAATGCAATAAATAATGATGAATTATTAGGATTAGGACACAGGTATTTCGGCACTTACGGCACTGTCAATAGATAGCGCGACGTGTCAAAAGCAATTCATTTGTATCACTGTGTATGTTCCAAAGAATATACTACTCTCTAGAGGTCTGTTCAATATAAACCCTGATGAGGTGAAACTTTATATCTAATTGTGTCTTATTGTTTCTGTATACATAATTTAATCTCTATCGAAATCATAATATAAGATTTTTATCTATTGTCAAGAGCCTAAATATTTTAAGGATTTTTGTATGGAGAGAACTTTTTCAAGTAACATATTATATTACCGAGCCAGGAGCAGATTTACCCACGATATTGAGGAAATTTAAAAATAAATCAAACATTTCGTACAATGATTTGAAAAAAAATGACGAGTTTTTAAGTGCCTCAAGATAGTATTAGGTAGGTTTATGCGTCAAATTTTTATCTCGGAGGAAATGCATGAAATTGTTGTTTACGTGTTACTTCCAAAGTCAACACTAATCAACCTGCATGTGACACTTAGACCCGATTTCACCAATATTTTCTAAATCAGAGATTTATTAATCGAGCTTCAAAATAAACATGTATTTTAACATCGTTGTCAACTCTTCAGGTCCCAAGAAGGAAATCTAACAGCCGTTTATCAAATCGACCTTTAACTGAGCGACTCACGAATCATTCATTCGTATTTTAAACCGCCCGAAACAAAATGTCATAGTTGACAATGCCATAGTTTCGCACATTAGGGCTATTTGTTCTAGTTGTATAATAACTGTCATGTCTGGTAATTCGACTAAATCGAGATGTTCTGATACAGTATAAAATTTAATAATCATGTAGTAACTTTTACGTTTACTGGTTTATATGTCAAACGATTTGGTCGTTACCATGGTTACAAATGTTTGATGTTATTAATTGGAGATTGTTTTGTTGTGATTTTTCTTGTGTTATTTTAATTTTATTTTGAGTTGAATAAATACAATAATGTTGAAGAAAAATCGCGGTTCAATTTCACTTGGTAGAAGGTAAACTGGATCTGGTTGAAATTACGAAAAAAAATTCGGAGTCCGAAGGAAAGTGGAGAGATATCTCATACTAGAAGAGCAATTAACAAGAAAAATAAAGACAAAGATAAAAGAAAGCAGTAAATTAATAGTAAATTCTTGTTCGTAATAACCTAGTATCTAGTTGTTATAACCAATTTATGGAATGATGTTGATAGGTACAATCTAAGGGTACAATAAAAATGTTTTATAAAAACACAAGTTTTATTTATTTAGGTAACTAAAATGAAAAATTACATATTTCTATAACAATGTCACATTTAAATTAAATTAGGATCATCATCATCGTCAGCCCATATACGTTATCACTGCTGGGACATGGGATTGGTAGTGCTAACTTAAACTTAAACACGGTAAGGGATCAGGTCATTATCCACCACGCTATCTTATGATATGTCGGTTTCCTCACAATGTTTTTCACCACTGAGCCATCACTGCACTGCACTACAATAAGCAGTTGGTCTGTAGGTGAAACTGATTGATTCCTAAAACAGAATTTAAAATTAAGATAAGTAGGTACATTTCATAATCATGAGGAGGCCTGAGCCTTACCTGAGTAGTGGTGAAGTTTACATTTGAAGTACCTATATTGGTATTCAATACTAGATTTGACATGACTCACAGGATTATTATGGTTTAATTGAAAATAATACAGTATGTAGGAAGGAACCTTTTATGCACATAAATATAAATATTACCTCACGAGATAGTTTTACTTACAGATCCGACGGTTATTCGAGTTTATCTTCAATTAATTGCAATAAGTACTTCCAAAACCGATTGTTTTGATAAACGAAATCTTGTACTAAAATCAACATCATCATATTCTACGAAACAATGACGACCTCTTTATAAATTCTGAGCCGTCGCGTTCGCACTATATAATCCAAATTATACAAATCATCCAACACATCTTCATTTTCAAAAATAAAATAGTATGCAGAGTCCATCTTGACAGCAAGAAAACATCAAATCATTTTTTCTAATCGCTTGTTAAAAATTTAAAGAGCCTCTATGCCAGTAATTAAATATGATGCCGTGTTAAGGAAACTAAACCTCGATTAGGTCATGGTGGGACACTCTCTTACATTGATGTCCCGTTAAAAGAGTTAACAACGTGTTAAACTAACTAACAGAGCTTGGTGAAACTGGGCCTAAGGAAACTAAACCTCGATTAGGTCATGGTGGGACACTCCCTTACATTGATGTCCCGTTAAAAGAGTTAACAGCGTGTTAAACTAACTAACAGAGCTTGGTGAAACTGGGCCTTAAGGTCATTAGGCTTAATTATTAATCATATGCTTAACTTAACAATAATACAAGTAAACAGGTCGGAATAAATGATTGACCAATTTGCACTTACTTCGCGGACCAATAATGTATTAACAACTATTTATTTCGGTATTACCATTTCGATATTATAATATACTAGCTATCCGCTCACGGCTTCACCTGCGTTTTCAAAGAAAGCCCACATAGTTCCCGTTCCGGTGGCATTTCCGGAATAAAACTTACCCTATGTGTTAATCTAAGTTACCCTCTATATGTGTGCTAAATTTCATTGTAATCGGTTCAGTAGTATTTGCGTGAAAGAGTAACAAACACACACGCATCCTCACAAACTTTCGCATTTATAATATTAGTAGGATAGAAAACTGGGATTAAAAAAACTCTGACTGAGTAGTTTCTTGAGATTATATCCTGTTACCAAAGTTTAGTCCGAATTTTATCTGGTATAATATTAAAAAGCGGGTAATAAATGACGTTTCACTAATGTACATAATTCGGGTTTTGCTATGTTTGAAAGTCATTTCTCTACTTGTTTCTGTACAAAACACAGAAACCGATCAATTTCTTATTGTTAGTGCTGATTTACACAGGGTCAGTAGACAAGTCAGTCGCGGCGCCGAAATTAGGCGCCGCGACTGACTTTAACAGTTTACATAGACTTCAAGCCTCTGTACTGACTTCAAATCTGTTTACACAGGGTTTTTTTTCGGGTCAGCACTGATTTGCCTCGAATTTGTAGTCAGTTACTGACCCTGTGTAAATCAGCACTAACAGATGAATTTGTATCAAAAATTCACACTGTCAAAACAGTTAGCCTTTGAAAACAATGTCAACAAATTCATATCAAATCTATTTATTGTTTGAAACATCCACGGGCGTTATAACATATTTGACATGATACAAAATCCATTACTGCTTTATTTGGCATGTCCGTCGCAGTTAATATCTCTCTGTTACGCCTATACAAAACTGTTGAAATTAAAAACACTGCAAACAAACAAGCTTTGTAGTCCCGAACGAGCTGACACGGTTGACATTTCGCTTTACTTTGAAAAATTCAATTCATAGATTTGCTATAAACACGACCGTATTTGCGTCATGACAAACGTTTATTTATGAACATTTCCTCGTACCGGGTGATAAGCTCGCACTGTAACAATAGAAGAACTCTTTCGCCAATTGGAAACGTTTGGGTTTTAGTGACAGTTATAAATTGATACAAATAAATACTAGAGTAACACCGGTAGGAAGCGCCAAAATGATTGACCGGTGCTCGGAGATAAAGCCGCGGACTGTGCCATTTTTTATCGCAGTCGCGTGTTAGAAATAGTTTTCTCAAACACAATGTGTTTTAAATTATTCTTTGGAAGTGTCGCATTATTATATAACATGCTTGTAAAGTTACAGTGTCTCTTATATTTTTTGAAATTGAAAACTAAATTATTTGTATAAGAATATATATTCCTTGTATGTTTCTCTTTGGATATGTCAAGTGTTATCCTTTGGAAGTTTGAAAAATTAGTTATCACAATTGATTATTTTTAATTATATCCTCAGTACGATAGAAAGGTACCTACTATCTGAATAAATACATAAAACATTTCGTTATAGCGTAAACCAATTAGCATATAATATATACCGATGGATAGCAAAACAATTCAATTATGACTATGCTGACCACTCTTTCACATGGGCCTTTAATGTGGTTAAAACACACTACAGTTTATTCATTATAAATTATCAAATGAGTTTATATCCAAACCAAATGAGAGCATTGAAATTATAATTTATAATGTACAAGCAAGAAACAAGATGGAAATTATGAAAAGCAATGGAGCCGGAGACGATGTATTGCTTAATATGTTTAATATGTATAAATAGAGTTAATAGTAATATTCCTTGCTTTCAACTAATGACATAGATTATCTTTTAGCTCAACACACGCTCGACACGTGTATACCACTGAGGAAGCGCTCATTAGTAAAACATGCTTTGAGATTCCTAGAAATTCAACATTTCACATAACTCCAATGCAATACGTATGCCAACCAATTCATAAATATAATTGGTAATTTATTTTATTTATTCAATATTCGAAAAATATTTTTGATACTTTTAGTTCAGTGAGTAAAACTCACGCCTACGACGATATTATCGTCGGATTAGAAGACGGTCGAGCAAGCAAAATTAATGAGTGTTACTTCAATGTTTTACATAATATTAAACAGAAGGAGGTTATTCGAATGTTCTTAAATCGTTCATCAAATAATTTTAGGTATAAACATGTATCTGTATTGCATTATATAAGCAATTGGTTTACAATATGGAATCCCTAATTAGCGTGTGAGCGTTCATCAGACGTACGTCAGTCCGAAACGTGGCACAGTAGGGGATATGCTTTACATAACATGAAATAGAAAACATAATATAATTATGGAAATTTATCTTGAAACATGACGCACAACACGTGTCGCTAGCAGATGTTTCCTACTGGATATGCACTCTAAAATATTATGCTTATAATTTAGATTCTAAAGCGATAGATAAGAAATCATTCAAGCTTAGTTTCGACTTGTATCAACATCAATTTATGACTATCTACACCGGACGGTTGATGATATTTAAAGTTTGTTTTATAAATTACTTCAACCTTCTACTTTAATTAATTTTAGTGAGCTATGATATAGGTACTAAGAATATATTTTAAAATTCAGTATGCCATTCATAATATTATTTGAAGTTCTTTTCAATTTTTCAAATAACATCGTAACGTCAAGCATAAAACGTCGTTACGAGTAAAACAAATATAAAATTGATTTCGGCTATGATCGGATTTCGGCACATAAATGTTTTGACTATTTTCAGCGTCAATTTAAGTTGTATATGGGCATTACATAACAGTTTCACAGAAAATGAACCTACTCTCGATGGCCAAGAATATATCAAGAAAATTGTTAAGGGGGAAAGTAAGTTATTTAGCTTAAAAAAATATTCAGGGACTTTTAATATAAAAAATCGACGTAGAGTAAATATAAAGAAAATGTGTAGTGTGTACTTATTGATTATTACATACTTTTTATTTATTATAATAACCAAAACCTTTATTTAATTAAATACATCAAATAATTAATAATTATAGGTATGTATCTTTCTTTGTACGTTAAGTATAAATTGTACACTAAGTAAGTAAGTAAGAACCTTTTATTCCGCGTAGTTTACTTCAATGCAACACATTCTACAAAATAATTCTTACAACGATTGTATTCTAGAAATGGATGACGCGCAAGGCATTTTATATTTCACTGCACCATATAGGATTTGCTCTGGGAAAGGGTGTTCTAATAAAAACCAGAACTTTCACATGGTATTCCCTCTCTACATAGGCAAGAAAGCCAAGACGAAATTTCGTACAATATACTCAAGAGATTATGAAAAAGTGCATTCTACTCGAGCAAATGTGCCGTTTAAAAAGTATCCTACTGAACATATATGGACTTTACCTCCGAATTGTTCTACTGAATCTACTGTTACTACTTCTACTAACACCCCTACAGAGGCTCATGATGACGAAAACGGTACAACATACTCTGATGAAGGACTAAGGCCTCCATCTGTGAAACCCCACTGTCCTGTAAGGATCAGCAAGGTGGACTTTGGCCCAACAATTCCAGTTAAAACCTTTAGCATTCGCAAAAGATACTTCGGGAAAGGATAATGATTATTGAATTGTTTTCAAAAATAAAACCTCAATGTTTTTTAATATCTTATATTGTTTTGTAACATAACTTGCATTACTTAACTAAATAAACCTAACGAAATTAGAATTAATATAAACTTAAAAACTCTATTATTTCTTTACCACACAGCGATGCATAACCTGTTCCATTGACACAGGACACATAAAAGGTCTTTATTGTCCGATTTATTACATCTGTTAACATGATAATTGATCGACGAGAGCAAAATAATTAACCCTTACTTCACCGCCTCCCGCTTGCCATTGTCAGATTTATCACATGAAGTGTGTACACACATTCATGGAATAACTCAATGTATGAGCATTTGTTTTCAATACTGAGACATTCATTCTGCGTGACTTCTTTAATCTATTTATTTATTAGAAAACTTCACAGCTTACAGATTTCTTGACTTAATCTACTTATATCTGTCTGTGGTCGTACAATACGCCAATTACGAGTTTTACAAATAATCGATTATATATTTAAACAGTAACGTAGCAACTTAGAGTTGTGTGTGTGTGGGTGAGTGCGTGCGTGTGTGTGTATGTGTGCGTGTTCTATCTAAGGAAAATATATTCACAAACTATACTTTATAGCACATATATTTTGTTCCAGTTGTTGATACTCTTAGTTATAACACTACACATCAACTCCATCTTATGTATGTCTATATGGAGACGTTGGTGGACCCCGTCGACGAAAACAGACTTTAACTTTTTTCGAAGACATGGCTCTAATGATGTAAATAATCAAGAACCTATCGTGGAATGTAAATGTCCTCCTAATAAAGGTATTGATTTGAGTTTTAGTTTACTATAACTTGTTTTAAATTAAAATGTAAAAAAACTTATCTAATGTAAGATTTATTTCAGTTGACTGACTTTTGACTTTCTCTAAAATATTGGAAATTTAGAAACAATAAATAAGATGCACAATGCACCAAGAAAATAAGTAAAAGCTTTTGCTTTAAAATACTTATTATAGAGTACTTCACAAATTCGTGAAACAATGTAATGAAACTACAAATGATTTTATAATTTATTAGTTATTACCGTTCAATATACCGTTAGTAATTAATATTAACCCTAGTAATAAACGAATGTAATACACATGCCCACTTATAAAATTATGCGGTGGAACATTAATTAAAATAGCATAAACCAAATTCAGATGATGTAAATTGATTTATATTACGTACTAGCTGTTGTTGTTTGCAAGTTGCAACGTGACATAGGCTGTTCAATCTACATGCTCATATCGCCTTTCCTTCAACGTGATATCTTTACACATACGTGACATTTATGATTTGTTTATATAATTATACTAGGTTACCTCCCGCGGCTTCGCCCGCTTTCTCTAAAACGATTTGAGATTTAAACTATTCTATCTCTCAAGTTGGATCGAACTGCACATGGTGTGCGAATTTTATTATAATCGGTTGAGTGGTTTAGGAATCCATTGAGGATAAACATTGTGACACGAGATTTATATATATATACTAGTGGTTCGCCCCGGCTTCGCCCGTGGTACCTACATGTTTAAACTATCCTATCTCCCAAGTTGGATCGAACTGCACACGGTGTGCGAATTTTATTATAATCGGTTGAGTGGTTTAGGAATCCATTGAGGCCAAACATTGTGACACGAGATTTATATATATATTACATAAGAGATTAGTTCCATTATTAATTTATAAGGCTTTTTACAGAATGCGCCCTTGATTTTAAGATCGATGAAAAAATGCTCCATTTTCAACACCTACAAGGCATCCTACGCGACAATGACCTAAGGAGGTTCTATGAAGAAAATGTGAATGAAGAAACTAATATCGTAAAAAATACCCAAAGAATAAGACGAAGCAACGAGGGTCCAGAGAAATGTTGCTGTCCACCAACGATTGTCAAAGTGCCCGCATTTATAACTGAAAAGCGATTCAAAGACGTAATCGAACGCTTCAATAAAATGTAACGTGTAAGGTTATTATGTAATGAAGTAAAGAATGGCGATTGTTCGTACATGAACTGAATTTAACGCATAGCAATGGACTGAAAGTTTCGCAATGCATCAAAAGGAATGCTCTGTGAAATTCATTTTTATATACAAGCAATGTACCTAGTCGTATTTCCATACATTCATGTGCGACGCAAAGACCAGAGGTATGAATGAAACATTCCGGTCTGACGTAAAAGTTTATTGTAATGGACATAGTTCGCCGAACA